>NC_045604.1:8705100-10020814 GCF_009762305.2 Zalophus californianus | reverse complement strand
ACTACCCATCAGAGGAAACTGAACAATGCACTAAAATAGAGCTGCCGAAGAAGAATGCCATCCTCTTGAATATAGAAATAATGAGTACTCAAGGAGGTTCAAGTCCACACAGAAACAGCAGCAACAACAACCAAATAGTCTTCTGGAACTTAAAAAAAAAAAATCTCAACCAAAAGATTGAGGAGAGAAATCACATAGAGGGTGGTCATTGTTGAGACCCAAATTAGTGGCCTGGATGGTCAAATATAAGAAATATTTCAAAGCACAGAAAAAAAAATAGAGAGACGGAAATTGCGAAGGAAAACATATGAGACAGGGCAAACATATTCAGGAAACTTAACATGTGGATTATAAATAATTAATCCACCAGATTTCTTTACTGCAACCTTGGAAGGGGAGAAACAGTACAAGAACATCCACAGAACTGAGACTACAACCAAGACCCTACATCCAGTCAAGATTATTCCCTGACTAGAATGAAAGAGAAATGCATGAAAACCTGCCAGAGATCAGGGAGGGCATCACCCCGAAAGCTCACCTTAAGAAAAGAGTCCAAGGAGGATATCCACACGAAAAAGAATGAAGTCTGAAAAAATTAACTCAAAATGGGTCATAGACCTAAATAAGAGTGACAATTATAAAACTCCTAGAAGAAAACATAGGAGTAAGTCTTCATGACCTTGGGTGAAGCAATGGCTTCTTAGGTCACCAAAATCACAAACAACAAATAAAAATGGAGAAAAAATGAACTTCATCAAAATAAAAAGCATTTGTGGGGTGCCTGGGTGGCTCAGTCGGTTAAGTGTCCAACTCTTGATTTCAGCTCAGGTCATGTTCTCAGGATCATGGGATGGAGCCCCTCCCCTGGCTCTGTGCTGGGCATGGAGCCTGCTTAAGATTCTCTCTCTCTCCCTCCCCCTCTGCCCCCCAAACCCCCGCTTGTGAGCTCTCTCTCTCAAAAAATAAAACCTGGGGGACTCCTGGGTTGTTCAGTTAGTGAAGCATCTGACTTTCGCTCAGGTCATGATCTCAGGGTCCTGGGATCGAGCCCTGCCTTGGGCTCCACATTCGGCGGGGAGTCTGCTTGTCTCTCTCCCTCTATCCCTCCCCCACTGGTGTGTTAACTCTCTCTCTCTCAAATAAATAAAATCTTTTAAAAAATTTTTGTGCTTCAAAGGACACCATCAAGAAAGTGAAAAGATGACTCATAGAATGGAAGAAAGTATTTGCTAATCATATATTGGACAAGAGACTTGTATCCAGAATGTAAAAAGAATTCTTTTCAATTCAATATTAAAAAGATAGACAACCCAATTTTAAAAAATAGGCAAAGGATCTGAGTAGACACTTCTCCAAAGAAAATATACAAATGGCCAAAAAGCACATGGAAAGAAGCTCAATGTCATTAGTCATTAGAGAAATGCAAACCAAAACAGCAATGAGATAGAACTTCACACCCACTAGGATGGCTAAAATAAAATAAAATAAAACAAAATAGATAATAGTGAGTGTCGGGGAGGAGAGGGAGGAATTGGACCCTTCTATGTTGCCAATAGGAATGGAAAATGGTGTGGCTGCTTTGGAAAATAGTTTGGCGTTCCTCAAAATGTTAAACACAGAGTTACCATATGACCCAGCGATTCCACTCTTAGGTATAGACCCAAAAGTAATGGAAATATTTGTCTACACAAAATCCTGTACATGAATGCTTATAGCAGCATTGTTCAAAACAGTCAGAAAGTATAAACAACTCAGATATCCTTCAACTGGCGACCGGGTAAACAAAACGTGGCATATCCATGCAGTGTAATGTTATTTGGCAATTAAAAATATGAGGTACTGATAATTCTACAAGTTGGAAGAAACTTAAAAACATGATGTTAAGTGAAAGAAGCCAGCCACAAAAGACCACACATTATATAATTCCATTTGTATGAAATGTCCAGATTGGCAATTCTATAGAAAATGGAAACGTGTTGGGCACCTGGGTGGCTCAGTTGGTTAAGCAACTGCCTTCGGCTTGGGTCATGATCCCGGGGTCCTGGGATCAAGTCCCACATTGGGCTCCCCTTGCTCTCGGGAGCCTGCTTCTCCCTCTCCCTATGCCTGCCACTCCCCCTGCTTGTGCTCTCTCTCTCTGTCAGATAAATAAATAAAATCCCACACCCTGGGAGTGGGAGAGGGAGAAGCAGGCTTCCCCCCAAGCAGGGAGCCCGATGTGGGGCTCGATCCCAGGACCCTGGGACAACGACCCGAGCCGAAGGCAGTCGCTTAACAACTGAGCCACCCAGGTGCCCCAATAAATAAAATCTTAAAAAAAAAAATGAAAACATGTTAACTATTGCCTGGGGCTGGGGAGAGCAGGAGGGATGGGATTGGGGGTGACTGCATTGGGTAAGGGATACAGAGTATGGGGTTTCTCTTGGGGGTGGTGAAATGTTCTAAAGTTATCTTTAGTGATAATTGCATGACTGAATATACTGAAAACCACTGGGCTAATTATGTGAATTATATTCCAACCAAGATGTTTTTAACAATTAAATTAAAAATTAATGTCTTTAATTACGCTAGCCACATTTTAAAAAAATTGGGGCGGGGGACTCTAAGCAAACGACAAATGAACTGGAACAGGCACTTTTGAGACGAAGGAGAAAAATATGAGAAGAAACAGTGGTGGGCAATGAGCTGTGTCATGCCATGTGAATAACTGAATCTCAGTGGATACTCGTGAACTGTCTATGAATATGAAATATATGTGTTTTAAAAGGTGTCTTGAAACAGAAGATATATATTATAAGAAAATTGTCTGAACTAAAAGTACTTAAAAACCTAGAAGTGGCAAAGCCCAACAGTTGAGGAAGAAGTAAAAGTTTTCAGGAGTTCTCATCTTATTAGGGCAGAGTAAAGCTGGGGAAAAAAAGGTGTCTTGGGGGCAAACGTGTGACTTAGTGGAGGGAACAGTTGGTATGTTGTTTTCAAATAATGCAAGAAGCATATGTGTTTAATTCCTAACATACAGAGCATGAATCATGCATCAATAAAAAGGAAAGCAAATTAACAAGGAAGGTAGAGTGGAAAACGGAGTCAAGAGCTGTGCGATCAAACCAGCAAATGTAAGAAAAGAAATAACAACGTGAAATAATCTTTTAACAGAGCTGGGTTTGTCTCATGTTTTCTCATGATTACACAGGGATTAAGGGTTTTTGAAAAGAAAAACCACAAAAGTAAAATGCCCTGTCATCACATCCTATCAGGTGATAAATAACATGCACACAACATCGCTGGTGACATGAATTTTCATCACTTGGTTCAGGTAGCGTTGGCCAGGTTTTTGGCATAACTGTAAAGTGACCAATATTTTCTTTTCCTGATCTGTTCTTTGGAAGCCAGCCAGTAAGTCTCTGACCCCTGGTGGGGGTGGGGATGGGGGGGTGCACCACGAGGCTGGAATTAAGCTCCACCTGCTGGACCAGGGAGCATCTACATATGTTTTGTTTTTGGAATTCTAGAATGAAGATTTATCTCTTTTCCTTCCTATAAAATAAATTTTTAAAAATCATAAACATGAAAGGAATAAAGTCAAGTAGATCAGTCATTACAATAAATGTGAAATAACTGAATTCCCATTAAAAAGCAGAGACTGTTCAATGGGGGGGAGGGGAACAAGACTAGACACACGCTATTTACTACAAACATATTTAAAAGAAAGCGAAGATATTAGATTAATTAATTAAAGGTATAGGCACCAAACAACTATTTTTTTAAAGCAGGAGCTAATATCAACAAAAATTTAAATTTAAATGGATTAACAGGATAAAGGGAAACATGTATTGAGACAAGGCATAAGGCAAAATTTTGGAAAACAATATGACTCATAATGCTGTGTGCTTAATGTAATTATGGCACCTAAATACTTAAGGAAAAAACTATTAGAAATGTAAGAACTTAAAATTTCAAATATAGTGAGAGACTTCATTATACCTCTTTTATATTTAGATAGATCCAGGAGACAAAAAAAAAAAAAAAGGACAACCATGAAATCTGTAGAAATTATATCATAGATATATAATTATCCATAGTTGTGCAGATAATGGAAAACATAAAATAAACCATTAACTAGTCTGGCAAGAAGCACCTAAAGTATGTTTCATTTACAATAGTAACAAAAATTACAGAATACTTAAGAAATTTAGCAACAAAAGCACAAGACTGATATGGAGAAAATATAAAATCTTAAAGATATAAAACAATATGGGAAAAATACATAAGCATACCATAATTCAATCTTAAAACTTAGTATCAAAAACAGTCAGTATTCCTGAAATCATTTCACAAATTTTTTTCCAATTAAAATCTCAATTAATTTTTTTAATTGCATAAGGTGATGTTAAAACTTACGTAAAGGGAAAAAGTGACCGAGTACAGCCTAAGGAGGACATCTTGACTTACCAGATAACAAAACATATGACAGGGCACTGTAATCAAACTAATAATCTATTTCCGTGAGATGAGGAAAATAGATCAGAACAAAATATAAAACCCAGAAATAGATTTCATCATATATGATAATCCATTTTATGACATTTGGAAAATGATGGATAATTTAATAATTAGTGCTGGCCCCACTATTTATCAATCTGGAAAAAAAACTTTGTACATTGGTCTTAAGCCTTATGCTAGAATAAAGTTCAGATTGCTTAAATATTTAAATGCAGAAATAATAAATAGACAATTAAAATTTTGCTAACACTCTAGATGATTACATAAACAATCTAGGGAAAGGAAAGAAGTTCTTTTTTGTTATTGTTGTCTTCTTTTAAGGAAACACCTTTTTAACCAAGACTGAAAACCCTGGAGCTGTAAGGAAGAGATAAGCATATTTGCCCAAATTTATTTATTCGACAGATTATTTACTGAGCGCAATCGGGTTCCCAGCATTCTCCTAGGCGCTACACACTCAAGACAAAGTCTCTGCTCTTACAGAGCTCTCATCTTGGGAGGGGAAAATAATAAACAAATAGATACATCTATAGCAAACCACGTGATGCAAAGTACCGTAAAGAACAAAGCTGAGCGTGAGGATAGAGCGGCAGGTTGTTCTTGCGTACAGGATGGTGTGAGAGCCTTGGTGGCAGCCTCTCAGGTCTCGCTTCAAGAGAAAACCTTGCAGGGTAGTTGATACCGTTAGCAGCGGCCGTACCTTCAGGGCCCCCTGCAGTATTCACGTCGAGGCCACCGGCTTCGCGGGCTCCTCCCAGCCCCTACCTGGGCGTGGGGTGGCTACAACAGCTGGGACCTTCCTGACCCACACAGGATCCTTCTCCTGCGCAACCCTTGTTCTCGGAGTCCCCCAAGGCGTGGCTAAGATGTTCTGGGAGCTGTACTGTTTTCTGGAGCTCTTCCAACCCCGTCCCCCGTTCTTTCCTCCACCACCGCTGTCCTACCTGCATTGCAGTCTGAAACCCGTTTCTGCCTACCGCAGTTCTTCCTCCTGGGTATCTCTTCTACTTCTACTTCCGTCTTGACCTTTGCTTCCCAGTGGTCCCCAAATGACACACATGGTCATAGAAGAACTCATTTTTAAAGATAAAATGCATGACCAGAGTCCGGAAAGAATTGATGTAGAAAGCCAAGAGGATATCAGGTGGAAGAAACACCCAGAGAGAGGGAGCAGCAAGTGCAAGTCTCTGAGGCAGAAACACAGTGGGCATGTGGGATAGATTGGGTTATTGTCACCAGTTCCTCACCCTTTCTCTCCTTTATGTGACTCTGCGGTACTTAACAGTAAAACAGAGAATACATTCCCACCCATGGGCTTTGGGTTTGGCAGTATGATTTGCTTGACCAACAGACTGTGAGAGGAGATAACTTGAGCAGAGGATTTTTTTTTTTTTTTTTTTTTTAGCAGTGGCTTTAAATGCACTCACAGGGGTCTGGCTGGGCCTCTTATGCTTGTGTGGTCACTGTAAAGGGAACATGCATGAGCAGCCACCGGTCCTAGAAATATTGAATATGCCTGTAGCAGGTCCACATCCAGCCTGAAGCTTGGATCCAGCCTAGCCCAGGTAAGCTTGGCTTAACCTCTGAGTAAGAAAAATAAGTGTTTTATAAGCCCATGGGATCTGGAGGTTGCCCAGTATACCAGTTTTTTGTAGGAATATCTGATACCCGGTTAAGTAATGACAAGGAGGTCCATGTGGCTGCCATGTGCTGAGCGGGGGTGGGGGTGGGGGGCGGGTAGGAGACAAGATAGAGATGTAGCAGTGACCCTAACCATTTAAGGCCTCATAGGCCAGAGTCTTTGACTCCCTTACTCCTAGTAAGATGGGAAGCCATTGGAAGTTTGAGCCAAAGGGTGATGGTATTACTGACATTATAGAAGAATCACCATGGAAATATATGGAAAAGGCTTATGGAAGAAGAAAGGATACTGTAAGTGAAGTCAGTAGGTGCCATCTAAGTTTGCTAGGGCTGCTGTAAGAAGCATCACAAACTGGGTGGTTTAAACAGCATAATTTATTGTCCCACAGTGCTGAAACCTAGAAGTCTAAATCAGGGGTTGACCTCCTTCTGAAGGCTGTGAGGGAAGGATCTGCTCCTTGCACATTATATTTCTCTTCTTCCTGAGTCTTCATATGGTCTTCCCTGTGTATGTGCCTGTGTCCAAATATCCTCTTTTTTAAAGACACCAGTCATGTTGGACTAGAGTCCACACCAATGACCCCATTTTAATTTGATTACCTCCATAAAAATACTATCTCCAAATAAAGTCGTGCATGTTCTGAGGTACTGAGGTTAGGAATCCAACACACTGTTTTTGGAGAGACACAATTCAACCCATAACAGCTGCACGATAAATCTGGAGGGAAATTTGCAATTCAGAGAACAAACAGAATTAACATCCATATTATAAAAGGAGCTCTTATAAATTGACAGGAGCAAGTCTGACAAACCAATTGAAAAATGGGCAATAGACATGAAGAGGCAGCATACAGAACAGCAAATCCAAATGGCCACAAAGATTATAAACAAATGCTCAAGCTTGCTAGTAGTAAAGACATTTAAAGTGACAATGAAAAATCACTTTCCACCTATCAGAGTGGCTAAAAGTAATAATGTTGATGATATCTGCAATTGGCAGAGATACAGAGAAAAGAGTACCCCCATATTCCGGTGGAAGAAACAAACTACTGCAGGCTTTTAGAAAAGCAATCCAGAAACTTGTCCTAAAGTTGGAAAGGGTGGACAACTTCTGATGAGTTGGCATCAGGGGCTATGCAGACCCCATTACCCAGAAAAACAAGCATAACTGGTAAAAATTATATTTTAAAACGCCAACATTTTAGAGTCTCTAGAAATTGTCTTAAGGGCATAGAGCAAACAAAGGAGCATTTGTTTAAGAAAATCTACTTAATTTTGGTAAGAAAAGCAAGAATCTACACCACTTAAGTGACATCTTGTTCCTTCTCTCCCTTGCCCCCAGCTCATTGTGATGGAAGTCCCATTTCAGGCAAGTGTGGTCAGGAGGATGAGGTTCTCTCTCCCTCAACCTCTCAGTCAAGGGTATGGTATCAACCCAGGAAGAGTAGGCTGTGAGCATTTCACACCACCACCCACTACCCTCCCTGTAGTCTATATTACAGAGGTTAAGTTCTAGGCAAGCAAAACCAAGAAGTCAGAGGCTCCCTTTCTCCCCCAGCCTACACTCAAATTCTGAAGGTTCTGCCCTATATGCAGCGGGCTGAGAATAACTGAGGACTACCACCCCAGCTCACTTGTTGGGTATAGGTTCTACAAGGAGAGGCAAGCTGAGAAGTCCAGAAGCTACCACCTCTGCCCAATGGCCTGTCTGTAAGGCAGGAGTCACTCTAAGAGAAGCAGGCTACTTACTGTCCCTGCCCCGAGCTCCAAAAAAGCGACCCAGAGATTTTGCCCAGAGAGACAGGTATGTCATAAAACAGAGAGCTCTGAAGTTCTCCACAGGGGAAACTGACTTTAAATTTGAACATCGTATGTGGACTTGTAACAAGTGAAGTTTGCTTTATTAATTGAAAAAACTTCCCACAAAGAAAAGCCTAGACCCAGATAGCTTTAATGGTGAATTCTACCAATTACTTAAAGAATTCTTCACAAGCTCTTCCAAAAACTCAAAGAAGAGGGAAACTTTCCCAATTTATTCTATGAGCCTGTATTACCCTCATACCAAAAACAGTCAAAGACATCACAAGACTAATTTATCTTAGGAATATAGATGCAAAATTCCTCAACAAAATACTAGCACATCAAATCCAACAACTTATAAAAAGGATTAATATACTATGACAAAGTGGGATTTATCCCAGGAATGAAAAGTTAGCTAATATCCAAAAATTAATTAATATAACACACCATACCAATAGAATAAAGGAGAAAAATCATGTGATCATCTAAATAGACTTAGAGAAAGGCATTTGAAAATGTCCAACACACCTCTATGGTTAAAAAAAAACCTCAACAAACTAGAAACAGAAGATAACTTTCTCAGCCTGATAAAGGGCACCTACTCACAGCTAACATCATACTTAATGGGGAAAGACTGAAAACTTTCTCCCTAAGTTCAAGAACAACACAACAATGCCCATTCTCACCACCTCTATTCAATATTGTACTGGAGGTCCTAGCCAGTGCAATTAGGCAAGAAAATAAAATAAAAGGCAACCAAACTGAAAAAGAAGATGTAAATTTATTTCTTTTCACAGATAATATGATGTTATACATAAAAAATCCTAAAGAATCAACGCACACACACACACACACACACACACACACACACACACACAATTAGAGATAATAAGTGAATTCAGCAAAGTTTCAGTATACAAGATTGACAAAAAATAATTTATATGTCTATACACTAGCAATGAGCAATCCAAAAAAAATTTTAAGAAAATAATCCCACCTTCCACTCTGGAAAGAGTTTAGCAGTTCCTGAAACAATTAACATACAGTTACCATATAATCCAGCAATGCCACTCCCCGGTATATGTGATGGTTAATGTTATGTGTCAACTTGACTGGGCTACGGTATGCCCAGATGGCCACTTAAACATTATTTCTGGGTATTTCCGGAAAGGGTGTTTCCAGAAGAGATTGGCATTTGAACTGGTGGATGGAGTGAAGCAGAGGGTCCTCCCCAAAGCAGGTGGGTAGCACTCAATTCATTGAGGGCCTGAATAGAATGAAAAAGCCAAAGAAGACTGAATTTGCTCTCTGCCTGAGTGCTTGAGCTGGAGCATCATTCTCCTGCCCTTAGTGCTCTTGGTTGTCAGGCCTTCAGACTGGAATCTACACCATCAGGCTCTTAGGTCTTAATCTGCCACTGGCTTTACCGGGGCTCCAGCTGGGTGCAGAAAGCAGATCATGGGACTTCTCAGCCTCCATAATTACATGAGCCAATACCTTCAAATAAACCTCTTCATTTATATATTGATTCTGTTTCTTTGGAGAAGCTTGACTAATACAGTATATACTCAAAAGAATTGAAAAGAGACTCAAACCAATACTGGTACACCATGTTCAAAACAGTACTATTCACAGTAGCTAAAAGGTGGAAACAGTCCAAAGAACCATTAATGGATGGATGGACAAACAAAATGTGATAGAGCCATATAATTGAATATGATTCAGCCATGGAAAGGAATAAGATACTGATACCTGCTACACCATGGAGGAGCCTTGAAAACATTATGCTAAGCAAAAGAAGCCAATCATAACAGACCACATATTGCAGAACTCCATTTCTCTAAAATGCTCAGGATAGGTAAATCTATAGCGACAGAGAGTAGATTAATGGTTGCCTAAAGATGGAGGGTTGGGGAGAAGTGAAAAGTGACCACTATTGGGTATGGAGTTTCTTGGCAAGGTGATAAAAATGTTCTGAAATGGGTTGTGATGATTGTACAACTCTGTAAATATTCTAAAAACTGCTGAATTGGTTTCCTCAGAAATACAATTCCCAGGACATAAGAATACACACCCAAGGATTTTTATTGCATCGTTGTTCATACCAACACCATATCAATTACAATTAGAATTACAATTAAGGTCATGAAAACAAAGCAACTGTCCATCTGTAGGGGGGTGTTTGCATTAGTATAATACATTCATGCCATGAAATATGATGCAGCCATTACAAAGCATGAATTCATTCCCTAACAATGGCCTTGAAAGGATTTCCATTAGTTTTTATGAGTGAGCAAGACAAATTGAATAACTGTCTATAATGTGATCACATTTTTGTAAAATAAGCAGTGACCAAAAAACCTGCTCCCCATGCATTTATTTGTGTACACACACACACACACACACACACACACAGTACCTGATCATCTGAGCATAAGCAGCAGTGTGGAAGAATGCCCCAGGAGTGGGTGGGTCATTGGAGCTATGGAAGAAAATGATATTGCTTGGGTTCCCCCATCAGATACTGAAATTAACAACATGTCTGACATCTGAGCTTAAGGACAGGAAATTTTAAAGCTACTAAAACATAAGATCTGTATAATTGACATGTATGTTCCACAGGATCCAGTCTCTGCCATTTTCTAGCTGTATTGTCTTGAGCACATTACTTCACCTCTCTGTGCCTCAGCTTCCCAACTAAGTAGATTTTACAAGCATAATCATTGGTTTTTGAGACTCGGAACATGGTGGCAGGAACGGCCATCATTATATGCTGGCTAGTGTTCGTCAATCATTAAACAAAATTTATTGGGCACTGACTGTGCAACAAACATTGTTCTGGGTGCTGGGGGTGCAAAGATAAATAAGACATAGCCCTTCCTCCAAATTATCAACAAATCACACCTGGGCTGACTTTTCTTCTTCACACCAGTGATTCCTTTCCATAACTGATTAATACTGCCTTTCTAAATGGTATGTTATGTGTCAAGAGCATGTGGGACCAACTTGTGTTTACTCTTTTATTCCTAAAGCTAATTGCAAATCACCATCTCACCAAAGAGCTCTCTGATGCCAAGTGACTGTAGGTCACTTGGAAGGGGGAAGAAGTCTAGAAGGGGTCAAGACATGCTACATTTATTTTTTAAGAATTTCTATTACTAGGAATAGTTTCCTTGGTTATTACTTATGAATCCTCTCACCTAGTTCTCTGATAAAGCAGCTCGAGGGCCTATGTTCTGGCATTTTGATGGAATGGGTTTATTTTCTCCACCTTGGACACCAGGTGTTACTGGCTAAAAACAGCAGAGGACTGAATCTCTTCCCTTAAGGGTCCTGGCAACTCTGCAGCAAATTTGGGCACTGAGCCAGCCCAGGCTCCATTACTTCCTAATGTGTGTGTGTGTGTGTGTGTGTGTGTGTGTGTGTGTGTGCGCGCGCGCGTTTGGGGTGGGGCTGAAGGGGGAGAGAGGAAGAGAGGAAGAGAGGGAGAGAATGTGCTTCAGTGTCTCCCTACTCTCAAATGCAGATGGTGTTCTCTGCCTTTTTTTTTTTTTTTTTTTTTTTTTTAAAGATTTTATTTATTTATTTGAGAGAAAGAATGAGAGAGAGAGAGAGCACATGAGAGGGGAGAGGGTCAGAGGGAGAAGCAGACTCCCCGCCGAGCAGGGAGCCCGATGCGGGACTCGATCCTGGGACTCCAGGATCATGACCTGAGCCGAAGGCAGTGGCTTAACCAACTGAGCCACCCAGGCGCCCTGGTGTTCTCTGCCTTAGTTGTCTCACAACTGGTTGCTCTGAAAGTAAAATAAGATAAAATAGGACAATAAATATGACTGTGCCTAGAAAAAACTAAGTTGTGATTATTTTAAAATATTATTTGCTAATTTGTGGTATAAATCAGTATTACTCTGCATTCCCATGAGAGACAGTATAGTCTAGTGGTTAAGGACATGGGCTCTTTGATTTGGCCTGTACTAGCTGTGTGATCTTGGGCAAGTTACTTAATCTCTTTGAGCCTCAATGTCTTTCTCTGTAAAATAAGGATGGTAACTTTATCTGCTTTGTATAGTTGCTATGAAGATTGAATAACTTGTTATATGTAAAGTGCTTACCTTAGTGTCTGACAAATGGAATGCATTTACTTAGCCAAGTATTAGCTTTCTTTGTCCCTGCCATGCCCAAGAGGACCTAACAGCTCTTTCCAAATGTATTTGTACAGAAATAACCACCTATATCCTCCCAGGACCCACTGAAAACCCAACATTTGCAAAATGGAGAGATATGCACCCAAGAGAACAAGCTGTTAAAAGACCCGGATTTCAATCCTGATACTTTGGCCAGTTGGCTAGGTGACCTTGGACAGACTTATTTATGGTGGTACTAGCATTTCTGCAATATGCAGCTGAAGAAGCTGAGGTCCTACCTCATTCCCCCAAGATAATAGAAACGTTCAAGTCTCTCCCACCTTTAAAACCAACCAATCAATCAATATCAAACATTTCAATAAAATATTTTCTCTTTGTGGCCATAGTCAAGCTTCTCTAAAGGCTGTCTACATTATTTTTCCCAACGTTTTCACCTGCATTCACTTCTTAACCAGGCATGGCAATCTATCCTTGGCCCCTATCACTCTATTACACCTGCTCTTTGTTGGCAAAAACCAGTGGCCATCTTTCAATCTTCAACTTCCTTAACTTCTGGCCACAAGGAGAAGAAGGCAAATGACCTTCACATGTGGAAAATACATTTTCAAGTTTGAGTCCAGACATAGCAATTCTTGTTGCTGAAATCAAAATTGCCGTTTAAAGGAACTTTGTTCTGCTGAAAACATCCCATATTCAGATACAAAATGTGAATTATTCAAGTAATCAAGGAAACTAAGTCTACAAAAATATCTTACTGTGACATCAGACACCGAAAGTGAAATCTGATGACAGGAAAATGATTAGAGCACAAAGCAATCTGTTGCTTTGTTCTGATATGAAATGATGATGGTGAAGTAGGCACCTGCTGCCATTTGTACCTGATGGGTCCTAATACATTTCAGGCCATTGTCTAATCATTCTACCCCTGTCCAATCAAGACGTATTTTTCCATGTCACATTCCATCAAGACCTTCATCTTTGTTAAGGAGCTGCTACAAAGATAGAAGCAAAATGTTAAATGTAGTCATTTGCATTACAACAGACATTTTCAACATTTCATTTCAGACACACAGGCAGGTGGATGCAGGCAATATTTTTGGTCAGGGGAACCTTCTGCAAGCCCCCTGAAATCCACCACCCCCTTGGAGTTGACTGCATTTTAATGGGGCATTTGGTGAAGCTGCTACTCTGAGCTGAGTCAGATCATTGCGGAGAAAGTTTATCATTCTCAGAGGCTGTCAAGATGATTAAATAGGGCTGTTGTGCAGTAAGTCCCAAACGGCAGTGCCAATGGAGTGGAATAAACACTGGACTGGGAATCAGGGGAACTGGTCTGGTCTGGTTCTGTGACACTCAGCAAGCCCCTTCTGCTCCCTCAACCTGGGTAATGTCACTGGTAAGAGGAGGGGCTGGCCCAGGTGATTTCTAACGTCATGTCCAGTTCAATGATTCTGAAGTTATTTTTTTAATCTCCTCTCTCTTGACTCTACAGCTCTCCTAATTTCTTTGACCTGTTTTTACCTTGCCTGATTTTACCACTACTTTCCAAAGTGATTACTTCTTATCTCTCTACCTCTTCACTTACTTTCTGGCTAGTTCACTCAGAGATAACCCCAGGAAATATGTATCTCACAAACAAATCATCTTCTCCTTTGGAGATAGTATATCTCTATGCTATGTTCACAGCAGAGAAATTACATGGTAAATTCAGGATGTGTTCAGAATATTCACTCCTACAAAGCAAGGCTCTTCAGCCTGAATTCTGGGTCCTTTCCTAAGATTGTTCACTGATGCTGGGTGGCCAGGCTGCAAACCAGATAATTTAACTGGAGGACCAGGCCCTATATGGAGTACACTGGAGTCTTCCCATGCCTCTCTTCTGATAGTACTTTCTCTAAAAATTTTTAAACTCTGTGCTTGACAAAACTTTTTTTCTTGCTCCATTTCCTCAAACTCAAACTGACAGAGGGCTGGAGCGTGCAAGCAACTGTGACTCACCAGTTAAACATGTCAACAAAAACCATACCCTCTTTCTTGGGGTTCAATTAGCATTAATATGATGAGTTTTTTTTTTAAAGACTCACACCTAGAAATACTGTGAGAGGCACCTGGGTGGCTTACTCGGTTACTTCAGCTCAGGTCGTGATCTCGGGGTCCTGAGATCGAGCCCTGTGTCAGAATGCCCGCTCAGCAGGGGGTCTGCTTGTCCCTCTGTCCCTCTCCCCAACTCGTGCTCTCTCTCTTTCTCTCAAATAAATAAATATATAAAATCTTCTAAAAAATGCTGTGAAATTCCAGGACATCGAGGATAATGAGAATATCCTAAAACTTTCCCAACAGGGTTAAAAGATAAAACACAGGACACACAATTAAATCTGAAGTTCATATAAACAATGGATATTTTTTTAGAATAAATATGTCCCAAATATTTCCTTATCAGAAATGCAAATTCAATCAGGTGTTCTGTATTTTTACTCACTAAATGTGACAATCCTGTTTTCCAGAATAAAGCTAGATCACCCAAATATCCCATCAGCAGCAATGGATGGTAAAAGGCAATTTGAGTGAATAAAATTTTCAAAAATCTGAGATATTATGAATTCCTTCTAGAATTCGTTACCTACCCAACTCATCAATGAAGTATATTGGAGAAATTAAAACATTTTGAGACATTTAAGGACTTAGTAAAAAACAACTTCTCAGGAAGTTGTTCAGCATGTGTTCTCGTAAAACAAGAGAATAAATGAACAAAGGAAGACACGGGATCCATGAAAGCGTGACTCAGAAAGGCAGTGAGGAGGATTCCTAAGACAGCAGGTATCCAGCAGAACTGAGGTAACAGATAAGATTCTTTGACTGTAAAGTAATAGAAAATCCTTTGGCTTAAACAAAAACCACGGGTAGGGAGGTCTCCCAGACAGATTCGATGGTTCAAAGATCAACAAAGACCCAGGCCTTTACCATTTTTGCTCCATCATCCTGGTATTGGCTTCTTCCTAAAGCTGCTTTTCCTCCTGGTCATGAGATGGTTGCCAAAAACAACCTGAACAAATGCTTCTTTGTTCATACCTAACAGGAGAGACACTGGCTTCTCCTTCCCAGAAAGTATCTCCTCACATCTTATGGCCCCAAATTGGTCTAGAAGGGCTACTCAGTCCCAGAAGAGTTTCTAGGAAAGGAAATGGAGTCACTTTGACTCTTCCAGTTAGTGCCTACTGTGTGCCAGGCACTGTTCTTGGCACTGGGATAAAGCAGAGAATACACAGACAAAACTCTCTGCCTTCATGAAGTTAAGATTTAGGTAAACAGATAACAAACAAGTATGTAAAAAACCTTCATGCTGTGTGGTGATGTGTACTGGTGGATACACAAAGCAGAGGAGGGGACAGCAAGTGCTGAAGGGCAATGGAGTTTTAGGGAAGACCTCCAGGAAAGTCCTCACCGAGAATGTGACTGTTGTCTCAGTCTAATGATCAGGGATGGGATGGGTTTGGGAGAATCAACCACACTGTCCATTGCACCTGCAGAGCATGCAACCCAGAGGCCCTGGGAGAGAGATCCACTGGGAAAAAAGGAGACTATAGAATACCTGATGTGCTAAAACATTTTAAAGTAGTGTTAGAATCAAGAGAAACAAAAGCACGTATTAGAAAGAAATTATACTCACAGAATACTACATGGCTCCTTGTGAATACCATTTACATAGTCACAATAATGTAAATGCTGTTATTAGTTTTCAAATTTTAGAATGAACTGATAGAAGAAGCACAGAAGATTGAATTATCATTACAGAACCAAATGTAAATGTTATCAACTTGAATGCTCTAAGATTGGAATGCTGAAGAAGGAGAAAGAAGAGCCAAGGGCAAGTCTAGGAGCACCAATGTTCTCACTGTACCCACAGGGATGTGAAGGGAGACTGACTACATTTGGTGAAATAGGAAATGATGGTGCACGTGTATTACCTAAAATTTCCAAGTAACCAAACAATAGAGAAACTAAATATGTGTTATAACCATATTGAGAAGTTGGGAATGACAGGTGGGAGGTGATACATGTGAGCTAAATCTAATGGCAGGAAGTTGAATGTCTAAAATGGACAAAATCAGAAATAGCATAAAAACCCACAGAACCATAGAAGAACTACATATTTCTGTTTAACTACAGAATGAACATGTTGAAGGGTTAGTGGGTTGACTTTGGGGGTAAGACTGAGTGGGAAGTGAAGGACAAAGTAAGGTTTTCATTATTAGTCCTCTGGGAAAATTTGCCTTTTGAACTACGTGCATGTATTACTTTGATTTTTTAAAATGTCTGGTCTCCATTGTAGAAAAATTTCTTTCTGTATTCCTTAAAGTGATCCGTGATCATTATAGAAAATTTGGAAACTACAGAAAATTTCCCAGCATTTAAAGACAACTCTTAAAATATCGGTATATTTTCTTCTAGTCTTTTTTAACCAATTATATTTATACACATTTTCAATTATATGGAGTAAGGATACATTTTGATGAATTCAAATTCATGACTCTAAACTGATTAGTTTAGATTCCATAGATAATTTGTAACATTTTATCTTTATTTATTTTTGTATTTACTTATTTTTAAAGAGAGGGAGCATGTGAGCGGGGAGAGAGAGAGAATAAGCAGAAGGGAGGGGCAGAGGGAGAATCCCAAGCAAGTTCCACACTCCGTGAAGAGCCAGATGCGGGGCTCAATCTAATGACCCTGAGATCATGACCTAAGCCGAAATCAAGAGTCAGATGCCTAACTGACTGAGCCACCCAGGCGCCCCGAATTTGTAACATTTTAAATCTCTTTTAGGATTGATTGTAAGTCCAAAACAAACATGATATTAAAGTCTTTATGTGAAGAGATCTTTAACATTAAACAGTAACAGTGAAAAGTAGCCTGGTCTTCAAGGGGACTGGACCCCAGCAAACTAAAGTCAAGTTCACTCTGATGGTAATCAGGCAGTGAGAGCTATTAATTGCCAGACAAATTAAATGACGTACTTGTTTCATATCTGAGGATATTTACACAGATACCTTGTGTAATTGATGATATGGTATTCAGGTCCTGCCTTCTTCACCGGCCTCACCTCCCATTCTTCCCCAACCTTTGCTCGATGCCCAAGCCTCTCTGGTCTAGTTGTATGTCACAGAATACACCAGGCTTCTTCCTGCCTTTGTGCTTAGGCAATGCTCTTCCCTGCGCTAAGATTGTCTTTTCCAAGCTAGTTTAGGTCTCAGCTCAAATGCTCTCTTTCCTGCAATACTTAACCAAGTCCTTTGTGCATATTTTGCTGCTTCTTTCCTTGTGTTACCACTGAAATTTATTCATCCCATGACTAGTGTACTTATGGTATGGAGTTAAGAGTATGTGTTAAGGTTTGGACTGCCTGAGCTTGGCTCCCAGGTCCACCTCTAACTGGCCACGTGAACTTGGTCAAGTCACTTAACCATTGTGAGCCTCAGTTTAGTCATCTGTAAAATGACAGTAATAATAATACCTACCTCCGTGGTTACGGGAAGGATTAACACTTCGTTTTTTTATTTTATTTTATTTATTTATTTGACAGAGAGAGAACACAAGCAGGGGGAGTGGGAGAGGGAAAAGCAGGCTTCCTGCCAAGCAGGGAGGCTGATGCCGGCCTGACACCAGGACCCTGGGATCATGACCTGAGCCAAAGGCAGACACTTATCGACTGAGCTACCCAGGCACCCCAACGGGAAGGATTAAAAGAAATAATACAAAGAAGGCATTTGGTACAGTGCCTGGATATGGCAAGTGCTCAGTGAGTATAATGATTAGCTTACGTGTCCAGCCATTGAGGTTAGGAACTGTACCTTTTTATCTTTGTCTTCTGCACCACTGTAGAACTGGGCATCATGGCCTTGAAAAAGTTGGTAAACTAAATGAATAAGTAAATGATTTTTAAAGTGTTTTTATAATGATCATTTTTAGGGATAGTATTTCCAAGCATGGGCCTCACGGTCATGCAAAAAAGTAACCAACATTAATTCAATGAGCCACTATTTTTCTTTTTTTTTTAAAGATTTTATTTATTTATTTGAGAGAGAGAGAGCATGAGAGGGGGGAGGGTCAGAGGGAGCAGCAGACTCCCTGCTGAGCAGGGAGCCCGATGTGGGCCTCGATCCTGGGACTCCGGGATCATGACCTGAGCTGAAGGCAGTCGCTTAACCAACTGAGCCACCCAGGCGCCCAGAGCCACTATTTTTCTTATTAAAACAAAGAACCATGGTCTGAGTACATTTCCTACTTTATCAGCTTTGGAGAGATGCATCTGAAAGACATAAGAAGTCCCCCAGCTGTAGGAGCTCAACTCTTTCCTCAAGATTTCCCAAAGCCATGCAGATGCCAATACTTCTGGTCTAAGAGATTGAGGACTAATGGGATAGTGCATGTCAAGAAAGTACGAAGAATTCTTAATCACAGCACAAGTAGGAGGATCATTAGAGCATCTTTGTATTATCTTATGAAATGCATCTCTTCGGATTTCCTACGTGATTGTTTTTCTTCCCTGTCTATGGAATTACTGCTCATTGGCCTGAGATATTTCTGTTCAAGTCCAGCTATGTTTCATGCCTTTGCACTTGTGTAGGGCTGCCTTGGGACCCCAGACTACAAGTACTAAGGGTGATTCTGTTCTGACTAGGTGGCTGTGCCTCACCCTGAACCAAGGTTCCAGAACACTCCACCAGCAGAACTAGAAGATGTCTTACTCTGCCTGCAAGAGAATTGGGTTCTGCTGGCATTTTTCAAGCCAGACTCTAAGCCAGACACTCCCGTAGTTACTTGGGAGAATAATATTTGTCCTGCTTATCTTCAAAGGCCACTGGAAGACTCTAGTGAGCCATTTTATAAAGTACAAAGTGATCTACAAATACAAGGGTTTTATTATTATTAAAAACACATCTCATCTTCCACTGGAATGTCTAGATAAAGGAATGCTAGGTGTGATAAAGAGCTGGGGCTAAAGGAGAGAAACACTAAAAAACCCAATTACCAAACATCACACAGATACCACAAAGAGAGTGATTGCTTGATTAATTAATGATAGAGGCCCCATGTTTAGATTTTTCAGTTATATTGGCATCAACCCTCCTTGCCTATCAGGATCCACGTATTTCTGCCGACGAAGAACCATCAAACCACTGAGGCCTAACTGATGGGTGATTAATGTGGGCTCTGTTAATTGTGTGGCTGAGTTTTATGCATGAAGCTGTATCCTTGATTTTCCTCCCTTAATTTCCTCCTGTTTAACTGTTGGTCATAAAACAGCTTCAAATATATCTGCTGAGCATGAGAGCAAGTTTTGCAACTTGAAAAGTGCCTGAGTCAGTCTGGGCATTTCATGTAGTAAAACAGACTTGAGGGAACTCTTAGGCTGTAAGATGGATGCTGCTTGGTTTCCACTCCCAACCCTGCTGGCTCCTTTTATGCAGCTGCTGGCTGTGCTGGATCTCATCTGTTATCATTAAGCACATGCATAGCATCCATAGTGGCAAAAGGCTTGATTACTTTCTTTCTGACAGCCCATCAGATGTGGCCCTACTCATCCTCATTCTAGATGGATGGAGATGGTGACACCTGCCAATCTAGTCTTCCCAGCATCCATTTACCCTTTTTGTTAACAGCACCTGATTTTCCTTTGGGAATCTATCCCTCCTCCCACTCCTCTGTTTATATTCTCTGTGGTTCAAGCAGAATGGATCTCATTTCCCTTGCTCTGGGGCTGGCCTTGCACAGTTAGAATCCCAGTGACTGGTGCAGAGATGGGCAGGTGACCCAAGCTCAGCCAATGAGAGGCAATTCTGGGAATTTAGCAGGAATCACTGAGAAAGAAAAGCTTTCTTTTTCCTCCTGAACTTTAAGCCTGAAGTTTCTGGATTCTTTGCCACTAACAAAGGAGAATCCAGTTGAGAATTAAGCCAACACAGAAGAAAGAAGAATGAAGAGATGGAAAGAGACAAACTCCTGCTGGCATTGTTTGAATATGTGGATTCAGTCATGCTTGAAGACAAGTACTTTTCTATAATATGAGCCAGTTTAAATAGGTTTTTCTCACTTATAACTTAGAGCCCTGACCCAAATGATGATGCTAATCATGACCCCCTTCTGCCTTAGCATGTCACATGTGTAGAGAGCCTTAAGAAAAATGTGAATGAGACAGGAAGAAGTCAGTCTGCAGGAAATAAAGTTCATAATTTTAGAAATATATATACAGATTTAAAAATATAAGTTTCCCCCTAGAAAAATTTGCTTGGGTCCATTGAACATTTTCCCTTGTGCTGTTAGAGAGGTCAGATTGAAATGATTCTATGACTCCTCACTGGTAGGAGAACGTACTGTGTGCTCACTGGGGGAGACCATGTAGCTTGCTCATATCATTCACTCCTTCAGTGACTGGGTGCCTGAGCTAGATGATGAGGATGTGACAGGTGAACAAGATCGCTCTGTTCATTTCCCTGATGGAGATTATGGTCTAATAGATTTTAGTGAATCAAGAATCTGGGACCCATAAAAGAAATCAACAGATTTTGACAATGAAACCCCTTATTGACAGATCCTGTGATTTCCAAGGTGTGTTGATGATGTCCTTAGTTATAGAAACATTCTTGCCTTGATGTTCACTTTAGTTTATGATGACCTTCAGATCTTTTTCTTTTCAACCTTAAGAAGGAAATGTTTCTTTAAAAAGGAAATTGAGGCAGCTCAACAATAAGAAGGTTGTAAGGACTGAAAAGTACCACCCATTAATCCTATTGCTTTAAAACAATTGGCTTTCTTTGGGGCTGCTAAGATTGTTGTAGATTTAGGGCACCTTTACTCCAGTGAGCTGTGAATACTTCATGAGGTTGAATGCATCTTATTTTTCCCAGTCTCTGCCGATTGTATCAGAGGCCAGAGTTATAGTCCCCAATTCACAGAGGAAAAAAAACAATGCAGAGAAGGCTGAGGGTCTTGTCCAAGTTGTCATAGTTAGAGGCCAAGACAGATACTGATCCATTCTGAACCTTGTGAGAGGCTGTCATCCCCCCGAGCTCCCAGCCCACACAAGGTTGATGTGCTTCTCACGCAGTCCCTCCCTTCTATCCCCACTGCCCCAGCCCTGGCTGAGACCTTAGTCAATATAACGTGGGGAGTGTGCAATTTCCTCCTTGTTCTCCTCACTGCCACTTCTACTAATCTGTTCTATCGCACGTTGCTTCCAGAGGAATCTATCTCATGCACAGCAACAAGCATGTCACTCCCCTGACCAGAAACCTTCACTGGTTCTCTTTTGCCTGCAAAGCAAAGTCCAAATTCCTTAACCAGGTAGGCAAGGCCCTGCAGGATCAGAATGTCTTCCTTTCTGGGATTTCTCTCTCTGCTCCCAGACCCAACACTCCAGTGCAACTCCCCACCCCCCAGCGAGCCCCCTTCTTCCCCCAGCCTTTATTCCCACTATTCCTCAACCTGGAATGTGGGCATCTCTGTTTCCCTGCTTCCCCAACATGTTCACTTACTGAATTCCTACCTGTACTTCCAGGCCTTGAGAAAGACCCTCTTCTTTCACTAAGCTCTCAGATCTTTCTGAGCTGGAAGTAATTTCTTCAGCTTTTCTCTCCTCATTATATTTGATTTAGTCCTGCATTTATTTACATCTCAGTCTGTCTCTCCTGACAGCATGTAAACTCATCAAGATAAGGAACCATGCCTGGCTCTTCTCTGTGACCCCCATTGCGTCTGCTGCTTTGGGAGAGAACTAAAGAAGCATTTGCTGAATGGATGATAAGTGGGTTCTCTCCCAGCTTAATCAGTCAGCTGCCCACTACTGCTTCATACTTAGTTCTTAAGAGCAGTCCATTTCTCCTGTCTACAGACACAAAGCCTCCTGAGATGATGTGACCCACCAGGAGAAGAGAGGCAGGCTCCCGCTACAATTGATTGGGAGGTACAACTACAGTACTTGCCTCGCAGCACACAGCACCAGCTCTGTGCCGAGTGTATTTTTGGGTGTTAGCTTTGGAGCCCAAGGCTGTGTCTATGCAGTGCTGCTGAGACCTGTCCCTGTACTAGGTTTGGTATTTGTGCTTGTCATGAGGGCACAGTGTCCAGCAGTGGTTCAGACTATGTGCGATGCCTCTAATTTGATTGTTAAAGCTGCCAAAAGAATGGCTAACGCAACTGACAAAAATATTTTTGGTGAACAAATGACATCAACCACTTGATCAGTGGCCTCTATTAGAGTTGGAAAATCCAAATGAAGCAAAATAAACAGTCCATAGGATGAGGAGATATTTATGAGGAATATCTCCTTTCCCTGGGGTCATGATGTGCAGAGCAGGGATGCTGCCATATCCCTGTCAGAGTTCTTTCCTCTCCTGCCCCTTATGTCCATCTCCCTGAGAGACACTCTTCTTCCCTTCCAGGCTGAATATGCATTGGACTATTTCTTCTTAGATAAAGTCGTTTGCATTTTCCTCCCAAGATGAATCTCATTTCATTAGGTGCTGTCCATATTTCTAATCTGCTAAGTCCATTTATATTATCACTTGGCCTTGCCTGACACTTGGCCTATTTCTCTGTTCAGTGTTGCCATGACTTCAGAGTGACCAGGAGCAGACCAGGAGCACACGTCCTTCCATTACAGGAAGAAGGTGGGGAGAAGAGGAAGAAAAAGCCAACAAGAAGAAAAACAACCATCTTTGTACTTCCTGAACAAGAACAGGCTGTGTTTTTGTACAAAATTTGCAGCGAAGAACAAGTCATAACAGATAATAATAAATAGCAAACAACAATATGTGTGTGTTTAATACACACTAACATTTTCAGTCCTCACACCCACTCTCTGAAGTAGGTACCTTATTATCTCCTTTTTAATGTACAGAAGGAAAATCAAAATGGCACCAAAAAACTCTGGTCTGAAATTCCTAGGGAATTGCCTCAACTTTTAACTTGCATGACTTGTAGCATTCTGACTTGAATGAAAGCAATTCTATCATTGGTGGGTAAGTTTTTAGACCAACTATATAATTCTTGTATCTTGATGTAGAAGAATAAAGGTGTTCAACAGCAGCATATAACCATATTCCCATTGCAATTATGTTTCCTTGGCAAGGTTTATTTGGAGGTCCAATCTGAGATGGCAGAAAGAGACATTCTCTTGCTGGAGTCCCAGTTTCAGATTCAGGAACTCCTTTTTAACACCCTTTCAACTCAGTCTTACCTTCCATTACTTGTACACCCCTAGTCATCCTGCTCTGAGTCCCAGTGGAAGCCTCTTCTCTTACTATTTCCTGAATCTCAGTGAGTGGCACCACCCAAGGACTCCAGTCTGACACTTTGGAATCATCCTTACTCAATATGCCCCTCACTGCCATCACACACACACACACACACACACACACACACATCTTAACAGGCTACCAGGTACCAGTGATTGTACCTTAGCCATTACTGTAGTTCAGGACATTATCTCTCTGAACTCCTGCAAAATGTTTCTGTGTTCCAGGGAGAAGAAAGCTATAAATGCTGTAAGTCTTTTTGCCATTTCTATGCATGGGAAATTACTTGAATTCATAGGTTTGTAAGTGTACTCAGGTGACTACAACACTGAGGTAATAGATGAGACTGTAGAAGGGGATAAACTCTCCAAAAAGGGCACACTCATTCTTCAGGACCTTGGAGAGAACCAGCAGAGGCAGCAGATCAAAAGATGTTGGCAAGTGTTGTCAGAACCAGCTCTGTGAACAATGCCAAACGTGGGAAAGAACTCAAGTTAGATATTCCAGTCACAGATTTTCTTTCTGGTTCTTAAAATTTTGAATCCATTCCTGTTTTAGGGCTTTCTCACCAGATGTTTCCCCTGACTGGAACCCTTTGGCCCCGTATATTTGCTTTGCTGTCCACTCCTCCACGTTGAGGTCTCCACTTAAATGACTCTGCAGTAAAGCCTTTCTTCAGCCACTCTTATCCTATTTCCTCATAACAGTTATCAATATTTGCAACTCTGCTACATATTCATTTGTCTACTTGACTGTTGTCTCCCTCACCTTCACAGGAAATAAGCTCCGTGAAAGAACAGACCATGTCTGTCATCTCTGCAGTGTTTAAAACATACCTGACACCCTGAAGGCACTCTATAAATATTTGACAAACGAGCAAATGAAATAAGACAAGCAATGAGAGCAGGCAATTAGATTTGAGGCTGAGGAGACTATTGAGGACCTTGAGCTGAATGGTTTGAGCTAATACCACACACTTATTGTTGGGTTTGGAGAAACAGGATCCGAGATGCCATGTATAGGTTTGTGTTAGCATGACCCATGTAGAAACGGGCATCTAACAGATTCATTGGTTGACACCGCCAATACTACATTTTCATTTCTAGGATAACCAATACATTTTGAACTAATAAAAGCAAGACAATTCCATATTTGGATCTCCACAAAAGCAGAAGGGAATGAGGAATGTTTCCCCATTTACTTCCTCTAATTAGGTACTTTGATTTTCTCAGTGACATCAAGTGGAGACTGACCAGGCAAATCACTGAATGGGTTGTTTACTCCATAGAGGTCAATGAGTAAAAACTGTTGTCCCTGAGCCCTTATCTTTTTAAAAAGATTTTATTTATTTATTTGAGAGAGAGAAAGAGAGAAAGTATGAAAGAGAGCGAGCACACGAGCAGGGGGAGGGGCAGAGGGAGAAGCAGGCTCTCCTCTGAGGAGGGAGCCCAGTGCTAGACTTGATTCCAGGACCCTGGGATCATGACCTGAGCTGAAGGCAGGTGACTGAGCCACCCAGCCTCCCGCTCCTGAGCCATGATTTACAGAATTCTTAGGAAATGGGAGAGTCTTGTGGCCAGGGAGCTGGGATCCTGCCATCTCTGCCAATGAAGAAGGCACACACCCGGGTGGTGGGACCAACTGTCTGCCCAGGATTTGAATTTGGTAAATGGGTTTTATTTGGCTTACATAATGGTTTTAAGTTTTTTAAAATTAACCACCAGCATTTTATTTTATTTTTATTTTTTCAAGCAGATTGCACACTCAGTGTGGAGCCCAACATGGGGCCTGAACTCACAGCTGTAAGATCAAGACCTGAGCTGAGATCAAGAGTCGGACGCTTAACCAAATGAGCCACCCAGGCACCCCTCACCAGCATTTTAAAAATCAGAAGAGTTCACATAAAATAAAGATTTCCAGGCCGTCTTAAAAAGGTAGAAGTTCTAGAAATACCGGCCTTTGAATTCCCACCTGACAAAAATCACCTGACGCTAAGTAGCTACTGTGCTCTTTACATGGGAATTGTAGTTTCAGTGCTGCCAGAGTCCCTAGCATTTTTCCCTTTGCACCCCTGAGCCTACTCCACTTATTTACCTTAACTGCATGGCCCTTGAAGGCATTTGAAATACAAGGATTAGACGGTTCTAGGCACTGGGGGCATGAGAGTGATTAAGAAGACAAAATATCTATAAGGAATTAATTGTGTCCATTTTTCCAAAAAAGCAACAAATTTGGGATACATTGCTACGGGCATGGACCTTGCAATTCTATGCACTATACAGATATTTATGAGGACACTGTACACTATTTTGCACAGTGTCCCCTTAAAAGAAGATCTGGTGATCTTTTGTATCTCCTATGTGCATACAGGTGTGCACATAGGAGATACTAACAAATATTTACTGAATAAATTAATGAGGGGCTCAAGAGTGTTCATCAAAATCCTAAACCCTAGAGGTGCCTGGGCAGCTCAGTCAGTTAAGCATCTGCCTTTGGCTCAGGTCATGATCTCAGGGTCCTGGGATCAAGCCCTGAGTCAGGCTCCCTGCTCAGCAGGGAGTCTGCTTCTCCCTCTCCCTCTGCCTCTCCCTCCCCACCCCCCCTGCTCATGCCCCCTCTGTCTCTCAGATAAATAAATAAATAATCTTTTTAAAAAATCCTAAATCCTAAAAAATATTATGAACTACTGCTATACATCTTCCAGCTTCTGAATCCACTGTGCTTCTTTTTCTTCCCTCTTATCCCTCCCCCCACCCCCGGTTTTAATCCAGAACTAAGACTAGAGATGTAAGTAAAACCCATTAAGTAATTATAGCTAGGCCTGCTTGATCAATCATCAGTTTGTCTGCTTGCGTTCATGTGATATGGTCTGACAGCGCCTTCTTTGCATTAGTGAAGCCAGGACTTCTTAGTGTGGAGGTACACGTCCTGGCCTGGCTCTAGCACTGACTGGTTGTGGTACTTTGAACAAGTCACCTGGCTCTCTGGCCAAAGTTTGCTCATTCATATAATTATGTGATCTCCAGGGCTCCTCTCCGCTTTACAGTCTCTGTGTGAAAAACAGACCCATACGAGGTAAGAAGCTGGAAAGCAGAGCAAACGGAATCTAGCAAGGAAAGACCAAGACGATATTTTTTCTTCTTCCCCGATAATTAAGGCAAGGAGGCCTCCAAATGCCTGGGCAGCAATCCATGGAGGGACAGGAGTGGAACATGAACTCATTAGCAGGATGTTGAGTAAAACTCAGAAAGGAAAAGAGTAATGGGGAGGGAGTCCAACTGGAGACTGAGAATTCTAAAGAAAGAATGGAAAAGTACTGCTAATTAGGTCACTTAGAAACTGAACAACTGAACGTAATTCTTGCTGAAGCAATAAGAAAACAGCCAGGGGATGCATAATAGGAACAGGAATACATGCTAGCGGACAAAAACAGGACCCCCAGGATCCGCAAGTAACTCAGGACAATAAGCCCCAGGCAAGCCAATAGATATCAGGTAGAAAACGGCCCCTGAATTTCAGCACAGTTTTCAAAAATATACAGACGAAGCACATAGTAAGTGCTCAGAAAATATTTGCTGAATTAAATTATATTATTAAAAGCTCAGGTGTTCTTCACTGTGTAAAAACTCTGACGTGAAGAAAATCAAAAATATGAAAAGTCTCAGAGTAATTATTCCTTTTTACAAAAGGATTCACTGCTGGGGCACCTGGGTGGCTCAGTGGGTTGAGCTTCTGATTCTTGGTTTTGGCTTGGGTTATGTTCTCAGGGTCGTGTCATGGAGCCCCGTGCCCTGCGTTAGGCTCCATGCTCAGTCTGCTTGGGATTCTCTCTCGCCCTCTCCCCCTCCCCCCCCCGCCCCTCCCCTTGTTCGTGCACATTCTCTCTCTCTCTCAAATAAATAAATAAATAAAGTCTTTAATTAATAAAAAGGATTCCCTGCATGGATATTTTCATAAAACAGAATCTTTCACCTTTAAAATGTAAAATTAAAGTATTTCTACCTACAAAGATTTTTCATTAGCAAATAAGAGTTCAGAATCAATGCTTTATTTAATTTAGCCTCCACTTTTCCTAACACAGTATCAGGCACAGAGAGAGAGTTAAATGGCTTGCAGTGAATAGACACATGGGTTTTGTTTACCTACTGTTGCATACCAAACCTCCCTAATTGAATGGCTTAAAACAACAGCCTTCTTATGTCTCACAGTTCCCTAGGTTGACTAGGCTTGGTGAGAAATTCTTCTTGTGGTCTCACTTGGGTTGTCTCGTGTGCTTGCAGTCAGATGGCAATGGAGTTATATGGAGGCTCCTCGCCTTCTTGGTATAGTCTCAAGCCTCTCCCTCTCCATGTGGACTCTACCTGTGGTCTTTGCAGCAGGGAAGCCAGACTTCCTACAGGACGGTGGCTCAGGGATCCCCAAAGTATAAAATCAGAAGCAGCCAGGGCTTCTGAAGACTTGGGTCGGAGCTAGCAACACAGTGTCCCTTCCGACATAGTCCATGGGTTATAAAGCAGGTCACAGGGCCAGCCCAGGGTCAGTGAGTGAGGGAACTACAGAAGGATAGAAGAAAGAGGTGTGGCTCCTGGGGGCAATTTTTGTAGACTAGCCACACCAGCTTGCCCTCACTCCGGGACAGTAACTTCCACTGAGGTAAGAAGCAGGCTCAGAGCCACATAGCTGCAAACACGGGCCATTCTTATGAAAAAGGAAGAATGACTCAGAGCCAGAGCCTAGAGGATGAAACCAGGAGCCGAGGAGAACCATTCCTAAAAAGCAAAATTGTGCCTTAATCAAGGAACATTCCCTGCCTGGAGTCAGAGAAATTGGGACATGTGCCAGGCTGGATTTTTCAAAATTGCTATAAATCAGTGACTGCTCATGTTTCCCTTTCTCTCTCTTTTTACACAGGAAAGTCAACTGTAGTTTTTCTGTCTCTTTCATTATTATATGCTGGTGGGTGAGGGGCAGATAACTTGTCTTTTGGTGTTCTCTGCACCAGAGGAAGTGCATATAAGAGACTGCCCCCAGCGAGTCCCATCCACACCAGCACCTGATTTAGTGGATAGCATCCTGGGTTTTAAACCGATGCCATATTGTGCTGAGATGTGTAGGGGTGAGTGTATTTTTCACATAGAAAGGACATGAATCAGGGACGCCTGGGTGGCTCAGCTGGTTAAGCATCTGCCTTCAGCTAGGGTCATGATCCTGGGGTCCTAAGATCGAGCCCTGAGTTGGGCTCTCTGCTCAGTGGGGCGTCTGCTTGTCTGTCCCCCTCTATCCCTCCCCAGCTCATGCTCTCTCTCTCTCAAATAAATAAATAAAATCTTTAAAAAAAAGAAAAGAAAAGAAGAAAGGACATGAATCATTAAAAGCCAGAAGATGGTAGCTAGTCTCCAAAGATGGCTCCCAATGAACCACACCTCCCTGCATCACACCGTTGTATAGACCCCTCCTTCACTGAAACTGGGCTTTCCTGAGACTTGATTTAACTAACAGAATAAGGCAGAGCTGACACTATGCCTGCAAGGGCCTTAGTTCCATAGGCCTGGAAGCTTCCACTCTTTCATTTTTGGAAACCTTGAGCTTTCACATAAGAAGTCTGGCTCTCCTTCTGGAAAGACTGCATGGCGGACGACATGGAGAAGCCACATGGCGAGGGAGAGGTAAGACCACTTAAAGAGGGAAGGGGCCCAGCTGTGCCAGCATCCCAGCCAAGCCTCCATATAAGTACAACTGCAAGAGAGACCCCAAGAGAAACCAACAAAAGAACTGTGCCTCTGAGCCCAGTCAACCTACAGAAATTTGAAAGATAATAAAATGGTTGTTTTAAGTCACCAAGTTTTAGAGTATTTCATTCGTGCAGCTATAGATAACTAAAACAGCATCAGTGGATGAATATGGGCAAAGTATACTATCTGAGGAAGTTACATTTTCATATACTACCCATAAGTTTCTTTTCTCTATTTAAAAAGTATTTGTTGAGCCCCGACATTGGTCAACACATCCTTCTTGTGCGCAGAGGAAAATGGTGTCTCCTTTGCCCCATTTACGTGTTCTCTCCTGAAAAACCAAGTTTAGATTTAGATTTAGGAAAACATCTTTAGTTGAAAGTTGAAATGTTTCGTTAAAAAATTTTTAAGTCTGTTTGTCACTGGCTCGAGCGTCCTCAGGCCTGAGGGGAGGTGGTTTTGATGCATTAGCAACAGGAAACCATCACAGAGTCTAGGGGGGAGCAGTGACATGATGAAGTGGTGTTTGGGAAGGTTCATCTGGCAGCAGAGTGCAGACAGGTTTCAGGGTGTGCGGATGGGGTAATGAGGCATGACCTCACATGCAAGCTGACCTGTGTCCAAACCAGGGTAGATGGGAAAGGAGAGAACTTGATCACAGAACTTAGTCAACTATAGAAAATAAAAGAGAGCATGCCAAAGATTACTGAGACTGGGAGAATAATGGTGTCAATAATAATACTAAATAATGAAAAGAAAAAAGAGAAAAAGAAGGAAGAATGTGGGATAACTGGAATGAGAGTCATTCATGTTTGGGAAGAACAGGTCCATCCAGATTTGGACTTACTCATCCGGACGAGAGGACAACTGAACACAGCTATTTTAGAGGCAGTTGGTGGTAAAACAAACAAAAAAAGGCTGGAGCAGCAGACTATGTAAGAAAGAGGAAGGGAGAGATTCAGGAGCTTCCATGCTTGGCCCACTTGGAATGAGCATGGCTTTGCCCCACCAGCCAGTAGACAGTGTGGCCCAGCTCACAATTAATGTCTGGATCTGAGACCTGGAATTCTGGAGTCCTTTCTAGTCACCCTCTTTCCTAAGAAGATCTTAATACATCAAGGTGGACGCAGGAACCTCAGTGGAGAGTAGAGTGCTGACAAGGAGAGGTTACCAAAGACCAATCCTCTGCAGAGGGGCCAATGACTAAGCTAGTGAATTTGAATCCAAAGCAGATAATTTTCCAACTTCCCCCCAAATTATCTTCAAACAAGCACAATGTCATTACTTATTGTTATGGGTTGAATGTTTGTGTCCTACCCCTAAATTCATTCGTTGGAGCCCAAACCCCAATGTAATGGTATCAGGATGTGGGGCCTTTGAGAGATGATTAGGTTGCAGTGATGTCACCAGGCTAGAGCCCCCACGATGGCAGCAGTGCTCTTGTAAGAAAAGGAAGAGAGATTAGAGCTTCCTTTCTCTGCCATGTGATGATATAGCAAGAAATCAGTCATTTACAAGCCAGGAAAAGAGCCCTTATCAAGAACCAAATAGTCATCACCTTCACTTTGGATCCTCAACCTCCAGATCTTTGAAAAATAAATGTCTATTGTTTAAGTTGCCCAGTCTACAGTATTTTACTTTAGCAGCTCAAGCTGACTAAGACACTTTCCCTTTAAATAGATACTGTATTCTACATGGAAGTGAACTTGGTGAACTCCCAGTAAGCTCACAGTGGTTCAGAACAGTTCAAGCTCTCCTGGGGAGCAGCTTGTGTCTCCATTTTCCATGGTACTAGATATTCCTGCATTAAAACCATAAAGTAAAAATTAACAATGCCTATGAAGACAACAAAGCAGAACTGGAGTTACTTCTGTTTTGTCACTCTATGTGACCACTTGGAGTTTTTTAATAATGTTTAAAAGTTTTAAACAGTGAAACACAGTAGCTGGAGTGATTGTTTGAAAATATGCTTAAATGAATCTGAAATCTAGATGCCTCTATAATATATTCTGAAATCCAAAGTGTGTGGCAGGAACTTGTGCATTAGGACTCAATTGTAGCTATGTATATCATTAAATCTCAATAGTAACAATATTTGTTCTTCCGATCCATGAGCGTGAATGTTTTTCCATTTCTTTGTGTCTTCTTCAATTTCTTTCATAAGTGTTCTATGGTTTTCAGAATGCAGATCTTTTACCTCTTTGGTTAGGCTTATTCCTAGGTATCTTATGGGTTTTGATGCCACTGTAAATGGGATTGATTGAGCTAGAGGGTATTATGCTAAGTGAAATAAGTCAGTCAGAGAAAGACAAATACCATATGATTCCACTCATATGTGGAATTTAAGCAACAAAACAGATGAACATAGGGAAAGGGAAGGAAAAATAAAATAAGATGAAAACAGAGAGGGAGGCAAACTGTAGAGATGTTAAATTCTAGGAAACAATCTGAGGGTTGTTGGAGGGGAGGTGGTTGGGGGATGGGGTAACTTGGTGATGGACATTAAGGAGGGCATGTGATGTAATGAAGCCCTGGGTGTTATATGCACCTGATGAATCACTAAATTCTACCACTGAAATTAATAATATGGTATATCCTAACAAAATAGAATTTACATAGGGATGCCTGGGTGGCTCAGTCAGTTGGGCGTCTGCCTTTGGCTCGGGTCATGGTCCCGGGGTCCTGGGATAGAGTCCCGCATTTGGCTCCTTGCTCAGTGAGGAGCCTGCTTCTCCCTCTGCCTACCGCTCCCCCTGCTTGTGCTCTTTCTCTCTCTCTCTCTCTCTGTCTCAAATAAAGATAAAACCCTAAAAAAATAAAATTAAATAAATAAATAGAATTTACATAAAGAATTTTTTAAAATCTCAATAGTAATGCCACCATTGTTTAGCACTTAGATAAAAATTTTTATTTAGGAAGGAGTATTTTATTATTATTGGTGGCACATGATGATAATACAAAATAGGCCAACTTCCAGTTCATTTTATAATTTAAAAAGTATCCATAGAAAATGCACTGAATTAGGAGTGGCTGGGTGGCTCAGTTGGTTGAGCATTGGACTCTTGGTTTTGGTTCAGCTTGTGATCCTGGGGTCCTAGAATAGAGCCCTGCATTAGGTTCTGAGCTTGGTGCAGAGTCTGCTCAAGATTCAATCTCTCCCTCTCCCTCTGCCCCTCGCCCCCGAAAGATGGGTAAATAAAATCTTGAAAAAAAAAAAAAAAAGAAAATGCACCGACTTATCACCTAAACCGAGAGTGAACCATTCCCACTGCCTTGTCATTGGTATGCCCAACAGAGCCTGATTCTGGAAAACAACAGCATAGGGATATAGCACCAAATGACCTCAGTTCCCCCAGTCTGAATGACCACACACCAGAATGAAGAGACACAGACTGGAGCAAGCACCTTCTTTGCACAACCCACATGGGACTGTTTGACTGTCAGAGAAGTCAAATAACTTGCCCAAGTACCTAGTTAATAAGTAGCTACATGAGACAGACTTCTGGAACTCACCAACATCTGTCTTCTCTCTTTCTTTGGCACACTGCTAGATCATGTTCCCAGTCCCCTTGCATTAGGTGGGGGTCATGTGACTAGCGCTAGCCACTGGAATAGGGGAGGAAGTGGTTTATGCCCCTTTCAAGCCCTGGCCCCCTACAACAAGTCCCACCAGATGCTCCATGCTCTTTCTCTTTTCTTTTCTCCTGGCTGGATGCCAAGGATCCCGTGGAGGGCTCAGAGGAGGCACTAGATGCAGGGAGCCTGGGTCCCCGCATCTCTACATGGATACATGTCAGTGTGATGAAACACAAGCTAGCCTATCAGGGGATGAGATACTACACAGAGCAGAGATAAGCCATCCCCCCAAGCCATCTTAGACTAGCCAGCCCCAGCCAGCTCTGCAGATTTTCACATATGTATGAGACACCCGATATATAAATATATAAATGGGCTGTGACATGGGGGAGGAATGCACCTTTACCATGTGAAACCACTGAGATTTTCCTGTTTTTACAGCTGTTACACCACAACGACACCATGCCATAATTTGAATCAACGCCAGTTTGGCTCCAAGCCTGTGGTCCCAAAGGGTGAGGAGCAGGATTGATAACAGATCCTACCTCCTAGCCCACATTCCCCAAATTACACCTGGCTGCAGAGAAAACTGTCCCTAAAATCCCATCACACATGATTTCATCAGTAGTACTAGACTCCAGAAGAACCCTTGGGAAAATATCTGTGGAGCTTTTGCTACATAACAAAGCACTTCAACACCAAGTGGCCTACAAGAACAATGAAAAGCAAAAAGCAAAAAAAAAAAAAAAAAAAAAAAACATAATTGTAGCTCGCAGTTTGGAGAGTGTGCAATTTGGGCCTCCCACAGCTGAATGGCTCTCCCAGCTTGGGCCAGACTCTGTTAATATCAGCTGGGCACTCATGCATCTGTGAGTCCATCATGGCCTGGCTAAAATGGCTTACCTCTGCTCCATGTGATGTCTCTACCTCCAGCAGGCTAACTTGAGCTTGATGGGTTGGCTGCAGCTGCTGAGGTCATAAGGGCAGCAAGAGGAGAAACCTCAGCGCACAGGTATTTTTCAAGTCAAATCAAGACATGTGGCTATGCCATCAGTGGCATGGGAGGGCACTATCAAATGCTTGGATACAGGAGGTGGGAGCAAATGTGGTCATCACCACAATCAATCTACTCCAAGAGCCAAGGATCACTGTTTGGGGACCAGAGCACAAAACAGGTGTGTCACCGACTTTCCAGCTCTGACCTCCAAACCTCCACCAATAGTAATACGATCTGGGGGGCAACAGCATCAGTTGGCTTTTTTTGGAGTTTACTGGAAACCAAGCTTGGGAGGAAATGACCGATTCATTGTTCCTGTGGCTGGTTTGGCAGAACTCTGGAGGCAGAGAGTCATCTCCATCTGACAGAAGGATGGTTCCACTGGGTGTGAGAAATCTTCTTCCTGTAAAAAGTGAGTCATGATAAGAATAGAGTGCCAGACCTCCCTCGTACTCGTCAGTGTGGCAAGGAGAATGTGACCAAATCCCTGATGAGTGCACTCCCTTTCCTGAGAAGGAAGGAATAAAAGAACCTGGCAGGAGAAAGAAAAAGTGCTCCTGGGGCGGCTGCCCTAATCTGCTCTCTGCTAACATTTCCTTTTGTCTTGATTTCCATGTTTCAAATCTTCTCCTTGTGGCTTGCTGTTGTTTCTATAAAAATGTCTTTTACTTGGCAACATCCTAGCCAAGAAAAGGAAAATATCTAACAAAAAAAAAAAACAAAAAACAAAAACAAAACACAGCTTGTCTGTCATCTCAGGGACTGAGGGTCAGAACAATAATTTGTTATTGAGTTATTACGGGTTGAATTGTGGCTCCTCAAAATTCATGTGTTCAAGTTCTAATTCTCAGGACCTCAGCATGTGACCTATTTGCAAACAGGGTCACTGCAGATGCCATTAGTTAAGATGGGGTCATGCACACAGAAAGAACGGATTTGTGATGATGAAGCAGAGATCATGGTGATGCAGCAGAGGCTAAGGACCCCAACGATTGCCAGCCAACCACCGGAAACTAGGAAAGAGGTATGGAACAGCCTTCCGAAGGAGCAAGAAGGAGCAAACCCTACCAACACCTTGATCTCAGACTTCTGGCCTCCAGAACCGAGAACAATACATTTCTGTTGCTTAAGCCACTCAGTCTGTGCTACTTTTGGTTACAGTGGCCCTGGCAAAACAATACAAGAGTGAACAACTACCTATGTTATGGGCCATTTCCACTGATTATCTTTTCTACTTCTTACCCCCGAGACTGTTGGTCCTACTTCCAGATGAGAACACTGAGGCTGAGCCAGCATGGTCAAAAGCCAGGCTCAAGCCCAGGGGTCCTGACCCTTTCCATGTATTTTCTTTTACACAGTGTTGCTGCCTATTGGTTGCTGGGAAAGGTCAATGGCAAGTCAAAGGTTAGAGCAGCAATTCTTAAAGGTAGCTAACACCCCCATTGTGCCATAGAATGGTTGCTGAAAGAATTAGTTCTTAATTGATTCTTTATAAACTCGATGATATTTTAAGTGTTTCCAGGAGTTCCCTATTGAAAGGAGCCCTGTGGGAGACACTTTTGTATAGCAAAGGGTCTTTCTGGGTTGTGAATGATAACCTTGCCTGCCTCTAAATTCACTTGCTTTGCAAGTGTAATTCGTTCTCATTGGAGAGGTTTTTGCGAAAGTGGGCCTGCCTTCAGTTCTGCACCTCTGCCTTGGCTGGCGGGGGCTCAGGAAATGCTTGCACTTGCCGTTGTGGTTGACAGCAATGAAGGACGCCCACCTGTAGCACTGCCTTTTAAATACACGTGGTGTCTGGAATGATTTCCTCCCATTTCAAGCCATTTTCAGCATCCTCAACTTAAAATCACTGCTTGGGTAGAAAAAGGGAAAAACATCATTTTGCTAACTGCCAACATTTAGCTATTAATTACTCCCTAACTATTAGTGAGCTTTGTGTTAATTACTATTCCAAATTCCTAGGTGCTTGAAAATTAGCAGGTGCTTCATTTCCTTCCCTGGGTCTGTCTTTAGGCTGCCAGGGCAGAAAGATTCCCCTCGGGAGATGCATATGGCCCATTGGAGAGGGAAAGGTGGTGGCCGGAGTGGCTAGAATCTTACTGCTTTAACGACAACCTCCATTTGGGAATACAGGTTGCCAATGTTTTAGATAACTTTCAAGGTTCTTTCCTGCAATCGTTTTTATTATTAGTTAGTTAATTCACAAGCATCAACTGAGTATCTACTAAGTGCCAGGCACTGTCCTTGGCCCTGAAGATGCAGAGATGAACAGAGGAACCCCAGCACTGCCGCTCACTGCTCACCATCTAGCGGGAAGCTACATGGGTAAGTCAAGAACCACAGCAATGTGGTGAGTGCTCCATCAGAAGGCTAGAGAGCACAGAAAAGAAGTGCTACACTTTGCTGGAAATGGCAAAAACCATTACCCAAAGTTGGTGGCATTCTCACTAAATCTTGAAGGCTGAGTAGGAGTATGCCAAACACATAATGTGACAGAGGACATTTCAGGAAGAGAGAAGAGTGTGTGTCAGAGGCAGCTATGAGCACCTGGTGTTTGCTGACTGGTGGGTGGCTAGACACAGGAGGTGACGAGGAAGGAGCAGGAAGTGAGTTTAAACCAGTTTTCTGGGGGCAAGATCACAAGGGAGCTTGGACATCAGTCCACAAGGAATAAGGAGCCACCAAAGGGTTTTATCCTAGAAAGAAGGGTGACCTGATTAAATCTGGTGGCATGGAAGGTGGTCTTCAAAGTGAAGGGGCTGGAGGCAGGAAACTAAATGGGAAGACATATACAGTGGACGAAGGTCCAAGCTGGGGGAGCAGCGGTGCAGACAGAAAGAAGGGCCTTTGAAGATCTAATTGGCCTTATTAAGCAATTCATGAATTGGGCAGCATCCCACCCAGCAAGTAGAGAGATACTCCAAGGAGTTGTATGAAATGGAAGGTGTTTACAGGCAGGAGCGTGGGGCAAGGTAGTTATTAGAAAAAAAAATGAGAGAGGTAGAGAGAAAGGATCGTTTCAGGACATGACATCTTTTTTTCAGGGAAGGAAATAACAGTTTCTTTTTTCTCTTTCTTTCTTTCTTTCTTTCTTTCTTTCTTTCTTTCTTTCTTTCTTTCTTTCTTTCTTTCTTTTTGCTATGGATAAAAACAATTTTTAAAATATACATATTTTTGTTGAAGTATAGTTGACACACAACAGCAGCGTTTTTTATTTTATTTTTTTCATGCAGGTTACCTCACTAGTGCTGATCAGGAAATTTCTGATTAACTTTTAAAAGGTCACATCCTTGAGGTAGGTTAAAACTGTAATTAATTAAGACTTGGTTTGTTATTATCAGGGCAAACGACACCATTCTGGGCTTGGTTTCTTTTACTTCTTTCTTTCTTTCTTTCTTTCTTTCTTTCTTTCTTTCTTTTTCTTTCTTTCTTTCTTTTTTTCTTTCTTTCTTCCTTCCTTCCTTCCTTCCTTCTTCCTCTTTCTTTCTTTCTTTCTTTCTTTCTTTCTTTCTTTCTTTTTCTTTCTTTCTTTCTTTTTTCTCTTTCTTCCTTCCTTCCTTCCTTCCTTCTTCCTCTTTCTTTCTTTCTTTCTCTTTCTTTCTTTCTTTTCTTTCTTTTTCTTTCTTTCTTCTTTCTTTCTTTCTTTCTTTCTTCTTTCTTTCTTTCTTTCTTTCTTTCTTTTTTTCTTTCTTTCTTTCTTTTCTTTCTTTCTTCCTTTCTTCCTTTCTTCCTTTCTTCCTTTCTTCCTTTCTTCCTTTCTTTCTTATGTTCTCAGCTGAATTTTGTTTTTAACAGTATGTTTAAAGTGCAGATGTTGCCAGGAAGCTTCCGGAAGTGAGATGTGTGCTCACTCCTTGCAGGGTGGTTTAGGACCTGCTCGCTCATTCTGACCCAGCTACTGTGAGAAAATCACACCTGAGTCACAGAACGAGGGAGTCCCGTTTGCATTCACATGAGCGGGAAACGCTGGCCCTAGGTTTTTCAGTCAGCTTTCCAGGTACCCATAACGGAACCCCCTTCGGTCGCCATAAGCAGGAAATGAATTTATTAAAGGATACTGGGTAGCTCAGAAAATGTCCAGGAGAGCGGGAGGGCTAGGCCTGGGGGCCACATGACCGGGGTCGGACTAGGACCACACTGTGGATGGCTTCTGAGGAGACCCCACTGGGAGGGGGGGCATGACAGCACACAGTTCACACCCCTGGCCCTGGAAGCCCCAAATTCTGCGGCCCCAGCAGCCCACTGCCTCGTAGTTTCCCTCAACAGAAAGCACATTCCAGCGCCTGCATCCTTGGTCCGCTGTTTTCCTAATCGAAGTCTCCAGGCAGCATATCTGATTGTCAGAACTTGGATCTGTGAGTAAACCCCAGCTATAAGGCAGGCCGGGAAGCCTTTTCCCCTTGGGGAGGGGAGGCTTGTGTTGCAGAAAATACCCCCATACATAAGAGGGGTTTTAGAGCATGTGATTAGGAAACAGACAAATATTAGCTCCAGAGGGCTACCGTGTGAAGAAGAAGCTGGAATTGAGTGATCTCTTCCTCCTGGGCTTTACGAATCACTGCTTTTGTAGACATTGCAATTCTTTACTTTATACGATAGTTCTTTCCCCGGACTGGAAAACTCCCCGTGGCAGGTGAGGTGTGATTTTCGGTTTTGTGTGCCACATTGTTGATGCCACACACCCAGGAGGAGCTCATAAATGTGTCTGTCTCCAAGCCCACGATGACTATAGAACTCTCTGGGCTTACTCATTCGGTGAGGATCCACCACGTACTTACTGTGTGTCCTGACCTGTGTTGGGTACCGCAGCTGACCCAGCACAGGTACTGGGCACACGTGTGCTCACGCCGTGCGGTCACTGGGCCTTCTGTGCGAAGTACGCGGGGAGCCGCCTGACGTTTGTCATCACTGTGGTCACCCATCATCCTTATAGGAACAATCACAGTTTGCCCTGGGAAAGCGACCTTCCTTCGTCATTCAGGGAGGTCAGAGCCTCCTTTGGCATGGCCACCCCAGCTGCCCCTACTTTGCATTGGTTTCTATGAGTGCGGGAGGGCATTATCAAATAAATAGAAAGTTTGTGTAGAATTGGTATCATTTTTTCCTCAATAAAAAGAAACCCAGAAGGAAGAAGTACTGAGTTCCAAGGTCATGTAAGAAAAGGACCTTGTAGGCCACTTAGTCTTTGAAATGAGGACTCTAGGCCTGGGGGAGAGGCTTAACCCACTGATAACTCTGTTTCCATCTGTCCTTCTGAGAGGGAATGCTCAGGGATGCTCAACCATCCATGCCACTGGTTCTCCTGCAGCACAGGGAGCTGCCCAACTTTTATTCCTTACCCCAGCAGAGCCACTCCACCTGGGAGATCTGAATCACTGTAGGGAAAGAAAGTGATTTATCACAACTCTGCCACAGAGTTCATTGTGATCCCAAAGGGCAAAAGTGAGGCCCTGGGCAAATGGCTTCACTTCTCAGTCTTGAGTTTTAGTGTTGAGGGGTTAGGAGGCCCCATGGGGCTATGGCCTGTTTCCCTGGAAACACAGGCAGAAAGAATCTTCAAGGAAGCCAAGCAAATCCACTGTGACCAGGGGCCCAGACCCAACACTGCCCGCAGACTTCAGCGACATCCAGCAGATTGGGGCAAGTGGGTTCACTAGAATTAAGGGTAAGGTCAATGCCCCAGCTCCCAGTGATAATGGGGCTCCCATAACTTGTTTTAGTTAAGCTTTCAGAAGGGTATAGTGTGGACTTCTGATCCGAGGCAGTGTAGAATGGATTATCCAGATTTTAGGCATATTGGGATTAATCTCTGGCTCCTTACCATACTCCAGGTGTCCAAGCTCTAAGTTTTCATGACCATGGCCCCATTCTTTTGGATCTGAGGCTTCTTAAAAGCCAAGATTTTAAGCAATCTCATTTTTAAGTTATTTTATGTCTACTTCCACTTCCAAACAAGATGGGGTCAAAATGACCGAAGTTACTCTCCCTCCTTAAACAGCCTAAAAACTGGACAAAATCTCTGGAACAACAGATTTCAGACACTGGACAACAGGCAGTAAAGGATAGGGTTCCCTGAGAGAAGAGGAACAAGGGAAGCCCAATGGTGTCCCAGAGTGACGTCTGGGAAGAGTTTCTAGGACATAGAACAGAGAGGGGAGACCCAGAAGAGAGTCTCCCTGAGTTGGGAGATGCTGTTGGAATATTGAGGAACCCAAGGCAGCTAGAGTTCACAGAGCCAAGTGTCAGTGAAAACAGACCTGCACAGAGAGAAAACTGCAGACATCTTCAGAGGGTTCCCTTGGAATCTTTGGCCGAATACCAATTAGTGTTTACAGGTGAGGAAACTAGCTGAGACAGGAGAAAGACCCACCAGAAAAGGGCAGGAGAAACAATTCCCAAAGCTCTCACAGAACCGGGAATTGTTTGCAATAATTAGAGCAGAGAAACCTGAAATATGTGGGATCTCAGAAAGATATCTGAAAGACCATTGCCAGATTACCTCCACACGAAGATTGTCTGGTATCACACAACAAAGTTCAAAAGCAAGCCTCCAAAGGACCCCACTTTTTTTTTTCTTAACTGCATCCCAGGACAAAGCACAAAAGCCTGTAAAGGAGTACCAAAAAATCCAGCACCCAAAAACATAAAATGTAAAGTGCTTAGCATCCAATGAAAAGTTATCAGGCATACAAACAAGAAAATATGTATGCTCTCTCACGAGGAGAAAAATCAATCAATAGAAATCAAGATATGTGCAATTGGTGGCCCTAGTGTAAGAAGAAAGGAAATAATGCTAACAGTTGAAATCAATAAAATTTTAAAAAGAATAACAATAGAAAAAGGAAACCAAAAGCCGAATCTTTGAGAATGTCAATGAAATCTATAAACCTCTACACATAGTGATCATGAATAAAAAAGAGAGAAGACCCAAATGACCCATATCAGAATGAGAGTGGTTATCCTAACAGATCCTATAGAATTAAAAGGATAACAAAGGGTATAATAAACAACTTTATGCCAGTAAATTCAGCAACTTCAATGAAATGGTACAAATTTCTTAAAAGGCATAATCTACCAAAGCTCTACCAAAAGAAGTAGATAACCCGAATTGTCTTAAAGCTGTTAAAGACATTGATTTTGTTCCTAAAAAGTCTTTGGATGAAGAAAATTCCAGGCCCAGAAAACTTCTCTGGCAAATTCTACCCAACATTTAAGGAAGCAATGATACCAATTCTACACAAACTCTCCCCCCAAATTGAAGAAGAGTATGGTAGGTAGAATAATGGTTTCTACAGATGCCCATGTCATAATCCCTGAAACCAATGGATGTGTTACCTCACATGGCAAAAGGGACTTTATCGATGTGACCAAACTATGGATTTTGAGATGGAGAGATTACCTGGCATTATCCTGGTGGGCCCAGTGTAATCACAGGGGTGCTTGCAAGTGAAAGAGAGAGGCAAGAGAGTTGAAATAAGAGAATGGAAGATGTTACACTGTTGCCTTTGAAGAAGGAAGATGGGGCTGTGAGCCAAGGAATCCAACAACCTCTGGAAGCCAGAAAAGGCAAGGAAACTGACTCTCCTAGAGCCTCCAGAAGGGAGTCAGCCCTGCCAATACCTTGATTTTAGCCCCGTAAGAGTCACTGTGGACTTCTGACCTCCAGAACTGTGAGATAATAAATTTTTGTTGTTTCAAGCCACTAAATCTGTGTTCATTAGTTCAGCAGCAATAGAAAAATAATACAAACAGGGAACGATTCCAACTCATCCTATGAAGCCTGCGTTATCTTGATACAGAAACAAGACAATGACATTACAATAAACCACAGAATAACAACACTAGATGTCATCAGCAAATTTAAGCAAATCTACTCTAACAATATATAAAGAAGATAATGCTTCATGACCAGATTGGGTTTAACCCAGGAAAGCTATTATGGCTCAATATTCCATTTCTTTTCCAACCTGTTCCAAATCCCTTTAATAGACCTGGCCTCCAGTGACCCATCCTATATCATCTTCCACCTTTCCCCATTCCACTCTTCACTCAGGATTTATCTGTAACAGCCTTCCTAGCATTTCCTAAATATATAAAGTTATCTCTGTATGCTCCTGCCTTTGCATATGCTATTCCCCTGCAAACACTGTCCTCTCTAGCCTTCTTGCTGGGGACACTTATTCACCCTTCATATCCTAGAACAGATCTCTTCCTGTGCTCTGAGAAACCTTCCCCTTTGAGCCTCAGGGTCTTCCTCCCCATCTTTCCTATCTCTCCACAGTACTCCAATGGGACCTGTCTTATAGGACTTCACCTTCTCTTATAATTCTGACTTTCCTCCCAGACTGTGAATTCCATCAGGGCAAGAATGGTGTCCAATTCATCTTTGAGTCCTCAATGCCTAGCACAGTGCCTGCCACGTGGGAGACCCTTCATGAATTACTGATCAATAGACACTTTAATAGAGAATAGTTGACAGTCACTTGAGATACAGCCTAGTGTTCTGCGGCACAGAGGGAACTAATCCACAAGGAAGAAATGAGCCTCAGAGATTGGAAGCGTTCCAAAAAGAAACACATCATCTTTCCACTCAAAATTACATCATCTAATTGACAAGTGTTCGGAGCCCCACCATGTTGAAGCATTTATACATATGATATTCTTTTTGAGGGCAATAAGGAAAATGTGATTAATCCCATTTTTCCAGGAGGAAACTGGAGCTGAGGAAGGACAAATTTTTCACCTAAGTTTATGGAGTGAGGTAGTGGCAGAAGAGTGAGACCCCCTCCCAGGGGGCTCATACCCCACCCTGTCTTCTCCTTTGAGCACAGGCCACATTTTCCCACCCCGATCTGAAGGAAGTGAGAATTAGTAGGGTTTTGGTGCTGGACTGCAGGCATCCCATCTGCAGTTCTGAACTGCCTGCCCTCTGGATGATTTCCACTCTAGGCTAAGTAAGGTACTGGAGGTGTCCCCAGCCTGGTAGCAACCCTGGTTGCCCCTTGACCTCTAGACCTTCTGGGCATTGCTCTTATCTCTAGCAAAGCACTTAGAACACTAATAAAAATGGAAAAGAGAGTATGTTTGAATTGAAGATAAGTAGGTACAGCCAATAGCCCAGTGAGCCTCCCCATTTTACATCTTAGAAATCACGGAATCACCCAGACACATTCAGCCATCTCCACGGCCATGGAGTCTTCACCTTGGGGTGCTGGGGGTCACTGGCCAGTCCCACATGCCTAAGAGTGGTCCCTTTATTCTTGTTTGACACATATCTTCTCACACTAATCTCCCTAGTTGGTCTTTTGGTTTTTACCATGTCTGCTCATCTATCTTCAACTTTACATATTCTGCTCAGTTGTGTCCCCAACCGCGTGAAACTTGGGTAACGTAGATAAAATCTCTTTTGCTTTTGCCTCTACCTCTCACCTTGGGAATTTCCTTTCCATCCCCCCTCTTCAGGTCTCATCACTCTCTATGTAGAAAAAGAGCTGAATTCCTTCCCCCGATCATTTTTTTTTTCATCTGTTTAATGTAGTATTTTAATCTCTTCCTTTTTGAGGAGAAAATGGCTTAGTCTCCTTATATCTCTGCAGAATTATTGTTTTGCATTCATTTTATTTTAATTTTTTAATATTTTTATTTATTTATTTGAGACAGAGAGAGAGACAGTGTGTGTGCAAGGACAAACAGGAGCAGGGGATGGGGAGGGGGAGGGAGGAGAAGCCAACACCCTGCTGAGCAGGAAGCCTGATGCAGAGCTTGATCCCAGGACCCTTGGATCATGACCTGAGCTGAAGGCAGATGCTTAACCAACTGAGCCACCCAGGTGCCCCTGTTTTGCAGTCATTTTAGTTACTACCATAGCATGCTTAGAAAGATGCTCTCCCTAGGGAGTGGCTCTTGATCTTCAACAACCAAGAAGAACAGACAATAATCCTTGTGTAATGCTGTCCAGATTGGACATTGAGTCACAAAGTTTAGGGACACAAGCAGAAAGGGCTTTTAAATCCCTAAGATAGTTGTAGTGGTAACAATATCTGACACTGGTAAAGCTTTTCATACTCTCTGACTGATGACACTCTCAACCCTTAACAACCATATAAGGTGAGCAGGGCAGGGCAGTTTCCAGCAGTAATAAAAACTTGTCCGATGGTAAATGCTCACAAAGCTTTCTGCCCTTGTGTTCTGTTTATTTTCACCTTTTTCCATGTGACCTGGCATTCTCAGGTCCTCCTTCTCCTTGAGAAAGAAAGACTGGATTAGCTCAAATGCTTAACCCATGCCCTCAGAAAGTTCATTTGCTTTTGCAAGATTTCTGCAGTTCCAGGAGGCTGATGTCCTCAAAGCCTCCTCTGACTCTGACTTCATGTCACGTCTCAACTACTGCTCAACTCCAGTTGTCTGCCTTGTGATTGACCCACATATGGAACTCAGCATTACTTTTCAATTTGCACACACACACGTGCACACACACACGTACACACACACACACACACACACAGTCTTCATAAATAAGGAAGACTCTGTTAAAGGTTTGGAGACACAGAAGAGTGGGTCTTACATGAAAAAAATTAATACAATCCTTTTAAAACCGGACATCAGATTTCCCTGACCTAATGGGTGAATCTTCCTACCCATCTTAGTAGGCCATCCATTCTTTCCTTCCCTGTCTTCTCTTCCCATCCACCAAATTCACGTTCATTTCTGTGGGAGAACCAACCAACATCTTTTTACCAGGTCTCAAGCTCCTTGTCATAGAATTCTCATCTTCTGCCCCAAGCAGTTTATCAAGGTGTTTCCCAGAACAAACACAGGTGGAAATCTGGAGATAGCCATGAGGATCATCTTTTTGAATTCCCAGTACAAGCAAGGAAACTGAGCTTCAAAGGCTTTATGTGCCCACGGTCAGCGAGTTGATATCACTTCCAATCTTCCATTAACTGAAAGACACAAAGCCTCAGAGACATAACTTTCCAATAAAGCTCCCTGTGCCAGGCTGTGAGCTTATTTTAAGATACAATCAATTGTACTTTGAACATTTTAGGGAAACAGTATGGTCCTCTTCACCCAGCTCCATGGAGGGGGGGCTGTGAAATGAAGTTGTGATGTGTGGTCTGCTGGATGGTTGTCTCATGTTGCTACAGGGTTGTGGGTGTTGCTAACTGCCTCAGGAAGTGTAAACACTAATGTTATTTTGCTTCACTGTGTGTAGTACTTACTGAGCGATACAGATAGAATTAGTTCCTATTCCAGTAAACAAAATACCCAATTTAAAGAGATTCTCAGGCTTTCTCCTTCCTTTTTGTATTGTTTTCTTCCTATACTGCTTATTCCCTTTATTATAATGTGATTTGGACTTGCTTTCCATTCGTATATCAATAGGTTCCAGTAGTAATAGATATAAGTTCTCATTCCACTGGTAAATGCTCACAGAGATTTGTACCCTTGTGTGTGTGTTTATTTAGCCTGGACTGAGGCCCAGGCTGAATTTTCTGAGTAAACACCACACACACTAGAGTTCCTTACACAATCAGTCCCTGGGGATCCCCACACTAGCTCCTCACAACCTCCTGCTATATCTCAGACACATGTCCACGCCACAGATTGGATGGGGCAATCCAGGAGGGGTGGGACTTGGAGCTTAACATGAAAATCCCAAAGCAGGTGCTGAGAGAAACGTGCCTGGTCCCCCAGGGACAGCATGGTGTCAGGAAGGCCGGGCCTCAGCCCCAGAGCTGCTACTGGAGTGACGCATGCCTCCTGGCCGGGGACAAAACCAGGGCAATTCCAGGAGCAGTGACAAGGCAGGCAGCAAGATGGAAGTCTGTGAGCAAGTGTCAGGAATCCAATCTCTCTCCCACCCCAGGCCTGATGGACTGCTCAGGTGAGAGAGGGCAGCAACTCTAGAAGGACTGGGATACTGGGCAGGTTACCAAGACAAGGCCCCCAACTCATGCCACAGAGATTTGTGAACAACATATATGTATCTGACATTGTTCTGATGCCTGGGGAGACAGCAATAAAAAAAATTAAATATAGTTCCCACACTCGTGGAGCTTATAATCTAGCAGGGAAGAGAGATCATAATTAAATAGTCACAGAAGTGGGTAATTCCTATGGTGATAAGGGCTGTGAGGAAGAAGTAGAGGGGTTTTATAAATGCAGTCTAGTGAGCCCTCTCTGGGAAGCGCTGCTGAGGGGGTAGAACATTTAGGTTGAGCCCCAAGGGATGAGTTGGCTACATAAACGGCACTCACGAGAGAGAGAAAAGTAAGTGCTGAGCATTCATGCATCCAATAAATATTTATTAGGTGCCTACTGTATACCGGGCACCACACAAAGCATTTGGGTTACATTAGTGAACAAAAAGGCAAAGCTCCCTGCCCTCATGGAGCTGGTGTGCTTGTGGGATGTGAAAATGAAAAGCACACAAAAACTGTGTGGGCCTCGGTGTGGCTCCTCTGGGTGAGGGGGAGAGCTGGAGATTATGCTGTGGGGTAGAAAAGGAGCAGATTACAAAGTCTTCTTCATCACCAGGAGGAGCATAATATCCTGGTACTTTGTATCTCCTGCATATAGTGCCTGACAGATGGCAGTTGCTCAGCCCATGAATGAATGAATGAAACAATAAATGAATGAACGAATGGCTTCAGACAGGCCAGTGAACAAGGACAAGGGCGTTTTGGAAAAATAATTCTCAGTGTAACGTCAAGGAAGGGATTGAGACAAGCAAACCAGCTAGAAGCTGCAATGGTCTGGTTCAATAGAGGCCACGTAGGTTTGCTTATCTACTTATTTATATATTATACATGTGAGCACCATGATACTTATACATTCATTAATACCAGATACATGAAAATAGAAATTTGGGGGCACCTGGGTGGCTCAGTCGGTTGAGCCTCCAACTTTTGATTTCGGCTCAGGTCCTGATCTCAGGGTTGTGAGGTCGAGCCCCACATCGGGCTCTGCGCCCAGAGCAGAGTCTGCTTGTCCCTCTCCCTCTGCTCCACCCCCTCCCCCGTTCTCTCTCTCTCTTTCTCAAATAAATAAATAAAATCTTTTTTAAAAAATAGAAATTTTAACAGGAAAAGTGGAAAAGAGAAATTCTACTATTTCCTTCCTCTGCTCCAGTGGAGATCATTTTGGAGAGCAGCGCTCTAGAGGATGCAGGTGGACGGTGGCGGTGGTAGCAATGAAGGACAGGCAGCCTCAGGGACAGGCGGCGGCTCTGCCCTCCATGTGGCGCGAGAGCTGGGGCGGCCAGCCCTGGTGAGGAGGAGCACCTGTGCATACACACTGGCGCTGAAATGCCGCCCCAACTCCCTGAATCCAAACTCCATGCTCTGACCCACGCGGAGGAATCGGGGTGAAACACGCCTCGCCCAACAGGAGTGGGTGCCTCGCGGGATAACCTGACGGGGAGGTGAGAAGGGAGAAGAAGGGAAGGTGTCTGGAAGAACTGTGATTGAGGCCAAAGCAAATCCAGAGAAGGCAATTGCCTTTTGCTGAGGCTGTTCGCTGACCTGGTCTATCAGCAAGGGGTCATCCCACCTGGGGCCTCAAGTTGTGCAGCCAATGTACAGCCTATCCCCTCCAGTCATGACAGCAAAACAGAAAATGGAGAGGCTATACCAGGAGCCCATCCACACCGATGATCCATCCACTCTGGAAGTTCCCACAGGCAGGGATTTTGTTTTATCCATCTGCCCAGGTTGACCCTGGCATCCTCTCAAATGGGGCTAATGCTCACTACCATTTACTGAACACCTACCATGCACCAGGCGTTGCATGAGGAGATTTACATTTATTTATTTATTTTTAAGATTTTATTTATTTATTTGACAGAGAGAGAGAGACACACAGCGAGAGAGGGAATACAAGCAGGGGGAGTGGGAGAGGGAGAAGCAGGCCTCCCGCGGAGCAGGGAGCCCGACATGGGGCTCAATCCCAGGGCCCCGGGATCATGACCTGAGCCGAAGGCAGATGCTTAATGACTGAGCCACCCAGGCGCCCTGAGATTTACATTTAATTAATGGTCACAGCAGCCCTATGAAGTAGACATCGTGTTCTCCCTATTCTTATTTGATAGACACAGAAAATGAAGCTAAGGGACACTGAAATTATACAGCTAGTTCTTGTCTAACCTGAGATTAGAACCCAGGTATGTCTGACTCCAACTGCATTGACGTTTCACTATATCTCCCTCTGCCTCATGTAGACCCTGGGAGTTGCAGGCCCTGGTCCCAGCTCCCCATTTTGGCTTCCACAATCCCCATGCCTATATCCCTACGTGCTATGTCCAGCTGCCTCCTACACACCATTCTCTCCATCATGCTTTGTGAACTTGGATGCCAATGCTGAGGGTCCTCAGATCCCATTTGGAGTAATGAGGACTCAGAAACTCACCACAGATGCAGAGTCTCAGGCCCACCCAGACCTACTGAATCAGAATCTGCATTTTATCAAGATCCTCAGGGGGTCTGTAGGCATAATTTGAGGAGCACTGGTCTCAGCCTGAAAATGCCCTTTCTCTTACTCCTCAACATCACTTTGAGAATTTGACTCAACATCACTTGAGAATTTACAACGTACCAGGCACTGTGCTTACAACTGAGGACACAAAGTCTAATTAAATATGAGACACAAACTCAAGATGATGATAATGTATTCATGAGAGAGACATGTAAATAAATAGTATTTTTAAAAGTGTGAGTGCTATGAACAAAGTAAGAACAGGATGAAGTATCTCATATGCCTCACTGTCTCCAAGCAGCATCATAATACCAGGCACCAAGAAAAGGCTTGATGATATTTCTGGAAGAAAGTCAAGGAAGGAAGGTAACGCAGAGAAAGGGAAGGAGGGAGAAATGAGAGAAGGAAGGAATTGCACTAAGCTATAGTTTCTAAAATGACAACTCAAACAAGATGCACCCACCGGTGACTTCCCCACTCGAACACTTGGATGTCTTGATATCAAGGTCACTATAGCCCCCAACCCACCAGACTCTCCCCTTCTCCTCTTCTCATGTGATTCACTTGGAAACTGGTGTTATCATTCTAAGTAATTCGTCTGAAAATCTTAGATTTATCCTTAACTCTTCCTTCTCCTTTGCTCTTTCCATAAAGCCATTATAAAATCCTGTTATTCTGTTCATTCATGTGTGAGTTACTCAGTGTCCAGTGTGTGTTCTGTGTAGGAGTTCAGGGGTGAAAAAGATCATTTCTGGCTGAAGTGCTCGCAGTTTCTATGAGTCAGAGGGTCACAGTGTGTGGGCAGAGAACTGAATCTTGGCCCAGCCGCTTACTAGTTTGGCCTGCGGGTGGTCCCTTTCTTGCTTTGCACCACCATCCATAAAGGCGGATAACAGTCCCACCTCCCAGACTCATGTAAGGACTCAGTGAGACATACACGGTAGCCATCATTATCATTGTCATGGAGCAGGGCGGGCTTTGAACATGTAGTCGAGGACTGAGCTTAAAGAAAGACGGAGAAGTGGAAAGGGTGGAGCCCTGTTGAGGGAATGGTGAGTTGTCTGCTCAGGCTGAGGCCCAGGGTATGTTGGAAGCAGAGGCTAAGAAGGCTGAAAAGCCTTGGGGTGCCATCATGGAGCACTTCAACACCAACCCATGATATTTGCGGTGAATATGCGACAAGAAGACCCTGAAAATTTCTGCAATAGGGAGAATCATGATCAAAATTTGTTTTCACTTGAGGTGTTGGATGACAGTGGCAAAGATGGGGAGGGAAGAACCCTCAGCCACAAGTGGGGTAGTCAGGAGGAGACACTGGCTTGCAGGGAGAGAGGTGCCAATTCACTGGTATGAAGAAGATGGCAGGACTTCTGAATGGAAACATCTAGTAGGCAGATGAACGTGCTGGGCTTGAATTGAGGAAATGTTTGGGCTGGAGGGACCAACTTGGAAGACATCCATGGAAAATAATAATTAAAACCAGTAGCATCAGTAAATGCCCTGAGAGAGTTCAGGTAGGGGAGGAGAGACCCTTGGGAATACTAGTCTGTGGGAGATGGGGAAGCAAGAGGAGTCAGAGAAGCTAGGAGGAGAATCATGATTTGCAGAATCATGGGATTAAAAGAAGAGAAGAGAATTAAACCCTATAGAGAAGGACCTAGAAAAGGACCTGACTATGGCACAGATAGGCATGAGTGACCTTCAACAGGACAGCTGAGCAACTAGGGCATCCTTCTTCACAGTCTTTGCAGCCTAAGGTAATGTGAGGCTGGTGGGAAAGGCTTGATAGATACTGGCTACACGAATCAGCTGTCACATCTTGGGCTGAATGCCTTCTGTGAAGAGTCCATGGCCACAGTCCACTTCCTGTTGAGCTTAGCCTGATTTCTCTGACTTGAAGTGGTGGTAGGAGGAGCTCACACCAAACAGCCAAGTTATTTCTTTAACCCTGAACTCTTGGAGCTTGAGGATTCATTTACCCTCTTGCCTGTCTTCAGGACATCTAAGCTAGGTAGAAATCTATCTCCATTTTTAACAGCTCCAGAGGCAACAACTTGTGGTAATCTGTTCTACAGTTTCTGAAAACCCTTGCCCAGGTCAACTAGAAAATAGGCCCTTGTAACCCAGAGTTTCTAAAAAGCACACTTGACAAATTGAGTAATGAGTCAACCAATAGGAAAAATAAAGTCAGAGATCGCCCTGCTTCTGGAAAGACTGAGCATGGGGTCATCGGAGGCTGAGAGAGTGGACTGTAAAGGAGGTGCAGAGGCCAGCATCCTGGGGAATGTGCTCTGGGGCTCTAACTTGGGGGAACTGAGGGTCTCTGTCATGCACAGGGCCATCAAAAGCATGACGTACAAAGGAGCATTTGTGCTGTGCCCTGAGAATAAACCCGAATGAGGTTATTCACAAGGAATGATTGTCATCAGCATCTCGTCATTGAACTCTTTCCCTTTCTTGGTGCCTAGAGTGGATAACCCTTGAGATGGTATATGGTGCTCAGAGACAAAAGGCATCACTTACCACCAAGAAGGCTCGTTGTGAGGGAAGATTGGGAGGACAAAGAAGTACCATGCAGAAAGAATTAGGATAAAAATATATGCTTGCTGTAGGTAAGGAGACAGAGCTTACAGTTAAGTTATGGGAAATAATATTTTATCATATTAAAAATAATTTTAATTATTCTAATATTTACTGAGCAGCTCCTAGGTGGGGGGCCCTGGGCTGGGCAACAAGACATGATGCCACATTCCCCGGAGGTGTGAACAGCTTACTGAAGGAGATCTGTGTGAGCATTCAACTGTGACACAACACGAAAGGTGCTAAGAGAGGCGGGTAGGTGATGCTCACGGGGTAGGGACACTCACTACGCCAAGAGAGAAAGAGGAGCTTAGAAGAACAGCACAGAGACATCGTGGCACTTCTGAGGACTTTCATGCGTACTGCATGGAGTAGTCCATTGGCATTTGCAGACTGAATATTCATGGATGAACACAGTCTCCACTGCATGATCTGAAAGGTCTCTGCCATGAGGTAATTGCTGAGACACAAATTTGAATGGCTTGCCAGGACGCCAGAGTGGACTTGCCAGCCACTTAGCTCGTGAATGGACCACACCTGACGGCTGGCATTCATGTCCCCACACAGCTCAGCTCTTCTCTTCTCCTTGACATCTATGTAGTCATGCTCCCACTGTGGCTAACATTTTCTTTTTCTTTGCAGAGCCAGGGAAATACGGAGTTAATGAGGTACAGATGTAATGAAGTAAGGAGTTCGTTTTAATGACAAAATTTATTTAAGTCACTTTAGAAATCACCTTGGTCCCCTATTTATAGAACCATTAAGAGTTTAAAAGGGTCCCTTACATTTTTCACACTTTACTGCTTTTTATACTGGAAATGATATGTCATGGTGACATCCATGATTTTGGAGGCTCATGAAGGTCATGGATGAACCCTTTGAGAATGTCAGGGGTCCAGGTCTGTGAATAATGAGTTATATTTTATTGGTTCTCTACTGGATATAACAAGGCCTCATTTTAAGTTTGGAAAGAAGGTATATTCTCCTTTATATGCCTTTCCTGCCATTTGGAGTAGCTGCCATCACTCTGCCCTGTTTATGAAAGCTTAGCACGTGCTACCAGAAGACGAAGGATGATATTTGTCCACGACACTGCAGCCTGACAAGTAACTCAAACCAACAAGGATTAACTACATTCCCCCAATTGAGTGCTTTTCTCTTTGTCTATTTCCTGGAACCCAATAACCACTGAAACTCAAACTCTAGCCCCCTCCCCCAAACACCCTCCACGTACCTCAAACAGCATGACAACACACAACCTCAATCTGCTTCCAATTCTTTCTCCTTGTTTTGACTATTACTAAATCAAATGTATTTATTGCTGAAGCCAGGAAATTCAGAGTTGGCCAGACTCTTTCCCCAACATCTAATCAGTTACCAAGTAAATCGATTTTACCTCTTAAATGACTCTCAAATGCAGCCAGGCCTCTCCAGCCCCATGGCACTGCCTTAGCTCAGGGCCAAATCATCTGTCATCACAATACCCTGACCCCCTGCCTCGAAACCATCCTTGCTCTATCCTCCAAAAGGATACCGGGTAATTTTTCTTAAAATGCAAATCTTGCGGGGCGCCTGGGTGGCTCAGTCGTTAAGCCTTCAGCTCAAGTTATGATCCCAGGGTCCTGGGATCGAGCCCGGAATCGGGCTCCCTGCTCTGCAAGAAGCCTGCTTCTCCCTCTCCGACTCCCCCTGCTTGTGTTCCCTCTCTCACTGTGTCTCGCTCTGTCAGATAAATAAATAAAATCTTTTTAAAAAAATGCAAATCTTGCACTCATTGGCTTTCACTGAAGATCAAGATAGGGTCCTATCCCACTGTCTAACACTGAGAAACACCTTGGCTGTGAGCTGTTTATCTCCTGGAACATGCTGCATTCTTTCATACCTCCATGTATTCCTCATTCGCCCAACTCTCTTCCTACACTGTCCGAAAGCTCTCCTCTTCTCCGAGAGCCTCTTACAATACCTTCAGGATCCAATTCAAATGTCACTACTCCAAGAGAGCCACGGATACATCTCTCAGTGGCTCTTCTATCTGGCCTCCCACAGTACTGGATACACACCACTAATGAAGCATGTGTCACAACTTACACTAATAATTTGTTAACAGGTTTATCCTCAGTGATCCATGAGCTCCTGTTCACTCTGGATCCTAGTGCATAGCACAATGCTTGGCTCCTGCCAGGAAGTCAGTGAGCATCTCCTGAATGAAAGGACCTGCGATTGAGATCTGTAGCGATGTGCTAAAATGACCAAAGCATGCTATCCAAAGGCAAAAACTGCTTTTTTGTTAACTACAAAGTGAATCAAGGTACCAGAAAAGTTAAAATAAGGATGAAGAATGCTTTTATCTCAACCGACTTTTAAATTACTCATCACATCTGTCCTAGCTAAAGACTAACTGTAGTCAGCCTCCTGTAGCCTGTTGGAATGTTTCACACTTGGGCACCAGATCCTGCAAAATGTTCAATGATCACAGAAGAAATACTTAAAGAAAAGCTATTGGGCTTTTAAATGTAAAAAGATGCCCGGTAAGAGCATTTGCTAAATATTGTTTCCTGTTTGGTACATTAGACTACAATACTGGACACATGGCTTGGGTCATACTGCACACAATGTCCAATATGTACGGTGGCAGTTACCGCAGGAGGATGACAGTGAGGCTGTTCTTTCTTTAATCCTTCATTCATTCACAGACAACTGCTGGTCAGCCCCCACGTGCTGTGCTCTGGAGAAGCTAGGACAAGAGTGGGTCCCTGAGATTCCAGGCTTTCTACGAGGGAGATGGCTTACTACGAATCGGTGTCCTGGACTTGTATCATTAAGCAGTTACTATTTAAATTCAGCCTGGTTCCAAAAATGTTCTCAAGTTCCCCTTGTACTTAGCAGGTCACAGGTTACCCTCGGTAACCCCAAGAAGGCTGCTGAGCATTCCAGTCCAGCTAGATGGTCGTGCTGGGCACAACCTGTCTCCCCGCAGGTACGTTCAAAACGCCGTGTTTAGGTAAGTCCACCACTGCTCTAATTCCCCAATGTGTGGGGTTTTGTTGAAAGAGCATTTTCTGAGAAAGAGAAAATTTAGATGGAGGCAGGAGATGAGTAAAAGCTGAGCTCATGCTACAACCAAAACTCTTGGCATTTTGGCGACGTGGTGTTAGAGCACGGGATGCGGGGTGGGGGTTCTTTGGGTACCCTCCCTACATGTGGTGGTGGAAAGAAAAGCTTCCAGAGCAAATCCAGTCGGGGAAAGACGTAAATCCACCGCATTTCGAGCGGCTCCTGGAGGCTCAAGGTAGGGTACTACGGGAGCTCACGCCTAACTCTAACCTAACAAACCACATTACAAATAACCGACCTGCCTAAGATACAGCTGCTCCCCTAGCCCCCCCGCCCCGGCTGCCCCAGACGGTCGCTGCCAGGTTCCCACCAGACTCTGGAGCGCGGCGCCCACCCCGGCCCCACCCGGGCCCCGCCGGGTCCCCCAGCCCCCACGTCCACCCCGGCACCGCCTATCGCAGCCCCGCCCCGCGCCGGCCCCACGTGCAGGGCCCCACCCCGGCGCCCGCGGCCCTTTAAACACCCCCACCCTTACACATCACCGGCCCCCCCCCCCGCCACCCGGACGGCAGCCGGAGAGGGACAAAACTCATGGCGTACAGCCAGTCTCCTCCGCGGATCACGTCCCGGGCAGCCCGGCCTGAGGGGGCCCTCCACTCCCCGGCCGCAGCCCCCTGGCGCCCCCCAGCCCCCAGCGGCCGGGCAGGGGAGTGCGGGGCGGGGCCGGCGGCCGCGCGGGTCTCCGCTGCCGCCCTCGCCGCCGCCGCCTCCGCCTGCCGCTCGGGCCGCCCGCTCGCCCGCCGCTGGGTGCGCTGCACGCGGGGGGCAGCCGCGGTGCAGAGGTTCATGCAGCGGCGGCGGCGGCGGCGGCGGCTGCTGCTGCTGCTGCTGCCGCCGCGGAGGCAGACAGACCGGGCGCCGCCGCCGCCGCCGCCGCCCTCCCCCGGCTCCATGCCGCCGCCGCCGCCGCCGCCGCCGTCGCCGCCGCCGCCGCCGCCTCCGCCTCCTCCTCCTCTCCGGCGAGGGGCGGGGGGCTCCGGCCCCGGGTGGGCACCGCTCCGCGCCGCGCTGCTCCCCCCTCTGCCCTCGGCGGGGGCGCCCGCCGCCTCCTAGGAGCGCACGCTCCGCGCGCCCTGCCGGAGAGAGAGGGGGCGGGCGTGGGCGGGGGCCGGCGGACGGGCGTCGGGGCGGCGGGGACCCCGCGCGGCGGCCGGAGGAGGGGGCTTCCCGGGAGGATGCCCGGCGGCGGCTCCCCGCTCCCAGGCGCTAGCTGAGCCGGCCCGGGAGCGGGCGGCGCGTCGCCATGCCGGCGTGACGGGCGCCCCCGGCTGCCCGCGCGGGCCCCCGCGCTGCCCCACGCCGCGCCGCGCCGGCGCCGGGCGGCAGGATGGGCTGTATCCAAAGCATCACCTGCAAGGCGCGGATCCGGCGCGAGAACATCGTGGTGTACGATGTGTGCGCCACCATCGACCAGTGCCCCACGCGCATCGAGGAGACCTCGCCCATCGTCCTGCGCTACAAGACCCCCTACTTCAAAGCCTCGGCCCGCGTGGTCATGCCCCCCATCCCCCGCCACGAGACCTGGGTGGTGGGCTGGATCCAGGCGTGCAACCAGATGGAGTTCTTCAACACCTACAGCGACCTGGGCATGTAAGCGACCGGCGGCGCGGAGCCGGAGCGGGGTCCCTGGCCCCGTCTCTCCTCTCCACCCCGACCCTCCTCCTCAGCTCCTTCTTAGCGCTCTCCCCATCCTCTTTCTAAACCTTCCTCCCGCCTCCTCTTCCACCTCCCTCCTCCCTGCGCTTTTGTTTCAGTGACAGGGCGGGTGTAGGGAGGCTCCTCGCGAAGGCATTTTCTCGTGGTTTGCTTCTGACTCCCCGTGAACGCGAGGAGGACGGCGCGGGGCGGCGAGAACGCGACAAGGAGGGTTCGAGAGACGGGCGTGGGGGTGGCTGGCGAGGGCCCTGGGTGTTTCGGGGCGCCGTCTGGGCTTGATGGGGCTTCCCGGGAAGAGTTTGGGGGGACCTGTGGAGAGAGGAGTGGAGTGGAGCGCCGGGGGCGCACCGGCTGTGCCACGCGTCCTTTGGAAAAGCCCGAGAGGGCTTGGAGGAGAAGGTCCCGGGCGTCGGAGAGGGACTTGGCTGGTTTCTGCCCTTGTTCCCTCCGCTGTTGAATTCGAGCCCTTGTGCCCCAGGCCGGGAAGGCTGCAGGCGTTTCCATTCAGAGCCGCCGCAAGCCCGGCGGAGCCGCCTCTCTGGCCCGGCGCCCTCTGGACGAGTTGTGCGGCGGTGGGGAGCGGGAAGGCACCTTGTGCGAGCAGTCTGGGGCTGGCGCGGCGCGGGGTTTTCCTTGTGCTTCGGGCAAGTACACGTCTCCTGGCCGTCCAGGGTCCTTACTTGCTCCAGAACTTTAGTAATTACAGCGCCGGGAGGGATTCCCCAGCGCCCACCGGCGAATCCAGTCGGCGAGCTGGGAGCTCTCCAACTTCTTTCAGCAGCGCTGCTCGGTGCGCGCCGGGCTGGGCGGCTGCCGGGAGACCCAGGACCGTTGCGACTCCGCGGCCGCCACCCGGAGCCCGCAGCCTGCCCCAGAGCCGCAGGCTGCGGGCTGTCGCGTCGGGACTTTTTAGTTACTAACTTTTCTTAACTCCCCGCCAGCCTCCTTGCAGAAGCCGACTCTGAGCGGTTGGCGACCACAGTGGCTAAAAGGTTTGGGGCCTGCATTCTACCTGTGCTACGGTGCTGGTCTGGAGCACCCTAATTAGCCTGCGGCCTCTAGAGAAACCCTTTTCTGGAAATCCAGCCTTATTTCATTTATTAACCGGGGACTCTGGAGCTCCCAAGGTTCATCCATTGAATATATGGGACAAGGGAGTTTCTATTTTGAAAGGCCAAACGATCTTTTTTTAATGGCAGCTTGCAGGCTTTTTACTGCACTCAGAGAGCATGTAAGTTAACACTAGTCATGGGTGCTAAAAGAGATTTTGACAGGTTGTTTTGTTCTCCCTGCCTTCCCCTCAAAGAGTTTGAACTTTTCTCTTTAAGCATAAAAGCTCAGGGCTGGAGAAAGCTCATTCCTAGTGAAGATGTGCGAGAGCCTAGTTTCTTCCTATATGCCTCTGTTCACTGTGTTCTTATCTTGCTGGAAGACAGCTGGATCTAAGAAATGGGGGACATATTACTTTGGGTGAATCATGCCATTTAAAAACAGACACACCCTCCAAAGGATGATTATATCTGAATACATGGGTCTCTTAAAGCTGTTCTTTTAGAAACCCATTATTTCCAGCGAAGTCAGAGCAAGCCCCAGACCAGGCAAAGGCCTTCCCTTTTGTGCTGGCCCTGATGGCGGTGTGCACCTTGCCCGGGTGGGCGGGGACCGGGGAAGTAATTGCAGTCTGGGGCGGATGCAGAGGAGGCCAGGAGGGACTGAGCAGAAACAGCCTCACTTTTCCCCAGACTACATAGCAAGGCCTCTCTGTTGCTTTGTATCTCTTGTGAATCAGTAAATCAAAAGCAAACAAATAAATAATTTCTTTCTGTAAAAGAAAATATATCCCACCTCAGGAAAAGCCGAGTTGAGATATAAACAGACATAGTAGTCGAACGTCCTTGAATCTGGGGGACATTGTGTCCACAGTGGAACCAGCTTCAATGGGGATGAACTGGTGTTGGGTCTGGGGGCACTTATTCCCTGACCTTTCCTTGCTGAATTCTTGCCTCTGGGGCTTGGAAAAGAGCTTTGCTTTTCAACTGCTACTATCAGTATGTTAAGATTCTCAGTGTTCATACTGATGCAGGGAACAGGGAAGCAAAACAGTGCCCAAGATACCATGAAGCATATTATTGGAGATCTGGGTCCAGAGTCCACCTGTTTTCATGGTTACAATAACTGCTATGCTTAAGCATACTTTGGAGCCCAAATTGGATTGAACCCATCTCCACAAAATGTGTATGCCCTGAAAACTTAGCCAGGACAAACTTTTTAATGGGACCTCATATTGCATGGAAGTCTTCATGGTCTGTTGGTTATTACCCACTTTAGCCAGTATCCTGAGTAAAAAACACCACAGGCTGAATTTTTACCCCTCTGCAATGCTCTTGTTACATGAAGCATGATATGACCAGAGGGTGTAGGTTAGAAAGCTGCCTTTTCAACATTTTAAAAGGGACTGCCAGAGGAAATCCACAATTTAAAATGGCAAGAAACTTCTAGTGACAGGCTTAAAAGAAAACATGAGCTTTTGTGGTTTAGAGTTTCAACATTTCCAAGCAGGAGTAGGTTTCTGAAGGAGCATTTGAAATAGTTGATGATCCTGACGCCCGGAGCTTAATTTGAACTTGAACTCAAGTGACTTGGAACATCCTCACATGATTGCATAGAACCCAGGCTGGTGAATACTTATGTCCTCTCTTTATTTCTCCTTTGGCCCTGGTGAACCCCGCTAATGCAGCCCTGATCCAAGTCTTCATCTTTTGGGAATGAAGGGCCTCTGGTTTTTCGTCAGTCATCCCATCAATAAAATATTTATCAAGCGCCTCTCAGGTCTGGGCACCAGCAAAGAAAGCAAAGGACCAAGCAGGCAGCTTCATAGTTCCTCAGTGTAGGAGGGAGGGACACAGGCAGAACAAGCCTTTGCTCCCAGGCAGTATAGGAGAAATCTGGAAAGAGGGGTGGGAAGCCAGGCAGGGTTTTCTAGAGGCAGAAGGACTGGAGCTGGATGTGAGCAATGGATAAGATTCAGCTAGACAAGGAGGGGGACTCATTCTAAGAGGGAAGAACAGCAAATATATGGGGGCAGGAAAATATAAGGTGTCTTAAGAGAGCATAAGTAGGCCGGAGTAGAGCTTTCAAGTCGGAGAGCCAGTGGGAGGTGGGGTCCGAAGGCAGGCCAGGGTCTGTTGGGAAAGGCCTAGGACAATACAACCTGGAAAGGAGAAGGTTGAGGTCAGGTCTTCTGAACCAGTGTGCAGAGGCTCTTCCTACTTTCTTCATACCTCTGGGGCATGCAGGGGCTTTTCAACAGAGACATAAAACCTTTGTGATGGAACAGTTTTAGATGCTAGAGTATGCCACCCAAGAGGTTTCCTGAGTGAGGTTTGAACACAGAATGGGGTTCATGTGTCAAGGATGAACGAGGCGAAGCCGAGGTCAGAGGGAGGACAGGCCATAGCCAAAGGCCCTCCCCACTCTTTCTGAGCCCATGTGCGTCATCTTCTAGAGCTGTACGGGAGTTGTGGTCAGCCCAAGGCTGGGAGACCCTTGGCCTGGGTGAAACTTGCGGAGGTCATAGCTCACTCCTGCCTGTCTCTCTTCCTCCTTGAGAGTCAGTGTTGACGAGACATTGACACTACCTGCCCACCTTTGTTGCCTGTTCAGTCCAATCCAAGCTGGTTTCTGTCCATTCCAGAATTGTTCTGGCTCAGTCTGTGGCTTCCATGTTACCAATCCAGCAGATGCTTTTGAGAGACACTTGCTATTTCAGCAATAGTCCACATAGTTGACAGCTTCCTCCATCTTGAATCACTCCCATCTTTTAGCTTGATGCATTTTTCTAGCTGTTTCTCTGTCTTACCTCAGAGTACAGTTCATGAGGACCTTACTCATTTGATCCTCTCCCTGGGTAATTTTACCCTTCCCCATGGCAATAGATGTTCTGTGTGATGCACAGTCACCTGCGGCATAGGTGTGTGTGTGTGTGTGTGTGTGTGCGCACGCGTGTGTTTGTGTGTCGGTGTACGATTTCCCCTTTGGCTGTCTCAGAGACATCTCAAGCCTAATGTACCCAAACTGGAACTCTTGACTGCCACTACAGCTCCCTCCCCAAATCTGCAACTCCACCGGTCTTGCCCCATCTTGGTAAAGAACACCTCCAGCCCCTGAGGGGCTCAGGCTGAACCATCTGTGTGTCATCCTAGATATTTTCCCACACATCCAGTCCATCATCACACCCTGCCGGTCCCGTCTCTGGGATAGCTCTGTAATCCAGCCACCACTCTGTGTCCATTCCTGTCCTCACAGGGAGGTCACCGTCAGCTATCACCTGCTCCAACAGAGGATTTCCAGCCAAACTTCCCACCTTCATTCTCGCCCTTCCTCCAGTCTCTTCCCCACACAGTGGCCAAGTGATAGTTTCAAAACGTAAATGTTATCACTTTCCTGCTTAAACTCTTTTACTGACTTTTCATTGTAAAAGGTAGGAAATGTGAAGGCCTCGTCCCGGTCTCTGAATTTTCTGTTCTTAAGCCATGTCAGCCTCCTTCCACTTTTGAAAAAAAACAAAAAAACAAAAAAACAAACACAAACAAACAAAATAGCTTCTTTATCCCAATTCAGGACTTTTCCTTGTGCTGCTCTCTGTCTGAAATGCTTTCCTTGCCCACCCTTTTCTAGCACATTCCTACTTCTTATTCAGGCCTGAACCACCACTTCCTCAGAGGCCACCCGGATTTCACAGTTTAAATTAAGGTTCTTCTGTTCTCTTGAATGAGACACTATTCTTTTACTTGTTATAGTTTGTAAGAATGTAATTGTATGTTTGTTTAACACCTGACCCTTCTGCTAGAATGTAAGCCCCATGAAAGCAGATATTGTATCCATTTTATGCCCTATGAGTGGTGCTTAGCTCCTAACAGGTCCTCCATAAACATCTGAAAAATAAATGAGCCATTTTTTTCGGACCTCGAATAGTGTGTGTCATCTTCAACAAATCATGTCTCTCTTCAAAATCAGCTTTTTTTAAAAAAGACTTATTTATTTGAGAGAGAGAGGACACAGGAAGAGGCAGAGGGAGAGGGAGAGTCCGGAGCCGACTCGGCGCTGAGCACAGAGCCCAACACGGGGCTTGATCTCACGACCCTGAGATCACAACCTGAGCTGAAACCAAGAGTTGGATGCTTCACCGACTGAGCCCCCCGGGGACCCCTCAAAATCAGCTTTTCCTATCACACCCAAGGCTAACCCAACTAAGCTCTTGAACTCTAGACGTCCCAGCCATCGCTTAGCACATACACAGTGTAATGCCACTATGCTTTTTGTATCATTTCGTTCTGTGTTGCCCCAGCAGATCCGCTGCTCCTCAGCGCAGGGCACCCGTCTGTCACTTCCTCTGCCTCCATGCAGGTCTGTGCACGAGGAGCGGTGTTCAGCAAACACCCAAGCCTCACTTTCGCGTCACCTGTGATCAAGTGGCATTCGGCGTCTGCCCAAGGAGAGGCAACCTGGAGACCGTGTCATAGCACCGTTCACCTGCATCACTGACTCGTGGCCTGAATCTCGGGACTGTGGGTGCTAGTACCCTGATCTTCCGAGCCATTTCCCCCAAAGCTAGCACTTCCCTTCGTGACCACGGCTGCGTGCTGCCTGCACGTGCGGTATGGCTTTGAGTGTGGCCCTCCTCGGTTATAGAGATGCCTCCTTCAGGCATCTGATTAGCCCCCAGGCCACTTGCACCAACACCCACCCTCCCCCCATTCCCATTACATCCCCGGATCGGGGGGCCCATGACCTGGAGGAAGGGGCTAGAGCTGCGCTTTACCAGAAACGTCGGGGACTCCCAGTCTAGAGCATGAGATGAGAAACAGGATCCACTTCCCTCATGAGAGTCCTGAGTGCCCTTGAAGGGGAGCTGGCCTCACCCTTTGCCTCTAATCTTCTCCGTCTCGGAGAGGAGGAGTAGGGGAGGATTAGCAGGTCTTATCAGGAAGCATTAAGCTCCCTGGAGATAGAGCACAACTCTGGGGCTGGAAGGGATGGGAGGGCCCGGAGAGGACGTCAGGACAAGGGTTAGGAGGGGAGTTAAGAATGAAACGCAGCTCGTGTAACCTGGATGCTACAATTCAGCCGGGCCCTGGGTGGACGGGGACAGCAGGGTGTCAGTGAACGTCCACCAGGCAGCAGAGGCAGAAGCTGTCTGCGGCTGCTTTGTGTTCCGGGTGAAGAGAGAAAGCTGGCGATTGGGTAGGGGCCTGCAGACTCCGGTGCGGGGCACGAGGTCCCAAATATCCCTTGCCCTCCGATTTGTCCAGCACTCGGATCTTGGCTGACCCTCCTCCGACCCTGGGAGCTCCATGCTGTCAGTGTGCCCATCTTCCTGAGGAAAAAACTGAGGCTCAGGGAGGTCAGAGGACTCAAGGGCACAAGCCTAGCCGGTGGCGGCGCGGGGACTGGCTTCGGACCCTGTACCCTGCCTGTCTGTGTGCTGCCCACGGCTAGGCCCGGAAGTGGTGGGGACCGGCCAGACCCCATTCCCAGCAGCACTAGAAAACCTCGCCCTTACGGCTGCTGCAGCCTGGGGCCTCCTGGTGCTTCAGTGCTCCTTGAGGAGGGGCTTGGGGTTGCCCCATGGCCCCGGGTCACTGATGCTGTAGCTCCTCTCGTGCGGCCACTTGGGTCGCCGATCACAGAGGCACTGCCTTTTCTGATGTGTTAACACTAAACAGGCCCCGAGAAGTGGCCGCCGTTTATGAATGGCTGTCACAAGAAGAGAAATGACGCGAAGTCAGCAGTGACAGAGCGTTCCGGTGACCACTCCCAGCCAGGCAGGGCCCCCGTGGAGCCGGGGTCCCTGGGAGGGGTTGGGGTGCACACGCCAGCCGCAGAAAGATCCCCACGTGGTATTGGGGGAGCTCCCTGCCGTTCTCACCGGGCCTCCCAAATCAGCGAGGTACCCTGGAGTTGTTGCAGTGGGCTTTAGAAAGACGGGTGCCTGTGTCCAGGTGGCGGGAGACTCGTCCGCATCCAGGAAAGCCTCCCGAGTCTGGGAGGTGCGCTACCGAAGGGCCCCAAAGGGAGGCGGAGGAGATGACCTGAAAGGTCTGTGTACCAGGTGCTTTCCACACACGGCCCCCCAGGACATCTCAGCAGCGAGGGGTGCTGCTCCTGTGGCAGCGAGGTTCAGTAGCTGGCCCGGGGCCTCAGCTGGCCAGCAGCCCCACCAGGAGCCCAGGCCCCGGCCACCCCCGGCCCCCTGCTCTTTCTAACCCGCTGCCTTCACTCCTAGGAAGGAGGCGCTCAGAACTCGGTCTGCAAAATATCGCTGTCCCTCTACAGTTCCCTAGTCTTTTCCAAAACGGTCTTAGCTGTAGCATGTTTCTCCAATTCATGTGTTTCCTCGCTCCTTCGGAAATGGAGAGAGTTGTTCTGAGGTCGGGGGTGTGGACGTCTCAGAGGTCCTGCTGAGAGTGGCGGTAGACATTCGCAGCGACAGCGGCTCTTTCTGGGGGGTGGCGGGGGGACAGAGAAGGCAGCCCCCAGCTCTCAGGCACCCCGAGCCAGCCAGTCTGGGCTGCAGATTTGAGCCCTGGGCCGCCTCCTCCAGGAGCTTCCTTGGGGGGGTCCCATGTCAGCCCCGATGGTCACCAGCAGATAGTCACCCAGACCCCTCAGTTCCTGGACTTCAGAGTCTGTTCGTCCCTCAGATTCTCCAGACCATCGCTGTTTGGACAGATGATCGGGAAGAGAAAGAAGACCCACTTCTGGTGGCGGAAGGACTCTTGGCTCACAGGACCGACATCCCTCTGGCTCCTGGGAATTCTGGTACTGTTGTTCCTTTCCCAAGGCCGCCTCAGGCCACCATGTTAGCCCTGTGGACCCTTCTCCCTCATTAGGCTCTGGGATGCTAGCCAGATGGAACCAGCGGCTCACGGTGCCAGCTGAAGATAGAGCCACTGGCTCCCCAGCACCGGGGTTCAGGGCAGAAGACCTGGGTTCGAGCGCCAATCACGTGACCTTTGGCAGATGCCTTAACAATTCGGTGTCTGCTTTGCACGCATGTCACTGGGCGATGAGATCTGTCCTGTCGCTGTCACTTCGGGGTAAAGACCGTGAAAGAGCTCTCCACACTGAAATGTGCCATGCACGCATTATTGTTATCATGATGGAGCGCGACTCTTGTCACTAGAGGATGACTCTCAGTCAGCCTCAAGGAACAGGGAGGTCACGGCTGTGGCCCTGTGGCTTCCGGGCAGAAAGGCGTTCAGACTCTGAGGATGGATGGGTCCCGGACGGCTCAGCTGCTGTTCCCCAGCCCTGCTTTTAGCCGGAGGGGAGGAGAAAGGCTGGCTTTGCCCACAGGGAACCAGGGCTGTTTTCCACACATACTCAGGGGTGTGTGGTGGCTACCCCTTGTCCCACCCAGAAGTCACCCTCCCAGATCTGCTCTGAGCTGTGGGCTCTGGGCGGCATGCAGGACCCTGAGCACTTCCAGTTCCTGGACAGGATGCCTGCAAATCAGCCACATCCTTGCGGGGACTCCCCACCCTGTCCCGGGCCCTCTTGAGGTGACAGTGCCAGTCAGATGAGAAGCCTAGGACTTGGGGACGATTCTAGAGCGTGTAAGCCATGCTGTTCCAGCTCCGGAAGGAGCCGTAAGCTGCAAGACTTCGCAACCCAGGTGGACAGATAGGACCAATGAAATGATTTGCATCCAAATTATTGTTAATGTCTGCTGTCATAAATATATTTTATTCTCTCCATATAAAATGATTTTGTCTCTTTATAAGAAGTCTTCACATAATTAACCGGATGATAATCACGAAACATATTTAGGGCAACCATCATTCCCATTTTACATGAGTAAGTGGAGGCCCGAAGAGACGAAAGAGTTGTGCTCAAGATCACCCTGGCAGGCATGGGGTGGGGCAGGCCTGGGGCCCAGGCCTCTCAACTCCTCCCTAGTGCCTCGCTTTGCCAAGTGCACAGTCGGCCAACCCCGGACAGGAGCTGGGGACAAGAGAGGTCATCCTTAGAGCCGTGCACATTGGGCACCTCTGGGCCAGTCAGGATTTGTGGCCTCTAAAGACAAGAGAGGGCAGATAGGAACATCCCAGTGTATTCAATAGAAGCGAAGAGAAATGTGCAGGCTGTCAGATTAAAGTGAAATAAATAAGACCGTGGTGTCTGATGGCACCTCAGTGGGGTTTCTGGGACAGGCCTGCCTCAGAAAGCCTCTGGCTGGCGCTCTCTCTTGGGGCCTGACCTTTCCAAGCTGGTTTTGGGCCTGTGCCAGGCTGGGGTGCTCAGAGGCTGTCAGAGGTCTGGCTAATGGGGAGTAATAAACCAGCATCCTCGGTCAACATCTTGAAGGGCAGGCGGGCGGAGGAGGTCGGGGCTTCTGGGCATGAGTGGCGGCCGAGACACGCCTTGGCAAGTTGGGAATGGCCAGAAACAGGCCAGTGAGATGTGGCTTCGCTCTGGGCATGGGGGTAGAGGACCGGGGTCAGCTGCTGGGGTATGTGGGGACCAGGAGGCTGGAAGGGGGCTCAGGCTGGTTCTGGGAGAGCAGGATGCCGCCCTGTCTTCCTCCTCCTGAGGGCTGCCAGCTGAGCCTCCATTCCCAATGGCAGCCTCCACACCTGCGGCTGGGGGACTCAATTCAAAACCAGGTTTTTTTAAAGGGACTCAAATAATTGAGAATCTGTTTCAAACGTTCATGAATAACCTTCACATTTTGTTAAGAAATTTGTGTCAGAAAACTAAACCCACACTCCCAAGATTTCTTCATGGCCTTTGGAGCTAGGGAGCCTGTCTGGTGCTGGGCCCCATGTGGGCTTTAAGGAAGGAGCAGGTATTTGCCTATTGTCTGTATCCCCATGAGGCCATAAGCAGCTTAGTCAACGATACTCAGCCATTTGTTGAACACGAGTTTCATGCTAAATGTGCCATGTGCACATCTGTGAAGTGGGGATGTTAATTTCCCCGAATTAGAGATGAAGAAACTGAGGCCCGAGAGGTTGACTAACTTGCCTGGCATTACCCAGCTAATCAGTGGCAGCCAGGATTAGAAACCAAATTTCCAGAGACTCTGTGACGTTATGCTGCCTCATTAAGGGGCGAGAGAACGAATGAACCAATGAATGGATAGGGGGTGTTCAGGATATTGCCTGAGCACTTGTTTTTGCCCTTCCTGAGCAAACCTGGGGAACAAAAAGGGTTTAATCAGATTGGAAATAGCCAGCCTCCTCGCCTCCCAGCTGGTTTGCTCAGCTGGGCAGGACATGACATTAATGAGACCGGGGTCTTGGGGTCGGACCCAAGGGACCCTCTCAGCACCTGAGTTCACATTCTTTACCCTGCCAGCTACCAGCTACCAGTCACAGTAGAGTCTAGATTCGAGAGAAACACCTAGAAAAGTGCAGGTAGTGGGTCAGCAGAATCACCCATGAGTCGTGGAATGTTAAGGCAACGTGGGAACTCATGAGCCCCCTGCTCATCTTAACAGACGGCGACCCCGAAGCCCAGAGAGGGGCTGTGACACAGCCAGTGACCCAAGTCCTTCCGACCCCAGGCACCCTTAGTCCGTAAAGTAGTAACTGGGTCACCACATCCTATTGTTTCATCCCTGCCCCCACTGCCCCATTCCCTGTTTGCTGACGGTCCAGGTTTCTGGGCAGAGATGCCCAAGAGAGGAAGCAGCCCAGAGTCCCGGAAGGGCCTGGCCCTCGGCAACACAGGGAGGAACTCACATCAGCCCAAGGGATGTCTACACAGTTGCCAGGAGCAGAGAGACCAGCCCATTCCCAGTGTCCATAGACAGTGATTAGCACGCAGGAAAGGAGAGGGTCTCCCCAGAGATACCCATCACAGATGGCAGGAAGTGGGAGGGTTTGGCAGCTGAGGGAGGAGGGTTGTGTGGAGAATGTGAGATTCTGCCTGGGTGCCCCCCAACTCAGAACCCCTCTCCCCCACCTCCCCACCTCCCTCGCGCTCAGGGCCATACGTGGGCCCCCTGGCCCGCTGCCCACGCTCAGGCAAGGTAGCTACATGGCCCCTGGCAGGTCCAGAAGAAACAAGATCCAAGTGGTGTCAAAGGTGACAGATTGTGAGGGGCCGGGGGCCCTCCCCTGACAGCAGGGCTCAGCTGGGAGGCTCCTGGGGAGCAGAGCAGATGGGGCAGGTCTGAGAAGGATATCCTAGCAGCTTGGAGACTGTGTTGCTGTTGTGGCTTTTAGTTGGGTTTCTCTCCGTTTTTCGTTTCTTATATTTTGTTCACTTGAAGCCTTTTAGCACAGGGTATGATCTAAGTGTGCTGGCTGCTTACTCTCAGTCAAGAAGGGAGGGACAGAGGGCAAGAGAAGCAAGCCGGTCAAAGTCAACACACCGTTTGGTGGGATTTAAGGGCGGTCTAGAGGAAGGACTGCAGAGGGGGCCATGTGTGCCTCCGAGCAGCCTATCACCTTGGCCCATCTGGTGGCTCCAAAGCTCTGTCTTCACACCACTGCAGGCTGCCCATCGTGAGGCCTCTGGAAATTCTGAACAACATCAAGTGGTCTGCCTCCCCCTGACACGGTCCTGTTCCAGCCTGGGCCTCTCTCTCAAAACTTGCGCGGGTACCCACCTCCAGCCCTCGCTGGAGGGGGAGGTGCCTTCAGATCTCCTGGCCTAGTTTCAAGTCCCTGTCCCTGTCTACCACGTGCACCATCTCTCTGTCCATGTCAACATTTCCCTGCCTGGTTTGTGGCCCTCTGCTCACCTCGGGCCAGTCGGGTTTCAAATGCCACAGAACAATTTTTATAAAGAAAACTGTTTGTGACTTACAGGGGCAACTAAACTAGAGTTCTGGAAGTCTGGCGAGGCAGCTGGAACCCGGGCCAAACCAGAGGACCTGGGACGTTACAGAGCGGGTGGGCCAGGGAGGGGGCAGACTGATGCTCCAGCCTCCAGGGCCAGGCCGCTCACAGAGGTCTGTCGCAGAGAGATGGGGTAATGAAAGAAGTTGAAGGACATGGTTCACTGCCCTTGGCGGCGGCCGTCAGAAGGGCCTGGGTGTCAAGAGCAGACCCTAAGACTGGGAAAGAGGACGACTGATCGGGTGTGGACAGGGCCAAGGGAAGCCACCGACGGCCTGGTTCCTGCCCAGCGAGGCCAAACTCTTGACCTTTAGTCCGGCCCTTCCTTCCCGGGGGGTGAACTTGGGAGACCCGAGCAGGGCTGGCGCTGATCTCACCCCCAACCCAATGCCAAAGAACAGCCCCCCTCAGCCTTCTCTGCTGAAAGCCCCCAGGGTAACAGTCTCTGGTCAGGTAGCTGAGCCAAGCGGCCCCGACTAAGGGGTCCCTGAGATGGAAGGGAGGGTTGGGCCTAGGCGGCCCAAGGCGGCCCCCACTGCGGCAAAGGTGCGTCCTCCTGCACTGGCCGCTGTCTCTGCTTCTCTCAGCTGTCTCAGAGAGAGGTCATCTTTTCAGAGCCTGGGTACCCCAGAGCATCTCACCATCTGGGTGTACCTGGGGGGCCACTGAAGACTCCCAGAAATGGGACTGTTGCATGATGGGACAAAGGGTCAGAACTGAAGGTTGCCTAGAAGGGGTCATTGTGCAGATTTGGAGCTAAGGGCCCCTTTCCCCTGCAGGAGCCACCAGGCCCTCGGCCTAGAATGGAAGGGGCGATGCAGCACTGGGCCACCTGATAAGGTTTTCACAGAAGCCTTGGCCGTCCACCTTTAACCTGGGGATCTGTGCAGACTTTTCCATTAAGCAGCCAATTCTCTTTAGCGAAATGGTTGAAGGGTTGCGTGGGCCCAGGAATTGAAGCCAGGACACTTGGGCACCGCACCCTCTGGGGATGGCTGGTGAGCACTTGGGGCTTCAGATGGTTTCCTCTCTGCTCATGTTGCGCCACCGTTTCTTCAGACTCAGGATGGAGGAGTCCGAGGCCAGGTACCCCCAGGCTGGACAAACAACCACCACTGAGCCAAGAAGAGTAGGGATGCTTTTGGATCAGCAGACGGGTGTGTTTAGGTGTTCACTCCAAGAAAGAAATCCATCCTCACTTGGATGCTGAGAGGGGTTTTTCTAAGATTTACTCTCAGCATCTGGTGCTTCTTAAAATGTCTGGGCATCAGAATTAGGATCTAGAATTTCACCTTGGTATTTACGACTTGCCACAAAAAAAAAAAAAAAAAAAAAAAAAAAGGAAAAGCATTTTGGAATGCTTTCATGCTATTCCAAAAGAGCAAAGACGTTGAAAAAATATTCTATTAGAAACATCTCTGGTTAAGTGGAAGCAGAGTAGGCAGAGAGAAGGAAGTGGGTATAGATGGTGAGGCTGTCTTTACTGGGACAGGTCAAGGGCTAAGTATGTCCAGAGTTCAAGAGCACAGACCTGTTGACAGGGTAACAGCGAACTCTTGAGCTGTTACGGCTCTACCTGCAATCATTTCCAGTCTCAATGATTCAGTTTCTTCCGTCCTGCCATCCCTGTTTGTCAACATTTTGATACGTGCATGATCCAGGATGGAACTGAGGTGGATCGCCCTGACCCTTAGCTCCTTGGCGAAAATCAACTTCCATACAAGCTCAGCATCTTAGCTCTGGGTCACTCCATCCAACTTCTGAATATTCACTATTTATGTCCATAAGATCCAGCTTGTTAGTTGTGTTGTGCAAATGTTCTGTGTTCCTGCCAAGTTTTATCTGCTTGCTCTATTCGTTACTGAGAAGATCTGTTGAAACTTCTCTCCATGCTGGTGTGTTCATGACTCTCTTCCTGCAGAGTACTCAAGTTTGCTTTATACATTTCAAGGCTGAGCCTGCCTACTTCTTTGGTTTTGCTTCCTCTTCATGTTTGGCCTCTGGGGAATCTGTTTTGCAAGCTCAACCACGGATTCCGTAAGAGATCTGTAATGGAGGGTTTTTCAAGACGTTTATTTAACTACATTAGGACCTCCTTACTTGGCTCTTCTGTTCCTTAACTATAGGCAAAAGTAAGGCAAAAAAATAAATAAGCTTTTAGGGGCTACTTTTTCTGGTTTGAAGGAATATCTTTCAAAGCAAGCTGCTTGTCAAGGCAAGGCCCTTTGGTAAAAAGAGCTGAGGTTTCTTAGCACGCCCACCGTTGGGAGTGGAGAGAGGGGCCACGGCATGGTGAGGATCTTGGATAGAGGGAGTCTGGCAAGACCCGTACCGTGCACCGGCCACAGCCGACGAAAGCATACTGCTGTCTCAGTGACTCAGTTTCTCTGTGGTGTTGTGACTATGCCCAATGACTGTGCATTGGTCCCCATCTGTACACACTTCAGGGCCCTAAGTCTGCCTTGATGACCCAGAATGTTCTGCTGGAGAGGAAGCTCTGGAGGCCCTGTCTGAGCACAGCCATCTGCAGTGTCCCTCCAGAGCATCAGCGACTCAGAAGGATTTGCTCCAGGTTGCTCTGCTCTTCTTCCCTGGGCCTGACCCCGAGGCTCATTTTGCCCTGGCATTCGGCCCTTGGCAGGTGGTGAGCTTGTGTACCTCCTTCTCTTCCAGATGGTTCTGAGAAGGACCAACAGGAGGAGAGAGGGGCGGGGAGGCAACGCTGGCTGCTATTTCAAAGGCGTAACCAGGGGCCCCCCGGGAAGGCACCCATGCCTGGCATTGCCTGGGCACTCCTCGCGCTGACTAGCCGGGGCATGGGAACGGGGCTGGGGACTCCCTGCGTCCAGCTGCTCTGGGGTGTGGAGATCTCAAGGCAGTGGGGGGGTCACATAAAACTAGAATCCGGTGACAAAAGGAGAGGTTGGAAGTTTAGCATCTACCAAAGTGCTCTTCTCTAGGTACTTCCGCTGAGGCTCAGCCTTGCTCTTAGAGCTCATGCCGTCGCTGTCCATATGACAAGGGAGAAAACCCAGGCTCGGGAAACTTAAGTGATTTGTCAGGTTCACATGGTCAGGAAGTGGCCACACTTGCCACCTCCACGTTGATTGCTCCCTCTCGGTAGCTGATGGTAGAAAAAGAAAAGGCGATAGAACTTTAGAAGCTGGAAAGACCGTGAGCTCCCCAGTGCGACTGCTTTATTTCTCAGGTGCAACAATAGCACAGGTGTGAAAAGAGGTCAAGGTCATACAAACAGCTGAGCAGCAGACCAGTTGAGATCCTCCAAGGATGGAGTTGTCAAACATGTCTGTTTTTATAACAATTCTGTGAATTTAATTTTTTATGCAAGCTTATCATTCCTCAGAGAAACACACTCCATAACGCAGTGACGGTCCGCAGGAATGACCTCACCTGGACGGGCGCTGTGTCGGGAGCGCAGGGTCTGAGCCTCCCCTCTCAGCTGGGCCTCCAGGCTCCGAGGGGCAGAATGAGTTGTCTCCTCCCTCAGGTGCAGGGGTGCCCGTTGGAGATCTGAGCTGCACCTCCCCCATCTGACTGGCATGCGGTCATCCATTCGTTTATTGGTTCGCCAGCCAATAGGCGCAGGACAAACCTGACCCAAATGTGTCTTGTTAATACTCGCTGAAATTCAAATTATCTCCGTGAGACACAAAGAAACTGAGGCTCTTCAAAATCGTGTACTTTGCCCAGACTCACCCGTGCTGGATCCAGAATTGAACACCAGGTTCGAAGGACTCCAAAGCTATGCTTCTGACCAGCAGGATCAGCACAGCATTCCTAAGTACTACTGCCTGACCTAAGAGAGGAAAAGCAACCCTAAGATGCCAACACGTGATCACAGAACCATTGCAAACATTCTTACCAAACTGCATGTACATGAGAGGGAGGTCAGGATTTTTCCGAAAGCCAACAAAACACTCTTTAAACAAAAATTATCAAAGACTTGTGCTCTTTGTGTTCATAGCTCTTTGGACCCCTCACATGGCACCTTGCGTTCAGGTGAGGTTTGCATGTGGTAGAGTGGGGTGGAGCTGGAGATTTGTTGTCACTGTGGCGGCTGAAGCATTAGATTCCTGGGCAGAGGGCGCCACGGTGGAGAAGGGCACGGGGCTCAGAACCACCGGCCTCTTACCTCCTCTTTGACAGGAGGCCACATAGCATGAAGGAGCATGGGCTCTGAGCTCCCCCTACCCGGGCTATGTACGCAGCTCCGTACGTAACTGTTACTAGCTGTGTGACTTCAGGCAGTTCAGGGACCTCTCTGTGCCTCTGTTTCCCCACCCATAATAGGGGGTACCTACTTCATAAAGTTGTTAGGAAGATTACATGAGTTAACATTTACAACATGCTTATAACAGTGCCTCATGCATTGCGGGCACCCTGTGATTTTGTTAAATGTTTTTAAAAATGGGTGAGGGGTGCCTGGGGGGCTCAGGTTAAATGTCTGACTCTTGATTTCTGCTCAGGTCATGATTGAAGGGTAGTGGGATGGAGCCCTGCATCAGTCTCCACGCTCAGCAGGGAGTCTGCTCAAGAGTCTCTCTCCCTCTCAAAATAAATCTTTAAAAATTAAATAAAAAATGGGTGAATAAATAACTAAATGGACAAGTATTCATTGAATACCTGGTATGTGCCAGGAGCTATGCTAGGAAATCTTTCATCCTGTGCAGAAAATCTTGTGGTTGTGTACAAGCCCTTTTAAATCAGTCAGCTGGTGCTATTAAGCACCTGGATGCTTAGCACCATGCGGGGTCCACGATGGGCTTTGTAATCAAGGAGGCCTGCCTGGAGGAGGTGGAACCCGATAGACTGGTAGGCACCCTTAAAAGACCGCAAGTTGCCTTTTCTCCAGGCAGAATTATACCAGTTCCCTAAAGTGTCCTTACCAGGTTCAAACTTGCTCATCCTTGGGACTCTGTTCCCAGAGAAGGTCTTCATGAGCAAGTAGCAGCCACGGGAGGACTTTTCATCTAGGCATTGTTATCCCGGCCCCGTGCCTGCTTGGATCTCCAGAACCACAGTGTTCCCGTAAAAGAAGTCAGGTGTTACCTTCAACAGCCCCTAGGACTTTTCTGGCCATCCTCACCTCATGCCGAGCCTGCCTTCCCCGTCCTGGTTGTCAGCAAATTTCCCTTCCCCTGTCCATCGCTGCGCTTCCTAGGCTGCACTTGGTTCTTTCCTGACCGCCTCTCCCAGGACGGATTTCCTTCTGACCATCTCCACCTGGATCTGCTGTCTCCTGAACTCCAGACCCAGAGCTCAAAGCCCCTGGATTAGATTATGAGCTCAGAATTTTTAGGAACCCTGATGCCTTGGCTGGGGACGAGACCTACAAAGACAGAGTAGAGGGTCCTTATCCAAAAGTCATCAACTGAGCCTGAGCACTGAATACGGAGGAAGGCAAAGGACCTAAAGCTTCTAAGGGGAAGCTCAGGATAATAGGCCTTATGAGCCAGAATGAAATGCATGCTAATGCTCGGGAGGCTGTTTACCTGTGCCGAGGTTGACAGAGATGCCCCCTGAGACCCATTCCCCACGATTTGTCCACTTTACCCTCCTCCTGGCTTTCTGGGCTCTGAATTGGAACATCAGCCTAATGTGCCACCCTGACCCAATAATCAATACGTTTAATTCAGAGATAACAAAAAGCGATTCAGACAGGATCCTAAATAAACATAATGCTTTGTAGTCCCAGATGTCATAAAACCCTGAGTGGAGAAGGTAGACACTGGCCCTGGGGGTCAAAAGCCTCTTCAACAAAGTGGCCATAGCAGTAACTGAAATGTCAGTCCGTTGAACTAAAGGCCCAGAGCATTCCTGTGAACTGTCCTCAGGGAAGATTCTGGACCTTCCGCGCCATGTTACTAATAATCATCCTTCATCTTGGTAATAGAAACTTACAAAGTGCTTTGGCCCATAACATTTCCTCTGCTCCTCACTGTAGCTATAAGAAGAAGGTGGGGAGGTATCATGTCTTTTTTGCAAATGAAGAAACCAAGACCCAGCAGAGTTATGTGACACATCCCACGCCAGAAGGCAAGGGATATGACCAGACGAGCTCCTTCTAACTCGTGAGGCAGGCTTTGTCCACTCTGCCATCCCTCCAGGCCTCGAGTTCTGCATTTGTGCGGCAGCTTGATGGGCAGCCAACCAAGAAGAGCCAGTCACCTTTCATTTGGAAAACTTGCAGAGATGGGCTCCATTCCGTGCCAGAAATGTGTCTGACTTGAGCTTGTCTTTGACAATATGCAGATCTAAGATGGGTATTTTGCTGACTTTTGCTAAGGTAATGCTCTGTGGCCTCTCTTAAAGACACAAAGCAGCTGAAAGGGAATTTGAGAAAACATCTGACTCATCCTTCCCTCTCCCCCAGGAAACCCAGAAGCAGGTGGGTGTCCTGTACGACACAGGCCCTTCCACACACACACACCCACCCACCTTTGCCCATTGAAAACCATCCTTTCCCCTTGAGAACCTGAGCAAAGTGCTGGTGCCGTGAACTGTCCTCAGGGAAGGCATCTGGACCCGACCTGCAGAATGCTCTGGAAGGCAGGACACCAGACGCGCTCTGGGACAATTTTTTTGCCCTTCAGACCGGTTAATGAGACAGGTGGGAACACATCCAAAATGTCAAGTCTCGCCTGGGTTCCATGTTTAGGTGACACCTCTGATTTGGAAAAACGAACATGCTGGAAACAGTCTTGGTGGACAAGATGAGAGGCTGAGACAGGAGTGGCCATTCCTGCAGTCCTTGGCCTCCTGAGTCTGTGGCTATCAGGGGTCACCTTCTTTTGTTCCAGGGCCCCTCCAAGTGGCACCTCCTTTACCTTGACTAAGACAGATTCAACCCCAAAGGGCCCCCTACCACTTGTCTTCTCTGGCATAGTTGGAGAATCAAGGAACTAAAGTCTGCTGTGAGCCTTTGAAGGGATAGTCCAGTCTAGGAGGTGGTGTTGAGTGCCCCCACTGCTCTCCCCATCTCTGGCTTTTTCAAAGAAACTCAAAACTACTCCTTTTCATAGGCAGGGGCAGGAAGAGAGGGTTGCTTTTTTTTTTTTTTTTTTTTTTGGTGGGAAGATGAATGAAGTCACAGAGCAGCCTCTGGGTGAGGTCCCGTGGGGGAGAACAGAGAGGAAGTTTCTTCCATAAAGAAATGGCAAGTCCCTCTTTTGCCTGTGGGCTCTCTACCTTTGATGTGCTCTTTCCCCCTTGAAGCTGAAGATTCTGCCCTGAGGAAAGTTAGTTTACACCTTGTTACTGAAGAAAATGGCTGAGGTTTGAGAGATAAACAGCCGCCCACTCCCTGTCTGTCAAGAGCCAGCACTGCTCAGATGAATGGGAGACCTCCCTCTGCTCCCCCTCTCCCCCTCCCATGAGGACAGCTAGCTTCCTCCTCCCCAGCCCTGCCTCCCCCCCTTTGGGAATTGAGCTAACCCTTTAGGAAATATTTAATGTTCATAGGCCTCTCTTGCATAGAAGCAGTTCAAGGGTTTTTGTGATCCTGCATTTAAATCCGTCTCTTTCATTTCCTACAAATTTATTGCCATCTGTTGATTTCATTCCTATGACACCCACATCAAGATCATTCATAAAGAGGAGCAGAACCATTCCTAGACCCTTCCCTTACTCAGCACTTTCCCCCATCTAAGTGCCTGAGCGTGCCTGGGTCTGTGAGAACATAGTCACTCACCCACCCCCCCTTTCGGTCTCTCCACAAACACGCACGCGCACACGCACACAGTGCACACGCACACGTCCGACAGACTGTCAGGCAGTTTTGAGTTTTAGTATTCATTTCCTGAATAATGAGAAGTCAGCACTCCCCAGTCCCTTTATCCCTTGAGAACCCCGGTTGCCGGACCCACTAATTTGGGTTCAGGATTTCTTTGCTGCCTTTTGTCAGCGATTTCGCCTCATTGTTACTCGTTCCTTCATAAAGCCCCCTTCCTTCTTTATTCTCATCAAAGGTAAATTAGCAGGATGTGTCTCATCTGTCCTGCAGCCCCTGAGGGCCCCCAGTCCCTCCCACCCTGCCCACCCCACCCGCCGGAGGCTTGGAGGGTTGGGGGAGGGACTAAATGAGGTAGCCCGAGCCCAGTGCTCAGCACAGGGCCTGACTCCTGTTAAGGGCACCCCACGAATTATCGTTCATATTGTTTTGACGTCTGCCAGTCGTCCTTTAACATAAACTTTGTCAGATCTGCCCACCCTCTTCTTCCCATCCCTGCCCCCTCATGCAAGCCCCACCTCCTCTCACTTGCACCGCTGCCTCCCATCTGGCCTTCCTGCCTCCCATCCCCATGCCCTTCCCTCTGCCACCTGTCTGCATCCGGAGCGGGCATCTCAGCCTATACATCTGATCAGCTCATCCTCCTACTTACAAGCCTCCTAAGGTTCTCTATGCCCTCCACAGTAAAATTCACACTCCTTACCAAGTACTGCCAAACGTCTGCTGGGGGGGTCGGGGGGTGGGCATCTAACCTGCCTTGTCTGCCGTCCCGCCGTCCCTCCATGGGGCCTCAACCAGAGCTGCAGCACACCGCGTGTCACCCCCAGCCAGGGTCCCCCTCCCTTCCGGAAGACACCTGTGCATCTCCCCAGAGAGCTTTCCTGGCATCCTCCCCCCCCACCCCAAGTCAGGATGCGCTCTCCCTCCCTCCTACCGCCCCAGCCTCTACGGCACATTCATAGCCAGCACGTATGTGCTTCCTGATATTTCATAAATCTCCCCTCATGTGATCCTCACAACGATCCCGTGAGCTGTTACGATTATGGCAACCTCTGGATGAGGAACTTGAGACAGAGAAATGAAATGATTTGTTTAGGATCACACAGCTCTTTAGAGTTGGGATTGGAACCCGGGATCTGGCCCCAGAGTCTGCGTTCGTAACCACCAGGCTCTGTGGCCTCCTGTGCTGTTGATCGAACCATGGCCCTTTCTGGATTGAGCTCCTTGACCGAAGAAGACGTGTGCTACACGTTTGAATCCTGGAAGCCGCCACACTGCCCGGCTCCGGGTCAGAGCACCTCTCCTTTCAGTTAACCCTTCAGCCAATCCCTCCTTCTGGGCCTGTGGGGCTCAGATTTAAGACTAACCCACATGATGCAGCCCGTTGCCCACCCATCACTCCACAATAGGCCCAGAATGCCTTCTCAGCGTTAGAACCATGGGGTCAGAGACTTAGAAGACAAAGCCTCCACCCTTGGGGAGCTTGTGACTCGGTTGAGGAAATAAACAAGATTATACACAAACCTAGAGTCATGGTAACAATTCCTCAAATCACAAACAAAGCCAGTTTCTTTGATTTGTGGTCAGTCTTGACATAGAGTCTCCCTGTTGTCCCCGCTGGACCCCTTGAAGAGAGGGACTAAGTGCCTCTCTGTGAGCTCAAGGCTTCTGTGGCCACCCTGTGTCTTGGCCACGGTAACGCACTCTTCCCAGGTCTGGATGGTAGAGGTCACTGAAAGGAATCAGGCATCTGGGAGATCCACCCTGGGTGGAAGGGGATTTCTGGAAGCAGAGCCCCAAACTGCAATAGACCCAAGTTGTTCAGGACTCTAGAACCTTCTTTAAGCATAGTCTGACACCCCCCCCAACAATGACTTTCCACTGCACAGTGTCCCTTAGTGAGCTACCTTCATAGAGATCTCTGCAAGGCAGTGGTGGCCTTCGATGCCAACATGCCTCAGGTCAGAGCAGAACTGGCTGCCAGCATGCCACTCACCCTCACAACCTGCCTGATTACAGGGGAACTGTGCCCAGAGCAAGGAAACTGGGACCTCTGACAGTATACCCTGCTGAGGAGCAGAGAGCACCATGGCTTTGCAGGACCAGCCCAGCACCCGGAAGCCTGCCTCTCCCCCAGCATCTCCATGCAATCCAGCCCAGAGCAGTCTCTCTCCTCCAGAGGCCAGGACACGTACGACCGTGCTTGGCATGTGCAGCTTTGCATCTGTCAGCACATGCAAAAGACAATGTGAGCTGTGCATCCCGTAGCTGCCAGCGATCTGTGGCCACCCTTTGCCGGGCCCCACGTAGATATGTACCTCTCATCACCTCCAGGCAGGAACACACTTGCCTGTTCTGTAAAAGGGGGATAATCATGCTTAGCTCGTAGAGTTTTTGTGAAGATCCTGCATCTACTTGTCTAACAAACAGTTGCTGAGGACCTATGATGGGCCCAGCTCCCAACACCTAGTAAACAGTTACAACAGCTTTCAGGAAATCTGTCTTAGGGAGTTTCAAAATGATGTCAAAAACGTACAGGTAGAAATACTCCACTGTCTTCCTTTCAGTTGCTTAATACTCTGAGGGTGTTCAGAGAGAGGAATGTCTTGCTGTCACTGGAGTAAAACCCACAGAGACTTGGCACGTTCCCAAACCTCTGGTGTGCTCCTGGTGGGGCACTTGCCGCATCAACCATTGGCTCGCTAGGATGTAATTGCATGTTGACTTACCCCTTTGTCCCACTGGAGACCCTGAGGGCAGAGACCGTCTCTGTGCATCTCACATGTTCTTGCCCCAGAAGTCACCTGTCGGACCACCACAGGTGAGCCCTTTGTGAGTGCTCCCTCTGCTCGCTGGCCCACACACGAGGAGGGCATGCACCTTGGGAACACTTCATGCCCCTCTAACACAGCTACTTCTGCTTACGAGGCAGCGAGGCATCCGGGCTTTGGTGTCCGAAGTAAAATGAGAGCTTGGGCTAGCTGGGAAAATTTCAGGTGTCCTCCTTGCTTTGTGATTCTGGAGCAATTCAGAGAATATCCCGAGGTGGCAAAGGGTCTGGATATTCTTCAGGTAATGTTCAAGGGACTGTAAGAGCTCAGTCAGGGAGGGAGAAGACGTGACAGGTGTCTTGAATTATTTGAGGCACCATCCTATAGAAGGCAAAAAGGTTTAAACTCTTTTGAAAGACCCCAAAGGCTAGAAACTAAACCAATTATTAATTAATTCAACAAGTATTTATTGAGCACCTGCCATATGCCAAGCACTACTCTAGGCAAGGGGGATGCAGTAATGAATAAAACAGACAAAAAAAATCCCCACCCTCGTGGAGTTTACATTCTAGCGAGTGGAGACAATCAAAAAATAAACATGATGGGTAGGAGCTTCTTGGAACCCCACAGTAGCCTGCCTGGGAGCTAGGCAGGTCTCTGTGTTCAAGGATACTTTCAGGACTTCCATGGCTGGTTAGACAACATGACCCTGTTAGTTCCTTTCGGCCTCATAATCCTGTGAGTCTGAGGCTAGTTAAGATGAGTGGTCTCTCTTTATTCAGACACCTCTAGGCCAAACTATGACCTCCACTCTCCAGAAACTCCCACTCTATGAGGAGTGATGAGGTGATACAGTGGCTATTTTTATGCGCGGCCCCAAGACCCCCTGCTGGAACATGTGCGTGGGGCAGGAGAGGTGGTTGCCTTTCCTTGAGGTTGCCGTGCTATTGAGGCTGGAAGAAAGAGGACCCCAGAGGATGGGTGACGTGGTTGGGCCCATGAGGGGGTCAGGAGGAGGGAGAGACAGGATGGAGAGCAGTAGGAGTAAGGATGGAGCCTTTGATGAGCGAACAGAAGTAGGAGACAAAGGGGAGCCCCCAACTCGAGATGCAGGACCCCAGCCTCACCCCTCCCCAGGCCCTACTGCCATCATCCTCTTTTCTGAGCTGCAGTGGCCCAGGTTCCAGCGACACGGCTCATGTGAAGTGACTAGGTCTGGGACAGCCACCCGTCCGGAGAGCGGGATGGAGGGGTGAGAGGGCTACGAGAAGATGCGGCTGCTGCCTCCAGCCACGTCCTCTCTCCTGCGACATCCCTGGAACCAGCTGCCCGCGGGGGGCTGGGGGCTGCCTCTGTTGTCAGCCTTGGTTCTCTTCCATTCTCATTCTTCCTGAGCTCCTGCACGTGGGGCTGGAGAGAGAGAGCCACCAGGTGTGGAGCAGATGCAACTGAAGCAGAATCTCGGGCTTCAGACTCCTTGCTTCCCGTACTACTGCTCTGCATTCTCAGTGTTTTCACATCTATTGATAGCATCGTGGTTCCGCAGCAAGAACGCGGCCGCGAGCTCAGAGATCTCGGATTCTGGCATTTCATTTGATTGCCAGTAATTCTGTGAGAGAGAGAAAATGGGAATTATCTCCTGTGATCTGCAGGCGAAGAAACGGAGTTGGGGGAGAACTCATTCGTCCATGTTTATGGAGCCGTGACTGGTATTAGGACCAGGAGAGCATGACATAGTGAACAAAGTACTGGACTTGGAGTTCGGAGTCCTAGAGTAAAATTTCAGCTCTGCCACGGTCCAGCTGTGTCATGTAGAATGCATTAGTTTTCTGATAAACTTTATTAGCTACAAAATAAATAGGTGTACGAGAAAGAAAATATTGCCCATAGGTGACATCATGGTGACACCATGGTCCCATTAGCCCTTTCCGTGCCTGGGGCAGACATAGCTAATCGATCACAGCACACCCTCCCACTGAGCAGCCCCAGGGTCCTCCTGCCTCCCGGAGCCAGCAGCTGCTGCTGAAAATCAGAGTTGGCACATAAAATGAAATTGCTTGCCATCCCTCCACTAGATCCCCAGGTTCTTTTCTTATCATCCTGGGCATAGAAACCTGTTCTCCTCTTTCCACCAGCTCAGCCTGAAACCTCCCTTTTCTGGAGATATGTAGAGTATCAGAATGAGAAGTTCGGGGTTCAGGTCCCTTCTCTTGCTCGTCGTCTCCTCGTGTTTTGAGAGAGTGCAACGGCCCCTGCCGTATGCAAGTTCTGAGGAGTGAAGGGGAGAGAGTACGCAAACGCTTTTCTAAACCGTAGGGTTCAGCACAAGCGCATTCGCGTAGCAGACACTCGGGGCATGCGCTGTGCGCCAGGCGCTGTGCTAACACGCAGGGGCGAGCCGCATTCGTACGTGGTCAGGCGGGCGACGCGAGCACTCCCCCACCAGACATCTAGGTTCTCCTCACGCGCGGAGGCGGAGAAGGCAGCCAGGCCTCCGGATCTGGAGCAGACGCTCCAGCCCCAATTACGGGCAGGGTAGCCCCGAGCCTGGGACAGAAGGCGGGATGCTCATGCTCCCTGAGCTCCTGGCTTCTTTTCTTCCGGCAGATCAGCCAGTTGCCCCTTTCCTCTCTCATCTGCTGTTGGAGTCTTTTATGTGGGATTATTGCTTATCAGCAAAGTTAGGCTGCTGGCAAGAGAGAGAAGGTTCACGGTGGTAGTAACACGGGCAGGGAGAGTGGGCAGCAAGGACGGCAGTCAGAGCAGAAGGACGTCTGGATGCCACTGTCCTGTTCCCCGCACCGCGGACCCGCTCTCGGGGGGGGGGGGGGGGCAGCGCACGGTGAGGCGTCTGCCTCCCCAGCCCCCCACCCTGCCCCCGCGGCCTCCGGCTTTCCCCTCCCCGGGTTCTGCGAAGATTAACGTGTCTTCTAGAAAGCACGTGGCGCTTCTTGGAAAAAGCCATGCTGTGAACTCGGACATTGGTAGAGGATCCAAGTCTTATCAAATCTCTGCCTCGCTCCATGCCTTAGGATCCTTACAGTCTTGTACTTACATCCTCTGTGTCCTTTGCTAGTTCCCAGCTGGTCCCATAGACAAGCACGTTACTGGCAGAGTTTGAAGACACTGTACTTCGCCTACCTAAAAATACTGGTGAATGGCACGTCTCCCCCAAAGGGCTGTTTGAGAAGATTGAGTGCTGAGGCTTGCCATGTGGCTTCGTTTTTCCTGCTCTGTCTTGTGAATGTGGGAACCCCTGGGGATTCCCGTGGTCTTGGGAGACTAGAACTCTCCCTAGTGTATCAAAACCAACTTTCAGAAAACGGGTTTGGTCTGTACTGACTCTAAAATACCCTGGGTGATTAACCTTTGCACTATCTTTGCAGAAGACACACAGAACGTGACTCTCCAGAGGAAAGAGAAACTCGTTTAGGCACTGACCACCACCCCCCCCCACGCCCCCAATTGACAGGTGCCGTGGTGTTAAGCACTATGTCTGGGCCTGTGCTGGAGCTGGTCCCAGAAGCCCGGGACCACAGTGGAAATTGTTCCATTTGGAATTCTCCCTGGTTTGTGTGCCTCTCCATCTCTTTCCTGGCCTGGCCACAGAAGGAGACTCAGACCGTGCCATCCATCTGCCCTTTCTTTGAATGTTCAAGGAGAATATCTTCAGCCAGCATGTCCTGTACTATTGGCCCGAATACAAAAGCAATGAAAGCTTATCCCTTATTGATAGTGAAACAAACAGACAGGGGGTGATGCATGCTTTCATTATAAATGCTGATCCAGCAGGATTCAGGTAATGCGACCTGAATCTCCATCGAGATGGTGTTTCCTGCTAGCCCATCTCCCAGCCTTAGCTACTGGAGTCATTCCCAATATACCTTTTGTTCAGAAAGGAATTGTTCTCAGAGTTTTGGACTTTGAGAACAAAAGGATGTATTTTAAAGATTTCATTGCTGTCACACTGTCGTTAGAGATTATATATTCCGCCCCTCGACAGACTTTTTTCTTTCTTCTGGGGCAGCCATAAATCGTGTCCACCACACAGGTGTCTAAAGAAAAATCCTACTAAAAGTAGGTTCTACCTGGAAGTCTTCCAGAGAAGATAAGCTCCCGTAGGTGGACTGAACTCTTTCAGGGCACTTGTAGGAACCTCAAAATTGGCCTAATTAATGTTTTTGCATAGTAATATACCTGTTTTCATTGTAGACTTAATTAGCTTCTTTAAAAATAATTCTTCAGGTGAAAGATGTTAATGACTTCTCGTCCTGCCCTGCTGAGCAGAGCCAGAGAGCTTGATAGTTTTAGGCCAAATAAAAGGAAGTAGTACTTTACGCTGTAGGTAGTAAATGTGCAAAAATCGTTACTCCGAGAAACAGTATGGGCTGAAATTATAAATAGATTCCAGGAATGAACTCTCAGAGAGTCGTGGATGACAGATATAAATGGGGTTATTAAATGGAACTTCGGGGACATTTCCAAAATGCTTAATGTTAACATTCTAGATGCATCTCCCATATTCTCCCATGACCCTCTGTGATACCACGGTCAGAGGTGCCTTGTAAGGTGGGGTGAATGCTGGTCTGACCTACTGAGGTGTTTTAAATTCTCATGCTCCACTCTTATTAAGCCAGTTTAACCAGTTTAATCTCTACTATTATTATTATTATTTTGATGTTCTGGTCTCTCTCAATTGGCCACTTATTCAGAACTCTCTGAAATGATTTGGAAAACGTAGGGGGTCCCACAGCCCAGCCATAAGGCAGGAAACCCCTGGGCTCCAATCCTACCTCTGCCAACTAGTTGCTTGACCCTGGGGTGTTGCTGCCCCTCTCTTGCCTCGTTTTCCATATCACAAAGAGAGGGAGTTGGATGAAAGCTCCCCTGAGGTCCCACGGGTGGGAAAATTCTGGGAACCTATAAATAAATACGATTTGCACACTCATTCAGAGTGCCTGGAAAGAAAGAAAATGGGGGACTGCTTTGCCTTATTTTTTTTTCCATTTTTAAATTTAAATTAAATTAATTAGCATATAATGTATTATTGGTTTCAGAGGTAGAGGTCAGTGATTCATCAGTCTTATATAAGACCCAGCGCTCATTACATCACGTGCCCTCCTTAATGTCCATCACCTCACCCCCACCCCTCCAGCAACCCTCAGTTTGTTTCCTATGATTAAGAGTCTCTTACGGTTTGTCTCCCTCTCTGGTTTTGTATTGTTTTATTTTTTCCTCTCTTCCCCTATGATCCTCTGCCTTGTTTCTTAAATTCCACATATCAGTGAGATCATATAATTGTGTTTCTCTGATTTCACTTAGCATAATACCCTTAGTTTCATCCATGTCATTGTAAATGGCAAGATTCCATTTTTTTGATGGCTGAGTAGTATTTCATTGCATATATATACCACATCTTCTTTATCCATTCATTTGTCGATGGACATCTGGGCTCTTTCCATAGTTTGGCTACTGTGGACATTGCTGCTATAAGCATTGGGGTGTAGGTGCCCCTTCGGATCACTACATTTGTATCTTTGGGGTAAATACCCAGTAGTGCAATTGCTGGGTCATAGGGTAGCTCTATTTTCAGCTTTTTGAGGAACCTCCATACTGCTTTCCAGAGTGGTTGCACCAGCTTGCATTCCCACCAACAGTGTGGGAGGGTTCCCCTTTCTCCGCATCCCCACCAACATCTGTCGTTTCCTGACTTGTTAATTTTAGCCATTCTGACTGGTGTGAGGTGGTACCTCATTGTGGTCTTGATGTGTATTTCCCTGATGCCAAGTGATGTTGAGCATTTTTTCATGTGTCCGTTGGCCATTTGGATGTCTTCTTTGGAGAAATGTCTATTCATGTCTTCTGCCCAATTCTTGATTAGATTATTTGTTCTTTTGCTTTGCCTTATTTTTCAAGGATAAAGTAGAGGACTTTCCCCCTTCAGATAGGAAATGAACATTGTAAGGACAGTGTCAGGAAAGAACTGTCAGCGTGGGGAAACCCTGGTATCTTCCTTTTCTTCCAGCCTGGTAGAGGAAATGAGCGACGTGAGCAGGGGAGAGCCCGGTGTGTGGGGGTCCGGCAAGTCTGAGTTTGGATGTGGCTTTGTCACCAGCTGAGTCCATCCTTCATTGGGAAGACGAAGATGATAATGTGGAGCTCGTGGGATTGTGGCGAGGCGGCAGTGAACGGCAGGAAGTCTTATCCAGCTCCTGGTAGAAAGTGAGTGCTCAGTACATCGCAGTGTGCACAGAAGAGAGGCAGGGGTTCTGATCCAGGGTGACTAGGGGGGCAAGCTTGAAGAAAGAGCAGCACTAAACCCACTGCAATTAGATAGGCATGAGGTTTGCCTCAGAAACCATTTCTAACCAATAAAGATCAGATTCGGCGTCCCCCTTTATATCCCCGGTTCTTTTTTTCTTTAAGATTTCTCAGCTTGGCGGATTCATATTGCTTTAAAGTTGTATGCGTTCTACTAAATCCGTGGAAATAGCAGTAGCACACCTGCTACTGCTGGGTCCCACACTCGAGTCTGGGTCACATGGCTGTCACCTGCTGGCAAAATATGCAAATTGCAGGTTCTTTTGTTTCATTAAAGACCTTGTTCTTCTAACGGGCATCTTTGGGAAAGTTCAGAATTCTCTAAACCTAGAATTCTGAAATAACAAGCATCCTCTCCCTAGAGTTCTCATAACCTGCCTTTGCAGAAGACCAAAGGGGGCATTGTTAGGGGTTTCAGGCACCGCACGCAGCTGCTGGATCAGTCAGCTCCGCAGAGCTTTGCCTTGGTCCCCATACATAAAGCCAAGAGAAGAACACAGGTGCAGCCTCCGGCAGATATCTATTCTCCAAGTGAAGAAGAGGGCCACTTTGGCCATCCCCAGAGTCAGCAATACCTCCTGTCCTGCCAAGATCCTGCCAGTTTAACAAACCATCCATACCTTCCCTCATTGTTGGGAGTGAAAGTTCTCCAACAAATTCCCAGCACTGCTGGTGACCTGACATTGGCCCCAGAGACTGTTTCCATATCCCAGAAGGCATAAGTAGTACTGTGGACACCCCTACAAACTGCTCTTACTGCTTTCGTCAGGGGTCATGTTGGGAAGCCAGCAGATATCGCGACGCATTGTTTGATCGCACTAAAGAGCTGGCGTTGTAACTCAAGCCACTGCTTATCTCATAATATTTCTGGGCAGTTAGCAACGAAACTGACCTTACTGGGTCACGTAGTTGATGCTATATATATATATATATATATATGAGTGGTTCCTTTATAGAAAACGACTGGAAGCAAGAACTTGGTGCCTTCATCCTAACATGAGAGTCTTTGCCTAATTAGGTAGAACAATTTGGCAAGAGGGCACAACAACCGTTGGGTGAAGAATCAGGCCCTGGAGGGGTGGGGAGCCTCCTGCTGCTGCACCTTATGGTGGTACAAGGGGGAAAGAGATGACATATGGGGAAGCCCTTTGTAATGAGGGCTGACATTCACCAGCCACTTAGCGTGCACATCCCCTGCCTCGTGTGCGTTACACACATCTCATTTCATCCTCGACGGTTACCCTGTAAAGGTAAGTAGTGGTAGTAACAGCATCCCCATTTGACAGATGAGGGAACCGCAACGTGAAATTTCAATGACTTGGCCAAGGTCACACTTCAGTGGCAGTGCCAGATTTTGAATGTCAGTCAATGCCGGTGTCACCGTCTCCTCACCCCGTGAGTGTTGGGGGGAGAGAAAAGGTCTGGAATCACCCCTCTAAGTGGCAAAGTGAGAACAGAAAAGCCAAGCACTGCTTCACCCCCATGTAACACAAAAGCAACAGTACCGCTGAATGTACCATATTCATTTTGTGAGCTTTACTTCCCAGCGACAGCTACTCCGTGCCCGGTCTTCATAGCCTGTTGCTCTTACTGTAGAGACATCTGCTGACAAATTTTAAAAATTGGAGAAAGCTGTACTTAGAGGAGTTTTTATGGCCTTCCTGACGTTCAGCCTCGGATTGGAGCAGAAACCTTCTCAACTGAAGTCAACGGCTCTGATCCGAGCGACAGCGATGCCTCTGTGTCCCTGTCGCCGTGAGACGGGTCTTCTGCATCCAGCTGAACATCTCCTGCTCCGCGGGGCTGGGCTTCTTCGGGTCCCGTCCCCCGTCCTAGACAGGCATGCTGCTGAGACCACAGGCTCCGGCCCTACAGCTAGCACCCAGCCACCATGCTCGCGTTTTCCTCCATCAGACATAGAGGATTTGGGAGGTATCAAGTTAGGAACTTCAACCGCTTACCCTGGATCCCGGGGACTTGGAACCTCATGTGATGTTATACCGTTGTCCCTATTCTTCCTCACATGGCGCCCAAATCTGCCACATGGTGTCTTCTCCGCCCCCTAGAGCCCCCAAGAGCATCTTCTCGCATGGTGGCCCTGTAGTCACTTGAGGAAACGCTCGCGCCCCCAAGTGCCCTCTGCCTGTCAGTCTTCTACAGCCCGCTTCTCTCCCACAGATGGTAGGTTCTGGGACAGGGCCCAAATGCTCAGAAAAAGTGGCATCTGTGTCTGTCGGGCCCCTCCTCCCCCTCCGTGCCAGCATGCTGCCCTTCTGCTCTCTGGAGTCAAGGAATCCAGGAACCGAGGTGGTGTCGGGTTTCCCAGTGTGGCTTGCCTTGGGCTGCTTCCCGGGCTTCATCACGGTGGCGCTTGGAGCAGAGAAAGCCAGCCTTGATGCTCTTGGGTCTCAGCAAAGCCACCGTGTCCTGGAGGACTTAGTTATCCATGGATGGGGGTTCTCTGCTTTTGCTTCCCACTGGCTTGTTTAATTTGGAGGGACTCGGGGAAAGCATCCCGGCTCAGGAGAGTGATTGAGAGACCAAATTATTTTACCTTGGCCCACGCCCTTGGGGTCACTTGAACATCCACCAGGCTTAATAACAGTGATCTCGGTCAGGTCTGGTACTTTTGAGTTGCTGCCGTGGCGTGTGTCTATGCAGGTAGAGGCATAACCTAGGGGAAGGGACCCGGCTGGGAATCAGAGAACCTGGGGGCAGGCCTATCTCTGCCACTGAAATGGCTGTGTTATCTTCGGGAAGTCACCCGACTTGTTCGTGCCTTGGTTTCTTTGGCCCAGTCATCACGGAGTTAACAATAACTCGGGGTTTCTCCACAGGAGCATTACTGACATCTTAGCTTGAATAATTCTTTGTTGTGGGGGCTCTCCTGTGACTTGTAGGATGGCTAGCAGCATCCCGGGTCTCCGCCCACCAGATGCCAGCAGCACCTCCCCATCGTGACAACCAAAGGTATCTCCAGACATTGCCCAGTGTCCCCTGGGGGGCAAAATCCACCCCCCAGCCGGAGCCACTGCAGGAACCCCTAGGATTACCGGAACACACAGAATAACCATGTGTGCACAGGCAGGACACACCATGGGGGCCACCGTCAGCATCCTTCAGCATTTGGGTCTCCTCTGATCTGACCATAATTATGCAGAAGCAGAAAGAAGAAACAGCGTATTCTAAACCAGACCCCTATGTGATCCAGCAGGAAACTCGGTATGTCTGTGCTTTCACTTCACGCAATCCAAGTGTCTTTCTTTTAATGTGTTTAATATCTACTGTGTGTGAAGTGAAGAGCCAAAAAGATGAGTAGCAGTGCCTGTTTTCGTGGGTGATAAATTCTAGTGGGAGGAATTTTTCAGCACAGAAAGGACTGGAATGCAGGGCGCGCATACCTGAGAGCTGTGAAGAGGTGGCCGAGAGGAAACGCTTCCTGGGAGAGCCGATGCTGGGGATAGGCCCGCAGGGGCTGAGGAGGATTCCAGCCGGCAGAAGCTGCCTGCGGGTGGTCTGAGCAGAGGAGCAGTGTGATGAAGGGCAGAGAAGGACATAGCTTGAGAGGACAAGGTAGCCAGAGATAAGACCTGGTGGCCAGTTTCTGAAGGCTCTGAATGTGAGCTGTGCCAGTTGCCCTTAATGTTGGCAAGGGGGAACCATGGGAGCTATCTGAGCAGTAGAGTGCCGTGGTCAGAGCCGTGTTTGGAGGGTGGTTTGGTGGTAGTGTCTGGAGTGGACTGGAGCGAGAGGAGGCCAGTGCAAGGTGTCTGGGGGCCTGAATGAGAGTGACGGCCATGGGAGTGGGGAGCACAGGATGAATGAAGGAAGAGGTGCTGAGAGGCAGCAGGACTGGCGAGGGGTGAAGGAAGGTGGGGAGGAGGCAGAGGGACAAAAACGTGGAATCTGGATCCCTGAGGAGGACGTGGCCATTAATGGAACAGGAGGAGCAAAGGAGGGACCAGGAATCAGGAACCTTGGGCCCTGGAGGGGGGCCCGGGAAAAGCACTAAACACGCGGGTTTCCCAGAGGCATGGTCTCCCACGCTTCCTGTGGGAAAAGACACGCACTCATTGGCTCAATGCTTTGTTTTTTCAGTGCGGACGGGCTTCTCAGATCTAGTTATAATTTTTTAAAGGATGATCTATGTGACCCTCAAAAAACAACACTCAGTGAGAAAGAAGAAAAGAAGCTCAGTCTGGGGCCTTAGTCCCTGTGCAAAGCACCTTTTTATAAGCAGAGAGAATCCGAGTTTGGAATTAACTAAGTTAACAGCAGGAGCAGAATCGCATGCGAAGCATATGCCATATGCTGTTTTTTCCGAATATTCTAACAATACACCAGGACGCTCTGAGTCTATATACACTGGCGTGTGCCCGCAGCAGGGGCTCTGAGCCCGAATTGGTACCCCTGGGCTTCCTGCCATTGCTCACACCCCCAGCAGGAAGGCAGAGCCCAGGACTCTTGGAGCACGAGAGGGTGTCCCCACCAAAGGCTTCTGCCCTCCCCTCCCAGGGCCACCAGTCACATTTGCGTGGTGTCCTCTCAGCAGGTGACCCGACGGCTTTATTTTTCCTCCCTTGGACGTCGCTTTAACTCCCCACCACGCTTTTCATTATTTCGTTCCAGCTCTCTACAATTATCACGTTGAGATCCTTAAATGCATCTAAGAAGGGACAATCAAAGCGATGGCTCCCAGGATACCCATCCATCTTCCACCCTACATACATATTTAGTCATTAATATTTATCTGCTAACCAGCCAAAGGGATGCCGCGTGCCTCTGTGGGGCCACCACAGGAAAGAAGGTGGTCCTGCCTCAGCCACTCTGGCTGACAGCCCCGTGCCTGGTTTGCTCCCAGTGGGAAAGTGGGAGGAGAGGCCCAAGGACCAGGTCCCCCAGGCTCTGGCTTGTGGATGTGGGCAGTGGGATCCAGCTTGAAACCTCTCTGTTCTCCAGCTGATGCCTAAAAACAGTGGCTTCCGTGTGTATAGCTTTTCGCAAATGATGAAAAGTTTTTTCATCCATAGTAGCCCAGGCTTTTTCATCCATAGTAGCCCAGGCAGTTGCCATGACGGAAACTGGCATGGGTTTTAACCCCATATTGAGGGGAAGACTGGGGTGCACAGCAGTGCATGACTTGTCCAGTACATTTTTGGGGGCAGCAAATCCCATTGTACTATTAGTAACAACAGTGACAACCATTCATTGAGCACCTAACATGTGTCTAATGCTTTAAGTGGAGCTCTGAGTGCATCCAGTGGGGCCCCAGCCAATGAAAGAGGAACAGTAGAGACTCAAGGTTGGGGACACCCAGGGCACCGGATTCTGGCCCCCTGTGTGGAAAGTGGACTTGCCATGTGTGGGGACAGATGAGGGGGTGACGCTCCACAGTCCCAGGAAAATTCCCAGCTCCCCCATGGATTGGTAGCGATTGAGTGGAGCCTACTGGTACATGTCCCGTCCCCATCTGGGGCAGGACTGAGCTCAGAGATGGGTTGTCAATGACTGCAGCTCCAAGAAGCTGGGGAAGGAGGTAGGACAGGAAAGAGAAACTGTCAGTACTTATCAGAAATTTCTGAGTCTTGGATCCCATCAGACCTAACTTGGTTGACCTGGGAGGACATCAAGAAGCTTTGGTTTGGCGCACCTGGGTGGCTCAGTCTGTTAAGTGTCTGACTCATGGTTTCAGCTCAGGTCATGATCTCAGGGTCGTGAGATGGAGCCCCGCGTCGGGCTCCATGCTCTGCGGGGAGTCTGCTGAAGATTCTCTCCCTCTGCCCCTCTCCCTACTCAGGTGCACACAAGTGCCCTCCCTTTCACACGTAAATAAATCTTAAAAAACAACGAGAGAGAGCAGCAGCCGCAGCTTTGGTTTGCCGTGTGTAGGGGGGAGGGGGTATCTAGCATCAGGATGTACACCTAGGCTCTGATGCAGAGACCCTGGGGTCAGTCCCAGCTCTGATACTTACAGGTCACATCACCTTGCTCTGCCTCAGTTTCCTCTTCTGTAAAGCAGCTTGTATTGTGACCTGTGAGGGCCTGCACGACGTGGCCCCTCGCTGCCTCTCCTGCTCATCTTCCCTGTTCTCACACCTCCCCTGCCTCTCCTGCCTCCTCACCCATCCCTGAGCACCCCTGGCACGGTCCCGCCTTGAGGCCACTCTCACTTGCCATTCCCTTTGCCCAGAATGATCTTCTCCCAGATATCCACATGGCCGACTCCCTCACTTCCAACTAATTTTTGCTCAAATAGCATCTTCTCAATGGGGACCATCCCCCCAGGGCGCCCAGCCGCTCTACTATTCTACCCATCTTTTCCCTAACCATTTTGTGGTTCACCTTGTACTGTACTTGTGTATTATGTCTACTGCTTGCTGTCTGTATACAAGTCAAAGATCTTTGTCTGTTTTGTTCACTGCTGTGTCCCAGGGACCCACTATAGCGTCTGGCATGAACAGGTGCTTGTCATACCGTTAAAGGATCAACACAGATTTACGAGGATTAAATTAGATAGGAGTTGTTAATAGTTTAGCTCAAAGCCTGACCCCTACGAAGGACTCAATAAATGGTCGCTCTCATCATATCTGACCTTAGTATTGATTAATTTGCTGCTGGGGTGTAGTTTGGGTTCGGGTCCTACTGGAGGGAAGCACGTGCCATGTTTAATGACCCGTCATGATGGTTGCAGTCCCTCCTTGCCCCCCGCCTTCCTAGTAGAAACAAGTAGGCCCTTTTATTGAGCCCCGTGGCCCACTGAGGCAGATTATTAGAGTCAGCTTCAATACACAACTGGAGAAATCAAGTCAGGGAACGTTTGATAGCTTATTTAGGAAAGGCGATGAGTCAGAGGCCTGCCTGCCCACTGGGCCAGCAACCGAAGGAAAGCAAAGCTACACAGAGGAATGCCGCAGCTCCAGGTGAAAATCACCCCAGCGCTGCACACCCCAATGCTGGCTTTATCACGTTATGTTGGAAAAAAACGCATCTGTGAGAGCTCAGTGTAGAAGCCTCCTTTTGTGCCACAAGGCAAGTCTCAGTTAACCACAGAGAAAGCCAAGTTTGCTTCAAGAATACGGAGACAAGTTGCAGAGAAAGGAAGTGTGGCAGAGTTAGCCAGAGGCATTTTGCAGAAAGGGCCGGTGGGCAGCAGGGCTCTGGCCAGCTTGTGTGGTCTGCCCGGACACGGGCAGCTTGGCCTCTGACCGCATGCCTTCTGCAGGTCTGCAAAATCCAGCTCAAGGAGTCTTTTCTCCTTCCCTCTTCGTCCTCCTGCCACCCCACAGAGACAGTTCCATTCGATTCTGTCAGACAGTATTTTGTGAGTGCGGACTCTGTCATCGCCTGGAACGTGAGGGTGACTCTCACTGTCCCTGCCCTTGAGGGCTCACAGCCCAGCAGGGCAGCCTGCGGCCCTTCGAGCCATTTCTGGACACAGTAGTTAGGAGCACAGACTCAGAGCCGTGGGTCTTGGGTTTGAACACAGCTCTGCTGACTGCTAGCTTCGTGATCTCGCTTCTGTGCCTCAGTTTCTTTGCTTCATAAAATGGGGACTAGTAATGTGCCTGCCTCGTAGGGTTGTGGTGAGGAGCAAATGAATTCAAGTGTGTCAGCTGCCTAGAACAGTGCCTGGCACATGGTAAACATTATATGTTTGTCTTCATTACCATCATTATTACTGGGTAGTGTCCTTGTGTCCTAAGTACAGTAAAGATGCGCAGGTGTGCCAGGTGCTCAGAAAGAGACGTCTGGTCTAACCTAAGGCTCTAGGAAGGATTCCTGGAAGAGGTGACCAAGAACTGAATCTAGCAGGATGAGTAGGCATTATCCAAGCAAAGACGGTATAGACGTCCCAGGAAAGGCATGTTGAAAACCAGGAGCAAGACATAATGGCGTGTGCTAGAAAGAGCAAGGAGACTGGTGTTGCTATGATGTAAGGTTCCAGATGGGACACCGAGCAGTGAGGTGCTGAGCTGACCATGAGGTCAGATCACGGGGGGCTTTTGACTTTACCCTTCTGACTTCTTTTAGCGCAGATCCCACTCTTCTCCCCACTCTGGTAGGCCCGGGAGTGGAGCTCAAGCACCGGGCACCTCCCCCATCCCGCGGGCCACAGAGTGAGCGCGGGGTGCCCATGTGACCCAAGCTGGCCAATCACAGCGGCCCTGGGATTTCCACCGAAGCCAGAGCCGGGCTGGGGAGTCCAGCTTGCCCCTTGTGCGGTGTGTGGCTGGAGACGCGTGGTTCCGGGGCGCCTGAAGGCCCCACCCCCTGGAGGAGTCCCCAGTGCTGGCCCCTGAGATCCCAGAACTGCCCAGGTTCCTATCGTTCTTCCTTTTGTGCTGTGAACTTCCCAGTATCCTGCCAATAAACCCTTTAAAAAAAGAAAAAGAAAAAAATCCAAGCTTCTCAAGCTGGTTTGTGACATTTGCAAATGAAACAGGCCTGACTAATAGGCCACACTAAGGAGCCTGAGCAGTGAGGGAGCTATTGAAGGTGTTAAATTGGGGTGGGCCCTGCATTTGAGAGATGCCACGCTGATAGCACCGTGGAAGGTGACTTAGAAAAAGAGTCGAGAGAGGACACCCTTAGGGGCCGCCCGAGTCCAGGAGAGAAGTATGAGGCCTGGATGGTTCAGTCAGAAGAGCATGCCGCTCTTGATCTTGGGGTCGTAAGTTCGAGCCCCACGTTGGGTGTCGAGATGACTTGAAGTCAGAACAGAGAAGGCAGACCGCTCCCAGAAACACCGAGGCGACCAAGAGCAGCCTGTCAGCTGTGTCCGCCCATGAGTCTGGGCCTCCCAGGGTCCCTGGACCGGCCTAGGGTGTGTGCGAGGCCTGGCCTGGCCTCAAAAGTCAAGGCCTGAAAGCAGGAGGTGGGCAGCCAGCAGAGGCAGTGAGAGGCGCCGTGTCCCGCCCCGCACCCCCTCGCTGCGCAGCAGACCCTGTGGGCTGTGCTCACTGTCACCGCGGGGCTGGGTGCGGCCCCCACAGCTCCGCTGTTACAGCCACGGAGGGATTTCTTTTAAAGGTGTTTGTCTGGGTTCCCACCTTCCTTCAGAGCGGCTCCTGATCAAAGCAGACCCTGCCCTCTGCTGTTTCTGTACGTTCCTCCCAGGGCTCTGGGCCGGACCTCGGATCCCCCATGCAGAAGAGGGCCTCCCACAGCTGGGACCAGCCTGCGCCCGGACTCCTGCACACAGCAGGGGACAGAGGCTCCCAGGATGGCCTCAAGGGGGAAATGGCATTTTGCCCAAGCACCTTCTATGTCCCCGAGGCTTTAGCAATGTTGGTTCACTGAATTTTCACAGTAATTCTGGTAGGTCCTTTGTCACCATTTTACAGGGGAGAATGCCAGGGTTCAGGAAGGTGTGATGACACACACGAGAGCACACAGCCACTAAGGGAAAGAAGGAGGATTTGAACCCAGATCCGTGATGATTCTCACCTCCGGACCGATTTTTTAACCATTTGTCAGTGGGTCCCAGCTGTCTCTGTTCTGACGTCTGTTACTACCTAAGATGGGGAACCTGCCGACATAATGTGGGACGACACACCTTACAAACATCTGTAAATACCACGCTCCTGGGGTTTTTTTCTTCCCCTTTATTATCTGATTCGGGTAGAGGTGGGTTGGGCTTCTAAGATGAGATGCAGTGGCTTCCTTTTCTTTGGCTTGGACCTTCCCCCAGTTCAAGGGCAGCTACCATCCCCCACTGCTGGAAACCTTGCTCATCCACCGTGCCTTCCATTGCTCACACTTCGGGCGGATCTGTGTCCTGACAGAGCAACCTTCTCCCGGTTATATCAGATCAGCTATGGCATCAGCCCACAGATGCCCTCGGACTGGGCTTATCCTCTCCCTTAGGGATGGTTCCATTCCTTATTCCTGGCTGAGGCACACACACAAACCCATCGCCTACCTCACTTCCCGTTCTTCACAATGATGCCTCAGCAAATCTACCTCCCAGGTCTGGGAATTAATCTGTGATTCAGCAAAGCAGTCAGAGAGATGGGGATGTGGCAGAGAGTCGTCACAAACATTCTGGCCACAAGTATACAGGAGGCGCTCTATCGTGCCTGATTGGGAGTTGCCTTGAGGGCTCTGTGTCTCTCTAAGGGGCCACTGCATGAGCTTTACCTGCGCCGCAGGTGAACTCGGCCATGTGAGGAGGGGACGCGGGGTAGTTGATAGCACAGCCAGACAACCTGGCTCCATCCGTCACTTGTCACCCTGGGCACGTGGCTTCCCGCTGCCTGTCGTAGGTTCCTCAGCTGTGGAATGGTGACAAGAATAGTACCTACCTCCTGGAGTTGTGAGAATTAAATAAATTAGCCCATGTAAAATGCCTGGAACACCTGTTAGTAGGTGGCACTTGGTGGGTATCAATGAAGATCATTACCACTCTTGGGTCCTGGGCCGAGAGCCCTGTGCTCCACAGGGCATGGAGTTCTGAAGGGCCAAGGAGACACATGCATCCGTACTCCTCCTTCTAGGCCATGCTTCAGCGACCCCAGGACCCCAGAATTCCCTGCTAAAACAGCCTCAAACTGCTTCCAGGACCCATGGGGAGCTTTTCGCCCCAGGTCAGCCTCCTGTGGGTGGCCTCCACTGCCTTGGGAATCCTCAGAGGCCCCCGGTGCATGGTAAGGGTGTGGGTGGAGCCCGGACCGTGGACTTCGCTCTCCCACCATGTGGGTTTGGCCCCTCCCTGACCGTAAGATCCACGTCCACGGGTGTGTCATCCCTTGCCACCATGGTCCAACACAGTACTCTGTGGAGTCTGAAAACTCTGAGTTGGAATCTGATCTTCCAGATAGGACGACATATGGTAGCCAAGGTAGGAGAACAGCATCTCTTTTACCTAGCAGTTTGTAGGCTTGATTTATAACTTTTAAATATTTACTCATATGGTGTGTGGGCTTTTTTATTCTCGCCCCAGACCCTGAACGTTTTCGCGGTGGGCCTGGTGGTGATAATCGTGGTGAGGCGTGAGATCAGGAGCAGTTCCTCGGAGCCGAAGCTCTGGGATGTGTCTGCCTTGCTGTATTGATTTCCATCCTCACTTCCTCCCTCCGCTAACTGTGGCCAAACAGATGGAAGGCAGAGGTACTGGAGACTTAGCTGTAAGGAACAAGGTAAGCGGTGTTTGCAGATACAGCCGGGGGTTCCGGAGCCAGACTGACCCCTCTGCCCCGAGCGTGCTTCCACTCATCCGGGTTACTCGCGAGCTCCCGGTGGAGGTCCTCCGCTCACTGCCTGCCCCTCTTCTTGGAAACAGCTCTCAGCTCCTGTTTTCACCCACCCACCTCACTCCAGGTGCCGCTGGAATCTTGCATTTTTGCTGTCTTTGGCAGCCCTTGCCGCGGCCCTCGGGGATGTCCCCCCCCTCGTCAGGAGCCCCCAGGGCCTGAGTGAGCACAGTTGAGCAAGATCAATCCCAATAATTCACACCAACGTACACAATTGTATTTCCAACAAATCCGGTTTGTTCTTCCCTTGTTTCCCTCGTCTGCCTCTCCTCTCCGTTGACCTTCGCCATTCCAACTTACCCTCATTTCAACACGATATGCAGCACATTCAATGCACCCATGTGTTTGTTGTGTTCCTGCGGCCGCCAGGCACCCCACTGAGGGGGTGAGGCACCGTTGGCCAGTAGCCACAGAGAAAGACAGTCCCCAGACTCTGGAGGAGGCACAGTATGATGGAGGGCACATGGACACACATGAGTTCAAAGCCCAGCTCCTTCACTTCCTTTCTGTGTGTCTTTGGACCAGCTGCTTAGCTTCTCAGAGCTAGGGATGCTGCGTGTATAAATACGCGGGTTTTTGAGTTGTGTGAGGATTTAAATAAGCGGCACGGGTAAAGCCGCAGCACAGTTCTCAAAAAATGTAAAGACAAGGACCTTCTCCATCTCTGATTGTCAGCACTGCCCCCAGTGGCTGGTGTGACACTTGTCGGTTGTCGTCTTCGGCAAGCTGTGAGGAGCTGACTCCACTGAGAAGGGCATGCTGAGTTCAGAGCCATGAGTAACAGGGGATGCACTGGGTGAACCCCATGCAAAGCTGCCTCTGGTGATTGGCTTCCCTCTGGTCCTTGGCCTTCCTCCCCTGGCTGGGAAATGGCACCCTTGAAATTCAAGCTCGTGTCTGAGCTGGTCAGGAGCTCTGTGGGCCCAGGGAACCATGCACCTGTGAAATGTACCCCCTTGGCAAGGCTTTGGGGGGGTCTCTCGTGGCTCTTGACAGTGCGCACTTTATTCTCTTGACCACTTATGTTGAGAATGCTGACGTTCTTTAATCTCTCCGAGGAATATTCATCACTCTCTGTCCAGGAGAGATGTGTGATAGAAGTGTAAATGCGGACAATGTAAAGGCTTGTAAATGGTAAGGAGGAGGAAAACAGCCCTCTGAGGGGACACACGCAGCTGGAGAAAGGAGATAGGGAGGGTCAGCTTCCCATGGATACTCTCCTGGACAAACGTAGATCATCCGAGCAGTTGATTGATCTCGTAGCTCTAAGAAATCTCCCACACAGAACACAGAGGCCCAACCTGGGCCTCCGACTGGCTGTTTGTTCTTTTTAAATATGATTGTGGGCAGATAGGGTGGTTTTCCCCCATGCATTCTCTCATTTGGAATCTCCTATTTCAAAAGAAGATAAATATCAGGTACTCATGTGTTTTGCTGTTTGTAGCAGATGCCACGGAAGGAACTGAAAGCAACTGGGTGTGTTAAAATCATTTTAACCCATCAGGGCCGCTTGGAGTAATTTCCCTGGAAACCTGTGAAAAGGGTTTTCAAGTTGAACTCGAGACAGTTGTAAATGTGTCCTTTTGTTGGCTAACAGAAGGTGAATGCTAATGCTGAGAGGGAATTGGGGAGCCAGATGAGTTCTTGTCTTAGAGGCTCTCTTTGCCCTCCAAGGCCTCAGCCTTCTTGGAACAGCCTTTGGGAGCCAGCCCTGTGGGATCGGAACTCAGAGAGTCAGCCCTGTCCTGCGGCCGGCCACGTGGTGGGAGTGATCCTGGGCCCCAAGAGTTCACCTCCGTCCTCGGGCCTTGTGTCTATAAAATGAGCACCCGGCATGATGTTGTGGTTCTCGTCCTCTCTCAGCCACTGATTCACTCAACCTAAAGGAAGTCACTGAACTCTGTCAGCCTCAGTTTTCTTACCTATAAATTGGGAGATTGGATTAGATAGAAGGGTGGCAAACAGATCATAAATATAGGGGGCTTCATGGGCTATATGGTCACTGCCATAACTACTCAAGTCTGCTGTTGTGGCATGAAAACAGCCAAAGATCATATGTAAATGAATGGGTGTGGCTGTTCCAATAAAACTTTATTTGTAAAAACAGGCCGCAGGCCCTAGGTCCTGGATTAGAGAACCAATGAGGTTCTTTTTTTTTCTCTTAATTTTTTTTTTGGTAGGATTTGTATGTTTGAACCTGGGAGGTAGAATATCTCTCTTTTTTTTTTAAGATTTTATTTATCTGATAGAGGGAGAGACACAGCGAGAGAGGGAACACAAGCAGGGGGAGTGGGAGAGGGAGAAGCAGGTTTCCCGCTGAGCAGGGAGCCCAATGCGGGGCCCGATCCCGGGATGCTGGGATCATGACCTGAGCCGAAGGTAGACGCTTAATGACTGAGCCACCCAGGCACCCCCTTTCTTTTTTTTTTAAGATTTTCTTTTTTTAAAAATTCACAATATTTCTTTTTTTTAAAGATAATTAACAGCTTTATTGAGATATAAGTGATATATTAAAAACTGCACCTATTTCATATTTCATTTGCTGAGTTTGGACATCTGCATGCACTCATGAAAACAAACCATCACCACAGTCAAGGTAGTAAACATATCCAATAAGCTTTTATCTAACTTAATAAAGTTATATGTTTTATTTAATGAAGGCATAAAACCCATTAGAATATGAAATTGTTGGTTCTTTTATTTGCTGTGTGACTAACTGAAATTATACTTTAGATAACTATCTTGGGATGTACTTGATAAAAATTTCACAGAATGTCAGACTCTGGGTGCTCCAAGGGATGTTCGGGATCACAGAGTGTCCCCGCCCCACATGCTGGAAGCCCCTCTCCCCCTTCCTGAGCTCTGTTGATCCATAGCCTGCAAAGGACCAGTCGTCTCAGACAGCAGCCCCCTCTGCCCAAGCCCCTCCAGCGGTGAAGGCAGACGCTGCGTCCTTGTAACCTCAGATGCTAACTGACTTCTCGACAGAAATCTATGCTCATGAAGGCATATATCCGTAGAAAAATCAGTGCCATTGAGACTGGGATGAAACAGGCCCTCGGAACTGCACTTCTCAGGTGAGAGTAAATGGATACTTATGTTATTAGCACACGGCAGAAGCAGCCGCTTGCGCTGACCAGGAAATGTGATGTCGGGGGTGCCGAGACCACAAGCGCTCATCATCTAAAGGAACAAAGGCAAACTTGCGATTTGGGGGGGTCTTTTATTCTGTTTGTATTATGGAGCCCCAGGAGCAAGCTGCAGTCTTCACAAAATGCAAAATTAGGCAAGAATCCTACCCAGGGACATGTGTCTTTCCCTAAACTGGGGAGGGAGGCAGAAGGAGAGCACAGAATGGCAGAGGTCAAGATACAATCCAAGGGACACGGTAGATCCTCAGCCAGGAGAGATGGCAGGGTGCGCCCATTACAAACCAAGGGTCATGGGACCTTGGGGGCCACTGTTCTCACCCCCCTTTCTCCAGATAGTCTTGAGACCCAAGGGGTGCTCCGGGTGATAGAACAAAAGCAGTATTTGACTCATAAGTCAGGTATGGGCGATCCAGGTGAGGAGGGGAGCTTACCGGAGGACGACTCAGCAGAAAACACATACCAGGGATGAAATACGTCAAGCTGTGGGCTTAGTGAAAGAACACTCCTCTTCCTAAGGGGACCTGGAGATGAGGAACTCTTTAACCCGGGAACAGGGCACGTGGCATGCACTTCATTCTAACTTCATGGCGGCTCGTTTGGTGTTCAACTATGACCGTGCCCATCTGCTGATGGCAATTTCCTCCCAAATGGACCTTCTTTATAGAGAGTGCTGGCTCTTCTCTTTCCCCAGCTGAGTGCCTCTTGCTACACACAAACGCAGCTCTGGTCAGAGCCTCGCTTGGCTTCTGTGGGCACAGCGTCCCCTCCTCGTGGATGCGGACAAATGGCAGTGCGGGGTGGCCTGGCTTGTCCAGAGCCCCCAGAGCGTAGAACAGTCTCTGCCACTCAGTAAACATTTGTGGAATGAATGAACAATCCATGTGCATCATGTTAAGGCACCAAAAGCTGTTTTTGGCTACATCTTGAGAGGAGGGTAGTACTGCATCCCCCTCCTAAATCTCTCACTCCTCATCCTTCCTCCCCAAATTTAAAAAATTACCATCTCTATGCTATCAAATGAAGAAGGCTGAGGGGAACCACTGGTACAAAACCGGACTATCTCCCTGGGAGTCAGGAGCCCCTGGTATAGACGTGGGTCAGACACACAGTCTTAACTGTTAAGATGTTGGCCAGCACGGAGTTTGGGGAGGAAAAAGCAAAGAAGCCACACTATACTTAGGAGAGAGGGAATCCACATTGTTCTGTTCTCCTGGTCAGGCTCCATGTCGCCTCTTCTGTGTCCTGGGAGGTGACTAGCACAGAGCTGGGGAAGGATGAGTAAAGATCACCTCCCCACCCCCACTCTGTTGTAATGCAGGATGGACTCGGTTTTTTCAAGTCCTAGCTGGAAGCCTTCCCAGATACCCAATTTTCTTGCTGGAAGTGCATTTCTTTTCTCCTTGAAAATTAGTATAGGGGAGTTTGTCTCCGTTATGAACCCCATCCTGGTGGGAAGTGCAGAGGGCCCACCCTTCACACGGAAACTTGCTAAATGCTTGGTGTGTGCAGAGCACTGGGGCTGGGGGCTCCTAGGGAGGGAATGTGAAGGACTGGGGGGAGGGGCAGTTCATACAGAGACGTTTCCTCGGACTCTGCACTCAGAGGACCTATAAACTGACTCCTCTGTGTCAAGCGGTAGGAAGAACTGTCCACAGGCCTCCTAGGTTCTCCACAGGAAATAGAGGGGCCGAAGCTGCATCTCATTCCTTGTTACCCTCCTCTTCTCCCCTCACTGACCAAAATTACAGGGGGCTTGGGCCCTTCCTACCATGAGACCCAAGGGAAAGCAGAATTGGCCTTCTCTCTGGGGACCATGACTCAGACCTCAGAAGTGATTCTTTCTTTTGTAATAAATTCCTCAGGCGCCTCTTATCTAGCAGCCCTCTTCTGGGCCCTGGATTTGAAGAGCTAAACTGGACCCAGGCCCTGCCTTCTGGGTGCTTCCATCATGGAGGAGACAGGTATATATATATAGGCAGAGTGGGAGAACTTGGCGGGCCTGCTAAGGAGCCCGTCCCTTCCTTCTGTCAGTGATAGGGAGCCATCGGAAGGTTTTGAGAAGAGGCGTGGTTTGGTTGGATTTTCATTTTCAACAGGGGTCATCAGGACATTGGTTGGCTGGAACTCGTCACGGAGGTCCCGTGCCTCCCTTGACCCCTGAACACCGCGGCCCCCGCCTCCCCCCCCCTCCCCGGCTGGGCCAGATGCATCTGCCATGCGCTCGTGAAGCGCTCGCCCCTGCGAGGTAGGGATGCCTGTCCTCCTGTCCTGTTCCAAACCAGCATGCCAGGCCCTGGGTCATGCTCGTCATTCTTCCCCGGGGTCCAGCACGGAGCCCAGACCACTGCTGGTGCTCACAAAATACACATACGTAGACGTATGTATTTTTAACAAATGTCAAACGGAACGATTGCAGTATTGTACGAGACAGGAAACCAGGGTCTCGGTGAGCCAGAGCACTGACAGGGGGAATGTGGACGGGAGGGAGGGGCTGGACGGTGGGCGGAGCCCAGAGCCCTCCGCGCTCCTGGTGACCTGCAGAGCCGCACAGGGAGCAGGACTCAGCCTCCCGATCCCCTCCTCCTTTTGCCTTTTGTGCAGCGGGAGGTGTTGGCACCTCCTCACAGGCCTGTCGCAGAGATGAAATGAGAGTATCGAGTGGCAGCTCACTGCCGGGGTGATTGATGGCTGCCAGGCTGCCTCGGTTTCCCTAGTGCCCAGTGTGAGCAGGCCCCGGACTACTAGTTGCTGAGCAGAAGGGAGAGGACCAGTCTGAAGGAGGCAAAAGTTCCCTTTTCTACCTTCCGTATCTCCTCAGAGGAGAAGCCGCTTTCCTGGGGAGGCCGCACCTCTCTTAGAGCCCTGGACCCTCTGCTTCAATGGCCAGACTTTTCTAAAAGGTGGCAGATCTATACCAAAATCAATTCCAAAAAATTCCAACCACTCTGTGACTGACTGACTGAGTGACCGAATGGACCAGTGGCTCTTCACCCTCGCTGTGCCATTGACTGTGGCCCAGGACACCTTTCCTCCCTGAACTTTACTTTCCCGACCACTAGATGGGCATTAGACTATGTTTGGTACAGGTCTGTTTCAAGAATCCAGTTCGATCATGCCGATGGGAGCACCTCCCAAATTCTAATGTGCAAGAGAAATGCCCTTTTATCAGCATACATGGTACCCCCAAAGGTGCCCAGCATAGAGTGTGCACAGAGGAGGCCTGTGGCGAATGTGGAAGGGATAAATAGGGTCTATTTGATTTAGTTATCTTGTTCTATAAAGAATTCGCATGCCAGCAGGTACCCGCGGGCTGGTGGATCCCATCATGGGCACCATGTCACCAGCTCGGCTGGGCTGCCTCCTTTTGGCCACTGTTTGGCTTCATGCTTTCAACCCAGTTTGGATCCCGACAGTGTACCTGCTGGAGGTGGCGTGGCAGAGCTGACAAAGGCCTGGCATGTGGTTTCACAGCCATGCCCACCCGCACATGGGCCCATCTCCTTGTCCCCCCATCCTGCAGCCCTTTGTGCCGGGAAACACCAGCTCCTTTCCATGCAGGGCCGTTGAGGGGAGCACACCTGAGTGAGCATGCAGGGGAGGCCAGCCTGAACGGCAGGACAGGGCCAGAGACTCTGGGGGCGGGGGTGGGGGATGAGTCCAGTCCTCCCACCTGCTGGAAGGATTTTCTGATGCCACATCACAACCTACTCATTGGAGTGTCATTTGTTTTGATCAAATTCCTCTTTTAAAATGCAGGAGGGTAGAGGTGCCTGGGTGGCTCAGTCGGGTAGGCGTCTGCTTCTTGACATCGGCTCAGGTCATGATCTCAGAGTCGTGGGATCGAGCTCCGCATCTGGCTCCACGCTCATCAGGGCGTCTGCTTGAGATTCCCTCTCCCTCTACCCCTGCCCCCACTCATGCTCTCTCTCCCTCTCTCAAATAAATAAATAAATCTTTTTAAAAAAATGCAGGAGGGTAAATCCTAATGGTCCTTCACACCCTGATGAAAATAAATTCAGTTACATACTTAATTGCCAGTGTGTATAACGCTTTGACATAGCTTTGGTCATCACACATTTAATTTCATCTTCATAACTCTGCAATAGAGCTTCTAGGTCTGTTTCACAGCTCATGAGACTGAGGCTGGAGCAGTGCCGTCATCTGGGCATATAGCGACAAATAAGGGAGGTCTGTTCACCCTGCAGAGTGGGTCTCCCTTGGCTGCCCTACATAGTCTCCTGGGAAGGCTGTGGGGGCAGGACCTGCTGGGGGAGGGCTGTGAACTCAGGGCCCACTGCAGGTGCATCCCGCTGCCGACAGCAAAACAGGTGGAGGGCCACAGTGACAGCCAGCCTGCTCACGGTGGCCCCGGTGCCCACACCTTCCTCCCGACCATGGCCAGGACAAGGCAGGTCTGGGGCCGCTGACCATCTGAGGCCTGAAAGGCCTTTGGAGGGGACACAGCTGAGCCTGGTTCACTACAGTTAGTTTCTGTAGTGTTATTTTTTTAAGTAGAAAACACTTTTTTTAATCTCTCATCTCTATAACTTAGCCAGGTTAACAGTGCACTTTAAATGGATTTCCTAGGGGTGCCTGGGTGGCTCAGTCAGTTGGGCGTCCAACTCTTGATTTCAGCTCAGCTCGCGATCTCATGGTCCTGGGATCGAGCCCCTGCATCGGGCTCCCTGCTCAGCGGGGAGTCTACTTGGGATTCTCTCTCTCCTTCTCCTTCTGCCCCTCCCCCCACTTGCGTGCACACACACACACTCTCTAACATAAATAAATAAATCTTAAAATAAAAAAAAAAAAGCAAATAAATAAATAAATAAACGGACTTCCCAGGAATACAGACTTGGAGTCCAGCTCTGGCACCTGTTAGTGATAGGGCTGTGGGTGAATGACATAGCCTCTCTGGGCTTCAGCTTCCACATCTGTGAAGTGGGAGTAAGCCTACTATGTACTCGATAGGATCGCTGCAAAGAGAGATGAGGTGCCTGTCCCAGGTGCTAAGCGTAGGGCCTGGCACGTGGGAAGCACTCGTGGAACCTCGGGCAGGCTGGGGACTCGGTGCTGCATTCCCCGTTCTGCTTAGTTTGAGGGCAGGAGCTGGGGAACGCCTGCCTCTTGGGGGACAGGGAAGCCGGGGTATTGTAGCCACCCCTTGAAGAGGGGGGCGCCTGCAGCAGGAAGTGCAGGCTGGGGGGTTAGTCGGCGCTTCATCAGCGAGCTCCAGGACACAGGGCCCCCCTCACAGTGTTTCCTTAGCTCCCTCAGTGGAGGCGATGCCACGAGGGTCCAGAGCTGGGTCTTGCAGCAGGGGGAGGGTTCTCAGGGAAAAGTGCCCTTTCCAGCTCCACAGTTCCTCTCCTCGGCTAATTCAGACTGTGGGCCCGAGAAACCAGATCCATGCTTTTCTAGAAATTGGGTGAAGTGAGGTGAGGAGGAGAAGCAAAGCAACAGGCTGGTCTCCACAGAACCCAGCTTTGGGCTCCCACCTGTATTTTCCCTCGACCTGCCTCTGTTTTTTGTCTGTCTGGGGACCAGCCTTGTGAATGCAATTGTAATAGAAATGGGATCAGTGACTAAGAAAACTAATCCCTCGTGAATACCTTCTGAAGATGGGAATGACTCAGCTGGAAGGAAATTGCAGAGGCAGTGGAGTCACCCCAAGAAGTGAGGCAGAAGGAATGGTGCCAAGGAGGCCCGGAACAGCAGAGTTCTAGCCAAGGGAAGGCCAGGCCACTGAGCCCTGTCTCCTGACATTGATCAACTCCGTGAGAACCTGGATCATGCAACTTCCTGAACTCAATTTATAGTCTCTTAGGCAAAATCTCTATGACCTGGGTGGAAATTTAGCCAGAGAGCAATAAAGAATGGTAAGCCATAGGTAATGAACCAGCCTCTGGGAAGCCAAGAGCCCTGCTCTCTGGCTGGTTCTATTTCAAATATTACAGGAAATTAGATCATAGTGAACATTTACCGAGTAGTTATTAGGTACCAGGAGCTGGGCTGCAAACTTTAATGACCTGCATTCATTGGGTCCCCTCAAAAGCTCTGGGCAGGAGGTTTCCCAGACCAGGAACCACTTGATAGTTGTCTGACATGTAAAGACATTTTCTTGGACCTTGTGAGTATGAATTTTCCCCCACTGCAGGTGGCCAAAAAGAAGTGAGTCCCAGTTACCTGTAAGGAAAGCAGGAGACTTAGTACATTTCCAGAACAGACTATAGGTGCAGCAGGGACACTGTACATAAACCTCACAGTCGGTGTGTCCTTGCTGGCTGCCAGCTATTTGGGCCTCTGTGACAGGTAGCCCTGGACATGTCTGAGCTCTCTGGCTATCTCTCTGCAGGGGTGAGATCGTTCCTATCAAGTGTCTCCACTTGACAGCCAACCTCTGAAAGCAGAGGCCCATTTACTGGGGTGCAGAGAGCAAATGTGAACCCATTATAACTCTGTCCATCAGTCTCGGAGAGAGTCCTACTTCTAACGAACTGCATAAATGTGGGATCATCCTGATGGAGAGAACAACAGGTGCCCCGGGCAGGGCCCTCCTTGGACAGATCCCAGCCACCTGGACCTTGCAGTTGCTTGATCCAGGGGACATGTGAAAGAGAAGGATCAGATCCAGGCCACCATTTCTGGGAGGGTCAGGAGAACCCTGTCAACAATGGCCTGTAACTGGTCTTCCCACGGAGGCCTTTAACTTTCTACCGTCCAGGTTTGGTCGTCAGAGTTCACACCGGTGACTTTGTCTCTCTCCACTGGAAAGAGACCTTTCCACTGCTCAGCAGAGGTCTTGCAGGTTTCTCTGTCATTCCTCCCATTCCAGGGGCACAGGACCTTCCAAAGCATGACTGTATGGTGTTAGTGCACGTTCACCCTACAAAGAACGCCCAGTATTACGTGCAGAGGCCCTCAGACTTTGCGCCTGTCCTAGGACAGTGTCATCCCAGTGGGTCTTCACAGTATCCCCGAGCCCTGCTACGTGAGGTGTCAGAAGCCATGTCTCCCATAGTTGGGGGCTGCAATTTGCTCTCCCAAACTGGGGACTCCCTCCTTGGGTTTTCTGTGGGACTCGGTTCCAAGTGTCCTGGAGTCTGTGGTGACTGATGCCCGCCTAGCCAGCAGCCGATATGCCTGTGACATCTGCTCACCGCGTCAGTGGCCGAGCAAGAAAGGAGTGGGAGCATTAATGAGGAGCTCGGCTTGGGGCAGAGGCATAGGGGAGGGAAGGCCTGTGATTGCTCACCACTTGCCCTGGCCTCAGCCACAGGAAGAGAAGATAATGAACAGTGTCCAGAACAGCCGAAGGAAGAGAGTAGTCACGGTCTCTTACCGCCCGACTCTTCAGAGATGCCCAGCTGTGCTGAAGGAGGCGGCGAAGTCAGGATTTCACGACCCCCGGGGCCAGGGCCAGTGATAAAGCCCTGCTCGTTTCCTTTTGAAAACAGCTCTTCATCTTCTCTGGATCCGAGGGCTCCAGCCTGGTTTCCCTGGCAACTGGGCTGACTTCCCGTGGCAAAGGTCAGCGTGCGGTGGGGTGCAGGCCGACTGCCACAGTGGTACTGGGGGCGGGGGGAGGCCCCAGGGCGAGGACAGGAGCAGGAGAACATGAAAGCAGGCCTCTTGGGCGACTTCAGGCCGGTCGGAAATATTCTTCTCCTGAGTCCCCATCTGAGATGAGGAAATGGGCATAAAGCGGGGAAGTAACTCGCCCTGGGTCACGTGGCGTGGACCCTGGAGAACCAGGAATTAGATCAATCATGGGGTGGGTTTAACTTCCTTCCAGAGAAGTGTCCAACGCTGCCAGTGACCAACCGTGGGGAAGTGGAGCGCTTGAAGCTGCTTCCCTTGGAGAGGAGACAGGTGCGCATGACCCGCGTGGGGGCCGTGGGGGCTTCCAGCCCACAGGTGGGAGCAGGTGGGCCCTCGGTGGCTGCCTGTCCCCAGCAGCGGCTCTGGGGTCACCACAGAGACTCGGGGGCCCAAAGCAGGGCTGGAAGTCCACACTTGTGCTCTTTCTTACCAGGCAGAGCAACTCAGGATGAAAACTTGCTGAGAACAGCAGAGGCTCCCAGGACGACTGGCAATTTGAGTTTCTTAGAGACAGACAATATGTTGGTACCAGATGTCATTTTAAGCTAAAAACCTATAGTTATGTTACTTCGATGATCTTCTTTATTTACTCTAACCCATAATCCAGAAGCCATTCTCCATTGAACGTGGGCCGTTGAGCATTCCTGTGAGAACCACAGCCCGTATTTTTAAGTGTTGCCACTCCCAGCTGGGGCATTTCATTTCTGACTGCAGCTTGCTGCATTTAGGGTCTGATCGTCTCTGTGTTGATTCTGTCACTGGTCGTCAGAAGTTCACATCTTACTCCTTTCGGCTCGGGGAGTGTCACCCCCCCAGAGCGGTTCCTAATTTGCTCCCCTGCTCCAGCCCCAGAGACTTGTCTCCTGCCTGGGAGGGTCTGTGCATCACTCACTGTATCTATCACTTGGGTGGGTCCCTGCTCATTTCCCCATGCCCCCTTCTCAGCAGGGGTGAGGAGAGGCATGACTAAGGGGGTCTGGGGGGTCCCCTGGGGGTTCAGGAGCCCTGGGCCAGGGGCAGGGCATCCCCGACAGTGTGCATGGAAGTCCAGGTTGTATAGCTCCGCTGGAAAACGGTGGTGGTGGCCCTCCTCCTGGGGCAGGCCCTCTGCAACCCTCCCCCGGTGGCTCTGATGGCCCATGCCCCAGCATTGGGAAACCAGGGAGAGCGCCCACAGCACGGGCCGGCACCTGTGACACCTAGGCGTGCCTCTACCCACGTCCCTCTGGCCTGGCCACCCCAGCTGCCCTGGCCTGCCACCTCTTGTGGGACTGGGACAGTTGGAGGGCCTGTCATTGAGTTGTTCGTGCTCAAAGGAAAGGAAGCCTCCCCCACCCCTGTCCCGGGAAGCCGCCCTGCCCACAGGGCCTGGCAAGCCGTTTGGGAAGGAGGAAACGCGGCCACCTGCGGCACCGCGTGCCAGCCAGCTAGTTCCTGCAAGCCCCGCGAGGGCGGGTGCAGGGGGATGGTGCAGAGCCCCGTGCCTACTGAGGATGGCCAGGAGGGTCTGGGCAGTCAGAGCGGCCTGCCAGTTTGGCCACCTTGGACAGGTGGTTTTAGCTCTCGTGTTCTTATATATTAAATGTGCAGAAGGGTGGCTGTGGGGATTAAGCGTATGTAACGCCCTACCCCGTCTGGCATGTCCTAGTGCATAAGCCACGGCAGCCAGTACTGCTGTCACTGCCACAGAAGTCTGGTCCCTCCCTGCACTTGTCAGCCTCGGCCAGCCCCGACAGGCCTCAGCGACCCTCAGGGTTCCCTCCGGAATATGTAGCCATTTTGATTCACAGCAGCATCCGTACAGGGCCAACATGTTCACGGCAGAAGAATTAAGGCACATTCGGCCCCCACATCTGCAGGACCCCCCTGCACCGTCAGCCTTCCAAGGAAGGTACAGACAGGAGCAGAGGGAAGTCTGCTCAGGACAGGACAGCATGGGGCCAGAATCTCAGCCCCAGTGCAGCATGGCCAAGGGCTGTGCTGTGTCCACCTTGATTGGAAAATGCCCACGGCCACGCTCTGTCAGAGAGCAGATGCCCGTGTGGACACGCTCGCCCAGGTGGGGAGGTCCCACCACCGCGTGGAGGTGGGTCCCTACGTGGAGCACGGGACGCATCTGCCCTCCACAGCAGGGCGGGGGGCCTTCTGCTTCTGTCCCCCAGCTCCCGACTCCATCGGGGCCCACATGGCTTTGAGTCCTAGCACTCCTGGTCCTGCTCTTCAGCTGCCACCGTTTTCCTCTTGGCTGTGACCACAGGCACTTTCCTCGGCCCCGCCCCCCCCAGAAAGCTTCTTCTCTGCGGCCGCATTCAGAGCCTCCTGTGTGAGGTCAGCCCTGATCCCAACCTCCTGCTTCCTCTCCAGCCTCTGGCTCTGTAAAGTGTGGCCTCAAAACTCTCTCTCTTTCTCTCTCTCACACACACACACTCGTTCACACTCCCCGAGGACCTCTCTCCCCTGGTCCCCATGCCCCCTTCTCTCTCCAGGGAGTTGCCATTGTTCCCAGGACTAGTCAGTTTCCCTTCCCAGCAGCCCTGTCCTTGTATCGTCCCAGCCAATCAGGATGCATCAATTCTTCCCTAAAAATCAACGCCTGCCTCACCTCCAGTGCATCTTGTCTGCTAATTTTGTTGCTTTCTTTAACAAAATAATAAAGAACACTTTCCTTGTGACCCTCTTGCCTGCTGACTCCCAGCCCTTGCAAGGTCTCTGCTGAACAGGATTGCCTTATTTTGCAAAGAATTGCTCTGACACACTTTCCTCTCATGTGTATCCTCCATTAATTTAGCACAGATTTCATGTCTTAAAGGCTTAGCATGTGAGAAGGGACAGAAAGACATTTTATGTAAAAGGAAGCAAGCCCTTTGCTTTAAAGTGGGGGTCCTATAGGGCCTGGCATGTCATGATATTTTGGTTCTTTTTCCTTCTGCTTTTGGCCCAGGAAAAAAGGGCACGATCGGACCCCTTTTCTCTTGGTAAAATGGGAAGGGCAGGTGCTTGGAACAGGTACATAAAAATTAGAATTTATGACCATCTGCATGTTTGTGCTGCCATTCACAATGGCCATGTACAACTAGACCTGAGGCACCACCTGGCTGTGTGTTCCTACTACCCTTTTCCACCCAATACCTCTTCTGGGTCTTTCCTTACAAACTGACATGCCCCACTTTAAAAAACGGGAGTATCTATTTTTAAAGAAACTTGTAAAATAGGAAAAATGAATGGGTGCTCATTTGTATTGTACACCAAGAGTTTTCAGTTCCAAAATTCTTCTCAGCAAGGCTCCTTTAATGAGTTGCTGCCCCAGTATATTTGTTTCTCGGCATATCTTAACTCCGGCTGAAGTTTGCAAGTGGACCTGAAGGTCTGGGGCTCGGGAGTGGCCCGGCTTTAGTCCTGGCATGGCTGCTTAGTGGCAAGTTAGAAGGTCTCTGAGATCCAGTGTGTTCCTCTGTAAAATGGGCATCACTGGAGGATTAAGTTACTTATTCCTTCATTCGTCAAAAATGTGGATTAGAATGACTTTTCTTAGGGCCTCTTCACTCTCACCTTAGCAAGCAAAAATAATCAGACGGCACCAGATTTAAGGGAGGATGTTTGGGGCGGTTGGGCCTATAATCAAAGCTATGCTGCATACACAAAACTCCCTTTGGGGAGCCTGTTCCCCAGGGCTCCAAGGGCCAGGACTGGATTTCTAGGGGGGCAAGGCTGGCTTGCAGCTGAGGAGCATGGAGTAAAGGAAAACCAAGATCTCTGTCCTAGATGATAGGCTTAAGGAAGCTTGAAGCTTGAAGACCAACAGGCAGCAAACAGGCAGAGAACCAGCCCTGAATCCATGATGGATGGTCTACGGGAGGGGCAGAGCAGGACTACCTGGGTGCAAGGAGAAGGTAGAGGGGTGGTGGAGAGCACTTACGACCCCGAGGGGTCCCTTTACAGGGGTGTCTGCTGAGGAGGATTGAGAGCACCGGACAGGTTTGGGAGTGCAGGCTGCACCGAGGGCAGCCTGGGATCCCCTTCGGGGAGGAGGAGCAGGGCTGTGCCTGCCATCAGAGGGACACTTGCCCAATGCTCTTTATTCTCCACACCAGTGCTCGCCTCCATTGGCACAGATAATTAGCACTGATGGCAGCTTATTACCTAATTATTTCTGGCTCATGTTTACTAAGTGTATTACAGGCAGTTTGGACAGATATTCTCCCTGAGAGCCAGGTTCTGGAAAATTCATCAGAAAAATAGAATCTTGGTACATAAGGCTCCCACCCTTTTTGTGCTTCAGAAAAAAATGGTAGCTCAACCATGTGGACCCCAGTTTCTGGGTTCTCCAGCTATCCTGCCTCCATGAGAGCAGGGTGAGTGTGGTAGACAGCACAGAGAATGCAGATGGAGGTTTGAGACAGGTCTCCGTCACTTACTCACTGCTGGACCTTAAGAAAAATCACTTAACCTTTCTGAGCTTTGGTTTCCTTGACTCTAAAATGGAGGACATACCATCAACTTCACTGGATTATTGTGAGGATTAAATGGGGTCATTAAGGAGTATTTTGTGAAGTGTAAAGTGCTAAGCCAGTATTTGGCTATGGTGATTTTCCCATTGGGTCAGTCACAGATGCAGAGCATCTCTGTGGCAGCAGAAGGTGGGGGACCCACAAAAAATTATGTTTGAGAGCCCACCTCCTTGCATCAACCCGACCACACCATCGTCCCCTCCCACCTTGTCTTCCCTCACTCTTTTTTTTTTTTTTTTAAGATTTATTTTATTTTAGAGAGAACAAGAGAGTGCAAGATGCTGGAGGGGCAGAGGAAGAGGGAGAGAGAGAGAGAATCCCAAGTAGACTCCCCTCTGAGGGCAGAGCCCGACTTGGGGCTCGATCCTGGGACCCTGAGATCATGACCGGAGGCGAAAGCAAGAGTCCAACGCTTAACCCACTGAGCCACCCAGGCGCCCCGGTCTTCCCTCACTCTTGGCCCAACTCCACGTTCAGGACATTCAGAAGCTATCTCCTGCGCCCTCTCTTCCCCAGGCCATGCTCCCTCCTCCTCTGCCACTCAGTCTTCTTCTGGGATCCCATGCAGGATGTGTTCAAACCCCACATTACCCCAGGCTAGGTCATCCACCTCCCACACCACGGTCCCCTTTAAAACAGGAGAGCGCTACTTCCCACCTCCCTGGGTGGTGGTGAGGATTAATAAGTGAACGCGTGCGAAGCACTGGGAAGGATGCCCGTGCAGAGCAGGCCCTCGATCAGCACTGGCTGTCACTGCCGTCACCACCTGCTTCTCTCCCCAGCTGGCCTTCACGCTTCTCCTACCTCTCCTAGGATGACATGTCTTTGTCCCCAAATATCCCACACTGCACTGAAGTGATCTGCCTCTAAGCCTGTCCTCCCCAAATAACATCAACATTGCCTGGGATGTCAACAGCCCTGTCTTAAGTCTCGGTGTCCCCCGCACCAGGGACAGCGCCAGGCACAGGGCAAGTGCTCAAGACATCATGGAACTAAATTTAAAATGAGCCCCACCTTTGAGGCAGCTTTTCTTATTGATTTTGATTGGGGTAACATTCCCTTGGCGGGGCTAGGTGTAGTCGGAGAAGGATGGACTTAACCTGCGATGCTGGGAGGCTCTTCCGTTGTCATCATTGCCACGGCTACCTCCTTTGGCTCATGGCACGTACTTCCCCTATGTCTTAGTGTTAAGCCCAGTCTTCCTGTTGAATAAGGGGTCTGTTTCCGTGGCTGGGCATTGATGTGCCCGGCCAGGGGCTGGGCTGGTTCGTGTATTGGTGAATGGGCAGATGGTTGTGGCGTCCTGACTTGGAAAATGGAGCCCTGAGCAGTGGCACATGCGGGATAGGATTTTCAGTCCCTTGGTTTTCACGTTGACATCTTTCAACCCACAGGAGTGCACGGGGTCAGAAAGGAGGCACTGGGAATGGGAGGGTCTGGGAGGGACAGGAGCAGCCTTGGATAACTGACTTTCGTATGAAACTTTGTATTTAAAAAGAGCTACTTCTGCAAGTGGCTATTAGCAGCTTCCCGTGTGGCTTTCCATCGCTGCCTCTGCTGTTCAGCTTTATCCTTGCTACCAGGAGGACCAAGAGCCCCAGTGCGGCTCAGGAACTGTGGGAGCCGAGTCTTGCTGAGTCCACGCAGCGCTGCTGACCACAGGGCTCCAGCCCATGAGGAAAAGCTGCTGTTCAATCCCCAAGTTATGTGCAAAGAGCTCCGTGCCTCCCAGAGAGCTCCCTCCTGCAGAATCCAAGGGATCCCCATGAAATTCCAAGTATCCCTCAGACGCCTGGAGGGCAGGGCCACCCCTGCCACAGGGACGTGGGTAACACGGGCCCCTCCATGGAGCCCTGTCCTCCTTCTGGGTCCATTTCAAGCTCCCTGGGCACTCTGGATGCCCTGGCTGCACCCCATCTGGAGGCAGCCCCTACCCTTTCTGGGAGCCCTAAAACAGACCATCCTTCACTCTGCTCTTTCAAAATCTTAAATTCAATCAGTCACTCTCAGGTGTTCCCACTGGGCTTCCTTCATCTCTTGAGCCCTCTGCCTTCTCCCTGCCCACCCCACCACGTTCCCCCTCCTCCCTTCTCAGTAGTCAGCCCTACCACTCCTTCTCCAGTACTCTCCCTCCTCTTGCCTCCTGCAGACATTCACTCCCCCCACCCCACATGCTTATGAAATCCCACCGTGTGCTCGAGTGTGGCAGGTACTCGGTCTGTGGTGGTAGCCAGAGTCCACGTGTTCTAGCCCACATGAAGACATGGACGTTAAAGCACAATCACACTCATGCATTTATGTAATTGCAAATGGTGATGCATTCCGTGAATCATAAAAAGCACAGGGTTCTGGAAGAGAAACCTAGTTTAGTTCAGCGTTCTGGAAGGGAGGGTGTGTGCAGATCAGGGAAGGTCCCAGAGAAAACACCACTGGCACTTAGAGCTAAGGGTTATTCCGAGTTACCCACATAAATAGTGGGGAAAAGTGCTTCCCGGATGGCATGTGCCAAGGTCCTGGTGCAGGGCAGAGTCTGGTATGTTTCAGGACTACAAGGCGAGTGGGTGGGGATGGAGCACTGAGAGCACAGGGGAGCGTGGTGTGAGAGGAAGCTTCGGGGAGAGCCGGAGGCCGGATTAGGCAGGGTGAGTGGAGAAAGTGAGGGGCTTGGGATTTATTCTACCTGTAATAGGAACAGTCGCAAGCTGGGGAGGCTGCCAAGCCAGGGTCTGCCTCCTCTGCCCCCCAACTGGGTGGCTGTGGGCTGGGGGAAAAGGTGACACAGCCCTCCAGAAGCCAGGTGTGCTGGGATGGTCAAGAAGCACTTCCCAGAGGACTGTGTGGTGGAAATGTCTTGGCCATAGCTGGATGTCACTCAATAAAGCCGGGAAATTGTAATGGGCATAAAACCTAGCGGTCCACATACTTCCTGTGTAACCTGCACGGTGGCTCCTGGCTCCGTGAAGGGGCATTATTATCTGCATTTTATGGCTCAGGCAACCCAGGGAGAGGGGAGCCAGGGTGTTGTTCGGGGGGTTGTGCAGCTGAGGGACAGACCGGGATGCAGGCCTGGATCTTCCGATGTCAAGTCCAACGCTTTTTGCACCCCGCCAGCAGGGTCTGCGGAGGAGAGGGAAATTCCCCCGGGAAGAGAGTGAGGCCAGAGGGGGGCACGGCGTGCAGGGGTGATCCACTGCTCCTTCTGGTTCACACAGCTCTGATGGGCTCCCAAAGATAGGAAGAGTCATGAAGCTCCAGATTTCAACTTAACATCTGAAGAGAGTGAGGTGCCAGGGTTTTCTGTTGTGAGTCAGCTCCCCTGCTGGCTCTCAGGCTGATGCCAGAATCTTGAGAGCAGAGATGATCCATCCAGGGGTGTAAAAGCCAGGCCCCTAGGGGTTTGATGAGGTGACCAACAGCTTGGGCAGCTTTGGCTCAAAGCGTCTGCCGCCTGGACCCCTCGTTGGGGGAGGCTGACTTCAGAGCCACCTTCCCCAGAGCTCAGGATGCAACAGCTGACACACACTCCCTAAATCAGCTGTGTCTCTAGGTAGCATGAGTATTGAACACTCTCAAAAGGAAATTAGGAAAACAGGCCATTTTACAAGAGCATCAAAAAGACTAAAATACCGAGGAACAGGTGCTCTCCGGCATCCCCAACACCCCAGAACGTTCTCTGGCCTGAGTGCACTACTCATCTTCCTCCTTGCACCAAGGTCATGTGCATATAGCGAAAACCTGCCGGGAGCCAGGCCACAGCCAGCGGTGTGTCCCCTCCCCACACATGGCCTTGGACGCAGAACAACTTCAAAAATTATGTGTTAAAGGAGTTAATCGATTAACGAGGAAAGCAGATGGGGGGACAGGGTGGGGCAGATAAATAAGGTAACTTCTTAAAATCGAAAACACAACACAATGTCAAGTGGGAGGTACCCAGGGCAGGGGAAAGAGTGTGGGGCCTCTCCTGGGTTTAAATCCCAGCTCTGCCACTTCCCAACTGGGAGAATACAGACAAGCTTCTTGACTTCTCAGTCAGCGTTGCACCTTGGTACGTCAGGGCTACTGACGCCTCCTTCCCAAGGAGGTTATGAAGACCAAATGAGTTGACTCGTAAGAAAGTACCGAGAATGGTAGGCATAGTAGAAGCTTAAGAGATGGTAGTTTCCTCCCATCTCTGGAGAATTGGGGGCCACAGAGGTGACCACGGTGTGAATCCTGGCTCCATGGTTTACCAGCTGCCTGATCCCAGCGTAACTTCATCTCTCAGTGCCTCAGTTTCCTCCTTTGCCAAATGGGGTGGTGATAATAGAAACCGTCTGGTAGCGTTGTTACAGATTCAGTGAGAGCAGGTGTGTGAAGCATGTCCCTCACTGAGAGCTGCAGGGCATCCCCCCCGCCCTGGACCGAGCGCTGGGGGAACGGGTTCTGGAATCTCTCTGCCCCTCTAGGTTGGTAATACCTATGTGAATTCCTCTGTGCTCACAAATGTGTCCACCTCTGCATCCCTGCAGACAGGCACCCCTTCTGTGTGCTAAGCAGGGACCTGTCTAATAAACCATTTTCACAGCCCTGTCACCAGGACACATGCTGAGCCGGCGGCAGCCGCATGTTATCTGCCCCCAGTGTAGCTGTGCTGGTAACCCCCCACATCTGCTGCCCCACTCAGCATGCAGTGAAATGCGGCGTGTGAGGACCACACAGTGGAAAGTTAATGAAAACAATAAACTCTGATTTTAAGAGTCGGTGCCGCTGGCCCACACCATTTCCGTCCTCAGTCTCGCCCCTTGTGTCCCTGTGTGCACCCCGCTCTCCTGCTGTGCTTCGAACCTGACCGTTCCCCACCCTCTCCGCTCCCTGCTTGGGTATGACCGGTGGGAATGGGGATCTCCCCGAAGAAGAAGCAGAAGTGCTTGGCGGCTGGGAGAAAGGGCACGGGCACGTCCCCATTGTCCGCCTTCCCTCCCACACCCTGCCCGGTGCCCGTGAGAGACACGTGCTCCCCGCAGCCAGCAAGCGGCACCCGGCACCCGGCAGTCATTTCCCTCTGCCGCCATGCCTCCCCTGGGGTGATGCCTCAGCCGGAGTGTCACCCATACAGAGAACCGGTGCTTTGGCGGGGCAGGGGAGAGGGAAGCAGGTTAGGGCACTCAGGTCAGTACCGGCTGCCAACAGCCTCGAGTTCTGAGCCACAAGTGGGTACAGGTGCTGGAGAGTCAGGCTCGTATCAGGTCGGCTGCCTGCTTGCTTGGTGACTTTACCAAATGCTTTAACCTGAGCCTCAGTGCCCTATTTGGGAAAAAAAAAAAGTAGAGGGGAGTAACATGTGCCTACTTTGAGGTTGCTGTATCAAGTATCTAGTAGAATGGCACACAGTAAGCCCCCGGTAAATATTGGCCACTCTTGCGGGTAATAGCAGTATTAATAATACTTGACTTTTGAGAGTCCCCACTGTTTGCCTTGATTTCTGCCTTGTCACCATAGCTGTGCTCAGTCTGGCTCCTCTGGTCTTGTTCTTCCTCCAATAAACAGATCTTTGACTTCATTTTCTAGTCACTAGACCCCTGAGGCCAAGGAGCCTGCACCCCAGACCCTACACTGACACCCCCCACCCCTGGTACCCAGACCCTCGGGTCACTCCTGAGTCCCGCCCTTGGCTTGGTGGCCCAGAGCAGGGTCTTTCAGCCTCTCCCCTGGTCTGTTGGCCTTTCTACCTACCTCCCCAGTCCTGGTCCCCCAAAGGGGCCTGAGCCCTGTAGGCTGTTCTGTCGGGCTAGCTGATGGGGTGGGCAGGACTGGGAAGTGGCAATCTCTCCTCCCCTGGCTGGGATCAGAGAGGCTCAGTCAACTCTGGTGGGTGGTGGTGCCCCTGAACTCCTGCTCTGGTGCATTCATTCATTCATTCATTCAATTGTAAATATCTAGTGACTTCCTATTCATTTGGGGAAGATTTAGCCATCATGTGATCTTGACCTTGAGGAACTGTCCCCCATAATGATTCCCAAACCAGATGGGAAGAAATCACAACTACTACCTAGACCAGCAAATACGAAGAATTCGGAGTTCTGGCCCCAGCCTCCAGCGGCATTAGGTCCAGATGTCAGGGTGGGATGGCAGAGAGGCTATCTCCTCCTCGGGGCTGCCTGCGGCCCCCTGCCAGCCATCCTCAGGATTCCCCGTCTCTATCAGATGCCTGTGCCATCATTAGATTCAGCCCCCAGAAAACCAGTTGTGTCTTTATAAACAACAGTAAAAGCTGCAGATGTTCTGGGCTAAAAGTCAATGAGACTGCAGAGCATACCGTGCCAAGCTGTCAGTTCCCCAAGGCTGGGGAAATGGGAAGGCCCCACGGTGTCCTCCTCCAGGGACCCACCAAAAGATTCCAAATGAGGAATCTCACTTGAATAGCACAAAAAGAAATAAGCCAGCCACGCCTCCCCCCAGTCAGTGACGGAACAGGAGGAACAAATGCAAAGAAAGACTCTGGGCGCTCACAGGGTCAGAGGCCTGTCATCACCACAGGAGCTGGATTCTAGAGCATAGGAGCCTCGGGAAGGCTGGCTTGGGGCTGGGACCAGGCGGGGTGAAGGTGGGAGCCATGTCTCCTTCCATCCCGAATACACAGGTTGGAAGCATGACGACCAGCAGATCAGAACCACCTGTCAGGAGCCGTGGTGGCTCCCCAGCTGCAGGTGGCACCAGAGACTCAATCAGGAAGATTAGAGGGGAGAGTGAATGGAGCCCCAGGCCCAGCTTAGATCCAGGGCAGCCAGCCTGAGTCCCCACAGTGTCTCTGGAGCCCCGGGAAAACCAACTGGGTCGATCCTATGTTCTGGGAGGGGCAGCTCATCCTGAGCGAATACCCACTGCATTTCTTTCTTCTGAAATCAGATTTCTTCCCCTCTTGAGGCCCTGAAAATCCCACCAGCCATCAGCACGAGTGCCTCCATGTGACAGCACCGTCCATGAGCTCCACCCCAAGGCACTGGAAGAGGCTGGAAGGGCCAGGTGGGGGGGGGGAGGGGGGCTGCACACTCCAGCCATGGTAGTCAACTGAATCGTCTGCTTTCATCCCTAGAAGCTGGACAAATGATAGACAAGAGGAGAGGGAAGGTGGACATGTGTTTTCTTCCTCTCATTTGGGAATTTTGCTACTACAGATAGATGCTTTGTTAAAATTGAGAAATTTTATCCATCCATATTGGATGGATTCACCAAAATGTTAAAAGTAGTTACCTATGATCACAAGATTATGGGTCTTTCCCTTTATTTTTATTTTGTCCATATTCTAAAAAATAATTATTTTGGGGGCACCTGGCTGGCTCAGTTGGAAAAGCATGCAATTCTTGACCTTGGGGTGTGAGTTCAAACCCCACATTGGGTGTAGAGAACTACTTTAAAAAAAAAAAACTGTATTTATTCTGTAATAGGAAGTGATGAGTTACATAACAGGATTGCAAATCATGAGTGTGAGGCATTTTGGACCAGAGCTGAGTAGGCTGAGGGGTGGCTGCCATTGACCTAGGGAGGCAGTGCTGGGGATGGGGGGCTCACACTGACCTTTGTGCAACTCTGGACACTGGTGCCTGTGAACCAGCCAGATGGTCTTAGCACCACAGCACAACTCAAGGCTGTGTCCTTGGAGCTGCCTTTGGGAGGAGGATTGGAACCCTCATTCCAAAGGACAGGAGGAGGTAAGGAGCCTCTGAGTGCAGGTAGGCAGTGAGCCCCTGGAGGCTGGGCACAGACCCCCGCCATGCCTAGCACAGGGCCTGTGCCCAAACAGCAGACACCGTGCTCCCTCGGGACACAGCGTGGGCCTGCGTGCCTGCCCCACACACGTGAGTGAGGGCACTCGCTGTTTCCGCCGCCCCAGTCTGCAGCTGTCTGTGGGGAAGGGCGCTTTGCTCCGAGCAGCTCAGAATTGGAGTCGGAGGTGAACCATCCTGACATGACCCAGAAAACTGGCCACTGACCCAAGACCTCAGGCATGTCAAATATAAACAAGCCAGCAGAGGCCTCTGAGAACCCCGCTGGGCTAGGGGGTCCACCAGAGAAACTGACCCCCCAGGCGTGAAGGATAAATACGTAATAAGAAGGTGTCTCTAATGCTAGTGAAACCCAGTCTAAACAGAACATGAGTGTGGCTGCAAGAGAAACCTTTCACTTAAACATGGAGCCTCTCCCAACACGGAAGGCTCTTTAAAAACACTGGAAATTGTCTTTTCTGCTGTGGGAAAAAATACCTCCCTGTGTGCCAAGAAAAAAGGATGTGGTCAGAAAGGAAGGGGCGGAGGAGGAGGTGGGAGGCTTCTTGGAGTCTGACATAAACAGTGCAGAATGAGGAAAAGCCTAATTTTAAAACTTACTCTGTAATCATGGTGCAAACCATCTGAGACTCGGGAGCCATGCCAGGGCTGGGACTGGTGTCTGAACAGGCTGAGAGGCTGCCTAGAGGCCGTGGGCGTCCGGACTCACCAGGTGACACAGGGCAGCGGCTTTGAACTGTTTCCCCCCACCTCCCACCACAGCCCCTTCCCCAGCCCTGAGCCCTGCCCCCACCTGCTCCTAGAAGGGGGCTTCTCTTCCTCCTCTCATCTCCCTTCACCCACCGCTTCCAGCACCTCGTGTGGAGGGACTTTAGGGGCATGAAGGTGCTGGGCACTGCCTTTGCCGAATCAGAAGTGACCCTGAGCCGCAGACTCTCTGGGATGTGGCAATGACTGCTCGTCCCAGTACTAGATGGAGAAAAGCCTGAATCCTCAGAAAACATGACATTCTCTTTAATTTTCCATACTCCTGAGTGGTAATGCCATCAGTTTGAGGGATGAAGATGAAGAGAGAAGGCGGGAGTCCCTTCTCAGCATCAGAACACAGTGAACTTAACACAGCAGCCAATTTCCTGTAGGAGCAGGCTCAGCAAGGTGGACAGACCACAGACTCTCAGAGCAGTGCCTGTGATATGATCAGGGCTGATATCCAGCCTTGGAGCTTGAGTGGGGGTCTCCGAGGTCCCCTGTCCTGCCTGCATTAACCCTTTGGCTGGTGGATTTTGGAGAGATCCAGGGCCCTGGGCAGGAACCTGCGTAGCTAGAGAGGAGGCGCTTGGGAACGGTGGAGGGTGTCGGTTTAGCAGTTGTTTAAAAAAATGTTTCAATATTTTAACAACTGGTATGGTGATAGCAAGTGTCTGTCAGCTAATATCACCCATGACTATTATCATTATTTTTTCAGAGCCATTGGACCACTAATTTAGTACCAGGGAGTCAGTGTGAGGAAAGCATGTGGTTTTGAATCTGATCCTCGATTCGCAACTCAGCTCTGCCCATTGCTAGCTGTATGACCTTGAGCAAGTTCCCTATTGTGTAATGGAAAGTAGACTGATACCCACTTCATGAGATTGATGTAAGAAGTGGGTGCAAAGCTATTTCTGAGAGTACTTTGTAAATGTTAAGACTGAACAGATGTGAGTAAAAGCGCACAAACCAAAAGAGAATGCTGATTTGGAGCTGTCCAGGGTTCCAAAGCCACGGCGCTCCAGATCTCCACCTGTCCCCAACATTTGTAGGGTCCAAAGAGAGAACACAAACGAAGGCCCACATATTAAGTTAATTTCTAAATATTAATTTTAATTCTAAGTCAACTAATGGAAAGCTAAGGGTGTAAGTCAGACTAAGTGCTAAATCACATCAGTTCTGCCTTCCTACCCTGATAGATACACCTTTATAACAACCTAGAAAGCAAAGTTCAGATTTAGAATTCTTGGACTCCTCAAAATTCTGTGCTAGAGTGTAGCAGCGCAGGAATAGCTGACCCCCAGCTGGCCCCACTCCTCTTCCCACCTTGGCTTGTTACCATATTGAGAGATAATGGACAATCACGCATATGCGTGTGGATGCTTAACACATATGTCCAAACTCCATGTGCACCCCCAACAAACAGCCAAGCTTTGGCCCACACAGGTGGAGTAGACTGCCCTTAGGAAGACAGAACAGGGAAAAGGCCTGCATTGACCCTGGTGGCACGTTTGGGGCCATATGGCTGGGAATACTGAGATCCCAGATACCCAGACTGTGGTCTAGAAGGAGGGAAACAGGCTTCAGGTGGGCATGTCTTCTTAGCCCCACAGGGCCCTTGCTCAATATGGAACAGCATAGCCAGAAGATACCAGAGTGGGTCCCTTAAAGCATAAGACTAGCAGGGGCTCCTCTCGCCTCGGCTGAGGGGCAGTGTCATCTTGGATACCAAAGCCTACCTGGGAGCTTGAAACAGGCTTGAAACCACCCATCCATCAGGGGACATCAGTGTCCCTGAACACCTGGCCTATCCCTGTCCTCAAGAATGCTGCTACTGGCCCCCCATCCCCTTGGTGACCACAAGGCTTCAGGGGGAGCAAAGTAGAGCTCCTTCAGAGAGGTTGCTCTGCCCTTCATGGGCACTGGGAGAACTGGCTGGAACCTGGACCTCAACCCAGGGACCACTTATTTGAATGAAATGCTTCACATGAACTTGTTTAAATGAGATTTGCCTTTTTCTTCTAAAAATGGGATGCAGAAAGCATGAAGGTTGCAATAATCGATGTTTTCATTATTAGCCCCATTGGTGAGTCCATTAGCTGTGACCTTTGGTCAATGACTGAGTGTCTAAAATGAAAACACTGTGTTTATCACCATGAGGAGAGGATTGTAGAAGGAGGGGAACGAGATACTAACGTGGATCTAGCCTGTTATAGTTTACAAAGTGTCTGCTCACATTCCATCACTCCAGTTGATCCTTGTAACAGCTCTGATATGTAAGGAGCCTGGAGTTATTTTCCTTCCCATTTTACCCACGAGGAGCCTGAGGCTGACAGGAGCAGCTTGTCTGAGGCCAGCCAGCTGTCACCTTGGGACTGACACCTAAACCACTGAGCGCAAAGAGAAAAAATGAGATGAAGAACTCATTTAAGTTTAAGTTTAAGATTAAGGAGCTTTTCCACAAGCGTGGTGAAGGAGAGAAAGCAGGGTTTGGGGTCAGAGAGACCTGACTTCAGATTCCGGTGCTGCCCTTTGCCGTTGGTAGGACTTTGCACAGTTTGCTTGGAGCTTCTTTTCCTTGTGTGTGACCCGCGTATCATCAAATCTGCCTCACACGGTTGCTGTTGGGTGCTTGCCCACGGAAGGATCAGTGGCTGTTAAGTTTCCTTCCTTCCCAACACTGTCCCCATTGCTCTTCCTTACTAACACCTAAAGTCAGATCTCACTTGTACCACATGCAGTGCTACATACTTTGCATCCATTATCTCATTTAATGCTCACACCAAGTACATCAAGTAAATCCTATTACTGTGTCCTATTTTGTAGGTGGGGGAACTGGTGCAGAGAGGGCAAGTGACTTGCCTAACTGACACAGCCAGTAGGTGGTAGCACTCGGTTTACAAGCTGAGGCAGCCTGGCTCCAGAAATCCTGCTCTTGGCTACTCTGCCCAACCAGCTCCCCACCTCGCTCTCTCCTTCCCTTTGTTGCCCAACTTCTTGAAGGAATTACCTGAACTCCCAGTTTTTTCTTGTGCTTGCCCATTCCTTCTGTAACCGCTTACAGGATGACTTCCACCAGCATATCTTCACTGCTGTCTTGATAATTAATAAATCTCATAGTCTTTCCTTAACCCCACTCTCTTCAATTCATGTGACTTTTGGCAATGATGGCTTCCTGAAATTCTCTTGACTTTGGAAGCGAGTTGTCCCCATTTGCTGGCTCTTCTGCTTCATAGGTTCCTCTTTGTCTCCTGGCCATCTGAACGAGCCTCCTAAGGTGTCTTTTTCATCCCCCGTGGTCTCACCATCACCATCAGCCAATCCTCTCCATGCAGACTGTTGCCAAATTTATACCTCTAGCCCTGACTTTCTCCCAAGCTCTCGATCCAACTCTGCAATTCCACAAAAGCTGCACCTCCCAGTTGAAACTCAATGTCTTCCTATCTTTCACTTAAGATCATTTCAATACTTACCTATTCAACAAGTGATTCTGAACTCCTTCTGTGTGCCAGGCACTGTTCTAGGTACTGGAGATATGGCAGTGAATAAAACAGGAAGTCCCTACCTTCTTTGGGGTTAACTTTGAGCTGCAGGGTGAGGGGAGAGAGACCATAAGCAAAGTAAGTAATATAGTGTATTAGACAGTGGAGAAAAATAAAGCAGAGTCAGGGCATGGGGAGTGCTGGGGCAGGAAGTTGCAATTTTAAATATGGTTGACAAGAAAGGTTGCACTGAGAACATGACACTTGAGCCAGGAATAATGGAGGCAAGGCAGCAAGCCCTGAAGATCCTGAGGGAAGAATGCTTCAGATAAAATAAAGACTACGTGCAAAGGCCATGAGGTGGGAGTTTGGCTGGCATGCTCAGGGGAGCAGCACAGAGGCCAGAATGGGCAAGAAGGAGAGAAAAGTTGATGGTGGCTGAGAGGAAATGGAGAGCCACATCATGTAGGGCCACATAGGTCCTTTGAAGAGCTTGGGCTTTTCCTGAGTGGCTTAGGAGCTGTGGAATCATTTTGGGTCGAGGACTGACATAATTTCACATTTGTTTCACAAGATCACCGTGACTGCCATGTTGAAAATGGACCAGGGCAGCAGAACAGAGGTTTTAGCAAGGAGGAGACTGGCTAGGCGGCTAGGGCAGCAATCCAGGAGAGACATCTCTAGCGTGGATCAGGGTAGTGGCAATGGAGGTGATGGATGGACAGGAGATGAATTCTGGATAGATTTTGATGGCATCAACAGGATTTGCCAATAGTGCATGGAATGTGAGAGTGTGGTCAAGAGTGACTCCAAAGTTGTTGGCAGGTGGGCAGTTGGGTCTATGGATCTGGAGCTCAGGGAAGCAATTCAGATTAGAGATAGAAATTTGGAAGTTGTCAGGATGTAGATGGTACTTAATAGCCATGGGACTGGAATCACCAAGGGAATGTGAGTAGACAGAAAGAAGAGGACCAAAGACTAAGACCTGGCGCCTTCCAAAGGTAAAGGGTTGAGAGATGAAGCAGAATCAGCAAAGGATGGTGAGGAAGAGCTCATGAGACACAAGGGGCAACAGGAGTCACATGTGTGCTCCCTGGGCCAGCCACCATGTTCTGGGCATAGATGCAAAGACAAACGTGACTCCATCTTCACTCCCTCGTGGAGGAGTCAGGGCTTTGCACCCTGAAATACCACTGTGGGTGGGTCCAGGGACATATGTGGAATGTCAGAGGCAGTGAGACCACACCTTGTTACTTCTGAGAATGATTTTACACACACCAGTCAACTGTGTGTGGCTCTTCTGGTTGTTTTACTTTATCCCTTCTTTTTGTCTCTGATAGGCAATCAGTTACCGAGCCAGAGACTACCTACTTGTGCAGCATCTCTCATACGTAGCCCCTCCCCTCCGTTCCTTCCAGCCTAGCTGGAAGCCTCATTAAAGATCACCTACAGTGTTGCAAAAGCTCCTGAACATCGCAGGTTCCCTCCCATTGTCCCTCTAATTCTCCTTCTTACATCACCCTTCTTCCTGGCACATCATCTCCTGCTCAAAAGTCCCACCACCCCGGGAATGAAAGCCAGTGCCTAAGCCCATTATTAAAGGCTACTTCACAGACTGACTCTGCCCTGCCCACCCAGCCTTGTCTCTATTTCCCAGGTGCCCTCTCTTTCCTGGACACTCCATGTTCATGCTTAAGGCCACATGTTTGCCCATGGTGGAACCTCCCACTAGGGTGTGCCTTTCTTTGTTCTCCACAGCTCATATCCCATTTCCTCCACAAAGCTCTCCCCCTATAGCCAGCATGGACGTCCATGTCTCCAACATCCTGTATCACTCCGAGTCTGTGTCATTCACTTTTGTATGTAGGTATATAATGGCATGAACAGTCACTAAATACGTTTATATTCACCAGTTCATTCATTTTTATTTGTGTGTGGCTTGTCTGCCTCCCCCTCAAGGATAAATAACTTTCAGTGTTAAGCACGGTGCTATTCTCATAATAGAATACATGAATAGTAGATGTTAGTCTTTTTTTAAAGGTGAGGGAATATATAAAAGGTAAAACTGTGATAAAGCACTTTGTTGTATACAAGTTCTACCAAGCTCCAGGTATACAGGCATGAAAGTGATTCAAATAAAATATTTATTCCTTCAACAAAAATGTATTAAGATCTACTATATGTCAACAATGTGTGAGATACTAATGATTCAAAAATGTCACAATCCCAAGCCTCAAGGAAATCATAATCTAATGGGGAAAACAGACACATAAATAATTATAATATAACCTGAGAGCTGTAAAGAGCTGGATATATCCATGGGAGCATGGAAAAGAAGGCTTTCTGAAGGAGGTGATGTATGTAATGATTCTCAAAGGATGAGTGATTAGATCCAGTGAGACTGTAGCAGGGGAAAGAGTGCTTTAGGCATCGGACATGGCATGAGCAAAAAGGAAGAGGTTAAAACAGCATGGTGTGTGGAGGTAGGGAGGCCAGACCATGGAGGGCCGTATATTAAGGAACTTGAATCCCATCATGTGGGTGATGCCAATGATGCTTTTGAAGGGTGTTAGGTGTAAAAAGGACAGAATCATGTCTGTGTGTTTGAACACCAGTGCAGCTAAAAGATCAATTTGAAAGGGATCAGGATTGGATGCAGAGAGGGCAGTTATGGACCATTCCCTGTAGACCAGGTGGGAGATGCTAAGGGCTTGGATTTAAATGAGGGCAGGGACAGCTGGATGGAGAAAAGGAGATAAATTCAAGCATCACTTATGGAGCAAAATTCATAGGACTCAGTGATGCAATACCTCAAACAGTCTAGGGGAGGGCATAGGAAGAGCCAAAGATAACCCTTACTTCTGGCCTAGAAGACTGGGTGAGCAGTGGGTCACCTCTGGCAGAGAAGGAGGAAAGGGCCCAAGTGTATGCTGGAGGTGGTGCGTTCACTTTGGGACACGTGGAATTTGAAGTGCCTCCAGCATCCCATTCAAAGTAGTCCTCTTAAATGGTCAGAGAGTGACTCCAGGGTACTATCACGCTTGGAATTTATCAGGGACTTCTTTGAAAACCATTACCAGGGCACCTGGATGGATCAGTGGTTAAGCATCTGCCTTCGGCTCAGGTCATGATCCCAGGGTCCTGGGATCGAGCCCTGCGTTGGGCTCCCTGCACAGCAGAGAGCCTGCTTCTCCCTCTCCCTCTGCTGCTCCCACTGCTTGTGCTCTCTCTGTCTCTGTGTGTCAAATAAATAAATAAATACTCTTAAAAAAAAAAAAGAAAAGAAAACCATTACCAAAGCCAGTTTATCAGCTACATAAACCAGTCATGCGTTGTATAGGCATAACTCTTTCTGGGGGAAAAGAAAAAGTGCCACTACCTTAGAATGCAAAAAAATAAAATAAAATAAAATAAATAAAAATATGATATTTTTGAAAAAGAAACCTATTCACTAGACTTATGTCATAATGAATTTTGGGCTACCCAAAATCAAACCTTCCCTTAATGATGGAGTCCTTCAGTCCCTGGGGCTGTGGGAGAGAACATGCCTAAGACCCAAAGGATTTCCAATAGAGCAGTGTCAGAAGTCGCAGCAATGTGGATGGACTGAGTACACCGCTTCCCAAGGTCACCACGCCCATTCACTAGACTCAGCCAGGTGCCTTTGCTTTGATGTGATGATTAAGAAGCTTGTTTTATTTCTCTATTCCACAGAATCCTAAAAGAAAAGGGTATCTTCCTTCTCTCCCAAGACAGGCAAAAGAGTGCAACTTTATCGTATTATCTCTGTTTGCAGAAAATCTGGGACCAAACTAAGCTTTGTAAATTTCTCACATGACTGACCTCTAGAACCCTGGGCTTAAGTCTGCTCACATACCTCTAGGCAGGAAGGTGGGGGCAAAAATATGAACTGTGAAGACTATAGACAACATATCTTAATCGACCAGCAAGATAGCCAGTCCTGAAAAGGACAGTGTTACAACAGAATCAAAAACCAAGAATCAACCAGAATGAAAAATTCCCCAACCAATGTGCCACAGTTGGCACAGTGTCTTAGACAGGAGAACAGGTACAATTTTATACTGCTGAGAATGCTTGTCCTCCCGTCCCACAAAGGAAAAAAAGACCCCAAAGCAGGCCTGGTCACTATAACCTAAATGGAGAACAGAGCTGAGGCGACACAGAAAGTAAATGCCTGGTGACTTAATAATTGTCTCCACACTTTGGCTGGGGGCAAGAAGCTGACTCCAGTGTGTCTGTTTCATAAGCCCAACTAGCAGATTGGGTCTCACCTGACCTCTGATGCGTATATGATTATATCCCACTCAAACAACATTTATGCCCCTCTGTACAGTAAGGAATGGCTGTAGCATTATTGGGGGGCTGTAGCATTATCGTGGAGAGCTACTCATCGGCGCAGCTACAATGAGCATGTGCAGCAAAATGGGCTCTCACTGACTTTCTACGTGAGGGCATTTCCTCTTCTTCAACTCTGCCAATCATGATACACTGCAGTTATGCCCAGCAGTTACCAGGGGCATGGAGACAAGAGAAAAGGTTCTTGCAGCTGTGGGACCACCTCCTCCCCAGGCAGCCTGGCCTTCCCTTCTTTTCAGACTGGGGCTGACTAGCACAGGGGGTGCTGTGGGGGCCAGCCAGGGGCAGCAATTAGTGTCTCCATGTCCCCGTGTGACGGTAAAGGATGCTGAGACATTTTAGCATCAACCTGACAATGCAACCCTCTCTTAAGCCATTCGTATAAAGCCCTGTAGGATCTTCTGTCACTTCATAAGAGGAAGAACTTTATATCAAACAAGGATACCATGTCTTAGCTGATGAGTGGAGCATCTCATTTTTTTTTAATTATTAAATTCTTCTGCACTGTCACTGAGAATCATTCCCAGTCCCAGCAGTGGATATATGGAGAATGCACGGCCAGGCTCTGCTGACTAAACTTCTGCTTCTATTTGGGTTCAGTCCAGCTCTCTGTGGCTGTTCTGGGAGCTGCAATCACACAGACAGCCTGAGTCTCCTCCATTCTGGCTTTCTCCAGAACCAGGAGGTAGTAAAGTACAGTCGTTAAAAGCATAGACTCTGGAGGCAGATAATTCCCAATTCCCACCTCTTACAAACTGTAGAACCCTTGGTGTGGACCTTAACATCTTTAAACCTCCACCCTCTCATGTGTAAAATGGAAATAGAAATTCATTTATCTTGTGGAATATTTTGAACGTTAACTGAGATAACATAGTTAAAGTACTTAGGACAGTTGCTGGAATAGAGCAAGTGCTCAATAAGTAACAGCTATGATGATGATGATGGTGATGGTGGTGGTGGTGGTGGTGGTGTTAGTGGTGAGCAGAGGGGAGGGACATGGGCTAAAGTCAGGTGCAGCCAGGAGGAATAGCAAAGTGTCCAGAATGGCAGGTTTACTAAACTAAGCAATGGGACTTCGAGGCTGGGCCTGAAGTCAGTGGGAGAACAGCACGTAGTTAGAGACTACATATGCCAGCCTACAGCACAACATTTGCATTAAGGTGGTTCCCAAGGTGACCATGATCTCCTTGTGTTATCAGTTTCTACGTCTGTTTGCCAAGTGCTAGACTGGCCAATGACTGGAATTTAAGCAACCTTCTTTGTTGAGTAGAAATTCTACCACTGTGATTTCCTGGGAAAGTTTGCCTCCTTTTGCCCTCCTTTACACCTGATACTTCCCTCTAAGTACATCAAATTGTCACCACCTCTTGCCAACAAACCTTACACACACTCATACTTCCCAAGAAAGTGTTTCTTGAAATGGAATGCCTCTAACCAGCTGATTACAATTCACCATCCCAACTAGTTGATGCCTCTGTGGGGCTCACAAATGCCTCTCAGAGCTTCCTGTTTCCAGTTGGACCAGCTGTGATTTTATTTAACTTGCTTTGGTATTGCTTTTTAATCTTTGTGTTGTTTTGATTTGTCCCTATTTAATCCTGAAGCAGCACAGCATAGAACCTTGACCTGAATTCATAGAATTCTGACATGAATTCCCCTCTGAACTTCTCATTTTGCCCAAGTTGACGGTGTTAGTAAGTGGTGGGCACCTCTCCAGCTTTTGAAAAATTCATTCAGCCTCTTCTTTTCTTGTGCATCTCTTCTGCTTTGCCAGGTCAAGCTGGGAACTACCTGACTTGAGGGAAGGGAGAGTAAAAGCCATCAGTGATTCAGATGGGGTGAGCTACCCTTGGTACGGGAACACCACAGAAACTGTGACCCTGGTTGGTCCCACCAACAAGATCTCCAGGTTCTCCGTCAGCATGAATGACAACTTCTACCCAAGTGTGACGTGGGCAGTGCCAGTGAGTGACAGCAATGTGCCACTGCTCACAAGGATCAAGAGGGACCAAAGTTTCACTACCTGGCTGGTGGCCATGAATACCACCACGAAGGAGAAGATCATTCTACAGACCATCAAGTGGAGGATGAGAGTGGACATTGAGGTGGACCCTCTTCAGCTCTTGGGGCAACGGGCCCGGCTGGTGGGCAGGACTCAGCAGGAGCAGCCCCGGATCCTGAGCCGGATGGAACCCATCCCCCCCAATGCACTAGTGAAACCCAATGCCAACGATGCCCAGGTTCTCATGTGGAGGCCCAAGCGAGGACCACCTCTGGTTGTGATCCCTCCTAAGTAGAAGCAGACTGGCCTGTGTGTGGAGCACATGACGCTATGACATGCAGTGAGGCTGCCAGGGGTGGCAGGAGCCAAACTGAGTTTCTGAGCCAAAGCAGACCACTTGGTTTGCCAGCATTTGCAGCCACTTATGAAGAGTAGGGCTGCTTCTTGGGTGGTAGAACCATAATCCTTAGGAAAAGTCCCTTCCTTTTAGGAATAAAGAAATCACTGATTTGACAGACTTGCTGTGATTACCATGCAAGTAGCCATATTTTGGAGCTGACCAGGATGATTCTTTTATCTGAACTACTGACCATTTCTTTCCTGTGAGATGCAGGGGATGGAAACAAAATTAAACAGTGCCTGTGGCAAATGCTGCTTCCCAACCAATTAGAAGTGGGAGTGAAAACATCCACACCAGGTGTTTGTAAGACAGAAAGTCCCACTGTCTGACTGGAGGGTGCTCGGGGAAGGGGGTGGAATGGAAGTTGGGTGGTAAAAAGAATGGGGAGAAGGAGAAATAAGTTGTTACTACAAATTAATACCTATGAATTTATTAGTAGACAATCAGATCTTCAACATATTCAGTGGAATGAAAGGTACATTTAGAGAACTAGAGATATATTGATATTCACTCCATTCTGAAGGGGGAGCCTCCTGGGAACTGTCCAGGGTTCTGATGTGAACAGACAGATGGTGCCTCAATGGTTCCATCTACCCACCTCTTTCCAAAATCTGATTGTTCTGTGTATCCTTAATCACAGTATTTGGATAGACAGTTCCTGTATTCTGCAGAAGCTATGATATTTGGGGACTTCACCATGTTTTTTGGTGAAACATTAATTGTGATTTTGTTTACAGCTGCTTATCCTGTTCCTGTTACCAGCCCTAAATTTACAAAAACGTAATTGTTTATAAACCATGGAATCCATGTAGGATTTCGAGAACATTTTAACAAATAAGAATACTATTTTCATTCTTTTGGGGTCTTTTTAGCTTCTGAAGGATGTCAACATACAGAATGCACACATGTACATACATGCACACATGCAAGCATACACACCAGGATGCTGGTAGCATGACCAACACATGTGCCAGCAGTCCCTACATATGTCCTTGTAGCCCAGTACATACACTTTATATATGCTTACTTGAGCTTGATTTCACAGAAGCTCAACTTTAACTGCATGAGCACTTGTGAGGAAGTGCCTCATAATGCTTAACTTCAGAGCTCTTTAAAGAAAATCTGAGCTGCTCACATTGTGCAAGACTATATGGCTGAGATCCCACCATCAAGGATGAGAGACCATTTCCTTTAGTCAGGCCAATATCAAACGTTTTAGAGAGTTTCCAGTCTTTACAATAAGGACTTTTCCAGCTCTTCTAGCTTACATCACCCAGAAAAGAGCCTTTCCTTTTATTCTCAATCATGCAAATTGTGACACACACACACACACACACACACACACACACACACACACACACACACACACGGTTTCTTCATTCAAAATCCCCCAAGCAAAATAATTTTAAAACTGTCACAATGTCATTGTAGATTTTGTGGATGGACACTGGCAGCCTAATTTCAGGTGAAAGAGTTGACATTCAGAGTAATTATTACAGTCCTATGGTTGGCTTCAATGATGTCTTCTACCACAGTCTGAGAGTGGAGAAGAAAAAGCAGGAGGACTTTTTTATTACTTTTATTTAAAATGCAATTAAGTCTAATTTCTTTCAGGTTCTAGTCCCAGGGGATGGTGCTTATTTACGAGAGAGGGTTAACAGATCCACTTGAAATCATGTAATGTTAACCTCACACCCAACCACCAGCTACTCTCTTATAGATTAGTTATTGATGGCAAACTGAGCTATTTATAATAGCACATTAATGACACATCAGTGACTCACAGAAGACCTAGAGACATTCCATTTAAAAATAATTTAGCCGTTACATTTGGATTCCACTGTCCTTCCCATGCTTCCTTGTTTTTTATGGGAGCTCCAAAGAGCTCCATGGCTGAAATAAACCTGCCTATTTTCCATTCTGATATCTGAAACAACAAACTCTCCCTCTGATTGAATTAGATGGGATGCCAGGACACCAATCCTGGAATTTAACCCATGTGGCCCTATCCTAAGAAAACCTGATATTTAAAAATCCAAAATTGCAACAAACCACTGATTAATGAGAAATGATCATTGAATTACAAAATCCTGTACAAGATTTCTGTTTTTAAATTCCTCATGCCCAAGATATGACTTCCACAATCACATTTACGTATAACATAACTTCTTCAAGGGCATATCTGTAAAAAGCAAGGGGCAGCATACATAGCTAGATTTGTTCCTGCTGAAAAGTCGCACTTTTCGGAGTTTCAAAAGAAATGACCTGGCCAGTTTTGTGGAAAATTATGTAATAACAAAATGAGAAAAATAGAGAGGAAAGTGCTTATAAAGTTAAAAGCCCTTGGGCAAATATACATTATGATTATTGTTGGTGATACTGTTGCGAGCTGTGCAGTTGGGTCTCTTGGTTCTGGAATGAGCCGGGAAGAATGCTCCATCACCCCACAGCTGATTATTTTAAAGTTAAAGTGGTTTTGCAAGGAAACAGTCCCTTTTCTTTCTGTGATCCTTAGATCGTTACCTTTCAGCTTAGTCAGGATATTGCCAAATGAAAGGCTCTCCAGCAAGAGAGAATTCACCTTGAAATCTCTATTGGGGTCACCCCATCCTCCCACCAGGCTTTTCTTCCCCCAAGAGCCCCTGGGGTCTGATGCCAGAGGCCATCAGTTTAGAGAGGCTCATTCAGTGCCTTGATCAGGTTTTAGTTGGGTGGTCTTAGGACTATACTTAATTCTAAACACACATAATGCAGTGGTTTCTGGTGGCACAAGACCGTTTAATTCCTTGTGGGAAAGAGCATTTTGTCAGGTAATAGATCTTAAATGTAGTCACCTTTGAGATCTTTTCTTCCGCAATCTCAAGGAAATTGAGGTCCAGTTAAATTAGTTCGTCTATTCAGGGTCACAGACCTAATTAGCAACAGAGCCAAGAGAAGAGCCTGGGTCTCCCAGATCTCAAAGCACAGCATGGGCACACTTACCTGAGACCCACTGTCCTCTCCCATGTCTAGCCCTGAACCATTCACCTTCCCAGCACTAGACGCAATTGAATTCCCCCTTTTAAAAATAGGGTGAAATCTTTGTTACTGTTATGTCAAAAAATGAATATTCCAGACTCCCTCTTACCCATGACAGTTGTTTGAGCTTGAACTCTTAATCTGGGCCCTTGGCAGCATGGACTTTATATTCCCAGGTCAGTGCTTTGGTCCACAGCCCATGGGAAGGTTTGGAGGCTAGTCCTCTCTCCACCTCCCGTTCCCTGGGCTTTTGTACAACCCTGTCTCCTCATGCTAGGAATAAGGGCATAGGGCAAAATCACGTTCTGAGCAGCAATTCTGAGCAGTAAAATAAGAGAACTGTGACTTATAGAGTATTTTACCAAAGGCTTCTACATGCCTCTTCTCATCCCCAGTCTTGCAGGGAGTGTAATTTTGTTGTTGACATTATTGTCTCCATTTTACAGACCATAAATTGAGATCCAGAGAGGTTAAGTGACTTATCCAAGGGCTCACAAACAGGAAATGTCAGGAGCTAGGATTCAAACTGGGCCATTTGGCTCCAAATCCCATGCTAGGACACTGCACTATGCAGCCTCCCCACGCGTTCCCTGCCTGGAGGGCACCCAAAGAGAAGGAAGGGAGAAAGCATGCCACTTTCCCCTCCACGGCCATGTAGTCCCTACCAACTACTGAGTGGATGTATTAAAAATAAGAGGACGAACACTGTTTTCTTAGGCAGAGAACCTTGTAATCCTCAGGGAGACTGGCCCCCCCAAGAATGCCTGTCAGAGGCTGCAGGGTGGGGGAGCTGCGGTCATCTGGCAGCTCTCAGCACAGCCCCGGTCATTAGTAGAGGAGGAAGTCGGCTCTCCTGGTCTCAGAGCCCCTTCAACAACCCATAAGCACAAAAGGAGGAGGAAAGCGGGCATTCCGCAGCTGAGGTCCCAGCTGAGCGAGACCCTGCCAGCCACCATCCCTCGATGTGGCAGGAGCAGCCCCTGGGGTGGAGGCAGTGCAAACAACGGCTTTTGGAGTTCTGGTTGGCACATCGAACGTTCTTGTTAAAACTGAGGGCACAATTAGACACTGCCAGAGCCAGCTCCCAACTGCGTTTCAAAGAAGGATGTAAACACATACACACACACACACACACACACACACACACACACACACACACACACACACACAAACACTCACACACTCAAGCTGAAAAGAAAATTAATCAAAAACCCAATGAACGCCTGAACTCTATAATTAAGCCTAAATGATCCTCAGATAGAAAGGGAGCTGAGTGAGCAAGCTCAGTGCACACAGATATTTTTACCCCAGAGTCTTATTGCCATTAATTTCTTTTGAGATCTTGAGTACATCTGGTTCCAGTTTCCCGGGTAGGACATCTGCCTCTAGAAGGCCTGCAGGAGACTTGCCAGCTCAGTGGCCAGAGGACAGACAAGGTTATTTGGCCATCCTCAAACAGTTTTACAGGAATATGTCTGGGGAGCTGAGGGCCAGGGCCGTGCTCCCTCCCACGATGTATCCTACTGCTAACCTCAGTCCTGCTAACGATTCCTTCCAGGCATACCGTGCTTTATAGTTCGCAAAGGGTTTTTCCTATCCTTTACATAGAGTAAAAAAGAGCTCCGTTGAAGAGAGGAAATCTTAGTATTGGCCTAATCTTTCTATTCTTCTTATTATTAACAGCAACGACTCCCCTCTGATTAGTATGTTACACTGTACACAGCACAGACACAGATTCTGTCATTTTGTCTCAACCATCCAGTGAGAGCTGCCCTATGTCCCTATTTTACAGATGAAGGATTTGAGGAGAAAGGTCAAGTGACCTGTCTAAGGTCACCCTAATAGTAGTGCACGGAGGAGTTGAGCTTCAGTCTTCTGGTTGCATACCTGCACTCCATTCTCATGGAACATTCTCTCCTTCATTCAATGCAAGCATTTTTTCTCTGTTTGTCCAGCCACTGCTGTTCCTTGAGCAGGGCTGACTAAGTAGGAGGGGGTGTCTTTGCAGGAATGCAGAAATTGATCCTTTTTGATTGATCCCTGGATGCACTTTAAGACAGAATTAGCTCTCCAGAAGAGTCTGGGTTCAGCTATCCCAGGCTCTGTGCCTTCAGGTGATTTCTCTCCTATTCCTCATTGGAAGGGAAGCCCTTTGGGGTGCTCTAAGGTTGGAGGCCAGAGCCCAGGACTTCAGCGTGATTTGCGATCCAGCTGGTGAACTAGACCTTGAGCAAATCATTTAATTCACATGGGCTTCCATTTCCTCTTCTGTTAACTGAGCCACTAATACAACCCAGCCAATATCACAGTCAGGAAGACACAGGGGGATGATGTCTGGAAACACTCCCAAAATGTCTAACATGCTGCCTGTTGTAAGGTATTGTCACATTGGTGGAATCACAGGGCCCAGAGCTAATTGCACGATTTCAAGTTCCATCTACTGGGAAGCCCAAAACCATTTCAGGGAAACCCACTCTGCCCACCAAGTAAGCCTGGCCTCAGTGGTGGGTGGTGGGCTTTGAGCTCCCCACCCCTCCCCTTGCCCCCAGACACCTTGCTGGAAAGGCCTGGATACTGGCAGTCAGGAAAAGAAAGGATACATAGCCCTGTAGGAAGCAGGTCTGGGCAGAATTTGTAGCTGCAACTCCAAGAAGCCTTTGGAAAGGAAAGGAGGCTGAACATCAGATCTGGGCCAAACTTGAAATCCCAGCACACTTTGCCTGGTTTAAGCCACCTAGAGAAGCCAGCCAGGGGCAGGGGTCCTTTTCCTGTTGTGAGCTCAGGCAAGAGATACAGAGGCAGAAAATGGTGATAATAATAATTTTACACACACACACACACACACACCTTTTTGTGGGTTTCCACTAATACAGAGGGGAAAATATATATATATATATATAGTGTTGGGGGTGGGGATCTCCCACTGTCCTGTCTCTACAGTTTCTGATGCCCCAGATCTTGGCTAGGACACCACAGTTTGGAGGTCGCATTACAGATCTGGCTCTGAGTATGCAAATAAAAGGATATGTTTCTTCAAATGTTCCACCCCCCCAGGCTGTCCCACCACCTGGCAGGCATATGTGGTTATGGCCCCTTTCTCTGCCCACCCTGCCTGCTGTGGCCCCATTCCACATGGCCTCACCTGGACCAGCCACGCAGCTTGCCTCAGGACTGCTTCCCAAGGCCCCCTGGCCCCACATACCCCGCTGCACCCCTCCCCAGCCGAGCCCAGCACCATGGGCCCTCTGAGGAGAGAGGTAATCTGGCCCAACTGGGGAGTGGTCCAGAAGAGAAACCACCCGCTCTTCTCACCGGGATAAATATGAAGCCAGGCCTCTGGGCAGCGGGCCACATGGCCACACGCAGGAGCCTCTCCTCTGCCTCCAGGCTCCCAGGGGTCCTTAGCTAACCCAGAACATGTGGCTCAGTCCTTAAAGCTGCTGAGTGTGGGTCAGAAATGCCGAGAGAAGGGAAAATAGATGCTATAGCATTACAGCACTGAGGGGAGACCAGAGCAGTGGCCCAGCTGCCCTCGGACATCCCTGGGGACCATGGGGGGCTCTGACAGTGCATGTGAAGCATTCAAACAGCAAGATGGCTGCATGGGGGGCCGGTCTCAGGCCAGCTGATGCCCCATGTCTCTGGCAACAGGGAGGAGACAGGAAGGAGGACAGAATACTTTGCCTCAGGCCAGGCTCAGGATGAAGGTGAACCAACCAGGGTGCAAAAATTTCAGAAGGCCCTTGATGCAGTTTTGTGCAAAGAGCAACTCTGCACTTGCTGAGCACGAACGCCCCGCGGTGTCTGCCCTGGATGCCTGGCTTCCCTCACCCTGCTCCCAGCCCTTCTCTGTGCCACCGTCTACATGCTGCTTTCTTCACAGGAAGGGAGGGTGGGGGTGGCTACCGTGAGATCCCTCAGGATACTCATTCCCCCAGCAAGTGTTTAAACGGAGCATCTCCTATGTGCCAGACTAAACAGAGCCCCTGCCCAGAGGGAGACGATGCTCACAGGAAGCTCTGGGCACCAGTCATCCTCTCCTTTGGTGCCATACATCACAAGTAACCCCAGAAGTTTAGCAAGTGCTCCCTTAGTCTGCCTGTGAGGGTAAGACGCCTTTCTGGCCCGAGGACTTGGTAAGGACGGGTGAGGTGACAAGCAGCATTCTGTCGTGTTGTTTGATCTCTTCCAAGGAAAGGCACTAGGGAGAGCCTACAGCCTCATCCACACATACACGGGCTCTGGTGACAGGAGAAACAGCTGGTTATCTCTCCATCTGCTCTTGTCCCCTCACCCCACCCCCAAACCAATTAGAATATTCCACACAGACACGATCCAGTGAAATGTTAATTGGAAAAATAACAGGAAAGATAATAAATGCACTTCAGGCTGAGAACTATTTCATTAAACTGGGCTTTGAAAGCAAGACAGCCAATTAAATTATTTCCCACTTCACTCCCTCACGTACCAGAAACTATAGAAAGCTATTACTTCTCATTAATTAGGAAAGAAAGAAGCGCCCTGCATATGCATATCAGATGAACAGGGACTTAGGCTCTACACCACCTAGTTCTTCGTGTGCAGTGTGCGTGTGCATACACACGTACACACACACACACACATGCATGTACACACATATACACATGCATGCACACATGCATGTACACGCATGTACACACGCACGTGCATACACACATATGCACATGCATGTACACATCACACATATACACATGCATGTACACACACACATGCCTTAGGGACGAAGACTCATCTGCTGTCTCACCTGAAGAATGTCATGGGTCTTCTGAAAACAGCAAAAAAAAAAAAAAAAACCCTGCTCCCAAGAGCACACACAAAATCAAACAAAGGAAAATGCCTTCTTTGGGCACATTCATCAGAAAGGAAATAGGGGCCTTTGTTGCGAGAGAATAAGCAGCTCTAAACTCTGTTGGATTCAAAATGATCTTGTCCTTTCCTCTTCAGGAAAGAAGGAGGCACTTCCCAAGCCAGCTCCCTCCTTCAAATGCTCAGGATGCTGTCAGGGACCAGGAGACCAGTCCTTTTGAATGGACCTTAATATGCAGGTCTCATGCAAGGCATCTTCACGTTTCCATCTGTGAAATGGGAAGAAGGCCTATTCTCAGTGCCACAGTCACCCCCCAAAATTTTTAAGCTTGTGAGAACATATTGGCAGAGTTCCCTGGGGGAAACTGAGAGATAAAACTCAACCATGCAGTTAAAATATTTCCTGTACCAAAATTATGCTAACCCAAAGGCACCCATACTGTATAGTAAGTTGAATACAGTTAACATAATATGAACATTATAATAATGAATATAATGGTCATATAAAGCAGTTGTCACAATGATGTGACTTTTGCACACAGGCTTCTCTCCAGTATGGTCCATGAGCAGCACACAGCCTCCGAGGCTGTCTCAAGGCTTCTGCACTGCACACAAGTGCCCACGTCATGTCCCAACTTCCACCATCATCCCCCACATCTGTCGTTCTGTGCCGTGCACGATATCAAGGGCCGGCAGAGCCTAGCACCATCAGTGCCTCTGACCACTCACTCACTACAGGGGGCGGGGAAAGGCACTGTGGACACTAGGGCATAGCAGCTAGTCTAGAGTACAGGGTGTATAGAGGATCCGTTTCTAGAATGGCCTATAGGCTATTAAGTCCCCATTTGTACATATAATGTGGTTGTCTGCAAACTTCAAACAACTGGAACAAGTTTATTTGACAACCTCTGTAAGAACTAGGGATTTGTTTTCTTCTTGAAATTGAAACCATGCAGACATTCTGAAAACACAACGGTGTTCATTCGTTGTTGGAAAAACTCGTTCTGCTGTGCATCCCTGTAAGCAAAGCCAGTATATCAAAAATCCAAAGACACAAAGCAGAAAAAATGATCAGGGAAGAAAGAGGAGGATGCCTGGTGCTTGGATTTACCTCGGAGCAACTCTTCCTTCCATGCATTCAAAAGTACTCTTTTTATTTGAAAGATTCAGTTCACCCCCTTCTTTAGGACCATAACTATTACATAAAGCGATATATACAAATACCCACCCACACACAAAAATAGTGGCAGCAAGTTGTCTTAAAAAGACAAACTGACTGACAACTTCAAGTTGAGTAGTATAGACCTACACTCGAGAAATTTTAGTGCAGTTGGAGAGTGCACCCAGGCACAGGACTATGGGGTAAGCCACAGGGTTCTGGTGAATCAGCGAGTCTTGCAAATCTCCTTGTGCCTTCAGATGCTGAGAAACAAGGCAGGGTTGTGGAGGGTCTGGAATTCCCACCCATTTCTTTAGATCCCTTTGTGCCTTGCTGGTGGGTAACACCTATGGATGATCTGGAATCCCTTAATATTATTTTAGTTTTTAATCATTTTTTAAGACCCACATAAACAGTATAGACCATCTTTACAGAGAAATGGATATGTAAATATGTCCCAATAACTTCGCATAAAATTGCAGGGTTGCTGTCCCCTTGAAATCTATAAAGCCCAGATTATAACCATCTGCTTTTAAGGAATGACATTCTTTGGTCACTGTCTTCATGCCTGTCTTATTTACACGTTTCCATGTCCACATACAGGTCACCTAGTAGGACAAGGCACGTCCAGCAAGCAGAACCACATGGCAGAGACTAAAGAGGAGGAAATGAGCCATGGCTGGTGGTTCTAGAAGCTGAAGACCTGGACAGCTGATTTCCCATTAAAACGAGCGCTATTCTCCCTGTCTCCTCGCCATCCTCCCATCCCGTGAGCTGTACCCCTCCTACCAAAGCACGGGTCATGCAGCACTCCCCATGGACTGGCTGGGCTGGGCTGGGCTCGGCCCTTGGCAGGCTGTGCTGAAGTGGGAGCTGTGTCTGCTGTATCTTTTTGTGTGGAAAGATTGGGTCCATCCAGATCTCAAGTCCATCCCCGACCCTCTAAAGCGAAGCTGCCCAGGGAGGAAGAGCTGGTCAGCCTGGACTTCAGATACCTAACATGGCCCGGCCTTGGTTGCCAAACTCTTGCCTTCCCTCCCTACGCTTTTGGGTCTGAAACAGCGGGAATGCATACCTCCCCTTTTCCTCCCTTCTCCACATGGGGGGCCAACGTGGATACTCTCTTGAGATTTCTCTGATCCTTGGAGCTAGGGCCAAAGCAGTCCTGCTTCCCTGGCATGACCAGGCTGGGTGTCTTCAGGTGACCAAGGGCAAAGTGTATGTCAGCAGGATTGATGGGGGGAGGGGAGGGCCACCCTAAGAGGGCAAAACTGGTGTGCATTATTTTATTTATTGGTTTATTGGTTGGCTTCCTTACTGGTTGATTCATTTATGAAATATGTATTTATTATACAGCAGAAAACCCACTCCCATCTTTGAGGCGTCCAGCCCCAGAATCTGTCTTCTTGGCCCCGTAGAGCACAGTGAGTGACTCCTCTCTGAAGCCACAGAAAAAACAGAGGGGGGATTTCTCTCTCTCTGCCCAAATACTTCCACCCCAACCAGATTTTCAGCCAGAAGTGGGGTTAGAAACCACCAGCTCTAGTGAGACGATAAAGCCATACAAATCAGCAGAGAGAAGGGTCAACTGTCCAAGTAGAAGGTCCCAGCATCCCGCCCTCTCCTCCCCGTCACAGCATAACCCCTCCCCTGCTCTGTGTGCGCGCGTGGCGGGGGGCAGTCAGCTGCAGCCTGGCCACCTCGGATCTAGATTTTTCCTTCTGCTCTGGTGCCACCTTCTGAAGGCCACATGCACATCAGAGATGCCTGAGGAGCTTAAAAACCATCCATACCTGGTCCCCTCTCCAACTCATTATAGCAGAATCTGGGGATAGAGCCTGGGCATGGGTGTTTTTAAAAGTACCCCCAGATGATCCTAATGTGAGGCTAGGGTTGAGAAGCACTTCTAGTGTTTTTTCCCTTCATCCCTCCCACCCATCACATCCTTCATCCTCTATTTCCGGAGCTTTCTGCCTTGCCAAGAATGGGAGTGGCCACTGGGGAATGAGGACTCTCTTCCCATTTCTCCAGCCCCTCCTCCTCACTCAACCTTACCCATCAGGTCAACCAACCTGAGTGGATCCCTGGAGAGTTGGCAGGTCCCACCATTCTGCACCCTGAGGCTGGTGCCTACACCCAGCCCGGGGGCTCTCAAATGGTGTCCAGCTTTTCTAGGAATAGAAACCCACTCCCCACCAGATTCTCTTTCCATCTGCCCCAGACTCCCCAGCTCCAAAGGTTTAAAGGGCACTTGGGTGACATTTTTGTCTCCAAATCCCAATCCTGATGGGAAGGCCCGTGCTGAGTCTTGATAACCCAAGGCTTGGCTATTTCTGCAGAGCCACCTGAATTGAATGAGGGTCGACTGGTAACAGAGGAAGGAGTCTCATTACCCCAAGCCAGTTCTTTCCCCAACAGTTGTGAAGCATCCAAATCCCAAATGGCTGAGAAGAGACATCTCCCCCTTCACACTTTACAAGATTTCCACTGAGTGTGAGTAAATGCATGTATGAATGGTGTGTATGTGTGTGATGTGCATCAGCTGCATACAAACCATCGAGATCCATAGAGATGTACCATGTTCCTAAATGGGCCTAGGTGAATTCCATATTAGATATATACACAAGAATGTTGTAATATATACAAAACTGTTACACACACACACACACACACACACACACACACACACACACACACACACAGTCCAGGGAAACCTGGGATGTGGGAAGAGGTTTTTTTAGTACTTGATCTCCCTCATCTGAGTAATTTCCTGGGGCTAGTACTAGTTCATACACATCCTCCATTGCCCAGCCTGTCCCCTCCTGCATTCCATACCACCAAGCCTTCTTTCCCCATTAGTCAGAATGTCCCTGCCCTATGTCCCATCTCTCAGGGTCCTACTCTCTGATAGGTGACAGACAGTTCAGTCAGTGGGTGCTAAAGAGTTGAGGGTTACCCCTCCCAGGTGACATTCATGTTTTAATTGGGGCTACAGATAATGCCTTAATCCGAAGGAGTGGCTCTAATGGTGGGTATCTCAGGCACAGCAGTGGGCCAGTAAGGGAGATTATTTTTTATCAGGGGAGCTTTTTAGAGCCCTCCCCCAGCCATACTTATCTCTAAGATCAACCCTTCATAAGTACATGAGCACAAGCAAGCACACTTACCTATGTACACTTTCCAGAATGTGGACACTCCTCCCTTATACTGGCCCGAACTTTACAAATGAAAAAAGAAAAAAAGAAGAAGAAGAAGAAAAAGAAGGAACAGCTAAATTAATTTAAACCTCACTGGGAAATGTAGCCTGTATTTCACTGGCTGCCAGCCACCTGGCCCACCCCACCCTGTTCCATTTCCCTTCGGCTCCTTCTCTTTTCTGCTACCACCCCATCAGTTAATTTACTCAAAAGTGTCCTCTCTGTGCCCCCCCTCCCCCCATGCCCTCCAACAGATGTATTTCCTTCCTTCACTGTTTCCCATTTGGAATTGTGCTGTTTTTCGGTGTTGTCTGGACAAAGAGCAGGTGAAAAGCATGAGCATGTGTGTATCTCTTGGAAGAAAGAGAAACCAGGTATTCTGCTGCAGTTTGGAGAAAAAGCCACCCAAGGAAGAGACGAAAGCTGGCTCTGCAGAGTGCCTTAAAAATGACTTTAATTAGGAAATTCTGAGTCGTCAGTCTTTGGATGTTACATAAACTCAAACAGATGTTGCATTTCACTTCTCTGGGATTAAAAAAAGTTAAATACAGTATGTATTCAACAGCAACAAAGTATCTTTTCTCTTTAATTTGGTCATTAAAGATGCAGCGGCTGGTTTTTGTTTTGTTTTGTTTTTTTTAAAGCCTTGGGGAGGCCTCAGAATAAGCAGCTCTGGGACGTACAGAGGGCAGATACAAGAGTCCTGACCACTAGGACAAGTAGTGGGCTAAGGCCAACTTAGTGCTGTGAAACTGGGGAAAGGAGAACATTCTAGAAAAGCAGAGGGCAAACCTTGCCCTTTATCCCCTCCCCACCACTACTCCTCTCTAGAGCACCCTTTGACCAGTTTCTGCTTTGCCTTTGCTAAATGATTTCCCCTTAGTTCAACACTTGCCACCTAGGATTCTACTAAAACAAGATAACTTGAAGAGTCTGAGCTCCCAAAGGTAGATAAGCCTTCTGGGATATCACCTTCTCTCCCTCGAGTCATGTTTTTTAATGGTCAGACCTATCTGGGTGACAATGGGAAGTGTAGTTGGGATGGAGATCCTGGCGTGCACGTGGACTCTGAACACTCTGCAGGTGGGAAGGACCTGAGGAGCACAGCTCTCCAGCCCTGGCCAGCCACAGCACTCCCCCCCGGCACCCCACGCCTGCCTCTCCTACCTCCTCCTCACCCTGCTTTTCTGCTGGAAGTAAGCACCTGGCTGGCAAGTGCTTGGAGTCATCAGGCTAACAGCTGTTCTTTCTACTGGACCTTTTATTCAGAGCTATCATGGCTGTTTGCCACAAGAGATGGGACCCTTCTGAGGGGTCAGCAGTTTTAAGAGGGCTAGGAGTCAAAAATTCATATTTGTTCTCTCTCTCTCTCTCTTTCTCTCTCTCTCACCATTCAAAAGAGGAAAAGCAAGAAGGAGACCCAGATACTCAAAGAATGGTAAATAGTGGCTTCCACTAGTGGGGAAAAAAAATTTATCTATCATGTATCTCCTGGGGTGAGGGTGGTACATTTTTAAACATATGTATTTATAACTAGGACACCCCCCCCCACCAAGTGAGCCAAGCAGGACATGCACAGTTCTGTGGGAAGCAGCCTTACAGGCACATTTCAGAAACGGGATTCCTGTATCTTCTCCAGTAAAAAGCATAGTCTGAATTATATCCTGTGTGAAAGGGCAATTGGCACTTTTTCCTAATTCATTTATTTTAAGAAATAAACACTGCCCTGGTGATGGCTGAATACACCGAGTATGTGTGTGTGTATGTGTGTGTGTGTGTACATGTATAAAGCTCAAATGTATAAATGAGGGTTGGGAACATAGTGACAGTTGAAGCAAACTTGAAAATAAGTGGTATTTCTTTCTCGCTAAAAGAAACTGTAAAATTCTATGTTAAACTCTATAACGGTTTAGAAAAGGAAACAATGATGTATTTGATTTAAATATATATACACACACACACACACTTAAAGAAGAAATTTGGGGGAACAAAGAATATTCAAACAAAAACTATATATTTATTGCTACCTATGTGAAGAAATGGTACAACCTGCCTAATCAACTTATGGCACAAATATGATCATATTTCTTTTATTTTTCAAATTAATTACCCGAACTTTCTTAGGCCCTGTTAGCAGAGAGTTCAGTAATCCCTTCTTGAGGCTCCTCAACCCACCCACCCCCAATTTCTCAGGAACGCTGTGTCCTGAACTCATCCCAAAGAGAGCCGAAACACCACACAGAAAGAACACGGTCATGTTCATGCATTCCTGCCTTCCCTTCCCACCAGCTGAGGGAAGATAGCAGTTCACTGTTGCTGGGGTACCCAGGACAAAAGTTATCACCTTGGTACGGCTTTGGACACCACGCTCTGCTCAGTCACTGTTCTCAAAGAGAAACAATGCCAAGGGTGCTGGGAACCAGAGGCCCTTCTAAAATCTATCCCATGTGGTGCTGAAACCACCTTCCTCACAACTTTCTAAGCCTCTATGTTACACCCAGTTCAACAACCTAAAGCCCTGTCCGCCCACCCAAGTCAGTGACCTTAGCACTCTTCCTTCTCTGAGCCCAGGTATGGGTCCCTTGGAGATCCCCATGGGTGTCCCAACTTCAAACCTAGGAAAGGGAATTGCCTCTCATTCCCTGACTTACAGAAAGGCCCAGGTCTCCTAGGCAAGCTAATCCACTTCTGCCTTACCCCTTCCCAGAAGCCCCTGTTTGTATAAGTAAGGAGACCACTGGAGTGATCTGCAGAGCAAGAGATTTATTTATTTCAACAAATACTTATTAAGTGACCAGCATGTACCAGACACTATTCTAGATGCTGAGCAGTCCTCAGGATCACACAGAAAAAAAACCCATCCCTCCTGGAACTGCCATTCTAGTGGAGGGAGAGATAGGCGATAGACATAATGAATACGGAAATTATATGTTATGTGGTGAGAGGTTCAATGGGAAGGGACAAGAACAGAGAAGGGGGATCAAGAGTTCAGGAAGATCAGCTTCCAGGTGGTTTTCTATCTGGGCCATATGCCAACAAGCATCTGCCAATTACATTTACTAATAACAACAATAGTAATCATGCCCTCTCCCATTTAACCTATGCACCAGGAGGCACCCTGGGCCACGGAAGGATCACTTCACTCTCTCCAAGGCAGTCTCAGGTTGATCACCTCCTATCTCAGGCAACTTGTGGAGCCTTCACTGACTGCTGCTGAGCAAGGTCAAGTGGCCCCCAAGGGCCACATGGCTACTAAGAGTCAGGCTCTCCTGACTCCCTTGTATGATGTTCCCAATGCACATGGAAAGAGCACAAGACATGAAGCCCAAAGATTCAAAACTGAGACCCAGCATTCCCTCTTACTAGGTGTATGCAACCTAGAAAAGTTCCCTGCAAACAGAAGATAAGACTGGATGTGAAATTACATTATAAATCAGAAGGCATGGGACAAATGACACTTTTGGGCAACCCCGTGGGCTGCTTCAACACTCCACTTACCTACTATCGGTGTGATTCATTAAGGAAATAAATATAATTAAAAGGACTTATTTTTACAGCATGCTGCACACAACTCCCAAAGCAATCCTTACTCAAGTTGGAGAAATTAAAACAGTATATATTTTGTGTCTATAAACTAATTATCTGATTCCAACTGGATTCAGAGCAAGCCCACTCGCAGGTACTCTATGAAAGCATGCACATAACTACACAAAATGTGCTGAAGAAGCACTGGGACATGGTCCTTGCCAGGAGCTTCTGAGCACTCTGTGTGGAGAAAAGGACATTCGTGTGATGGATCCCAGGGGTGTGGGTGTGGCAACAAACAAGCAGTTGGATTTATTGTCCCATCCCAGGCCTCTGGTTCCCTTTATTATCTCAGCCATTGGAGAATGCCCACCATGGAGAAGAAAGAAGTGTCAAGCTAGCCTGAAAGGCAGCTGGTCCTGAGCCCATGAGTCTAACCTAGTAAGTAAGACTGAATTCAGCTTCTGGGAAAGCTTAGAAGATAAAAACTATAGGCAGGAAGGTGCTATGCACTGAGCGTGTCCCCCAAAATGCCTATGTGGAATGCATATCACCCAAAGTGATGGTATTTGGAAACTGAGAGGTAATTAGGTTTGGGGGGTATTTTAGTCTTGGAGAGGTGATCAGGTTTGGATGAGGTCATGGGGAAGGAGCCTCCATGGTGGGCCTGGTGCCCTTATAAAGGGATGAAAAGACCCCAGCTCACTCACTTGTGCTCTCTTGCTCTCGCTCTTGCTCGCTCGCTCGCTCTCTCTCCCCCAAGTGAGGAAACCAGGAAGAGCTCCCTCACCAGAACCACACCATGCAGCCACCCTGATCTTGGACTTCCAGCCTCCAGAACTGTGAGAAGGAAATGTCTGTTGGTCAAGCAATCCAATTTATGGTGTTCTCTCTAGCGGTCCCGACTGACTAAGACAAGAGGCATACTCTGTTTTCCAAAATGGTTCGTAGAGCTGCCGGAGGTTGCCTGCTCTCCTCTCCCCACGGTCAGGGTGAGAGACTTTAGAACAACCAGGGAAGACAGTAAGTAGCCTCTTCAGCCATCCTCCCAGCTTGGAGGGTGTGCAGAAGTGTCCCTTTCCTGCTTCTGCGGTTTCTCACCATCAAGATGCCAAGGGAAGTGGGACAAAACCACCCAAAACACAAAGATACTTGATAAGCCCAGGGTCAACATGAAGGAAGTGGGCAAGCCTCATTTTCATGGGGAAGGATAGAGAATGAACCCAGACAGAAGATGAAACAAATCCCAGAATAAGCAAGAAGCATGTGGGAGAAGCTAGAACCACAATGATCATAGTTTCCAAACTAAAACTTCATGTGCATAGCCTGACAAAGACACAAAATAGTTTAAATAGAATCTATCCGCAAAGTTCAGGAACGTGTCTGTGTCTCCACCCAGTAGCGCCGTCTGAGGTGTAGCAATTGTTCACTCTAGCGAGAGCATCTACAGTGAGGATGATGGGAACCAATTATTTTCCTATCACTGAGGAAAGACAGAGAGAAATGGGTTCCAACTGAAGCTGTAGGGATCTTTTGTTAAGATTCTGAGAGAGCGAAAAATGGTCTTTGGTGGGGAGCTGTTCTTTCCTTCCTAACACACCGCTCCCACCCCAAACAGAGGGGTCCACAAGGCAGCAGCAAACACTGCAGGTGGCGAGTTTGTCCCTGAGCACTTCTGAGTTGACTTGGGCTATCTTCTGAATTACAATGTATTAAACTGATGGTTATAAGGACCGCCCCCCAAATCCCATGTCTTTGAGAGCTTCCCCCACCCCAGGAGGAGCAGTATCCCTTAGTAGGAAATAGAAGTTGGGGGTGGTGGGTCTGGGGCACTGAGTCGCTCAGTAACCACACAGCCTGGGATCCCAGCGGCAGGGAGGCCACCTCCCAAAGCAGTGGGAGAAACAGCACCAAAGCTGACTAGGGACCCCAACTCCACACTGCCTCCTCCCCTCTAGGGAGAGATCTCCCTGCTGGTGAGTTCACAGAGGCAGAAACCAGAGGCTGTGAATAAGGACATTCTTATATCCCCATTTAACACCTCTGTTGCCAAGTCACGCTAGGGAAATACTGCATGTGATGAGGTGGCCCCTCAGAGAACAGGGCCCATTCAGTTGAACAAACCTACTAGGAGTACCTGCTATGCGGGGGATGGGAAGAGGAGCAGGACACCCTCTTTAGTACCAAGCCCCCAGATGAGCCCACGAGGAAGCCTGTGACTGGAGTCTGGTAGGGGGGCGTGAATCTGCTATGAAAGAGGACATGGGTCCCAGAGTCCAGGGGGCAGGGGCTTGGAAACCAAGCACTGGAGTTCCCCAGTGATTTCTCCTGTGGCCCACAACCAGGGAAGGGCCAGGCAGCACCCCTCAGCAGAGGTGCAAGATGAGCCTCCCTTCAGTCCAATTATTCAGCCCCCAGAAATACCCATTCCTTCATTATTTATTCAACAAACATGTCAGGCACACCTGCTTTGTGCCAGGCACTGTTTCAGGGGTGGGAGACCCAGTGGTGAACAAGGCAGGCAAAACTCTGCTTACTTCTAGTTGGAGGCTGCAGAGTGATAGTAGTAAAATCAGTAACCAAAATAGAGGCTATGTTAGTGATAAGTGCTCTGGAGGAGAAAATAGCAGGAAATGAAAATATAGATTGATGGGTTTCAAATAGGAGGGTCAGGAAAGGTTTAGGAGAAGGTAGCATTTAAACATAGACTTGAAAGAAATGGGTGTCAGGCAGATACCACCTAGAGAAGGAGATTATCAGGAAGAGGAAACCGGCAGTGCAAAGGCCCTGAGGCTGGAGTGAACAGGAAGTGGACATGATTGAGGAACTACAGAAGCCCAGTGGGGTTAGAGTGGAATGAGCCTTGTCTTCGAGACCCAGCTTGCCAGGAACTCATCTGAGTGCCTTACTGCGTCTGAACTGGCCCTGCCCACTGGTCTTCCATCAGAGGCGAGGATGTCCTGGCTGGGTAGGCAATCTCCCCATGAAAATTCTTCAGTAGTTCCTGGGTCTTTGATGGAGGTGAGTTCGTGCTGGGCAAAGGAAGGAAGGAAATAATGAGAAGCACGTATAGGACACATGGGGTTGTGGCAAGACCGTGGACTGTGAACAGGTCCTGCTAGTCTCTTGGCAATGGGGCACGAGCTGCCCCTGTGCGAAGGCCCAACCGCTCTTGCCCCCACTCCTGCTGCAGGGCTCAGTCGTTCCGGCTGCTGGCACACACCGCTGTACTCACCTTGGCTGCTCGGCAGTTCGCTTATTGTGAGTTTCTTGAGGTCAGGAGCAATACCATAATTCCAGGGCCTCAGAAGAGAGGGTCACTGGGTGAATGAATAGGAGATTCTAGGATCATTGCCTTCCTTAGAACCGAGTGCTCTGAGGGCAGTTACTGCAGCCTCACGGAGGGAGCATCTACACTGGAGCAAAACCATTCCTTTTCGGACCCTCCCACTGCATCTGCGAGCTGGTGAGCTGGTGAGGTGGTACACAGGCCTGCATATCCCATCCGCCATTGGCCTGGGACTTGAGATCCTTGGGGTGAGCCAGAGTCTCCCCAGGGCTGGAATCCACGGTACACAGCCCGGCTCCCAGTCTTGGCTCCCAGTCTTCGTGAGGACCCAGCAGGAGTCACAGGGCATGACCCTTCCCTGGTGGGGAGGGGGAGGTGGGAGGGAGGATGGAAGGGTCCCAGGACTGGCGCTAAGTGCCTGAGGATAAACCCAAGCAGGAATCTACATCGATGCCGTTTTTAGGGGCCCGGAGGGAAAGAGGTCATTTTTGCTGGCTTTCCTTGCCTATCTTTTTGCCAAAGTGAGACTTTAGCCATGGTAGTTGCTGATTCAAAAGCCCAGGGCTTACCCACAAATGCCCCCATCACAACAGGTTGCTTCGAAGGAGCCAATTCCCAGGGTGGGCCACAACACAGTGAGAAGGGGCGGCAGCCAGGGTGCAGCCACAGCCCCCTGCCTCCCAGCCCCCTCCACCCCACCACCCCATGGGGCATTTGTCCACACCTCGTGCACTGGCTCCCACCTCTTGGCCATCACACAGAAACACGCCATTCACCGTGCCAGGGCGGCAGATGTATTGGTCTGGGGCACCAGGGTGTGAGAAAACAAATCCTTTGTAGAACAAATGTGTAGAACGCTTATTTATGTGTTAGACATTTCAAATCCTGTTTTCTGCAAAGCTGGCTCCCAGGCAAGTGAAGCTGCATAGAAAATCTTGGAGGCTGAGATGATTTAAGCACAAGGGGGGGAAGTCAGGGGACTCTGGAACACAGCCCTCTTGACAAAAGGGTGAAACCTGATCATCTCTTGGGAGAAGGCACCTGGGAACTAAGAAGAGGGAAAGAGGGGAATCTATTTTTTGCAACATATCTTTTTGCCCTATTTTGTTTCTATGTATGTATAATAGCTTTTCAAAGTTTTTAATCCATCATATTTAATATAGAGAGACTTTCCCACCTTTTACATTGATACCATTCCATCGCTATGTATTTCCTTTTCAAGAAACATTGAAAAATACACTTAGTGGAGTCACCAGGTGCCGAGTGCTGAGACACCCCTTATTTCGCCTTCACGACAACCCCACCAGGTACTGGAATGACCACTTTACAGGCGAAGAAGCTGAGGCTCACTGGCACTGAGCAACGCACCCCGGACTCACAGCCACCTGACTGCAGGGGTGGGCTGGGCACCTTCTTGCCTGCTGTACCCGTCCTGAAGGACGGCGGAGAAAGCTCTGGAGGAAGGGTGTTCTATTGAACACTGGCTGAGAGGCATGATGAGGAAATGGACCATTTACTCCCTCCTCTGGCCTGGAAACATTTTTTCTTTCCCCATTTGCCTTTTCTGGGGTGTTTGCCTCTCCTAAGTCTCAGCAATAACGAGCTCAGGGTTGTCTCCCAGACTGTGTGGACAAGACAGCAATTAGCTATTCTTACCTCCTATGAGCTCCTTGGTGCTCAAGTGTCTCTTAATTCAAGGCTACAACCACAATTCCTCTTTCTCTCTCTCTCTCTCTCTCTCTCACACACACACACACACACACACACACACACACACACACTCACACAGAGTTCTATACCCACTTTGAAATCAACACTCTCACACCAGAATGTTGGTTTTGCACTGAGACTCAGACACTGGCATTGACCCTTGGTCCAATGAGTAGCATGAATGAACTGGATCACCAGTAAAGACCTCTATCCCCCAGCTGTATTCTTGTGTGGGTGGCACCTAGTGACACTCACGGTCTTCTTTAGGGGCCTCAGGGAACCCCACTGTTAGCATACACATACCCCCACTCCCTGCTCTATAGACGGAAGGTCTATGTCTTCCCAAAATTCATATGTTGAAATCCTAACTCCCAAAGCGATGGTGTTAAGAGGTAGGGCCAGGGCACCTGGGTGCATAGTTGGTTAAGCATCCAACTTTTGGTTTTGGCTCAGATCGTGATCTCAGGGTCATGAGATCGAACCCCTCACTGGGCTCCGTGCTCAGCACGGGGTCTGCTTGAGATTCTCTCTCCCTCTCCCTCTGCCCCTCCCACTTGTGCTCTCTCTCTAAAATAAATAAATAAATCTTAAAAAAAGAAAAAGAGGTAGGGCCTTTGGGAGGTAATTAGGTCATGAGGGTGGAGCCTCATGACCAGGATCTGTCCTCTTATGAAAGGGACCCCCAGAGCTCCTTGGTCCTTTCCACGACGGGAGGCCACAGCAAGATGGCTGTCTATAAAGCAGGAATCAACCCTCATCAGACACCGAGTCTGCCAGCACCCTGATCTGGGACTTTCCAGCCACCTATGAGAAATAAGTACTATTGTTTATAAGCCACCCAGCCTGTGGAAATTTGTTAGAGCAACCCAAACAGACTAAGAGACCCCCTAAAAATACCTAGTCCCTACCCCCAGTGGGCAATGCCATGATTTCCTTTTGCATGAGGCTTTGATCCTATTCAAATACACTTGCCCCTGGAAGGGCAGCCTGCAGCAGAAGTGACAAGCCCCCTCCCCAACTCCCCTGGGGCTGCCGTATACTCTATACTACATAGCTCTGGGAGTGCCATTTACTTCATAATCCTAAGGGATTTTTTATATTTTTATGACAGTTTGCTGGCAGATAGTAGTCAAATGTCTAGTACTAATGTTGCCCACCCGACCCCCCCCGCCACCAGGATAGAACACACTTGATCCAGACTACCTCCCTGCCTTGACTCACTGGGAGGGTGCAGGTATCATGAACCTTGTCCTCCCTGGTCTCTTCTTTCTACCAAGCCTTGTGCTCCCTCATCGCTTCAGTCTGCCTCCACTCCATGACCCCTTTCTGCATCTTTTTTCTTTCTTTTTTTTTTTTTCTGAGAGTGAGAGAGAGAGAACCCGTGCATGCACACACATGCATGCATGCAGGGGAGGGGCAGAGAGAGGGAGGGAAAGAGAATCTCAGGCAGGCTCCACGCCCAGTGTGGAACTCAATGTGGGGCTTGATCCCATGACCCTGAGATCACGACCTGAGCTGAAATCAAGAGTCAGACACTTAACTAACTGAGCCACCAAGATGCCCCTCTTTTTGCATCTTGATGGGAACCGGTATCCTACTCTCCATGGGAGACTAGCCTGGGGACTCTAGCCCAGGACTCCATGGTCAGTCACAGAATGGGGGAGAAGGGGTAGGAGAGAGCAGCTGGATCCAAGGGAGCTCATGCTGTCTCCTCGTTGACCACCGTGGCCTCCAGCTGTGGAGGCACTCCCACTCCCTGGCCTGAATGCCTTCAACTGCTTCTGCCATGTCCCCAGTGTCCCTTGGCTCTTCTCATCACCACCAGACTTGGATCCCTAGTTGGATGACCACAGTTGTCCACGCTGACAGGGCTGAGGTTCTGAAGGGCACTGTCCCTACCTATTACAACTCTCTCTACTCTTCCAGCGATCTCTCTCAGCAAACTTGGGATGTGGCCCAAGACCTCAGTCAAAGACATTGGTAGGGTCTCCACATTCCCACCCCAAAACTGTCCCACCCTCCACCAATCACTCTGTCCCAGGACAGACCCAAAGCACCTCAGCTCCCTGTTCTCCCAAGGTGAATTCCCAGCCCATCCAGGTCATCCTCGGGGAAGCCGGGATCTCGCCTCGGTCAGGACATTCAGTGTCTGGAACTTCACTACCATTATCCTCTTCATCCATGCAATTTTTTCTCATTATAAGGTTGGTTTGTTTATTTTTACTTTAAAAGGCCATGAAGTTGCCCTCCTCCACCCTCCCTCCTATGCCTGGGTAGACAGCAACATATCCAAGGCAGTCCTTTGGACTTGCCTGGAGAGAGGGTCCCTGGCAGGTGCCTAGACTCCCTAGGTAGGATGCAAAGCCAAGCCCCGCCTCCAGCTCCTTCACTGGGGCTTCCACCTTTGTTTCACACACACACACACACACACACACACACACACACACACACACACACACACACACACACACCCCACCCCACCCCGGGGAAGGCAGAGCCTCTGTTTAGATGGGGCACATGCCTCCAGGGCACCTCTTCGTGCAGGCTTTAGGGGATTATTATTTATAGTTCCTTAATTTCTGCTTTCCATGCCTGGCTGCCTAGGAAGCAATAAAACGGGAGACACACTTGCACCTGCTCCAAATGCTCATCTTGCTACGGACAATGGCTTCCGGTGATTTAGGTCTTACCCTCTCTGAGGCCAGGGCACGGGTTCTCACAGTCCTGTAATTACGCTTCTTGCTCCAAAGGGATCTGAGGCAGCCCTTTCCAACCGTCTAAAACAGGGTGGTGTATTTATGTGTAAGCAAGCCAGCCAGCAAGCAAGGGCAAACCCACCAACCTGGGAGGGTTGAGGGCCCAAGTGCATGAATTAATCCCAGAGCCTGGCAGCACTCGGGGCAGGCAAGCCATCAATAAAACATCAAAGGCCGGTGTCATTAGAGGAGGCAAAGCGGGATATTTTATTCATGACTGTATTTTGAGGGGGCTTGCTCATGACTCACAAATTATTCATGAGCTTCTTTCTATTTTTAAATGCAAATTACAAGGGTGTTTAAAGGGGCAGAAGTGCTACGCCCTCCCCCTACTATCACTCTAGGCTATTTTGGGGAAAGACTGTCCCATTTCAGGCTCCGGGCTGCTTTCCTTTCCAGGTCCTGTCCCACAGGACAGTCATCACGGTTTCCCCCTGAGGGCCTCTCCCAGCCAACTGGAAGGCTGGCAGAGCACCATCACCCCCCCAGACCCACCTTCTGCCACTCACTGTACCAACAACTCCTTGCCAACCAGAACCAGAGGCCAGTCACCGTGATGGGGACCTCAGCAATCATCTCTTGCCCCATGGATGAACTGAACATATGATCTGGAGCTGGATCCTGAAGCTCCCAGGGAGCACACGCCCGGGCTTCTCTGACTTTCTGCATCACAGCTTCTGCGATGGGGTCTAGGGATCTTCATTCTAAATAAGTTCCCCCAAGTGATTTTTATACAGAGTGCAGTTTAAGGAGCGCTGAGTGGCGCCAATGGTTTTCAGACTTCAGCACGTCTCAATCACCTAGACAACTTGTTAAAACACAGATGGCTGAGCCCCAGCCGCAGTTTCTGATCCAGTAGCTCTAGGGTAGGTCTGAGAATCTGCATTTCCACCCAGTTGCCAGGCGATACTAATGGAGTCTGGGGACTCCACTTGGAGAACAACTGACCCCTGAAGACTATCAAGGCCATGCATCTGGGTAAGAGTCTCCCCCAGAAGGTCTCCCAGCAGCCAGGTCTATCGGCCATGTAGACCACCACCTCCCGACGCATCCCATAAGCTTTTCCCACTCCTGAGGTTGGTTCCTGGTCTTCCTAGCTTGCCAGAATGTGGCCACAGCAATAACATAATTTAAATATCATGACAGCTTTAAGAAAAATGTGCAAAGTCCTTTTCTTCAATCCACATTCATTGCAGAGGCATCTGCTTTATAGAGCACCCTGCCTGCATTTCTTGATCCAACAAACACCAATTAAGCACTTACTATGTATGCACTGGTGATGGAAAAACACAGAGTTCCTGACCACAAAGAACCAACAGTACATAGGGTCAAATACAGACAGTTCCGGGCAATGGTGGCATTGATGGGAAAGCCAAGAGAGACACATAACACATCCTGGGTTGGGGGGAAGGGGTCCCCAGGGAGAGGCAGCACTGGAGATGAGTCTAGAAGGATGTTAAGGAGTCAGCCCTGGGAGGAAGGAGAAGGAGGGAAGATCAGCTTAAGCAAAGGAACAAAGGTGAGGAAGCATCTGGGAGTGGGGGGGTCTGGGAACACATCAGGTGTTCTCATGTCTTTAGTCTGTCGTGGCAGCATCTTTGACACTTAAAGTGATTCATCCAGACCCCAGAGAGGGCACGGTGGGGAGCAAGGAGGTGGCAGAAGTTGGAAGTGGGGAAGTTCCTCAGCTTCCGTGAGATGGGCCAGAAAGAAGACTGTGGAGCCATAAGCCTACGACACTTCACGAACGTGACCTTGAGCGTCAGTCTCCAGAGGATCGCTACTCCGGTTGGGAGGGAGTGAGGACGGGGGCCAGCAAGGTTTCTGTAGACTTTGCCGCTGGCCTCGAGGAGGCTGGGGGCCCCTAACAGGCCTTCAGGAGAAAGTCCTACAGACTCACCCACACAATGGGCTGCTTCTACTTTCTGCCTCCCAGTAGCCAAATTAAACCCATCTTCTAAGTCCAGCTTAACCATATCCTTTCCCCAGAAGACCTCCCTTGTCCCCTCATTTAAAAGTGCTTTCCCCTCCTGTCATGTGAACTCCTGTGTCCTTTTGATCTGTGCCTCCCTCAGAGCATATAAGACTTGTCATTTCCTTGACTAGACCAAGCTTCTTGAAAGCAAAGGCCATGTCTTATTCATTCATCAGATACATAGCACCTGGCATAATGTCTACCATGTAGTAGGGTCTCAAAAGATGTTGAATAGATGAAGGAATGAATTGAATAAGTAATTGAATGAAATGATTTCCCATGGTGGCCTCACTCCCGGAAAGCAGTCTAGCCATCATGTGGTCAGAATGAATATCCAGGAAAAGCGTACTCTTGATTACTGGGTGTTACTCATTGATAGCCAGCCTCCGGAAGGAATGGGGCCCTTACTGAATACTGAATCTCCCACATGCCAAAACCCTGAATGGGAAGTTCAAAACTGTCTAGCCAGAGCTCCCAGTACTTAACCAACAGGCAAGGGCTGCAGAGCCCCAGATCCATCAGAAGCTGAGAGATCACTTTGTGCATGCTCTGCAGATAATTAGCTGTGTGCACTGGGGACTGCAGGCACTTTGGGAAAATAATTACAATAGGTCAAAGGCTCAGCCAAAGCAAAATCAAAATGAAATCATATGGACTGCTGAGGTCGGGAAAGGGATGCTCTAGTCTTTGAAATCCCAACAGAGTAATTACAAAAGGAAGGTAGGAGTGAGGAGGGGGAAGGATGAGAGAAGAGGAGCAGAAGTAAGATGCCTGCCCCTGATTAGAGTAGAAGATTCTGGGTAGGTGCAGACCAGTGAGCCAGGGAGCATTCCAGTTCTGCCTTCTCCCACAGCTGGGGTGGTGGGCATGCAGGGTTCTCCCCTCATGCTTCCCTCTTCCTTCACACACACACGAATACCCACTCACTCCGGTCTCTCTCCTCCTTGAGGCCAGTCAGGAGGGATGATTCTAAGGGAGATCAGAACCACAATGCACTGCTGTGGATGTTGAGAATGGGGAACCACTCCAATTATTCACTCGTGAAATCAGGAATGTTACTTCTTAAGCCATGAGTACATGCCCGGGTTCAGAAGGACTGGCTAAAGATTAGTAAGACTCATCCCAACCATCAGCGGCTTATGCCTGGGGTGGGGGAGAAAACTAAGGCTCATGCAACTATCAGAGAAACCATGTGGCAAGCTGCGAGTCACCGTTAAGCAGTGGCACCCATCCCCGTGCAAGTGTTGAGGAGGTGCATTGTGCACAGAGGATTTACAAACAATAGATGGACTAAAAGAAGGTCTGCTTTTTATGATCATCATTGCTGTAACTCTAAATAATACCTGTTATAAAATATCCCTCCTCACACGTTAAGATGGCTCCTACCCACATGTCACCACTGTTAAGATGAAGAGTCCCAAGAAAGAGGAAGTTAGCACAGGTTAGAGCAGGTTGGGAAGATTTCACAGAGGAGGAAGGTCCAAGGGTGAACCTTGATGTGTGGGAAGGATTTGAATAGTGAGGGATAAGTGTAAGGATTCCAGACAAGATTCTACTTCTGTGTCTGCTGCAGTGAGGAGCATCCCCACCTTCCCTGCCAAAGACTTCCTACTGGTGATCTGTCAATGAGTCAGTGGAGGAGCCTCCTGATTGAGGCTTGGTGCCCTGGACCTCCTTGTGGGACTCTAACAGAGGAAGGAAGAGCAAGCAGGTCCTACCTGCAGTGTCCCTGGGGTACATGCGAGGCAAGTAAGGCAAGACAAGTGGGGCGTACTAGAGAGCTTTGATTGGGGTCCCAGGGCACTGAAATGAAAAGAGAATGCATTTTTAAGAAACAGAAAATGGTATCAGCAGCAGAGTTGACTTCCTGGCCTCCACCAGAACAAGCAACAAAAATTGAGCTATCAAGAGACTCTGGTCCTCTAAGCTTTGGGGTGAGGCTGCTGTTCTGGGGACAGCTCTGATTCTCGAGGTTCAGAAGCAGTGTCACTTCGCAGCAGGGGGACCTGTGAGGAAGCTCCAAGTAATTGAAAGGCTGTCAAGAAGGAGAGAGATGAGTCTCACTGTACAACTCCAGAGGCAGAATTAGACTCAGTGGGTAGAAATTACACAGAGGCAGATTTCAACCCTACATTAGCCTGATGTGTTCTTGCCATTAGAGATGTCTCACAGTAGGGTACACTGCTTGAGAGGTGGCAAGCACCCAGTCACTGCGCGTGATCAAAAAGTGGCAGAGGGGCGCCTGGGTGGCTCAGTCAGTTAAGCATCTGACTCTTGATTTCGGCTCAGGTCATGATCTCAGGGTCGTGAGATCGAGCCCCGCATCAGGCTCTGCACTGGGCATGGAGCCTGCTTAAGATTCTCTCTCTCTCCCTCTGCCTCTGTCCCTCTTCCCCTGTGTCCTCTCTCTCTCTCAAAAAAAAAAAAAAAAGTGGCTGAGCAATGACTTACTGGAGGATTGTAAGGTGCTCTGAGGGATATCTTAGCAATGATCATGGATCTTGGGGGCACCTAGAGGTGCCTCTTTAAGTCTGAAATTCTGTAATTGTGAGTCTCCTCCTTGACCAAACTCTTGGATTTAAATCATGCAACCTAGGGATGCCTGGGTGGCTCAGTCAGTTAAGCATCTGCCTTCGGCACGGGTCATGATCCCGGGACCCTGGGATCGAGCCCCACATCAGGTTCCCTGCTCGGCGGGGGGCCAGCTTCTCCCTCTCCCTCTGTCCTTCTCCCCTTCCCCCCAGCTCGTGCTTGCTCTCTCTCTCTAACAAATAAATAAAATCTTTAAAATAAACAAATAAATAAATAAATCATGCAACCCAATATCCAGATTCACCAAAGCCACTGTGGAAATATCAGTAACAATCCCCAGACACACACCTCCCTGATAGCTCACCAGAGTCCAGCCAACCATCTCTAGAGGGAAACCAGAGACATGTTCTCCTGCTGATTCACAGGGAGTAAAAAGAACACGGGGCTCAGACCAGGAGATCTAGGTTCTGCTCTTAAGCCAGTTATTAACTGTCCAGGGAAACTTAGGCAAATCTCTTCTCTGGGTCTTGCTCTCCTTACCTATCAAATGAAGAAGATTGTTCAGAGTAGTCCTCAGATTCTTCCCAGCCCAAAGCAATTCACCTATGATCTTTGTACTTCATTGAAAAAATAGAAGCGACCAGATAAGCATCACCTCACCTTCCTACACCAGCTTCTAAGACCAAACACCCTTGCCTCCTCTTGTGTTCAGGTGGGAAAGTATCTCCACGCCTCTCCAAAGTCAACTTCTCTACCTGTGCTCTAGACCTTGCATGCACCGGAGCACATTGGTCCTGAAATCACTCTCTCCTGAAATCACTCTCTCCCTTTCCTGCAGAAGCCATTTTGCCCTCCCTCCTAGGGGAGAACACACACGTGCCAAAATAGCAGCACATGGTGTAGATCTTGTTCAGATCCCAATTTGAAGAAATCTACTCCACGAAAACATTTGTGGGACAATCGGGGAAATGTGAACTCCAACTAAATGTTTGATAATATTAAGAAACAATCTAAATTTTTAGGTGTGATAGTGGTATTTCAATTGTGATTGTGTGTGTGTGTGTGTGTGTGTATTAAATGCTTTCCTTTAAAATAATCCAGCGAACCAGAGGCATAGGTGGGGTTATGAATGAAACAAGACTGGATATGTATTGATAACTGTTGACCTTGAAGACTGAGTACATCGGGTTCATTATACTATTTTCTTTACTTTTGTATATGTTTGAGATTTTCCAGAAGAAGACTTAAAAATAATAAACAAATAAATAAGGGGCAAAGCTTTCAGCATATAACACACCACATCTCGGTAGCAACCACCTCCTTAGGGTTCCAGATGCCTGGCAGGGAAGAGAGGTGGGTGAGCTCTACAGATAGGAGGACTCATCCCCCCAAAGGCCGGTCCTGCAGGCAGAGAAGCAGAGGTGGGGTCCTGAGAGGGCAGGATCCCGAGACCACCAGCAGGGGGAGCAGTCAGGTCTTGTGGAGAGAGGACCACCAAGAGGCCCCAATTAGTACACCCCTCCCAACCCACCAGGGTGTCTCCGAACAACTCCCATTTACTGCTTTACTGTTTCCTGAAAAAACCTCTTCACATGCCTTCTCTCATGTCCACCATCCTTACCATCTGTCTGAGGCGGTCCTCAACCTCTTCCATTTTGTTGAAGAGGAAACAGGGGCTCAGAGTGGAAAAGTGTCTTGCCAGACCCAAGACTTGAACCTGTCTTCTCTCCACAAAAGTCGTATTTTTCCCTGTCTACTCACTGTGAATTTCTCCAAGATAGAAATACTTTTTAGGCTTTGAGTCTCAAGTGTAAGCAGCATTCTGGGGCATGGTAAGAGCTCAGTGTTCGCTGAATGAAGGACTGGGTGTGAGCTGTGTACCATGTTCACTGTAGAGGCCTTTTCTCTTCCATGGGTGCTCATCACAGCCTGCGCTAGGGGGATGAGGAGCAGGTCTGTTATCTCCCCTAGTGGGTTGTGAGTTCCCCAGTGGCCAGGAGAGGCCTTCCACGTTTCTGTGGCTCCTACTTGGCCCTAGGCATGAGCCAAGAGGCAGTCTGGGTAAAATGGCTGGGGATGAGGGGCAGAGCTCCTTGGGCAGGTGGCAGTAAGTATGTCTGTAAGAAGACACTCAGTCCATTCGTTATGTTCTCTCTCAATGAAAGATTACAGTTTATTGTCATAAAATAAATAGAACCATATTCATTATTCACATGCTGGTTTCTTAAACTGTTGACATATATGGCTTTTCTGACTTTTGTAAATTATTTCCTCTCCATCACTGAAAAGCCAAACTGAGATGTTGGCAACAACAGGCCGTCTCCCCACAGGCTATACCCACTTCAGGGTCAGACACTGGGCAGGCGAGGACCCTTCTCTGGAATAACCTTAGAATCCTCAGAGCCTGTCAGTGGGTTGGCAGGGGCTAAATGAATATCTCAACTCACTGAGAAATCCAAGTGCCATGGTCTTGGCACACTCCGAACAGAATCGATGGGTTAGTAGGAAGTGGGGAGGGAGGGCTGGGGAGATGCAAAGTTTAATTTCCTTCCCTGGCACCCTGCCAGCTGGATATAACAGCAGCTGCTAATATATTTCAAACAGCCAGTTTCATGCAACACTGGTCGTGGAAAAGCTGGTTTTTTGTCAAACCCTGGGAAGCAAACTGAGTGAACGGGGAGCTAGAAGCCCAGGGCGGCATGGTCCGGGTGGTCACGCTCACAGGCCGTGACCCCAGCAGCTCCAGCTATTAGCAGCTCCTCGCCAGCCCTGGCCCGAGGTCCTCACACCTGGAGTGAAGTGTCAGAGTGTTGGCCAGGAGCAGCGAGCGTGTCACCGAAGCAGCCAGGCATTACATGTCAGCCCTGAAAACTCCTAGGGATTTCGGAAACAGGACATCAGGAGGGCTCAGACCCAAACAGGCACAGAGCAATCAGGGTTTTTAATAAACACGGACACGTCTGTGCACCTCTGACCCACACCCGGCCCACCTGCCGGGTCTGTCCGGGAAGAGGGGCAGGCCAGCCCGGGCTTGGGTAGTTTGCCTAACACAACCACCAAAGGCTGGGCTGCCATGGAACCGCATCCTCCTGAGGCACTCCTCCTCCACCAGGACCTTGGGGAAATGCATCCCCAAACTCCCTAATGCCACTGAGAAGGAACCTGGGGTGACATGGAGTCAGGTGAATGGAGAAACCGTCCCCTCCCCCCATGAGCCTCTAGCTCAGCCCCTCAAGGAAACTGTGCCCAGCTCCTCCGGAGAGAAGGGTCATGACTCACAAAGACACAGCTCTATTGACAGTGTTGACAGTGACGGGAGGATGCTGTTCTCCCACCTCCCCTCGGAGTAAGGAGCAAGACCGTTACAGGAGAGACCACCGAGAGAGAACAGACGGCGAGGCTGTGGCTGTTGGCCTCCCCCAACCCAACTCCCACCCAGGTGCTGCTCATCACCAGCCCTAACCAGACAACCAGGATCCACCTCCGAGCCCATGAAAAGGCCTCTCTGGGTTTAAGTTCTGGGTCCCTGTGCTCCAGCAGAGAAGATCCCCCTGCAATGTAGTGAACACAGTGAGAAAGTTTTCCTTTGTAATGCCTGGGTCCCGGCTGCTGCCCCGTCCTGAGATGTTCCTAATGGGCTCCAGGAACCACAGCTGACAGATGCCCCAACGCACCCCAAGCATTCCATCTGTTTCTGAAGTCCCTCATATGCATACAAGTTCCATCTCCAAACGAATGAAAGCAAGCTTTGGGGAACCGCTTTTGGAATCAGACATGTGACTCCACTCCAGAGACTTCAACCCTGACTCTGGGCTCCCAGGGACTCATCCCTAGACATGAATGCAAAGCATGCTGGGCGTACATTTTCTTGGGGAGAGAGTGCATTGCTTTCAGCAGATTCTCCAAAGGGAATGTGTCCCCACAAAGGTTAAAAAATCACTGATCTGTAGGCAGATGTGTTGTTTACAAACAGGCCCAGTGGTCTGGCAGTCCTGCCCAAGTACAGATTGATGCCTTGACCTCAGACATGGACGATAAACAAATTAGAAGCAGTTTTCACTGCCTTTGTAATTCATTAAAACTGCTAAACCTGATCTTCTCACCAGAAGCTCTCGAGGTTTGTTTCATCAGCCAGTTTATTACAGAGGCTGGTGACTTTACATCTGCATTGCAAATAGCTCTTCTGTGTTGACATTTCATTTGGTCTTGAAAGGCCCATAATATTTTGCGTGGGGTTAATGGCTCCCATTCAGAAATGAGCATATATTCATGTACTGAAAATATAATGAGGGGCGCTGGGTGGCTCAATAGTTTGAGTGTCTGATTCTTGGTCTCCACTCAGGTCATGATCTCAGAGTCCTGAGATCGATCCCCATGTCGGGCTCTGTGCTCAGCGCAGAGTCTGCTTTTCCCTCTGCTCCTCCCCTCACTCTCTCTTTCTCGAATAAATAAATAAATAATTTTAAAAAAATATTGTAGATGCTCAATAACTACAGTTTGAATGAATAAATAAAATGAATTTAAAGATAGGTTTCCCACTGCACAGTAGCCATACACATGCAGGTATTCTAAGCAATTATAAAGTTTAAAGGCTTTTCTTTAAGATTTTATTTATTTGAGAGAGAGAGAGAGAACGAGCGGGAGGGAGGGGCAGAGGGAGAGGGAAAAGGAGACTCCCCGATGAATAGGGAGCCCGACATGGGGCTTGATCCCAGGACCCCAGGATCATACCTGAGCTGAAGGCAGACACTTAACCAACCGAGCCACCCCAGACACCCCTAAAAGCTTTGCTTTTTTAAATTAAATACTCATATTCATTATTTATTCACCCACCCAACAAATGTTTTTTTTCAACACCTTATTTAACTCCAGACTGGAAACTCCATGATAATAGGAAGCCTGGGACCATGTCATATTCACCTCTGCATCTCTAGCATCCCCTTGTACATATGAAACGTTCAATAAATATTTGTTGGGTGAAAACAGGAATTCTGTTTTTTGGTTTGTTTTTTTTCAAAGAAGTGCCAAACATATTCAAGCTAAGAATCTGATTTATGCACCTGCTTCTGAAAATAAGAGTAAACTATTAGCAAAGAGGAAGCTCTGGAGGCACTTGGGATACTCGGAGCATATAGATACTTGAAAACTATAGCAACCCTTCATATGTTAATCCAACACGTCCTTGTTAAGCACCCAACGCTCCACAGGCACCGAGGGTGCAGAGGGGAGCCTGGTCTCTGCCCTGTGACACGTACTTTCAACAAAGTCTAATCCACGGAGGGAGTAGGGCAGGGAAGATTAGCCAGCATCACTGAGGGAGGAGGCGAAGAGAGGCTGGCCCAGTCCAGGTCTGCAAACAGTTTCCCAGCAGAGTGATGTGTCACTGGGATTAAAGGATGAAAGGGACCGAGGGCCAGGCAATGGGGTACAACTGGAAGTGTCACGGGACACACCTGGGGACTCTCGAGCTCCGGCTGGAAAGTTTCCATCCACAGCTCTTCCGACAGCTGACACCTGGGAGGCCAACATCGCCTACATCCTTGGGTTTATTGAAGGCCTAGGAGTACTTTGAAAGGAAGAGATAAAACACCTTGCTCTGATTCACCTCTACCTGCTTCTCCCTTTCTTTTTCAGTAAGATCCATAGTGAATGCTGAGAAGGGGCTTGACAGGGAAATTTTGCTTTGAAGAGGGAAAAACCTGCGTGAGGCCTCTAGGTAAGAGATGGTGGGGTCCATCAGAGGACTGAAAGCAGCTCAATAAGAGGCAGGGGAGATGCGGCTGGGGAGGCAGGCAGAGGCAAAGCCTGCATAACCTTCCATCCACAGAAGGAATTTGCCCCGAATCTAAGAACAAAGGGGTCGAGGTTAGGCAGGGACATGATGTCACTCACATTTGTACCACTGAAATATCTCTCTAATGGCAGAGATCACATCAGGAAGCCCAAGTCCAGCTGAGCAATGATGGTGACCCCCGCTGGGGGTGGTAAATGGAAAGATGTTGACAATTTCAGAAAATATTTAGGAGAGGAAATACAAAGAACTTAAGGATTCTTAGAGCACTTATTGAGTTCTTGCTGTATGCCAGGCAGGAACAATCTCATTTACTCCCCCATCCTGCCCCCCGCCAGTCCTCTGGATTGTTTTTATTATTATCTCCAGTTTTCAAGAAGAAACTGAGACATATCAAGTGGAACCAATTGCCCAAGGCCACCCAGCTCGTAAACGGCAGAGCTGAGAATCAGCCCAGGCCGGATCTTGATCATCGCACCATAGCATTTGGGTGTCTGGCTCGAGCAACAGGGAGAATGGTGGTGCCATGTACTGATGCAGAAAACAGGAGGGCTCATGAGTCTGGGTGGTGGGAAGGAAGTTATGAGTTCAGTTTTCCACATACTTGTGGAACATCCAAATGAAAATGAGCAGCAGGTGTTCTGGAGCTCAGGAAATAGGTTTGGTAGGGGGCAGGGCAAATAGATTTGAGAATTATCAGCAAGAAAGCAGCAATCACACTTCACAGGCTTCCTCTGTGAGAATGATGCTGAGTTGGGGAGCAGATTCAATGTGTTCAAAGTGCAGAGGAAGTGGGAAGATGTCAGTCATAATGAGCCCAGCTGGTCATGCCCACTAGCCACTCAAAGGACATGATGTCAGGGCCCAGGGTTCTGAAACCTCAGCCTTCCCAGGCAGCCTTTTGATACCTGCTTCATGCCTCTGCCACAGGAGCTGCTTTTTAAATACTGATTAACTCCTCCTTAAAAAAGTCACGTTTCCACGCTGCCTGCCAAAACGGTAACAGACAGATAATGTACTGTGTCATTAACACATCCCTGTCTATTTAAAAACCTCCAGAGAAGCAAGCAGATGAGCCTTGGAGTTAGCTCAGCGGTGGGGATTACTGCTTGGCTAATTATAAACAGCATTCTCAGAACTCCAGGAGACGCTAAGGGGGGCACAGCCCCTGTCTGCCCCAAGAAGCCAGGAGTAATTATTGAATCGTATCAACTCAACACTCAGGACACAGGAAGGTAAGCAGGGACATGACATTTTGGCACAATTGTGGACCTAGAAATAGAAACTCATCCATGAGACAGTGTGCCAGCCAGCCCCCAGTGGTCCTTACCTCCTAGGATTTGGGCCCTTGTGTGGCCCCCTCCCTCAGGACTAGCCCTGCATGGCCAATAGAACACAATGGAAGTGTATGCTTTTCAAAGCTAGATGATAAATAACAGCGCAGATTCCACTTTGGTCTCTTGGATTGCTTACTCAGATACCATGTTGTACGACACTTAAGCAGCCTGTGAAGAGTCCCACGTGGTCTGGAAGTGAGACCACCAACCAGCAGCCATGGAGAAAACTCCATGTTGAATATCCCAGCCTCGGTCAAGCCTTCAGGTGATGCAGCCCCAGCTGACACCTGACTGGAAACTGATGGGACCTCAGAGCCACCCAGGGAAGTGGCTGCCAAGTTCCTGCATGACAGTATTTGTTAGCAGTAATCAATGATATATCGTTGTCCCAAGCCACTGAGATTCGGTGTAATTTGTTACATTAACTAATACAGCAGATAAAAGACCGGGTCTGGGCTAGGGCAAGGAAGACTAGTAAGTGAGCCCCTACTACTATACCTCAGACTACTTCACCTCAGGGACTCACATATATTATCTCATTTAGTCCCCACAATACCTCTATGAGGTAAGATATCAACTCCATTTTACAGATCAGAAAACCAAGGCACCAAGTATGCAAGACTGCAAAACCTGCCTAGTCCCACAGCTAGGGAATGCAGAGCCAAGGTTTGAACTGTGACCTGCCTGCTTCAAAAAGTTCCAGCTTTCTGTCACAATGTTCTACCTTCCTGGAAATAAGGAACCTCAGACTCTGGGTCTAGCTCTGCCACTAAAGAGCTCAGTAATTTGGGGAAATTGTTCATTCTCTCTAGGTTCATTTTCTTTCCTGTAAAGTAGGGAATTAGAGTCTTTAGCCCCTAAGGTCCCAGTTAGCATTCATATTCTTTGACCCTGTGGCCCCATCTCACTGTGTCTACCCTCCTTCTAGGACAGGTTATTCTCAAAGACTTCCCTGTGGCTCCAGTTGCTCCCCATCTCCTCATAAGGAATCGGCTTCAACTGTAGCAAGAGGGTCTTAGGTTAACCTTAAGAAATCCTTGGAAGTTCTGGGAAACTTCAGTTACCGAGAGAACATAAGAAACTTTCTCCCCTGGAGGCTTTTCAAAATAAATTTAATACCTATTTGTCTAGGAGCTCTTAGGCTAGCTGAACAAATTAGAAAGAAATGAAGCTAAGTCTGAAAGAAACCAGGTGATGAGCTTTTGGTAATTTCTGTCTTGCACACAGTAAGTATCTCAAGGAGAATTTGTGGAATGAATAATGGGCCTTTTCTTTTGTGTCAAGTGGAAATGAGCTGTGTGACAGCGGTCAGGTTATTTAACCATGCTGAGCCTCAATTTCCTTATCTGTAAATAGTAATTAGCCCAAAAGGATTATAATAATTATAAAACACAATAATGCTTATCAAGACTTTAGCAGGGAGTCTGGAAGAGAGAATGAACCCAAGAAAAGAAGAATCACTACATTGATTCAATAGAAGGACACTTCATCAGTATCCTTGATGGTTGGAATGCAGGTTCCTTCTGTTTCTATGAATGCTTCAAAAGCATTGGCATCTGTGGAAGGTGAATTTTGGAAGGAGAAGGCCATATGGTAGATTCAACAATCCCTTCCACCACCCTGCAGCTACTTAATGTTTGCCTTGGCATTACCTCCTCACCAGGGCTCTCCAGCTCCAACCCTCACTTTTGCCATGTCTACCCCCAGAATCTACCTGTGGCCCCACCACCCAGTGCATTGCAACACCACCACTCCTAGCCCAAGGCTGGGAAAAATATCCACTTTTTCAAGCCCTATTAGGAAACTGACTTCTGATTGGTGGCCTCTTTAGGACCTTCCCTTCACAAAAGGACTTATAGCCCCACAAACTGTATAGTGTAGCAGCCACCTTCATACCTCTCCTAGGGAAACCTCAAGAAGGTACTGCTTAGCCCCCTCCCTCCTGCCTGTCCCCAGATCAAACCCCCTCCACCACCCACTCAGAAGGCCGATTCCTGTGGCTCCATCCATGTAAAGAATTTTCCAAGACTATTAGATCCAGTATGGGTCTCTAGGAGGCAGACCCCTAAGTGGTACTAATTCCATTCTGTGTGCGGATGTCAGAAAGGCTTTCTTATCACTCACCCGGCATAGGAAAGTGAGTGCGGGGGAAGGAAAGGGCCCTGGCATTACTGTCCTCAAGTGCATGTCAGCCAAAAAGAGACCTGTCAGGCTTCAGCAGGGGCTGTTGATGGGCTAATTCAGTTAAAACCTCTCATTTCATTAGGGGGAGGAGACCATAATTATATCTTGAAGCCTATAAGTAAAGGGTCATAATACTTAAATAAGTGAGGAGGGCTCCAGAACATTCAATAATAAAATCAGGTTAGGACCAGAAAGAAAATATGATCATTGAGTCAGAGAGGACCCTTGGTTTTCATTAGTCCTTGCTAAGATTGCTGGTGGAGATGGTTTGTTTTCCATTCATTTCATCGGGGCTCTAAAGAGTATGCTATTTCCTTCAACAGCCCCGCCCCCATCGAAAAATACCATGAACCTCACCCAAGTTCATAAAACCAATGACAACAACAAGACTCGCTTTCATCAGAAATCGCTTAGGGATGCGGAAACCAACTCAGAGTTGACATGACCAGGTATGGATTCAAATCAACCGTTTCAAATCTGTATTGCCCTTTACCATTTACAGAGTTTTGTCCTGTGCTTTCATTTAATTTATCCTGACAGCAGCACTTAGTCCCATGTTGCAGGGGTAGAAAATAAACTTGGAGATGCTTAGATCAACATTCACTGAGGATCTACCCCTAATTAGGCAATATGTCAGGTGTGGGTAGGGAGGGTCACACAGATGACTTGCCTGTGGTCATACATCTAGCAAGAGGCAGGGCTAGGACTGGAGACTTACTCTTCCACCTCTTGATCTGGTTCTGACTGTGTCCTTGAAGCTGGGCCAACTGAATCAGCCCCTCTGACTGAGGGAAAGACATGCTGTCCCATAGCTAAGTACACATTTGCCTTCCTGTAACTCCGATCCTCTATTTTGAAAGATCCATCTTAAACCATTTAAGTGGAATTAATTTTAAAATAAGAGATTCTTTCTTTCTCTCTCTCTTTTTTTGCTCTTAAGGAGGATGAGCAGCCTGGAAAGATGAATGGAAATGTTCTGAAAGTAAATTAAAAAGTCCCATCATGTGAGCATCAGGATTTTGTAGTGTTCTGCATAACAAAGCTATCTGCCTTCCCTTGTAAATGGTTTTTGAAGCCTGGAATGTTCTGGTCTAGGGGACCAATATTTCCCTAAAAAGAATAATTCAATACAACAAAAGCTATGTCCTGTCACCAGTCCTTCCGTTATATGCATATGGAATTATCTCATAGGAAATAGGGTTTGTCTCACTTATTACACCACAAATTCCTCAGGGCAGCAGACTGTGCCTAGCACAGTGCCTGACAAACATGTGGAGCCCAATCAGTGTTCGTTCAACTTAGGTGATCTCTATAAGACATCTGTGTGTTTTAGGACTTCAATTATAGAACACACTCAGAAAATTAGGTTTTCTACATGTAAGAGAGTTTTCCAAGTAACTCGAAAATACTCAACTATAGAGAACACACTGATGGTTACCAAGGGGGAGGTGGGGCGGGATGAGTTAAACAGGTGACGGGGATTAAGGAGGGCACTTGTGATGAGCACTGGGTGTTGTATGGAAGTGATGAATCACTAAATTCTATACCTGATACAATATTGCACTGTATGTTAACTAGCTGGGATTTAAATAAAAACTTGGAGGGGGGAAAAAAGGAAATACTCCTTTATACACCAAAACTTTGCACATGAAATTTTCCTTAATGTCCTCAGGTGGAATTACCATCCCTTCCTCTCCACTCCTCCTCATTTTATTTTTACCTTATTATTACATTTGATTACAGTTGATAGGTTTACACTGGAAACACCTCAAACCCAGATCTAACATATGCTGATAAGGATGCCCCCTCCGTGTAAAGGTCTCTCCCACTAAACTATGAGTGCCCCATGTCTTTGCATCTGCTCCCTCATCATGAGGCCCAGCATAGAGTACATGAGGGCAAAGAGTATGGAAGGAAGGACGGACGAACTAACTGAACTGCTAAGAGAATAAACAAATCTATAAAAACAGGGGGAGATTTAAATATACCTCTGTCAGAAATTGATAGAACAAGCAGGCAGAAATCAGTAAGGATGTAGAAACTTTGAACAACATGTTTAACAAACTGAACTTAATTGACATATTTAGAACACTGTACCCAGCAACTGCAAATTACACATTCTTTTCAGGCACACTCAGAACACTTACAAAAATTAACCATATGCTGAGCCATAAAGCAAGTTTCAACACATTTCAAAGGACAGAAATCAAACTGAGTATCTTTAACCATAATGCAATTAAGCCAGACATCAATAACAGAAAGATTACAGGAAGTCTCCATATGTTTAGAATGAAAGAACTATACCATCTAAATAACCAATGAAGAAATCACAATAAAAATTAGAATATAGTTTAAATAACAGTGAAAAAATACTGCTTATCAAAACTTCTGGGATTCAACTAAACCACTGATGTATTAGAAAAGATATCATACCAGGGGTGCCTAGGTGGCTCAGTCGGTTAAAAGTGCTGGACTCTTGGTTTTGGCTCAGGTCTCGATCTCTTGGTTGTGAGATCGAGCCCCATGTCAGGCTCTGCACTAGCGGGGAGTCTGCTTGAAGATTCTCTCCCTCTGCCCCTCCCTGCACTTGTGCCCCCCTCTCTCAAATTAATAAATAAACCTTTATTTTAAAAAATATACTATACCACACAATCATACTATAGAGTTGGCAACTTTCCCTCTCAAAAGGCCTCTCCAAGTCCAATCTCCTGAGCCACACCCCAGGCCTGCTGAATGGACTCTGCCACTCTCCAGGGCTGGATGCACCATTTCCTGTCTTAGCATAGCCCTACATTCAAAAGTGGTGCACTCTCAAGCAACTTCCAGAGAAAACACGCATGGGAGATACTATTTCCCAGCCCTTACAAGTCGAAAAATAATTCTACCTTCATGTGTGATGATTAGTTTGAGATAATAGGACTTTAGGTTTAAAAATTCTTTTTCCCTCAGAACCTTGAGGACATGTCTCAATGGAATACTGACATCCAAGGTCACTGATGAGAAGGAGATGCCAGGCTGTTTCTTGTTTCCTTGTGGACTTTCTGTTTTTGTTTTCCTCTTTCCTCTCTGGAAGCTTTTAGGAGCTCCTTCAGTTTTGAGTTTCACGATGACAAGTCCAGATTTGAGTCACTTTGCACTGATTGCGTTGCAGGCTCTTTCAATATGGAGATGTTACTCTTTGACTCCAAGAATTTGCTTCTATTGTTTCTTTGACAATTTTCTCTCCTCGATTTTATCTGCTTTCTTTTTCTGGGACTCCTAGTAATCAGATGTTGAACTTCCTGTATTGCTTGATCTGCCATTCAGTTCATTTAACTTCTTTAACAATAATTCCCATTTTTTGTTTTTATGTGGTTGTTTGCCTAAGTTGAGAGAGTGTGTGTCTTGAGGCTAGACATTCAGTGTAGGGAGTACGGGAGAGGCTGACTTTCTGTATGTAGTTGCAATTACTTCTCCCCTTACAGACCCACAAAGCACGCCCCCCTCTGCTAGTCTGAGGTTCTCCTTCCAGTGCCTGTGGGCATCTAAGCTTTCCCCTTCCTTGTAGCCCCTCCTTTCCTCTCCTTCACCTGGTACTCCTTTTCCACCTATTTTCCATCTTCCAGAAAATGTTGAACTCTCTCTCTCTTTATTGTAGAGCGACGATAACTTTTTTGTGATTTAATATTATTTTAAGGGGTCTTGGGGGAGAAAAGATAAAGCTTTGTATTCAGTCTATCTTTACTTGGAAGCTCAGTTTCTATTTCCTTACCTGTTTGCCTGCTATAGGGCAGTAAACAAAGAGCTACCACATGTTTTTTTCTTCTGTCCCTAATTTGAGTGCCTAACACATGTGGCTAAACATCATTCCTTGAGTGTTTGCTGAATTGAATAGGAAAGCCCAGTGCATATTATGCATGCTCAGGCACCCTGAGATAACCGCCAAGTCCTTAAGGAAACCTATAAAGATATGCTTGTAATAACCTGAGTCTCCAAACTAAAGTCAGGATGAAATTTCTGACAGATTCCAGTGCACTGATGAGGACCACATAAGTGAATATTTTAAATCTGGACGATCCTAAGAAATCTAGCACTCTGGCTTAACCTGCTACTCCCCTGCCACTCCAGCACCTAATACAGCGCGCTCTACTTACAAGAAACCCTGTTAATGTGGCTTTTTTGGATGATAAATGGGGTTAGAAGAAACGTCACTTATGTCAATCCTGAGAATATCAGGCATTTTCCAAGTTGAAAGCAAGAATTTCTTCTTCTCTCAAAGTGAGTAATTGCTGAGTATTGTCCCAAAGGTTACTGCTTTTATTTTATTTGAGTTGATAAAACCCCAAGATTTTGATCAATGAATTGGGAGGTCTTCCATCTTATCAATGATATAGAATCTGGCTGATAGCTGATGAAAGAGTTTAATTCACAGAGGATTGATTTTCTAGGTATTTACAAGGAAGCAGCCATTCAACTCCCGGAAAGAATTATAGCTCATTTTTCTCCCTTTGTCTGAGCTGGCCAGTAACCTGGAAGAACCAGAGAACAGTCCAGATGGAAAGGTCAGGCTGGCAGTGTGTACTCAACTCTATGTGAAGAGAAAAGGTAAACCTTTGAAAGTCCTGAGATAATAAAAGCCCAGTGAAAATACAAGTAAAGTCATACGGGTCAGAATGTGAATCTCCTGGCTGCCAGTGTCTCTCCTGTACAGATGTTTCGTGGTACAGTGGAAAAAGCAAGAGCTTTGGAGTTGCACAGATTCACCCAACTCTGCTACCAACTCTTTGACCTTGGAGAAGTGTCTTGACCTCTCTGAGCTTCACTTTCCTTATTTAGAAGGCTATTGGAGGAAATTAAATAAGAAAGTGAATGTTAAAGAATATATCCAAGGCCCCATACATAGTAGTTGCTCAATAAATGCTAATTCCACCTTTCCCTTTATGTCCATGGAGCCTCACTGTGAAGCCACTCCTGTGGATAGACTACATTCTCACAGATCAGCCCTCCGCTCAGGCAATCAGAACTGATAACTCCAATCTGAATTTCCCTGATGGCTAATGATGGTGAACATTTTTCATGTGTCTGTTTCACTAGCCTAGTGAAATAAGTCAAGCAGAGAAAGTTAATTATCATATGGTTTCACTTATTTGTGGAACATAAGGAATAGAATGGAGGACATTAGGAGAAGGAAGGGAAAAATGAAGGGGTGGAAATCGGAGGGAGAGATGAACCATGAGAGACAATGGACTCTCAGAAACAAACTGAGGGTTCTAGAGGGGAGGGGGGTGGGGGGATGGGTTAGCCTGGTGATGGGTATTAAGGAGGGCACGTACTGCATGGAGCACTGGGTGTTACACGAAAACAATGAATCATGGACCACCGCATCAAAAACTAATGATGTACTGTATGGTGATTAACATAATGAAATAAAATTAAAAAAAAAAAAGAACTGGTAACTCTATGGGCAGATATGACACTGCTTCTCCATTTCCAGGCTTCCTTCCCATGACTCTTCCTCGAGTCCTTCTCCATTTTCTCCTTCTTTCTTTCCCTTTTCCCCTCCCCTCGCCCACCAAGTCCCATGTCATGTGATAAGAAAGGACATGGAATGCAGGCACAGTGTGACATCAAGAGTGGGAAGTACAAAGGAAAGGGAGAGAAGAGAAAGAATACATGGCCATCTGTCTCTTGACGGTTCCTTTCCCTCTCACTCAAGGCACTCTTGTCTCTGCCTTCTATTTCATCTGCCATGATAGGCTGGTGGTTTCCAATTCTGTCTCCATCCCAGACCTCTCTTCTCTAGATGTATATCCGACAGCCACTCAACGTCTCCACTTCTGTGTCCGTACACTCTTCATGCTCAATACTTTTAAACTGAACCCATAACTCCCCCAGCTGCCGGCTTTGTCCACAGCCCACTTTACTTCCAGAACAGCCCATTTCAGGTAGTGGCACTGCTGTCCACCCAACTGTCCAAACCAGAAGCCAAGGAGAGAGACATCCTTGTCATTTCTTCTCCATCCACTCCTGCTGGCACCAATCACCAAACTCTCCCTAGTTTGCCTCCTCCAGACTCCTATCATTCCCATGCTAAGCCTCCTGTATCTGCTCTCCAAATTTTATTTGCCCCTCATGATTTCTGTCTCTTTGTATTTTTGATCTTGTACTAAGATATTTCTTTCACTTGAACTTTTAGGTCATTAATATTGTTTTCAACAGTGATCATCCCTTCCTTAATTTTTAAATTCAAAAATTGTAACTATTGTTTGTTTTGGTTCTCTTTTTTTCCCAGTTCCAGGAGGTCTTTCTTTTTTTTAATGTTGTACAATTCTCCTTAAGTGCTTGTATTATTTTTAAATTAAGATCGATGTCTATCTCCTCTAGCAGTTTTATTCCAAAGGAGTTGCCTCTCTGAATGTTCTACTCACTATTGCTCTCTGCAGCTGTTGTGCATCCCTGGGCTCCTTGCATTTTCCTTTGTGAGCTCTTGGCTTGTTCTGTCTTAGAACCCAGGTCATTGCCTATCAAGGATGACAATGAACTTTGAAGCACTGGAAAGCACAGCAGCCTCTGACCCAGGTGACGAGTTGTCTCTCACCTGCTGAAACCTTTGGAGAAAGCGTCTCTGCAATCTATCTCCTCAGCAATAAAGACCACATCCCTCAAGGATGGAAGAGCCCAGTCCTTGCTGCAGTTCTACCTCAGCTCCTTCGAAGCAGGCACGCCAATAGGTGCCCTTAGAACCACACCAGGCTGGCAATGATTTTCTATGGGCAGTGGATCTCCACGGATCAAGCTCCCCGTAATAACTCTACTTTTTGCCCCATGGCTTTTCCGCTATCTCCTGATGTGCTCAAGAAATCTGGGCATTATTAACTGGACTGGAGCTAGGGCAGCAAGGCAGTAGGATAATTGCTCTAGCCACCATCTTCCCAGAATTCCTTCTACTCATCTCCCCTCCATTGTCATGTATCTAGACAAGGCACCATCATCTCTTGCCTTAACTACTGCCTCCTGAATGTTACCACTCCTGCCTTCCTACAATCCATTCTCCCCACTGCACCCAGATAGCTCTTTAGCAAATAAACAAAAATCTGTTCATCTTATTCTCCCACCTAAAATCTTTCAATGACTTAGGGTTCTTGGGATAAAGACACACATCTTTGACCTAACCTACCAGGCTCTGAATAATCTAGCTTTCTTTGAAGCCCATCTAGTCAGAGGCAAGGGAAGCAGCTGTATGAAGGGGGTCTCTTTCCTAGAAAGAGGAACAATGGCTCTAGAATCAGAATACCTGGGTTCTGGTCCTATTTCCTCCATTAGCCAATTGAGTATTATTGACCACACCACTTCATCTCTCCAGTCGTCCGCTTCTTCATCGGAAAAAAAGTGGTAAAGTCTACTGCCTACTTCACCAGGTTTTGTAAGCCTCTAATAAGAAAATGTTTGCCAGGGTGCCTGGGTTACTCAGTCAGTTAAGTGTCTGATTCATGATTTTGGCTCAGATCATGATCTCATGGGTAGGTAAGATCAAGTCCTGTGTCAGGCTCCATGCTCAGCCGGGAGTCTGCTTGAGATTTTCTCCTTCTCCCTCTGCCCATCCCCCTGCTTGTGCTTGTGCTCTCTCTCTCTCTCTAAAATAAATAAATAAATCTTTAAAAAAAATAAAATGTTTGCCAATATATGTTTTAAGAACCACAAAGCGGTATAAAAATTGAGCTCCCATAATAAATGGTGTGATTTTAGGGAAGCTATAACTTAAAAGCTGACTTCTATCAGCTTGTGACTGATGCCTCTAAGGGGCCACCATAAGAGGTGCTCCCTTGGACTGACACAGTATGTGACTCCAGTAAACTACTATTAAAATGCACATGATTCAGGAGAACGAAGGGAAAAGGAGAAAGCATTAACTGCTATGGAGTACTCTCACGGAATTCTTGCTCAGACTGGCCAATTCTGTGACGCTGAGCGATAGCAAAGGTAAGGTTTTATGAGTGAGAGAAGGAATAGAGAGGTTCCAGGTGACACCGAGACAGGGAGCCCCAGGTAAACACAGAATGGGCATCCCCCAGGCCAGTGCAGTGACAGCCAGAAGGCCAGCACCCTTCATCCTGGAACAGTGACTGTCTTCCTCTTAGTTTTATTTTAGGAAGTGTTTCTTCCTTTTAGACAACTATCTTCCTCCCCGTAAGACAGAATATTTAATGTATGAAAGACAAAAGTGAGAAAAAAAAAATCACAATCCCTAGCTTCCCCTCAGCCAAGAATGCTGTGTAGTATTTTACTCACAATATTTCATTTAATCGAAGACATCATCAATTGTAAGACACCAGTTTCATGTAATACTATGAAAGAAAAATTGTTTCCAGTTTAAACTCTGACATGACATCGATTACAAGATTTATCCCAATTTCAGAGATGATAAATGGGAAAAAAATGTACATCTTAAAATCTATGAAGTGTAACACCTATACATTGATTGGGTCAATGTGTCTAGGCTGCTGCCACTGCCGGACAGAATACCATTCATCCGCTAGAGTTGGGATTACAATGTGAAATTTTCCATATAGTCGGAGTAGAGAACAGTTGGTTGCTACCAAAGACTTTTGATCATGATTATGGTGATGGTAATTTTAAGCTTCAGTTTCTCCTGAAGTAAAATGGAGAAAATCCTACATACAAATACAAAGGATTTTATAAAGTATACAAATGGCTTTATTCCAAGCCATAAGAAACAAAATTAGTTCTAACCAGTATTTCTGAAATTGAGGTTCAGAGCTCTCCTGTACACCCAAATTGCCTTCCCAGGGTCCCTGAGAGCAATAAGCAACCCAGATCCCATGTGAAATCCTACAGAGGACCCACTTCAGTTCACAGGCCCCTGAGACCTCATCAGTCCACCAGTCATCTTGATGCAGGAACTCCCTCATTCCAAGGGACCCCGTGTACTGTAGGGACATTTAGTTCATCTTGTCTTTGTTAAATAATGACTAGGAGTCCAGCACCAGGTAATATTATTAGAGGTGAAAAGGAAGTTGACTACCCAGTCCCTGCCCTACTCTTCATGGAAATCCCAGAATAGAGAATAGGTTCTCAGCAAATGGTGAGGTCAGGGTAGTCTCTGGAAAAAGCCAACAGGATCCCCATAGTCAACATGGATGGTTGAAAGGTGCATCATTACTTAAGTGAGTTCACCCGCAATCCAGGCTCTGGCCCTGGCCCTCCCAGGGCCAGAAGCATGGCTTGCCAGTACAGAGAGAACAGACTCACTGTATAAAATCAGAATGTAAGTTCATTCACTTACAAGAGGAATTATAATTGCTCCATGGACTTGAATACTCTGGTCCCCATGACCTATGGGAGAGACCTATGTGGGAAACCATACCACAGCTAGGCTATTTGTTGAGCCTAGAAGCAGAAAAGGGTGTTAGATGGATCAAATGTGCAATGACAATAGGTTAAGTTTGCCCCTGGGGCACCTACTTCCATAGCAGGGTCTCACCTTACAGAAATTCTATAAACCCAGTGGCTGCAACTCTTTCTTACATCTCCACATTAGATACAGCCTTGCTTAATGGGATCGGAACAAGCAAAATTCCATGGCAAAGGCACCTCCTCCTGTATGCTGCTTGGATGGGCATTGTTCAAAGATCTGCTTTTTATTATTATTCGGAGGTGCCCAGCCCCCTTCTTTCTTTAGGTATGGTCCCTATTTCCATTAGGTCTTATTCTGGCCTGAGAGGAAATTTGTCTCTCCAACTCATACCCATTTCACCACTCATTCAACAATCAATCACTAATCGAGCAACTACTATGTGCCAGGGTTCAAGGCACTATGGTAGGCACTAGAGGCAGGAGAGGGAGCAGGTGTGACAAGTGTTACAATGGAGGAAGCACAGAATGGACTGGAGGCACACAGGAGAGAACCTGGAACAGACTCTGGGATGGAGAGCTGCGTGAGAAAGTTGATGGGAAGGTCACCTAGAAAAGGCTGAAGGATCTGTAAGGAAGTGACAATGATATAATTGGGCAGAGAGAGAAGCTGAGCTTCAGATGATCCTACAGGGAGCTCTGAAATTAAGAAGGCCCTTCAGAGTGCTCCTGTATCTAAATAAATACCTCTTTACCCAACTTCATGTTCTGGAGCCTTGACCTAGCACCTCAGGATTCAGTCCCGAGTGCAGTCCTCCAGCTCCTACTGGTACCTGTCAGACAGACCCTGAAGCACCTTTAGTGTAGAATCAGTCCCTCTCCTCTTTAGTGGGCCCAGCATACCCTCTGTCGAGTTGTGCTGGGATTTGGCCCTTGTGATTGGTCTGGTTGCCAGGAGAGGAGCCAGAGGTAGTTCTGAGAGAAACAAGCATCATCTTGGAAGACACCCGCCTCAACGGAAGCCTCCACATAATCATCAGCATCCACCCAGCAGAGGAGTGGGTCACGTCTGTGGCTCCAGGGGAATCTGTAAGCCGAAAATTCCCAACTGCATCTACCCAAATTTCCCCACTTGGTCTCAGGGTCACTTTATTCTCTATTAGGGCCCTGACTCTGGCATTACAGACCCGCCAGGGCTAGAATTCATCTTTCTCTGAAGATCTGTTCCTCCTACAACTGAGTTCTGAGCCTGATTCTCCATTCTTCCTGGCCCTTCTACAGAGATTAGGATTGTCTTAAATGCTGCCAAGGAGGCCTCTGGCTCTCACATTTTGCCTAGAATCGGTGATTAATCCCGCTCTGAGCCTGCCGTTCTCTCTCTTCAGTGAAACAATGGCATTCAGTGACTGACACCAATTCCATAATCCTACTAGTTACTATTGCCCTCAAACCTCTCTAGGGCCCAAGACACTACATGAGCCAGTGCAGCCCCTTCCACCAGTATCCTATCCTAGGCTTGACAACTGCACTGCTGCACACACCTGGGGCCCTCCTTCCTCCTCCTGCCATCAGTGTTGAGGTCCTCATTACCAGATGACTGGTTAGTGGGAGCTCCAAGATGGCATTTTAATATCTTCAAGGACTATGCCTGACGCCAACTGTCTTAGCTTGGGTTTCAGGGAAACAGACTAAGATGGACAGATGTGTACAGAAAGTTGAGTGGACAGTTTTCGAAGGAGATACACGTGTGAGAAAATGAGGAAGGTAGGGTTGGGAGACGGAGAAGCTGGACAGCAGTGAGGCTGAAGCCCAGGTCCCCGCCAATTTTATGGGGACTTGGGAGCTAAGACAGCCTTGCAGAGCAGGCCTGAACAGAGGCAAGGGAGCTAAGCCTCTAATTCCCAAACTAGCTGGTCACTGACTGTGTGCTGCCCCTCGGAAAGGGCACAACTTTGGGGAGGTGGTTCCTGTGGCTCAGAGCAGATCTCAGTGATAGCTGCAGCAGTTGCTGCCGTGCCCAGCATCTGGGGGTGAGTGCACTGACGCCAAAAAGGGGATCTGGGCGGAGCCCTATGGTGTCCACCCCCAGGGATATGGGATCCAGTCAAGAGAAGGGATTAAGGGAAGGGGGAGAAGGAGAGAAGGAAAGTATCTCAGGGAGAAGGAGGAGCATGTCCCAGACAGGGACAGCAAGTGGAAAGATGTTTGTTTGCTGGGATGCAAAGTACTGGGGGGAGCAGGGTGGCAGATGAGGCTGAAGAGGAAGGTAGGAGGAGGGAGGAGGGGCATGGGGTGTGTATGCATGGCATGCTCATTCCACCTTTCAGAGGGCATTCCTGTTTCTCCCATTTCTAAATTTTTGTAGCAGTAAGTCACTTCGTCCCCAAGTATTGACACAGAGCCCCTTTGAAGAATCTAGGCTTATGGACAAAAACAAGAAGAGCTCAACACCTGGCAGTATAATTGGAATGCCTGGAATAGGTAGAATGCCCTGAGACACACCATTTAACACACTCCACCTGCCCTATGCTGTGTTCTATGGGAGGGGCTGCAATTATTTCCCTGCTTTAGTGCATACAGAGCCAGAAAACTGAGGAGAGAATTTGCTCTGGCTTCCCTGGGCCCCACATAGGGCCCAAATCAGCATGCTCCATGAGGACAGCTGAGGACAGCTAAGGGCTGCAAAGGGAGAGAGAAAGAGAGAGAGAGAGATGTGAAAGAAGGTGCTGGACAGGAAGATGGGCAGAGTCTGTGGGGCTCTGGAAAAAACCCTACACCTCTTACTTAAGGCTCTAAAGAGTAGGAATAGATACAGTCCTGTGAGTTCAACGATCCTTTGATTGTATATTTCTGGTAAACATTTTACAACACACTTAATGAAAGCAAGACATCATCCTTTGATGACCAAAACAGTGTCTTTTCTTTTGGGTGAGGTTTGTGATAGTGGAAAGGGAGACCAGGTGGCCTGTAAGGCCTGTTGAGGGGTTTTTCCCCTCTAAATAATGGGATCAGTGAACCAGTTAAGCGTGTAACTCTCCAGTCTAAGGTTCCTTTCTGGACAGCACACTGACTTTCCACTGGGGCATCCCATCCCTCAGAAAGAGTTAAAGTCCCACACCCATCCTTACCTTCGTACCTCACCTAGCAATCAGCAAGCAGATGGCCCTTTCTGATTCCACCTGACTTCTCCCTGGTACATTCTTCTCTACACTCTCCTCCCTTTGTCCCTGCCTTGCAGTGTATGTTACTTGATTCACAAAAGTACTGCATTCTCGGCTCAGGCAAACATGTGGCAGGGCTTTGTTGAAGCAATAGGTAGAAAGGCAAATGCTACATCACAGATTTAAATTAGTAAAGCAAAGATCAATCTAGTATTTATAAAAAGAAGAAATCTATTAATTCCTTATCCTCAAATAGGGCAAATCGATGTCTTAAACAGTCTCGTTCTCTTAATAGCTGGTACTTTAAGACTAGCTTACTGCACTAGGCACCAACACACATTATCGGATTACACATATTATTGATTTTACCAATGTACTTCATTAGTGAGTTCAACTAACAATACCTAAAAACATAACTTATCTACCTAGCAGGTTTGCATCTGCCCCAACTATTCATTACCAATAGCAAATTTGCTTTACAAGAAGCCAAATGCTTCTCACAGTGACCAGATAATTTTGGACAATCAGCAGCAGTAGCAGATGGCATGTCTATTGGTCAAGCCACCCAAGGGGCTCCCATGTAGAAGATGCTCCCTATGATGTTTGTAAGCATCCTTCCACTCATCAATGAGCACCTGAGGGGCATCTGTTCCGTGCCCTGGCTGTGCGTGAGCAGGAGATGCAGTGAGAGGCTTGGCTTCTGGAATCCCTAAATCCAGTTCCTGTCCCACTGCTGTCTCCTGGGAGCTGCATGAACTCTGGCAAGGCTCTCCACCCCTTTAAGCTTTAGTCTCCTTGCCTGAAGAACAGGGCTGCCTTCAGTACTGCCATGAGGATTGACCACAACAGTGAAGTGAAGGTGCTGGGGAAAACTGAAAATCATCCTCTGGGGGACGTTGTTGCTGTTGCTGTTTTTGTGGTTGTTAGACATAAGACAACTTTTGCTTTTCCAGTTTTCTAGTCTCAATTATGTCACAGGTTTTTCCATGAAACACTAGAGACCGTCTTATTCATCTGATATCTTCAGTGCCTGGTATATCTCTGACATTCCATAACTGTTGGGTGAATGAGTGTTCATTATTAGTGATCATTTGTTTTATTTCTATTAAATAGATTTTAAGTAAAATAATTATAATAATCAATACAAATGATAATTATTAACAGATGGGCCATCGTTTGACAAAATTAAAGACAAATAAGATATTATATTGTACATGCATGCTTGCAATAAATACATATCAAGTCCATGCTAAGTGCTCAGCCCTGTCCTTGGTGCTGAAGACAAGAACAAGACACATAAGGTTCTCGTCCTAACAGCCGGGGCCCTATAGAAAGGGAAGACAAACAGGGGCATCTAGGTGCCTCAGTCATTAAGCGTCTGCCTTTGGCTGGGGTCGTGGTCCCAGGGTCCTGGATCGAGCCCCACATCCGCGGGAAGGCTGCTTCTCCCTCTCCTACTCCCCCCTGCTTGTGTTCCCTCTTGCTTCTCCCTCTCCCACTCCCACTGCTTGTGTTCCCTTTCTTGCTGTGTCTCTCTCTGTCAAACAGATAAAATCTTAAAAAAAGAAGAAGAAGAAGAAGGGGAAGATAAACAAACAGTAAATATACAGATATCGAGATAACTGGAAACGGGTGTAATGGAGGGAAGGTACGGATACTTCAGAGTGACTTCTCAGAAGAGATGATATTTGAGGGATTGAAATTTTAAAAGGCAGCTTGGCCCCTGAAGTTCTGCAATCAATTTTGTAGACAGAAGGAACAAGTGCAAATGGCTGTAGGCAGAAGTGAGTTGTTAAGTTCAAGATACAAACAATAACCTTGTGTGGCTAGAATGAAATGAAAGAGAGAAAGAATGATATGCGATGGGGCCAGAATCTGTACCATGCTGAGCTACAGGAAGGATTGAGGATATTAATTTAAGTGGAGTGGGAAATGAACAAAGACTTATAAGAAGGAAGGACATGATCCACTTCACATTTTTAGAGTTTCAGTCTGGCTAATATGCAGAGAAGGATTTGTAGGAGAGAAGAAGCTATTTCAACAAAACAGTCTTAGTTTGGGTTCCCCCAGAAGCAGCCCCTTGGTAGGACTGTGGGAAAGTGATACAGAGAAGGGGAGGCAAGCAACAAACAGCTCATTAATAACTATTACCATGTGAGTATCTGAAGTTTTAATCCTTTAGAGAAACTCAGGAAATGCTTTTTAAAAACCTCTGAATAGTCCCACCTAAAAGGCATGGGAGCTGGGGTATTTAGGCACCAACTCCCAAACTGAGGTTGCTCTTAGGGGGCAGTGGGTATTAACCCCCCAGCACTTCTAGCCTACAGCAGGTGGGCAGAGTGGCCTTTCAGGATTGGAGGAGGACAGCCCTCGGGCACTGGGATACCAAGTCTGAGGGAGAAGAGTGGGCATCAACATCATCTGCTACACCAGGTCAAGTGTAATGCTGGCTTGGAATAGGAGATAGTGCTGCAGATGGTGGGAAGTGGATAGATTTGAACTTGAGCTGACATAGCTTGCTAGCTGTGTGGGGACTGATGGAAAGAGAGAAGTCAAGGATGGCTCTTGGAGTGGGAACTTAATAAGCATCTGGGTGGATACTGGAGCCACCTTATGAAATGGGAATGACTGGAGGAGGCATCAGCTTTGAGGGTAAAGAATCAAGAAATTTATTTTTTTTTTTTTTAAAGATTTTATTTATTTATTTGAGAGAGAGAGAATGAGAGATAGAAAGCATGAGAGGGAAGAGGGTCAGAGGGAGAAGCAGACTCCCTGCTGAGCAGGGAGCCCGATGCGGGACTCGATCCCAGGACTCCAGGATCACGACCTGAGCCGAAGGCAGTCGCTTAACCGACTGAGCCACCCAGGCGCCCAAGAAATTTATTTTGAGATGCTTATTAGAAATCAAAATGGAACTGCCAAGTATACAGTTAGAAACAGAGGTTGAGCTTATGGAAAATGTCCCTGAACTCTGCCTCCCAACCCCCTGCAATAAGATAACATGCTTTATGCCAACTTATAGCCATTTTCTAGGTTGGTCTCCTTGAAAGATGTCATCTGAATTAATGATTCTGCCACCTTGGAAGTATTTGCAAAACACTACCAGTGAAAATAGGCTGGTTGCAGAAATTTGAGATCCAGTACTTACTGAACAGCTGTCATGTGCCTGGCCTTGTATTCCACCATGTCACATACATTATTGCATTTAAGCTTCCAGGAACCCAGGATATAGGTTTTATTGTTGCCATTTTAGAGCTGGGAAAACTGACTCAGAGAGGTGAGTTGACTTATCCAATATCACACAGCTAAGGAGAGGAGAAGCACTGGGCTCCCAGGCTCTAGATCCATGCTCATATTCCCCTGGCACCATGTTGCCTGGCTCAAGAGTCAAGAGCTAACCTTGCACTCCAGCTTGGATCCCAGAGTTTGGCTGCTGAAGGATTTCAGCATCAACTTTTAGTCTTTTGCTAGAGACCCCACCCAGGAGAAACCAAAAAGGAAGGTACCAGATGATCATTTCCCAGGTTATGTCTGAGGAACAGTGAAAACCAAATAAAGATCTCATGATCATCAACCTGAAGACTACATAGCATATTCTTTTCTTGGTGAGTCACAATGCACATTGGAACGTTAACAATGTGGATAACACTGTAGTTTAACAAAACAAAACCCGTCTACTTTTGTTTAATGTGGCATTTCCCAAATCTCCTCTGCCATTGTACCCTGATTTTATGACTGCCCCATTAACATAGCCAGAATTAGTGTTCTGAGGAACAGGCTCGAAAATCCCACACGTGAATAAGTCAGGATACCTTAGTTTTCATCCTGTCTCAGTCAGTTCACCCCTCCCCACTACGCCCATACACCCATTGCTCTATGACCTTGAATATTGTGCTTACGCTCTCTGAAACTCAGACTCCCCATTCTTAGGATGGCAGTCACAATTCCTCCATTTCACAAATGTTTGTTGAATTGGGCCAGGCCATGTAATAGGACTGGCAAGTCAGCAGTGAATGAATGGGCTCTTGACCGCTTGGCTCCTGGTGGCTCACCTCAGAAGAGGGGGCCACCTGTTGCCCCTAGATAATCTCCAGAGCTTTCTCTTTTACAAGAATGAACTCAAGACTTTTACCAAAGCAGATGAGAAAAGTGATCATTTTTCCACAATGAGTCCTAAGGCTAGCTGAGAAGTAGCCCTCAGAGCAGGGCTATTTACATAATTTGTCTGCCAGCACAAAATAACAATGCAGGGACACTTATTCAAAAAGCAGGGGGGAGTGCAACTAAAGGTACTAAAATATAAAGCTTTTCTCTTTAAAAATATTGTATTAAAAATATTGTATTACCTATAAACCATAATAGGCAGGATAGTGATATGTGAATAACATAAATTTATAAATTACAAAACCAATATTTTGGCATCATAATTTTATATAACACATTAAATAATACTTTATTATTTATTAATAATATAAATCAAATATAAATAAGTATAATAAATATAAATTAATAAATAATCTTAATGTAATACCTTGGTTGATATTTTTCCGGCTTGCTTTACTAGAAATTCATTTACTAGGTTATTGAAATTTATACTTTCAGCAACTTCATTTTTGCTTTACATAGGACTATTCTGAATAGTCTCTCTTGGCAAATGCAAGATTGCAAATAACTTTTGGTAATTTTTTATCTTGAGAAGGATCTTTCTGATGATGCAACTATTACTGGAACTGTTAAGAGTATTTTATAAGCTGTGACAACACTAGGATGCATTTCTGATAAATTCTTTCAAAATAGAAGTGTTAGTCCATCTAGAGCTGATAATTCTTGCAAAATAATTTTTCTAAAATGATTTAACCCTTCATATAATTCAGTTTTGTGTAAGTCTGAATTTACTTTTAAATACAAACTTATACAATGGCATTTTAATGTTTCTTCTGACATTTCTTGTAACTTATGGAAGATGTACAACAAATCAAAAGTGGCATCATGGTTTGTGTATCATTCAAAATGTCTGCACATGAATTATATGGCTGGATCTCAATTACAAGGAAAAAATAATTTCTCAATTTTCTTTTTTATTAATAATAGGTTCAGTCAAAGCATCATATGAAAGTATGGTTCTAGGGGCACCTGGGTGGCTCAGTCAGTTAAGCATCTGCCTTCAGCTCAGGTCATGATCCCGGGGTCCTGGGATCGAGCCCTGAGATGTCTCAGTGGGCAGCCTGCTTCTCCCTCTGCCTCTCCACCGGCTCATGCTCTCTCTCTCGCAAATAAATAAAGTCTTTTTTTAAAAAAGAAAATATGGTTCTTTTCCATTGAATGTGATGATCTTTAAATTTAATTTCTATTTCTAAGCCTGTGGATGTCTACTTTGCAATGCTGCAACAGCTTTCAAACCCAGAGGTTTAAAAGTCTTTGAAGAATTGTAATAGCTCTCTTGTACGCTTTATTGCAATGCCCATATGGATGCTTTCATTCTGTGATAATTTGCTCACAAAGTTTACTGCCTGTGCCTACAGTTCCTATCCAGGCACTCAGAGTTAATATCTGCTCAGAGGCCACTGGGATAGGCTCCAACTGCAGACCTCAGCACTGGCCAACGGGGAGCTCCTCCTGTCTCCCAGTCACGCACTACCACTGTGGCTGCAACAATCACCACCCGTCTGGCCTCAGTGCCCTGGAGTGCCCCAGGCATGCATAGGAGATAGTCAGGCCAACTGCTCAGCATGTGTGTTGCCCACTGCCTGCCATGTTTGGAGGCTTGGCCTACACTTGCATGTGTGCTGCCTGGAATATCTCCTCTGCTCACATGCGTGCTCCTTCGTACCATCAGACTTTCTTACAAAACACAAGTTCAATGATAAAATCATTACAAATTCCAAGATGGTAACAGCAGAGCATAACCAAGAGCCTGGCTCCTTCTGAGAGTAGACTGTGCAGGTCTCACTCCCATACAGCCAGCCCCTCCCCCCACCCCAGAGAGGCAGCAGCAGTAACACTATTTATTTGGTTTTCCAGAAACCCTCTGGCATCCTTTAGTGTCAGTTTTGCAGCCCTACCATGTGAGTCCACCTTGAAGAACTGCCTTGAGATGAATAGCTTGGCCTGGGGCTCTTCCATCAGATCCTTTGCTTGTGGGCATCAAATCAAGGCGTTTGCCATGCTGGATTCTTTGAGACCAAACCTTAGCCTATCTTCCTTTGACTTCCTAATTTACCCCTACCCAATAAAACCCTGTCTTTACTTTCAAAACCCTCCACTGGTAAGTCCCTCTGATCCTAAGATGTCATCCCTCTTGCAGGTTTTGCTCACTTGGCTTTGCTGGATTCCAACTTGGTTTTTCCAATGGCAGTGAGATTGGGTTTAAAAATAAAGCAAAGGAATCATAATTGTGATAAGAATTAGCCCAGGAGCAGTGACTAATGGAGGTGACTATGAATTAAGTGACTAAGCGTCAGTGGGCCAAGTAGCTATTATGAGATACATCTCAGCAGAGATAAAGAGCAACAAGCCCTGCTTCTCCAGCCCTTTTTCCACACTGGCTCTCTCTGCTCTCCACTGCTCTTGAAATTATGAATTTTAAATAGGAAAACCATCATCTTTCTCCTCACTGAGACAGCCCCTTGGAATGCACTATGAAACTGATGGGAACCAATATTCGTAAGCACCCACTATATACCAAACACAGTACTGGGCACTTTGTAAAATCTTACTTACTCTTCATGACAATCCTATAAATTGTCTGACTTCCCTCCCAAAAAGGCAGAGCCAGAGCATTCAGAAAGCCTGGCCCACACTGCCATAGTGGCCTGGCTAATTGTGTCCAAGGAGACCTGCTGGGTTCTGGGCCTATTCTATGAGGGTATCTGGCCTGAACCAAAGTGACAAGCTGATGTAAGGGTGCCAAATCCCACTAGGTTAACCAAGAAAAGAGATAACCAGCCAAGAGAGTGAGTGGCCCAGGGGACCCTCTTCATGAGAACATTTGAAGAGGATGCCAACAAGTCAACATCTGGAGGGCTCCCTAAGCTGTAGTTTGGGGCTGGATTCATGTGGTGCCCACAGCTACTGATGTGGGCAGGCTGGCACCAGTCAAGGGAGCCATGGCAGAGCATTCAATTCATAAGGTTAAGCAGGTTGCCCACAGTCATACCAAGAGAGCTTCAATTCCAACCTGGACCTGGCACATGAAGCTTCCACCATTAACTGGATATGACATTGACGCAAAGGGGTTTTTTTGTTAGCTTCCCCCACCCCCGTTCAGCTGAACTATAGGAGAACATAATCCTCCACCTCCATCTTGACAAAGTGCTTCATACAACCAAACTAACCTACCTGGGAGGCCTGGGGTCCCTGATACTCTGAGTTAAGGAACAATTCAAGTCCAAGTTACCCAATTTGCAAACTGAATAATAAAAATAGGCCATGTTTATTTCTCTGGATGCCAACAGACTTTGTCAGCCTGGCTCTTGCAAATCAGTTTTCAGACTGCTGTCTCTGCTATGGACTTAAACTCTATTTTTCAACAAAATGCTATTTTGAAACAAAACTGAGCAGTGATTCTTTTGTCTAGGCCATGTTTATTTTTCTCTAGAAACAATGACTACTATTGATTTAACGGGCAGAGGCCCTTGAGGAAAGTAGGAACTAGGAACAAACAAGATTTACCAAGAACAAAAAATAAATCAGTTAATATTTCAAAAAACATTATGCTATTCCATATTTAATGGAGGACAGTCCATGTGCCAGGAAGTGACTGAGGGAGGTAGTTGACGAAGGAGGAAGTAAATAGAAGTCACAGTGAGACTGGTACAGAATTAAAGAATGACACAGCGGGCTGGGGGGTGGGGGGCACTTCTTCCTGCTCCTGTTGTTTCTGTCCATGTGTGGCTGCGACACTCCTGCCACCCCCCCCACCTCTCATTGCTCTTCTCCAGGAGGCCAGCTCTCGTCCGTGCTGCCTGTGGCTGAGTGGATATGTCTGTCCAGTTGAGGGGTTTAACTGGTTCTCACACCAAGCTAAGTCTTCCAACTTAGCCTTTATCACGAATAAAGATGATGTTTCAGCTCTCATCTGCTCATTCTTTTGTCTTCTATCTCACTGTATTCAGAATGCAGGTAGGAAAGAGAGGTTCTTGTCATGGGGTCCATGCTGTCTGTGGCTGAGTGGATAGGTCTGTCCAGTTGAGAGGTTTAATTGGCTCTCATACCAAGCTAAGTCCTCCAACTTAGCCTTTATCACGAATAAAGATGATGTTTCAGCTCTCATCTGCTCATTCTTTTGTCTTCTATCTCACTGTATTCAGAATGCAGGTAGGGAAGAGAGGTGCTTGTCATGGGGTCCATGCTGTCTGTGGCTGAGTGGATAGGTCTGTCCAGTTGAGAGGTTTAATTGGCTCTCATACCAAGCTAAGTCCTCCAACTTAGCCTTTATCACTAATAAAGATGATGTTTCAGGTCTCATCTGCTGACTCTCTTGTCTTCTATCTCCCCATGTTCAGAACGCAGGTGGGGAAGGGAGGTGCTCGTCATGGAGCCTTCTCACACCCTAGCACCATCAGTCCCTTTACCAACACATTTTGGGAACAGGCATTCAACCTGCTTCCTCCTGGAGATGTCATTCAGACCGTACTCCTTCTTCTCATTCACAGGTTCATTCTGAGGAGCAGCACCAACCTCTTTGACCACGTGCTCTTCTTATCCACCACTCTAGTTCCCATCCCAAGAGAGGTCTTATGGTTACCTCAACTTACTTTGCCTTGTTTCAATGAACTTATACCAGCTCCACAGGGACACTGTTTCCTCTGCTAAGTCTACTTTGACTTCATGGTATGCTCGGGGATCTGGCCAAGTATCAGTACCAGGTCTTGGGAACCTAAGTTTTCCCTTTAGGAAAGAGAGGGAAGCCCACAGTTGTGTGGCCCCCTCATTCTCCGTGATTCTTCAGAGTTCAGGGCAGCATTTCTTTGTCACATCTGCAATTTCTTCCAGCTCCCTTGGAAGTAAATCATGGGGGTTTGAACTCATTTAAAGCTGCTTTGCACTATCACTTGACCTATCTTAGATTTCAGGTCCCTCTTAATCATGTTTGTTCTACCCTTTGCAGTTTTAAGTTCATCCTGCTTGACAGAGAAGACAGAAGCAAAACCAACTGCTTTCTCTGTCATCTGTTTACATCATACTATTGGCCTAGCATTTCAGCCCTTGTTTCAGCTTCTTGCTTCAGAGGTAGCTTCAATTTTGTTGTTGTTGTTGTTTGTTTGTTTGTTGTTTTTGGTCAGGAACAACTTCTGCAAGCTGCATCTCATCCTGGGCTTTACCTACTCTGATATGGTTTTTGTACATTCGTACTTCTCTTGTGCTTTCCTAGTTGTTTTGCAATTGTTCTATCTTTTATGAAAGGCTTTTATATATCTGAGTTCATGCAGGAGCCCTCTGTGGGGTCACTTTGCGCCCAAGTCTCCCCCTGGCTATACCTGCCCTTTTGCTTCCTCATCAAGTTTCTGTATCTGAGATACTCTGCGATCTTTCTTTGTTAAAATGCTAGAGTTTCCTTATTGATTCTCTATATCCTGCATATCACTAGATCTGTACATGAGACCTTAGTTATTGTCCGTGTCAAACTCCCTATTTCTCCCTCCTTAGAATAGCTGTACCTTTCCACTATTCTTCCTTCAGGGTCAGGACCCTTGTTCTCTATAGTTAACAATTAATAGTCTGCTTTTGCTCCTTATCCCCCAATTTTTAAAGCCACCTTAGTCAGGTTAACAATTCTCTTGCAAAACGCGTTCTTCCCCACCCTCCAAGCGTCTTCGGCTGCTGAGTAAGTGGCGAGCAGGTGGGATGCTCGGGGCATGCACAATGGGTCAGGTGTCCATGTGGACAACCCTTGCAAAATCCCCTCACCTCTCCAAAGACCTCAGGTTCATTGTCTGCAACATGCATAACTATCTACTTCCTACTTCTTGTCATTTTGTGACAATTAAATCAAGAGAAATCTATAGCCATCTATACAAATGCTCCCATGAGTCCATCTGTCTTTCTCTGCCAACCACCCCAAGCAGCAGGCCTGTCAGTTCTTGCTTCATCCTACTTCATGGATTTCTAAACCACACTCTTCTCTCTGACACTATATCTACACAGCTAGAATCTCATACAGGTCTGGGCTTCTAGGCCTGCTTTGTTCTTATTATCCTGAGGGAGAAGAAGACAGGCAGGAATAAGGGGCTACCCCAGGGCCTGTATTTTTTCTGAGTTCCAAAGTCTGATGTCAACTGCTCTTGCAGGAAGTTCCAGTGACCCTCCTCATGGGAGAAAAGGGAAAGCTGGCCTTTCCTAGATGAACACCATCTAGGGACATGGGCTCTTCAAAGAGAAGGCACCTGACCTGGTGCCAAAAGTCTCAGGGAATATCCTCTACTCATACTCTAAAAAATACTATAATGATGTAGGGAGATTCCAAAGGCAAACACGTCACCTGCAGAGATGTCTAGGAGGATACAGAGTTTGCTCACGGCTATAGTGTAAGAGAGAGGCGTACCTTCCACTCTTCGTGTTTTTGTACTATTTGAATTCTTTGTTTCAGGGCAAGCACGTGTAGGTCAGTGTTCTGCTATGACTGGCTGTGACCCTTGGCAGGGAGGTCCCTCCCAACCCAATGCCATGGTGGCTGGGATTAGGATGGCAGCTTATAAACTCTCCTGTGAGAACTGAGCTGATATTTCTGCAAGACCACTCACTGAACACTTAGGTACTGTGCTTAGGGCCTTACGTATAATCTCAGTCAACCTTCATGAGAACTATGAGAAGTCACTAGTGGCACTCCAGGTTTTCAGGTGAAGAAGCCTAGACTTGGTGAGGTTAAGTGACAGCATGTGGCAAGACACAGGTTTGAACATACACCTCTCCACTTCCAGAACTGATTCTGTTAGCCACTTCTCTATGCTATGCTGCCTCCTCCCCAGCCTGAATCTTCACCCCCTATACACACACACATACACACACATACATACACACACACACACACACACACACACACCATCACCATCATCAGCCCTCCACCTCAAAGTGATGTTTGAGACTGCTTGCAGGTGATCAGGGAGTGGCTTAAACACCATAGACACTCGTCCATGGGTGGAGAAACAGCTGTCCCCGCCCCGACTTGTCTCTGGAGGGTGAGAAGAGTTTGGTGAAGATGTCTAACCAAAGGGCTGTCTTTCAAGAGACTAGTTCCCTCATCTCCCTGCTGCTCATCTGAGGATGGTCCTGGGGTTGAAGTCCTGGCTCGGTGTAGCCCCTTCTCAAGCTTCTTACCCTGTTTGGCTGCTTCCCGAACACATGCTGTGTGACTTTTCAGAGGCCACCTCCTCTGAGCCAGCATTCCGTCAGTTGTAAAACGAGAAGTGTCATACTGAGTGATCACTAAGAACCTTCCAGGACTCCCTGACTCCTCTTTTCTAAATTTGAGCCTTTGTCCAGAGGAAGTACAACTGCTACCTGAGCACCCAGGTACTTTGGTTTCCTCTTCAGTAGCCACCTTGTGGGGCATGTGCCCAGGTCACAGCCCCTAAGAAGTAGGCCTGTGGCACAGTGTCTCTCTCTGTGGGCAAGGACCAAGGCTTGTACTAGTTTGGTATCAGGGAGGCAGGACATCAAAGTGGTCAAGCGAGAGGTCTCTGGAGTCAGAAAGACTTCAAGTCCCAATACTGCCTCTTCCTAGCTGAATGACCTAGAATACATTATTTAAAATCTCTGAGCTTCAGCTTCCTCATCAGTAAATTGGGCATAACATTCCTATTCCACAGAATTGTGAAAATCAAATGAGAATATGCATGTAATTAATTTAAGTGCTTAGAGCCTGGCATGCACATATGCATATACACACAAACACTCAATAAATTGATGGCTATTATTCCTCACAGTGCCTTGCAGGGAGGAGAGCACAGTAGGTGTGTAATTCTGCTGCTCTGGTCCATTGCTGTGCTTCAGGCTCCAGACCCATAGAGAGAGTGTGGTGAATGCCCCTCCGCAACAACGTTACTCTAGTGAGATTCGGCCAACACTGATGGGTCCAGAGTGGGAAGGTGGGGGTGGTGGGAAGGAAAGAGGGAAGCTCTCACTAGTCATAGACACCTCTTAGTCCAAGGACAGACACAGGAAAATCCTAAAATGGTCATCCTCTCATCCCCCGCCCCCAAAAGCAGAAATGATCAGTTCAGCAAGTTGACCAACAGGAGACCCAACAGACACACTATTATACAAGTGAAACAGTGAGTAATCTCAGCATGTCCATCTTTTCCATTACTGGAGGCCTCAGGGTCTCAGCTAGGCCAGCATTTCCTAGCATCATGGTCATTAGACAGAACTTGGGGATAAAAAGGGTGCAATTAGTTTGTATCAACTGAAAGGTCCGCTCAGTGAAACCCCATGTGCTGTCCTCTGCTCACATATAGTCCACATCAGGGGCCCACGTTTTGTTATCTTCCTCTAGTTTATAAGACAAGCCTTGGCCTGAAATTCAGTAAGAGTGAGGAATGACTCAGCAGGGGAATATATTGTTTGAATCCAGCTGTTGAAATGTGGCAGTTTGTGAATAATTAGTTGATTTGCTCTAGAGAATACACTGAAAATGCCCAGGATGGAAGCCCAGGATCCACCAGCTGTATGGAGTTCACCTTCCCTCTCCCAAGTTGTAAATGATTGTATTAGCCTATTCGAGCTACTGTAATGAAATGCCACAAAACACCACAAAGTGGCTGTGGATTTGTCACACGTGGTGGTTCCCGATCATCTCTGACCATCACCCTCACAGTCCTTCCCAATTCCTGAAGAGTAGCCCATGTTCCCCACTGACTGGCTACAGTCCTGCCCCATATGATCTAAGAAGGCTGACAGTCCTCCTGCCTGTTGTCGCATTTCTTCTTTCCCTTTAGTTCAAACTGTCAGTGTCTTTGCTGGCATAATCCCAGCTCTATTCCTGGCTTCTGTTGAAATGGCTGATTAAGTCCATGAGTCACACCCATGATTTGTTTATCAAACGGTTGTTCAGCCATGCTGTTCTCTTCACAAACTTTCTCACTTTCTGCAATATGGACAGGCTGAGAATTTTCCAAATCTCCAAGTGCTGGTTCCCTTTTGCTGAAAAGTTCCTTCTTCAATTCACCTTTCCTTTCCCCTTTCACTCTAAGCATTCAGAAGGAACAAAGCTGCTTCTTGAGCACTTTGCGTAGGAACCTCCTCTGCTAAATACCCAATTCCATTGCTCCCTAGTTCTACCTTCCACAAAACGCTAGAACATAATTCAACCAAGTTCTTTGCCACTTCCTAACAAGGATTGCTTCTCCTCCAATTTCCAACAACATGTTCCTCTTTTCTCTCCAGGGCTCACCAGAATCACCTTTAACATTTCTATAGCACACCTCTGGGGTGCCTGGGTGGCACGGTGGTTAAGTGTCTGACGTCGGCTCAGGCCCTGATCTCAGGGTCCTGGGATCAAGCCCCGCATCAAGCCTCATATCCGGTTCCACGCTCAGTGGGGAGTCTGCTTCTCCCTCTCCCTCTGCCCCTCCCCCTGCTTGTGTGCATTCTCTCTCTCAAATAAATAAAATCATTAAAAAAAAAATTTCTATAGCATGCCTCGAAACTCTTCCAGCCTCTACCCGCTACCCCGTTCCAAAGCTGCTTCCACACATTTAGGTGTTTTTTACAAAAGCACCCCTCTTTTTAGTACCAATATCTGTACTAGTCAGCTAGGGTTGCTATAACAAAATACCACAGACCAGGTGGTTTAAATAGCAGACATTTACTTCTCATAGTTCTGGATACTGGAGGTCCAAGATCAAGATGTTGGCCATTTCAGTTCCTGGTGAAAGTCCTCTTCCTGGCTTGTAGATGATCACCTTCTTGCTGTGTCCTCACATGGTAGAATGATATCTCCTTCTCTCTTCCTCTTCTTATAAAGCCATTAATCCCATCATGAGGGCCCCATCCTTATGACCTTGTCTGATCTTAATTACCTCCCACAGGCCCCATCTCCCAATACCATCATATTGGGGGTTAGGGTTTCAGCATAGGAATTTAGGGGTGGGGGACACAATTTAGTCCACAGCAATAATTTAACAGCTATTTTTTACTAAATCTTCACCTGGTCCTAGGACCCTCTCCCCTATATTATTTGACACCCATGAATATTCTTAAGGAAAAGTAAAAATAGCTGTGCCTCCCATTCTCCCCCATCCCTCTTTCTTTAATTCCTAAATATTTGGTCAAATGATAACCACTAGCATTTGCTGAGGATTTACCATGTGCCAGGTGCTGTTATAAGTAACTTACAAGTATCAATAATCCTCATAACAACCCTATGAGAAACGTATTATTAATAACTACACTTGACATGAGGAAACTGAGGCACAGAAAGTTGTGTCTTGAGCTGTCTAACTTCAGATTCTGAACCCTTAACCAGCACACCATATGTCTCTGAGCCTCTTAGATGCTGCCACACCTCTGTGCCTTTGTCCATGTTGTTCTCTCTGTCTAAACATCTCTTCTGCTCCTGTTGCCCATTTAGCCAGCTCCTGCACTACTGTGAGTGCAGCTCATGTGTCTGTCCCTCCCCAACCAGGTGAGACTGAAGATCCACAGCCACAGGCCTACATAGTCTTCATCTTTGTAACTTCAAAACCAAGCACTTGGGGTTTAGCACCTTATTGCTATTTTAAAAATTGTTGAAATTAAATTTAAAGAGCAATATTTAGTAATAAACTGTTCAAATTCAGCAAATTTAGTAAACTGCTTGAGTTCAAGATCTGACCCTCATAATGAAACAGCAGGCATCTAATTTTTCTGTGGCGAATTTGCCAAGGATGAAATAAGATCCTGGGTCCTATCAACTCCTGAGAAATAGTTGTTCCTCCCCTTTGCCACCACCTTCCTCAGCTCTTGACTGAAGAATTGTACTGTGCTCCTCCTGGGCCTCTGGCCTCTTGTCTTACCCATTCCAATTCATCCTCCTCAGCACCATCAGAACGATCTACATAAATAGATCCAATCATGTCATTTCGTACCATCCCTTAAACATCCCCAGCTCCCCTTTTACTTCCACACACCCAAGGATAACCCTCATACTCTGCTGGTAGGTGCGGTCCACTCATGCAGCTGCAGTGATGCATTTTGAAATATTTAAATTATATCACATTTCAACACTGGAATGCAGGGTTGAGGGAAGATTCTGAAGTCATCTTGTGGACTCAGAGTGGAGAAATTTTAAACTCATTGGTTTTCCATGCTGATCAAGTTCTATTCAGCTGGAAGCAAACAAATCAATCGCATCATTTTTCACTTAATTAGCCTTGAAGCTGCTGGCCTGGGCATTCTCCCTGCCAAGCCAGCAGAGGCCATGCCTGCTTCATTCTCCTCCATTCTTCATTAATCAGCAGAAGATGTCACCCCTCTGCAGTTAGCTCCCAGGCCTGCAGCCACTTCCCCACGACTCCTGTAGCTCTTTGCTCACATCTATACTGGGAAGCTTCTCTCAGTCTGCTTCATGGACTAGGTATCTGTCTCTCCACGAGGGTCTGAATTCTGAAGGGGCAAAGACAATGCTCACCCATGATATATCCCCAGGACCTGGCATAGAGCTGGTACCCAATTAATTTTGAATAAAGGATATCACATCCTGAAGCAAAATTCCCAAGAGCCATGCTTAAGAATTAAATTTAAACTTCTCATTCCACTAGAAGAACCTGATAAAGGTCTTGCTGGTCAACAGTGCAAGGTACTCTCTCTAGCTTTTCTCTTTAAGTAGGTATACACACTCTCTATGTGTCTAGCTACCCAAAGTTAAAGCCACACCCTGGCATCTCACTGGCATCTTCTCCTCAATCCATGTGGATAAACTCCTTGTTGGGTTGTTAAAAAATTAGTAACCAGCCTAAGGTCTTTCTCGTCTTAGGGGCAGTCAGAGAGTTAGAGGACAATTATGATAGGTGTCATGCAGAACATGAGTACTCTTTTTTGGGTCAGAGGTTTTTGGATGGTCCTAAGAAGAATGCAACCCAGAGCTCCTCCTTGATCCTAGTCTGCACATGAACCAATGGTTGCCAATAATAAGTCTATTTGTGCTCCTAATCTAAGGCCAAGCCTCCATTTATACAGTGGATCCTATTCCCTGCCACTTATGGAAGGACATCACTCTAGCAATTTTCCTATTCTCTCCCATATCATTTTATTTTTCTCTTTACTGGATCATTTTCATCATTATACAAAAGCACTGTAATACCTCCAATATTTAAAAAAGAAAATCCTCCCTTGACCCCATGTCTCCTTCCAGCTATATTGTCATCGCAAAGACTTGGTCTTGGTTTGTCTATACTCATGGCCTCTACTTCCTTTCATCCTCTTATTTTCAACCCATTCTGATTGAGCTAATACCCAACATTACACCATAACTGTGCTAATCAAAATCACTAAAGACCTTCATGTTGTCAAAAGCAATGCCACTTCTCAGTCTTAGTTGACAAGACCCACCAGCAGCACTCAATATAGTTGATTACTCCCTCCTTCCTGAAACTTTTCTCACTTCACTTTTGGGATACCAGTCTCTTGGCTTTCCTCCTCCATCACTAGTTACTTCTTCGTGACCTCTCAGCCTCATTTTCTACTCCTCCTCACCTCCCTACTTGTGCATGTTGCAGAGCCTCAAGGATCAGTCTTAGACCCCTTGTCTGCCTTATCTACATGCATTCCCTAAATGATCCCATCCTGTTCCATGTTTTTTAAAAACCATATAGTACTGATTTACGTATCTTTTGCTCTACATCTTCCTTAAACTTCAGACTCATCTAACCAGCTGACTACTAGACAACTCCTGTTGAATATACAAATAGAGCATCCCAAACCTCATATGACTATTGGTAACTGACTTAAGCCTATTTGGTCACACATAACACTCTGTTTCTCTTTGGAAAAAAAATTACACATCAGCATGAAACAATAGGAAATTAAACAAATATTGATAAGACAACTGGTTTTTCATGTGGAAGAAAATCAAATTAGAATTACTATAGGAGAAAATAAGCATGACATCTTTATGATATTGAGATAAGAAAACATTTCTTAAACAACACACAAAATCATGGATCATAAAAGCAAAAAAAAATCTAAAATGTAACTTAGAATATCTATACAACAAAAGTTACCCACCAGCAAGAGGCTGAGATGGAGAGTAACAAATGAAAGCATAAGTTAGAGGAGGTGATGAAGGAAGGCCTTTCAGAATGGCAATTTTAAGATGAGATTGGAAGGACCATGTGAAGAGCAGGAGAGAGACTGTTCTAAGCAAAAGGAAGACCACGCACAAAGCCCCACAGGCAGGAAGAGCTTGGTAGTTAGGAACTCAAAAAGACCAGTGTGACTGGAGGTATAGGCAAAGAAGAAGAGTCATGAATAATAAAGTTGAAGAGACAACAAGGAAAAATCCCCTGGGGCCTTGTGAGCCACAGTGAGAAGCATGGACTGACTTGAGGTGTGACAGGAAGCTGCTGAAAGGCTATGAGCAAGGAGCCCCATGAGCTGATCATGTACAGCAAGTACACACAGTGCACATTGTCACTGAAGCCTAGCTGACAAGGAGCTCTGAAGACCTCCCCGCTCCCATAACCTCCAAAACATGAGGACACATTCTCTGTCATCAGAGATCTCATAGAAGAAAGAGAAGGTCTCCACAAATGATGCCTCCCCCCAGATATATACATATGAATGTGAGCTTAGTCTGGAATGTCTGAAAATGCAGGTCGCAGAGGTGGGAGGCCAAAGCTTAAGAGGCAAGGATTCAGAGTGGGAGGGCTTCGGTGGGTGGTGAGGAGCTAGCCTAGATTGTTAGGAATTCAGAATGTGAAAGTTTAACTGATTTCTGTTAAGATTATTGAGGGGATTTTGATATTTAGGTAAATAAATTTAGGTGGGAAAGCTGAGATCCGGACTCTTGCTCTGAGCCAAACCTTCTACGTAGGCTTAAATGGTCCTGTTTCCAGGCAGCCCTTGTCCACTGTCTAAGAAAAGCAAAAGCAAACCATCTCTGCAGTAAGTTTCCCATGTTGGGCCTACAGAACTTCTACAAACTAAGATCAAGCAATGAGCTACATTTTTAAAAGCCTTAAGTACAGGAAAAGCCACTCTGAGTGAGAATCAGCATTGAAACAAGAATCAGGGGCGCCTGGGTGGCTCAGTAGGTTAAGTGACTGCCTTTGGCTCAGGTCATGGTCCTGGAGTCCCGGGATCGAGTCCCACATCGGGCTCCCGGCTCAGCGGGGAGCCTGCTTCTCCCTCTGACCCTCCCCCCTCTCATATGCTCTCTCTCTCTCTCATTCTCGATCTCTCAGATGAATAAATAAATAAAATCTTTTAAAAAGAAGAATTATTAGATTTAGATACCCAGAACCCCAAAGATATAAGAATGTATTTTTTAAGTTACATTTTTATGTTATATTAAAGAAATAAAAGATACAATTACAAAGATGAGCATTCAATAAGAAACTATTAGGAAAGAAGAAACAACTTTAGGGGGAAAAAACAAATAGAACCATTTAAAAATTTAAAAAATTACATAAAGGGGCACCTGGGTGGCTCATTCAGTTAAGCATCTGACTCCTGATTTCAGCTCAGGTCGTGATCTCAAAGTCGTGGGACCAAGCCCTGCATCAGGTTCCATGCTCAGTGCAGCATCTGCTTGTACCTATCCCTCTACTCCTCCCTGAGCTCTCTCTCTCTCTCTCTCTCTCTCTCTCTCTCTCTCTCTCTAAAATAAATAAATAAATAAAACCTTTAAAAAAAAGAAAAGAAACTATTAGGAAAGGAGAAACAATTTTCGGGGGAAAAACAAATGGAACCATTTAAAATTTTTAAAAAATACATAAAGGAGTGCCTGGGTGGCTCAGTTGGTTGGGCGTCTGCCTTCAGCTTAGGTCATGGTCCCAGGGTCCTGGGATGGAGCCCCACATTGGGCTCCCTACTCAGCAGGGAGCCTGCTTCTCCCTCTCCCTCTGCTGCTTCCCCTGCTTGTGCTCGCTCGCTCTCTCTCTCTCTCTCTCCCTCTTCCTGTCAAATAAATAAAATCTTTTTTAAAAATACATAAAATCAAAATCTCAGAAGACTGGCAAAAACAACAGTTTAGATGCAATTTGGGAGAGAATTAGTGAAGTGGAAGGTATGCAGAGAAATGTCAGAATATAGTGAAGATAAATGAAGAAGAAGGAAATATAAAAGAGGGCCTCAGAGGAATTGAAAATAGAATGAGAGAGGCTAACGTGTATACAACTGGAATCCCAAGAGGAGAGAATGGAGGAGAGGCAATATTTAACATGATGATTGTTCCACAGATTTGATAGAGCTAATGACAAGTACTGATCCAAAAATTCAGGAAGTAAAACATTCCAGATATGATCAAGAAAAGGAAATCCACACTGAGCATAGTAGTAAAACCGTGTAACACAAAAGACAAAGACAACATCTTTTTTTTTTTTAAGATTTCATTTATTTATTCATGAGAGACAGAGAGATAGAGGCAGAGGGAGAAGCAGGCTCCCAAGGAGCAGGGAGCCCGATGCGGGACTCGATCCCAGGACCCTGGGATCATGACCTGAGCCGAAGGCAGACGCTTAACCCTCTGAGCCACCCAGCCTCCCCAAAGACAACATCTTGAAAGCAGCCTGACAATGACAGATTACTTACAAGGAAGTGGTCATTAGAAAGCTGACTTCTCCATGGCAACAACAGAAATGAGAAACAGTGGAGTTACAACTTAAAGAAGTTGAGAGGAAATACCTGACAATTAAAAGTATATACCCAGAGGCACCTGGGTGGCTCAGTCAATTAAGTGTCTGACTCTTGATTTTGGCTCAGGTCATGATCTCAGGATTGTGAGATCTAGCCCTGTGTAAGGCTCCATGCTCTCTCTCCCTCTCCCTCTGCCCCTTACCACCCTCCCACTCATGCTCTTTCTCTCTTAAAAAAAAAAAAAAAAAGTATACACCCAGCAAAATTATCTTTAAAGAAAGAGAGTAAAAGAATAACATTTACAGAGGCACCTGGGTGGCTCAGTCAGTTAAGGGTCTGCCTTTGGCTCAGGTCATGATCCCAGGGTCCTGGGATCAAGCCCCACATGGGGCTCCCGGCTCAGTGGGGAGTCTGCCTCTCCCTCTCCCTCTGCCTGCTTCTCCCTCCGCTTGTGTGCTCTCTCTCTCTGTCAAATAAATAAATAAAATATTAAAAAAAAGAATAACATTTACAGAGAAACAAAAACTGGGAGAGTTTACTACTAAGAAACTAAAGGACATTCTTCAAAAAAAGAAAAAAGAAAGGAAAGAAGACTTAAGATGCAAAAAAGAATGGACAGCAAAGAAAACAATAAACATAGACAAGTTAAAACGAATACTAAGTAAAATAATAATCATGTTTAATTTGTGGGACTGAAAAGGTTATAACTAAAAGAATGAACAATAGTACAGAAGTTGATGGGCAAAGGTTAGAAATAAAGGGTTATGAAATCCTTAGAATATTTGGAACCTGGGGTCAAGATGCTGTTTAATTTGTTTTAATGATATGAGACTGGCAAAACTGGAAGGGGGGAGACATAGGAAGAGGTGGTTGCAGAGGCCCGGGAGGGAAATAGGGGTTTCCTGGACTAAGATGTGACAGTGAGGATGAAAAGGAACAGTTTTAAGATTTATTTTTAAGAGAAAAGGAATGGGAAGACCCAAAGGATAACGTGTAGGTTTTGCACTGACTCGCTGGGTAGATGGTGGTGCTGAGCAAGATGGAGAACCTGCGTTCAGTTGGGTGGGGGAGGGAGAGGAAGTCAAGTGTCCCCCTCAGACATGATCGAAGAAGTCTGTGAGATGATCAAGAAAGTAGGTAATGGGCAATTCTGTAGTTTTAAGTCGAATTCTGAGCTGGGGAGGTCAATGTGGTCATCATCAGCATAGAGATATCTTTTTTTTATTTTTTTGAGAAAGAGAGTGAGAGAGCATGTGAGCAGGGGAGAGGGAGAGAGAGAGACCATCTTAAGCATGTTCCATGCTCAGCGTGGAGCCCGACATGGGGCTCAATCTCACAACCATGAGATCACGACCTGAGCCAAAATCTAGAGTCGGACACAACCAACTGAGCCTCCCAGGTGCCCCAAGATGTCTTTTTAAATTTATGGAACCAGATAAAACTATTTAGGGAAAGAATTTAGAGAAAGTTGGAAAATGACCCAAGGCAAGTCCTAAGGTTCATTGGCCTCTAGAGGTCAGGTAGAGCAGAAAGAGCCAGCAAATAGGCTGGTGGGGAACAAGTAAGGGAAGAGGAAAAGGGGAGAGCATGGTATCAGCAGATCCAAAAGGAAAGAGTGTTTCAAGAATGATTTCACTGTGCTGGGAGGTCAAGTATGACAGGGACAGAATCAAGTACAACCCCGACAAGAGTTAATTCAGAGAAATGGTGAGTGGTAGAATTGAAGGGGAGGGGAGGAAGCAGGGAAGTATCTGAGACCTGTTCATAAAGGCTGGGTATGAAATGAAGCAGAGAATTGTAATAGTACCTAGATAGCAAAGTGAGGTCCATAGAAGATTTGTTAGATTGGGAGCTGTCAGAGTGTCCCTGTATAGTCTAGGGACGATTCAACAGAGAGACAGTCGTTGATGGTGCAATGCTGGAGAGAAACCAATCATCAGACAGGGTGTGATCCTTGAGGGAACTGAGAGGAGATCCAGAGAACAGTGGAAAGATTGGCTCTTAATGAGAAATAGATGCATGTTCTATTGCTAACTCAGGGGGAGAAAATGTGTTTACATTTTGAGATTTAACGGCGGGAAGATGAAGGAGTTTAAATCTGATGGCGCCTATTTTCTCAGTATGGCATGAGGCTCCATGATCACCTGGGGGTGAGGAGAAAGAAGCTACAAGTAACTGGGGGAGAAAGGTTCATTTTCCTCCATATCACAGCCCTCCACTTATCTTCTTTGTGGTAGTTATAACAATCTCCAAGAATTTTGTTTATTTTGCCATTTACTCCCTTATTATCTGCCTCCTCTACTAAAACAGAAGCTCCCAGAAGGGCAGGAACCAGAACTGCCTTGTCCAGTCAGACCCAATGCCTAGCAGAGAGCCCGGCACACAGTACATTGTGGAAAAATATTAGCTGAGAGCTGAGTGAATAAACGTATTTGTGCATCCATGCCCAGTGACTGTTGGAGAATAGAACACTGCTACATGGGGGTTGTTGTTCTGCTGAGTCCTTAACCAGAGCTGCTCTGTGACCAGGCAGAACAGCTGGGATCCTGCTTGGGCTGCCAAGAAGCAGACAGTGACCTGGACAGTGATACGAGCAACCCAAGGAGGACAACTGCCTTGACTGAAACCAAATTACCTTCCTCGGGAGGCAGAAAGGGGATTTATACCCCTGTCTCCACCTGGCCCTGCACGGCAGCCTCTGCCTGCCCTGGGTGGGGAAGGAAGAGAAGCCATTAATTGCATCAGGGCCCTTTAATCCAGGCACAATCTAATCAGGCTTGGGGCTGTCAGCAACAATGCAGCTTTCAAAGGACACTTTGATCTCCTGAGCTGTCCCTGCCAGAGCTGCCCGAATCAATCTCTCTGGAGCCAGAAGCTACCAGACTCATGTACCCATTAGACCAGGGACTGGTAAGAAGGCCAGCATTCCAGATACACCAGACCAGATGGGAACAGTCCCCAGATGATGAAATTGGGCATAGGCCCCTTAGGGAAGCGCCTGATGAGAGGAGCAAGCAGCTCTCTTCTGCCTCCAGGAAATTACTATTTTGCTTGATTTCTAATTATTAACACTGATGGCCATGTACACTAGAAATGACAAAATATTTCCCAATAAAAAGGCAGAATCAACTCTAAGGAGAGTGTCTTCCTTTCTTTAAAGTTAAGCGGGACAAGTACAGTAACTCACCTCCCCAGGGTTCAATCTACCTTCTCTCTAATCTATCCTTCAAAAAATAAACTTGTCTACCTAACAAATCTCGTTTGAGCATCCAATCTGTGGACCATTGAGGGACAAGATGAATAAGACCTGGAAACCAACATGGAGCAGACCATTCAGGGTAATATGGGCAACAATGGGCATGTGAACTTTGGGCACCCAGGCAGTTCAGAGGGTCATGCCACTCTCCTGTCCAAAAGCTTACAAGCACATCCCATGTCCTCCCTAACTGTAGTAATCAAGATTCTCTTCACCAGTACCCCGTTCTCTTCTTTCCACGTCCACAGTGGCACCAGCCTTCCCTGCCCTCCCCATGACCATATGACTTCCTTGGATCAAAAAATGTGAGTGGAAGTGACATGTTACTTTTGAATGGAAGCCTTTAAGCACTGATGGGTAAATTTCCGTGTCCCTTCCCTCTTACAAATGACAAGATTGTAAATGGTCGAGCTCCATCATTATCATGAGCCAGAGTGAGGAAGACAGGGAGCAGATTCCCTGCTGACTTGAGATGGATTTGTAGCATGAGTTAAAACGAAGCTTTGTTGATTCAAAGTCTTGACAATTTTAGTCTTTTTGTCCCTACAGCAGACTGCAGTCCAGCCAAATTCCTTAGGTTGGCATCGAAGGCCTCCGCGTGTATCAGAGCACTTACCCGTACAGGCTTTTCTTTCACAATACTTACAGGAGTCCTACACTCCAGCCAAACTGGTCTATTTACCATGCTCCAAACATATCCAGCAGCATCTGACAAGCAGGCCATTTCTCATGCTCATCCCCTTGCCTGAAATGCCACCTTCCCATCTCAATCCTACCAGCTTATAAAATTCACGTAGCAACTCCCTCTTCAAGAGGCCCTCCTGGATGACCTGAGTTAGAAATGAGTCCTCCTGTGGATTCCAACAACCCCTTCAGTGTCCCATTCATGGGTATTTATCTTATGGAGTTTTCTAAAATGTTTGGTTATTTGTTGACTGTGTTCCTGCTGACTATGAACTCCTTGAGAACAGGGCTTTGGGTCTCATTGATCTTTGGGACCCACACTCCATGTAACCCGCACTTTGAGTGCCTTCCACATCATTTGCACAGGCTGGAACACTCCCTAAACCAATGTTCGTGTGTCTATATAGAAAATATAGTGAGCTCTCTCAGTCACATTATAAATCTAAGCAGCTACTAAATTCAACCTTCCAGGCTTTATCTCAAATTTCTACTTTTTGGTCCACTGTCTTAACCTTCACTTTGCCTCCATCCTCAATACTAGTTGTTGCTTTCTTTCAAAGAGACCATTTTTCAACAAGACAGTAAGCTGTTATCATTTAATGAGTTATGACTTCTTGATGGGTTGAGGTGCGGACACAGAGCAGTGAGAAAGCCTCCTTCACTGGCTGAGTAACTCCATCTGCACCCAGCCTCACAGACTCCGCCTTGGCAACACCACAGATTGCCGCATACAGTGGACCTCCAGGTTTCTCCAGAATTGCTGAAACTGTAAGTGATAAATATTGTAATTCTCACCTTGCAGGGTTCTTGTGAGGATCAGAGACTAGTCTGGGCAATGCCTAGTACACAACAGGTACTCAAGTGACAAGTGACAACCATTGTTGTTACAAGGTAGCCTCCATCAGGCCACATGTGGACACACAGGTGCCCTAACCTAGTGGCCATGATGGGATCTAAGGGATGATCAGTAAGACCTCTGCCTTCTCACCATGCCCCTCCAGCCCTGGTGCTCACTCGCTCTCTCTCTCTCTCTCTCTCTCTCTCTCTCTCTCTCTCTCTCTCTCTCTCACACACACACACACACACACACACACACATGCTAGTCAACCCAATTCCTTTTAGTGTCTGAAATTCCAACACTAGAAATTCTATCTTTTATGTTTGGAAGTATTATATCTGTCCAAGAAAGGCCCCAAGGAAATGAAAATAAGCTTATGTGACAAGGTAAGCCTTCATCGCCTAATATCTAATAGACGATTTGTAGCCAGAACAAACCTAGGAAATGGGGCATAGGATTAGGCCCACTATCCCATGTTGGGATAATCAGGAGAGAGACCCAAAAATATGGAAAGAGAATCATTAGCAACAACTAAGCAACAACTAGCTTCTTCTAAGCTGACCTTAGAAGTCCTTTAGGTCAACCTCTCATCGTGTATATGAGGATGCTGCGTCCCAGGGATGTGAAGGAACTTGTCCACAGTCCCAGATCCATTAACAAGAATGTGGATTCCCCGTTCGAGATCTCCTGACCCCATTTACTGCTCTTCCTATACCATGCATCTCCTGGAGACTGAGATCGAAGGCCCCAAAGGCCATTTTGCTGAGGCCCACCTTGCACCACCATCCCTATCTCTTTCTCCCTCTGCCCTGGGTGTCCTCATCCTAAAAAAGTTCACACGCCCACAGCAATCTCCTTTCCTATATTATCATCATTGACAGAAAATTCCAGTAATGCAAAAAGGAAAGAAAGTTGGTAGGGAGTGGGGAAGAATGAAAAGGGGGCATCCTGCATGTACAAAGCCCTGGCAGGCCCCAAGGAAATATACAGCGGCTCTCACTTTCTGATTTGAGCTATTAGCAAGAATTCCAGAAATTCAGCTGCTAACAGCAGCAGCGGAAGTCTTGTCTGCTCAGCCTCCCACATCTGCTCCCAGGCTCCAGAAGGGAGAGAGGAGCCCAGCCCAGGAGGCCTCCGAGCAGATGGTAGCTCTGCACCCTGCGGATGACTTCACTGGGGTAATTACGACTGATGAGGGTGTTGGGAAGCCTCCCTGCCGAGGATAATTAGTCAGGATAAATAAACTGAGCCCTGCTCAGAAGTCTGGGAGAGCATAAAATATTAATAGTAGTAGCTGCTGGTCATGGAGCACCTACTAAGCACAGGCATTTTACAAATCTTTTTTTGGTTAATCCTCCCTACAGCCCTACAAGGTGTAGGCTTTGTGACTCCCATTTTACATGGGAAAAAAAACGAAAGCCCAGAAAACACTAAAGCAGCATGCCCAAGATCACACAAGCAGTACATAGCAGCTTAAAGATTCAAACCTTAGTCTGACCAAAGGGGGAGCGTAAGGGTTTTCTGGGGTGCCACACACGTATCATGTTGTCATGGTGGTCTAACAATGTGGGTCTCTTTAACCAGCACAAATCTAGTCTCTGTTCTGTGACAGACACTAAAATGGCCCTGAGCTTCCAAAGACAAATAAGACACCATCCCTCTCCCAGGGGCTCACAGTCTAGAGGAAAAATAAAAACAAAGACATCAAGAGTAATTGTACCACCAGGTGGGAGATTCCTTGACACAGGTGGGTAGTCACCTGGATGACTTTTTTTAGTTTGCTTCTTTTCCAATGTCCTCAAGATCCTAAAGCACCATAAGGACGATGGATAAATAATAAAATGTTTCTGAGATAAAAGAAGAAAGTCATAATAAATGCAGGAAAGAAAAAAAAGAAAAGGGAATTCGATATCTATGTGTGAGCACAGGAATCCCCAAACTAAACTTAGAGGATATAAGAGGGTACTAGTCACAGCCACTCAGGCCCTGGGAGAATTGGCTACAATAACCAGAGGTTCCTGCCACAGCTCAAAAACATTTATGGCATATAAAACGTAACTCAGATCAGACATCTGCCTCCCTTATTTGACAAGAGACTCTACGGCTTAACTCATGTCTTCCTACCATTAGTCTCAAAAAGTCCTCAGGTCTCCCCATTGCAATAATCTTTCCCCCTGAAAAGCAAGAATGGAAGTAGAGCAATTTCATACTCTTGTCAGCTCCTAGAAAGATCTGCAAAGGTTGGAAGGTCATCTTCCAGGATGGGACAGGAGGCTTCCTGCACTGAACAAGTCCAAGGATTAAATAATCTATAAGGTCCTGTTACACTCTGAGGGTCCTGTACTATGTAAGGTGATCCCAGTCAAAGAAAAATATGACAAGAAAACAAATCAAGGTTTTGCAGTTATTGGAAGATGACAAAGACCAAAAAAGAAAAGGCCAAGAATGTAAAAAGCCAATTGCACCTCTGAATCTATTTACTGAGCACTCATCATTCACCAGTCAGCAGTTCTTAGGAGCAGTGACCAGTACAGACCAGAAATATTCACCGTCAAGGCGCACGCATTTTAGTGGGAGGAGATAGACAATCAGCACATAAACAAACAAAAAAATGCAATAAAGTAATTTCAGGCACCACTAAATCCCAAGAAGAAAATTAAACAGAATGATATAGAGGCATTGAGAAGCAGCCTAACCAGAAAGCTCAGGAATCCATTCTCTAAGAAGGTGACATTTGAATTGGGTTATGACCCATGAGAAAGAGGTAGCTCAAAAAAGACTTGGGGAGAGAATATGGCCCAGGACAGAGGAAAATTAGTATGTTTAAAACCAATGCTGCCGGGGTGCCTGGGTGGCTCAATCGGTTAAGCATCTGCCTTCAGCTCAGGTCATGATCTCAGGGTTCCTGGATTGAGCCCCACATCAGGCTCCCTGCTCAGTGGGGAGTCTGCTTCTCCCTCTCACTCTGCCTCTCCCCATGCTTGTGCTCTCTCTCTTTCTCCTTTTTAAAAACAAAAAACAAAAAAAACAAAAAAACGCTGCTGAACTAGGGAACAAGGGGGAACATGGAGAGAGAGTTAGGGGGGAGTTAAACAATAAATGGTCTTACAGGTCAAGACAAAGAGTTTTATTTTATTCCCATTACAATGGAATGCTAGAAGTGTTTAAGCAGGAGAAAGACATCATGTGACTTATGCTATAGAAAGATAATTCTGGCTGTTTTGTGCAGTTTGGATCTCAAGAGTAGAGGCAGGAGGACAAATTAAAATATTACAAAGGGGATTTAGTACATTAAAAATAATCCTCAATAATAAAGCAAAGTTTATCCCATAAACATAAGGATAGTCCAACATTAAGACACCTATGACTATATCATATCACCAGTTATATCTGACAAAATGTATGAAAAGGGCAGTTGATAAAACTTGAATGCATTCTAAATAAACATTTTAAGATGTGAGACTAGATGTGTTTCTCAATAGGATAAAAAGATCCTATTTCCAACTGACATAACTGTTGTGTATAAAATACCAGAAGCCCTAAACAAAGATGCCCACCATTTTCTTTACAGTTTATTACCTTGTTCATAAAGTTCTAGACAATTCAATAAGACGTCAAAGAGAAATAAAAAGCATCCATTTGAAAAGAAGAAATTCATCATTATTGATAGTGTATTTATTCTCCTGCTGAGAATTTAACCCTTGACAGAAGCCTGTGTTCCAGATGTTTCTGATACGCAACCTCTCTGACTCCCACAACATGTTAGGAGTGACATCTTTCTTCATGTAGGTAAAGATAAGTAGTCTTCCTCACTATTAAGCAGGGAAACTGAGATCTGAACCTAAGACTGTGATTACGAGGTCTGTGATTACAAGGTCTGTGATTACGAGGTCTGTACTCTTACACCATGTTGCCAAGACATAAAAAGATAAAGCCAGAAGCTGTCAGCACTTTCTCTGTCCTGTGGCCCCAGAGCTGTGGAAATTTCAGCTCACCCGCAGGATCAAGGTAGGAGCTAGAGACCCCCAGCATCTCAGAAACTCTCGTGCCAGAAGAAGATGATATAGCTGGCAGTTGCTTCCTTCCCTGCATCCCATGGCCCATTCCAACTGGGAAGAGGCCCCAGAACTTCAGCTGCTCAGTATAAATAATGTGAGGAACTTCATTTAAGTGTGAGTCTTGGCCCTTCCAGGAAATATTTAAATTTTAAAGGAAGAACATTTTTTTTACCCCGATGAATCTATAATTGGTTGAGTTGTGTGAACAATATTGTAATGGGGGGCACGGGCGGGGGAGGAGGTAGGTCTCTGGGTCTTTGTAGTTTCTACTGCCTCCTCCATGTGGCTGCCAAAGTCACTTCCCTTCTACACTAGAAGAGGGTATAACCTTGGCCCCCATCTTTGGAAGTGTGCCAACCCTGCCCAGAAGTCACATGTTGCTGCATAAAGTGACTTGAAGAAAGAGCCCAGGCCCTTGAGCTATGACTACACAACCTGATTGGTCTCTTCAGACCCTGTGGAGGCTCTACCCAACACCCAGGGATGCTAAGAGTTGTCCTAAACCAAGGAACTCTGCTGCCCAAAGCTCCAAGTTCCTGCCAGGACCACAGAACTTTCTCTTTCCATTTCTGATGGCATCAGAGTAAAGTATATATCTTGCCATTTTCAAATGAAAACCTCAATTTAAGGAAGTGAGGCCTATTGAATGAACTGACAGCTCTACATTTTCCTCATTTCTCATGAAATGCCAGTGTCAGGGGCAACAGGTATTCCACCAGCTGCCTCCTATCTGCCTGAATCCAAAGTTGGCAGCCCAAACAGGCCTCTTCCCAGTGCCAGTCACTTTGAAGCTTTTCAGTTTCTTTTGGATGTTTTCTTTCCTCCCACCCTGAACAACACAATACCCACCTGCAGGCAGCTGCTTGGCCCTTCTTCCATTTCAGCCCTCCAGCATGTAGCAGGTGTGAAACTTGATATGGTAAAAAGGAGATGGGAGGGACAGATAGGGTATGGGGAGGGAGAGGAGGAGTATCTGGAGAAGGGCCAAGAGGGCACCAACAGAAGACTCTGAATCCACAAGGTGGTGGCTCGCAGCACCAGCTGTGTCTTAGAAGCACAGGTTGTAGAAGTTTCTGTCATAGCCTAAAGCACCTGTTGCTGTACCATGAGGGCCAAGCTGTTGCCAGTTGCCTCGATTCATATTCCAACCAAGCAGTTGGTGGAATGTGGTACTTTACCCTCCTGGAACCTAAGGAAATCTACCCTCAAGGAGGGCACTGAGGAATGTGGTACTTTACCCTCCTGGAACCTAAGGAAATCTGCCCTCAAGGAGGGCTCCCATTTCCTCCTAAACAAATCCTGCTGGGCACCCTGGAAGGAAGGCCCGCAGCGCCTGAGCAGCTCCTTCCCACCCCATCCAGTACCTTGGACAGCTCCCTGCCGCCATGCAGCCCATCCCTTTCAGATTTCCAGCAAAGCTAGGCAGTTTGCTTCTCTTGGAGTCCAGTCACATAAACAATAAAGACAGACAGACTTTAAAAAATAAATTTGGGGCCACCTAATCCACAGGCAGGGTTGGTTATTCTGCAGAAAAAGTCTCTTTAAACATGGCTCCCACGTCCCCCTCAAGTTGCCCCGTTTATCATTTATGACAAGATATTTATTAGCAGCAGAGCAGTAAACGGTGAGTGAACATCTGAAAACAGGGCTATAAAATCCTGTAAATCACAACTCTGTGCAGGCAGCCGGCAGCACTGGGACGACCCCTCCCTCCCTGGCTCTGGAAACCATGGCAGACCTCCATCTGTACTGGAGTCATTTAACCCTGCTCAGGTGCTGCGTGATATGATGTGGATGGCTTTTTCCTAGGTGGATTCACTTTGTCTCCTCCTCACTTTGTTTGCAGAGACCCTACTCTGAGTCAGATGCTGCACTCAGGGTGAGGACCTGAAAATGGCTCCAGCTTTCCAGGAGCTAATAAACCATAAGCAAGAGGCAGAGAGCCAATACCATAGTTGTATCCTTTGCTCTCAGAGGGACCCAGTCCCTGCTTCTTCTGTCTCCCATCAACCAGCATGCCCCCTTCATCAGCACGGGCAATTGGGACCACCACTGCAGCTGCTTCTGGTCTCCTATGCTGCTCCAGGCTTGGTATGGCAGTGTCGCTCATGTATCGCATGCCATGTCCCATGCCTCATGCACCCAACCCCCTACACTGCAGCACCCACTCAGTCTCACTGAGCTGCTATGCATACACACTGGCTGGCCCACAAGCTTCTGCTATAGGCAGGCAGGGAGGGAAGGTGTGCCTCTGGCTCACACCATAACCACCTATGTCATGGGCTCTGGATTCCCCAGCAGCTGCCCACAGGGGCAGGTAACACAGCCTGAGAATACAAAGGAATTAAGGCCTCATGGGGGAACTTTGGCTGATCAGAGCAGGAAGATAAGAAGGAGACAGTGGATCAATTCTTCTCCTTTCCTCCTCCCAACAGACTACTATCAGACTCAGTATTTCTTTACTATTATTATTATTACAAGATTTTATTTATTTATTTATTATTTATTTAAAAGAGGCAAGGGGAGGGGCAGCAGGAGGGAGGAGGACAAACAGACTCCTCGCTGAGCACAGAGCCTGACACGGGGCTCAATCGCAGGACCCTGAGATCATGACCTGAGCCAAAATCAGAGTCAGATGATCAACTGACTGAGCCACTCAGGCACCCGAGAGTCCCCTCCAGGGGCCTCCCATTTGATGAATCAATAGTAATCCTTCTTGGTTAAACTGCAGCCAGTTTGCTAACACTCCTCCCCATATTTGCTTTCCCTTCCTACTTGCATTATTTCACTTTCCCCTCACTCTAACTTCCCTGGGGTTGCATTCCTGCACCCCTGTGAGCATTAGCTCATAAGTTTTGCCTCAGGCTCTGTTTCCTAGGGAACTCAGGCCAAGATTCTTTTCAATCATAAATGACCAAAAATAACTTCCTGACAACCTCCTAGCTGCCCTGTTCAGCCTGTCTCCACAAAGCCTGCTTCAGACTTTGCCTCAGAGCCAGCTCCCTGCTACAGGGTGGAGAGGAAACCAGGAACTTTTTAAATGGAGTCACAATGGAAGGTGAAGAAAGTTTACTCTCTAAAAAATAGAGTAAAAGCCTTTATCAGCCTGGTAGGCCGGGCTCCTCTGTCCCAACCTAGGAAAGCTAGCTTATAACTTATACACCAACTGTTATCTTAAGTTCTCAGGGAGGATGATGGTGTGTGGGGGGGAGAAGGCAGAGAAGCTATAAGGTTCCCTTCAATTTAGAGCACCATGAGAAGCCACTTCCCAGCCGGCCTCTGATGGAGCAGTGCTTGCATTAGTGGGTCCTTATGACACGCTTGGCCCTTTACTGAAGATACAGCAGTAAGATTGTGCCTGATTTTTAGGAGCTTACATTTCAGTAGAGTGCATCAGACTTCAAAATTAGCTATCCTTTGCATATACCCCCTAAACCTTAACAAAACTGATTCAGACCCATAGTCTCATCAAGCTCCTCTTGTGATAAATGGCATGCTCTTGCAATACAACGGTCCAAGATACAAGGTGAAGAGTTAGTCCACAAAATGGCCCATTGACTGAGGTAAGGTGAAGGCCAATTTGCAATATGAACCTATTTTTAAAACCTGTATTCTGTGCTTACTATATACCAGCCCTCTAGAGGCTAAAAAATACCATGATAAATAAGACCGAGATCCTGACTTCAAAAAGTTTAAGTCTGGGTGGCTCAGTTGGTTAAGCATCTGCCTTCAGTTCAGGTCATGATCCCAGGGTCCTGGGATCGAGCCCTACAACGGGCTCCCTGCTCTTTAAAAAAAAAAAAAAAAAAAAAAAAATTTAAGTCTGTTCCAGGGCACCAACACATTCAGTTTTAGTATGATATGTTATCATAATGGAAATGCATGCTGGGAGTAAAAAGGAGGCTATCTGGTCTAATCAGGAATGCTGAACTAAGTCTTGAGGGATATCTAAGAGGCAGTCTGATAAGAGGTGATACAGGACAAAGGAATGGTATATGAAAAGGCTTGGAAGAATTAAACCATTCCAGAATCTCCTACCAAACATTACTCCCAATGTTCCCCATTCAGGAGCCCCTTGCTGCGGCTGCCAGTGCTCTTACTACCCTACCACCAGTCACACCCTACAATGACATCATCTGCCAAATCTATTAGGGACACCACTTACCTCTGGCCATTTCTCCCAAAGCTCTCATGACTATTTACTCTACTTGTACATGGAACAGTGGAAGGATGGGTCAGGCAGATACGTAGGCAGCCTCCCACATTCCCATCTGAAACACTGGCTCTTCTGGGCAGTGATTGCCAGGCTTGGGTGGGGGCAGGGACAAGGCAAGATATTGGAGCACGTGAAGTATAAAAAGAAAAATCTGAGGGGGTTTACTAGGAAGGCCATGAGGGACTTTCTGGGAAGATAGAAAGTTCTATATTGTGATAAGGATGGGGGCTACAGGGACATAAAGATCTGTCAAAATTGAACTGATAAAAGTTATGCATTTCAATGTATACAAATGTTATAACCATCAAAGGATAATGAAATGGAGTGTAAGTTGATGAGTAGGTAGAGGTATGGATGAAACAAGGGTGGCAAAATGTTGATAATTTTGGACACTGGATGCTGGGCACATATACTATTTTGTTTACTGTGTATATGTCAAGACTGTATTTTCTGTCATGTGTGGCCACTGACGTTTGTTCTGTTGGCTTAATGCTTACTTAGCTAGTGATTTGACAGAGATGTCCTTAAACACCTGGAGGCAAAAAAGTAAAGTAAAAAAAAAAAAAATTGTATGCAGGGCCTCTGAGTGGCTCAGTCAGTTAAATGTCCAGCTCTTGATTTCAGCTCAGGTCATGATCTCAGAGTCGTTAAGACTGAGCCCCACATTGGGATCCGTGCTCAGTGCAGAGTCTGCTTGAGATTCTCTCCCACTACCTCTGCTCCTACCCGCCCCCCACTCATGTGTGTATGCATGCTCACCCTCTCTCTCAAATAAATAAATAAATAAATTTTTTAAAAAGATTATCCTGATTTTTGCATTTTGGCTGTGTGTTACTCCTTCTGTACTTAGCCAGGTGTTTACAACTCTACCTTAGCCTTCTCTTCCTAGAGGATGGAACCTAAAGGTTACCCAGAGGTGAAAGCTTAGGTCTTCTCAGGTCTTTTCTGAGCATGTGTCCATCCTTGGGCACACGTGTGGCCTTCTAGGTGCCCTGGTAGATGGGAGCTTTTCAAAACCCTTATTCTGTATCTCCTTCCCAGCCTTTTCCTTTCTGGGATTTCCTGTCTGTCCCTGCCTGTCCTCACTGTCATCTCTTGCAGCAGATGGCTGCAGCTAGTATATTTGCCTTTCAGTGCTTTCAAAAAACCCCATCCAGGGAAGCTGCTTCAGCCCTGAGAAAGCTCAAAAGAAGGAGAAACAAAAGCAAGCCATTCAACCTGTCTTCAGGAAGCTATCTGTCAAAACACACGCCACAACCCTTTGAAAATAAGGTCCACAGGGGCGCCCAGATGGCACAGTCCATTGAGGGTCCAACTTTTGCTTTCAGCTCAGGTCATGATCTCAGAATCGTGAGATTGAGCCCTGTGTTGGGCTCTGCACTCAGCAGGGATCCTGCTTGAGATTCTCTCTCCCTCTCCCTCTGCCCCTCCTGCTCATGCACTCTTTCTCTCTCTCTAAAATAAATAAATCTAGAAAGGAAAGAAAGGAAAGAAAGAGAGAGAAAGAGAGAGAAAGAGAGAGAGAAAGAGAGAGAGAAAGAGAGAGAGAAAGAGAGAGAGAAAGAGAGAGAGAAAGAGAGAGAGAAAGAGAGAGAGAAAGAGAGAGAAAGAAAGAAAGAAAGAAAGAAAGAAAGAAAGAAAGAAAGAAAGAAAGAAAGAAAGAAAGAAAGAAAGAAAAGAAGGTCTGCACTGCTCCCTCTAGTACACCAGCCCAGTTGAGGAGTGGGGGTTGGGAAGTGGTTAACTTAACACAATGCAGTGTTCTCTTCCTGAAATTCAGCAGCTTCTTTCTTCATTAGGCATGCCCCTAGTCATTGAAAGTTTTTTATTAGGGTTCCACAGTTCTGAAAAAATTGATCCTGACAGTTTTTGCCTGCTTAACCATTGCTTTAGTCAAGAAACAATGTGTGAGTTCCCCATTCTGTCATTTTTGATGATGCCACTCCTGTTTATTCTGTAGGTGTTTCCATTTTTCTATAATAAAAAGTTGTTTTGTAAAACCTTCAGGTAACTGATGAATTACAACCACTTCCCCTCATCCAAGCTATCAAAACTCACTAGTTTAAATGAATTCTGGCTTTCTCTTTTTCGGTTTGAGCAACTTTAACTCACTGTCCCACTGTGATTGTTTGGGATTAATGAACCCTAGAACCACCAGTTATCAGTGCCCCCCACCAAGTCTCCAGGGACCTCAGGTTATTCCCTGGGTGGCCCAGGACACCCTAGGTCAGCCAGCTCTGCTGGCTCATCTACAGGTCCAGAGGATGGGAAGTGACCAGGCATTACACAGAGCACACAGACCAGGGATGATGGCTGGGGGCGGTTTTCTTCCCTCCCAAAGCGGAGCACCCCAGATTCAGACTTTCTTCTCTTGTGAGAAGCAGCACACAAGAGGAAAATGAGGAAATTGTCCTACGGGTAGCACATCTGCAATCCCAAGGACTATTCCTTGCTAAACAGGGTTTAGTTTTGTTGTCATTTTGTTTTGGTTTTCATCGGTGTGAATGTTACTCACTCCCACTTCCCCAGAATCCCCACCAGACCCCTGGCAGATAGGCACTGAAGGGATCAGGCATTTCTCCTCTTGAATACCCTCAGAAGAAATCTCTTCTAACAGCCACAAACACTGCTAAGCAGCTGAGTACTTTTGAATGCTTTCTCTGACTTCTTTCTTTCTTTTTCATTTAACCATTATAGGGGCTGTTTCCGGCCACCTAGAGGGAACTCAGGAACAAACAGCTCTCCACGTGCTTGTTTTTCCTAAGCCAGATGCACACAGCACCTGGCAACTGAGTGAACTGGGGAAAACAGCTTCTCGTCACACCTCTCTGCACTCCGCAGTCCCGGGAATCATGAGGGATTTCAGAAATGGCGGCAAGGAGCTTGGTTTGGCCACTTCTTCCTCTTCACGAAACTATGAGGAATGTGAAACGCTGCCATCCTCCTTTTGTAGAGCTTCTTGGTTTCGTCTCAGAACAAGATGGGAGTATATTCCTTCTCACTTGTTAATTAATGTATAACTCTATATATCATGCGACCCCGTGCCCAAAAGAAACTTCAATGCTGCCCCACTGCCAGCAAATTCAACCCAGCATCTTTTCAGGTCTCAAAACAAGCCGAACCTGACCTGTTTTTCTAATGGCATTTCATGTTGCGTAGGACGTTGTGATCCAGACAAAATCAAACATCGTTCATTTTCTGAACTTGCCCTTCATTATTCCTCCTGAGCAGTTTTGCTCGTGTCGGCCCCTCTGCCTCTGATACCCTCAGGTACTCACTGTGCCTACTGCGCATCTGGCCATCCTTCTGGAGACAGTGCTAACGCCAACCAAGCCACAGCTCACCTCTGCCCGACCTCCACAGCACTTTGGGGTGGGTGTGGGGGCTGCTCGCTTACTGTCTTCCACATCCCATTTCACAGTTACTGTGACAACCCCCTCAGCAGTTACTGAGCCGTCTGTCTGATCTCTCACTGTGTGAAAAGTTTCTCCCAGTTAGGGTAGGTGGTAGAGCCCCTTTCGTTAGTGACATCATCTCGTATGGACTAGGCCCTCAAAACTGTTCTCATGAATGAATAAATGTTCAGTGAAAAGAAAACGAACAAGCATGTCCCCCATCTCTCTTGGGCATCCAGCAGCCCCCCCAAGTAAAACGACACCAACATCTGCCTCCTTGCAGTAATCTATTTAGTGCCTGCGAAGGTGCTGACTTTACTGCCCCATCGAAGTCCTGACCAGCCAGTGTAGTGCTCATGGAATTGACTGATCAATGCCTAAGGGACTAGAAAAACTCTTTTCTGGATGCACTGCCTCCTCTCTTGCCAATTATCTTCAGTGTCTCCCGAACAAATTGCTCCCTAATCAGTAACTTCATCCTCTGCAGGGAGGGAGCCTGGGTCTAACTTAAGATGTCTGAAAACCAACTCTGTCCTCTCCCACCTCCACCAGGGATGGGGCGGGGGGGGGGGGGGGGGGCGCAGTCAACAGCCCTGAGCATGGGGCCTTGGCACAACGTGGGCTGGGCACACAGAAAGGAAAGCTGCAAGAGCCCACAGGGGGCTCTGAGACTATCTGGCCCAGTGCTCTCCTTGTAGGCACCAGGAAAATGAAGGTGGAGGCTAGGTGTGGAGGGGCCCTTGTCCAAGGTCATGTGTGGCTCCCTAAGGGTGGAAATGGGACCAACCAGCACCCTGGAGTCCTGACTCCTGGGACTGCTCTTGCCAATCACTATGCCAGCATTCTCCCAAATCCACGTGGCACACAAATCACCCAGTATTTTTGTTAAGAAGAAAGAATCATCAAAACTTTGTTACCACGGAGTTACGGATAATAGAGATTGCAGGCTGAAAAGTGACTGAGGTTTCACGCCTAGGGTACTGGAAAAGAAGAGGGCTTTAAACACAGAACAGGAAACCACAGGCTGATGCTGAATTCCGGAGGGGAGCAGAGAGGAGTTCAGGATTGGGCACATTGACAGTTGCCAACCAAGCCCTGAGCTGGACACTGCAGGCAACTCAGAGGGCAGAAAAATGTTTTATGATCTAATTGTTAAAAACTAGACAAGGGTATGCCATGCCAGTGGCTTGATGTGGAGCATTCCTGACGTTAGGAGAAGAGACGTGCGTGCTTACTGAATGATTAGCAAAGGCTTCTTGGAGGAGGAAGCAATGCTTGAGCGAGACCTTGAAGGAAGACCACGTTTCAGGAGGTTTCAGGGCTGTGGCAGGAGTGAGGGGCTGTAGCACTGGGCATCTGAGATAAGCCATCACCAACCAGCAGTCAGGGAGACTTGAGAAAAATGTTAGAATGCTTCTCTTCCAGTTGTCTCCTCCCTCCCCTCCTCGTGGTACTGCTTACACAGCCCTGCACACCGGCTTTCCCCACCCACATCACCCACTGCCTGCTCTCAACAATGCCCCACTTCCACCTGTCTTGCCCGAGACAATGCCCGTATTTCCAACCTTCTTAGTCCTTCTCCCACATAAACCAGACGCACTCCACTTCTGATCACCCCCTGGCCTTTCCAAATGGCTGGCTGATAAAATACCAATGTGTCGATGGTAGAGAGTAACTCAATATTCCAATAATAACTAGTTAACAGTTACTGAGGGCTTCCTATGTGCCAGGATCTGTGCCAAACAAAGGACATACAGGATCTAATTTAGAACTCACAATTTAGGCTCAGTCAGTTAAGTGTCCAACTCTTGATTTCAGCTCAGGCCATGACCTCTGGGTCATGAGATCAAGCCCTGTGTCAGGCTCCATGCTGGGTATGGAGCCTGCTTGGGATTCTCTCTCTCTCCCTCTGCCCCAGTACCTCCCTCTCTAAAAAAAAAAAAAAAGAAGAAGAAGAAGAAGAAGAAGAGAAGAAAGAACTCACAATTTAGTACTTATAATAGATATTATTATTATTATTGCTGTTAAACAGAATAAATCAGGAGTTGTAGCCCAAAGAATGCCCCAATCAAAGATGCCCACATCCCAATCCCCAGCACATATGAATCTGCCACCTTGCCTGGCAGAAAGGACTTTGCATATGTGATTAGTATCTTGGGATGGGGGGATTATCCTGGATTTGTTGAGGGGGCCCAGGGTAATCACAAGTGTCCTTACAAGAATGAGGTAGAAACATCCAAGTCAGGGAGGAGATGTGATGGTAGAAACAGGGGCTGGAATAGTGTACCCTGAAGGTGGAGGAAGGGGCTGTGAGCCAAAGAATCCAGGCAGCCCTAGATGCCGTAAAGGCAAGGGATTTGCTTTTCTTCAAACCACCAGAAGGATCGAAGCCCCACTGACACCCCGATCTGGCCCCATCAGCCCCATTTCAGACTTCTGCCCTCCAGACTCTAATGATAATAAATTTGCATAATTTTAAGCTACTAGGTGTGTACAAATTTATTACAGCAGCAACAGAAAACTGATACACTGAGTTTAAACAACATTCGCAACTTGAACAGAAATCTTTACTATCTTAACTCAGTGGCATTTCTTTCAACAGAGGAAATTTTTGTCAAATCTGTCAGGCCAGTGGGGGAGACGTGTGTGTCTGGTGCCTGTCTTGTGGGTGTGAGCGGGAGAGTGTTGTAAGGAGGGGCTGTCGGAGTACTTGGGATATTCATCGGAATGGCAACAGTCTGTTCTGCCGGGGAGAATTTCCCAGGGCAGTTAACACGGCACCCAGGACGCAGTTCTGACCCCGGCGCCTAAGAAGACCAGGCCAGAATGCGCCACGCAGAAACCTCACCCTTCACGGGGCTGTCTGGACCTCGCACTGCCTTTCTAAGGGAATCTGCCGCTGCCGCCTTTGTTCTCCGGGAGTCTGCTGTCAACCGGCCTAATGAGGACGGTGCAGTGATCGGAAACGGGAACCTTAAAAGGAAAATCACTAGCGGCTGGCTGCTCATTACGGAAGGGCTGTGCCTATCACTCCCCATTAATGAATGAAAGGTGGGACTTTGTGTCAAGTCGCAGCTCCACCAGTGCCTGGCGGCCTTCACTGACCACGGGAGGCTCTGGGCAGAAGATGCTGGAACACTGCAAAAGCACTTTATCATACAAGATTTATTTTGCATCCAACAAGGCAAAGTAAAGTTGCTCTGCTGGTGGGTAGCTGCGGGGCAGGGGTGTGTGGGGGGGGGGCATACCTGAGCATTTTGCTTTTTGGAAAATACAAACAGTTATTGGGAAAAAGAAGTAAAATCTACCCACTGACATGATTAGAGGTAAGTGACTCTTTACCTCTATGGTTTCCCCCCAAACCCATATCCCAGTCTAATCATGAGAAAAATATCAGACAAATCCCAACTGCGGGACAGTCTACAAAAGATCAAATCAGATCTCAAAGTCGCTGTACGTACCGGCCACTATGGACACTGCCATGAAGAAGCCTGGCTCACAGCTAGAGGTCCCTCTGCGCCCAAGGCCTCCAAAAACTGTGGCCTCAGGATCCACGTGGGCAGTTCTCCTAACTTCAGAAATAACCAAAGAAAACAAGCACCTAGACATGACCTTGGAGACATGACCTTGAGGAAGTCATTCCCTTTAGAGTGCCGTCTCCCCATCTGTAAAATGAGGCAGTCAGTTTAGGTCAGTGTGTCAATCTCTAACTGCAGATGAGTCACCTGAGGACCTTGTTCAGGGCCAATTCTGATTCAGGATATTTGGGGTGGGGCCGGCATCTTTGTTTCTACCAAGTTCCTAGATGAGGCCAATGCTACTGGGCCACTGGCCACGTTTGAGAAGGAAGGGTCTGGGTCCACAGTTCTCAAAGGGACAATTTTGCCTCAGAGGAGACATTGGGCAATGTGTGAAGACACTTTTGGTGACTTCACCATAAAAGGGTGGAGGGGGTCAACTCCATCTTGAAGAATATTCCTGATGTATCTGGCCTCATGCTTAGGTAGATCCACTTTTGAAAGAAACTAAGGACAGTCCTTCTCCTCAGGCTATAAACCAAGTATTGGGAGCCAGTCTACCTCCAGTTTTACTGCTTCCTCCAGTTCCTCCAATTCCCCACAAGTGGACCATTAAATGTCAGAAACATGCGCAGGGATTCAGTTAATCGGCAGAGTTGGCGGTCCACTTAGGATAACATCTGGGCGGGTCACACTGTGACCTTGGTGTACAATCTGTGACTAAGAATGATACGAGTACTTTGTAGGGCCACGGTGGGGACTTGCATCTGAGGTGACATGTTATGGACACCCTACACTGTGCCAGAACCATTATCCACCTTGATGCCACAGCCATGAACAAATCAGACAAAAATTCCTGCCCAGTGTAGGCCCTCAAGGTTTTTTGTTGAATTTACCCAAGGAAAATGAATGGGGGCACGAGGAGATCCATCAAACACGGCCTCCAATCCACTCACAAAGTAAAGCTCCAATAGGCAAGGCAGCTAAAGCAGAGAAAATGGAGCCCAGCGAGGTCTTCTCTGGGATGACTTAGCTTTAGCTCCATATGGTACAGGGCTGTGGCTCTCTGAGCATTAAATATTCAGGGTTCCGTTAGGACTATTTCATTACCCCAAGCAGTACATTGTAAGAGACAAGTGTGACCGAGGCAGGAGGTGAGGCTGGCTGGGGTGGGAAGGCTGGTCCTGCTGGGCCCTGTCGAGAGCTCCTAGAGGGCAGGGCCAAGTCTGGTTCATCTGTGCAATCATGTGGAGTGGGCCCCGCTTTGTGCCAGGCACTGCTGGGTTCTGGGAACACAGGGCACTCCGGGAACGGGTGTTGAGTGGCTGGCTCTGCAGCTGACTCCCAGAGCTGCCCCAGGGCCTCTGAGAACCAGAGTCCTTTCTGGATGAAGTCTTCTAGAAGATGGCTGTGAGCTTCTGGCTGGTCAACATAGCAGATTGCTCCCCAGCCTCTGCAGGCCCAACATCATGGGTTCAGTTCATGGGGCCAACAGCCCTAAGCCAATCCCGGCCCTTGTCTGCTTCTGGTCCTCCATCACCACTCCTCTTCCAGAGCTTCACCTGGCCCCACCACACTGCTTCTCCGTTACTCTTTCCCCCAAGGTAAGACTTCTCCCATGGTCTAGGCCTGTCTAGCCACATCTTTCAATGCTTACTCAGCCTGTGTCTTTCTCTCTGTCCCCTCCCTGCTGTCAATAGCTAACTAGGTGGGATCAGCTATCCCCGGGGCTGGGGTCAGTGGATGCAGGTTACCAGTGTGGCCCCTCCTTGCAACACTGACTCAGTAAACATAGAGAGAACTCACCTATAGATCTTCTGGAGACCATTTCTGAACCCAAGGAAACAACAAATGTGAAAATTTGCAGCATCATGTAAGAAATGTAGGGGGAATAAAGGCAGGATATTGGGGGGGGCCTGGAGATGCAGGATATGGGAGGGCTGGAGATGCAGGATATAGGGGGGCAGCCTGGAGATGCAGGATATGGCAGGGCTGGAGGTGCAGGATATAGGGGGGCAGCCTGGAGGTGTAGGATATGGCAGGGCTGGAGATGTAGGATATGGGGGAGGGGAAGCCTGGAGATGCAGGTTATAGGGGGAGGCCTTGAGATGTAGGATATAGGGGAGGGGAAGCCTGGCGATGCAAGGCTGCCCCAACTCCACCACCAAACTCACTTTCGCTCCGAGACCCTGAAGCCGTATCCTGTGGGGTGGAGCTGAAGCAACCAGAGGAAGAGAAGCAGGGAGGCAGGTGTTCTCTGCCAGGAACCGCAGCCCGCATCCAGGGAGAGCTCATGGGGTCCAAACGAGCCCCGCCTAGGACAGCTGGCCCTCTGGAGTGCCCCCCACCCCAGCCCCCGCCCAGCCCCGGCGGCCTATCAGAGCCCCACTGGCCAGCTGAAGCCGGTTTCAGCCTTACAGCTGGCCGTGGCTGGGAACGCCAGCCCTCCTGGGTCACAGCGCATCCTAATGGCCATCCTCACGTTGCCACACTGGGGAAATGGGGATGTATTTGTGAGAGAAGCAGGGCCTCTCCTACACCCAGCAAAGTTTCTGACTCCCCAAGTGCTCTTTTTCTGTTTCTTCCACAAGACTTCCCACTAAGGCCGCCTCTCATTTCTTTCCCAGCGGCGGTGGGAAGGGCTGGCTGGCTTCAGGGCCCCCTGCCTGTCCCTTTCCAGCCGGTCAGCTTAGCCTCAGCTGGGGCTCTGGCTAATAGGCTCCGCTGGCTCCTTCCCCAGCCCGGGCTGAAAGGCTGGGAGGCGTCTCTAGTGCCCCTTTCTGTTGCCTCCCTCCCCCTGACTCTGGCCACCTCCTCCCCAAACTGGATTTCTGTGTCTCAGACGCAGTGCCTTTGACTGCCGGGCCCCAGCCAGCAGCAGAGCAGACCTGCCATGCCTGTCCTCCGCCGTGCCCTCCCCCGACGCATGGGATGACCACATGTCACCCACACGTGCCCGTGGCAAATTGGAAAGGGACTAGGGCTCAGAGCTAGCCGGCTCAGGGGTGACTCCCAGCTCTGCCACTTGTTAAGTGTGTGGCCTGACTCAGGCCACGCCGTCCCTAAGCCTCCGTGTCCTCACCTGAGAAAGGGGGAGGAAAGTAATACCTCCCTATCCTACGGAGTTGCTGGGAAGGCCAAGCAAGATCATGCACTGGGGGGCAAGTAAATAATGCCCCTCCTGAGCTCAGAACTAATGAGAAAAAAGACAAAGATGAAATAGTTTTGTTTTTAAGTCCGATTTATTGCAAGAGCTGAGTTGGAGAACATGGACTGAATTTACGGCCAAGAGTGGGGGCCCTACTATATTGCTCCTGTCCCTCCTGAATGAGGCGTGAAGGTGGAAGGAATCTGTGAGTGGCAGGGGGACATGCGGCTTCTGTCTCCAGGCATCCCCGACCAGCCCTGGGACAGGCGTGACTGGCATGAGTTAATGATAGGGGTACGAAGGCCCAAAGATCTGGTAGCTTATCGAAGCTCACACAGCGAGCAAGTTGCAGAGCTGGGGTCCACAGCCCACGCTTTCCGCGCTGGCCTGGGAGAAACCAGGGCCCAACCCACAGGAGACTTTACTGGCCCTGGAAGCAGAGGCACAGACAGCAACCCCCACCGAGGGGTAACGCTTCACTTTTCGGGGAGATTTCACACACGCTCTCCCTGCCTTCATTCACCCGCTCAGGAAATATGTACTGAGCATGGCTGTGTGCCAATCTTCCCGCCTCAGAGGATACAGCAGAAAAACCCTACAAGTCCTTGCGCGCCAAACTTACACGCGAGTGAAGAGACAGACCCAACGGAATTATCTACACAGAAGGAAAGGTAGGCAGATGGAGCAAGCCCTGCGCGTAGAGACAATCTCAGTTTAAAGATGAGACCAGGGCTGGAGACAGGCTGAGCGGTCAAGGATGACTACTCTGAGCATCACCTCCAGCAGAGACCCAAATGAAGCCAGACAATGTGACTCTCGGGGAAGAACATTCCAGGCAGAGGGAACAGCCAAAGCAAAGTTCCCAAGAAAGGAGCAATGCAGGGATCCAGTATGAGCAAGTAAGACCTGGATGGAAACCGGCAAGAAGGTGGGCGGCAGGAGGTGAGGTCTTAGAGCTGGGGGCTGGGAGAGGGACGCGGGGGGTGAGCCAAGGGATATTCAGCCTTGTTGATCACAGGACGCATTTGAGGTTTTATTCTTAAATGTGTTGAGAGTTGAAGGATTATGGAACAAGGGAGTGGCTTGATTGGACTTATACTCTTTTTTTAAAAATATTTTATTTATTGGGGCGCCTGGGTGGCTCAGTTGGTTAAGCGACTGCCTTCGGCTCAGGTCATGATCCTGGAGTCCCGGGATCAAGTCCCACATCGGGCTCCCTGCTCAGCAGGGAGTCTGCTTCTCCCTCTAACCCTCCCTCCTCTCATGTGCTCTCTCTCTCTCATTCTCTCTCTCAAATAAATAAATAAAATCTTTAAAATATATATATTTTTTATTTCTTTATTTTCTTGAGAGAGAGCAGGAGCAGAGGCAGGGCAGAGGGAGAAGCAGACTCCCCGCTGAGCAGGAAGCCCAATGTGGGGCTCACATGGGGCTCACGTCAGGCTGATCCCAGGACCCGGAGATCATGGCCTGAGCCAAAGGCAGACACTTAACCCACTGAGCCACCCCAGGCACCCCTTGACTTATATTCTTAAAATATGGTGACGGCTGTTATGGAGGGACAGGCTGTAAAGGGCAAGAATGGGAGCAGGAAGCCCAGTCCAGGGACGAAGCCACGGGAGTGTTGCATCTGCCAGACCAGGGCGGCCTGTGCCAAGAGGGTAAGCAAGCGGGCATGTTGAGAAGTGAAGGGTTCGGGATAGTTAACAGGATCGTAATCCTAACAACCTGCCTGTGAAGACAAGGGGGTGGGTTTCATCCCCCAAAACAAAAGAGGAAACCCAGAGCTGCAGAGCAGGAAGGAGAGGATGAGTGTGCAGTGTGTGGGGTGGCCGGTCCTGAGAGATGAGCCTGCTCTGGAAGCAGCTCCCTCAGCCCTGGCCAGGGACCTCTGCTTTGGAGGCCACGGAATCACACAGACTGTCCAGCTGGAGGCCCAGCACCAGCCACGAAACCGCCCTGGGCTTCCCTTTCAAGATGGCAGGCCAGATGCACCATCTAACACTTGCTGTGTATTTTTCAGATGACATTTCCCCAGTAGTGAAAACACAGCATGCCACTTTAATGCAAGATGGTGGAACAAAGGCACAACTCTGGGGAGGCGCTTCCGGGGAGCTGGGCCGTATGTCCCACAGAGGAGCTAACGACGCTTCATTTCAATACATGTTCTTGAGAGCACCTGCTTGCCAGGCGCTTGCTGAGGGGCCAAGTAGTACATTACAGGGTGCTGGGTTCTCAGTCTGATGGTGGGAGAGGGGTTGCAGGGCCCCAGGGGAAGGAGCAAGGATGAATCTAGGGTGGAGGGAAAAGGACCAGGAAAAGGTCTTCGGTGTGTGCCCTGAACAAGATTTGGTGCCAGTGGGTAGGGAGGGGGCAATCGGGCAGGACCATGTGTGAACAGAGGCACGAGATGTGAACAAGTACGTGCAGAGCAGCCCTGAGAGGCCTGAGCAACTGCAGCCACGACAGAAACAACTCGCATTTGCTGAGCGATGAGCCAGGCAGGCCCTAAGAACTTGAAGGCATCTGCTCACGGAGTCCTCACAACACCCGGAGGCAGGAGGAGCAAGCTGAGGCTCAGAGAGTTTAAGTGACTTGACCCAGACCCTACAGCTAGTAAGAGGAGAAATGGAGATTTTTTTTTTTAAATAAATGTTTTTGCTTACATACAACACACACAGAAAAGATTACAGACCCTAAGTGTACAGCTGGATGCCGTCTCGCAAGGAGGATACATGTAGTAACCACAGCCCAGGTCGAGAAACAGAATCCTATCCATCTGAACCTCCCTCCTGGTGCCCCCAACCCTCTCCTTCTCCCCTCCCCAAAGCTAAGCCCTTTAATCTATGCTGACTTCTGACTCCATAGATTTGTTTCTGGAGTTGAGATTCGCACCCAGGTCTGTGGGAACCCAGACAACAGGATTTTTTGTGGGCACGATAACAGTGCGCAGACTTCCCAGTCTGGTCAGGTCTGCACATGGTTGCCAGCATTGTTTTCCCAACCACATCTCCATCTGGACGGTGCTCCCTGCAGGCTCCCTGGTGGCTAGTGGCAGACCGGTGACCCCTCTAAAGAGAGTTCTGGAAACCGATGGCCGAGCCACCTGCATCCTGTCCAGAAAAGCCCCTTCCTGTGCTCAGGGACACAGCTCACGGCCATGCGCAGACTGCAGGTCAGTGAGGTTTCCCCCACTTTCCATCTTCAGGAAAACGTGATCTAATGACAAGTATGTCCTTTTGGAGAGAGTAAATCAATATCCCTGAGCGGTGTCCTTGAATAGATGTAACCATCTTCTCAAAGCTAAGGGTTTTAACCTGTGAGATGTAAAGAAAACTCTATAGTCATAGCAAAATAAAATACAAAGACTCTTGTTTCTCAACTGGATAATAAGACTCATCCCCTACTCCCTCACCTCACACGCCCTCCAACCCCAGGTCTGTGTTCTGGTACAAAGCCAAAAAAAAAGGCACAAACTTTGCTGAGAACATGATCAGCCTGGGTTCTTCTGAAGTCCTGAGCAACACAAGCCCTAAGCCATCTGCTGCTTCCTTCACCCCCAGGCACATCTCAGCCACACCCTCAACACACAGTGCCCTGGGCCTGGCCTTTGCTGATCCCTCTCCTCTCGGCAAACCTTATTTTTCCTGTGTCCTTCCACTCAGGACAAGATCAACCCCTCCCTTTCTCAGGCAGCATCCATCGAGGTCCTTCTTCCCCTCACCTGACTGAGTACTGTGTGTTGGAAACGGTCTGAGGAGTAACACCCCCTCCCCTACGGACTGCTGGGAGTCCAAGGAGCGGTACCCAAAGGGGCCCGGCGCTCAGCCATGGAGCCAATTAAAAGGCAGTGGAGTTGGAGAAGTCCGCGATGAGGGCCCGTACATCGCAGATACAAATGCTCCGGTCCCAGATGGGGATGCTACATGGGGACTGGAGGGAACGATCACCTGCTGGGAAGGTGAACAGGGGCCTCCAAGGGGCACTAGCTTAGTGCGGGGCAGGGCCCTTGGAAGGACATCCAGGTGGGGGAGGGTGGTCTTTGAGATAGCATGACACAGAGGCGGCGGCAGGGAGTGAGGTGTAGAGTTTAAGCTTTGCAATCAGAAAAGCACAGGTCAAATCCCAGCTTCTCCACGCATTGCTGACTTGATATAATTTACTTAACCTTTCCTAAACCTCAGTCCCTTTCGCAGGAAATGAGGTAATGTAATCCACTTCACAGAAGTCAAGTGAGATTTGAAACTAACGAATTTCAGTGACATACATACAGTAGGAGCAGACTGGATAAATGGCTGATGAATGAAAGGATTGGGAGACTGTTCAGTCACGCCCCCTGGTGGAGTCTTGAAGCCTAACACATTGGAGAATGAAAGGAGCATTCAGGAGATGGCGTAACTGACAGGGTGTGTTGTGGCCAACACACACTCACACATGCACACTCACACACATACACACTCACACACACACTCTCATACATCCACAATACACATTCACACCTACATACTCACACTCTCACACTCTCGCTCTCTCTCTCTCTCTCACACACACACACACACACACACACACACACACACAGAAGCTACCCCTCTGCCAGATCCTCCCTGATGCTATGGAGGCAACCGTGTGCTAACCGCTTCTCCCGGTGCTCACACACACAAAATGCAGCCAAGAGAGAAGTCTCCAGATCTGAGTGTGTCCAGAAGCCACGTTACAGAATGTCTGTTAGTAAACTGGAGGATGCGGTTGCTGACTGAGAGATCCTTGCAGGAACAAACGAATCTCTAACAGAACAGTCTCAGAGGAAATGCTCTTCTAACACAGGTGCTTACTCCCGCCCCAGCAGCCGACACTCACACCGACACACACTCACACCCAAATGTCTGCCCGGAAACCGCACTCTAAGTGAAGTTTTAAAAACACTGGTTGTGATCGAATTGACAGGTTGTTTTTAAAAGACACTCTGGTGGCAGAAGACCTAGCGGTCTTACTGGAATGTTCCCCACTGTGACAGGGAGGTAGGCATGGGCACCTCTGCAGGCTGCCCTCTTGCCCCTTCCGCCCAGGGACCCGAAACCTCCCATCGGCTGGAGGAGGAGTCTCCCCCCAAGAGCGAGCAGGGATGGGAAAGTCCCCGCTAGCCAGCCGGCCCTTGTCACATTGGTCCTGAAAGGCGACTGTGGCTTTCCTTGCTGGGAGCTTGTTTCAGGGGCCCTGTACCCTTACAGCCCGACTGCCCCCCGTCTCCTCTTCCTCAGGGGAAGGAAAGGCAGGCCCTCCCCGGGCGGCCTGACACAGGAGCTCCTACTGTGGGAGACACACCGCCCCCTGAAGGCCAGGCCAGCCCCCTCCCGGGGAGCATCAGTGCCTGACGCCAAACCCGGCACGTCAGGGACACGGCTCTTCTCTCCGCTCTGAAGTTGGTCGGAACCAGCCTGGCATGCATCAGCTGGTTATGGGTCTCCTCTTTTGGAAGGCTTTACGTTCCAATCAGCTCAGTAAATGCCCACAATGGTCCCAACCGGCCCTGAAGAAATTTTAGGGAAATGCATATGGACAATTATCTTAATGCCTCATAAATGTATGACACTAATGAATGTTCAAAGCATGAACCTTTATTACTTAAAGATGACACAACCCTGTGAAGCAGCAACGACCAATCCTGTCATCCAAAAATAAGGAAATTGGGGCTTAGGAAGTAGTTAATCCAGGGTCACGCAACTAGTCACTTGCAAAACCAGGCCTAGGAGGCCTCTAGCCGGAAAACTAATGGGAATGCTAAGACTTGCTCACATGGAACGACCACATAAGGGGTTGGATGAGATGGAGGTGGTGACACAGGTACTGGAGCTTTCCTTCTTAGTGACCAACATGGGTTCCGCTGGGAAGGTGTCAACGGTTTCTCCTACCTCCAGGAACCGGAATCATCCCTCTTTGTGGATGCTCCATTCTGCTCCATACGAGTGCTGTGTCTACACGTGAGTGGCTGCTGGCCATGTGTGAGGTCCCTGAGGGCAGGGAGGGCTTGGCGCAGTGCCGGGCACACAGTAAATGGTCAGTATTTGTGAACTGACTGTCCTCCCGCCGATCTGAAGGTGAAAGCAGGACTTGACTGTACTGTGGCTCACTGCTGCCATCTCGTGGCCAGTTCTAAGAAACAGAGCACAGATGGAGCCGTGTCCCCCGCCCCATCCCCACCCCCAATCTGCCAGCAGGGCCACCCCCAGGCCACAGTCGATTCACGCACAGATTTTCACGACCCACTTTAAAAATATATGTGTATCTCGGGCGCCTGGGTGACTCAGTCGGTTAGGCGTCTGCCTTCTGCTCAGGTCGTGGTCCTAGGGTCCTGGGATGGAGTCCCCGTGTCCAGCTCCTTGCTCAGTGGGGAGTCTGCTGCTCCTTCTGCCCCCCTCCCCCCTGCTCGTGCTCTCTCTCTCTCGCAAAAATAAATAAAATCTTTTAAAAAAATAAAAATAAAAATATATGTGTATCTCATGCTAGCACAGTATCTGGCTCCAAAAGAAAAGTCAAATAAGGAAATCAGCTAACAGGTAGACATTGATTATGTGGACAAGTATATGTTAGAGCACATTAAAATACAGGAAAAGCACACTTCCAGTTCCTGATTTTAAAGAGCCTACAGTTTAATCTGGAGTCAACACTCCACAGCGCCAACATCCCAGCACACTTCACTTAGAGCAGCGGAAGTTTGAAAATTCCAGGTGACATTTGACCCAGTAGACAAAGCAAAGATTTTCTGGAGCAAAAAATCTGAGAAAACGAATAGCATACTTTTATATATTTTTTTTCACTATGATGATTCAGATAAACAGAAAACCCTCTTGCTACAAAATACTTAGAAATTCTAGATAAAATATTAAAAAGCCCTGCTTAATGCAGTGGGGAACAAACAAGAAGATGAAGACATTTTACAGGAGCCAAGAATAGGAATTGAAACATAAGGATAAGACACTGTAGAAAATCAATGAGCAGACTTGTAACATGATGAAGTAGTTTTTCTGAAAGCTAAAAATAAAGTCAATGAAATTAAAAACTCGACGGTTACATTTTAGATGGCAGACTAAACATGGCTGAAGAAATAATAAGGCAACTGGAAATAGATCTGAGAAACTTTGCAAAAATGTAGCCTCGAGAAGCTAAAAACGTGAAAAATAAAAAGAGTACGAGACTCAGAGGAGAGAATAAAGGGTCCTACATCTATGTAACCACATAGCTAGAGGGAGAGAACAGAGAAAGGTGAGTAGACATGAGAAAAGGTAACAGCTATGATTTTCTAGACTAGAGGAAACACAGAGATCTTGCTACTAGAAAGCACAAGTAGGATAATTAAAAATAAATCCATACCCGAACACTTCATGACAAATTGCAGAACATCAAAGACAAAGAGAAGTCTTTAAAAAAAAAAAAAAAGACAGGAGAAAGTAGAAAATACGTTCAAAATGTTGAGAGAAAATACACAGCTAAATTTTCACTCAAAAGTGAAGGTAAGGGCCGCCTGGCTGGCTCGGCCAGTAGAACACGCAATTCTTGATCTTGGGGTTGTTAAGTTTGAGCCCCGCACTGGGTGTAGAGATTATCTAAAAATAAAATCTTTAAAAAAAAAATTTTTTTTTTAAGTGAAAGTGAAATAAAGACATTTTCCAACAAAGCATGGACCACTAACACCCTCTGTGAGGGGATCACTTACAGGATGTACTTTAGGAAGAAAATCGATTCCAGAACAAAGAATAATGCAAAATGACATTGGAAGTAAAGGCATTTTAGCACAATTCTGGGTAAATTTAAACAAGCACTGACAGCATATAGCAATAACGATTTTTGAAAAATAATGGTAACTAACTTACGGGATATAAAAGAACAAGGTGGAACTAAAACACTTAGCAACACGAACGTGTAGGATGGACAGTGTGATCAGAGTTAAGGCTTTCTAAAGCTCTTACATTGTTTGGGAGGAGGAGGTTAGGGATTCTGTCAAGTATGCTAATGCTTTCACATTAATTTTACAAGATAATCACAAAAGAAAAATATAATGTGTAATTTCCAAACCTGTAGAGATGATACAAGTGAATATAGAAATCTCAAGAACTTCTGGTTAAACACAATAGATGTAACCACCGTTCTATCTCTGCTTCTTCCTGAAAACACTCTAAAGATAATACTGACACAAATAAGGGAGTTCCGCAAGATGAAAGACCAGTATGCAAAAATCATGTATATTTCTATATGCTAGCAACAACATTGGAATTTGGAATTTTAAAAAAATACTATTTACAATAGCATCAAAAAATACGAAATACGTAAAAACAAATTTGATAAAAGATGTACAATACCTTTAAACTGAAAACTACAAAACATTGCTGAGACAAATCAAAGAAGATGAAAAAAATGGACAGACAGACTTTGTTCAGGGGTCAAAAGACACAACATTGTTAAGATAGCAATTGTCCCCAATTTAATCTATGGGTTCAACACCATCCCAATTATAGCCTCAGCAGGACATTCTGTAGAAACTGACAAACTGATTCTAAAATGTATATAGAAATGCAAAGGACCTATAATAGCCAAAACTATTTTGAAAAAGAAGAACAAAGTTAGAAGGCAAACACTACCTGATTTCAAGACTTATTATGAAGCTGCCGTAATCAAGACAGTGTGGACACCAAAATAGACAAAAAGATCAGTGGAACAGAGTCCAGAAACAGACCCACAAATATAAACAGCTGATTTTTTAGGAAGGTGCAAAAGCAATTCAAAGTCTTTACAACAATGGTGCTGGAACAAATGGATACTGCACACAAAATAATGAATTTCCATCTACAGCTCACACCATCAACCAAAATTAACAGAAAATGGATCGTAGACCTCTTTGACCAGAGGTAAAGAAATGAACACTGTCTTCGTGCTTGTGGCCGGGTCACAGATGCTGCCCCAAAGCCACGGTCTCTGAGTGGCTGCTACAGGCTTGGACTCCATGAACTCACTGCACTGTTTTCATCTGTTCTACTCTTCTTTCTGGCTGTGTGTGTACAGACATTTTATTTTCCTCGCCAGCACTTGGCCTGAGTCAAAGTTGATCATTTCTAAATACCGCTTTGGCCTCGTTACACTTTACACTGAAGATAAATAACACATTTTATGTTTATATCATAGTTTTTACTGTTTCTAATTCAGGTTCTATATATACTCTCCCATCATGTACTAAACCATTAAGTGGAGCAGGGCAGAGATGACACTCTCATTTCCCAGATGGAGAGCCTGGCAGGACGAATGACAGGACCTGCCAACATCACAGGCAAGTTCAGACCAGAGTGAGGCTGCCTGACTCCGTGCCCATCCTGCACCGCCCACCCCGTGCCAGGGCTGGGGCCTGGCCTGCTTAAGACATGTACTGAAAGGGGACACTTTTGTCCACTTTAGTCACCAGGTGACTCATAAGATTTGGATCTCACCCAGGGGTTCTTAGTCTGAGGATTAAGGACAGAATGACAGAAGGGCAAAATTCAGGCGGTCTATGAATTTAAAACTTACCTCTTTATTTTCACCAGCCTCTGAAATGTTTGCATTTCCTTACGTTATGAATGTAGGCAACAAACCACAGGAATATTAGCTGTCCTTATACTTGTTTATCAGCAGTAGAAATCAGTCATTTTCATAACATATTATATAGTTGTTACAGAATTTCGAAATATCATTTAGGTTCATTAATTCTACATAATTGCGCTAGTTCTTAGACCTGACACAAGATCTTGTTACTTGATGGGTTAATAAAGAAGCACATGTGGGTGCCTGGGTGGCTCAGTTGGTTAAGTGACTGCCTTCAGCTCAGGTCATGATCCTGGAGTTCCGGGATCGAGTCCCTCATTGGGCTCCCTGCTCAGCAGGGAGTCTGCTTCTCCCTCCAACCCTCCCCCCTCTCATGTGCTCTCTCTCTCTTTCTCTCTCAAATAAATAAATAAAATCTTTAAAAAATAAATAAATAAATAAAGAAGCACATGTATTACCATATCATAGCATTTGTTTCTATATTTCAGTAACTGTGTTTCAATATAATTCATTTCCTGGGGTGCCTGGGTGGCTCAGTCGGGGGACCGTCCGACTCTTGATTTTGGCTTGGGTCATAATCTCGGGGTCTTGGGATGAGGCCCCACATCAGGCTCCATGCTCAGCACAGAGTCTGCATGAGATTCTCTCTCTCCCTTTGCCCCTCCCCCTGTTCACGCACAAACTCTCTCTCTCAAATAAATAAAATAACAAATCTTTAAAAAATATATTTATATATATGGGCAGCTGGGTGGCTCAGTCGGTTAAGCATCTGCCTTCGGCTCAGGTCATGATCCCAGGGTCCTGGAATGGAGCCCCACATCGGGCTCTCTGCTCAGTGGGGAGTCTGCTTCTCCCTCTCCCTCTGCCTGCCCCCCTTGCTTGTGCTCTCTAATAAATACAATCTTAAAAATTAAATAAAGAAAAAAATTTTATATATAGATATAATTTTTTTCCTTCAGTGTTTTGGGGTGTTATTTCATGTATCCTGAGAGGGGGTCCTTAGAAGGCACACTGCTAGAGGGGCCTAGGGACAAAAAGAAATTAAAAACCCTAATTGAGAAAAGAGAGGTGCTTTCATCAGCCCGGGTACATCCTGAGAGAGGGGGACACCGTCCTGAAGGGCGTGCCAGGCACAACACAGGCTGTCCCACTGAAGATGCCCAGTGCCCACTCAGCTCGTCCACCCAATAGACAGACTCTTCAACTACAGAACCAGAGGACACGATATCCGACCCCTTCATTTTGATGCCAGGACTGTCCGATACTATTTTGAGGTCTTAAAGAGCACACCACTAAGTTTTCGGATCCATTTTAAATTACTAGGTAATACCTACACAGATACCTTTCCTTACTCCATCCCTCCCACATCACAGAGGCATCAGAGTTGAGGAGACGCCCAGAAAGGGGCGAGTCTCAGCCTGGGCGGCTCAGAGCCCTGGGGCATGTCTCCACAGCAAAAGAGCCTATTTCAGTTTTGTTAAACCCTTCTCTGTCAATAGATGAGGCTACCCTCAGGGCAGGGCTTTAGCAACAGCTGCAGAGAATTCTAGTTTAGGGATTTTCCCCATGCCAGCCAGCTTCTCCCAGATTCCCTGAGCTCCAGAGAAGAAATGGCCTTCCCAGAACTCAGTCTCATCCATGCAGCCCAATTCCCAAGAGCACAAAAACAGCCACCACTCACTGGGCACTTACACCACGCAAGGTCCTGCCTCTCTGCCTACACACTCTCATTCCATACTCTGGGCCAAGCAGGGGGCTTTTGCCCCTCGGTTACTGCCTGCCCGATACCACCCAGCTATTATGTGAAAGAGCACACACCTTAAGCTAGGTCAGCTGACTCCAGAGTTATTTACCCCAATTGGCTGGCTCTCCTTGTAGCAGACGCTAGACAACACCAAAATCATTAAACGCAGGTGGAACCCCTTTCACAAAATTCAGTTGACACCAACTCACTAAACTTAATCTTTTTAAGTAGAAGGCATTCAATTCTCTCTTCTCATTCTGCTGCCTTCTGCCGACCAAGTAAGTATGACTTAGGTCCTTCTTCCTGCCAAAAAGAATCAGTCCAAGAGCGGAGATCCATCCCAACTTTTGCCAACAATGCCTGCCCCTGAGAAGCCCCAAGATGAAACCCAGGAGAAGGGAATTCTTTTTTTTAAAGCCCTAATCAAGTCCACTGCTGGCCAAGTGCCCCGGTGGTAGGATCTTGACCCAGTCACTTTGCCTCTGGGCCCTGGTTTCCTCATCTGTAAAATGAAGGCCTTGGATTCCTGGATCCCAAGAAAACTCAGAATTCCCAAGGGAGAGGCTGCGTGATTCTCAAGACGCCCTCTTGCCAACTTTAACCACATTTCCGTTTTCTCTATTGAGACTTCAGATAAAATGTCGCGAAGGGCACTATGACTAAAACCTGCTTGAGGATGACTCCTTGCCCACCCCTGAGGACATCCTGAGGAACTCTCCTCGGGAAGCCACGGTTTAGCATCTCCTGGGGTAGGGGTTGGGGTGGGGGTCTTGCAACCTGAGAGGGCAGTGCTCGCCTTGAATGGGCTTAAAAGCAGACTCAAACCTTTCCGGTCCCCACACAAGCAGAGAGGGGCCTTACAGCACAGACATTTCTGGGAGAAATGGGGCCCCCAGTGCAATGAACACCACAGATCCGAACGGTCTGTATGATGAGATACACAAGGCCCTTCCTTTCCAGCCCTGCCTATGCATCTGATTCACCTGCACAGTTTGTTATAAAAGATCTTCTCCCCAGTCCTACAGAATCAGAATTCCCAGGAATGGGATCACAGTGATCTTTTCAACAACCCCCCACTGACTGTGATGACCAGCTCGGAGAACCACTTCCAATAGGTTACAGCAATAGAGATACCAAGAGGATCATTTCTGATCGGCCCTAATGAAGGCTCTCATAAAGGCCCTCCAAGGAAGAACAAAAGAGAAATCACATCAGCAGCCAGAAGTCTGGGGACACTGACAACTCTCTTAAAACCACAGAAGCCAAGCAAAGGACATAAGCCCAGCCACGCCAGGCCACCCTCCTGTTGCGATCCAAATCCCACCACAAGATGGCAGACACGCACCAGACAGCCTTACCTGCCAGGGTGCTTCCTTCCCAGCAGCTCCGGGTTAAATCCGTCCCCTCCGCGGCGAAACCCGAGCAGGACCGCATTCCTTACATACCTTGCAGGAGGCTGAAGCACAGTGAAGGTGTACGGAAGGTTGGAAAAGTCGGAAGGGAGTACTGCCATGAAAGTCGGGAATTTCACGAACTGAAAAGAAAGTACACGGCACTGATAAAGAGGCATCTTGAAACGTCCACAGGTGTTATTACCTTCCTTGAGAGAATCCTGGACTTTTCAGCATAAAACCCACGGAGACACGTGAGATTTGAAGGCAGAGGCCACGCTGGTTTTCCCTGGCCGCGGGCGGTCTGCATTCAACAAAGATCGCACTGAACCCCAGGCCATTGTCATTCTGCAACACATCAGAGGACGCGCTGATCTAGCCTAAGCACCCTCAGTATCAGAGGCGAATGAATGCTGAACAGGAACTGGACTGTGGAACAGTGAGTTTGTCAGGCAGTGGCATGTTCTCCGGCCCCTCACCTCCCACTCATTGCACTGCGAATGGATGTCTGGGTTTAGTCCTAACTCAAGCGGACTCATTTGGCTATGTTTTTTTTAGGTTCGCAGTGGATTGAAAAAATATCTTGAGTATATATAGAGGCATCGCCCAAGATTTAGCAAGTGAATTAACTTCATTCGAGGTTAACTTCATTCTAAGCAAGTGATCTGTTGAAACTCAGCTTCAAAAAGAGAAATCTTAAAGAACAAAACAGCAACAACAAAATAGGGGTGCCTGGGTGGCTCAGTCGGTTAAGCATCCGACTCTTGATTTCAGCACAGGTCATGATCTCACCGTTGTGAGATCGAGCCCCAGGTAAGGCTCCACACTCAGTGGGGACTCTGCTCGAGATTCTCTCTCCCTCCCCCTCTGCGCTTCCCACCACGCCTGCGCACTCTCTCAATTTTTTTTTTAAAGCAAAAAATTCTAAACATCTTCCACCACATGATGATAGAAATGTGAACTTTTCCACCTCCCAGGTCCCTTTCTCCACCCCTCCCCCTTCCGTAGAACCTTCGAACAGGTTTATTTTCATCTGAACCAAGGGAGGGTTTGACTAAAGCAGCACTGGTCAAACGGGCGTCTCCAAGCTGTGGAGCATTAGGTTGGATGGGAGGATGTTGCGACAGAGGGTGGAGAGACAAAGCAACGCAAATTTTGCTAAGGGCCTCACTGGCCTGCCCCACTGTCCCTCCACTTACAAGGGAGAACTGAAATCTGAGGAACGAGCTGAGTCCCAAGCAAAGCACCCAGCTCCAGAGGTGGTCTGCCAAGAACTGAGGAGGTGGAGAGCAAGGCAAAGGGGAAACACAGCTAAATCGGCTTGCACAAGCACTACCTGTTTTACACCAGGCAAGGCACTTGCTCCGTGACTGATCATGTCTTCACTGGCCTGAAGAGGACAGTCCTGCCTGACGATAATAGCAGCTCTTGTAGAGGCACCTAGGTGTTATTTAAAAACACAGCAGCCTTCTGAGGGTGGATCCTCTTAAATGAAAGTTCCCTTGGATCTGCTACATTCCTTGATGGGTTTGCATGTATCCGTGAAACAAGTGCCTGGAAACAGCAGAGTGGCTCTGCACTGTTAACCTTAAAAATAAAATCGCCAGATTTTTTACCAGCAAAAGATGGATTTATTCGGGAACAGCAAAGACCTCCAAGCTGGGATAAACCAACTATGGGAACAAAGGAGAGGTGTCGGCTTTTATAGAGGAAAGCGGAAGTCGGGAGCGCTGTTACAAACAAGTCCATTGGAGGAAACTGGGGGTGGGTGGGAAGTATCATGGCCTCTCATTGGCTGAGCTATGCGGGTCTCTCATTGGCTGAGCTGTGCGGATCTCCCATTGGTTGGGCTGTTGCTGGCGGGAGAGGAGGTAAGCCTCTTTTCCTCCATTCGGGATAGCCAAGTAGTATCCCTGTGCAAAGTCCTCTCTTCCTGTTGGATTTGCAGTTGACAAGGAGTGGTTCGTGGGTAGGGTGCGAGAACACCCGGCCGGACCTCCTGACTCCATTTTAGCGAGGTTTCCCTTTATTAATTTTCACTGCATGGTAATGAAGGTGATTGGAAGGCAGTGGTGAAGGGATGGAAGCCGAGGAGGCGCAGGGTTGGTGGGGGACTGGAGGCTAAGAAGAGCACAAAAGCCAATTATTTTACAATCTTTGGTGGTGGGTGATCTAGGTCTTTTAAAGACAGGGAGATGGGGCGCCTGGGTGGCTCAGTTGGTTAAGCAACTGCCTTCGGCTCAGGTCATGATCCTGGAGTCCCGGGATCGAGTCCCACATCGGGCTCCCTGCTCAGCAGAGAGTCTGCTTCTCCTTCTCACCCTCCTCCCTCTCATGCTCTCTGTCTCTCATTCTCTCTCTCAAATAAATAAATAAAATCTTTTAAAAAAAGAGAGAGACAGGGAGATGTATGGGGCGCCTGGATGGTTCAGTCAGTCGAGTGTCTGACTCTCGGTTTTGGCTCAAGTCATGATCTTGGGTCTCAGGATCGAGCCCAGGTCAGGCTCTGTGCTCAGTGGGGAGTCTGCTGGAGATTCTCTCCCCCTCTACCCCTCCCCTGGCCCACAGACGCGCTCTCTCAAAATCTTAAAAAAATAAAAAAACAGGGAGATGAATGAATATCTACATTGATATGTATCAAGAGATATATTCAGAGTAATCACACACACACACGAGTTCTCTTGAAGTTGTTCACCTTGTTAGAAACTTCCTCCACCCACCCCCATAAAGTTTTCTTCCTTTAGAGGGTTGCTTGGGGTTTCAATGTGGGAGTTAAGGAAAGGGTGGTGAATGGCCCAGGGCCGGCAGTGAGGGAGGAGCTAGGCGACTTGGAGCCAGAACATCCCAGAGATCAGAAGCCTCCCAGAAACCTTGGCCCTGGCTTTGGGGGACAGAGGAGAAATGCACAAGTGCACGTCTCACCAGCATTCCAGGACAGCTGAGCTCTGGGGGGTCCAGCCCCACACCACGAGACTTAGCAACAGCAGGCTGGGTGCACTCAGCCTCCTAGTCACATCCACTGAGTCGCTGAGCCCTCACGCCTGCTGGCCTCAGTCACGCTCCTCCTGCCCAAACACCACAAAGGAGACAAGAATTGGCTCTTTTTTTGTCCAGTCTTTATTTACAGCAAAGTACATAGTATGTGGTCATTTTTGTAACTACTAACAATAAAGGCAGGGTGGTAGAAAGGAGGAAGAGCAAGCATCTGAAAGAAAGAAAAAAGCCTACGTCTTTATTTAGCTACTCACCCTGTTCCTGAGGCAGTCACCACCTCTAAGAGCAGCAAGGAAGCTGATCTGAACACCAGCCACCTGGCCTAAGGAGGGCAGCACAGGGCCCAGAGACAAAAGATCAAAGAAGGGGACTCTGAGCTCCAGACTGACCCCAATGCTTTTCCCAACCTCTCTCTGCCTCGTTGTACCGGACACCAAGCCTGTTTCCCCCACTCCACCCTGAGACAGGGTAAAAGGCAGTCAGGGAAGCCCAGCGGGTCCTCCCCAGCAGCAGAGCCCTGCAATCCAGGACCTGTCCTAGCCTGCCTAACCCACCGCGGGTCCTTGGTGCTGGAACCATTGAGAGGCAGGTGCGAGACTCCAGAGCAGAAGAAAATACCGCCCTGCCAGGGACTACTACTTCCCTCCGCTGGCCTTAGGTGCTAGCCCAGGTCAAGGCTGCTAGATCATGGGCGCTGAACAAGGACAGCGAAGGAGGTGATACAAACCGACTGGGCTCCAGGCCCTCCTGCTTCCCAACCACTCTGAGCAGCATGCAAGCCTTCAGCCTGACCTAGTAGCCTCATGAGAGACTGGCAGTCTGCCCTGGGCACAGAGGCAAGTGTTCAGTGCCGAGCCAAGGAGAGGCAGGACAGCGGCATCCACATGACCACTGGGCAGCCAAGACCAGAGCAGGTTGTTGGAGGAATGATGGGCTCTGAAGGATGAACTGAGTCCTTCCCCTACCACCCTCCCCTGGCCTGTTCTTCGGGGATCCCCTTGTCTAACCACTGCCTCTTTGAGGGCCTACCCTATCCACTCCAAACCAAAGTTCCAAACACTTGTGATCTCCTCCTACAGAATCCAATCTCTCTGCCCCTACTGGCCTCAGGCTGCCCAAGAAAAAAACCTGGGTCAGCACAAGTTCCATTAGCATGAAGGAGTGTGAGGTCTTCCCATGACACAAAGCTTGGATGCTTGTTCCCTAAACACTTGGTCTATGGGTAATACCCGGGGGGGGGGGGGGGGGAGAGAAGCAAGCACCATTGAGCAGCTCTTAAGACCCAGGACTCCCGTGCACACATGACCAACATTACCCCACCCTGCTTGTTGGTACCTCCCCCCCTGGACTGCAGAGAGGACCCAGAGGACTCGGGTCATGGTTTCTGGCCTAATGATCCTACTGCCGACTTTCCAGTGGAATCAGAGATCTAATGACTCTCAAAATACCAAGTCCAGATTTGTCCTATAGAAAGCTCAAGTTCAGATAGTTGGCTAAATGCTGAGGGGGCCACGCAGGGGCGGAGCTTCTCATCCCTTCCTTGCCCCAGTGTGTCATAGAACCAAGGGAGTTGTCAGCGTTGCCCAGTGAGCTCAGCCCAGTGCCCCAAGCCAAGCCACCAAGAATTGGTGACAGTGTTTACCAGGAGGCAAGGCAGCCCTAGAGCCTTTTCCCAGCTAGGACTGGGCTACTCAGAGAGACTGGAGGCTTGGTCCCAACACCACAGGTAGATGAGGAAGCAGCTAAGGACGTCAAGGCTCAGAGACGAGAAGACTCCATTTTCCAAGGCAGTGGGACAGACAGCCAAGGCACTAAATGGTTTGGCACCTGGGAGCTTCAAGTAAAGTTGAATGTGCTACCCACCGAAAGGCCAAGGCTCCCCCAGACAGGGGTGGGCTGCCCCTGAGCACAGAGAGGCCCCATCAAGGCCAGAGGCCTTGAGTCCTCAGGATCCTAACCCAGGCCTGCCACCCACCCTTCATCTCAGAACCATGCAAGGCATGACGAGAAAGAAAATATTGATTCTGAAGCACTCCAGAACGTATTCATCCCAGTGAGTACTGGCCTCAGACGTAGGCACCTCAGGAGCCTTCCCTTGCTCCAACCCTAGCAAGCCCCCTCCAGAGCCTGCAGCTGTCTCCGCAATGTCTCGGGAGTGGCAAAGCTCTGCCGGGGAGGAGGTTTGACTTCTTGAAACGGCCAGAGTGAGAGTCACAATGAGTCCAGAAAGGGGGAATCAAAACTGGATGGCGGTTGAGTCTGAGGGACAATTCAGTGTGACTAGAGAGACATGGTGTCAGATGTACCCGAATGGCCCCAGCAGGCTAGGAAAGCCGGGGGGGCGGGGGGTGGACAGAAGTTTCCCCCAAAACATTTCAGGCGGTGGAAAGGCTGCGGGCATGGCCTGCCGAGCACTGAGATGGTCAACAGAGAAATGAAAGGCTCTGGCTCGTCTGTAGTTAACAGTGGAGGCTTTAGGACCCGAGCATCATCCCTTCTGGGTCTCACTTGGTCCCCCTACTTCCTCCACCAAGAATCTTCAGGGATCTGTACTTCTCTCAAAGAGGGAGCCCTCAGGAGAGGTGGGAGTCTCTCCCCAGTAACCATGGCCATCCGCTTGGCTGGCATGCTGCTAGCAAGCATTCCTGCTGAAAGGTGCGTACTGTCCTCACCCCGTCGCCAGGCCCTGTGTCTCAGTGAGCAGAAACTACCACTCACTCCCCATGCCCCCCTGCGAAGGGCTGTCGGCTGTCCTTCTGCCAGCAGAAGTCCTCAACCAAAGCCCAGACTCAAGAGGCCACTGTGCACGCCACCCTCTGGGAAAAGGCCCAAGGAGTCTGATCGCAGACTTCCCTGGGAGGCACGGGAGCCAGCATTTCCTCAGACCCCACACCAGGTACCGTTCTACTCTCTCCTTCCCCATCTTACCAGAAGAGAGCCTGTCAAATCCCTGTCAGGGAAGGAGAGAGAGGCAGCTTTGGCTTTTGGAGAGACTGAGAAACAGGTGGGTCTGGAGGGAGTGGCTGAGCTACCCGGGCAGCCAGAGGTGGGGCACTGGGCAAGAAGAAAACACAGAAGACTTGTTCTCCTCAGTGGGCGTCTTCCCTGAGTTTGATTTTTGAGCTGAGGTCTTGCCTAATTTCAACTCAAAAAAGAAAGAAGAAAGAAAGAAAGAAGAAAAGAATTATCTCTTGTCGACACATCACTAAGCTCCAGCTCCAAGAATGTGGCATCTAGCAGGGCAGGGGCAATCCAAGGCTCCCAACTCCATCGTCCTCGAGCCACACAGGCCTGAGAATCATGAGCCGGGAGCCTCCCTTCTCCACTGCCCCCCCCCACCCCCCACCGCCCCGGAACACAGCGACCATGGCCCCTCGGTGAGACTCCAGCTCGAGTCCCGAACACTCAAGTACAGGCCCTCCTGCACAATACTTAACAGCAAACAGCTTTACAGTATTTGTACATTTACACAAAAATAGATCCTTTTATATATATATATGTATTTATAACTGGTTACACGTTGGATTCATAATTAGGCATCACCAGTAGTAGTTGGCACAGTTTGTCATTTAAGCTCAGGGTCAAATTCGGTTTCATTTCGCCGCTCCAAAGCACAAAAAACAAAAACAAAACAAAAAAAGGAAAAACAAAGGCATGTCATCTCCATGGTGTGTTCTTAAATACAGCAATGTCCTAGGAAAGCACATGTACGGATGAGCAGTGCCTCCTGATCCCTCCTCCTGTCTCCTGAAGATAGGGGCCAGGCCTGAAGGAGACAGGGGTCAATGGGGCCGGCTGCTGGACTCGGACGACTGCCTCTTGCGTGAAGGGATGTAGCCGTTGAGATAGCCATTGGTCTGCCGTTTGGAGAGCCCTCCGTTCAGGATGTCCTGAATGTGCTGCACAATGAGGTTGATGGCCACTGTGGGGCAAAGAGCGGCCACGTCAGGGACAGTGCGGGGAGAAGCCAAGCCTTCTACCGGGGAACCCACCAGCTCCCCGTCCCAAGTAGCCTGATTCCCGCAGAAGGCTCTTTCCTCTAAAGGAAATGTAATATGGGACTCTCTGTTCCTAGCGTGAGAAATAAATGATACATCTCAAGCAAGTGATTGATGGTAACATCACCAGACATGGAATAAACATCAAGTGCTCCCTGAGATGCTGCGAAGAACACGCAACACATCTCTCCTACAGTATTCTCCCCAGCTTGTATAAACTGGAATCCAATCACGAGGAAACAAAGATGAACCCAAATTGAGGGCCATTTTACAAAACAACGGGCCTATACTCCTCAAATCTGTCAAAGGAGACTATCAATCTTCACTTCCCTGAAGGGCATGGCTGTTCCATGGCTATGAATGAAAATGCCCTTCTCTTTTTTAAGAAATACACGGTGAGGGGTGCCTGGGGCGCTCAGCTGGTTGGGCATCCGACTCTTGGTTTCGGCTCAGGTCATGATCCCGGGGTCATGAGGTCGAGCCCCTCATCGGGCTCCACACTCAGTGGGGAGTCGGTCTGAAATTTTCTCTCTTCTCCCTCTGCCCTTCCCCCTTTCTCTCTCTCTAAAATAAATTAATTAAATCTTAAAAAAAAAAAGAAAAGAAATACACAGTGAAATATTCATCGCTATGATGGGCTCTCAAATGGCTCAGCAAAAAAAAAAATTAACTGTTTAAATGCAGGAAAGTTGAAATTAATTTAAAAAAGAGAATGAGAAGGTAGGGACTTCTCACAGATCATGCCCCAGCCTGCCTCAGTCCAGAGGTACCCCTACTTCTCAGACAAGCCGAAACCAATAAATAAATACATGCAAACAGCTCCCTTTTGGAAAGGCTACCTTGATGGCAGGTCATTCTAAATTAAGAAGAAAATGTGCTTTTGCTAAAAGGTGGCCTTGGATGCAAGGCCCCAAAGTGTCATCACTGGGAGGGACAGCAGAGGAGAGTCTCCAGCCCTCTGCTTTCTGCTAGAGAAGCACGAATTCCTGCTTGTCACCATGCCCATACACACGTATGCACAGGGGCCTGTTCCCAAGGCTAAACGTGCAGGCAAAAATTCCTTTCTGGCTCCCAATTGCCGACCAGTGGTTCAGCCACATCCATGGAGCCTTGGTCGGTCACCACATCCTGTCCCAAAGTACAACTGACATAGGGTATAGGTTATGCCCCAGGGGATAACCCCCTACCCCCCAACCCGACCAGGACTCACCTAGATTATCTGCACCTCTAGGAATGATCACATCAGCGTATTTCTTTGTCTGTGGAGAAAGATATTCACAATTCGTTAAAGAGGAGTTCCAGGGAAACTGGCCCAAGCCCCTCTTGAGGGGCCATGAGGGAAGGGTCAGCCTCTCTACCACTGATCCCAGAGGGTGGCAGCTTGAGGCTGTGAACATAGTATTTTCTATCCCCTTTATCTCAATTACAATAAATCAGCTCTCTTGATTTCTCATTATTAATGCTTTAATACTGTTTAAGCTTATGACCTGCACAGAAAACGTGGTCTTTGAAACCAAACTTATAACTGCCTCCACCCTACTAAGAAAGATATGAGTTAGAAAAACCCAAATCAAAAAGGGAAGTGGTTCACCTTGGACTTCTACACACAGTCTGAAAGGTGACACCATTGATCCTAACGCAAGGGTAAAGCCAAGAAAAATAACCTCCCCCATGACCATTTTCATTGGCTCTCTTATCACACTTAAATATTCTGGTATATGACCCAAGTTTAGGATAAGACCACATTAAAAAAAAATGCCTTCAGCACGTGAGCATCTTCTGTCCTAGAACCATTCAAATGCAACTGTGTCAGGCCCAAACCCAACCTGAACTAGGCAGACAATTTATCAGATCCAAGCTCCTGCCTTTCCTTGAGCACAGAGTGGCTGGACAGTGGGAACAAGCAGAAACCACCCAGAAAACGTGCAGAATTTTAAGCTCATTACAACTAAGTGAAACAGCAGAAAATTGGCAGTTAACTCGAATTTATGTCCAGTAAGTTTACCTTGAGCTATTATTAAGGTAAAAAGAGCAGGAGAAGTCCTCAGATGGACAGATGGATAGACAGAATTTCCTGGCTTCTCCACTCCCTCTGCCCTCTGCCCAGAAACCTAATCATGTGACCCAATCCTCTCCAGGGGAATGACTATGGCATCAGCGTTACTCAGGCTGACTCAGAAAGTCCACCTGTCCCCAATCTGAAACAAAAGTCTAGTCTGGTTTGACGCAAAGCCTTCTAACAGACTTGAAGGAACAGATAGTTTGAGATCATACTTTTCCAGGAGAAAGACAAGTTCATTACAACGAGAAAGAGAGAAATTTCCACACTCAGCCTCACTCTACTCTCGATGCCGTCAGATTCCAGTCTCCCCAAAAAAAGAGATCACCCAAGTTCAGGCTAAGCCCCAATGTCTCCCCACTCCCACCTGCAGCTTAATTATAAATCGTTAGGGAGTTAGACCGTGGTGAGGCCAACCTGGTGAAGACACACGACACAGGTGCAGGCGTCTCAAGCAACATCATCTCCTACATCTTCCTCTACCACTCCCCCCGCCCCCACCACCACTCTGCACTTCTTGTCCCAAGTGGTCCTCCCTCAACACTCACCTGTCTGTCCCCAAGGAGCCGAGAGTGTTACCTGTGCTAAGGGTTAATTCACTAAACGCTGAAAATTCCCCATATCCCCAACCTTCCTTCTCTGAAAGCCACCTCCCCAGAGAGTTCCCAGCTGCCATAGGAGGAATGATGAACCTGAGCCAGGGCAGAAGTATGGAAGCTTATTCGAGCATGGCAGGATACTTCCCATAGGGGAACGTATCCAGGGGCCCAAGACAAGCTCAAAGGGGCGGGGAGGCTCAATGCAGTGGCAGAAGAGATTCAGAAGGAAATACCCTATTGCTGAGCCCTCCCTGCACCAATACTGCAACCATCACAGACCTTTTGAAGATCCAAATGGCTGAGTCTGTGCTTAGGTATGGCACACCCTCACACCCTGAGCCCACCAAGCAAGAAGTGCAGAACTTGCTGGAGTCAGACAGCAGGACCCTGAAGGACCATTCTGACAAAGACGGTGACCTACAGCTCCCAGAGAACACAAAGCCTCAAAGGTCACCCTTTCTTGGGACTGGAGGGAGGACAGGCTCATTCAGAGAGGAATGAAATTCAGGCTGGGGGCTCCATCAGCTTACATATCTTTATGTGTGCGATTCAGTTTTAAATTCTAAATTCAACAAAAAACAAACCAGGAACACAACTCACTGGCAAGCAGAATTCCTCAAAGGCAGGCTTGACGAACGTAATGTACTGAGATAAAATCTGCTCAAGGTCCCTCCCTCTTTCGCTGATGTCCCTTAATACTATAAGAAAAGGAAAAACAAGAATCAAGAAAATGGTGCATGAGCCAACACATGTCCGCCCTTCGTTGAGGCAGACCAGGCTCACATGGACTCCACAATTACTCTGGGATTCACAAGCCGGATTCCTGAGAGACTTGACCAAGAGCAGGTCAGCAGCAGCTTCAAGAAAAACAAGTTACATTTTTATTGCTACAGTCAAATTTGGCTATGACATAAGGATCTCTGAAGCAAAGGCTGTCCAGCCTCAGCCAACAGTCTTCTGGTTTCAAGCAGCATTTGACCCAAATAAATTTGCAGTGTGAACAACATAAAAAGCAGGACAGTCCTGTGGAGCTCGTAACAGGAAGTAGACGGGGCCCAGAGAGGTGGTGGGGCTCCCTGGCAAAGGAGCCCCTTGCTCACCTGGATGCTGTCCCCTTGCACTTACCTGTGTGCAGTCCACTGACCTACTGCTGATGTGCCACCTTATCGTGCCTGGCTCCCCCCACATTCCAGCCCCTATAGGGGTGGAGGGCAGACAGAGGGTCCAGCTGTGGTCAGCCATTCCTGCTAACCTCAAGCACGGAGGCTTGCCAAATAGAAAACCACTTAGTGAAAGATGGCAATACCATGGTTTTGGAAATGGTGGGCTGGAGGTGTAAAGCCACCCGGATTGATCCACACTCACCATCTTCTACCTTCTTCGTCTGGGACAGTGTCATTCAGGGACTTTCATCCAACACCTTTATTATTTTAATAGTCTTTTGTCAAAAATAAATAAATAAAAAAAAAACAGAAAAGGGGTCTGACCATCTAAGGGATTGGAATCCTAGCTCTGCCACTTGGCACTAATGTCCCTGAGCCTCAGTTTCCCCCCAAACTCAGTAGTGAGAGTTTGGAAGGAGATTCTCTCCGTCCAAACAGTGCCTCCCTAACAGGTGTTGTAAATCTTAGTACCACGGCTGCTCAGTCCTCCAGCCCCACCTTGAAAGGGTACCCTGTCCATCAACAATCATTTGTGAAGGCCCCTTGGCTCCTCTCGACCACTGCTCAGGTTACAGACCGAGCAAGGGATGCACCTCCCTGCAAACGAACTAGGGAACACTTGTGAGTGAATTTCTGGACAGCCACGTCTCTAGATAATTCCATGCGTCCACACGCACGCACGCACGCACACACGCACACACACGCATGCACGCAGGGGCAGGAAAGAGGGAGGCTGTTGCGGGTAGGATTCGGGCTGGCGTGCACTGTGAGGATTAGATGACTAGAAGACCACATTCCAGAGCATGAGGTGCTGCTGCTAGACCTCCTGCCTCCTCCATCAGCCCCTCCATTTACAAGGAGCCTTCTCCACATGAACCCTGGCCTTTAATGCGCTGTCAGGACTTGCCTCACAGCCCCTCCCGGCCCTGGGGCTGGTGGACGTGCCTCCCCCAGCCGGGAAACGGTGTTCTCAGGCATTCGGGCGCCGGGGGCCGGCGGCTCTGCCAGGGAGACGGGGCCAAGGAGGAGGCCGAAGAGCTGCCACGTGGCTCACCCCCACAGGCCTCGGGAGCCCTGGCACGCCGGCTAGCAGGCTCCCCTGGGCCAAAACACACAGCCAGTGTGGCCTCCAATTTCTTCACGTCCCCAGATAAAGTACAAAGAAAAAAGGAAGCCAGGGCAAAGGGTATCAGAGCTGGGGGAAAAAACAAACACACGCCTGCACTCAGGCAGCCTTTACTTAAAAGCCCTGCAAAAGCCTGATGTGCTTGTTTCACAAGACATGCTTTTCACGCTCTCCCGCTGCCCTCGGCCCCAGGCCTGTGGCCCCCTTGTCACCTGTAGCCCCGACAGTTCCCCCCGCCAGGCCACTGCAGGAGGGAGGTGCCGGGGGAAAAGTGCGGGGAGCAGGAGAGTCACACGGAGGCTGCTCCAGGGCCCAGAGCGACCCCTTGGCCTGCCATCGGGAGCAATGCAGGCAAAAGTGACCCGGGCTGGAATCCTGACCCCACTCATACCTCTGTGACTCTCATTTTCCTTAACTGTAAAATAGAGACATAATACACAGAGGCTTTCTCATCAAGTCGTTACTCCTCGGAATACAGGGGGATGGACACGAAACTTGTCAGCGCTGTGGCTGGCATATAGTATGCATTCAATAAACCTGAGTTTCTGCCACGGATTATCATGGTAACAGAATCTGGGAAGCTTCAGGAGAGGGATGGCTCCCTGACAGAGCAGACCCCTGGAAGGGCAGCATCTGTGAGCTCAGGCGAGCCCAGGGGAACACAGCAGACTCAGCCGAGAGCGGGGTCCCGCAGAACAGCAGGAAAGGTGGGAGTGGGGGGTGCAGTGCGGGAGGGACAGCAGGGCACAGACACATGGGAAGACACAGTGGGGAGGGCGAACAGGGAAGACAGGGAGGAGCCATCCTACAGTTTCTACCCTGGAAAAAGGAAAACAGGAAACGGGTGAGAATGTTGCCCAGACACTGGGAACGTGTAAAATCAAAAGGCATCCCCCACCTCTGCTCCCCAAGAGCCTTCCACTGAGTTATCACCTCAAACAGCCCGAGACCCCTCCTCGAGCCAAGGACAACACAAGGCCAGCCCATTCACTGCACCTAAGTGCCGTGCTCCTCAGGCGAAGTCAGGAAATAGGGCCAAGCCAAGGACTGAGTCAGAACAAGGTCTTGGCACAAACCGGAAACTCCAGGGACTCAAAACCGGCTCCCTGATCATCACTCTGACCCAGCACATTTGCTTGGAAAGGAAAGGCCCTTTCAGAAGAGGGGGGAAAGGGCAGGAAACTACCCGTCTGCCCACCTTCCCTGCTTGGCTCTCACGGCCGCCCTTCCAAAGCCACCAGGGCTCCTCTGGTCAGCCAAAGCCAAGAACAAAAATTTAGAAGGACCCAGAATAAATACAATTCCTCAGTGGTTCAGCTGATTCACTTTAACAATTAGTCGAGGAAATGTGTTACTCTAGTAACAGAACAGACTATCTCAAGGTCCACTGCAGCCCTGAAGCTATGGGAACTGGACACAGAGAATTAGAGCAGGAGAGAGAGTAGGTGTCAGCCCTCCTTGGTCCCGTCTCAGTTCTTCCCTGTCCCCGAATTGTAGGGTGGGTTAGAGTAAGTAACACACACGGAGGGAAGGTGAAAGCTGGGAGAAACCAATACCCCCAAAAGTATGAGGGGTTCCCATGATGGAGGTAAGTGTTCCAAGGCTGCATGGCTCAAAGGCAAATCCCCCGTGCCACATGATAGTCAACTCTGACCTCGAGGGTCACCAGCCCAGGAACTGTGACAGTGGAAGGGTAAAACCACGGCACTAACTCAAGTCTCCAGGACTGTTCTGAGGCCCAGCAGCTGCTCCCGACTAACCCACCCTCCCATCCCACAAAGCACATGCCAGGTATGTTTTCTGTCCTACGTGGACAGAGAATGAACTTGTAGAAGCTGCATGTGGAAAGGCCGCACAAGCCCACCAGAAAGTGACTCGCCAGCAGGTGACAGGAGAAGACAGAGGTCTGAGAGGGAAAGCGGCCGGAGAAACCCCACAGAAAGCCACCATCACCTCCTGTCTCCTTCCCCCCACCCGCCCCGTTTCGCACAATGATCCAAGTATAAGAGAGCAAGGGAGAATTTTCCGTGTCATCAGTGCCATGATGATTTGTTTGAATTAAGAGGCCAAGATCGTCTGATTTCCAAGGATTCTGAATTCTGTATTTCTCAAACTGGTTCTATTTTCCTGGGCCACGGCTCGCATGCGCTCCTCCCTCAAGCGTTAGTAACTGCACCGCCCGGGACTTCAGTACCATGTACTGACCGAACAATGGGATCAGGCCGGTGCCCCAGCTCCTGAGGATGCGATGACAACTCAGAGGCTCTGACCAGTCCTGATGGAAGAAAACTCAGGCAGAACACCTACCGTCTCAGGCAAAGCCTGATCTAACACAGACTGTTACCAGCTAATGCACCGCCAGGCATTTAACCTGCGTTACGGCTCATCCTCACAACCCAGGGATACTGATCAATATGTAATCAACCAACTTGAGTATCCCTATTTATGAAGTACAAAGAGGTAACAACATAACCTGCCCGAGGTCACATATCTACTAAATGGTGAAATCAGGATTTAAGTCCAGTTCATCTGATTCCAATTTCTCCCCAGGTGCATCATGCTGCCTCCCTGATTTGACAGACTAATGGGGACATAGAGTAGAGCAACCACGGCAGGACCTGGGTCTGGGGACTAAGGTGGTAAGCCAGGTTCTGGGGCAGATGCATGAGGGACTATCAGGCTCGGGCCTCGATTATCTATTAAAAAAGACCATGCAACTCTTTCCTGGCCAAAGTCATGACCCTAAAAATAGTCCTGTTTCCTTCATCTTACCCATAAAGAAACCCAAGCCTGGGAGGTCACACGAGTCCCAAGAGCCACCAAAGTCACAAAGCTAGCCGGAGGCTTTGGGACTAGAATTTGGGCCTCCCACTCTCCTTTCTTCCATCGAGGAGTTCTACCCCTCCCCCACCCCACCTGGGAGTAGAGTGTAACAACAATTCACTTAATAGCGTGCAGACACTACTCCTTGGGAGGACAAAACCCAGGGACTCGTTTCTCTATATTCTGCCGGTTCCATTTATAGTTCTTGCAAAGAGAGGACGTTTAAGTGGATAAACCACAAATCTGTCATGAACTGAGAAGAGAAAACGTCACAGGATTTGAGGTCAGAAGGCTCTGGGCTGGAACTTATAAAATTCCAATCTGCCCATGATTTGCTCTGTGACTAGGAGCCACCTTGTCACTCCTGGGGTCTCGTTCCTCTTCCACGCAACAGGGACTCGAAGCCTGGCTCACTTTCCTCACCTTCTGTTGCTCTCTTCCTCGCCCCCAACCCTACGGCCCCCACCGGGCAGGGGGCGGTTGTCATTTTCTGACTGCTGGTACCTTCTCATCCCTGCCACCTCCTACAGCAGCCCTACCTGCAGTCTTCACTTCTACTCCCTCCATCAGAGTCATCTCCCAACAGAGAGCTGAGGCCCTTTCACCTGCCCTGCTCAAAACCCCTTGGTAGCTCACCTTCGTGACCAGGGACCAAATGGGAAGCCACAGTCCCCGTAATCTGCCTCAAGCAATTTCCAGCATCTCTTCGGACAGCCCTCTAGGAACTCCAGCCCCCTGCTTCCCGGAACAAGCCCAATGTGTCTGTATCTGCACCATGTAATTTCTTGGGTTGTCTGTCATCACCCTACCCCATCCCCCATGAAGCCTCCTGATCCCCGCAGTGGGGGGGTTCCACTCCATGTCCTGCAGGGCTGAATTCACGGGCTCCACTCCCCACCGAAGGGCGGCTGTCCCTGAGGACACCAGGCACAGGGACCTGCACAGGCACACCCTCAGTAAGGCCTACAGAGGGAATGACCGAGCAACTTTGCTCCGCAGCTGGCTGGACAAGAGTCACCAAACCTCCACAGAGCCTTCTGAAAAATAAAAAGGGCTAGAGAAGTGGGCTGGTGGGACAAGTTGCCCAGTGCTGCGGGCACTAGGATTCCTGCCCCCAGACATCCTAGTTAGTTCCTGTCTTGATTATGATGCCTGTGGGAAAACCATAAAGGACTGGGCATTTAATCAAACTTTTCTCCAGCAAAACCACAATGTAAACTTCTGATCTCATCTCCGTGATCTCACAGGCCTTTCGTTACCCAACACAGCGACTAACCCCTTCTCAGATGTCACCAAGTGTTTGAGAAGCAGGACATCCTGGGGCTGAACTGACTCAGCTGGACTGGGCCACCAACAGGGCCACTGGAGGCTTTTAGAACGCACCTCTGCGGGAGAGCCGGGTGTCCGCATCTGTGTCCACAAAAAGCTTCATCTGGAAGAGGTCTCGCACCTCCTGCGAGTAGAATGCCAGGATCCCTTCAAAGAGCACCACATCCGCGGGGTAGACAGTAACCGTCTCCTCCTTCCTGCAAAGCACAGAGCAGATGGTGGGCCGAACCAGGCAGAGTGAGCAAAGGGAGGACGGCAGCAGTGTCTGTCTGGGAGTCTGGCGCCCCCTCCCTGTAGACCTACAGCAGGACCGAAAGGGGGAGCTATAACGCAGCCTTGCAGGGCCCTTGGACCACCACTGAAGACCGACCAAAGGGCCCTCACGACTGGGGCCAAGGTCTCTCTGACCAGCTCTTCTGAGCTCTCACCATAAAAAGAGAAGACAGTCATCCCTCTCCTTGGGATAAAAAAAAAAAAAAACATGCCGCTGAACACACAGTGGAGACAGACAGAAGCAGATGTGATTTCTTCTTCTCTCTGGGGGCGTCTCCGGGAATGCTCTCTGGCCCAGCATTCATGGAAGCTAACACTGAACTTTCACAAACAGAAATTCACAGTCTTCTCCCAACAGCCCCACCCCCTCCCCTTGTCCGGAGGCAACTGAAGGAGGCAGGAAGGGATGGGAGAGGAGGCGGCAGAAAAAGGAAGTTGCAGAGAAGAGAGAGGGGAGGAAGCATTCTACAGGGAAGGAAAGCGACCCGAGCTCCGTCTGGTCTGGCTCGGGCATGAGCAGCACTGTGGCTGTGGGTCTGGGCCTGGAGGCCCTCCCCCTCCTCCTCAGTGAGGCAGGGGTGCGCACTACCTCCCCATCTGCCCCACAGGGTCGCCATCTGCTTCGGTCCTAACCATCCTCTACTGCCTCTTGCTCAAGTCACTGAAAGGAAGGTAATAGTTTCCACTGCAAGGTTTACTACTCAGGCGGACATTGAGGAATTAAACCAAATAAAACATTTTTTTAAGGTTCCTTAAGACAATGGCTTTATCTGTGCAAACATGGGGACATCAGCAGCTGCCCATGCAAGAGGATGCACTGAACTTCCCTCCCATAAACACCCTTTGATTCCTTATTAGCTCAGACCCTTGGGTTCCTGTCTAAGTTCTAAGGCGGGCACTGCTGGAGCAACTACCAAGTGGCAGAACATGAGGCATAAAAGATAACAGAAGAGGACCAGGTGAGTATGATGAGACTTCTAGAGCAACGATGGAACTGTGGATGCACACAGAACCGTCTGGGGAGGGGAGCTTTAAACAAATATGTATGCCTGGAGGCATCTGGGTGGCTCAGTCGGTTCGGACTTGGTTTTGGCTCAGGTCGTGATCTCAGGGTTTTGAGACTGAGCCTCTGTGCTGAGCATGGAGTCTGCTTAAGATTCTCCCTCTCCCTCTGCACCCCCCGCCCCCACCGCACATGGGCGCACGTGCTCTCTTTCTCTCAAATAAATAAAATCTTAAAAAAAAAAAAAATGTATGCCTGGGGCGCCTCGGTCAGTTAAGCATCTGCCTTTGGCCCAGGTCATGATCTCAGGGTCCTGGGATCAAGTCCCACATCAGGCTCCCTGCTCAGCGGGGAGCCTGCTTCTCCCTCTCCCTCTGCTGCTCCCCCTGCTTGTGCGTTGTCAAATAAGTAAATAAAATCTTTAAAAGAAAAAAAAATGTATAGTTGGGCCCTACCCCTCAGGGCTCTGATTTCATTTGCCTGGGGTAGAGTCAGAGCGCTAGTATTTTATAAAACCGCCCCAGGTGTTTCTAACATGTGGCCAGCGGTGAGGAGCACCAGTCTGGAGGAATGTCAGCTACCAGAAAACAGGGTGCCCACTGTGGTTTAGGATAAAGAACCCAACTGGACAGAGCTCAGAAGGGAAATGGGCTAGAAAATAGGATCAGTGAGTGAGTGAAATTATGAGCCGCTGTAGGCAACTGCCCTACATGAAGGAGGGTGGAAAAGTCTCTGCCAGGAAATGGAGAATGTTTCCGTTTTCGTGGGGGAGGGGAAACTCCCAGGGCTCCGTCTGGAAAACACTGTACAAAACACTCTACCAGAGAGCACTGTGACTGTGCTAGGTGTACGTGTGCTCACACCACAATCAGGACACCTAGCTGGTGATTATGAACAAGGAACAGGTGGTTTTCCAACTCAACAAACATGCCTCTTCAATCCTGGGAAAGCAAGGAGAATGCTGTCCGTGCTGTTGCTGATGCCCCAAGAAGCTGGGATCCATCCCTTCCCAAGTGCACATGTACATCTAGGGAGGAGAACCCTTCAAAACAGCCCAGCGCTAAAAACAACATCGAATGAGCAACTACCAGCCCAGAACACGAGAGGAGCCACACTTGGTGCAATATTCCGTGACGAAGTTCAGAGTCTGGCTGGCAAGTCCACATAAGATACCGAGACAATTAGAGCATTTGAGATAACCTGAATCCAAGCTTCTCGTTTGGCTTATGAGGAGGGGCAAGGCCAGAGAAGGGTATTTAACCGCAAACAAGAGTCTTCTCTGTCTAGTCCAACATCTGTTTGTATGTCAACCATGAAAGGCCCGTGGATGGGTCGGGAGCAGTAAACTCTTAACAGCTGGGTCCCTAACGAGTGGCCCTTGAGAGCTGAGGGACTGCTGTGGCCAAAAGTGGTCAGGCAGAGTTTCACAAAGAAATGGGCTGTGGGCCACTAAAGAATAAGGCTATAAAATATATGGTTGCGAAGGAATTGGGGCGGGGGGTGAATCACATCTGGATGGGGAATTCTGCTGGGGTTTCAGTGGTTAATCCATGAACCTGATGGAGCTCATGCTGCACACGCTACCCCCTCCCCCGGCCACCTCCTCCATCTGGTCAGGTCCTGCCTCCTGCCAACCACCCAGATTTCCGCCGCCTGACCTCAGGCCCTCAGGAGTCTCTCGCCTGGGCTACGACTCCAAGGGCTTCATAAATAGCATCGTGGATCCTCTCTTCCTGCCACCAGAATGATCTGCTCCCACGTAACAGCCGTCTGTGACTCCCTACTGCCAACACATTTGCGCTCTGGCCCTGGCGTCCCCAGCCTCTCCTCTCTGGGGCCTGCCTGCCTCCCAGCCACTCTTCCTGCACACTCACCCCCATCCCGCCACTCCTAACCAGCTGCAATTCCCCACCAAGCTCGTCCCTGAAATGCTTCCCTACCCGTTACCTTGAAAATCCCCTCCCCCAACGACTTCTTACGCTTTCCAACATACAGCTTAAAGATCACCTCCTCTATACAACCTGCTCTAAATACTCCAGCCCTTCCTCCCTCCTTCACACTCCTCCATAGGCCCTTACTTTAGTTGTCAGCTGCATTTTAATTCTGAAGCAGTGCCCGCCCGGCCCTGGACCTGAGAGCTGCTGGGCTCCCTTGTGTCTCCTGTGGACAAGACATCACCACCACTCCCTGCTAGGGCTAGAAACTACAATTCCCAGAATCCTTTTCCCTCTGGGGTCCCAGGGTCCTTTGCCAATGGGAAATGTAGAAGATGAAACAAAACACAGCTAATTTTTAGGAGACCTTAATAGCCACACGAGGCAACTTTGCAGCTACTCCGCAAGTCGCCCCCCTTGGAGGCTAGGGCTCAGATGTGGCAGCTTCTTGAACTCGCCATGGACCCTAGACCCTTAGACTACAGCCTCTCGGATCTTAGCTCTCCCAGCACCCCCAGCCCCCAACACTCTTAAAAGCTCCAATTCCTGTACTAAGCCCCTTTATTCCTGCACGGTCTGTGGTGGCTTGAGGCTGGAGGTGCATCTTGTTCTTTGAGTTTTTGGCACAGTAGCATCTGGTCCATAGTAGGACACGCTTCAGAAGATACTGGTGAGGGATGAAGGCTAGGCGCTAAGCAGCCTGGCTTTCTAGCACAATGTGTTCACTCTCTTCCTCCTCCAACCAATCTCTGCCACACCCTCAAGTTCTGGGAAAGGCACAGAACATGTGAGGAATCCCGCATCAAAGGCTGGCTGAGATGTGTACTCAAGGAACACACAGGGAGATAAAGATGGGCTTTTAATTACAGAGGCATTTGGTACTAAAAGATGCATGAAATCTAATTTCCCATTAAAAAAAAAAATTCCACTCGAGAGAATGAAAGAAAGGAACCAAGAGGTAAGGATGAAAGGCAGGTGGGAGAAAACTTTCAGAACAGCGCAGGGCTGAAAACAACACTTACTGAGCAATTACTAGCCCAGAATAAGGAGCAGCTACGCGTGCTTTAAATGCCATTCAGGAGTTTATAGAGTCTGCCTGGGAAGTCCCCAAGGAGACAGAGCGAGTAGAGAGTCCTAGGAGGCTCGAGGGAGCTTTGGATGCCTGGCCAGCAGGCGTGAAGTCCTCTAGGAGCCTTGGGCAACCACTCAGAGGGAAAGAAGATGAGCCCCTCCTCTAGACCTAACCAGGAGCACGAACACAGATCAGCAGAAAGGACACGACCGACCAAGAAACTCAACTCTCCTGGGAGTTGAGCGGCTGCTCTCTGGTGACCTCAGCGCCCTCACAGCTCTCTGCCCGGTCCAACCAGGAGAGAAGAAAGAACAGTTTTCTTTGTTCTTCTTCCTATGTCCTCTGCCCGGCCCCTTTACATCTTATTCCGGGAACAACCGCTCAGGGCTGTGAATCAGGACAAGTGTAGAGTCCCTCACCCAAGCTCCAATTCATGAGCTTGTCCTTTCAGAGTCAGCAAAACGTGATGAGCAGACTGTTCCAGGAAGCGCCAGGTAAACTCCCCAACCCGTGCACACCCGCAGCACACGCTGCTGCCACTCACACAGACGGCCGTGGGCGCAGGGGAGGGGAGGACACAGCCTGCAGCCTGGGAAACCGGACTGCTCTGGGAGCTGCGAGGAGCAACGCCCAGCCCCCAAAAGCTCACTTACCGGGAATGGGAGACAAAGTCATACACAGGAATCTGCACCGTCTTCCCTTCGGTGATTTCTTTGAGTGTTTTGAAGATGAGTTCATTGTCAAAGGCATCTGAAGGAAATCAGACTGTTAAAATGCTGCTGAATTTTGGGCGCCTGGGTGGCTCAGTTGGTTAAGCGACTGCCTTCGGCTCAGGTCATGATCCTGGAGTCCCAGGATCGAGTCCCACATCGGGCTCCCTTCTCAGCGGGGAGTCTGCTTCTCCCTCTGACCCTCTTCCCTCTCATGCTCTCTATTTCTCATTCTCTCTCAAATGGGTAAATAAAATCTTTAAAAAAAAAAAAATGCTGCTGAATTTTAAAGTGATTTCTCCTATAATCATCCACATCTATTTCCTGGACGTATATCCCACCCTAGAGGAGCCCCCACCGAAAAAAACCCAAATCTCTACCCAAAGCAGAAGGTAAACTCCCTGGATCTCAAAATAGAACGTATGAATGCATTCCAAGAAACTCACTTCTCTTTTCTACCTTTCTATCCACCCTTGGCCTCAGCCACCTCTCTCCCCGCAAGTTCAGCTGCTGTCTTGGGAGCTGGAATACGTTCACCCAGAAAGCATACACACGACTCGGGGAGCCGTAAGGGGCACCAAGTTTTGATTCCAACAGTTGTAAGAACCAAAACCAAGGATGCCTGGGTGGCTCAGTCGGTTAAGCATCTGCCTTCAGCTCAGGTCATGAGATCCTGGAGTCCTGGGATTGAGCCCCACATGGGGCTCCCTGCTCAGCGGGGAGCCTCCTTCTCCCTCTGCCTGCCGCTCCCCCGGCTTGTGCTCTCTCTCTCTCTGACAAATAAATAAAATCTTAAAAAAAAAAAAAAAAAAAAGAACCAAAACCAGCTAAAAGGCAATGTGCTGATCTGGGACTGTCAAGGTAAACGTCACACAGGCAGACATCCTGGACCCTCCACTGTCCTTTCCGCCAGTCAGTGAGTTTCACACCCTGCCATGTGCACGCATGTGTGTGGGGGGCGGTGGGGGCACGGGCTGCTTCAGATCAGAGGAGGCAGAAGAACCAGCTCTGTCTGTGCTGTCCTATGTCTGGCCAATCTCAAACAACAGGCTCACAAGGAGTCACCCTCGTTCAGATGCAGATTCAATCCATATTTTACTGAGCCATGCAACTGTGAAATGTGTTTCAAAATTCTTTCTTGAGGCCCCACCATAACCCTGCAAGGTATTTATACATCCCCCATTTTATCAATAGAAACAGATTCCAAGAGGTCATTTTCTCAGTGCGCGCGCGCGCGCACACACACACGCACGCACGCGCGCGCACACACACACACACACACACCCTCAACTCCTGACTCACCCGGGTGATCAAAATTGAACTGGCCCTTCAGGGCTTTGGCCTTCTGCTCCGACGTAAGGACGCGGTAGAAGCTGTCCTGGCTCAGGATGACCACCTGTTTCTGGTGACAGTCCACCTCATTCTGTCCCAGGAGCTGCACAATCTTAGCACAGACGGAAGACTGTAGGAGAGAACGAACGCCGAGGATTAAAGGGGCGTGCAGAGTCGCTCACAGATGCACACGCCCTGCGCCAGGGCCCTCTGGAAGGAAGAATCCGGAGGCTACCATCTTGTATGATGGGGGCTACCATCTTGTATGATGGATTAGAAGCCTGAAGGAGAAAGTCGGCTGAGCGGGGGGTGTCCCAGAGTCTCTTCCTCCCTTCCTGAACACAGTTTACTACTTGCAGGTATCTGCAGGGGCCACAGGGGGAGGAGGGCAGTAATTTTTACCTCCTCTTCCGTAAAGTCTCTCCTAAAGCTACCAATACAAAGGAACACAAATTTATTTATCCCTGCTTGTGCCCTGGATAGACACTCACAAAACAGCAGAAAGTAGAAAAGAAGACACACCGATGATGTTGCTGATGGCTCAAAGGGCTCTGGGTCACGAAGTGATGGAGCACACATGTGGAATCAAAAACACGGGCCAGAGAACTCGGCCAGTTAGCAGGCCAAGGTCATGGCTTTCGTCCCACTTCCGTGGCTTACTTTTGCTCTAGTGCCTCGCCATGGACTTGTTCACACTCACACTCATGGTAAGCCTCGTGGCCGCTTCACGAATACGCACCACCACTTATGAGCTGGAGTGACATGGGACACAAAACATGACCAACCCCTAAACCAACATGGGGTATCCCTGCCGCGAAGGGGACAGCGGCTTCCAAATGAATTCAAACCTACACACTTTGTGTCGTGTTGTCAGCAATACACATATCTACCTGTGATGCTGTGAAAATGGGAAATACCGTATTTAGTCCTCCTCGCATTTCTGGCACAGAGTTCTTAAAACCCTTGAATTCCCTAAGTGAGGGGAGCAGTGCACCGACTTTGCTATGTTAAGGAGGCGGCTTCTGAAAAGTACCTAAGGATAGGGGCTGGTTGCCAGGGGAACCAGCCTGGTGGAGAAGCAGGTTAGAACTTTCCATCCTGACCTCCAGGGAGGGGAGGCAGAGGGGAGGAGGGGGAGGCTGAGTCAGGGGCCAACAACGATATAACCAGAAATGCGTATGTCATGAAGCGTCCACACAAACCCAAATGGATGAGGTTTGTTGAGGCTTCTGGTTGGTAAACGCGTGGAAATGGGACAGCGGCCCGCTCGGAGAGCACGGTAACTCCACTCCTCTTCACACCTGGGCCTACAAGGCATCTCTTCCACCTGGCTGGTCCTGCCTTATAACCTTTTATAATCGACCATTAACCTTGTAAGTAAAATGTCTTGAGTTCTGTGAGCTGCTCTAGCAAATTAATCAAACCTAAGGAAGGTGCAGCTAGAACCTTCAATCTTTGGCCAGCCAGTAAACATAGGTGACAACAGGTGTTTCGACGGACACCTGACGGCAAGGCAGAGGGGGGTGGGGGGCGGTCTCACGGGACTGAGCCCTACCTGTGCGGCCTGAGCCTATCTCCAGGTAGTGTCAGAATTACTGGGGTGAATTCTCAGATAACCTGCTCGTGTCCGAGAAATACGTGTTGATGTGTGGAAGGCCCCCCCCCACAAACACACACACTGGAATTGCAATTGGATACAGAACCTAAAATCTACCTCAGTGCACTCAAAAGAATGAGAGAGTGAAGGACAGTAGTTACCAAATTAACTCATTCCTTTTTTTCACTGTATACAGATTAATTTAAAAATAAGAATGCCTACATTACGAAAACCCTACAAGCCACAGCCAAGCCTCCTTATGGAGCTGGCTGACCTAATTACAAGAGATGAAAAGAGTGGCATAGTTAGAGATTTCTTGGGCTCAGTCTTGGGAGCTTGCTTCACTATCGAACTTACTTTACCAACTGGTTTTAATAAGGAAAAACCAGGACACTTTAGAAGTTCCATTTCTCATAAGCTCCGTATTTGATTTGTCCAAGCATAAGGAAAACTGGACATTCCTGTTGCCCTAGTCAATCCACATCAAACTATTTTGCACAGTATTTCCTGTTGCACAAATTGTGACACACAACCAAATAAGGATCTTTGGAGGGGGGCGCCTGGGTGGCTCAGACGGTTAAGCATCTGCCTTCGGCTCAGGTCATGATCTCAGGGTCCTGGGATCAAGGCCCACATCAGGCTCCCTGCTCAGAGGGGAGCCTGCTTCTGCCTCTGCCTGCTGCTTCCTTTGCTTGTGCTCTCTCTCTGGCAAAAAAAATTAAAAAAATTAAGGATCTTTGGAGGAACAATATTTTGACTCAATTGCTAATTATTTTGAAAACTACTGGGACACCTTGGTGGCTCAGTTGGTTAAGCATCTGCCTCCAGCTCAAGTCATGATCCTAGGGTCCTGGGAGCGAGCCCTGCGTCGGGCTCTCTGCTCACCGGGGAGCCTACCTTCTCCCTCTGCTTGTGCTTGTACTCTCTCTGTCAAATAAATAAAATCTTAAAAAAAAAAAAGAAAACTATTTTACCTTTCTGACATTTTCACATATTATCAGAAAAGCATTTAAAACAGGATTTTTGGAACAGCACCTATTCCGGGAAAAGATCACAGAAAATCACAGAAAATCAGAGAAAGGTAAAACTTGCACAAGACAAGCTAGTTTCAAAAATGAAAATACCACAACAGAATCAAAGCCTCTAAACAATTATAAATAATACATTTTTAAACAGGTACAAGCTCATCATTTCCTTTTCCTAACTTACATCTGTTTCTTACATCCTAAGGCTATGCAGGGTAAAGTCTACACACCTGTAGCTTTTATTAGAAGACAAAAATGAAGAGGGCTTCATGGAGCCAAATGTATTTAATCTACTTGATTATTCAAAAAGTGGTATTTTTTACTTCTAGTTAAAACCCATTAAATGTTCTTTAGAAAAAATATGAGTAGCAATCTCGCTACGACCAAAAAACGTGTGTATAATAGAAGTTACATTACCTAATTTTGCAGGTAAACAATCATTTCCCTTCACTCAGTTACAACCTAGGACAAATAGATATAATGGCCAATAAAACCAGGTTCATGAGCACATTTAGAAAGCCAGTGTTCATCGCCATTTCTTATCAAGGATAAAGTCTTCGGGCTGTTTTGTTGGTCCACGGCTGTTATGTCTTGGTTCCATGTTTTCATGGGCCTGTCTGGTGATCCTACTTTCTACAAACACACCACCATCACCTAGAACAAATTTTATTAAAGTCAGGCCCCAGGCTAAGTGCTCCACGACAACCACCCTTGTAAGTCACAAGAGCTGTCCTTCCCAGATGTGGAAACCGGGTGAAATGACTTGCCTACAATCCTGCTTCCTTTCGTCCTGAACCTATGGGGTAGTCAGAAGTCCCAAGGCAGAAATCCTTTATCATAAACACCACTGCGTGAACAAGCAAAGAAACACCTGTCTCCAGGTTAGTCTAGACTTCTCCAGTATTTTCTTCCTCCTGGAACTTGTCAAAAATGGCCTCTAAAAAATCTAGACAGCTGTTGAATTGGGGGCAACAGGTAAACAGGAGTTCGTTATACTCTTCCTCTACTTGAGGAGAGGTTTGAATTTTCACGAGATCGGGAGGGAAGGAGCCCTACAGAGACTGCCTGGTGCCATGACCGAATGGTCTTTGCCTTATTCAATGTCCTCTTCTTAGGTCTCTTTCATATTAATTTCCCTTTCCCCTACTCCCGCCCTCTTCAAAAGGAATGAACTGGAACTCCAAGGTGTCTCGTTCACTCAAGAAAAGAAATAAGGTATTAATGACTAGGGTTGGAGAAGGCAGACAGTCGTGAGCTTACAGAAAATGCCAAGAGTGGGCAAGGGTGCAATCGGTGTGGTGGGCTAAGATTTAAAATAATTATGTCACAGGAAGACAAAAGCTATAGGATTCCAGTTAAAGAAGGTATCTAGAATAGTCAAATTCTCAGAAACAGAGTAGAATAGAGGTTGCCAGGGGCTGGGGGAGGGGAGGAGGTGGGGAGGTATTCAATGGATATAGTTTCACTTTTACATGACAAAAAAGTTTAGGAGATTGGTTGCCCAACGATGTACTTAATACTACAGAACTGTACTCCTAAACATGGCTAAGGTGGTGAATGTCACCAAACGTGTGGATTACAATTAAAAGCATTATTATTATAAGAAGAGCAATATGGGCAGTTTCTTCCTAGATGATACTCGGCTCGGTATTTTAAAATGATCTCACTTATTTATGGCTACCCTCTGTGATAGAAAGGATTATCAATACCCACTCCAATGATGGCAAGACTGAGATGCAGACAGGTTAAATGACTTGCACAGGGCATGGGTGGTAGGGCCAGGACTCAACCCTAGTGGTCCAAACCCCAGAGCTCACCCCCTCACTGGCTGCACCCCACAGGCAAACATCTACTGCCCACTGGAGCTGGAGCTGAGCTTAGTTTATGTGGTATCTCCATATTCAGTGCAACGTATCCAGAGTATATTCTGTTCCTGACACTTCTAGAACCTTTTTCTAGAGGTGAGGTGGAAAATAAGCCAGCTAGGACTGCTGGTTGCTGTCTGAATATGAAGTGAAATCCAGGTCAACATGGGGTTAACTTTAGAAAAGCGTGAGTATATGTATGTATACACACACGCACGGACACACACATATCTGTGAAGGGGATTTACAATTTCTTCACCTGTATGGCATTTGAAGACACCATCTCCTTTAATTCCATTACAAAAAGATGTTACTATTTTATCTCTTTTTTATCTAATGAGGAACCTGAAGCTTAGAGTCCATCAGTTAAATGCCTAGTTCAAGGTCCCAGAGCTGAATCTCAAAACCATAGCTCTTCTAACTTCAAATGCCCAATTCTTTTCACTATTCCAGAGCCGAAGCCCCGATATTCTCCATGAACAGACTCTACTTCCAGAGATCAGCGATGGGGGAAAGGAGACACGGAGGGAAGTGGTTAGGAATATAACACAGCTCTGTCCCACAGCATCATGAGACAACATAACGGTAAATGTCATAGAATTTCAGAGAACTAAAGGCAGGCCAAGGGATTTGTGTTATCGAAAAGAAGCTGAAAGTACACACACACACACACACACACACACACTATTCAAGATATTTGGAGTCTGTTCAAAAGAACCAAGCTGTAAGTAAGCTGGTAACTGGGAGCCCAAAGGCTCTGTAGTTCTGAGAACATTCCAGCATTCGACTCCATGATCAGGCCAGTCCCTCAGATGTGAACAATGCGCTAGCCTCGTTTCTCAGAGACACACACTTCCTATTCGGGAAGCCCCAGGAGCAAGCAGTCAACAGACACTTCAGCTGGCCCTTCCAAGAGGGCAGCTGAGGGGCCGCAGGTTCCTGTCCTGCCATAGGAAGTATGATTTCTCTAAAGTGATTCTCATGTAGGAGGTGGCTCGGACGGCCCGGACACCATCTAACTGCTATTGCTGGTGTGTGTCTGTTCCACACACACATATCTAATCCTTCAGGTCCTCTGTCCAGTTCCAGTATCACTGACAGAGTAAAACTAACAAACAGGGCAACGGAGCTCTGGGTGGCTTCTTTGTTAAGAGCCCTCCACCCTCAACACTTAGCTCGATGGAGGCCAGCAGAGAGCCAGGAGGCCTTCAGGCTGGGTGTGTCCCTAGAGCAATGGGCTAGTATTTCACAAGCGCTGCCTCATAGAAGAACACAGACGAAGGGACGTGCTGCCCAACATTTAGGAATCCCAACAAGATGCCTATCCCACTCTCGGTAAGCTGCTTCAGGATCTGGTGGAGGGCTGCTGAGACAGAGAAAAGTCTAGCAACCACCCAACCCAGGGCTGAAAAGAGCCAGCCAGCTCCAGGTGAAGTGCGTTGACTCACCATGTCCTCCCCAGCCTTAGGAATGGGTTGTGGACGTCCCTTAACACCTGCCCTGAACTTGCCACCACCATTAGCTAACAGGGCAAGAAGGCCAGATGCTCAGCCTCTTCAAGCAGGGAGCACCCCATCTAGCTCCTTCACTCTGGGACTGTTTGCAAGTTACCCCAATTACTCTAGACAGCAGCTTTCACTGTCACTAAGATTAAGCAAGAAACACACCACTAACTGATATGGCGTCTAGCACGGCCCCCAGACATTACATCACTCCTTTGGGGGCAGAGGTTGCCCAACACCCCAGCTCTGAAGCTCTAATTTACAGGCACGAGAAAACTAAAGCACCAGTAATTTGCCCTGGATAAACTAAAACAAAGCTCAAACATGCTGATGGGATTCCCAATCAAACTGCCACATGGTAGCAACCAGGAGGTGGCATTCAATGTGCTCTGGTATATCTGTAAGGCCATCAGTCTTGGGGACCTGGATGCCCCAGAACCCATGCATTGCAAATGGGTTTTCCTGGCACCACCACCCCTCCCCCGCCCCCCATATATAAACACCTAAGTCAGAAACTCACTGAATTGTTATGTAATGAAAGTGTCTTAGGTACCAAAAAGCAGCCACAGGTCAATCCAATAACCTACAACCCCTGGAGCAGAGAGACCAACTGTGACTCAGCATTCGCTCCCAGAGCTTGGCAGGACTGGGCACCTGGAGGGATCGTTCAAATGTATGTCACAATTACCACAGAAAATGTCTGAATTCATCCAGCAGACCTCTTTTTCAATCAGAGCTGGTATTTTTTTAAGATTTTACTTATTCATTTGAGAGAGAGCGCAAGCGAGCACAGAGGGAGAGGGAGAGGGAGAGGGAGAAGCAGACTCCCTGCTGAGCAGAGAGCCTGACATGGGGCTCGTCCCAGGACCCCGGGATCATGACCTGAGCCGAAGGCAGATGCTTAACCAACCGAGCCACCCAGGCGCCCCCACACCTGGTTATTTGTAAAAGCATACCTTGCCCTCATTCTTAGCACGAGCCTCCACGTCATCCTAAAGCACTCAGGCCTGGGCAGCTAGTTGTGCACCTCAGTCTCACTCCCAACAGTTTTAGCTGGGCACCCGGCCCTGCTTCCCAGCCTCCCTTGCTGCTTCTGGTGACTGTGCTAAGTTCTAATCAATTTGATAAGCCGGGAGTGTGGAGTGGCAGCTTCCTGGAATCTCCTTAAAGCATCAGGGTCCCTGTCGACTTTCCTTCCTGGTGGCTGGAATGCAGACTGGACAGCTGGAGCTTGACAAGTAGCCACTTCGCAGCCTTGGTATGTGACTAAAGGAGCAGCTAAATTAAGGGAGTCCCAGACGCCAATGATCATAGAGCTGAGAGAGGAAGGACAGTGAGGTAACTCATCTTGCTTAAACTCTGTCACTTGGGGTTTTCTGTCCTCTCCAACCAAAATGACCCTAATACTGAGGTCAACCCTCACATACCCAGTATGCCTCAGTGTAAATATTCTCTTGAAAGCTAGGGTAATTCTCATGTCCTGGGCCATGAAGCTGCCTTACTCATCATAGAAGCCACGATATCTCATCGGCCAAGTCATTTCCATGTCATGAGTTTTAAAAGGTGGGGTGAGGAGGACCATTGGGCACCTCTCTGCACCTGCGAGCATCTCTGTATCTACCCTGAGGTGTCAGAGCAGAATTCAACACCCTCCCCACCGTTCTGTACTTGCTTGTGCTACAGGCTAAGCTCCACAGAGGAAGCAGTACCTAGGAGGGGGGAACCCAGAACATAAACAATACCAGATAAGAAACTCCCCACAACAGACGCTCTCAGTTTTAATTCCCGATCCATATGCAAAGGTAGTTTAGCCTAGAAAAACCCGGGTATTCAACTGCATGAGAAAAATCCTGGTTGATCAAGTCACCAACATAAACATGCTCCCTCTGACCCTCTCCCCTCTCATGCTTACTCTCTAAATAAAATCTTAAAAACAAAATGAAATAAAACCTCGCCACGTTAAAACAGAGGCACACGCGCTGGCATGTTACCAACTGGTGAAACCCTTCCAGAAAGCAGTACGGAGAAAGGATCGTGAACATTCCAACCCTCTGACCAGGTATCAGACTTACGGTGGGATCAGTGAGGATTACAGGAAGATGACATGTCAACGTGTAAGCAGGAAACAGAATACAGACTGGTGTGTACACCAGGACCATAACCATGTAACATATATGTGAACATGATGGGGGAAATCTGGAAGGCAAACAGGTCAAAACTGAAAACTGCTGTAGTTCTTCGACACCATCTTCAAGGAAAAAAAGGCCGGGGGGCGGAGGGGTGGAGGGGTAGTACCCATGCTCCTCCTGTAAAGCCAAGTGCTTGTTTCATCCACAGCCTGGTAAACAGGTGCCACCAAACAAAGGCCAAATATCGGGCAAGAGAGGGCTGTGCTTGTCCCCAAGCAGCCAGGAGGCCTCACAACTGGATTTAAATGATTCAGTACAAAACAGTGATTGATTCCAGTCTCCTCTGGCTGATTCTGAGCCTGAATACTCAATTTGTGGCTATGTCTTTGTATCCCTCACAGGATAAGCACAAGAAGGCACCCCCACCACGTACACACACTCTTTAAAGCATCTAGGATTATTGCAAGCTTCGATGACTTGGCTGCTTAGGAACCCCTTTTGGAAAGGTGGGAACAAAGAGGAAGTCGGCCGGTCAATTCTTATTGCCTCCTGGCTGCCAAGTGAGGCTGGATCTATTTCCTTCCCCTTTTTTTTACTTGAGGGTCAGGAGGCTGGTTGAGAGGGTTAAGACCCAGCAAACCAAGCCCCTTGTCCTAGGAAAAGACAAGGATGTCTTTGAACAGGCATACCCAAACCCGCCTACCTGCTGTAGTCTGGCTTACTGGACAAGAATAATAGGTCTAGCACAGAAATTATGGCCCAGGATTCAAAGTCCTTCTGAGGGAGAGACACACAAAAAAAGTTGACTTTCTCCCCCGGTTTAAAATAATAATAATAAAATAAAATAAATGGGATAAAGGAGAGCACAGTGTGCCAGTTGGATCCTCTGCTGAATCTTTCCAAATTGAAGGCCACCCATGGGTAAACGTTTAATGAAGACTTAACAGCACAACGGTGCTTTGTTGTACCAGCTTTATGTGAGTTAACTCTTCCTTCCCAGCAATCCTCATCTACGCTGTGGAAAACCGGAAGTCAAATTAGCAGGTTATCAAAAGATTTTTTTTTTTTTAATTTCCTCTTTAGGTCTCCTCCAGCACCCAGGCCTAAATACAGAGCAGCAGGAAAGGAAACTGAAAACATTGTGCCAAGCACCCACTTCCCTTCCTTTTTGAAAGTCTCTTTTAGTGTCTTTGAAAACTCAACTTAGTATTTATTCTTCATAGCCTTGAAGAAAGGAATTCAAAAATCCCCTTCCCCGTCCCCCACTCACACTCTCTCTAAAATAAATATATCAATCCTTAAAAAAAAAAAAAATGGACCAGGGGCGCCCGGGCGGCTCAGTAAGTTAAGCAGCTGCCTTCAGCTCGGGTCATGGTCCCAGGGTCCAGGGATCGAGTCCGCACTGGGCTCCTTGCTCTGCGGGGGGCCTGCTTCTCCCTCTGCCTGCCACACCCCCTGCTTGTGCTCTCTCTGACAAATAAATAAAATCTTAAAAAATATAAAATAAAATAAAAAATGGACCACAGGCAAAAATTTATCAAATTTGGGGCGCCTGGATGGCTCAGTCGCTTAAGTGTCTGACTTCAGCTCAAGTCATGATCTCAGGGTCCTGGGATCGAGCCCCCTGTTGGGTTCCCCACTCAGTGGAGAGTCTGCTTCTCCCCCTGCCCCTCCTCCCTTTCATGTGCTCCCTCTCTCTCTCTAAATATAAATCTTTAAAGAAAATCGATCAGATTTACTAAGGAAAAAACACGGGAGAAAATCTTCAGGATCTAGTGCTTGGCAAAGTTTTCTTTTTCTTTTTCTTTTTTTTTTTTTTTTTTAAGATTTTATTTATCTGGGACGCCTGGGTGGCTCAGTCGTTAAGCGTCTGCCTTCGGCTCAGGTCATGATCCCAGGGTCCTGGGATTGAGTCCCATATCCGGCTCCTTGCTCAGTGAGGAGCCTGCTTCTCCCTCTCCCTCTGCTGCTCCCCCTGCCTGTGCTCACTCTCTCTCTCTCTCTGACAAATAAATAAAAAAAATCTTTAAAAAAAAAAAAAGAATTTATTTATTTATTTATTTATTTGACAGAGAGAGACACAGCGAGAGAGTAAACACAAGCAGGGGGAGTGGGAGAGGGAGAAGCAGGCTTCCCGCAGAGCAGGGAGCCCGATGCGGGGCTCGATCCCAGGACCCTGGGATCATGACCTGAGCCAAAGGCAGACGCTTAACGACTGAGCCACCCAGGCACCCCACTGGCGAAGTTTTCTTAAGCTTGATACCAAAAGCATTATCCATAAAAGGGGAAATTGATAAAATGAATTTCATCAAAAATAAAATGTGCTTGCACATATTGAATGGAGCACTAGGTGTTATACGCAAACAATGAATCGTGGAACACTATATCAAAAACTAATGATGTAATGTATGGTAATTAACATAACATAATAAAATAAAATGTGCTCAGTGAAAACATTCTTCGAATGAACAAACAAGCTACAGATGGGGAAGAAATACTTGTAACACACATGTCCAACAAAGGATTAGTATCTAGAATACATAAAGAATTCTCAAAACTCAACAGCAGAAAAACAAATAATCAATCCCAATTAGAATACGGGCAAAAGACATGAAGAGACATTTCACCCAAGAGGATACACAGCTGGCAAATAAGCACATGGAGATATATTCAACATCATTAGCCACTAGGGAAATGTAAATTAAAGTCAAGACGACATGTCACTACACACCCATCAGAATAGCCAAGAAAAGATAGTGACAACACCAAATGCTGGTGACAATAGGGAGAAATGATCAGTCATACACTGCTGGTAGAAATGCAAACAGTTCATCTCCTCAGGAGAACAATTTGGCTCTTTCTTATTTATTTATTTTTTTAAGTAATCTCTACACCCAACGTGGGGCTTGAATTCACAACCCCGAGATCAAGAGTCATATACTCTACCGACAGAGCCAGGTGCCCCCAACAATTTGGTGCTTTCTTAAAAAACTAAACATGTAACTACCATATGACCCTGCAAATTGTACTCCTGGGCATTTATATCACAGAAATGAACACATGCTCACCCTAGAACATGTGCACAAATGTTCACAGAAGCTTTATTCCTAACAGCCAAAATTGGAGACCACTCAGATGTTCCTCAAGGGGTAAATGGTTAAACGAATTGTGGTGTGTCCATACCATGGAACACTATTTAGCAATGAAAAGGAACAAACTACCACCTGTATAAATTTCCAGATAATTTTGCTAAGGAAAATAAAGGCAATCCCAAAAGGGTACATATTGTAGGATTCCATTTACATCACATTTTAGAAATGACAACTATGGAAATGGTGAGCAGGTTAGTGGTTGGCAGGAATTAGGGACAAGAGGGAATGGAAGTGCAGAGAGGCAGGGGTGACAAGAATGTTCTGTATCTTCACTGTGTATCAATATCAATACCCTGGTTGTGTTTTGTAAGCCATTACCATTGGGGAAACTATGGAAAAGGTACATGGGATCCCTCTGTATTACTTCTTACAACTGTATGTGAATGGACAATGATCTCAAAAAAAAAAAAAAAGTTAAATGACCCTCCGTCTTCTGCAATGTGTTTTTTAATACCAGAAATTCAGGCTCTCCCCTCTCAAAATTCTTTTTTCTCACAAACCCCAAATAACTAATTGGTATGGAGTGAATGTATTCTGTATGTGGGACAGACATGGGATTGGGGGGGAGCACAAAAGAACAGACTATTGTGGGTTGAATTGTGGCCCCCAAAAACATAGGACTATGTTCCAACCTTCAGAACCTCAGAATGTGACCTTATTTGGAATAAAGGTCTTCACAGATGTAACTAAGGTTAAGAATCTCAAGATCATCCCAGATTAGGATGGATACTAAACCCAACGACAAGGGTCTTTAAAAGAAACAGAAAAGGACAAAACACAAAGACATACAGGGAATGCCATGTCAAGACAGGGGTAGGGACCAGAATCTATAAGCCAAGGAACTCGACCAGCACCCAGGAGAAAAGCACAGACCAGATTTGCCTTCAGAACCTCCAGAAGAAATCAACACTGCCAAACCCCTAGATTTTGGGCTTCTGGCCTCTGGGACTATTAAGAGAATAAAAAATTGTTTTGTTTTAAGCCACCACATTTGTGGCAATTTGTTACTGCAGCCCTAGGAAGTGAATGCACCTGTCACTTTTTAGTGGGCTCGATTTCTCTCTTTTTTTCATCACAGAGGATGTGAGCACTTTCTCCAACTTCTATTTTTATATACTCCCGGACACAATTTTTTTTTCTTCTTCCAGAGGCTATGTGCCATAATGACGTACCGTTTCACTTTACAATCTTTTCCTGCAGAATTTTTCCTGGTGTTTCTGTTTGCTCTAAGGGTAAACTATCACTAACTGGCATTATCGAGTGTCGACTTCCTCAAATATCCTGGTTAATCATCATCATGCATCCTCAACAAGATTCAACCCATTTTTGAACACTTCAGCTATACTTAAAAGTAAAACTGCACAGCACTGAACTTAAATCTATGGTTTGCATCATGACCAAGAAGTTGCTTCTAGGTCTAGCAATATGCTTCAGGGCCTTTAAAATGAGAATCAGGGATGCCTGGGTGGCTCAGTGGGTTAAGGTATGCCTTGGGCTCAGTCATGACCTCAGGGTCCTGAGATTGAATCCCACATCGGGCTCCTTGCTGAGCGAGGCGTCTGCTTCTCCCTCCCCCGCTCATGCTAGCTATCTCACGCGCACCGTCTCTCTCTCTCTCTCAAATAAAGAAATAAAATATTTAAAAAATAAAAATAAAAAATAAAACAAGCTTTATATAAATAGGACAAGTTTCTAGTACTGGATTTGCTAAAGCAAAGAATCTGCATTTTTAAAAATTTCCATACATAAGCCCAATAGCCCCCTTCAATGATTCACATACTTCCTCCTACTCTTGAGGAATATCTAACGTCATGCTATCGACCTAATTTACCACTGTTTTAAGTAAGAATAAACATCTTTTATATGCCTAAAATCCCTCTGTTTTTCTGAAACCACGCTGTTGATACCTTATCCTCACTTTCCTGCTCAGTTATGGGTCTCTTCTTCCTGATTCACAAAAGGTTTTTATATACTAAGAAAATGGGCTGTTTCTCATTGTATCACCAATATTTTTTCCAGTTTACTGTCTTTTTACTTTGAAGTGGTATTTCCCCAAGATATTATTTCTGTAAATTGATACATTTTCCAATGTTTCTTTATCCTGTTATAGTTAGAGAGAACTTCCTTACACAAAAATTTATAATAAATTGCCCTATGATGTCTTCTCCTCCATGACCCTCACACCCTTGCTTTGCCTTCAGCTCCTGAGATCCTGCCTGGGTCGAGGGAGGACCACGAGAGGGCATGAGGAGCTTCCAGCCAGACGGCCACGGACTCGGACGGCAAGCAACTGAACGGAAATGAGATGTAGCACTGTGGGTTGTAAGAACTTCCTGTGCACATACAAACAGTTATAGAAAAACCTGCAGCTGTGTCCCTCTGGAATTCCTCCGGAAAGAGACAAAGGCTCTACGTTCAACCCTCAGGCCCACAGCTGCACACAGGCTAAGGGATCAGGCCTGTGGCCCCACAGTAAGGGTGGGAATGCGCAGCCAGTATGGGGTACGTCACAGATGAAGGCCATGTGTAAAGTTACCTTTCTTTACAAGGTGTATTTTTCCCACCCCGTGCAGGATATTCTGTTAAGAGTATGAAATCCTGTCTCTCCCTACCAAGGCAAATAGCTAAAATAAGCACACAACCCCACCAAAAAAAAACACCACAAACTACAGACCCATGGGGAGTTTCAGTCCAAACAAGCCTTCCATAAATGATGCAGCCATAACTGAAGACAGGAAAGGAAGAAGCACACTGCATACCAAGTGTTTATAATCTACCTTAATGATATCCTCACCCCCCTTCCCCATCTCACTTGAAATGGCTCCTGCACATTTCCAGGAAACGGTACTCAAGACAGTTCCTTTGGGAAAGCGTCCTATAGTGTGCTCACTCTCCAGAACGGAGTGAGAGTCTTGCATCTCTTCTTCCTACATCATTCAAACAGAACCCTCCTGCCAGAGACTGGCTCAATAACCCCTGTGAGCAGGAGCTAAGCATCATCTTTCATATATTAAAAATTATCTTTAGGGCGTCTGGGTGGCTCAGTCGTTAAGCATCTGCCTTCGGCTCGGGTCGTGATCCCAGCGTCCTGGGATCGAGTCCCACCCCACATCGGGCTCCCTGCTCGGCGGGAAGCCTGCTTCTCCCTCTCCCACTCCCCCTGCTTGTGTTCCTGCTCTCTCTCTCTCTCTGTCAAATAAAAAAATAAAATCTTTAAAGAAAATAAATTTAAAAATCACTTTTAAAAAAATTATCTTTAAAATCGTTATTAGGAAAACTGGATACACACACACACACACACACAAAATGCAGCTGGAACCCCACCTGTCACAATATACAAAAATTAACTCAAAATGGATCAAGGGCCTAAATATTAAGAGCTGAAACTATAAAAGTCCTAGAAGAAAACACAGGAGAAAAGCGTCATGGCACTGGATTTGGCAATGATTTTTTGGATATGATGCCAAAAACACAGGCAACAAAAGAAAAAATAATTAAGATGGACTTCATCAAAAATTAAAAGCTTTTATGCATCAAAGGATGCTATCAACAGAGTAAAAAAGCAAACTAAGGAATGAGAGAAAATATTTGTAATGCTCATATCCGATAAGGAATTAGTATCCACAATATATAAAGAACTCCTATGGGGCGCCTGGGTGGCTCAGTTGGTTAAGCGACTGCTTTCGGCTCAGGTCATGATCCTGGAGTCCCGGGATCGAGTCCCACATCGGGCTCCCTGCTCGGCAGGGAGTCTGCTTCTCCCTCTGACCCTCCCCCCTCTCATGTGCTCTCTCTCTCTCATTCTCGCTCTCTCAAATAAATAAATAAAATCTTTAAAAAAAAAAAAAAAGAACTCCTATGAGTGAACAACAAAAAACCAATTAAAAAATTGACAAAAGACTTGAACAGACACTTCGCCCAAGAATATATACAGACAGCCGGTAAGTACATGAAAAGATGTTCAACAGCACTAATCATTAGGGAAATGCAATTCAAAACTACAGTGAGGTATCTCTTCGCACCTATTTTGGATGAGATATCTTTTTGCACCCATTTAGGATGGCTACTATCAGAAAAGAAAAAAAAAACATGGAAAATAATAAAGGTTAGTGAGGATATGGGGAAACCAGAACCCTGTGCACTACTGGTGGAAAGCAATATGGCGACTCCTCAAAACATTAAACATAGAATTACCATAGAGCCAGCAATTCCACTTGTAGGTATATACCCAAAAGAATTGAAAGCAGGAGTAGGTATTTGTATACTTGTGTTCACAGCAGCATTATTCACAATAGCGAAAAGATGGAAACAACCCAAGTGTCTATTGATGGATGAATAAACAAACAAAATGTGGTATATACAAAGAAATACTTATTCACCCTAAAGAAATAAGAAAATTCTGACCCATGCTATACCACGGATGAACCTTGAAAGAATTTCCCGAAGAATTAAGCCAAATGAAATAAGCCAATCGCGGAAGGACAAGTACTATTCGATTCCACTTAAATGAGGTACTGAGCGTAGTCAAATCCATAGAGACAGAAGGTAGAATGGTGGTTTCCAGGGGCTGGAGGCAGAGGGAAATGAAGAGTTATTGTTTAACAAGTGTACAGAGTTTAAAATGGAGAAGACGAGGGCGCCTGGGTGGCTCAGTTGGTTAAGCAACTGCCTTCGGCTCGGGTAATGATCCTGGAGTCCCGGGATCGGGTCCCACGTTGGGCTCCCTGCTCAGCGGGGAGTCTGCTTCTCCCTCTGACCCTCCCCCCTCATGTATTCTCGCTCTCTCAAGTAAGTAAATAAAATCTTTTTAAAAATAAATAAATAAAATGGAGAAGACGAGAAAGTTCTGGAGATGGATGGTGGTGACGGCTGTACAAGAATGTGAGTGCACATAATGCCACAGAACTTTACACTTAAAAATGGCTCCAATGGCAATCTTATGTCATGTATATTTACCATGATAAAATAATTATATTCCTACTCTCTTCTCTACCACTAAATCAAGGGCAAGGATCTCATCTCCTTAATCTTTGTACACCTATCCCAGTGCCAACCATTCAATAAAAGTATTCTGAACGGAAGTCACATTTCTCAGGCAGAGTCTCTAAAACCAAGATGTCCTCCAGGGTCCGAGTCTGAGGACGGAAACCATGACAGGGGCAGGTGGGGGAGGAGGCAAAGACCTTATCAAAACACCTTTCTCTCAATTACAGAAATCAATTCCCTCATTAACAAACACTTAATTAAAACAAATCAATAGCCTGTATTACTAGTTACCAACTTCAGGCCCCGCTCTTAAGGGGTACTTACTTCCTGGCATGGGGAAAACACAAGCACAGGCTTCAATCTCCCAGAGATAACTTCCTCCTCCAGGAAGATTTAAAGGATTGCCCCCACAAGTACTTCTGCTCCTAGTCCTTTTCTTACTCTCCCTAATCCCACACCGGACAACCACTCCCTTTCCGGCCACACACCAAGTATCTGTGGAAGAAACAGTTAGTGAAGGAGAACTAGAGCCTTCTGCTAAGCAGGCGGAAGCATTAAGCTTGGTCTCACCTTCCTAGAACCAAGAATCCTGGCAGGACTTCTGTCACTACTGATGGGAGACGAGTCTGATTATGGGTATTCTGTAATTCGTTGTTACGGCTGGGGTTATCCTCGTTAACCATGCCCCTTCCTCCTCCAAGTGTTCGCACGGGGTCCCTGGTGACAATCACAAGTGTGCTCATTTCAGATCACCTTTATGATGCTCTCAGGGTAGACACTTTGTTTAAAGAGCTTCCTACTGAAATGGAATGCATAGCCACTGGCTCACTTTTTTATGTGGGAGAGGTTGAGAGAGACAGTATGAGACAAGCCTATCTTTTTACATGAAAAAAGGTAAGGAATATATAAATGGGGCTGAGTGAAAAAGAACACCAAGCCCCCTTTCTCCACCAAAAAAAAAAAAAAAAAAAAAAAAAAAAAGGCAAGAGCAGGGACACCTGGGTGGCTCAGTAGGTTAAGCGTCTGCCTTCGGCTCAGGTCATGGTCCCGGGGTCCAAGGATCGAGTCCCATATCCGGCTCCTTGCTCAGCAGGGAGCCTGCTTCTCCCTCTGCCTGCCGCTGCCCCTGCTTGTACCCCCCCCCCCCCTTTCTCTCTCTCTCTGGCACATAAATAAAATCTTGAAAAAAAGGGCAAGAACAGAAAATGTGAGGAATGACAGTTCTCCGAGTGTTTTCTCCAGTGGCTCTCACCATGCCTGCTGGGGGAGGCTCACTGCCTTGCCACCCCGCGCAACACCCTGCATCTGGGACCCGGCTGTCCTGAGAAACCGCTCACAGCACTGCCAAAGGCAAGCACCAAGAATTCTGCCCGCCAGGCAGCAGTATGAAAAACGTTCATCCCTCTAACCAATAATTCGACTTTTAGGAATCGATCTTAAGGAAATAATTAAAGAGGAACCAAATGTCCATCACTGCAAAACACTTGATGACAACCTACCCAGTCAAACAATGAGGAGGGTGGGATTGTTCAGTAAGTCTTGGCTACCTAGTCACGTTTGCATAGAATATTTGGTAATATGGGGGGGCGCCTGGGTGGCTCAGTCGGTTAAGTGTCTGACTTCGGCTCAGGTCATGATATCAGGGTCCTGGGATCAAGCCCCACGACAGGCTCTGTGCTTTCGGGAGTTGCCTTGGGATTCTCTCTCCCTCTGCCCCTTCCCCCCATCCCCCAGCCAGCACACACACACACTCTCTTTCTCTCAACTAAATAAATCTTTTTTAAAAAAAAGAGTATTTGGTAATATGGAAAAATGCTCAGGAGACATGAAGTTTAAGAAATTATGATACAAAACTATTTTTTTCTCAGTCTCATCCAAAGACAAAATAAGTTTCATGGATGTATATATATTAAAGTTCAGAAAGAAATAGTAACAGTTTCAACAAGATTAGGTCTGGGTGAAGGAAGCAGAAGTCACTTTTTTCTTCTTTATACTATTCTAATTAATTTTTTATACACCAAATGACACAGCTCAGGCAGCAAGAGGTCCAACCCAAAATCCCACATGTGAGATGCCAATACTCATCCAAATCATAAAATGACATTTGTGTCTGAAATGTTATTTTAAAAAATCAGGCTGTTTACAACGCTTAAAAATGACCGCTAAGAGGAAAAGCCATGCTCTCTGGGGAGGTTTACCATCCATTATCGTTAGGATATGTGGTGCTTGTGTGGAGACGGGAAAATGTCTGTGGTTTCCTACTCTCATTTGGCACTCCGAGTCTGACCACTACAAAAGCCAAAGAATGCACAAAAACAGGTGGCAGATCTAGAACCGTGATACGTGGGGCCGCTTACCTGGTAACTGGAAAAATCAAGGCAGGAACTATTAAAAAATAAATGACATGATTTTTGTAACACATGCAAGGTGACTGCCATGTTTAACAAATACATAATGTAACTGACATACATCATAAATGCTATCTTTTTTTTGAGATTTATTTATGTGAGAGAGAGCACGTACATGAGCACTAGAGGGGGAGGGGCAGAGGGACAAGCAGACTCCCCACTGAGCAGGGAGCCCTATGTGGGGGCTCGATCCCAGGACCCTGAGATCATGACCTGAGCCGAAGTCAGACGCTTAGCCAACTGAGCCACCCAGGCACCCCACATAATGTGCTTTCTATAGACATTTTGGAGAACGTAATCTTTATCAATGACAAAGCCAGTCTGCAATCCAGCAGTTAGGAAGACCAGATGATCTCTATGCCCCCAACATTCTTCATTTCTAGAACATCCTGTTTAAGGTTATTCAGGCTCTGCCCTATCAAGGTCAATTCCAAAACTAATTTAGGGGCGGCTAGGTGGCTCAGTCAGTTAAGTGTTCAACTCTTGATTTCAGCTCAGGTCTTGATCCTAGGTCATGAGTTCAAGCTCCGCGTTGGGGGCTCCACGCTGGGTGTGGTGGCGCCTACTTAAGAACAAAAAAACAAAACAAAACAAAACAAAAAAACAAAATAATTTCAAGTATGCTTTTTTAGCATCGGGTTCCAGTGACAACTCCCCTATAACCCATGGAAGGCCTTGGCTTGAAAAGAAGGTTTCCTTCTTTACAAAATACCCTACAAGTAGCCCCCAACTTAAAAACACACTGCCATCCGAAAGTTCACGGGCTGTGCAAAGGCAGGAACACATTTTCTGTACAAATGAGTAAGGATTAGGTTCCCAGCACAGCTTCTGATGTCAACTTGACCCATACTGCTGACAAAATACTGACAATCTGTCTACAAAATAGAGAAAACAATGCTGCTGCGATTGTCAATTTAAGGAAAAAAGAGAATCTGTACAAGTAAATGCTGGTGCTGGAGGATATAGAAAGACCTCTGTTTCTGAAGCGTTATTCTGAAGTGGCTTGTTCAACACACAACCGGCCCACTTCCCTCTAGACTGTTCTCCTCCGTGCTTCTCTGCCCTGCCACTTTTTGTGCATCCCCCCAGAGGGACGCCCTCAAGTGCATCACACCTCTTAGGGTCAACGTGCAAAGCAGACCTCTAGCATAGCTGGCTCCAGGCACAGGAAAAGGCAGTGCCCTCTGAATGGACATCCCTGAACCTGTGCATCTCCTTTCTTGGCGCCCAGAGGCTTGCACGGAATTACATGTTTTCTAGGTTCCAGATCTGGCTGGGGCAGCTGAGAACCAGATAGTTAAAAAAAAAAAAAAAAAATCCCTAAACAGCCAAATGCCTACCAAGGTCCCTAATCTAAATAAAGCTTTGTTGTGGTTTTTTTTCCTATGCTGGGAGATCCTCAATTAGAGGTTATTTATGCGTTATTTTCACACGCAACTCTTAACAAGATGCTCTTCCAGATTTCAAGTGAAAGGAAAGGTAACAATTGTTGAGCTTCTCTGTAGGACAATATTTTCTTCTCACTGATGGTTTAAGGTTTAAGCATCTTGTCAAGGCCACTCAGCAATGACATTCAGACCTGGGTCCTGAAACTAGGCGCCACCTGGCTGGTGCTGAAGTCAGCGGAGGCTGAGTCATGGCCAGCAGCCAGCAACCACCTGACTGGACAATTAAGGCAGTAAAAAAAAAAAGCTGACTTAAGTCTCAGACTGTAGCTGTTCCATTCACTAACTGCTCCTTATGGAAACAAAGGTGCTTAGAATCCTTTTCAATCATTTCTCTCTACAACTGAAGCCTTCCAAGGTGTCAGGACTTGAAAGAGGCGTATCTGAAACACGATGGCCTTGAGGTTCAGGGCTGATGGGGGTTTTCCTCCCAAGCACCTCGGAGCAGTGGAGGTGTGGCCAGAAGACAGCCTGGGGACATTTTCGGTCCTGGCCCGGGGCTGCCTTAGCAAGGGCAAGAGTGTTCGGGATGCAGCAGAAGGCACACTATAGAGCACAGGTGCAGGGCTTAGCTTCCAGGACTTTTCTCTCTGAGACCACTCGGAAGGAAGCGAAGATGGAGAATAAGAGATTGAACATGAGCAGAGAGACTGCTGGGAGCACAGAGCAGGGGACTCTCATGTTTCATTCAAGTATTTAGTGAGGATCTCTGCCAAGGCTGATGGGAGGACTTAGGACTTTCCTTCCAATGACCAACGACCTTCAAGTGGGAGTCATTACAGAATAAAAATGATGGGGACCTCCAGCCCAGCTTTCTATTCCCACGGGCCACCTGATAATTATCAGTTTACCAAAAATGTAACATAATTTACTGAAATGATAAAAGTGGTATCATGAAATTGGTATTATTTCCCTGGAGACTGGATAGCATGATGAAGAGAAATTAGGCTGGAGTTCCACAGATCTGTGTTTGCATCCAGATGCGGCTGGGTGACCTTGAGCCAAGCAGTTAACCTCCTTTGGCCTAAGTTTCTCCTAAGATGGCCAGGTAGGGGACACCTACCTTACAGGCACGTCCTAGTGGTCAATAAACCATAGCTAATCCCATCATTGCTTGTTGCTGATACAAATCATTTTGGGGATGGGTCTTTCGCTTTTGATCCAGTTGACCCTTTTAACAGGGTGCTACTGAGGTCTGAAATGCAGGGGAAGGTTCAGAGATGGGACCCAAAGGACAGATGACACTTGCCTGAACACATAACACGTAACAAGGAGAGCACGTAACAGGCAGCAGCAGAGGGCAGGACCAATTCCGAGAGCAGCTAAGGATGGAGGCCAAGAGTCTCCAACAAAAGGAGGAAGGTGACAGCTATGAGCCTCTCCCTAGACATCCCACAAATTCAGGGGTAGCCACTGGTGTCACGCTCCACTCTCCAATCACCAGTAGCCTCCACCGGCAGCCTCCTTAAGCAGGAGAGGATGGCACCCACTCGAACACCTGTCCCAGGATGTTCAAAGTGCACGTGAAGAACAAGGCCTTAGGGCTACTGGGTGGCTCAGTCGGTTTAGTGTCCGACTCTTCATCTCAGCTCAGGTCTTGATCTCAGGGTCGTGAGTTCCAGCCCCACACCGGGCTCCACGCTGGCCTAGACCTCATTCATTATAGTCCTTCATTCCCTGTGTCAGAACTCAGCAAACGATCTTACCTCGCTCATCCCTCAAAACGTATGGTTAGTAAACACGTCGTAGCAACAAAAAGCAACCCCAGCAGAGGTTATCCAGCAGAAGCCAACAGTTTACTCAGCCCCTTTCGACACGCTCACTTTGCTAACCGAACAGGCCTTGCTCACCCTGAAGGCCTCAGACAGATGAGTCCAGAATCCAGCACCAGCTCCCACGGTCAACTTTTGTTGCTTTGAACAGAGCTGGAATGCCTAGGTCACCCTCGGCCCATCAGCCACTGATCTGTGTTCTTGCCTGCCTTGGCCTCTGTGAACACCTTCTCAGAGGTAAGGAAGGAATGTTCCTCTGGCACAGGTGCAAAGTCTGAAACTCTCCCTCCCGCCGGTGGTCCTCTCCTGGGCAGAGGGAGGCGCAGCAGGGAGTCAGCACAGGAACCACCTGCACATCTGCAGAATGGCTGATGAAACAGGTATTGCTGACCCAGCAGATCCTACAGCATGCCCAGACACTTCCACGGCAAAGCCTGATATAACCTTCTTGGACTTGGCCGGTCTCCCCAGGGACAAGCTCCCAGGCCTGTCAGAGCAGCCGGCGGCCTGCTTGTTCATCTGTCTGCAAAACTGAGCCTCATGGGCCAGGCTGCCAAGGGGGCGGACAGGGAACCACAGTCACTCACTGCGTGACACACAGGGCCAGTCCCAACAGAGCAACAACACATGCACGAGGTGCAGGAGGTACGAAGGAAGAACTGGACAGACCCACACGTCAACGCTTGGTTCCACCCCTCATTGGCTGAGCCACCTTGAGCAGATTACTTAAAACCTCTCTCAGACTCCACTCCCTCCCCTGAAAGAGAAGACCAATGCCTACACCTCAGACATAAGTAAATGGGCACCTTTTCTTTTTCCAATTTATTTATTTATATATTAATTTGACCGGGGTGGGGTGGTACAAGCAGGCTGAGCAACAGGCAGAGGGAGGGGGAGAAACAGGCTCCCCGCTGAGCAGGGAGCCCAACACGGGGCTCGATCCCAGTACCCTGAGAGCATGACCTGAGCTCAAGGCAGACACTCAACCAACGGGAGCCACCCAGGCGCCCCAAATGGGCACCTTTTAATCTGTATGTTCATCTGGCAGAAGTGGCTCCAACACTCAGTAATGCTGGTGGTCCCTTATGTGCCTACCTCACGCCCAAACCTGGATATTGCCTACCTCGAGATTTTTTTGTAATGGTCTGGAAGAACCCACCACTTTTCTCCAGTCCTCAGACCACGCTCACCTCCCTCACTTCCTCAGAGTGCTAATTCTAGAGGCTAGGATCCTTGGAACTCCTCCAGACCACTCTCTCAGTCCCTCCAGCAGAAATAGACATAAGGGAAGCTGTTCCCAGATGACAGGGCTGGCCTGGTGACAGCATCTAACCCTTTAAGGTTTTTTTAAAGGTTTATTTATTTTAGAGAGAGAGAGACAGCACGAGCCAGGGGAGCGGCAGAGGGAGAGGGAGAAGCAGGCTCCCCGCAGAGCAGGGAGCCCGACGGGGGGCTTGATCCCAGGACCCCGAGATCATGACCTGAGCTGATATCAAGAGTTGGATGCTCAACCGACTGAGCCACCCAGGTGTCCCCAATACTAACCCTTTAATACGCGAGGCCACCAACAGCCTAAGGCAAGAGCTGAGAGGTAAAAGGGACAAAGAGAGCTGGGGGGGTAGGAGGGTGGGTACGCAGAATGATCCTCAGAGGGCAGCCAGAGCAGCAGGTGAAGGACACGTCAAGGACACCATTCAAACACCGTGGCTTGGCACACAGGCCAGTCCAGCGGGGCTGGCACTGCTGTTCCTGCCTCTCACCCCTGCTGTGGACCAGGTGGGAGCACACACTGCTCATCCCTCCTACTCCCGCTCGGACATCACCTCAGCCGCCTGTCTCCCTCTGGGCGCTCCCAGCATACACCACGCTGCGAGTCACACCAAGTCACCAGGTGGATGCACGGCCACCCCCTCTATCCGATCCCTGTCCTCATCGCTCAATGAGGAACACAACAGGCACTCTGGCTCTGCTGAATACACTAGGGACTCAGGGTGATACTCAGGGCCGCAGCTTGCCTACCCAAGGCACCTCGTCAGCTTCTAGCCCCCGGGACTCAGAGAGAACAGGGGTCAAGTAGCAAGTGCCAGCTATGTGTGCCTAAGGAAGACATTTTCACTTCCACACCTCAGTTTTACCACACATTAAAAGAAGGAAGAGGAATAAGGCCATCTACTTCACATGACTGTGGCTGACCTCAGGATCACTAAAGCAAGCAGGTGCGAGAAGGCTAGTAGCTGCTAGCGCTCTCGAGTCCAAATGTTTTCTCAAGCCCCCAAAAGGTTCTTTTTAAAAAAAAAAAAAAAAAGATTTTATTTATTTATTTGACAGAGACACAGCGAGAGAGGGAACACAAGCAGGGGAAGTGGGAGAGGGAGAAGCAGGCTTCCCGCTGAGCAGGGAGCCTGATGCGGGGCTGGATCCCAGGACGTTGGGATCATGACCTGAGCCGAAGGCAAACGCTCAACGACTGAGCCACCCAGGCGCCCCAAGCCCCCAAAAGGTTCTGTCTGCAGAGAATGAAGCCACGGCACAGGTCGGACTGCTTCTGAGTCTCATCCGCGTCAACATGTGACCAAACGTGAAAAAGAAAGCCCCCAAGCCTCAGATCTCCCAGAGGGCTGTATTTAATGTATACATCCTTAATTCTCAGGCTCTAATATGGGTCTCTGTCAACAGGTGCGGCTGCTGAAGGAGTGACATTTGACTCTCACAGTGTTTTCCAATTAATGCATCAATTAAAGCCTTCCCACTCCCACTGGATGAGCCCAAAGCTGGAGCCAGGAAGGCCAACAGTTAAATCACCACCTGGCCGACTGGAACACAAGCAAGCTGACACATGTCACAACTCCTCATCTGCTCACTGAAGTCATTCCAAGTCTCTTTTCCTAAGAGACACCCCCCTGGCCAGCTGCAAGATAAATAAACATACACGAGAATGTCAACTAAGAAATTAAGAAACACGGGTGGAGTGGTTACGGAGAGGAAGATTTTTTTTTTTTTGAGCCTTTAAAGCTCATTACAAGTTACTTAAGGGAAAAAAATTAAAAAAAAAACAAAAAACTCAGGGGCGCCTGGGTGGCTCAGTCATTAGGCGTCTGCCTTCGGCTCAGGTCATGATCCCAGGGTCCTGGGATCGAGCCCTGCATTGGGCTCCCTGCTCGGCGGGAAGCCTGCTTCTCCCTCTCCCACTCCCCCTGCTTGTGTTCCCTCTCTCACTGTGTCTCTCTCTGTCCAATAAATAAATAAAATTTTAAAAAAAAGAAGAAAAAAGAAATACATATTTAAAAAAAACCCAATACCTCAAATGTCAGGTATTAGGGATACAAGAGGCACTTAATGTTTGCTGAAAAAATTAATGTGTTAACCATAAGTTGCCTACTACTTCAGGGGACCCTGATTAGGTTAGTAGAAACCAGGCTTCGAAGCTGCAGGACTGGCTATGCCACAGACTAGCTGTGTGGGCACCGGACTAGCTGTGTGGGCATGGTAAGAAACTTCTGAAGTCTTCATTTTATCACCTATTATAGGTGGGGATGGTTATACAATTTATATAATATGTAACATTGTTTAGAACATATAATACACAGTTTCTTCTGCACGGGAAGACACACACCACTTTGCCAAGGGAGAGTTCTTTATGAGTCAAACACATTTTCATACCTCTTTTCACATTTTCTTCTCTCAACACCACGGTGCCAGGGACACCTTGCATTTACAGAGAGGATCGAAAATTGTGGGGGTTAGCTGGCTGGGACCAGGGCACACCCAGGGGCTGGGCAGGGGCAGTCACAGTATTCTGACTGCTCTACTCAGCGACTCTCACCCCTGCCCCATGCCGGCCGGGGCCAGGAAACGGAGTTCCAGGTCTTCCCCGCCCAGGGCAGCTCGAGGATGCTGCACAGACTCACCATCCTCACCCTTGCACCCACCAGCTGTCCCAGAACCTCCATGCTGTACCTCACACGTGGCCCCTGCTTTCTGCACACCACAGTGTCACACGCGGTGACTCCTGGCACACCACCCGGAGCAAGGTTCAAAAAGTACATATTCGGGGCACCTGGGTGGCTCAGTCGTTAAGCGTCTGCCTTCGGCTCAGGTCATGATCCCAGGGACCTGGGATCGAGGCCCAGATCAGGCTCCCTGCTCCGTGGGAAGCCCGCTTCTCCCTCTCCCACTCCCCGTGCTTGTGTTCCCTCTCTCGCTGTGTCTCTGTCAAATAAATAAAAATAAAATCTAAAAAAAAAAATACATATTCTGGGACGCCTGGGTGGCTCAATCGGTGAAGAGTCTGCCTTCAGCTCAGGTTGGCTCAGGTCATATCTCGGGCTCCCGGCTCAGCAGGAGCCTGCTTCTCCTCCTCCCTCTGCCATTCCCCCCACCTGCCTTGTGCTCTCTGGCTCTCTCTATCTCTCTGTCAAATAAATAAGATCTGGAAAAAAAAAAAAAAAAAGGACATACTCTACTGCCCTGCGTGCATGTAACGGCCAGCTGACAGAGGCTATGTGGGTCCCTGTTAGACAGGACAGAAGAAGCTGGAGATGGAAGATGCAGGAACTGGGAAAGGTCTGAGTTATGCAAAGACGGTTTCACTTCCTACCATGGTGAATTCTGTGCCTGCTAAAATGTGTGAACAGTAAGCTCTTCTGAAACAAGATGGCAAGGCTGTAGGATCTGTTGCTATATATAAGCGCCTTATTTGGGGACATCTTTGCTGCAAAATAAATGGAGATTTAGACAGGGACTGGAAATAGGCTTTAAATGAGGATGAATTCAGGAAGCCTGACTCGTTGCAACTAACCTTCACACACTCAGGTCTGCTACTTCTGGAAAGAAGTCCTAAAGAGAGCTAGCTGGACCCTGCCAATTTCAATCTATGTCATTCCAGAGATAAAGAGGGTCCTTTTCATGTATTTATTTTACAAGTGTCCATCCAAGGGAGAACAGTTCAAAACAAGGAAAACAACAGACGCTGCCAAACATTCTGTACTACTTACTGTTCAAAGCTGAAAAAAATGGCAATCCTCATTTCCCCCAGTGAGATACTTTACAGATTCTGTCCCTTCTCTCTTCAGCGTCCATGTGTTCAAGGTATTTAGCAAATTATTAGAAACACCTGTTACAAAGAAAACCACAAGCCCAAAATGGCATCATCACTTGGGCCAAGCCGGGTCATCAAACCAGGGCTTAAGGCCTAACCTAACTGTGGTTTCCATCTTCCCCAGAAATGTGGTCTTAACCTGTCAGTAATTTTTTGTTGAGCACCAATGAGGGAATGGGTCTCATGGGCCCTGGGGGAAGCTGCGGGTCATCCACCTAATAAGACCCCCAGTCCCTCCCCTAAGGGAAGGTCACAATGCCTGGAACAATCTTTTCTCTTGCTAGTAACTTCCTTGCCCTCACTCCTTCCTATAAAAACCTTCCATTTTGTACAACTCCTCCAAACTCCCCCTCGACTCGCTAGGTGGGATGCTGCCCGATTTATGAATCATGTAATAAAGCCAACGAGATCTTCTAATTCACTTGGTTGAATTCTTGTTCTTAAGTTACTTTTCAAACCCAGTTAAAACCTTCTCAGTTAGGTGCTCTCAAAGTAGGGTGTAATAAATGTTGGGGATCTATTAGAAAAACAGAAGCCCAAAGGAAAAAGTTTGCGAACTGGACTAAAGAAAGGTATTATCTATGGACTAGAAAAGATGTATGTAGGGGCGCCTGGGTGGCTCAGTCGTTGAGCGTCTGCCTTTGGCTCGGGTCATGATCCTGGGGTCCTGGGGTCCGGGGATCGAGCCCTGCATCGGGCTCCCTGCTCCGCGGGAAGCCTGCTTCTCCCTCTCCCACTCCCCCTGCTTGTGTTCCCTCTCTCGCTATGGTTAAAAAAAAAAAAAAAAAAAAAAAAAGAGATGTGGTGTAGTAAAGGCTAGCAGGGAGCTGCTTCAGAGTGGCTTAAAGAACAAAAATCAACAATAATATAGGAAAAGACACTTTTTAATCTAAAGAGATTCCAAAATTACATTTAAGAAAAAAAAGACTGGGGTGCCTGGCTGACTCAGTCAGTGAAGCGTGCGACTCTTGATCTCGGGGTTATGGGGTTGAGCCCCACATTGGGTGTAGAGATCACTTAGAAATAAAATCTTTTTTTTTTTTTTTTAGAGAGAGCAAGGGAGGGTGGTCACAGGGACAGGGAGAGAATCTTAAGCAGGCTTCACTCCCAAGTACCTTAAAAATAAAATGTTTTAAAAAACAAAAGATCAAGAGGCGCCTGGATGGCTCAGTCAGTTGAGCATCTGACTCTTGATCAGGTCATAATGTCAGAGTCCTGAGATCCAGCCCCACGACGAGCTCCACGCTGGGCATGGAGCCTGCTTGGGATTCTCTTTCTCCATCTCCCTCTGCCCCTCCCCCCTGCACTCTCTCCCTTTCCCAAAATAATAAAACAAACAGAATAAAATAAAATAAAATACCGGGTTAGTCATGAACTCTGAGAGAGGGAGTTAGGGCCTGGGGGTGGGGATACACCTCACTGAGAAGGCCACAGACACAGTGCTGCCCTGGTCAGGTTAGTAACGGGGACTTACACGGCCGGTCAGTTCTCCGCATTCCAGTGATCAGGTCCCAGAGGGAAATCACAGTTCACCTTCCCACAGCGTGCATGGAATCACCTGAATGAAGTTAATGACTATCCCAGGACCCGACATCCCTTACTGCAGGGCTAGTTCAGAGACCAAGCCCAGGCTTTCTGTGGGAGACAGCACAGGGATTCTCAAGCCTCCAAGGTGCTCCAAGGTCCCTGGGCAAAACCATTCCAGAAACCACTGCTTCACTGCTTCCTGCCTCTCCCTCAGGGCCAAAGGGAAGGCGACTGGGAAAGGGGCCTGAACGTTCACACTGCCCAGAGAGCACAGATCTCTGACTGTACACACAGCTCCGGCTGAGCAGGTTGGAGGCAGCTCAGGACCCCAGACGCCGGAACTGTTAAGGAAGACACTTGGCAAGATGAAATCTTTACATTCAAGTTAACTCAGTACAAACCGCTCTCATAAACAGACATTCCAAAAGCCCTGTGTAGCCAGAGCCTTGAGCTTGCCTGTCAGTGAAGAGCTCCCAAGAAGATAACTCATTTGTCCCGAGTTGTGAAATACTCAAGAAGGGAGACACAGTTAGGGTGTGGAGAGTAAAATGAAGAGGTTCCGTGACATCACTAGTACCTAAATCTGGTAAACACTGGGCAACTGTTCTGGGACATGGCGAGATCTCCAGGTTCTCGGCCATTCCTGCCATTTCTCGGTCCCCCTCCTCGAATCTCTTACCTGTTAAGCCAGTCAATCTCCCTGAGTCATGGTGCTGTGAATCACACTTTGTACAGAAGATGACAAAGCTGCAGAAGCTTTTGACTTGCTAGTAGCTATTCAGCAAAACCCAGCAGAGGCTGGGTGAAACCATGGATTTGAGGCACCACACCAAGAATAGGAGAGAAGAAAAACTACCCCGAACAAGAAAACTCCCTGCGACTCACTCGAAGGGACAGGTTTTCCTGTTGAAAACTAGCTTTTCCAGTTTCTACAGGTAGTCCAGATTCCCTCACTACCATCACCCTATAAAATTGGCCTCTAACTCTCGACACAAAAACTTTAGAGCCAAAGATGGGGAAGGAACTGTTTGACGCAGAAATTCATCTCATTTTCCTGCCAATGTTGGATCTTGTAATTTTGTTTAAAACTATACCTAGTACCCAAGCACTGGCTTTCTCCTCTTGCTTCTGTACCACCTCCTCCACCACCCTGCCCTGCCCCCTTCCCTCGAAATCTCAGAGGCCTGGAAGTCCCAGAACCAAGTTCACTCGAGGACCACCACCTACATTAGTGCTGTTAGTGCGGCTTCAGAGAGAAACTCTGCCTTGTTCTGGGTTTCCCCCGACTCCTTCCCGGATCCAGAACACAAGGCTTTGCCTCCTGTTGTGATTCTAAGAGCAGGACACCTGACCTCCTCCATCGGGGTCACTGGTAAACAAGAGAGAACCACAGAACTACAACTCCACCTTTTTCCTTAATCCCCTGCCCCTCCCCCCACCCTGGTAACCTGTACCGAGTAAATCAATATTGACATTCCAACAGTGAGAATCTGCCTAGTCCTTCCGTCGAGGGCACTTCTAAGACTCTGCTCTTCCCTGTTATCATTCTTACTTACTTTTCCATCACCACATTCATCTGCCCTTTCCCACAATGAGCTTATTTTGTTCCATGTCCACTGAGGCAGCCCCATCTCTGTGCCTTCCTGTGACTCCCCCATGGAGCTAAGGCTTTCTATCCACAGACGAAATCAGCTTAAGGGTAAGAAGGTGAAGGGCAGCCAGTCCCAAAAGTTGACGCAGACCTAAGGATCATCCATTGCTACTCCAAACTCCCAGTCTATCTTAACTGTCGCCATTTCTTCTAGAAGCTTAACTTCTACCAGTTCTTCCTAAGATTCTAGAACGGTTATGCAAACGAACGAGTTGAGACTGAACATCGGAGGAGAATAAACCTAGAGAGACAGCAACCACATGGCCAACTTTAACTTCACTCATCATTAAGGGCAAATCAACAATTCCCCATTCTGGTTCTCTTCAACTCAGAGCCACAGTTCAAATGTTTGATAACATCCAGGCACCCCCACACGTGATTCCATGATTCAGCTGTGAACATTGTTTATGTGATCGTAATGTAAAACACTACTTGTCGCTCTAACCAGACCTGATATAATCATAGCAGAAGAGACGTGCAGGGAAGGGGAAAGTTGTCACTTAAAACCTAATCATCTACCATAGGAAGTCAATAATGCATGCCTGGTATTGAGAGGGGGAAATCAGAATAATGCCATGTGAATGTGATACGGAGACAAATAAAAGGAGGAAAGAACAAAAGAGCTGAAAGTGGTGGTCTCTGGGAAGTGGGAAAATGGGATGGGGTGAAGGAGGAGGGCCAACTGGTTTCTGGCCTCACAGCAGGGTGGGGGAGAAGCGGTCCTGACTGTCGTCAACATCTTCCTAAGAACTAACACTAATTGGCTGCTGCCCACTTACCAAACAGCGTTTCAACTGCTTTCTATTATTTCATATAATCCTTCCAACCTTTGATAGGCAGGCACTATTCTGTACCTATCTTACAGATGAGAAAAACGAGGCACATAGCAAGTCACGTGCCCAAGATCACTGCACTAGGAAGTAGCAGAGCTGAGGCAATACTATCTTTTTATACTATATACTTTATTTTTTTATTTTTAAAGATTTTATTTATTTGAGAGAGAGAGAGATGGAGCATGAGAAGGGGGAGCAGCAGTGGGAGAGGGAGAAGCAGACTCTGTGCTGAGCAGGGAAGGAGCCCGACGTGGGGCTCGATCCCAGGACCCTGAGATCATGAACTGAGCAGAAGGCAGACACTTAAACTGACTGAGCCACCCAGGCGCCCCACCATATACTTTTTTAAATGTCTACCAAAGTAACAATATACAGGTTAAATCTTTTTTTTTTTTTTTTTTGTCTGTCTGTTTTAAGAGAGAGGGAGGGACAGAGGGAGAGAGAGAGAATCTCAAGCAGGCTCCAAGCTCAGCACAGAGCCCGACGCGGAGCTCGATCTCACAACCCTGAGATCATGACCAGAGCCAAATTCAAGAGTCAGATGCCTAACCCACTGAGTCACCCAGGCGCCCCCCAGGTTATTTTTAATCGTGTACTTGCACACAAGCAGTAGCGTGTGGACATAAGAAAAGCAGTTACACATGAGGGTGTGAGCTATTTCCAGTCTCCATGAGAGAAGGCTCAGATGCGGACAAAGCAAGCGTTAACAGTGCTGTCACACCAAAATGTGATTATTTAATTTGAATAGGTGCCCCCCCTATAACAGGCCAAGCCCATGTATCCACCCGATTAGTGAGAAAAGTCCAAACTATCCACTCCTGAGTTTTAGTCACACCACCACCTTATTTTAGGGACTAGAAAAAAAGATTTCTAATCTTTAAATCAAGCCAGTTTCCAGGATTCTTGCAGCCAGAGACTGAGAGTATGTTAATGCTCATATCAAAGATGGCTCTTTGCGGTCCTCACAGTCCTGGGATGGAATGCTGCCCCAGCAAAATGTGCACACTTGACAAAATTCTGCACTAAAGTTTCAAGAGATTGACAGCCCTTCTGAAGCCCATCCATGGACCCCAGGCTAATCTAAGAACCCCTCCCCTACAGGACAACCCTGTGCTCCTGCTGGAGGGGAAGAAAAGGAAAGACAAGACTTAACCACCTTCTAAGTATTACTATAAAATAATACAAAAAATTTTTGAGCAGTCTTTTTTCCTACCAGCCCAATTACAGAAACCTAGAAAAGATCAGTCAGTACCCAGGATGCTCAAAACTCCAAATAAGGTATATGCTTAGAGTTCAGTGACATTGACTTTCTTTACAGGGATGACATCTACCAGCAAAAAACAACAGCAAGATACAGCAGCAACCATCTGCTAGACCATCCCTCTCCCCAGGATACTGCTGCTGAGGCTAAAATGTTTCCCAAATCTCAAGGAGACTGACAAATTTAGGTAACATAAATTGACCTCAGATCCTGTTAATTGTTGCAGAGTTAAGATAATGTCACACCTCTAGGGACAGGGTCCCCAGGGAGTCATGGAGGAAAAAATATGTTTCCCAAGAGGGGCAACATTTATGTAAAAAAGACTGTATCTGTGTATAAGCGTATGTTTGTAACTGAAAAGAGCGAGCTCTTGTGTTGGGGAAAACAACCAGATCGGAGGATCTGTGATGCGAGGTTACGCGCAGACTCAGTACAGCAGAGTGGACTCCAGCGAGGCGGCTACCCTCTAAATTCCAGTCCCACCACTTAGTGCTGCCTCCACGAGGTAGTTACTTCACTTCTCTGGGCTGCCATCTGCTCATCTGGAAATTGGGGACAATCACAGTCATTTAGCCCTTGGGGCTGTCAAGGAATTCAAAGGAGCTAGAACGTGTTGAACACTTAGAATGGCACCTAGCACAGAGTCGGTGCTCAGAAAGTTGAGCTTTTAGTAGCAGATGGATTTTGAAAGGAAACAGATAATAAACACATATAAATAATTTCAGATGGCATTAAATTAGGAAAATAAAATAAGGCAGTGGAATGCAGAGATGCCCTGTTAGTAATATGTCAATGTTTTGCAAGAGCATGTATCACTTTTGATTGAGAAAGAAAACTGGCAAGACATGATGAAAGTTATTTCCAATAAATTAAAAATCTGCGCCACCCTTCAAAATACCTCAATTCAAACCTGAAACTCAAACAACTGCCTAAGAGCCCAATAGCTATGGTTTTTGCTCTAAGTGCAGGGGTCACTTAAAGCTGAGTTGTCCACACTGAACTACAAGAACTCTTCAGATGAACTAATAGTTTTTAATCTCACAAGGTCAAAGTCTTTTGCACCAGTCCTGTGTTCCAAAGTAACAGTGACAGTCCGTCTGCCATCCCTCCGCCCACGCCTACCCCCCTCACCCTCCACACACCGACACACTCACGGGGCCCAACTCACAAGACAAGCAAGGCAGAGGGCAAACTGTTCCCAACATAAACAAGGGGGCCTCCTGCAAGAACACTTCTCACCCACACTAGCCTAATGTTCAGCTCTGTGGAGAGCAACCACCGTGACGATGAGGAGCTTTATCGACCAAGAACTACAGATGTAAGATTAACTTTTCAGATCTCAAAATCAGATGAAAAGCCCGAGACAAAATAAAAGCAAAAACAAAAAACAAAAAGCCACCACCACCACCAACAACAACAAAAAAACAAGCCAGATGAACTCCGTATGTGACCCCATCCCATGCTCGTGGCAAAAACAAAACAAAACAAAACAAAACAAAACCAAAAACAACACCTCCTTACACTCCCTCGAGTATTTCTGAGCACCTATGATATTCTAAGCACGGTGGGTAGAGATAAAGACATTGCTCTTGGGGCGCCTGGGTGGCTCAGTCAGTTCAGTGACTGCCTCCAGCTCAGGTCATGATCCTGGAGTCCCGGGATCGAGTCCCACATCGGGCTCCCTGCTCAGCACAGAGCCTGCTTCTCCCTCTGACCCTCCTCCCTCTGGTGCTCTCTCTCTCTCATTCTCTCTCTCTCTCAAATAAATAAATAAAATCTTTAAAAAAAAAAATTATAGGGGACTGACAGACACTTCCTCTGGCTTTGAAGTGACCAGACAGAAGAGGAGGGGACAGCATGTAAGACACGCAGCAACGTGTCCAGACGTGCGGAGGTGAGCGCTCTGAGATCTGGGAACAGGAAGGAGCTGAGAATGAGTTTTGTGAAAGGACAGGATGGCATAGGGAGGGTGGCAGGAAGGAAGGCTGGAGAGATTAAGCTAGAAGCCTGGGGGGCGGGGGCAGGCAGTGCCGACTGCAAGACCAAAGGTGAAGGAGAACCCCCCGCCAAAGAATTTTTGGGCAGTGACAGGCTTGATCACAGCTGCATTTTTTCAAAAGGCTGCTCTGCTCCAACACCAATGTGGAGAATGTTTTGAAAAAGGTCCAGGTTGGCAGCTGGGAATTGGCCACTGCAGAGTGATCCGGGCAAGAAATGATGGATGCAGGGAAGAGAGGTGAATTTCAGGAGAAAGCAGAACTGACCAGACTCCGGGGGATGAGGGAAGATGCAGGAGCGCTGGCTGGACCCCGGGTTTCTGTGCCGTGCCTTTGTGCAGAAAGACAACACAGACGGCGCAGGTCTGTGCGTGGTACCAGGTGAGGTGACACATGACTGCTGGATGAACGGGAAAAGGACTCGGGACAAGAAATAACGTGGAAGTCATCAACAGATGGAGGATCCAGAGATGGAGCAGGAGAAAACCACTGACCCGAGCAGGGGGTCCTGAAACACGATGCAGTCACAGGCACACAAGAACCCAGAGAGATGGCTGAGAAAATAACAGGGAGAGAGGCAGAAAACCAGCCAAGAGCAGGGACATAAAAAGAAAGTTCCCTGGAGGAAAATGGTCATTGTCAAATGTTATAGAAAAGTGAGCTCCTTATCAACAGCTTTAACAGGACTTGGGGACTAGGGGACTACTGGGGAAGCTTTTCCAACAGCCGTTAACACGTTCCCACTCCTCTAGATCTCTGACAGCGCTTACTGACTGACTACAGACTTACGGGGCCCTTGTCACGCCTTCCATAATCAGAACAAAGTCCTTTCTGTGCACAAGGCTAAGGATACAAAGATGCACAAGGCTAAGGATACAAAGATGGATAGCCTGCCATCCAGACCCTAGAATCCAGCAGTCACAGATCTGCCAGCCGACCACAACATAAGAGGATGAATGCTACCAGAGAGTGAGGCGAGGCTGTTCAGTTGGGTTTGGCAGACATTTATTAAATACCCGCCATGTGGTCAGGTACTATGCTGGGCCCTGGGTGAGCAGAGATGAGCCAGACCCAGACATGTAAGTTCCATGAGGTCACGGGCTTTATCTACTGCACTGCTGTATTCCCAGCACCTAACAGTGCCTGGTGCTTAGTAAGCAATCAGTGAGCATTTACTGGATGAATAAATGAATGGAAGACATGACCTATTCTCTCAGGGGCGGACAAGGGTAAAAACCTTTTAAGATTTATTTATTTATTTTATAAAATAAAAAGATACATGCTACTATTTTATAAGAAAATTAAGTGCTACATAAATAAAAGTGCTACTACACTAATATAGTATATTTTTCTAGGAATTGATACCAATGGGAAATATTAAAAATTTGAATGTGTTTTGATAAATCTAGTTCCACAATAAATGTATTAAGTCAATATCTTCCAAATTGTTTCACTTAGAGATGTTAATGTGCTTATTTGCAGAAAGGTTAGCTGTCAAACACATTTGTAAAATGCTGCACGTAATTTTCTCTGAAGATTATAATGCATATTTCCAATAAACCTGTTTAATTTGACTAAAAAAATTTACTTATTTGAGAGAGAGCGCACGCGCGCAAGCAGGGGCAGGGGGAGAGAGAATCCTCAAGCAGACTCCATACTGTGCACAGAGCCCGACGCGGGGCTCGATCCCGGGACCCTGAGATCATGACCTGAGCCAGATGCTCAACCCACTGAGCCACCCAGGCACCCCCAAGGGTAAAAACTTTAGTAAGAGGCATCTGTGATCTGGATTTGAGGAGCAGCAGGATTTTGCTAGGCACATGATGACTGAATGTTTTCTAATGTATCTTCTATACAAGACCAAGTTCCTAGAGTCACACAAGTAAGTCTTGGTGATCTCACAGCCATAAAACAGGCCTTGTCTCTACCATCTCATCAATTCACTGATGGAAGGGGCAGTGAGGGCAGTGATGACAACGGGCTACCTGTGGTGCTGGGCACACTCTATTCCTTGACTTGGCAAGTACCTCCCCAGGTGTGTTCACGCTGGGATAATTCACTGAACCATACACTTAAAATCTGTACACTTTGCCACAGGTTCTATTTTTAATTAGGAGGGTTTTTAAAAAGGAGTGTAAGTACGCTGCTCTTTCTTCCCCTAACCACCCATCAGAAAACAAGTCTGCTTGTTTTTCAAGAAAAGGCCCAACTGGACAAGGGCAGACAAGGGCAGAAAAGGAGTGCTAAGGCCTCCAGCAAGCTGGTAATGAGAGAAGAGATGAGACGCCGTGGCCCACGGAAGGGAGTGGCCAGTATCTGACTCTCTGGGCACTTTATCAGCAAAGGGCCACCGCCTAAAGCAAGTCACATCACCTTCGTAAGTAGAAATCAAACTGTCCTAACAGGTCCTCATCGTTATCAGTGACAACACACCTGGACACATCTGGCTCACGTGTCCAGGAAGCTGGGCTGATTAGAAGCGGACAGAGAGCAAGACAGCCACACACCTGCCTGGAGCACAAACCATGGTCCCCCCGCAGAAAGGGAACAATGGAGAAACTTCTGCATGCCTTTTCTCATTGCGTCCTCCCAGCAACTCTCCAAACCAGACAGTATCTGCTTTTCACAGATGTAGAAATGGGTTCAGGGGAAAGAGATTAAACGTGGTAGAGCTGGGATGTTGACACAATCGTGGCTGACTCCAAAGCCCATGTTTGTTCAACCACTACAAGCTGTCTGGACTTAGGGCAAGAAAGCATTTTCCAGAAGAGACCTCATTAAGCCTCAATTCTATCACACCATACAGACCTTAAACCCCACCAAGACTGCAAAAGGAGCCTCGTCGCAGGCCTGATTTAGCTCTTCTTAGAGGACACATCCACAACACAAGTTTCCGCAGGTCAAGCGTGACCTCTCCTGATCACAGCCTCCAGAAACCAAATGGCCCACCCAGCACGCACACAGGCTTGTGTCCTTCATAGTGAGCCAAGCAGAGCACTAATGCTTGCATTTCCTTCCAGAGGAATATTCACTGCCTCTCTTGTTCAAATACTCTGTGTTCAATACTATGTGTCAAATACTATTCTGTCCTGTCTGGTTTCAAATATTTACTCTCTCTACCAAGACGTGGAGAAAAATAAAGCCACTAACTTGTCAAAACAGCATGTTTTGCCTCAGTAGAAAAATCAATAGGTCCTTAGGAGATAGGCCTCACCCTAAAGGGCAAGGCTCTTGGCCAATCTCCTCAGCAAACTCTATGCATGGAGAAAGTTCTCTTAGACAACCAATATGCCACCCAAGAGAAACACACCCTCAGAAGCCCCCACAGAGACAAAGGGCAGTCATGCCCTTTGCTGCTTTGATAAATGTCCACTGATTCCCAGGCACCTGTTGGTGGAGATGCCAACCCATGAGCCATACAGATGGGGCAGGCCACCCCCGGCCCCTGGGTATATTCCCCGGGTTCTGAGTTCTATTCCTGCTCAGTCAGAAGTACTTATTACCAATCCTGTCATAAATTGACTTGAACAGTAAAGACCTTAACGACTCCAGTTTACTGTGTTTGCATTTCTTTTGTTCAAAAAAAAAAAAAAATGTTTTAAATGGCAGCATCTCAGATCTTAAAATTGCTGTTTTACAGCAGAAACTGAAGTTTATAATACATGTAATTACTTATCATCTGTGTTGCTGAACGGAAGAACATTAATAATCCCAATAGGATGATAGCTTTGGAAAGTGTCTTTGTCATGTCAAATCTCTACAACTCAACAAGGATATATATGCTACTCTGTACAAGCCACACTAAACTCAAGCTAAAAAGCGACCATGCCCCCACCCGTAGCTCTGCTCAGCCCTTTCCTGGCTCCAATCCTAGCTACAGAAGGCCTAGTATTCAGACTAAGGCGAGCTGCCCCAAAGTGGAGATAGCTTTTCTCCAGAGATGATGGATGTGTCTTCCCCTAAGATAGGGAAGATGAACATTTTGGCTTAAAAGACCTACTCTTCTAGGGGCGCCTGGGTGGCTCGGTCGGGTAAGCATCTGCCTTCGGCTCAGGTCACGATCCCAGGGTCCTGGGATCGAGCCCCGAGTCAGGCTTCCTGCTCAGCAGGGAGCCTCCTTCTCCTCCTCCTCGCTTGTGTTCTCTCTCGCTATCTGTTTCTCTCTCTCAAATAAGTACTTGAAATATTTCAAATAAAATATTTTTTTTTAAAAAAAGGATCTACTCTTCTACTTGCATTTCTTGAGTTAAAGATCCAGTTCATATGAACAAGCACTCAAACAAAATAGGTAGCATCCGTAATAAGAATTTGGTAAGATGTGAAGGTTACCCTCCGGTTGATTTCATATTTTTACAAATGCACCATTAAACAGGCACCTAAGCCATCTAGCATGTACACCTACACTGAGCTCTGTGATTGACAATGTGCCAGTAATCCTACCCAGGTAAAGGGACCCCAAGAAGAAGTACAAGTATGAACAGTCAAGGGACAACTATCTACATCTCCGGACAACTATCCACATCTCCCGGCAACAGCCAAAGCAACCAGGTTTAAATGCTGAAAACTAATATTAGAAGAGATAACTGAGCGAAGAAGGAATACATTCTTCAACCATTTATTCAACAAGTAATTGAGTGCCTACCGTGTGCAATTTTTTTAAAGATTTTGTTTATTTACTTATTTGAGAGAGGAAGAGCACATACGCACAAGCGGGAGGGAGAAGGAGAGAGAATCTGGAGCAGACTCCACACTGAACGCAGAGCCCGATGGAGGGCTCAATCCCAGGACCACGACATCAGGACCTGAGCCCAAACCAAGAGTCGGACACTCCACCGCCTGAGCGACCCAGGCACCCCTGCAATTTTAAACACTGTGACCATGAGGAGGTGAGAGAGCCAACCATACTGCTATCTGAGGGAGGTGCCAACCTGGCAGAAGGAACAGCCAGTGCGAAGCCATCTTGAGGACCCCGTGGGTCTTGGCAAGGACTTTGGCTTCTCTGTTGGGAGTAAAATGGGAAGCCATAGCAGGGTTTTAAGCAGAGCAGGGAAATTATTATCCAATCTTCACCTGAGCAGGATCACTCTGGCCGCTGTGAGGAGAGTGGAATGTACAAGGACAGAGGCAGGAGGGGGAAAGGAGCCAGGAGCTACTGCAATGACCCAACTCTGAGATGGTGGCTTAGACCGAGGCAGGGAAGCAGTGGAGGCGAACAGGGACAGACTGAGGACATGCTGTGATGGTAAGAACCAACAAACTCTCTTAATGCACTAGAAACCAATGGAAGAGAGTAGTCAAGAATGACTCCAAGGTTGAGGTCTCAGCAACCAGAAGAAGGCTGAAGCTGTAAGCAGCCGAGATGGGGAAGGGGGCAGGGTGAACACACGTGAGGGTAAGCTCAGGAGTTAAATATTGGCCGTACCAAGATTCCCGTGGGGATCCCAAGAGAAAATGGCAAGGAGTTTCAGAAAGAGGTCCTTAATATCTGGCTACTCAACAAATATTTATTGAGGACCTACCTAGACTTTCTAGCCCACGTGTTAGCCTCAGGGAACAGTGAGGAGAAACAAAGTCTCTGATGCAGAGACTCGGTCTCAGGAGTGGAAGACAGACTCAACAAGCAAGGGCAACACGGGCTGGGGGAAATCCTATGACTGAGGTCTGTTAGGATGCTTCAGCCACACAGAAGAGGGACACCCAAGCATGCCTGGGATGACTTCCCAAGAGAGGCCAAGAGAGAACACATATAGAAAGATGAGCAGGGGTTACCCAGGTAAGGAAAAGGAAGGTGGGTAGAGGGAGGGACGCTAGCAGCAACATCTCTGACAGTGAAGATACAGGGTCCCCCATCTACAAGAAACCCAGTTAATATCCAGCAGAAGTGAATGTTGGCCCATGGCAGGAGGTTAAAAGCCTTTTAGGACCCCACCACAAGATCACAAACGCCAACTGCATTGTGCAGGTGCGGACGGGAGAAGTACTTGGTATGTGTGACCAATGGTGAGAAAAACACGATAGAACACGAGGCTAGCTACAGAATTGAGAAATGTTAAGGGATGACAGGAGCCTCTCCTGGAGATGAATATACAGATAGCTACTAAGTACCTGGCAAAGCTAGGCTGGAACCCATGTTCCCTAAATGAGTGGCCATACGAAGGGGCAATGTGAAATACGAGCGCTGATACTAAAAAATGAATGGCTAATGATGTAACAAAACCCTTTTACAAATCTGAAGGTCTCTTACTTTCTGCTTTTGACAAAATTATAGGAGGTGGGTGGCAAGCTAGTTGAGTCCTCAAAATATACTGGGTTTTGACACACATTTTGAAAGGTAAAAACTGAATGACCCTGACATAACAAAAGCCCTCCCATTCCCATCTACTTATGCCAACAGGGCTTCTTGAAGTTTCTACCTATACAAGAGAAAAATCTTTTCTAGCATTAAGTGGTAATAACCCACCTATACTTGACCTACTTGGGTTGGGGAGCTCCATCGATCTCATCAAGTTGCTTTCCAACAAAAGTCTACCTTCTATGTTTTAAGAATTTATCAAAATGTTTATCTACATGTTCTAATTAACTTACGGCAAAAACCATAGTAATATAATCTGAAAGAACTTAACACTGAAGAGACTTGTAATGGGAAATAAAATCATTCCAGGGCGCCTGGGTGGCTCAGTTGGTTAGGCGACTGCCTTCGGCTCAGGTCATGATCCTGGAGTCCCGGGATCGAGTCCCACATCGGGCTTCCTGCTCAGCAGGGAGTCTGCTTCTCCCTCTGACCCTCTTCCCTCTCGTGCTTTCTATCTCTCGTTCTCTCTCTCTCTCAAATAAATAAATAAAATCTTTAACAAAAAAAAAAATAAAAAAAAAATAAAATCATTCCAATGTACACATCTATTTTTATGGCATAAGGATGATAGAATGATCAATATTGCATAAAAATAGATGAGATTAAGTTAATATTTTGCGGGGAAAATGGAATTGAAGTGTGATTTCATGGAGGGGGAAAAATGAAGCTTTCTGGCTCAAATAAGAGCTTATTTGTGTATTTTTTTAATGGATAACAATAGGCCAAACAAATTATTACAGTATTCAGAGCCCACTAGATACACTTAAAAGAATGAAACAATTATTAGTTCAGAGTGTCAGTATTTACAATATATCAGAAATATATCCTTTGCAACTCTTTAATCAGGGTGAAAAACACTTATAGCAAAAGTATGCAATGGGATAAAGAATTCTCCAAAACTTCTTTTAGCTGTTAGAGGATGCAAACGTGTTTGAAGACCAGAGTGCAAATCACAAGTCAGGACTCTTAGCCTGCCATTCTTCTACAGGCTCTCTCTCTATAGCCTGAGACTTACCAAACTGGACAGGGCAGAGACAGCACTCACCCTCCACTACGGGGAAGGAGGCCATGCTAGAGACATCTGCAAAACTTGGGGCTTCCTAGAGGACAGGCCGACAGCAGATGTGTGTTGGGATGTGACAGAATGGCCCTTCAGCTAAGGGGAAAAGAAAGGCCAAAATTTCAGAAAAGATAGCACACTTACGGACTGATTAAAGCAATGAAGAAGCACAACCCCACTTCACCTGCACACACAAAACTCTTACGGATCTAGTGTCCTACAGAAGTCCTCCCATGTTTCCACAAGTCACACAAAGGGCATGTGGCAGAACCCTCCATCACCACTCCTGTGAAAAGGAATACCCTACCACAAATGAAGTGGGGGACCACACAGGGCAGGAATAAAATTGCTGACCACCTGCTCCACAGGGTACTCAAGGTTACCATGTAGGGGAGGCAAGGTTACTACAGAAGGTATGGGAGGTTCAGAGACACTCCTGATTACTTCTCCTGCAGTTTCAGAGCTTGTAACCATATGGAAATAACTGCTTTTTCCCTATACTATGGAAAGACCACTTTTAGTAGCCAGAAACAGAGCAACCCTCATTTTTTTAGAATTATCACTTTTTCCCATCATCATTCAAAATTCTCAAAGCACATGTGATCCACTTTAGAACCAATGCCCCCATATCTCATCAAATTACTGCTCAGGAGAAGCCTGAAGGTTCAGTGCTTTCTAGGATCCTTCAGACTTTTTGGTTATTATGTTAACTCGTCTACTGATGGCAATCTTATGATTTTTAAGTACTTTGGCTTTCTCTGTGTGAACTTTCATGTTCACTTAACTTCTGTAAGCATGTGACCTAAACACAGATTAGTATTTTTTTGTCAACACCTGACAAATGGGGCGCCTGGGTGGCTCAGTCAGCTGGGTTTCTGCCTTCGGCTTGGGACGTGATCCCAGGGTCCTGGGATCGAGCCCCACATCGGGCTCCCTGCTTAGCGGGGGGCCTGCTTCTCCCGCTCCCTCCACCTGCCGCTCTGCCTACTTGTGCACTCTCTCTCTCTGTGTCCAATAAATAAATAAATAATCTTAAAAAAAAAAAAAAAAAAAAACAAGCCTGACGACTGTTACACCTTTTATTTTGTCTTTTAGAAACTGTCTTTGGGGCACCTCGGTGGCTCAGTGGGTTAAGCATCTGCCTTTGGATCAAGTCATGATCCCAGGGTCCTGGGATCGAGCCCCACATCAGGATCCCTGCCCAGCGGAGAGCCCGCTTCTCCCTCTCCTGCTCCCCCTGCTTGCATTCTCTCTCTCTCTCTGTCAAAAAAAAAAAAAAAAAAGCTAGACACTCCTGTCTTTCCCTTTTTATTTTCATGTAAACTTTGCAGTTATTTGTTCATTTAGAAATACTTCTCTTAAAAATAAAGGTTTGAGGGGTGCCTGGGTGGCTCAGTCGGTTGGGCATCTGCCTTTGGCTCAGATCATGATCCCAGGGTCCTGGGATCAAGCCCCCAATGGGCTCCCTGGCTCAGCTCCCTCTCCCTCTGCCACTCCCCCGGCTTGTGCTCTCTCTCAAATAAATAAAACCTTTAAAGAAAATAAGTAAATAAAGTTTTGACTTTCTAGTTTTACATAGGAATGAAAGAAAACAAATACATTTATTTAAGTTAGATGACCAAATTATCTGTTAGAGATTTGAAAATGCTTCCACTGTTGAGCAACTCTGTTGCCAAAAACTGTGTGTGCACCTATAAAACCTGTAAACAGAAACTTGTTAAAACTTGTAGAATATTCCAGGGGCTCCTGGGTGGCTCAGTCCTTAAGCGTCTGCCTTCGGCTCAGGTCATGATCCCAGGGTCCTGGGATGGAGCCCCCCGTCGGGCTCCCTGCTCCACGGGAAGCCTGCTTCTCCCTCTCCCTCTGCTTGTGTTTCTTCTCTCGCTGTCTGTCAAATAAATAAAAATTTAAAAAATCTTTAAAAAAAAAAGGATTCAAAGGACTAAACTTAGAACCAAACCTTCAGCCTTGTAGTCACCAAGACTAATATCACCAAGATCATCCAAGATCCATGAATCATCATGTATGAAACAAGATTTTTAAAAATAAAACACTCTTTAGTCACAAATAAAAAATATTTTAGTAACAATCAAAAGGTTTTATACCGGGGCGCCTGGGTGGCTCAGTCATTAAGCGCCTGCCTTGGGCTCAGGTCGTTGTCCTGGGATCCAGGCCCACATCGGGCTCCCTGCTCGGCGGAGAGCCTGCTTCTCCCTCTCCCACTCCGCCACTTGTGTTCCCTCTCTCACTGTCTCTCTCTGTCAAATAAATAAATAAAATCCTTAAAAAAAAAAAAAAAACGTTTTATACCATTAAAGAAACCACCATTTTAAGTGTTTCTTTTTCCTCAGTTTTATAATTCCTATTTTTGTTTTATAGTTACAGATTATACTTATGCAGTTCATATATACTTATACACGATATATGATAAAGATGATCAAATCCTTAATAAAGTTGGCTTAATGATAAAAATGGTTTGACGGACAAGAAAGCATGCACACGCACAAAGGAGTACACCCTTCAAGCTTTCTTACTGGTTTCAAACACTGAAGACACACATCTGGAAGACCTCACAGATCTAAATGGTCCAATAGCACCATCTCAGAGGCCACTAGCAAGAAACGTCAGGCCCTCGGGCGCCTGGGTGGCTCAGTTGTTAAGCGTCTGCCTTCAGCTCAGGTCATGATCCCAGGGTCCCGGGATCGAGTCCCACATCGGGCTCCCTGCTCAGTGGGAAGCCTGCTTCTCCCTCTCCCACTCCCCCTGCTTGTGTTCCCTCTCTCACTGTGTCTCTATCTGTCAAATAAATAAATAAAATCTTAAAAAAAAAAAAAAAAAAAGAAACGTCAGGCCCTCAACAGTGAAACTCCCCAATACAATCTGTCCCCAGCCCAGAACTTCATACAAGCAAGACTCAACAAAAAAATGAGGACATCAGGCAGAAGATCTCAGCAAATGCTCTAGAGCGAGCTGGAGTTAGGTGACCACAGAGAGCGAGCATCAGAAGCCACACTTCAAAGACACACAAGCAAGGAATGAAAGAGAAGGCAGCTGAGCACAGGCACAGCTGGGGGAAGCCAAGCAGCAAAAGAGGAACCGACCGGACACCTCAAGGCAGGCTGCTGCTGCTTCCCTCTCCCAGGAACCATGCTAGGCACTGGCACAAGGAATAGGAGAATTTCCCGCAGAGCCAGCAGTATTCCTGGGGCAGAGGGAAAGCCAGGCATGCTGGGCAGCCAATATGGCTGCAAGAGAGAGAGCGAAGGGGGAGAGGGGCAAGAGGTCAGCAGGGCCAGATCACACACGGCCTTGATGGCCATGGGAGCAGTTCAGGGTGGTCTCTGAGAAAAACAGCAGGACCAAACCAGTCCCGTGGTTCTCAAAGTACCTACAGAAGGACAGTGTGGAGTGAACAAGCTGGCCAGATGGGGATGGCTGCTGAGGTCTCAGGAACAGGGTGATGGAGCCAAGGAGATGCGGGCCCACGGCATATTCCAAGAGTGCTCCAAAGCAGATGCTGAGTCACGGCCAAGGAGAGCTGAGGTGACAGCCCACACCTCTGAGGGGACTGCAGTTTTCCTTTCTTGGTCTGTCTTACTGATACACAGTCAGACCGACCTCCCCCAAAATACCTCAGAGGACTGGTTGCTGCCTGCGAAGACAGCTCAGAACAGACACAGATTTAGGAAAGGAAAAATCTGGATTCCAATCCAAGAAGTATCACTTACCAGCCACGTGAGGTCAGGCAAGTCAAAAACTCTAACCTCATCTTCCACTGCTATCCATCAAGGGGAAACACACCTGTCTGACTTCAAAGGGAAGAGATAATCCAAGGATTTAAAAGTAAACTGGCTTAGGGGCACCTGGCTGGCTCAGTCAGTGGAGCATGCAACTCCTGATCTCAGGGTTGTAGGTTCGAGCCCAGATTGGGAGTAGAGATTACTTCAAAAAAAAAAATGGAGAGAAACTATCTTAAAAAAAAAAAAAAGATAAACTGCTTGGTTTAAGCAAGTTTTAACTATAAATACTAACAGAGACTTTCTCTCAGGTATCCTCATATCCTGACTTCTCCTCAAAAGCACTTAATACAGGGCGCCTGGGTGGCTCAGTCGGTGAAGCATCTGCCTTAGGCTCAGGTCATGATCCCAGGGTCCTGGGATCGAGCCCCGCATCGGGCTCCCTGCTCAGTGGGGAGTCTGCTTCTCCCTCTGCCATTCCCCCCCCACCCCAGTGCATGGGCTCTCTCTCAAATAAATAAAATCTTTTTTTTTAAACACTTAATACAGTATTTCACACAATGACATTCATTCAGCAAGTACCTACTTAGTACATATTAAATAAATACCAGGCTCTGAATAAGCAATACCAATGTATTAGCGTTTGGGGAGCTTTTTATATTTGGGTCATTGCAACACGAGTAACAGTTAAACAGGGTTTCCACTGTGGCCTCAAATCCTAATTCAAATAGTCTTATGAATTAAATAATAAAAGAGTAATACAAATTTTGGCCTGCCTAACTCAGTTCAACACACACCAAACACCAATGCTGTATCAAACATCCAAATAAGGCTCAAATAAATACGTGAGATGCTCTTATAGAACTTCCATTAGGGTGTGGGAAGTAGTCTACGGGTAGCCACACTACAAGGCAACCACACTGCAAGGCAAACTGCGGTATAACTAGGGAAGCATTAGACACACAAAACAATTCTGACTAAGGAAGTGAATAACAGAGTTCCCTGGAGCAAGTATTTGCAGAACTGAAGGCTTAAAAGGATTATAGGTCATTCTGGAGAAGACCCAGAGCAAAAGTAAGTGAAAGCAGTTCCAGAGATGTATGTGTCTGTGTGCATTCGGGTTGGGGGGTGGGGAATAATGAGGGTCAAGGGGATGTGCACTGTGTGCTGAAACATTTGACCAGCAGTCTGGGTGATGGAGAGTGGCCCAAGGTTTCCAGAAAGGAGAGTGACACAGTCAGAACTACAGCTAAGGAAGCCCACTCTGATGGCAGTGTGAAGGAGCAGACTGAGAAGCTATTTTCATCGTCTGGGGAAGAAGTCACAGCAAGGAGGAGAGGGAATGGCCCCCACTGTCATGGACATAGACGCAGGCAGAGAAGTTTACTTTTTCCCTCTTCCAGTGACTTCCTGCTCTCTCCAGACCCGTCCTTTCCGAGGAAACACGAGAACCTGGTTTTTAACACAGATCAGAACAACTTTCTCAACCTACTACAGTTTTGAGATGAGTTTCTAACCGTGACTTGCCATGTCAGCCTGGCAAGGCTTACTCTCAAGTTCTAATTCATCTTCACCTATAAAACAAATTTAAAAAATGTATCTACAGAGCTGCAATCACTATTTTTGCCTTGCACAACCAAAATAATTTAGTCTGAGAGACAACACTTGTACTTAGGGCAGCCACAACATTGAGACATTTTAGGGCCATCAAGAGAAGCTGAACAGGGAGTTGTTTTTTCTTATAAAGGAGGGATGGGGGGGAACAATCAAGATCTACAGGGCTGGGCCCAGGGTACAAAGCAATCTGCATTTCCATTTCCCTTTGGATCAAGTGCTTCTGAAATCATTCCACAGCCATTTCCAAGCAGCCCCTTTCCAAGGTGAAGGTTGTAAACATGTGTCCCTCCCTGCCCCCCAGCACCTTAAGTCTTATTTTTCCTTATTAGTCAATTCTTCCTCAACAAGGCAACAGCAGGGAACGAACATCACCAGTCTACAAACTAGAAACTGGCTCCGCCACTAAATATATGACCTGGATACATTATTTTTCTCATCTATAAGTGATGAGACTATGTTGGACTCCAGAGACTCTGAGGTGCCTTCTAGGTCTAAGATTGTCATTTTTGATGATGTTCTTAGATCCTTTGGCTTCTTCCAAATTCTCTTTTAACAGGCGCATAATAAAAACCCAGGGAGCAGAGGATCAATCCTGCTTCCAGATCCTCTTGTCCTACTATGCTCAGACTGCCAAAGGAGGTCCAGCCTGTTGATGCTGATCATCTTCTAAAAGAAAAAAAAAAAAAAAAACAAAAAACCAATATCTGAATTCTTTGCAGGAAAGGCACTAAGGACTGGAATAAGAGAACCAAGATAGAATTGCAGCAAATGGACTACAATATGGAATTACAGAAGTCCAATGCTCCTTTGGACCTTTTTTTAACAACAACAACAACAACAAAATGATTAAAATAATCTTAAAACAATGACTAGTATTTATCAGTGCCGAAAGTGTACAACATGCTTTACGCTGTTGCTTTTCTTCTCTTCCAGCTGACTTCTTGCTCTCGCTAGACCTGTCCTTTTGGAGGAAATACAAGAACCTGGTTTTTAAGACAGACCCTTTCTTGAGAGTTTCTATAATCTTCCTCCTTGATGAGAACCCCAGGGACAGCGCTTACCACTCACATCATGGGTAACCACTAGCTCCCATTTGACACATTATAGCAGTTAACACTTAGGACTTACACTGAGTATCAACTGCGACCAGGTGACGACTCAGGGCCACAAAAATAAAGAGAATGGACTTATTTCCCCCTTTAGGGTCTCAGTTTCCCCCTCCGCAGTGACTTTATCATTTAGGTGACTGCCAAGAACACTGTTTCTAAATGCCACACTCATCTGCCAGTTTAAGTCTCCCTCCCCCCAGGAAGACCGGACCTCAGGTAAATATTTGGGACCAACTGTGTCAGACATCATGCTAGGAGTGCTGGGAATACAGCCATGAACAACAAAAACGTCCCATGCAACAGGCATATGCTATAAAAAGAGAGCAAGGATAATCCTAAAAGAATAGGGAAAACTTCCTAAGAGCTGACATCGTGGTTTTGTTTTTTAATTACGACTAACAGAACGAGCAGAGAACAGAGAACAATTGGGGGGGGGGGTGCATTCAGCCCGGGGCAGATGCCACATCAGCTTCTGGGACCTGAAGCGGCCAGATTCCTAGCCCCGGGAGCTAGAGAGACGAGATTAACTTGATCTAGAAAGAAGTTTCAGAGCGCCAGCCGCCGGATCTGGGCCCCACGCGCCCAGGTAGTCGGGACCTGGAGTGGAAACTGCGAGGCCAAGATGGAGGAGGGGCTCGGGAGGAGTCAGCTCCGGCGCGAGAACCTCGTGGCTCGCTCCTCATGGCGCCAAGCAGCCTTCCTGCTCCGCGCTCCCGGGCCCTGGGAGGCAGCATCCCACGTCGCCAGACGCGGCGCGCACGGCCCCAGCTCGCAGGCTCCCCTGCAGGAAGGAGCCCGTGCTCCCACCGCGAGCCGAAGCTGCTAAACGCCCAAGGAAACAAGTACCCACACCTTAAAGGCAGCATGGGGGGGGGGGGGGGGCGAAAAAGAAACATCTGGGAGGACTCCACCCTTCCCCACCTGCAGAAAAAGACCGGGATAAAGCTAAAAGAGCATTTCCCTAGTTTCTCCTTGCCTTGCTGATAAAACAAAGAGAGGCACGTAGGGGAGTCGGACACCCAGACGATGACCCCTTTCGGTGGACCCCAGACGCTTAAGCCCCGGACACCGAGGAGCACGGAGCCAGTACAACTTTCTCCTTGAAGCCGGCCACGTTTCCTCTTATAACCATAAAAATCCAGAAGCCCCTGCTATTAGCATTTCGTTGATGTCACCGCACCTAGTTGGCGCTCAGGATTTTCCCCAGAAAGCCCTGCAATCCCCAGCCCAAGACAGGCTCCCGTCCCCGGGACGCCGCCTCGCGCGCTCTCGCAGCCCTCCAGGTCCGGCTCCCCGGCTCGCCCCATCCTGGGTACCGGGGACCTCCAGGCGGGGCTGGGGCGCATTGGGGGCTCGCCGGCGACCCTGCCTAAAGCCCTCTCCCCCACCGTCGGACCCGCAAAACAATAAGCATCCGCTTTCCCAGCTGGTCCCCCATAGGAGCCGGGCCACGAGTTACCGCAGCTGAGAAAAAGAGCGAGCGGGAGCGCGCCAGCCCCGCGACCGGGGGTCGGCGGCACCCTGGGACCCCGATGACCGGAATCCCCGCCCGGCCGGCCGGCCCGCAGTCGGCGCGGAGAAGACTGGGCGCTGGAGCGCGGCCAGGAGCGGAGGCGCGCGGGCCACGCGGTGGCTGCAGCAACTGACACGGCCCGCGACCGCGCCACATGCGCCGCCGCCCGGCCCCAGGCCCGGGAGCGCGGCACCGCGACCCCCGCCGTACCTTGCCGCTGGCCGTGCCCCCGCTGACGCCGATCAGGAAGGGCTCGCCGCCGTTGGGCTGCTGGTGGTTCTGCAGGGTCTGCTCGCTGTCCCCGGCCATGGCTGGCGCCGCCCCTCCTCCCGCTGCTGCCGACGGACGCACGTTCCCCGCCCGCGCCCGCGTCGGGCTCCCCCACTGCCCCGCAGCCGCCGCAGGGCGCTGCCCGGGTCCCTGCGAGCCGCCCGGAACTCGGCCGTAGGGCTGCCTTTCTCGGAGGCGCCGAGAGCCTGCCTCTGCCCGCAGCGGCCGGCTCGGTTTACAGCCCAGGCGGGGGTCAGCGTGATGCTAATGCTCCAATCCGGGCGGGCAGCGCGCTGCTATTCGCCGAGGCGGAGGCGGCGAGGCGGCCGGCCCCAGCCTCCGCCCCTCCCGGGCCCCGCCGCCGCCGCCCGAGGTCTCCCAGAGAGGTGTGAGCCCGGCCCTCCCCCCAACCCGCCCGGTTAACCCTTTCCCCGGCGACCTCCGGCGGACCGAAGGAAGGCAAACACGCGCTCGGCGCTTTAACTAGGTGTGCTACCCCCTCTTTCAAAGGGGATACGAAGCTACCAGGGCAGAATGCCAGCGCCCCAGGTTTGGGAAGCAAAATTCGAACAAGCAGGGAAGATTAAGACGAAGCAAAGAGTTAATGTCATTTGCCCATTATTCAGGCTAAAAACTTGTGTTTTCCCCAAATGAAAAATTTTCCCCCTCCCGTTTGCCAAAATATGTCAGACGCTGGCTTTCAATATTTCCTCTCTTGGAAACACCATCCTCCTTAGCAGGCGACTCCCTAGAGTCCTTGTCCCTAGAGAAGGATAATGGGGGGGTATCTGAAGGGCACACTCCCTCCAAAAAGCAAGGCAGTTTCAAACCATAGTTTGAAATCACAAATACTGAGGTTCCTGTGGAATTAGGATTTGTGGAAACATTAAAATAATAATGCCATTTTGACCCATTAATACCTTTAAGTGAACTGGTTTTTCATTCAGAGATGGGCAATTAGTCACTTGATTAGAAAGGCAGGATCCACTGGTGACTCAGCAGCCCCCACCTCTGAAGGCAGATTTCTCCATTCACAGGCAGTTCCACCAGCAAGTTACCTAATCTCCCTGTGCCTCAGTGTTCTCATCTGTTACATGGGAATAATAATGGCCACTCTATCCTAGGATTGTTGTATTAAATGAATAGTTATATCAAAGTTCTTAGAATAGCTGCTGGCACAGTCTAGGCCCTATGTAAGAGTTGGAAGAAAAGAGGCCCCTACAAAGCTGGGACCCCAAAGGGAACTTTTGTTGGGGTACAGGGGGGAGAGGTAGGATTAGATGGGTAGCCTCCAGTCTCTGCCCCTGTGAATTTGGAACCGATGAGCTGACTGGCTACTACAGGCTAAAAGAGAGTTGAAGTCAACAGCATTCTTTTCAAACTTAGTTACCTTAAATTCAGAATTATTTTGAAAAAAAAAATTGCTAAATAAAATTAAGATTAGAAAGCACAATGTTCTTTTCACTTCTGACATTATTTCGTGTCTCCATCCAAAATCAAACTCCACAAAAGCTCAGAAAGGAGGCTAAGATGGAGAGAGTGGCTCACTGGTTGGGAGAGGTCAGTTAGAAGGAGGGTGCCTTACCACAGGGCTGTGGGGTGGGCGGGTTGTAGCTGATTCAGGAGGCTGCCTCTTCTCCCCAACGTCTTTTCTCCACTAAAGAGATCTAAGTCTTCAAGGACTTTTGCAGAGCTCTTTAGAGCCCAAGATAAAGCCTGTTGGGGGCGCCTGGGTGGCTCAGATGGTTAAGTGTTTGCCTTCGGCTCAGGTCATGATCCCAGGGTCCTGGGATCGAGTCCCGCATCGGGCTCCCTGCTCCTTGGAAGCCTGCTTCTCCCTCTGCTTCTCTCTCTCTCTCTCTGTCCCTCTCTCTCTCTCATGAATGAATAAATAAAATCTTAAAAAAAAAAAAAAAAAAAGCCTGTTGGAACTTGGACAATTCGATGGACCCAGAGCTAAGGGGATATCAGGTAGCTAGAGAAAGAACAGGAGGATGAGAGGATGCCACATCCTCTATGAACTTTTCCCAAATCCCCACCTTCCTTCTCTAGCTTTTTTCCCATGATATTTCATAAAAATTTTGAAACACTGAAATATTTTACAATAAACACTGATAAAACCACCATCTGGATTCTACCATGAACATTGTACCATACTTATCACACTAGTCATCGGCCCATCCCTCTATCCGGCACAACATTTTTATTGGAGTATTTATTTGCCTTTACCTGGTTAGTCTGAAGTGGCTTATATACATTTCTTGGTTTTTTTTTTTTGGGGGGGGGGTTTGTTTGTTTTAATTACTGTATTCCCAGCATCTAAAACAGTTTCTGGCACTGGTAGGGCCTTCGCAAATATTTGTTGAACAAATGAAGAAACGCCATGTCTCATTTCTACATTCCCAGGGCTAAATGAGCAGAATGACAGGCAGGTAGGAAACATTCAATACGTGTTCACTGTATTGAATGAACAAATGAAGAATATGGAAAAGGTCAAAAAGTACCAACAAGTAAACTTCACTGCCACCATTTTGGAATGAAAGGTGGTATTCCCTAGATGGTATTTACATGGTTACTACTCTTATTTCCAAATGTTTTGTTTTCCCAGCATTCCAAGTGACTGTGTACAGCTAGTCCTCTATGTGCGTCTATTACCTAGTTGAACCAACTCATTAACTGAGCTAACCCATTAAACTTATCTGTACCTTGTTTAAAGATTTATCTTTTTTTTTTTTTGTAATCTCTACCCCCAATGTGGGGCTTGAACTCACAACCCCAACCAAGATAAAGAGTCACATTCTGTACTGAGTCAGCCAGGCACCCTTTCTGTACCTTGTTTAATAATTTTGACCTCTGTGCGTAAGTTAATATACATAAAAGTGTCCTGAAAAAAAAACCAAAAGATGTCTATACAAAGGTAAGGCCTAATTAGCAAGGACATCCCGCTGCACTCTGCACTCCCTGTTTTCACTCTCTTCTGTCCCTAGGGCTGCCTTACCTACAGGTAAGGAAGTTACCCAAGTCCATTTAAATTAAGAGTATTCTGAGCACTGCTGACCTCGACAAGGACTTTTGTGTGTCTGTTCTCTATAAAGCCAGCCAGGCTGTCTGTGCTATTCCCTGTGCTGTGTCATCCTCACTCAGGAGCCTGGTCACCAAATCCCATAGCTGGGGATGTTCAAATCACGTTTGAATCTCCTATAGCAATTACACTGCAGATTCTGAATTAAAGGATCTCTAACTGTCCTCCTTCCCCTCCCACCAGGAAAAAAAAAAAATCAAACATGTTCAGTAAAATCCAGGGTTAGAACAGATTCAAGGAAATACTATTTTCTCGGTATCTGTGATCATTTTCGTTTCTATACAGATTTCCGTCTGATCAAGTTCTGGCCTAGTTAACATATGGGGATGAAGTCAGCATGAGTGTGCAGCTATAGTCAAAGAACAAGAGACATTTCTGCTCATGGTCCTCGTCTGCCTGCCCTCCCTCTAAGTGGCTGTAGGTCCGAACTAGGCAAGGAACACTATGTTTGGTCTCCATCGGAAAAGTTCTACCTCTGGGTGCTTCACAAACCATGGTTAATTCTCTAATTGCTTATCCCATTTCCAAACCGGAAAAAAGAAAGGTCATCAAACTTTAGTTTCTCTCCGAAACATTGTAGTTGCCTGTATTGCCTTTTATCAATCAGTAATTGCTTGGACGGATCATAAATACTGTTCTGAAAAGATGACCAGATGATATTGAAGAGCTGCTTACATCTGGCTCTGTGATCTTAGGTACATTCTCAGATACTGTGGGCAGCATGATAGAGCTGTCTCAAACCCCAGCAGCGGTAGCAGCTGGGAATACAAAAGCTGGGACCTCATCCCCACACAGCTAAAGAATCCAAAACTCTGTGCGTGGAGCCCAGCCATCTGTGTATGATAAGCCCTCCAGGTACCTCTAAACACCCACCCAAGTTTGAGAATCACTTATCTAGTGGAAAGAAGACAATGAGCTCTAGTTGGGAAAGCAAGGTTTATACCCTTGCTTTGTTACTACTTTGTAACCTTTGGCAAGTTACTTAATTTCTATAGAATGCAGTTTCTTCAACTGTTAAATGGTAACGGGCCTTGTAAGGTGGTTGTGAAAATAAAGACTATATATTGGTATATAGCCATTGTCAAATTCCATTTCTCTCCCCTTCTATTCGATCACAGATCACAGCTCTTCCCGTAGAAGCCCCACCATTTAGGGATTAGGAGCTTCAAAGATAAGAATTCCTAATCCCCAAGGTCACTTTAAGGTAAAAAAGGTAATATCCAGAACAGGTAAATCTACAGAGATAGAAAGTAGATTGGTGGTTGCCTACAGCTAGGGAGGTTAGGAAGGAAATGGGGCGTGGCTGCTAAATGAGTCCAGGATTTCTTTTTATTTATTTATTTTTAAATAGCCTCTACGCCCAAAGTGGGGCTTGAACTCATGACCTTGAGATCAACAGTGTTCTACTGACTGAGTCAGCCAGGTGCCCCCAGGATTTCTTTTAATTTTTTAATTTATTTTAAAGATTTATTTACTTACTATTTTAGAGCGAGGAAGAGCAAATGAAGGGGGGTGCAGAATCTCAAGCAATCTCCCTGCTGAGTGCAGAGCCCAATGTGGTGCTTGATCTCGCAACCCTGAAATCATTACCTGAGCCGAAATCAAGAGTCTGTATACAACCCCACTGAGCTACCCGGACACCCCTCTTTTTATTTTTTAAAAATTTCTTTTAGAGAGACAGAGCACAAGCAGGGGGGTGGGGTAGAGGGAGAGGGGGAGAGAGAGAAACTTAAGCAGATTCCATGCTCAGCACAGATCCCAATGTGGGGCTTGATCCCACGACCCTGAGATCATGACCTGAGCTAAAATCAAGAGTCAGATGCTTAACCGACTGAGCCACCCAAGTGCCCCCCTCTTTTTAGGTAAATGTTCTAAAATTGACTATCTTGATGGTTGCACGACTTTGATTACCCTAAGAACCACTGAATTGTACAATTTATGTTGATGAATTATGTGGTATGTGAATTATATCTCAATAAAGCTGTTTAAAGAATAGGCTGCAACCAGCAGGCTAGAAGAGGAAAGAGATTTTTAGGAATTGGGGCAGAAACAAGCAAAGGCACAGAGAGACTGAAAATTAAAAAGGCAGCATTAGAAGACTTTAGAACCTATAAAATGTTACATAAACTCAAGTTTTGTTAATTTCATTAAGTTCAACACATTGATTTTTGTGCATACAGCTTTCCCCTGCAACGATAATAGTCATATGAGGGCCTTTATTTTTTTTAGGGGGGGAGGGGCGAAAGGAGAGGGAGAAAGAATCTTAAGCAGGCTCCACGCCCAGGGTGGAGTCCGACGTGGGGCTCAATATCATGACCCTGAGATCGTGACCTGAGCCGAAATCAAGAGTCAGACCCTTAACCGACTGAGCCACCCAGGCGCCCCATGGGCCTTTTAGTTGGCCCAACTTTAGAAATCCCATATGCCCTAAGAAGGTTTCCCAGACTTAGAAAATGTAAACATACAGGTTTTCGCTCCATAGAGGTTTTCCGATTTTGTCTCCCATCCCCAGGGATGTATTTTCTAACAAGATGCTATGAAAGTAAGACCGGGAGTTTAGTAGTCTCGCCCAGATGCTACCGGCACCCAGTAAGAGCAAGCTCCTGGCAACCCCATTTCGTTCACTCTGCACGTTCTAAGCCACTTAGCTTCATCCTGTTCATGGGGCTTCTCCCAGACAGGGATCTGACGCTTCGTTTCTTTTCCTGTCTCCAGACTAAACCCTTGCTCTCCCATTCTTCTGCAGTGACTTTCTTCACCTCCCCCAGTGAGCTCCCAGGTCACCTTCTCTGTATATGACCTATTCCCCCCCTACCCCACCACCACGACCATGGCACTAACGCCCTTTCCATCATACCGTGATGCACTAGAATTGGTGACGAACAGGGTCATGGGACGAGGGTCTGACAAGGGAGACCCCCAAAGGTGCAAAACGCAAGGAAGCTCTTTCAGATGGAGCAAGGGGCCAGCATAGGGGGAGTCTTGAAAACGAGCCCCTCCTAATGGGTTGGCTCTAAGCGCCTTCCTTGCCTCACCCCAGTCCCAGCCCTGGTGATTGTCCACAAGTGAAGCAGAGAATGGCGCAGCGGAAGGCAACTGCCTCAGAGGAGTAGTTAAATCTAATCTGGTGGCTTGGATTTAGACTGGTGGCCCAGGATGGCAGGTTTGACTGTCCTGAAGATGATGTGCGGAAGCGCCAACTGGTGTTGGAGGCCCAAGGAGGTGAGCAGATCCAGCAGATTAGTCTGTGCTTAGGGTTCAACTGGTATTTTTCTTTCTTTTCTTTTTTTTCCTTCCTTCCTTTTTTCTTTTTCTTTCTTTCTCTCTCTCTTTCTCTCTTTCTTTCTCGTATTTTTCTGTAAAGTTATTTGGGTATGCCAAAGTGAACTCTCCCCCAGGTCATTAGGAGGGAAAATTAGTTCAATTCTGCTTTGTAATGAAATTACAGCTGTTCCTGGTGAGAAGGAGGCCTAAGGGAGGAAAGCTAGTGTTTCAGAAATATTTTTAGTTGCAGACTAAAAAAAAACTAACAAAAGCAACAGATTCCCCAGGAAAACACATGCCCATGCATGCACACAAGTAGAATTTTTAGTATAACTTACTCAGACCCTACATCACCCCATTTATCAGTCTGGTAGTCAGGAGAGGAAGTAGGGGTGAGGGCAGCTTCAGAGGAGAGCATCTCAGGAGTGTTAGCTGTTCTTAGGGAGTTATGGGCCACCTCTGTAAGCCCTGAGGGTCCAGGGCCATGGTTGTTGCACAGGCTATATGCTCAAAGGCATCCATCCGGATGTCCCATATTTCGGGATACTTGATTTTTGTCATGAAGGCTCTAACGTTCTCCTAACCCTCCTTGCCTTGGCTGACCAATGCAAACAACTATGGAGCTCTAAGACTCTAACAATTAGTTTTTCAGCCTCAAATGTGCCTCCCCTTCTACTGCAAGAGATCAGGGCCTCTCTGGAAGATACCAGAAGTGTTCTCTCACTTAACCATGAACTGCTTGCTAACAGTAGAGTATCACTACAACCTGGTAACAAGCCAACTCTACTGTCTTTGTAGGCTTTAGTCCTCCAAGTATATATATATATATACATATATATATATATGTATATGTATATATATACATATATATATATATAAGATTTTATTTATTTATTTGACAGAGAGCAAGCACAATCAGGGGGAGCAGCAGGGAGAGGGAGAAGCAGGCTCCCCGCTGAGCAGGGAGCCCGATGGCAGGGCTCAATCCCAGGACCCTGGGATCATGACCTGAGCCGAAAGCAGACACTTCACCGACTGAGACACACAGGCGCCTCAGGTCCCCCATATTTTTCAAAGGCCTGAACCATTGCACCTGCCACAAGCTTTCTCCTCTACTAGGACATCTTCCCAGCTCACCACTAGGGAAATCTACCAGCTGAGTCACCACCTTATACCATGTCCCAACCAGGACAGCACTGTCCTTACTGCTGGGTAGCAGATGAGCCAGTCCCAAATCCCCATCTGACCACCCATTTTCTTGGACCACTCTTCATACCACTTGTGCTAATCTGGGCCCCCTAAAAAGCCATGGCAATAGGATTAAAGACAGGGGAGAAGTGGCTGGGAGACAAAATAGGAAGGAGCCGGAAAACCCTGGGAGAGAGGTCCTTCAGACCACAGGACGGGCTTGACCCTGAGAATGGGAGAGGCACAGAGAAAAGGAAGGGTGGGCAGAAGCATTCTAGACTAGATGAAGACGAAGAGGTTCAGCCAAGCTGTTGTGAGTCCTTAAGTCAAAGTTGTTAGCAATCAGAACCTCCTATCTCCTAGGAATGGACCCGCCTTAGTAGTCCAACGACACGGAGTTCTTGGCTGTGAGTAGCCTAGGGGAAGCATGGCCAGGGAGCAAATGCAGCTATGTATTTCAGAGCACATCAGCTGGGGCTCTTGGTCGATGTTCTTTGTAGGCAGAGGTCTTTGAGGTACTTCTCCTGGCCATCACATAACTGATAGTGAAGTACTGAAATATCCAACTAAAATTGTTGAATTATCTCTTGGAGAATGCATTCACAGATCCAGCCAGCTCTCAAGTCTCCTCCCCTCCTTTTTTTTTTTTAAAAGTAGGCGCCATGCCTAGGGTGGAGGCCAGCTCAGGGCTTGAACTCACAACCCTGAGATCAAGATCTGAGCTAAGATCGAGAGTCAGATGCTTTAACCCACTAAGCCACCCAGGCGCTCACTTGTTTGTTTTTACATTTATCATGCCATGAATTCATAGGGACTGGGTTCCAGCAGCTCAGGCTCCTTCCCATTGGCTTTCACAAGTGCTCTGGGTGGGGCAGGCTGGCATTTCAGTTGAACCCAGGTACCTTTGTCTTGGGCTTCCTTCTTTTTCTTTCTTTCTTTTTTTTTTTCTAAGATTTTATTTATTTGACAGAGAGACACAGCTAGAGAGGGAACACAAGCATGGGGAGTGGGAGAGGGAGAAGCAGGCTCGGAGCAGGGAGCCCGATGCGGGGCTCAATCCCAGAACCCTGGGATCATGACCTGAGCCGAAGGCAGACGCTTAACGACAGAGCCACCCAGGTGCCCCGAGCTTCCTTTTTCTGATTTTTTTTTTTTTTTTTTGACACAGAGAGACACAGCAAGAGAGGGAACACAAGCAGGGGGAGTGGGAGAGGAAGAAGCAGGCTTCCTGCGGAGCAGGGAGCCCGATGTGGGGCTCGATCCCAGAACCCTGGGATCATGACCTGAGCTGAAGGCAGACGCTTACTGACTCAGCCACCCAAATGCCCCTCTGATCATTTTCCTTCACCCGCTTCAGGAAGCTAGCTCAGCTCTTCGAGTGCTTAATATGCTCCATATGTACCTTAATTCTCGTGGCAAGAATCTTGCCCTTCACTTGTTTGTTTACAGCAATGCCAACAGCATGCTGGGTAACACTGTGGACCCTTCCAGTTTTGCCTCAGTAATGTTTGTGGAGCGTTCCTTTTTGAACAGTGCCCATTCCCTTGACGTCCACAATATCTCCTTTCTTGTAGATTCCCAATGTATGTGGCCAAAGGAACAACTCCATGTTTTCTAAAAGGCCAAGAGAACACATAGCAGGTAACTCTCCTCTCTCCCTTTGTATTGGTCTTTTGGGCGAATTGCTGGAAGGTGGCGGTTCTGGCTGAAAGGCCATCTTTTGCTTTTCCCTGGGCTCTCCTGGGTCTCCTCACTCATGTGTAATATCCTAGTCAGCCAAGAACGTGTGAGGAGTGTATCTCAGCCATTCTGTGTCTCTCTCACTTCAAGGATTCCCCTACTACCGGCTTCATCTCTTGTTCTGAAGCAGACCCTCATCTTCAGTCTGGCAAAACTGCTTGAAGGATTGCCCCTAATTTGTGCCTAAGTAAGTCCGCTGCTCATTGCTGGCAAGGCTCTGGGACTTTGCCCCCCACACTGAACGGACTCTGACACCTCTCGCAAAACTGAAAACTTCCCAGTGAAATAAAACACAACAAAATGAGATTCCAGGCTCTGATACCTTCACCAGTGAACTCTACCAGTAAACATTCAGAGGAGAGTTAATACCAAGATTACACAGAGAGAAGAAAACGATGGAACACTTCACAACTCATTTTATGAGACCAGCATAGCTTTAACACCAAAGTGACAACATATTACAAAAATGGAAAATTAAAGGCCAGAGTCTCTTATGAGAACATGTAAAAATCCTGAACGCAGTTTTAACAAACCAAATCTAGTAATACATCACAACCCAGTTTTATTTATTTAAAAAACTCTAAGGTCAGTTTAATATTTGAAAAATCTATACTTTAAATAATCTGGGTCTGGCTCAAAAACAATGTGCAATGATCATTTTTTTTTTTTTAAGATTTTATTTGAGAGAGGGAGGGAGGGAGGGAGAGAGCATGAGTGGGGGAGGAGGAGGAGCAGGGGCAGAGGGAGAGGGAGAAGCAGATCCCCCCACCGAGCAGGGAGCCCCATGCGGAGCTGGATCCCAGGACCCTGAGATCATGACCCGAGCCCAAGGCAGAAGCTTCACCAACTGAGCCACCCAGGCACCCTGATCATTGTATCTTTAGATATGGATAAATCCTAGGATAAGTAAGAAGGGGTAGGGCCCTTCATTATCCCTATGAAAAGAACTCTTTCTTGAACACCCTAAAGCAGTGTTTAGCAAAATGTATGCCTTGAAACAGTGGTTCTGGGAGGAAAAAAGATACCAGGAACACAGAAGTTTAGAAAAACCTGTGCACTACTGTGTTCCCACTTAACTTCTTGGAGAGTCCCAATGTCCATCAGCACACTTACCACCCTGGGAAATACTGCAGTTAAGAAACTTACCTATGTTTGTTTAAACCAGTGTTTTAACCAAAGTTACCAAACCAGAGAATACTTTTTTTCTGGTTTGCCTATTACTAAGGAGCAGAACCAGTATATGGTGGAAGTTATCCTAAGAAATGCTTCTCTATAGTAACCAAGTGTCAAAACAACAAATTATCTCTTACAAGGAAATAAACAGTATTTTGCTACCTTGGAGGAGGTCCTAAGAGACCTATTTACACGGAGAAGGATATTTATTGACTTTAGCTTTATATTAGATAGATGTCTTATGTTTAATATACAGTTAATAATTTATTATAATTATTTTCTGGCTTAAAAAGTTGTATTTAGTATAAAAATATAAAACAATGCAGAAATTTTTTATAGAATGTGAACATCCTCTTTAATTCCCTCCCTAAGAGCTAATCATTAACAGCAGTTTAGTATTATTATTCAGTTTCGAATATTCATACATGCGAAGTTTTTAGAATACTGCTCACCTACAGAAGAGTTGCTCAGTTTTCGCTATCTACTGAAAAATGCATATATTAATATTATAAAATCACTTAAACTTTCAAATAAATATGAAATAAATATTAGAGCTTTGAAAAATATGCGGGACAAGAGAATATTAAAAGTTAAATACAAAAGAGAAGATTAAATAAGAAACAAACCCTCAAGAAGGCTGAAGACTGACATCTGATAACTTCCAACAAGAAACAGGACACAACACAGATGTGAAACAAACGGATAATTTATTTTAGGATACTCAAAATATTTATCTTTTTAGTGCTCTAACAGTATCGCAAAAAAAGTTTCCACTATGTATTAGAAATCAAGACGTGCTTACACAGGAAGATATTCACAGGCCCAAAAGAGAAAATGAATAGAAGACATGGGTAGTCGATAGTTATAACTGTAGGGGAGGGATCTCTCATCCATAACAACACAGGACTTGGAATGAAATGAAGATCAACAGAGGAGGGGCCTCCAAGTGTGTCATTCTATTACTTGAAGCCCCACTGTTTGTCACCAGAGAAGAAAACAATTAGGCATTCATGTTAACCCTCTCCACTGGTGGTGTTTTTAGGGAATAAGTGGGGTTTAAAATGACAAGAAAAAGAGTTTGTAAGTAAAACCATATGAATGAACACATTGGATCAGTCTCATGGATCATTTAATTCACGATAGACCGTCTGACAATAGCATCCATGGCTATTTTGTGGAAGGATCTCACAGCTCTCTATGCTGACAACTTAAAAGTTTCAGGTGCAGTGCCAACAGTTATATTTTCTTGTAACAGCTCAGTCTGAAACATCACAATGTCTTTAGCCTGTTCTCAATCCTTCTGTCAGGTCAATTTCACTACGTCCTGCGGCTCTTCTCTGGCTTTAGTGTATTTTTCCTGTGGTATGGACACAGAACTACAGATAGTATTCCAGATGTGAAATCTTGTTTTGTTTCATTTACAAAGCCATTCCTAATGACCCTCCCTCCTTTTTGCTGGTCTTTGTGGCTGAAGAAGGAATCTGGACCAGCATGGTTTTTGTTGTTGTTGTTGTTGTTTTTAAAGATTTTATTTATTTGACAGAGAGAGCGAGAGACCACAAGCAGGGGGAACAGTACAGGGAGAGGGAGAAGCAGGCTCCCCGCCGAGCAGGGTGATGCGGGGCTCGATCCCAGGACCCTGAGATCACAACCTGAGCCCAAGGCAGACGCCCAACCATCTGAGCCACCCAGGTGCCCCGTGAGGTGGGGTTAAAGACTTTATTTGACAGAGAGAGAGAGAGAGAGAGAGAGAGAGAGAGAGAGAGAGAGAGCACAAGCAGGCAGAAGGGCAGGCAGAGGGAGAGGGAGAGGGAGAAGCAGACTCCCTACTGAGCAAGGAGCCAGATTCAGGACTCCATCCCACGAACCTGAGATCATGACCTGAGCCGAAGGCAGACAGATGGTTAACAGAATGAGCCACCCAGGCGCCCGTGGACCAGCATGTTTGAAGAACAAGATTATCTCTGTTCTTCCTTTCCTGAACTTAGGTGATAGTCAATCCTTTAAGTTTGGTGGAGAGAGAACTAGACCAGCAAATCAGGAGACCTAACTCACAGTCTGGAATGATCAATAATGAACTATGTAACCTTATAAGTTATTTATAAGCTGTATGGATTTCAATTTATTCATCTATTAAATAATAAATTTATATAATTGTGACACTGTAGCCTATCTGTCATTTTCTCTATATTCTTACTCCTCAGAGGGACTTACAGTAGAATATTCCTATCTTGGCATTTTACTTACTAGAATTGGTGAGTGTCAACTACTAACATAAATATTTCACCTTAAATGCAAATGTACCTTAAATGTAACATGCACTTCTCTATCAATGTGTAAGGAATGTCTCCACCGTGCATTTTAAAGCCTATGCTCTTTATGTCCTAGCTCTAAGTTGGAACTGTATCCATCCCTTCATTTATACATTCTTTCATTAAATGCTGAGTTCCTATTATATGCCAGTAAGACAGGTATCATTCCTACTCTTACCGAGCTTACAATCCAGAAAGAAAAGAAAAATACCCTCGAATAAGCCACGACAAAAAATGTGATGCTAAGGCAAGTACTAAGGAAATGTATAGCAGAGACATCGAACCAGGTCCCAGAGCAACTTTAATTTGGGAAAATAACCTTTGGCTTCACTATTTGAAACTGGGAAAATTTAAATAAGTTATATCTGTAGTTCTACTTTAAGATAAAGTAATTTAACTAAGTAATAACATTTATAAATTCTCCTTTCCCTAGAAAAGTAGCTATGGTTCAGCATCTCTATATCAGTAATACCTTACAACCCAGGAGAATATTTCCCAAATGGCTTTATATTTCCTAACAGCTGGGAACTGCTTCCTTCCTTTCATATGGTAGGTAGTAAACAATAAAGCATTTTCTCCAAGTGTTGTGCAAAAGTGGCCTGACACAGGTAAAATGAATCAAATCCAATATAACTTATCCACTGTTCACAGAAATGTTTCAGCTGTATTCTACATGGAATACCCCACAAACCAGTGTAGTGCATTTGCTACAAAGGAACATAATCGGCCAATACAGACAATAGTGTTTTGTGTATTTAAGAGAGTAAGGCTTCACTGTTGCTGTTATTGTTGAATACTTTTATTTTTTTAAAGATTTTATTTATTTATTTGAGATAGAACGAGAGAGAGGAAGAGACTGCTGCAGGAGCAGGGGGAGGGACAGAGGGAGAGGGAGAGGGAGAAGCAGGCTCCCCACTGAGCAGGAAGCCCGACACAGCCTCAATCCCAGGACCCCTAGCACTGTGACCTGAACCAACAACCAACCAACCACGGCTGACGCTTAACCGACTGAGCCATGTATGTATGTAAATCCATACCATTTAAGTAACTTTCATATGGTACTTAGTGAAGGTGCCCCTTAGCTAAGATCTTATTAGCCAAGTCCCCATAGTTAGGAGATTGCACTAAAAAGTTAAGTTTGCCCTAATACATATTTACCAATGAACCGATATAGTCACATAATATACTGTGAACGTGCACTGAAATCAATATACATTTATATAATTTTAAATACTGAGCAGTATTCCACTGCATACATTTGTTATACTGTATTAAACAATCCTCTTTAAGCATTTAGAATTTTGCTTTTTAAAAATGTTTAAATTGAAGGCTATGAGAACATCCTTAAAAATGCTTATTGGCCCATCCTCTGATTTTTTTCCTATTGTTGGATCAAAAAGTATGCACACCTTTAAGGCCTTTGATACGCTGATAAATTACTTTTAAAGTTTAAACCCATTTAGGCTCCAATGGCAGAGGCTCCTGATGCCAGAAAACATCAGGCAGCTGGAAGTTGGTGGAGTGAATACAACAGGTTAGACCCAAGGGTGGGCAGAGCACTGGCAGAATCTATTATGCTTTAGGAAGAAACTGTATATAGATCATTTAATTTGGAATATTTTGGCATATTTTAGGTTGTATGTGCAAGAGTAACCATAAAACCCACGATGAATGAGGGGCGCCTGGCTGGTTTAGTCAGTGGAGTGTGGGACTCTTTATCTCGGGGTTGTGAGTTTGAGCCCCATGTTGGATGTAGAGATTACTTAAAAATAAAACCTTCAAACACACACACACACACAAAACCCCCATGATGAATGAAAGTCACAGAAACAAAACTTAGTATGGCTAGAGGTGAAAGGTTCTCACAGAAAAACCAAATTATATGACAAACAGTGTGGAAATCACTTAGAAAAACAATTTAAGTATAACTGTTAAATCCCATCCAATTTTTATGTATCTGTGACCTTTAGGCCAATTTGAAATATGCAATATGTAAGCCTTCAGGTAGATGAAGACAAAGAAAAAATATTTTTAAAATCTTACATACTTGTATATATGCATTTTTACATACTTTTCTAACCTGAATTAGTAATATCCCAACATCATTTCAGTCTTTCTTTTTACCAGTTATTTTAGGTTTCAGAAATGGTAAAAACTTTGTAAAATAAAATTTATATCTATACATCTATACCTATATAGAATAGGTAATATAGGCACAAGGTATAATAAAGTAAATCTTTACCATGGGTATTCCCAGTGTTACTACCCAAAAGCAGTCATTCTTACTGGTTTCTCACATATGCTTAAGATAGGCTATGCATAGGGGCTCCTGGGTGGCTCAGTTGGTTAAGCGTCTGCCTTCGGCTCAGGTCGTGATCTCAGGGTCCTGGGATGGAGCCCCATATCGGGCTCCCTGCTCAGTGGGGAGCCTGCTTCTCCCTCTCCCTCTGCTGCTGCTTCCCCTGATTGTGCATGCACTCTCTGTCAAATGAATAAAATCTTTACTTAAAAAAAGTAGCATATGCTACCGTTCTGCATTTTGTTTTTATCATTGTATCTTGGAGAACATTCCGTATCAGTATGAAGGTATTTGCCTTGTTAAAATTTTTTTTAATTCAAGGCAAAAAACAAAATAGCTTCATGGCGTAAAGGAATTACTTTTGTGGAAGACTGATAGATAATCTGAGATAGGTTATCATAATAAGAAAAGACAAGGAAGATATCCATTCATTCATTCCTTTACTTACTCATTCATCATGTTTTGAATGTTCACCATGTATGAGGCACTTATTGAGTATCAAGAGCAAAAAGATGAATTAGAAACCATTTCTTTTTTTTTTAAAGATTTTATTTATTTGAGAGAGAGAGAGAACGAGAGATAGAAAGCACGAGAGGGAAGAGGGTCAGAGGGAGAAGCAGACTCCCCGCTGAGCAGGAAGCCCGATGTGGGACTCGATCCCGGGACTCCAGGATCATGACCTGAGCCGAAGGCAGTCGCTCAACCAACTGAGCCACCCAGGCGCCCTAGAAACCATTTCTACCTTCTAGGAGTCACTATCAAGAAACATAAACAATTAGGCAATCATAATACTATGTGATGTAATATTATAGTATACCTTGGCAACACAAAGAATTAAGTAATCAACCCTACTTGTGCCAGGAACAAATGCTAAGCACTTCACATCCATTATCTCTTAGGAGACTCATTGGAACCCCACTAAATGCCTGCAAGGGATCCTTAATAGTCAGGGTTTCATTACCTAGGTCCTCACAGTTAATAGATTGCACTAGGAAGCAAAAGTTTTCCTATCATATATTTACCAATGAACCAATCATTTATAAAAATGAATCATCAAATATACCTCCTCATTTAACATATCTTTCTGCTCCATTAGTTTATTTGCAAATTCAGTCCAAAGTGTTTGCAAAGTGAAATAGCAAATCTCTTTTAAAAGATGTAGGACTTTCATAAAGTCATGGAAAATAATAGTGGAGAACCTCTCTAGTTATAAGCAAAGCTACTGACAAAAATAAGGATGTTGTGGAAGTACAGGAGTTAATAATAGGAAAAGAAAAAACCAACAGGGGGAGTGGTATAAACGGACATTTCACAAGAAAATTATTTGGATGGAAAAGGATTCAAAAGCAAAATACCTTTCTCTTTCTCTTTTACGTAAGCCTCATGGTAATCAAAAATCTATAAGCAGATATACAAAAGTTAATGACAAAGGACTCTAAGCATACCACTACAGAAAATCATCAAATCACAAAGAGAACAAAAGAAGAAGGAGGGGCGCCTGGGTGGCTCAGTTGGTTGAGCGGCTGCCTTCGGCTCGGGTCGTGATCCTGGAGTCCCCGGGTCCCGCGTCGGGCTCCCTGCTCAGCGGGGAGTCTGCTTCTCCCTCTGACCCTCTTCCCTCTCGTGCTCTCTATCTCTCATTCTCTCTCTCTCTCAAATAAATAAATAAAATCTTTAAAAAAAAAAAAAGAAGGAATAAAGGACTCATGAAATAGCCAGAAAATAATGAACAAAATGACAATAATAAATTCATACCTATCGATAATTACTTTAAATGTAAATGGACTAAATTCTCCAAGGAGAAGACATAAAGTACCTAAATGAATTAAAAACAACAACAACAACCATATGCTACCTACAAGAGACTCAGCTGAGCTTTAAGAATACATATGGACTGGGGCACCTGAGTGGCTCAATCGATTAAGCATCATCTTCAGCTCAAGTCATGATCCTGGAGTCCAGGGATCCAGCCCCGCGTCGGGAATCCCTGCTCAGCAGGGAGTCTGCTTCTCCTTCTCCCTCTGCCCCTCACCCCATTCATGCTCTCTCACTCCAGCTCTCTCTCTCTCTCAAATAAAATCTTAAAAAAATACATGTGGACTGAAAGGACAGAAAAAGGTATTCCTTGCAAATGGAAATCAAAAGTATAGCTATACTTAAAATCAGATAAAATAGACTTTAAGGCAGACTGTAATAAGAAACAAAAAAAGGTCATTATATAATGTACCCAAAAGAGGGTCAACATTTGTAAATATTTATGCACCCAGTATAGAAGCATCTAAATATATACAGCAAATATTAACAGACCTGAAGGGAGAAACAGCAATATAGTAATAGTAGGGGACTTCAATAACCTACTTTCAAAACAATGGGTGATAATAGGGACAGAAAATCCATAAGGAAGTGTTGCACTTAAACGATATGTTATACCAGGTAGACTTAGACATTCAGAACACATTATATCCAAAAGCAGCAGAATGCACATTCTTCTTAAGTGCACATGGAATATTGTCTAGGAGAGATCATATGTTAGGCCATGAAATAAGCCTTAATAAATTTAAGAAGATTAATATCATGTCTAGCATCTTTTCTGACCACAGTGTATGAAACTAGCAATCAATTACCGGAAGAAAACTGGAAAATTCACAAATACACGGAGAGTAAACAACATACTACTGAAGAACATAATGGTCAAAGAAAAAAATTAAAAGAAAATTTTAAAAATAACTTTAATACAGGGCGCCTGGGTGGCTCAGTTAAGTGGCTGCCTTTGACTTGGGTCACTTTACCAGGGTCCTGGGATTGAGTCCCGGCCTGCTTTTCCCTCTGCCTGCCGCTTCCCCTCCTTGTGCTCCCTCTCTCTCCAACAAATAAATTCTTTAGAAAAAGGTATCCACGGGGTGCCTGGGTGGCTCAGTCATTAAGTGTCTGCCTTCGGCTCAGGTCACAATCCTGGGATCGAGCCCCGAATCGGGCTCCCTGATCAGCGGGAAGCCTGCTTCTCCCTCTCCCACTCCCCCTGCTTGTGTTCCCTCTCTCGCTCTCTCTGTCAAATAAATAAAATCTTAAAAAAAAAAAAAAGTATCCACTAAACAGGCCCTGTGCCAGATATATAGGTCAACTGGAGACTGAGCTCCTAAAAGGGACTGAAGCTGGGGAAATGAAGCTATGGGCAGTCAACGGAATTACTTATGCTATTTATGTTTCTCTGTGAATGAAATCAACGTCTTTTCGGCAGCAAAGTGAACCACTAAGGTGAAGGGTAAGAGTCTAAACAGTGAGTAAAAGTGAATTATTGGCCAATGATAGAGGAATACTGAGTAAGCATGACAGTTGTGTATTTTTAACAGGTAAAGTCACCTCAGATTTTATTTTTTTTAAATATTTTATTTATTTATTTGAGAGAGAGAATGAGAGATAGAGAGCACGAGAGGGAAGAGGGTCAGAGGGAGAAGCAGACTCCCTGCTGAACAGGGAGCCCGATGTGGGACTCCATCCCGGGACTCCAGGACCATGACCTGAGCCAAAGGCAGTCGCTTAACCAACTGAGCCACCAGGCACCCTCACCTCAGATTTTAGGCTTCTATTAAGACAGGCCAGATTTTCACATGGGAAAAGGAATGTGGATCTGTTTTTTTTTTTTTTTTTTTTCAAATGCCCCTTCTAACTAAAATTACAGAAGTTTATTGTCAAGACTGAAGTTTTTATATTTTCCTCTCTTAAAAGGCTGCCCTACCAGCCACTCTGTGTCAGGTTTGTCCCCATACAGGTTAAAATCCAGAGACAGATTTGCCAAGAAGTTAATGAAATTAAGTTTCTGGGATCCTCACTTGCACTAGGCCCTTTCAAAGAAGTATTCACTTTTGTATCTAATTTTGATCCTATTTTGATTTTGCCATACCGTTTTTCTTAAAGGGAGTCCCTAGAATTGTATAAGCTTTGGGTCGCATAAAACTTAGAAATACTTCTGGTAGAAACCTTAGAATTATTTAAGTATTCTTATTTACGTCATCTTTTTTTTTTTTTTTTTTTGGAGATTTGAGAGAGCGAGCAAGTGAGCGAGCACACACAGAGGGAGAGGGTGAGGGAGTAGACTGCCCGCCAAGCAGGGAGCCCGACACAGGGCACAATCCCAGGACCCCAAGACCATGACCTGAGCCAAAGGTAGACGCTTAACTGACTGAGCCACCCAGGTGCCCCTACTTCATCTTATTTAATTCTAAGAATTACTATTTCATCCTACAAAAAGTTCTTAGTTTAGCTCTTTCCCAGTTTCTGCTGATACTACTTATTTAGTTCAAGTCTCCCTTTACTTGAAAACTGCATCATGATGATGGCCTGATAGTTGGTTTCTCTGACTGCCATCTCTCTCAAAAATGTATCTGTCCTATGTAAAGCTGCCAGACTAAAATTTTTTTTGTCACAGAAACACTGCTTATTTTGCAAAATTCCCAACCAAGCTCAAGATATTTGAGTGACTTTCCACTGTCACTGATCTTCTAAAATTGAGATGCTTAAATGCCCAGGCAAAAGTGGCAATCAGTCAGAGGATACTTGAGTCTGCAAAAGAAATGTGACATATTTTCCTAGAGTATCATTTATACTTGACAGTAAATTACTAAAAAAAATTTTTTTTTGAGAGAGAGCAAGAGAATGGGGGGGTGGGGCAGAGGGAGAGGGAGAGAAAGAATCTTAAGCCCCAAGGTGGGGGTCTTAATCTCATGACTCTGGAGATCATGACCTGAGCCAAAATCAAGAGTTGGATGCTTAAGTGACTGGGCCACTCAGGTGCCCCCATGGTAAGTAATTTAAAAGACTACTCCCCACCTTCTCTACTTTCTTCTTCTTACTTAGAAAAAACAGATACAGAGTTGAACACAGAAAAGAATTTTTTTATTTTAGCTCAGAGGCAGAGAATTAGATTCATCATTATTCTTGGTTCATGACACATTCTCATCATTGGTGTGTTCAAGGCCCTCAAGCATTCATTCAGTCTTTCATTTAAAATAACAAATATCCGGGCGCCTGGATGGCTCAGTTGGTTAAGCGACTGCCTTCGGCTTGGGTCATGATCCTGGAGTCCCGGGATCGAGTCCCACATCGGGCTCCCTGCTCAGTGGGGAGTCTGCTTCTCCCTCTGTCCCTCCCCCCTCTCATGCTCTCTATCTCATTCTCTCTCTCAATAAAATCTTTAAAAAAAAATAAAAATAAAATAACAAATATCCATGAAATTACCACCAACTTGAAAACTAAGACAGGAATTTACATTTACATCCACCTCTTTGATCCCCCATTGCATCACTTATTATTATTATGACCGTTATAGAAAGTCTACCACATCCTGTAATTCTTTTTTTTTTTTAAAGATTTTATTTATTTATTCAGAAGAGACAGAGACAGGCAGAGGGAGAAGCAGGCTCCCCGCTGAGCAGGGAGCCCGATGCGGGACTCGATCCCAGGCCCCTGGGATCATGACCTGAGCCGAAGGCAGACGCTTAACGACTGAGCCACCCAGGCGCCCACATCCTGTAATTCTTAAGGACTTACTCTTTCTACTCAATATTATAGTGCTAGGATTAATGCACATTGTGGCATATAACTGTAATACATTCATTTGTAGTGCTGTTTAAATATGCTCTAATTTATTTATTATATAATCTATTCCTCTACGTGTAGATAGGCATTGAGTTGTTTTCAGATCTTGGAATTAAAAAGAGTGCTCATATGGGGCGCCTCAGTGGCGCAGTTGACTAAGCGGCAGATTCTTGGTTTTGGTTCAGGTCATGATCTCAGGGTGGTGAGATCAAGCCCTTTGCTGGGCTCCACCTTCTGCGCAGAGTCTGCTTGGATCTCTCTCTCCCTCTCCCTCTGCCCCTCCCCTCCATTCTCTCTCAAATAAAATAAATCTTTTAAAAAAATAAGATTATGGTAACATACATATAACATCAAGTTTACCATTTTAACCAGGTCTAGAGGTGCAATTCAGTAATATTAAGTACATTCACTTTCTTCTACAACAATCACCTTCCTCCATCCATCTCCAGAACTTTTTCATCTTCCTGAACTGAAACTCCATACCCATTAAACAATAACTCTCCATTCTTCCCTCTTCCCAGTCCCTAGCCCCATGAGATCATGACCTTAGCCAAAACCAAGAGTCAGACACTCTATCATTTGGAATTCTGTTTAATATTTTGAGTAAACACCATACTTTTTCCTAGTGGTTGCACCATTTTACATTCCCCCCCAGCAATGCTCAAATTTCTCTGTATCTTTGTCAACACATTATTTTGTTATTTTGAACAACTGCCTTTCTACTGGGTGTGACGTGGTATCTCATAGTTTTGATTTAAATTTCCCTAATGATTAGTGATGTTGAGCATCCCTTCATGTGCTTATTGGCCATTTGTAGATCTTCTTCAAATGTAGACATTTGAAGAAATATCTATTAAGTCCTTTGCCCATTTTTGAGTTGTTTTGCTGTTGCTGAGTTGTAGTTTTTATATATTCTGAATCTTAATCTCTTATCAATATATGATTTGCAAACATTTTCTCCGATCTCATAAACTGCCTTTTCACTGTTCACTGTATACTTTTTTTTTTTTAAAGATTTTATTTATTTGAGAGAGAGAATGAGAGAGAGAGCACATGAGAGGGGGGAGGGTCAGAGGGAGAAGCAGACTCCCTGCCGAGCAGGGAGCCCAATGCGGAACTCGATCCCGGGACTCCAGGATCATGACCTGAGCCGAAGGCAGTCGCTTAACCAACTGAGCCACCCAGGCACCCCCATTGTATCCTTTTGTGCACAAGTTTTAGATCTTGATAAAGTCCAATTTAGTTTTTGCTGTTGTCCATGCTTTTGGTGTCATACACAATAAATCACTGCCAAACCCAATCTCATTAAGCTTTTCCCCTGCGATTTCTTCTGAGTTTTATAGTTTTATTTCTTACATTTAAGTTTCTGATCCATTTTGAGTTAATTTTTGTATATGGTATAAGGGTCTAACTTCATTCTTTTGCATGTGGGTATCCAGTTTTCTGAATACCGCTTACTGAAAAAACTGTCCTTTAGCCATTGAATGGTCTTGGCACCCTTGTTGAAAAACATTTGAGGGCGCCTGGGTGGCTCAATCGGTTGAGCGACTGCCTTCGGCTCAGGTCGTGATCCTGGAGTCCCGGGATCGAGTCCCACATCGGGCTCCCTGCTCAGCGGGGAGTCTGCTTCACCCTCTGACCCTACCCCCTCTCATGTGCTCTCTCTCTCTCTCAAATAAATAAAATCTTTAAAAAAAAAAAAAAGAAAAAAAGAAAAACATTTAACCATACAATCAAGTGTTTATTTGGGGGGTTCTGTATTCTATTTCACTGGTTTATGTATCTGTCTTTATGCCAGTACCACACTTTTTCGATTACTGAGGCTTGAAAGTAAGTTTTGAAATGAGGAGGTATGAGACATCCAACTTTATTCTTCCTTTTCAAGATTGCTTTGGCTACTCAGGATCCTTGGAGGTTCCATAGGAATTTTAGGATGGATCTTTCTATTCCTGCAAAAAATGCTGGAATTTTGACAGGAATTGCATTGAATATGTAGACTGCTTAGGGTAGTATTGACATCTTAAAAACACAGTGTTTCAATCCACGAACACAAAACGTCTTTGTGTCTTCTCTAACTTCTTTCATCAGTATAATTCTGAGTTACAAATCTTTTGCCTCCTGGGTTAAATTTATTTATAGGTATTTTGTTTTTGATGCTACTGCTAATGGAATTGTTTTCTTAATTTCCTTTTTGGATTGTTCACGGTTATGGAAACACAACTGATTTTTTCGGTGGATTTTTGTATTCTGCCACTCTGCTCAATTTGTTTACTAGTTTTTTGGGTTTTTTTTTTTAAAGATTTATTTTAGAGAGAGAGAAAGAGAGCACGTGCACAAGCAGGGGTAGCGGCAGAGGGAGAGAGAATCCCAAGTAGACTCTGCACTCAGCACAGAGCCCAATGCAGGGCTTGATCCCATGACCCTGAGATCAGGATCTGAGCCTAAACCAAGAGTCGAATGCTCCATCGATTGAGCCACCCAGAAGCCCCTGTTTACTAGTTCTAACAGTTGTTTTTTTATGTGGAATTTTTAGGGTTTTCTACATATAAGATGTCATCTGCAAACAAAGATTAATTTTAATTTTTCCTTTCCAATTCGATGGCCTATCTTTTTGCCAACTGAAAGGAGTAGTCCTGAATTAGAGTTCCCTGGTCATTAGACACTTTAATACCAATCCCTTAATGCAAAATTCACATATTCTGTTAAAAGTCCCAATCTTCAGTCTCTATCTCCAGATCTTAGGCTTTCATTCTCTCCCTTCTGCTCCTAAGGAGTACTGTAGCAAAAAATTTTTGAACACTAACTGGTTACAGCATCAAGCTTAAGACCTATCAGTCTCTCAAATATACAACATAAATCTTAACATTTATTGGTTTATAAACTCCTTTGAGAATTTGATAAAAACTATGAATCTTTGATTCAGGAAAAAAATGCACAAAGTTCTGTCTACAGTTTCGGATTTATGGCTCTCTTGAAGTTCATGTACCTCTTACAGATATAATATAGTCACTTTACCTAGTCAATTCTATTTCTACTAAACATACAGCCTCTTCGCACATATTGGTTGTTTCAACTACACACAAGCTATGATGTCCTCTCTCTCATTCCCAGTTCAGTGCTTTTGATCACCACTTCTCCCACATCCTAATTCCACTTTTTCCTCAAAGTCCAGCTAAAATTCCCCATTCTTCCAAGATATTTGTCCAACCTATTGTCCTCTCTCCCAATTGTATCATTCATTCATTATATATTGGGAAGCTTCTCTGGGCCAGGCCATGTTCCAAAAGCTGGGGATGCGGAAATAAACAAGACCCAGTCTCTGTCCTCAAACACAGTGCTGGCTTACCCAAAAAACAAATTAAACACATACTTGGAGCCCACACTCATGGAGTGAAAATTATTTGAAAAAATAAAATATTCCAAAAGATAATAAACTCACATTTCACTTTAGCATTTGTTTTATTTTAAAGTATATTTTGGGAACGGTCCTCATAAATCCTTTCAGTGCTCGTTTCTCAGTCTTTAGTCCTGCCAGCCTAGGGGGGTAAAAAAAATCTTTGTATTTGAGAAAGATCACTACTGGCTACATAAAAGAATGGCTTAGAGGGGACAGTTGGGTGTGTAACTGGAGACCAACCAGTTAGAAGGCTGTAATGCAAAGGAAGACAATGGTAACCTGAGCTAAACTGTAGGAGTTGAAAGATGTGGGGGAAAAAAAAACCTCCCTGCAGGGAGAATTTATCACATTTGGTGATTAGATGTGTAGGATAAAGAAGAGGGAGTTAATAAGCATAGTTCCTGTTTTCTGGGTTGAAAAACTAGGTACATGATGGTGCTACTCTTTAGGGGAAGAAGGGAAGATTGGAGTTTGGGTAAAAGAACTGGAAAGGTTCAGTTTCAGATCTCCAAATGTAAATGCCCACTTGGCTTTCAGATATCAGGTCTGAAAATCAGGGAAGAAACTTAGGCTACAGATACTATTTTACAGATCAGAAGCAGACAGATGGTAACTGAAGCTTTTAAAGAGAGTAAGAATCTAGGGAAAATGGATAGAATGAAAAAAATTGTTCAAGGATTATGTGCTAGGTGGTTTAATAGAACCAATAATAATAAAGTTAACACTTAACGTGCCCTCTCTATGAACCTGGTACTGTTCTAAACACTTTACTCACATAATCTTTTAAAAAATAAAACCCTTTGGGGGTGCCTGAATAGCTCAGTAGGTTGGGCATCTGACTCACGATTTCGGCTCGGGTCATGATCTAGGGGTCATGGTATCAAACCCTGCGTCCAGCTCTGTGTTCAGCGTGGAGGCTGCTTGGGATTCTCTCTCTCTCCTCTCCCTCTGCCCCTCCTCCCACTTGCACTCTCCCTCTAAAATAAATAAAATAAAAAAAATAATAAAACTCTTTGGACTTAGGCACTATTATTATGCCATTGTATATTCAAGGAAACCAAGGCACAGTGCAGTGAAAGGATTTGCTTAAAATTACACATCTAGTGAAGTGGTGAAGCCAAGATTTGAAGACAGGTAGTCTGACTTCAGAACTTTGCTCTCATTCTATATAAACCTCAAAGCAGTTCTGGAACGTAGGCATTTTTATCTCTACAGTGAGGCTCAGAGAAGTTGCTCATACCCGTTCGTACCTCAGTTATAAGCAGGGATTTAATTTTTTTTTTGAAGATTTTTATTTATTTGACAGTGAAAGAGACACAGCAAGAGAGGGAACACAAGCAGGGGGAGTGGGAGAGGGAGAAGCAGGCTTCCCGCCGAGCAGGAAGCCTGATGTGGGGCTCGATCCCAGGGCCCGAGGATCATTACCTGAGCCGAAGGCAGACACTTGAAGACTGAGCCACCCAGGCACCCCGTGGGATTTAACTTCTCTCATAATCTTTTATGATGCCTAGCCTAGTACTAAGTATTTGTTTATGAACAGTATTGTTACTAAAACTTCTAACAAGCACACTGAATGGTTAGCTCCCATTTACCTTCCACAAGTTCCTTGAGGGCGTACCACAACATAAAGTATAAACTAAGGCAGGGGGGAGATACGGGTACATGAAATAGTGAATCCTACCCCAGAGGACAGCAAAAGGAAATCCCAGGACAAAACCCTTGTAATAGGCATAGAGACTAGAGCAGGACGGTAAAGTCTGAAATGGTGGGTCCTCATGGGAAAAACTTTTGAAATCTTAAAATTAATACAACTGGGCACCTGGGTGGCTGAGTTGGTTAAGCGTCTGCCTTTGGCTCAGGTCATGATCCTGGAGTCCTGGGATCGAGTCCCACATCTGGCTCCCTGCTCCATGGGGAGTCTGCTTCTCCCTCTGACCCTATCCCCTCTCGTGCACTCTAATAAATAAATGAAATCTTAAAAAAAAAATTAATACAACTCAAAGCTTAGAAAACTTGGAAATATGATAAAGGAATCTGGTAGAATGTAGAAAATACGTTATTTTAACTTGCCTCTAGCACTGTTCTTCAATGAGGGGATTAGGGTCACTATATTGTTGCCCAAGGGAAGGAAATGTTATCCTAGCAGCCCTCGGTTCTGTAGTAAATTTTTACATAGGAATAATTGAAATTCCTCTTTTCTATTTTCTAATTTGAAATTCCTCTTTTCTATTCCTCTATTCCTATTTTGTTGATTGTGAGACTTCCCCCCCCCCCACATTTAAACACTTCTGAATGGGATGCATCTTACCATCAATGGTGTGTCATGGTTTAACTAGTTGTTTATTTTCTTTCTTAGTAGTATATTTTAAAATGTTTCATCTTACAATCAATAGCATGTTGGATTTGATCAACTGTGTCATGTACAGCTTTAAATACTGTATAATATACTCTTTCTCATTTAATCTTCGTAAGTTTTATGCAGCTGTGTTATTATTACCATATTTGCAAATAAGGAAACTCAGGCTCAAGGACTAAAGATGCCTTAAGGACAGGTGTCAATTAAGTGACAAAGCTAGAATTGAAAACCAGGTCTGATTTCAAAGATCATGCTCCTCTTGACAGATGGCAGCTACAATCATGGTGAGTATAGTATAACAGAGTTGTGGAATCACTACTTTGTGCACCTGAAACTAATGTAACATTGTGTTGTCAACTGTATTTCAATTAAAAAAAAAAAGTCATGCCCCTTTTGTGTTTCAATATTTATCATGAGCCATACAGAGTTGAATAAAAACCTATCCTATCTTAACTCTTAGTCATACTATGATCTAGCTCAAATGTGAAGCCTTCCCCAACTCCTCCCAGAACCAATTTTGCCCTCATCTCTGCTCCCATAACATTCAACGAATACCTTGATTATACCTTTTTATAATGTATAACATCCAAGGAGAACCCTGGAAGTCAGGAATAACATTTTAGTCACCCTCTCTGACCCTACAGTGCCTATCACTGTTCCCGACACATAGTAGAAATTCATTGTTAAAAGGAGACAGGCTCTCTGCTAAGTCTTAAAGAGAAAAGAAATGCACATAAAGCTAAAAAAGACCAAAAGTAGAACTCTAAGTACAGTGGCGTTTAAGAGAAAAGAACCAATGATAGAAAGTACAAGTCAAGGGGAGACAGTTCCGCCAGCTTCCAGATTTTCATAAACACAAATACACTCGTACAAACAGAATCAGCTTGAAAAAGTTGAAAACCTCTACACAGGCTGAAACCAAGTTTCTAAGACATTTTCTTTAACCTATACAGCATTTAAAAACTTGAGTTACCAGCATTTATAAATTGAACTTTCACATAAAATCAGGACTTCTGGATTTTCCTGGAAAACGGGAAGATAACGAAAACTGGGTGCTCCTTCTCCCAGGGAAACTGGCTGGATCTGAGTACCAATTGCTCCTTTCGGATAAAATTATCACTCCCTTATTTATGCTAGTACCTCCCGCCGTTTCCTTCTGCCCAGCCCGCATAAGATCATTTATATGCAACCAGCAGAGGCATTAGAGTTTAGGACCCCTTCTCCAGACACATCACTCACTGCTCTATTACACATCACGTACTCTCCAGCACCGGCGTTTTCGCCTACAAAGGCCCCCCGCAAAGCACTCCTACTCCTCTAAGCATTACTTCGATTCCTTTCACAGCTTTCTCTGACCACCCCCTCAACTGGGTCACCGCAGCACTCTGGCCATACCTCTATTAAAACCCTAATCACACCGGATGTACAAGTTTCTCTCCTTCGCTAGGACAGGAGTTTCTTGAAGCCAGCAGCCACGACTAACTGATTTTCGCGTCCCCAGTTCCAAATCCACGGCCTTGCATCTAACGGCGTTCAGTAAACTACCTAAACAGTCTCAGAGGTGGGGCTGAGGCAGAAGCGCAGACGAGTGCACTCAAGCAGAGTCGGGCCAACAGGAGGGCGCTTCATCACTCCAGCGAGCAACAGCCACCGCGCGAGCTCCCGTCGTCGCAGTTCCGTCGCGAAAGCTCAAGTCCCAGCTCTCGCGAGATTCGGTTTGAGTGCCAGCCCCCGAGCCAGCGTGGTTCTCGGTAGATTCGCGCGGCCACGCAACTCTCCGGAAGTAGCCCTTCCGGTGCTGTGCCCCGGAAGCGGAAGTGTGACTCTAGTCTGTCAGTGTTACTCGGTGGTCCAGAAATCCAGGGAAGTCGTTGTCGTTTAATTTTTGCAGGCTCTCGAGCGCTTCCCCCCTGGCGGGTGGGAGTGCAGAGAGGAAAGTGCGAGATGAGCACCATGTTCGCGGACACACTGCTCATCGTTTTTATCTCCGTGTGCACGGCTCTTCTTGCCGAGGGTGAGAGCGGCTGCTTCTCTGACGTTTGATCAGCCCCCATGGGAAGGATCTTAGGCCTGGGGACCCTCGCGCCACCACGGGAGTGGTCGCGAGCCTTGCTTGCTTGGGTTTGGGATGGTGGGGGTGCTCATCTACTCCAGGGAATCGGGGCCAATCGGGAACAGGAGCGGCAGGGGTAGCGTGGAATCCGGTTTAGGTCGATTTTATTTGTGGAGACACCTTCATATCATGTCTCCGTTATTTTGGTTGAAGAGCAGTTGTTTTAACATTTGAAAAAACTTAACTGGTGGTAAATATAAAGCAAAAAGTTGAAATCCCTCCTCACCCAACAGTGACCACCAGTAAGTTTGCTGTGACCATTGCAAACATTTTTTCTGTTAGCATGTTGCTTTTAATGTTTCAGGTATAACCTGGGTCCTGGTTTACAGGACAGACAAGTACAAGAGACTGAAAGCGGAGGTGGAAAAACAGAGTAAAAAACGTGAGTATGGCAACATCCTTTAGGTACAGTTTCAACAGGTCAAGTTCACTGAATGCATGTTCACAGTAAATATTTTAGGAGCACCAACTGATACAAAAACTTTATAGGAATACAAAGATGAATCCGATTTGAATTGAAGGCTATGTAGAGTTATATGCAGTATTGGAAATTTTTGTGCAAAATGTATAATACAAATGGCAATAGAGCAAGGGACATGAGAAGTTCGAGTTATGTGCTGTGGTGGTTCTAAAGAAGAGATCCTGTTCAGTTGTGAGGAGCCATGGAAGCCTTTGTGATGGAGATGGCCTGGTCCTCCTTCTTGGATAGTTAGAATTTGGATAGACAATGAGCTGGAGGTAGGAATTCCAGGCGAAGAAAATCAGATATGTGCAAAAATATGGAAATTGTAGTGAGAAGATGTGTTTAGAGAACAATGGGTCATTATGATTAGTATTCAGGTGAGCAGTGTCTTCAGGGATAAGGCAAATTTCGGTTGTGAAATTTGATTTGATCAGTTGAAGGACAGTTTGAGTAAAAGGTTAAGAACAAGTACAGTTTGTGGTCTTTGAATAAAGCAGGAACTCCACAGGACACAGCTGAGGGGACTGCTAGAGGTTTAATGTGAATGGTTCTTTATAGGCTTTTTTTCTTTTTAAGATTTTATTTATTTATTTGAGAGAGAGAGAATGAGAGATAGAGAGCACGAGAGGGAAGAGGGTCAGAGGGAGAAGCAGGCTCCCCGCTGAGCAGGGAGCCCGATGCGGGACTCGATCCCGGGACTCGATCCCGGGACTCCAGGATCATGACCTGAGCCGAAGGCAGTCGCTTAACCAACTGAGCCACCCAGGTGCCCTCTTTATAGGCTTGATGTGCTTTCAGTGTTCTTTTCTGCCTTATAAAGATTAAATATAACTTTTATATCTTAAAATTCCTCTGACTTTCTACATCCTGTGACATCTTTATGTCTTCATAAGGGTTTAAAGTTTTCTTCCTTACAATATCTCACTTGATCCACATAGCAACCATTTGTGATCAGTTGTATAGATATTATTCTCTCTTTATAGAAAAGGAAAGTGAAGCTCAGAGAGGTTAAATGACATACTAATCTCATAGAGCAAACAAAGAATTAGAAACCAAACTCAGGCTTTTTAAATTATAGTTTACTGGTCCTTGACTTATTCAGTGTGGATAATGCACCTCAACATGTTAAAAACCAAGCTCATTATCTTTACCTTCACAAACGTGATCCTCCTCTGGTATTTCTCTACGTGACGAATGGTACCTCCATGCTTCTGATAGTGCAAGCCAGAAACCTTGATACACTTTCTTCACTTGGTTTTCAGGACATCACACTCTCTTGGTTTTGCTCTTACTTTGCAGGTCATTTTTTTTTTTAAAGAGAGGTAGGGGATTCGGGAAAGGTAGAGGGAACGTGAGAGAGAATCTTAAGCAGGCTCCATGCCCAGCACAGGGCCTGAAGTGGGGCTTGATCCCAAGACTCTGACCTGAGCTGAAATCAATAGTCAAACTCTTAACCGACTGAGCCATCCAGATGCCCCTTGCTGGTCATTCTTTTGCAGTTTCCTTGTTGGTTCCTCTTTTCAACCTCTTTTTGGGCACCCGAAATTTGTTTTTACCCCCCTACACTCACTCCCTTGGTGAATTTAGTCATGTGCTCTATTTGTGAGTGGCTCCCAGATTTATATCCCTAGCCCTCTCTCCTTAATGCAAGATCTGTATATCCTTATAATAACATTTGTATGGTGAGCGATGGCAGCTACACTGTGGTGACCATAGCATAATGTGAAGAGAAGTTGGATCACTATGTTGTACACCTGAAATTAACATTGTGTGTCAACTATGCTCAAATAAAGATTCACATATCAATTTGTCAATTATACTGTAATGTCGAATATACATTTCAAACCCAACATGTCCAAATTGAATACTATTTCCTCACTTAAGGCTGTTGCATTCGTAGCTTTCAGGATCTTGGTCAGTGGCAGGTCTATCCCTCTACTTGCTCAGGCCATAATCCTTGTGCAGTTATCTTTAACCCTTCTCTCACACCCCACATCTAATACTCTTGGGCTGTCTTGAGACATATCCAGAGTCTGACCACTTTCCATCACCTCCATTGATAACTACCTTCATCCTTTGCATGAATTATTGCAGCAGCCTCCCACAAGTGTTCCTGTTTCCCTATAGTCTGCTCCCAAGATAACAGCTAGAATAATCTTTTTTTTTTTTTTAAAGTAGGCTCCACATCCAGTGTGGAGCCCAATGCAAGGCTTGAACTCAGGACCCTGAGATCAAGACCTGAGCTGAGATCCAGAGTCAGATGCTCAACTGACTGAGCCACCCACGTACCCCCAGAATAATCCGTTTTAAAACTATTAGATCATGTCCCATCCTTGTTCATAACCCTGTGATGGTGTCCCATTTTCACTCAGGAACAGCCAGAGTCCTTACAGTGGCCTGTGGAGCTTCCCCTGTTAACTGCTCTGATATTCTTCTCTCACACACTCTGCTTCAACCACACTGACCTTGCTATTCTTCTCTGTACATCAGCCACACTCCTGTCTCGAGAGCTTTCTACTGGCTGTTACCTCTGCCTAGCATGTTCTTCTCTATGATATCGGCTTAGTTAGCCCTCGTATCTTCTTCAAATCTTTGTTCAAGGTTTACTTCTGTGAGTCTTGACCACCCTCTTTAAAACTGCAGTCTGCTCATCTCTTCTACCTCTGCTGCTCCTCACCTCCATCTCCATCTTTCCCCCCATGGCTCTTGTCACTTTCTAATGTATTATATGATCTATTTATGTATTGTGTTACTGTTTATTGTTTATCTCCACCTGCTAAAATGAAAGCTTCACTAGGAAGGCGTTTTTGTTGTTGTTCTGATATATCCTGTGCACCTAGAACAGTGGCACATAGTAAATGTTCAATAAATATTTGCTGATTTGAATACTTTCTTCTCTCACCCTGTATGTGCAGTCCACCATCAAGCCCTGTTACTGTTCTCCTCCAGGAAAGTTTGCTCTCTCTCCACATCTCTCCAGTTCTGCCGCCACCACATAGTCTAAACGTCTGTCATGTTTCCTATGATCTACTGCAATAGCCTGCTCTTTGGTCTCCCTGCAGCCACTCAAATTTATTCTCTACAGTACATCCAAAGTAATTTTTTTTTTAAGACACAAATCTTATGTTACTTGCCCTTCTCAAAATACTTTATTTTTCCCCATTGCTTTTCGGATAAAGGTGGGGCTTGCAAGGTCCAGCATGGTCTGGTGCCTCTTCCCTTCCCCTGCAACCACATCCTGTATCAGGTTATCCCTTGCTGTCTATTCTCCAGCCACTCGGGCCTTTTTTCCATCCTCTGGACTAGTCTTTTTCCTACTGTGGGGCCAGGCCTTATCTGCTCTTCCCTCTAACTGGAATAACTTTCTCTTTTTGTCTAGTAGGAACTCATTGTGTCTAGTAAACTCCTACTCATTCTTTAGCTCTCAGAACCTTTATTTAGTCTTTCAGAAGGGTCAGATCTTCCTATTATGGGATCTACTTTATCCGTAGACGTCTCCTTAAAACAGATTTATCTAGCCTCAGTCCAGTCCCCGAGAAGACCAGGTTAATGTTCACAGTACCATCTTATGTTTCTGTTCTCTGGCCTTCTTATTTTTTGTGCAGTAATGGTTAAGTGCTAAGTAGTTACGTTATGGTCCTTCTGGGAAGGGAAAGAAAAATTTTTGTTTCTTTGGTTAATATTAATGATAAAGTGTAAAACATTCAATGTTTTCTGTCAGTTTTGTCTTTTAAAATGTTATTCGGTAACATCTTGTAGAATTTGATTTAATTTCCTTTTATGATCTCATACTAGTAGGTTCACTCTAAGTGTCTTTCTCCCCCATAGGTATATGTCATGTTTTATCTTTTTGTTTACATAAAAGAGTACCAGTACTTAGACACCAGTGCATATATTGAAAGTACAAACACACAAACACATTTTATTTTAGTCAGAACTTTACTGTTTCACTTGCAATATTGGAGTCAAATCGAATTTTACATCTCTTTGTTAAAGTAGTAATACTAATTTTAGAATTCAGATAGCATAATTAATGTACTAAGAGAAAAAGTCTTACCTGCCAATTCTCTTTGATGCAACTTTTAGAAATAATACACATACTGTACTGTTTGCTAGTAAAGGAAGTATGCTAAGATATTATACAGAACAAAGAATGTAAATTAAGTAAAGGTAATTTTTGACATACCTATTTTTAGTCCGTTAATAGGTGGACTATGATAGGTATATAGATGATAGTAAATGTAAAATATAAATATATTACATTATTTCTCTTTACAAGGTTATTTTTACTCTATCATCATAGTAACTGAAATGCATTCAAAGAAGTTGGTCTTAGCTTCTTCTCTCTGTTTTTAAGTAATCTCTGTGCCCAGTGTGGGGCTCAAACTCGCAACCCCGAGATCAAGAGTTGCATGCTCCGCTGACTGAGCCAGCCAGGGGCCCTGGGTTTAGCTTTTTTGATTCTCTTGATCTCCCTACCCTATGCATATGTCTGTCTTGCCAGTTTTCTGTGTTATAATTGTTATTCAATTATTTGCCCTCACTAGATTACTTTAGAGGGCAAGGATCATGTTTATCTTTGTATCTACTTAGAATAATGCCATTACTTAGGCACCAATAGCTGAATAAATGAATTCCTACCTTCTATAGTGAATATGAGAGTGGAACTATAATGAACCTTAGTTATCTGAGAGAGCAGAATTTGAAAATTGTGCTTAGACTCAACCTACGGCAATCACCCTCAGCTGATGGTCTGAAAGCCATCTTAGTTTTTATTACATTTCAGTAGTTACTATTATTGTGTCCTTATGCAATCCTTTACGGGTGTTTGATGCTTCCAGTGTTGTTGTCTTAGTCTTAGATTGTTGTGTCTGCCTTCTGTCAGCAGCTGTGGGAGCAGATCGGTTGACTTGCTCAGGACCATAATGAAAGGCAGTGTGTAACTTTTTTGTGAGCTTCTCTCATTGGTTCAGCTGTGATAAAGCATCCTTCATTTCTTTAGTATAATGCATAATTAATTTTTACTGTTACTGTGTTGTTTACAGTGGAAAAGAAGAAGGAAACAATAACAGAGTCAGCTGGTCGACAACAAAAAAAGAAAATAGGTAAGATAAATTATTGGTATACACAAAATTCAGAAAAACAAATTTTGGAAATTTGGAAAGTTTAAAATTGGAAAAAATAAATTCTTAGGTGATGAAAATATAATAAAGTTGTTAACAGTAGTAACTCATGTTTGTATAATTTTGTGGTTTACAGAGCACTTGCATACATATCTTACTTGATTCTCTCTTGTCCATTTTGTAGGGTACAGTCAAGCAGTTGTTGCTGTTTGCTCTTAGCTTTTGAAATTTTAGTTTTAGTAAAATGATGCTGACAGTTGTGGCTTTTGAATTTGGCTGAGGGTTCTTGGCACAGTTTGTAAAAGTGTATTTTTTTTTCATATCTGAGTTGATTATTTCCAGTTAAGGCTGAGTTACTTGTATTGTTGCCATGACTTCCTTATGGAGAATTGACTGGTGATGTAAATCCACCAGGGGGTAGGAAATTTACAGCTGAGTAATTTTTATCTGGTCTGAAAAGGAATGACATGTTTTTGGTTTTTCAGTGTAATTTAGAGCTTAATTACAGAATGTAATTCTGTTCCAAAAAGACAATTTATAAATGATTAGATATGATTTATATTTATATTTTATGATGCTTCCTGATTCTGAGATTAGGAAAAAAAAACTGTGAAACTGTGTGTTTTGTTCAGAAACTATGTCTCTACGTACGTCACTGCCATTATATCCTAGAAGAGAATTCTACCAGGCTGGACTATGCCACTATCCTGTTCTGATTAAAGCTTTTGAATTTAGTGTTTCCAATGTTTTCTAAATGGCCTACTCATTTAGTTCTGTGGCAGGATGCTATCGTATGTCTACTCTGTGTCAGTTGCTCTGGTGGGTCATAGAGAAACAAAGTAGAAAAAATTCTATTAGGAAGTCTGTCTAGAGAGGGAAAACAGACCAGTGCAGTATAGTAAGTGCGTTCATAGAAATATATTCTGAGTGTTAAAAAAGTAAAGAGAAAGGATTTCTAAACCAAACTAGGGGATTAGGTTTTCTTGAAGAGATAATATTGAATCTTGAAGATTTAGTGTGAATTACTTAAATAAAAATATAAATAAATAAAATAGTGGTCAAAATTTATTGAGCACTTGCCATATGCAACACGCTGAGGTAAACACTTTATACATGTTTTAGAATTCTCTGAACAATTAATTGTATGTAGTAGTGAAGAGTGTTACTTCATTTTTATAGATGAGAAAAATGAAGATTGAATTAAGTAATTTGCCCTCAGTCAGTCATTCAGTGATAGATGGGATTAAGTTAGTGGTAGAGAAGGGGTTTGGCTCTGGTCGTTTGTAACTTTAGCATCCAATTTTAAGCGCTATACATTCTAGGCAGGACAGGCATATACAAAACTATGGGGGGATCAAATAGCAAGGTGTATACCTGGAACTATAGTTTAGTATAACAAACAAAAGAAGGTATGTATAAAGTATAGACAGATGAGGCTAGAGAAATAAGTAGAGCCTGTTCATAAAGATCTTTATAAATTAAACTAAGGTAATGAGATTAACTTGTATCCAGAAGGCTTTCCATCTTTCCATAACCATTAAAGGACGTAAGCAGAGGATTGACATCAGATTTTTTTTTTTAAGATTTTATTTATGGGGCGCCTGGGTGGTTCAGTCGCTAAGCGTCTGCCTTCGGCTCAGGTCATGATCCCAGGGTCCTGGGATCGAGCCCCGCATTGGGCTCCCTGCTCGGCTCCCTGCTTCTCCCTTTCCCACTCCCCCTGCTTGTGTTCCCTCTCTCGCTCTCTCTCTCTCTCTCTCTCTCTGTGAAATAAATAAATAAAAGCAGGGAGTGTTCTTCCTTTTAAGGAGGACAACTCTGGCAGTAGTTTGGAGATAAATGAGAGAGGGGATAATTTTGGAGGCAGGAAGTCATGAGGCTTTTTAAGTAACTCAGGTGCAAAAATGGCAAGAACCTGAACTTAGGTACAGGCAGTGGTAATGGAATAGAAGGTAGAGATTCAACCGATCTAGAGAAGTAGGAATAACAGGACTTGATGACTGTTTAGATGTAGCATGTGGAGAGAGGGATGAGTCTACAAAGAAGTCCAGATTTCTGATTTGGAGAGGAAATGTTGGAGGAGTAACAAATTGGGATGGGGAAGGGAGCTATCATAGAGGGATAAAGGCTATAAACAGACTTTAGAATCCTATGCTTGTAAGTAGTAATTGAATTCACACATGGTGAGTTCATATACGGGGAGACCATGCAAAGTAAGACAAGGAAAGGGCTGAGGATGGAGAGAGTCTTGAGGAAACAGGGAACAGAGGTGGAGCTCAGCAAAAGTATTGCCAGAGAAGTTGGAAAGGGTTTGTCGTAGCTGTGGGGAGGGTTTCAGGGGACAGAGAGGGTCCAAGGTGTTAATTGTCTTAAGAGGCAAAACGAGAGTAGCAAGAATGATTTCATTGGCGTGATGGGGGACAGAAGCCAGATTGTCTAGGTGAGGAGATAATGCGTGGTGAGGAAGTGAAGGCATTGAACATGGATCATTCTTTCAAGTTGCTTTACTGTAAAGGATAGGAAAGATATAAAAATGGAAGGCAGATTGCTCTCTGCCCTTAAACTGACAACACAAACTGTCTAAAATGTAAATTACCTGAACATGGGATACACTCCCTAAAATTACTTCTACTCTATTTCACCTTCACATTTGTACTATTAGGCATGTGGTGAAAAACCCAGCCAGATAGAATTTATTGTAATACTACTGTGAAATACGTTTGAGAACATTATTTACAACATCACGATGTTCTCTTGATGAGCAGTTATGGAAACTTTCTATTAGTTTTCAATGTCAAGAAAAACAGTGTTAGGGGCGCCTGGCTGGCTCAGTTGGTAGAGTGTGCACCCCCTTGATCTTGGGGTTGTAAGTTTGAGCCCCATGTTGGGTATAGAGATTACTTAAAAATAGTAAAATCTTAAAAAAAAAAGAAAAGCAGTGATTCTCATAAATAATTGATTTACTTTTATTTATTTTTTTTAAGATTTTATTTATTTATTTATTTGACAGAGAGAGAGAGACAGCGAGAGAGGGAACACAAGCAGGGGGAGTGGGAGAGGGAGAAGCAGGCTTCCCACAGAGCAGGTAGCACGATGTGGGGCTTGATCCCACCATGACCTGAGCCGAAGGCAGACGCTTAACAACTGAGGCACCCAGGCACCCCCTACTTTTATTTTGTGGACTTTGCTTGAACCGATGGGTTTTTTCCCCCTTTGAACTAGTTGCTAATGAGTATAGAGTCAGATTTGCTGTTCATCTCTAGCAACTTTCCATGACCAATTCAATGTATTTCTGTGAAATGACTCTATCTACAGTTTTGTTATTATGCAACCCTTACTTTCCCTTTCTTCAGGTCCCCACTTGAGCTTCTTTACAAGAATATAGACAGTAGTTGCGGGGGGAACTATGGAAAGTGACCCCGCTGCACTGAAAAAAGGAAGTTTTCAGTACGAGGGGAGTGCACAGCGCAATGGTAGGGTTTAAGAGAAGCAGAATGCCACTGATTTTACTAGGTGAAGCTCTTTGATGATGGTCTTAGGTAGAACCATGAATTTGAAGCTGAAATGTCTTAAATTTGAACTAAAGATTTTTTTTTTAAGATTTATTTATTATTTGAGAGAGAGAGAGAGCATGCGCTCACGGGGGGAGGGGCAGAGGGAGAGAGAGAGAGAATCTCAAGCAGACACCCCGTGAGCTCAGAACCTGTCATCGTGGGGCTCGATCTCAGGACCCTGACATAATGACCTGAGCTGAAATCGAGTCAGACGCTTACCCGACTGAGCCACCAGGGTGCCCCTTAGGTTCCCCATTCTTTTTTTTTTTTTTTTTTTTAAGATTTTATCTATTTTTATCTGAGAGAGTGAGCGTGGGGGGGAGGGGCAGAGATAGAGGGAGAAGCAGGTTCCCCACTGAGCAGGGAGGCTGATGCAGCACTTAACTGGCTGAACTACCCAGGCACCCCTGGGTTCCCCATTCTTAATTTCAGGTGCAGATGTTTTCGCTGTTTTACATTTCCCTCTCACAGAAGGGAAACAAATTTACTTTGATATATGAATTTTATTTAGCTCTTTGGCTACATACAAGTTACCTCAAGTAATAAGGGGTTTATTTTCAGAATATATGGGATCCAAAACTCAGGGAACACTGAAGTAACTGGTTACAGGAAGGCAGCAACTGTGTTAAAGCCAGTCTGGTAGGCAGAGCAAGCCCTGAGATGAAGTGAGACAGTGGACTCCAATATCTTTAAGGCTGCACTACTAATTAATTATTTTTTAGAGAGGGGGAGAGGTGGTGGAGGGGCAGAGGGAGAGGGAGAGGGAATCTTAAAGCAGTCTTCATGCCTAGCATGGAGCCTGATGTGGAGTTCAGTCTCACAACCCTGAGATCATGACCTGAGCTGAAATCAAGAGTCAGATGCTTAACCAACTGAGCCACCCAGGCGCCCCTGGGGCTGCACTATTAATATATACTTCTCTCTCTTTTTGTTGTTCAACTTCCCCCACTTTCTCTATAGTGTTTTTCTAGCATTTAGGTTTTGCCTACACCTAACTTTTGCTTGTATCCTAGGATTCTTCCTATGTCAGTATTACTCATAATGTGCTCTGTAGACCCCCAACATCAGTGTTGCTTGAGATATTAAGAGTGAAAGGTTCTGAATCTTCCTCCCAGACTACTGAATCAGAATCGCTGGATGTGGGACCCAGGAGTCTGCTATTTTAACAAGCTTCCCAGACATTCTTAGACAAACTAAAGTTTGAGAGCCAGTGCTATATTGTAATTTTTCTGTTTCTGCTCCCACAGTTGATTTACTATTCCAAGATTTTCTGGTTTAAATTTCTGAGAGAAGCAATCTGGTTGGCTCAGCTCATCTCTTTACACCATAGGTCACGAGAAGGCATATGGATTGGCTGCCTTTTAGGTCAGTAGTGGCAGGGCAGGGGTGATAGGAATCTTTGAATGGCTGACCCTCAACAAAGACTATGGTAGGAGGCAGATAGCCCCAGAAGATGGCTGGGGAAGGGAGGGTAGGCATTCCGAAGCTTGAGTGAGTTGGGGTGGGTATCTCTTTTCTTAGTGACTTGGAGATATGGGAGGAAATTTTTGAAATTTAATTTATTTTGGGCCCTGAATTTATATATTCATTCTAGGCCTTTATCTATACTATTTGGATTTTCCATAAAAGAAGACTGCCTCAGGCATTTAGTTTAAATTTTGTTTCCTCTCCATTACCAAATCTACATGAAATTTCAAGATTATATTAATTGGTTTTCCATTCAAGATAACTCAGAATGTAGAACTGCCATGGGATACCTAATTCTTTTAATCTATAGAGTGGGACCTGCTATTTTGATCATCTCTTCCTTATTTGAGAATGTTCTCCTCTCAAAACTGTTGGTTGGATCTGACCACCCAGTTGCCTCCTATATTGATTTCCATTCTTTGACAGAAAAAAGACACTGGTTATTGACTAAGGTAAATGATGAAGTGTTCCTTTCTTAAATAAATTATGTTACCTTGTTGTACACAACCTGATGCTGTCAAGTAAAAATGTATAATAGATTGGCTTAATGTCTGTTCATTCTGTGGTCAGAATAGATGTCATCATTGGTACTAGTTGATTCCCATAGCTGCAAGAAATATAGCTTCCTTTTAATTAGAGTATTTCCTTTTAGAATTTAAAATTTTCCTTTTGCCTGTCATCTGGGATAACAAGTCATTCTAAAACATAAATGTAGCTTCTTCATATTTCTAGTTTCTTCTCTCCATGAAGTTTCCTCAGCTTTCTTAGAGGTTGTATTCCCAAAATTCAGTAGTAGGAGGGTGTATAAAATTCCTGTCAAATGGAGGGATTGAGGCATGATTTTCCCCTGTGTTAAATCCTAAGGTTCCTGCTAATAAACAATTCACATTATCATTTCAAAATAAATTGCTTGCGTTTATTTTACCTGCTAATGTGATGTTTTTAAGAATTATTCCCCTGGGGAAACACAATTTCTTTTTAAGGGGAAAGCAGCTTCTTTTTTACATAATAGCAGTTGTATGTTTATTAGCTATTGATAATGCACGAATTCTGTAATACTTTTTTTTAATTTAATTTTATTATGTTATGGTAGTCACCATACATTACATCATTAGTTTTTGATGTAGTGTTCCATGATTCATTCTTTGCGTATAACACCCAGTGCTCCATGCAATACGCTCCCTCCTTAATACCCACCACCGGGCTAACCTATCCCCCCACCCCCTTCCCCTCTAAAACCCTCAGTTTGTTTCTCAGAGTCCATAGTCTCTCATGGTTCGTCTCCCCCTCCGATTCCCCCCCTTCATTTTTCCTTTTCTACTATCTTCTTTTTTTTTTTTTAACATATATTATTTGTTTCAGAGGTACAGGTCTGTGATTCATCAGTCTTACACAATTCACAGCGCTCACCATAGCACATACCCTCCCCAGTGCCCATCACCCAGCCACCCCATCCCTCCCACCCCCCACCACTCTAGCAACCCTCAATTTGTTTCCTGAGATTAAGAGTCTCTTAGGGTTTGTCTCTCTGGTTTCATCTTTTTTCATTTTTTTCCTCCCTTCCCCTATGATCCTCTTGTCTTGTTTCTCAAATTCCTCATATCAGTGAGATCATATGATCGTTGTCTTTCTCTGATTGACTTATTTCGCTTAGCGTAATACCCTCTAGTTCCATCCACATCGTTGGAAATGGCAAGATTTCGGGGTTTTGATGGCCGCATAATATTCCATTGTATATATATACCACATCTTTATCCATTCATCTGTTGATGGACATCTTGGCTCTTTTCATAGTTTGGCTGTTGTGGACATTGCTGCTATAAACATTGGGGTGCACGTACCCCTTCAGATCACATTACATTTGTGTCTTTGGGGTAAATACCCAGTAGGAAAGCAGCTTCTTTTAAAAAAATTACTTTTTTGGTTTTCTTCTTTCACTTGCCACACCATGCTTGGTTGGAGTTTGGGTTTTTCTCACTCCTGGGCTATAACGTTCTTTCCAGGCTACTTCGTAGCAAGTTGAGTCTTGAGCACCACCTCCCACTGGAACCCAAAGATCTCGGAGGAGCTTCGGTTTGTGACTAGGCTTTCAATGGATTTGCCAAAGCAGCTTTACCCAACCTGGGCCCTGGGATCATCTCAGATGCCCAGTGAAGAGAATTCCCAGGAAGGCTCAGCTGCCTCTCAAATTATCTCTGAAGTATTAATAAAGAACCTTAGTAAATTGACTCTTGACCCTAGTATCAAACTCCCTTCCCCTCTACCAGAATATCCATCCTAACAGCAGGACAAAGAGAAGAAAGCACAGGGGCTCGTTGGCCACATCCTCAGCAGCAGGAGGGGTGGAGTAAGGACTTTGTTAACTGCTCGGAAAGAAAGGATGGAAAGGATGATATGAGTGATTCGGTACCAGCGCTACTTCGATCAGCTGTCCAAGCTTCAGAAAGATCTACAGCAGAAGGAAATTGAGGGTAAATCAAGAGTGGAAAGATTTAGATGTAGCTGTCATTATTGCCTGTATCATAAAGATCTTTCTGAGGATACCAGCATGGAGAATAATTATGACATGGAGCCAATGTAAACATAAACTTTATTCTTATACTGTTTCTTCTTGGTAGTAATTTTAGGATCATTTTGTGGCATCTTGGGAAAGCTGCTCTGTGTTAAGGCAAACTGTATAATATTTTGATAATCTGTGATACAAGGTCTGGCTTTTGTGTATCTTTTCTACCTTGATACCAGTAATTTGTGAGGAATCCTATAGTTTGCATTTAAATGACTTCAGTATACTTCTTTTTGATTTGACCTAAGGAAGTACTAATAGGTTTTGAGTGTTGCTTGTGTGTTTGAGAGGCCTGAAGTCATTAAGATAAAACCTAACATCAAAAATTGGAAGCCAAGTAACTTGTGTAGAAGGAATACACAGAAAGCATTGGGTGATTTGGTTAGAGCATAATAAGGGCAGGGTGCTTACACTAGATTTTCCGGTTTTCAGCAATCGTAATAAAATTTTTTTGATGTGCTATTTCAGTTTTCAGTAGCAAATGTGTGTAGAGGGTCTTATTAAAATTGAGACTTATTTGAATACCTCTTAAAAAAAGGTATTTTTTTCAAAATGGTTTATTAGAACTTGGGTTATTCTTATATAAACCATGGATTACATGGTTGTATTGAGAGGCCAGTCTTCATAAACTTATCTAACCCAGAATGGAACATAAAAACTTTATTTATTCTTAGGAATAATTGCTTTTGTTTTGTTTTTGTTTTGGTAATATTGGCAACTAAAAGCAAAATTGAATGTGAAATGACATTTTAAAATTCATTTAAACCGTTGAGGCTTAAAGAAAAGTGGATTCATTCATTCATTTATTCATTCAACGGAGAGAGAGCACAAGCAGGGGAAGTGGAGGTGGAAGCAGAAGAAGCAGGCTCCTATGTGGGGCTCGATCCCAGAACCCTGGGATCATGACCTGAGCTTAACTGACTGAGCCACCTAGGCGCCCCAGAAAAGTAGAGTTTAATCAGGATATAAGAGCTACAAACTTTAAAAATAAAAGGGTGTTTTAAGTACTTTAAAAGGACTTAAACTCTTCACTTCTTATTGTGTCTAATAGAATATCCTTGCAAAACTTGAATCTTATATATATATATTTAAAGATTTTATTTATTTATTTGACAGAGAGAGACACAGCTAGAGAGGGAACACAAGCAGGGGGGAGTGGGAGAGGGAGAAGCAGGCTTCCCGCTGAGCAGGGAGCCGGATGCAGGGCTTGATTCCAGGACCCTGGGACCATGACCTGAGCCGAAGGCAGACGCTTAACGACTGAGCCACCCAGGCGCCCTTGAATCTTATATTTTAAAATAATGAGAATGAATAACAAACAAATCTTTGCCCAGCAGTTATTAGAGTCAAGGTTTGGTAGTCATAATAGAAAAGAAAGAGAGAAGGAGTTTAATGATTTTCTAAGAGTTGAAAGAAAAAAAAAAGAGCCGTTAAAAGAACATGTGTGGGGGGAGAGAGGATATGAATATGAGCATCTGAGATGCGATTAACGGAGTGGGGAGAGGAGAAAAATGAAAATGGACTTTAGATCAGGTATTTCCCTAGCAACCATTTAAAGGTATCATCAGTTTTGGGGGGTTAGTGGAAGAAGGAGAGGTATATAAAGCTAAATATGGCTTAATGGGGATATTTAGAAGTTTATTGTTCATAACTTGGGGAGTACCTGAAATTGTTTCCCTACTGGTAACATTTCTGTTAGATCGGATTTGCTCTTTCTCAAATGGGCATTTTTGGATTTCTGAAGACTGTTATATTGTCCTGGACATTTGAATATTAACTTCCTTGTTTTTATAATGTTTGTGCTTCTTGAGGCATCTTAGCATTTCCTACCCACAAACAGATAAGGTTCATTTCAGATGAAATTTTGCATGTATAGTGTTTCCCTGTTAAATATATTTAGTTTGTTGTTTCTTTATACCATTTCTTCTTTTTGTCCCTTTTCTCTACAGAGGCATCCTTTTTAAAATCAACTTTACCTTTTTATATACTATCTTTTTTGTTCTAGTCTGTTGGGAATGGTCCCTAGTGAAGAGTGGAGTCACGAGAGTATATAAGGTAGCCTCAGACATAATCAGCTGTTAGCTGTCCATGAATAAAATCCCTGTGCTGAGAATTAGTCTTAGCTACTGCTGCTCTCCCATCCAACTAAATCTTGTGTAGCTGATAGTGCTGTGCCATGAATTTATCAGAGATAGGTAGGAGGGAAAGCAAACATCGAAGATATTTGTATCTTTCACCTCCTCCAGAACCAAGTGAATATTAACTTATTTTTGAATTATTTGAAACCGACTAAAACAACTTTGTGTATGGTAGGTATTTAGTAACAATAGCATAATCCTGTGCTGCTGTATTATTAAGCCGTGTAAACACACTGTCTATTTACGGTTACTGTTTCTGTGTGGACTTAGCTTCAGAAAAACTGTCACCTCAGTTTGCTGTCAACTTTTAGGCTCTTTGTGCTTCTTCTGTCTATTCAAGCTATTAGCTTCATCATAAAGGACTTACCCCTCCCCCCAAAAAGGACTACTTTCCCTAGAAAAGGATTTTTGGTATGCTGTATCTTCAGATCAGGTTTTATTATATTGCTGAATCATTCATGAAACAATATTGAGCACATTCTACAATGTTGAGCAGCTAACTACATGACAGTTACTGAGGATGGAGAGATAAAGAAGACAGAGATTTCTTGTTCTCCAGGAACCTTTCATCTAGTTCGGTTGATAGGTATGTAAATAGATCATTATAAGAGAATGTACAAACTCAGTATAATGATAAAGATGTGCATGAAATATTCTGGAAGCATAAAGAAAGGACTTCTAGTGTCTAGTACAGCAGTCATTAGCTACATTTGGCTTTTTAAATAATCAAAGTTAGGGCGCCTGGGTGGCTCAGTCATTAAGCGACTGCCTTCGGCTCAGGTCATGATCCTGGAGTCCCGGGATCGAGTCCCGCATCAGGCTCCCTGCTCAGCAGGGAGTCTGCTTCTCCCTCTCACCCTACCCCCTCTCATGCTCTTTCTCTTCATTCTCTCTCTCTCTAAAATAATTAAAAATCTTTAAAAATAAATTAATTAATTAATTAATTAAAGTTAAATGAAGTTAAAATTTTAGTTCCTCAGTCACACTGGTCACATTTCATTTGCTCAGGAGCCACATGTAATTAGTGACTACTTTATTGACAGCACAGATACAGAATATCTTCATAATTACAGAAAGCTCTATGGAACATTATTGAAAAGGAGGTGACAGAGAGCTGAGGCTTAAAGTTGAGTACTAGCTAGCCAGGAAGGTTTGGATAGGGACAGGGTAAAACATTCTAGGTAGAAATCCCAGTTGGTCGAGACTGAGGAGTTTCTTGGGATATGTGGTTTTTAGAGCTAAAACCGGAACAGTCCTGAGAAAACTGGGACAGTTGGTCACCCAAGTAGAAAGGACTTCATGAACAAAGACACTGGATCTAGAGAAAAGCTTCACATAGAGAGCAGCTTACACTTGTTTGGTATTGCAGGAACCTAACAGTTCATATGAGGGATTGGAAATGAGGCTGCAAGGACAGACATCAGACTTGCAGGTGATACTGGAACATGACCTTATAGGGATGAAAGGCCATGCCAGAATTTTAAGCTGGGGAGTATCATAATTTTGGTCAGCTTTACATTTTAGGTAGATCTGACGGGCAGCTATGTGGGAGATGAATGTGAGGGAGCAAGTTTGGAGACACTGAGATGCTAGGAGACTTGAAGTAATACAGGGTTAGAAATCCTAAGGACATGGTAGTGAGGAGGTGAGGGTTTCATAAATATTTATGAGGTATGTGGGGTGCCTGGGGGGCTCGGTCAGTTAAGCGACTCTTGGTTTTGGCTCAGGTCATGATCTCTGAGTCCCGGGATTGAGCCCCGCCTCAGGCTCCCTGCTCAGCAGGGAGTCTGCTTGAGATTCCCTCTCCCTCTCACCCGCCCCCTGTCCCCCCCAGAGCGTGCATGCTCTCTCTCTCTCTCTCTCAAATAAATACATCTTTAATTAAAAAAATATTTATGAGGCATAATTAATAGAATGTGGTGTTTGATTGGATGACAAAGGAGGGAGTCAGGGATATGCCATGGCTTCTAGCATAAGTGATGTCCTGTACCTTTCTTTTTATTTTGTAGTGGTAGTTCCTTCCCTCTCTAGTTATTTTATCCCTGTTTGCCTTCTCATCATCTCATACCCCAATCCTCAACCCCCCAATTTAAAAACATCTTGTTACATTGTAAGAGGACTGCCCAGATAGCAAAGCAGCTCCCATCCCCGAGATAGACCTTAGCTCCATTCCTTTTTGTTCATTTTGTTCCACAAATCTCCAGCATCCCACTCTCTCCTGCCCATATCCTTCCCTTCCAGGGAGAGCAAACTGGATAGGAGCAGTTCAGGGCAAGGGATCATGTCTTCATCCCGCTATGTACTGTTTAAAAACTACAGTTCAGGGGCGCCTGGGTGGCTGAGTTGGTTAAGCGGCTGCCTTCGGCTCAGGTCATGATCCCAGAGTCCTGGGATCGGGTCCTGGGATCGGGCCCCGCGTCGGGCTCCCTGCTCAGCGGGGAGCCTGCTTCTCCCTCTCCCTCTGCCTTCCTCTCTGCCTACTTGTGCTCTCTCTCTCTCTGTCAAATAAATAGATAAAATCTTTTAAAAATAAATAAATAAATAAAAACTACAGTTCAGTCTGCAAGCCAGCCTTCCTGTAGGCCTCTTTCTGTTCCTCCTTTCCTTCACCTGCTCAAATTTACTTGCTCTCACACCAGTTCATTCTAATGGTGTATTTTTTTTTTATTTTAGAGGATATATTTTTATTTTGTAATCTTCCTATGAGGGTGGGGATTTTTGTGTGTTTTATTCATTCGTGTATCCCCAGTACTCAGAAAAGTGCCTGGCATATAGTAGATAATCAGTAAGTATTTGTTGAATAAATTAATCCTGGTGATACCTGATCAGAGAGAGCAGTAGCATACTGTACATAGAGATTATTGGCTTGGGAGTTGGGAAACTTGAACTTTAGTCCTGGCTTTGCCACAGAGTGCTCACAGCGTCTCTACCAAGTCACTTCCCCTTCGCAAGACCTCAGTTTCTTCCTGGAAACAATGAAATCCCTTATATTGATGGAATACAGCAAATAAGGGCATTAATATACAGTTGAGACTTCGTTAAGCGGTTTGGGTTGTGTGTATATAACAACTTTCTTAAAATACATGTGAAATTTTCTGGCTTTCTAAGAGACTCACCTAGAAAACTATGCTTATTTTTAGAGTAATTAGTCTGTAATATGAAAGAACCTGAATTATTTATTTATTTATTTTTTAAAAATATTTTATTTATTTATTTGACAGAGAGAGACACGGCGAGAGAGGGAACATAAGCCGGGGGGAGTGGGAGAGGGAGAAGCAGGCCTCCCGTGGAGCAGGGAGCCCAATGCGGGGCTTGATCCCAGGACCCTGGGATCATGACCTGAGCCCAAGGCAGACGCTTAATGACTGAGCCACCCAGGCACCCCAGAACCTGAATTTTAAATTTGTCTTGATTGGCTTTTACTTTTAGACTCTGCTCTCTTGAAGAAACTGAAAGAGGGGGAAAACCATAAGAGATGAGTAACTCATATTTGAAACCTAAGTACAATCATTATGTTTACACTTTCCATCAGTGTAGTATAAAAGTATATCTTAATGTACAGAGTTAAGACACTTAATACCAGAGGTAATTTTTAATTAATCTTTAAAGATTTTTATTTAAATTGAAATATTTTGGTGCCCTGCTGCATTCGAATTTTCTAATATAAAGTATACAATATCACAGGTACTCAGCTCACCTTATTATTAAGTGACACTGAGACAAATGCTTTTATAGTCACTAGTGACAGTTTAACATCTGCTTTGTGCTCAGCGTTATGTATATTAACCAGTTTGTTCATTCTTTTCAGAGAGGCAAGAAGAGAAACTGAAAAATAACAACAGAGACCTATCCATGGTACGAGTCTGAAGTATAATATTGTGGTAAACCACACAATGTTTTATAGCATAAGACTCTGATTTGCATTAAATACATACTTACCTTTTCAGAAATTCACCCAATCATGTCATGGGTGTTCCTGGACCAGATGGAACTGAAAATATGCTTCTGGGCTTAAACGTCATTTCAGTAATAAGAGAAGCTCTTTTGGGCTGTCTCGGAGGTCATAATCTGTCCCTTTCACACAGTTCTTGATTAGCTGTGCCCTTCTGTTTCAAATGAAGTCGTTTGTTTTCTTTTTTTCTCATGTCATTGCTGAATCTTTGGTTTTCTGGTGACCTGTGTCACACCAGCATCTGAGTTGGAGCATTATAGATGGCCTTTACTGTTGCCTTTGTTCTTTAAGAGGCTTTTTGTTCTGCATGTCAGGCATACCATAAAGTGTAAAGAAAAATGATTTTATTACCCATTTACTCATCATTTTTAAAGAGTAGAGCTTGTTCAAGAGTTTTTCTAAGGCGTAGGTAGGCTAATTATATAGCTTGACTAATTTTTCTATTTAATTTCTGTATGTTTAACACAGGACATCTGAACTGTGCAACAGTTGTCTTTGCTTTCGGAGAGACCTTTGCTATACCATCTTCTGTTTCTTGCAATTTTATTGAGTAAAGCTGTAATTTAGAAGGGCATCTTTTTGAAAATAGCTTTTCTGTTGCATAGTTATTAAGTGTTTATAAGACCAGATTTGGGAACTACAGAAAGAAGAGAGAAAAATTGCTGATAAACCTGTCATCCAGGGCCCCAGGTTAGCTCAGTCAGAAGAGCATGCGACTCTTGATCTTAGGGTCATGAGTTTGAGCCCCATGTTGGGTGTAGAAATTACTTAAAAATAAAATCTTAAAAAAAAAAAAAAAAAAGAACTGTCATCCAGAGATAACGATTGTTAATCTTATATCTATATGATCTTTTGTTTATTTATACTTTTACCACTTAATGTAATTAAGTAAGAAGTTAACTGCAAGTAACAGAATACCTAACTAGCAATGATTTAAAGAGATAAAGATTTTTTTAACTTGTTCAAGAAGTCCAGAGGTTGGTAGTCCTGACCTGGTGTAGCAGCTCAGTAATGTTATTAAGGACTTAGGTTAGCCATAGATTATGGTTATTTGGTTATTTGATGGCATTTTATCCTTTATCTTCAGGCATTATGTTCTTCATTCCAGGCAAGAAGAATGGGCAAAAGGCCTAAAGGGATACTGGCCAGCTTTGTCCCTTTTAAAAGTCCCGTTCAGTACTTGTAGCTCACTGGCCAGAACTGGGTCACATGGCCACCCCAATACTATTCATCAGAAGGGGGCAAGGAGAAGGGCTTGGAGGTGGAGGGTGGATTAGTCAATAAACAGCTGGTTGCTATGGGAAGTGTCTTTTAAACATGACGTGAAACCGAAATTTTTGGGTGTGCCTTAGTAGTGGTTTTTTTTTAGTGTGAAATGACAGTTTGTTGGTCTCTTTATAGGTCCGAATGAAATCCATGTTTGCAATTGGCTTTTGTTTTACTGCCCTAATGGGAATGTTCAATTCCATGTGAGTATCCTTTAATAATATGGTTTTACCTAACTATTGCTCTATATGTGTATGTATTTATGATCAATTAACTTTTTTTTTAAAGATTATATTTATTTATTTGACAGAGAGAGATAGCAAGAGCAGGAACACAAGCAGCGGGAGTGGGAGAGGGAGAAGCAGGCTTCCCGCAGAGCAGGGAGCCCGATGCGGGGCTCGATCCCAGGACCCCCTGATGCGGGGCTCGATCATGACCTGAGCTGAAGGCTTAAGAACTTAGCCACCCAGGAGCCCCAGTTAACTTTTTTTTTAAGATTTTATTTATTTATTTGAGAGAGCACTAGAGAGAGAGAGCAAGCACAAGCGGGGCACAGAGGGAGAGGGAGAAACAGGCTCCCCACTGAGCAGGGAGCCCAATGTGGGATTCGATCCCAGGACCCTCGGATGATGACCTGTGCCAAAGGCAGACGCTTAACCGACTGAACCACCCAGGCCCCCCAGCAATTAACTTTTTTGGTAATATTTTATTTTGATACTTCAAATTTACAGAAAGGTTACAAAAATAATATACCCATTATACAGATTCACAGTTGTTAACATTTTGCTCCGTTTTCTTTCTTCTTCTATCTCCCCATATCATCTATGTATTCATTCATACATGCATCATTTATGTATTTTTCTTAATTATGCAAGAGTATGTTATGGGGTTCATGCCCCTTTATCCATAACTACTAATTTTTTTTTTTAAGATTTTATTTATTAATTTGACAGCACAAGCAGAGGGAGAGGGGAAGCAGACTTCGTGCTGAGCAGGGAGCCCAGTGCGGGGCTCGATCCCAGGACCCTGGGATCATGACCTGAACCAAAAGCAGATGCTTAACCAACTGAGCCACTCAGGAGCCCCCATAACTACTAAAATGTATATTTCCTAAGAACATGGACATTCTCTTATATAACTTCAATCCAGTTACCAAAATCAAGGAGTTTTGAGAGAATGCAATTATATGATAACTTTCTCGTCCTCTTTAATATCAAGGATCTTTTATGTACAAGGTAAAGACCCAGGTATTATGGGGCCTCTAAAAAGAATTTAATATGTCTTCTGTGTTTTTAAGTTACTAGCATACTGGTTCAAAACGAAGGTAGTCATATAGAGATGTTTGACTCTTAAAATAGTCTTAACAATGATAAAGTAAGTTACTGTTGTCTAAACTGGCAGATAGCAGGCCTGAGTAATTGTGGAACTGTTTTTGACAGAAACTGGGAAAATATCCAAAGATGACAAGCAGTCATTTATTACTTTTCAAGGCCCACATGAATCATCCCACAGGAATGAGAATTTCCCTCTCTCCTTCTTTTCCTTCCTTTCCTCCTACTCTTCCTCCCCCGCTTCATTTCTGTCTGTCTCTTCCTCTCCCTGCACCTCCCCCCTTCCTCGGGTCCATTCTTCCCTCCCCACCAGTTCAGTGCCTATGTTGTGCCAGGCATTGTGCTAGTACCAGAATATAACAAATAAGGTGTGGCCCCCGCCCTCAGTAATAATCAGTTTTATGGGAAGAAAGGCTAGATAAACAAATACCTTGATGGATGCTATAATAGAAATCTGTGTGAAGTGCAGTTGGGGGAAAAGGAGTGGCTATTTTTACTTAGGTGAGGGACTAGAGGTGGTGTCCACATGGTTTGAATGTAAAATTTCCTTTTAACTAATGATTACTAAAATTACAGACCTTTTGAGCTGAAAGGGACCTTTGGAAGATGAAATAACTTGCCTAGGGTATCTAGAAGTCTCATGATTTCTGGCTTATAATTTTAAACTCAGTACTCTTTCCATCCTGCTGTACTTTCATTTCTTGGGTGCATATCCCCATGAGTTACCAAGCAAAGCAAACACTGGAAGGTTTTATAGTTAACTACTGAGTGTCCGTGTAGCGACTCAAATCCACAAATATTCTTCTTCGAGTATTGCTTTCTGGACAGTATAGAGCTGGCTAAGTACTCATCTGTACTTTTTAAATTTGATGCTTCTACTTACTTTTCTCTTACTTCTGATGTTTTAAATAATATTTTAAGGTTAGTGTTGTGTCTGTGTGTCTGTTCTGATTGGCCTTAGCTTGATTGTATGATTTTTGTGACAGATTTGAGTCCTGCTTTGCTAGAGGTTCAGCATTTTATTTTATTCCTTAATCTAAATATATTACTAAATGAAGCTAATATATTTCTTTACTGAACTTACATTTATGTCTCCCTCTACTAGACCGTAAGTTCCTTATAGTCTTCTCATGTTGACAGTTTTCATATCCTTAGGGTTTTAGGGCTTCTATAGATATTTATTGAATAAATTTAAAAATATTTGTAAATATACACCAGTTTCTTCTGTCATGGTTTCTATACTATTCTGGGGTCAGAATTTGATGCCATTTGAAATGTGAATCAAAAAAATTTTTTAAAAGATTTATTTATTTGAGAGAGATGGCATGCATGAGCAGGGGGAGGGGCAAAGGGAAAGGGAGAATCTCCAGCAGACTTCCCACTGAGCATGGAGCCGACATGGGGCTCAATCCCAGGACCCTGAGATCACAACCTGAGCTGAAATTAAGAGTCCCAAGAGTCAGATGCTTAACTGAGCCACCCAGGCACCCCGTGAATCAAAAAATTTTTTAATTATAATTACTAATTTCCAAGATGTCAGTGGTTCATTTAGGAAAACACTAGTTAGTGAACCAATGACAATGGAACTAAATTCTCAAAAACCATGAGTCTGAATGTAGTTGATGAAAATGTCTTCGCGCGCACGCGCGTGCGTGTGTGTGTGTGTGGCTTAACAGAAGTTTATTTCTCATTCCCATAAAGCCTGTCACGGGACTGGGGGACTCTCCAGACCAGCTGCTCTCCATGTGGGGGGCTGAGCATTACAAACTGCTTTGAGTTTCTGGCCCCCGTGTCTGTATGGGCTTCCATGACTGAGACGGGAAGAGCACTAGCATCTTGCACCAACAAATAAAGGCTTTAGCCCAGATGAAAACTTCTTCTACTGACTCTTAGGTCATAGTTTATTTTGGCCTGGGATAGCTCAGAGTCTTGTAATAAGACAGGCTAATATCAGCAGTAAATATTGAGAGTGTTTATTTCAGTATTAACCTGTCAACAGCGTTTGGAAAAAATAATGCAAAATTGTGCACATCCTATTGACAGGTTAGTAATGTAAATTTAATTTTCAAAGACTATATCTCTTTAATGATGAGAGTGTTGACATTAGGCTTAAGTAGGGAGAAGTCTTGACTTGTAAACTAAGTTGTGAAACATGGAAATGAATCATTTTGGCTTATGGTCATTATTTACAGTAGGAGGTAATGTTAGATTACCTTTTTGGAAGAAATTGCCAGTTCTTTCATTCTTTTCTGTGATTAAAACTAGAGCCTGGCATACGGTTTTGATTTGAATCCATAGTTGGTTTAGTTACGAAATGAAGCTAATATATTTGATTATAGTCATAGAATCACATAACTGCAAAGTATTATAACGTATTTCTTATGTTTCTCCTTTGAGTCAATAATCATTTTCATTTGCCTTCCTTTGATTTTCTCCCTCCAGTTTTCAATTTTTTGTGAGTGTACTACATGAATATTTATAGGTTTCAACTATTTTTAATGTTTATTCAGGTCGAAAAGCTGCATGCCATTTTTTTTGCGCCTCATGCTGTGGGAGATAAAAGAAAAATTACCCAGCCTGAGCCCTCACACTGCTTATTCCCTTCAAATAGAATAGACATCTATATAGGAAATATTGATTTATTCGTTAAAAATTGACTGTTCTTTTTTTATGTAGGGGTCATTGTAATTTGTAGAAGATCCATTATAGAGAGAAATTTGAGAGAGAGAGAAATTTTATAACAATAACACCCTACCTCAGCTATATTTTGCCTTTTTCTTGGGCTGCAGAACAGCCTGTCCCTGGGCCTCAGAGAGGCTTATTTCTCTTTACATTATTTTTGAGACTCACTTGGAACCCATCATGTTCTCTGCCAAAGCAGCGCCCTTCCTGATACTTGTGTGTCTTTCAGTGGTGCTCATTTCTAGTCACCTGGAATTGAAAGCTTTATTGCTTCCCTTCTTCTCGTCCTTTCAGCGCACAGTTCTTGTGTATCTACCCTGTCCCACATTTAATGCTGGACACTGAGTTATCTCTAACATTGTCAGTCCTGTTCCATCAGTTAACAGTTCCTGTTTATTCTACCTCTCTGTGTCTGTCTAGCCATGCATCCACCTGCCCATCCTTCCCTCCCTGCTTCTCTTCCTCTCTTCTTCCCTCCTCCCTCTCCTCTTCATCCATGCTGCACCAGCTCTTATCCTAGTTTCAGCTCATTGCCTTTCCTCTCTGCTATTACCCCTTGATCTTGAGCTTGCCAGTAGCTTCCTAGCTGCTGTCCGTCTTCAGGTGCCTCCTGTCACTGCAGCATTAAGTTAACCATCCCCAAAAGCATGTTACTCATTGTCTAATAACCACATCTGCTACTGATGGAATAGTAACTGTGTGTTGGCCACTGTTGGCCTTTATATAGGTTGCCCTTGTAATCTTAACAGCCTTCCAAGATGAGAATTACAGTCTTTATTTTACTGATGAGAATGTGAGACTCCAAGTTACTTAATTTGCCCAAGGTCTCAAAGCTAGTAAACGTTGAGCTGGAATATAACTCATGTGTCTCTGACTCTAAAATCCTTATGTGGCATCATGCCACTCAGACTGCTGCCTTAAGTCCAAACTTTTTAACCTGGCTTTCATGCCGTTCCATGCTTTGGCCTCAGCCTGTTCTTCAAACTTTCTTTCTTTTTACTGTCTACAAACTATTGTGTTCTAACTGCACTGTTCACTGTTCCTGAGACACACATTCTTTCGCATGAATTTTTAGAATCACTCATGTGTCAGCTTCCCCTAAGATAATCCCATTCAAGTTTTGACTGATTTTATTCTATTTATGTATTAGTTTTGAAGTATTAGACATTATAATTATAATTTTTAATATTCCCATCTAGAAACGTGGTGTTTCTGCTAAATCTGTTTTATGTGCTTTTGTAGTTTCTTTCTAAATAGGTCTTGCATGTATTTTATATCTTCTAGCTCATTACTACAATAACATTTTTGTTATTTTATTCTGTAACTGACCATCTTGCTGAACTCTGATAGGTTCTAGTAGGTTTTAATTTGGTTCTCTGATTTTCTAGATAGATAATCATGATCAGACAAATAACTTGGTCTCATTCTTTCCAAATTTTCCCCTCCCTCCTTTCTTCCCTGCTACCTTCTCCTTCCCCTCTCTCGTTCTAAGCTGAATTGAATTAGAACAACCAGAAGAGGGGTGCCTGAGTGGCTTGGTCGGTTAAGCATCTGCCTTTGGCTCAGGTCATGATCCCAGGGTCCTGGGATTGAGCCCAGCATCGGGCTCCCTGCTCAGCAGGGAGTCTTCTTCTCCCTCTCCCTCTGTCTCATGGCTTGTGCTCAATCTTAAAAAAAAGAACAACCAGAAGAGGGTAAAATACTTAATGAAATACTAAAGATAGCCTAATAATGATGAGAACCAAATGAATAAAATATAATAGTTGTATTGCTGCTTTGATAATTATGAAATTTCTAGAGGACCGAGGTTTTCAAAGCTATATACAAGAACATGTGGGGGACAAAGCACTTCCCTCATCAGCAGAGGCCCCATGGGTTTTCTCTGCAGAATTTTCATAGCATTGTCACTCGCGTGAACTGTCTAGCACCAAACAGCAGTCTCTCGTGTGCTCCATGATGTCTTATGTATTTCCATTTTATTTTTCCACGCTTAAAGCTCTTGAGTCAAGGGCCACATCTGAAAAGCATCTACCATATAATTATTCAGCAACTGCTTGTTGATGACGTTTTTAGGCCTTAGACCAGTATTGAAATACCTAACTATTTATGCAGTTCATCAGTACAAGATAAAATATTAGATGCCTTTTCTTTAAGCTATAGAGATCAAAGAAGTCAAATACAGTATCTTCAGGAGGAAAATGTTACAAAAAGCTTCATTATATTCAAGCTTCTTGTAGAAGGCTACTGTTGGCAAGAAGGAAGACTGTTCTTTGTTCTTCAGTATACTATTTTTTTTGTCGACTTTCTTATTCAGAACACTGGCAAGAGTAGCTTTTTACTTGTTTTGTTTTGCAATACTGGTGTGGAGGTTCATGTAATGTAAGTGTTTTACTATTTATTCAAGTGCTGTATTGATTTTTTTTATAAGACCTTATTTTTTTAGAGCAGTTTTAGGTTTACCGGAAAATTGAGAGGAAGGTACAGAGATTTCCTGTATACCCTCCGCCCTATGCATGACCTCCCCCACTAGCAACATCCCCCACTGGAGTGGGGCACTTGTTACAGTTGGTGAGCCTGCGCTGACACATCATAACCACCCAGAGTCCACAACTTACATTAGGGGGTCCCTCTTCGTGTACATTCAGTGACTTTGGACAAATGTATAATGGCATGTATCCACCATTAGAGTATTGTACAGAGTAGGTTAACTGCCTTAAAAATCCTCTGCTCCAACTCTTCATCCCTTTCTCTCTCACCACCCCAACTCGTGGCAGCCACTGATCTTTTTACTGTCTCCATAGTTTCGCCTTTTTCAGAAGGTCATAGAGTTTGACTCCTACAGCATACAGCCTTTTCAGATTGGCTTCTTTCCCTTAGTAATATCCATTTAAAGTTCCTCCATGTCTTTATGGCCAATAGCCCGTTTCTTTTTAGCACCAAATAATATCTCATTGTCTGGATGTACCAGTTTATCCATTTACATTTGGATTACTTCCAAGTTTTGGGAATTATGAATAAAGCCACTGTAAATACCTGTGTGCAGGTTTTTGTATGCACATAGTTTTCAGCTCCTTTGGATAGATACCAAGGAGCACAATTGCTGGGCTATAATTCATATTTTTGTTCTGGTCTTTGTGGCCTGTGCATTTAAAAATATATGTTATCATTTGTCTAAGACTGTGAGCACCTAAAAGTTAAAGACTGTATCTCTGTTTTTTATAAGCTGGCATATGAAATGAGAAGTCTAGCACATATTTTGACTCTATTATTCAATTTTTAACTTAATTTCTCAGAGTGTCAACGTGTCATCTGTTTAGTGTGGAGTCCACCATCTCTAATATACCTTTTAATCTTTGATTTAATCTTAGAACTCATTGACAGCTGGCAGCTTTTAAGAAAAAAGCCTGAGGTTAGATAGGAGGGACTTGAATTTCCAGATTTCCAAAGAAGCAATAGGAGGTGCTGCTTGTAGCTATTTCTTTCTTTTTGGCTTTTCATTTTGGCTTATTTCCATAAAGCTGAAACATTACCATCTTAGAATTAGAAGAGATCTGAAGTCATTTCACAAATAACTTCTGTCCCAATACAAAAACCTCTTCAGTAGTACCTCTGGCAGATAATTTTCCACCCTCTCTTTAATTATTTCCAACAGTGAGGAGCCTGAGGGTTTCTGAGACAATATACTTTTATTGAGTAGTTTTTAGGGTCTGAAAGTAATTCCTTTTACTGGACCAAAATATGCCTTCCTGTACTTCTGCTCACGAGCAGTGGTCCTGCCCTCTGGAACCAGAGAGTAAGTACACTGAGAGAAATAATCTTACTAGGTTTAGTAATATCTATAAGCTATCTCTCTTTTTGCACCTTTCCCCTTCATTCCCCAACTCTTCTTTATTTTTTAAGATTTTATTTATTTATTTGAGAGAGAGAGAATGAGAGACAGAGAGCACGAGAGGGAAGAGGGTCAGAGGGAGAAGCAGACCCCCCGCTGAGCAGGGAGCCCGATGCGGGACTCGATCCCAGGACTCCAGGATCATGGCCCGAGCCGAAGGCAGTCGCTTAACCAACTGAGCCACCCAGGCACCCCACAACTCTTCTTTATTAGGGTAGACACCACTTCACTTAGCTATTCCTATGACAAGCTTCAAGTCTCCTGGAAAAATTAATTCATTAAAAGTACGAGTTCTTGGAAGTTTTTTTTTCCCTCATATCTGTGGCTGGCTTAAGGTCTCATGCATAGTAGATACTTTCACATAAATGAATAACTTACAGGAAATCAATGGTTTTCCTTTTTTCCCCTAAATCTTTTTTTTCCAGCTTTATTGCAATATAGTTGACATATAATATAAACATTGTGTATGTTTGTGTACACACACGATGTATATGTAGTGATTTGATACACATGTATATAGTGAAACGATTACTACAATAAGGTTGGTTAACACATCCTCTATCTCGCATGATTATCATTTTGTGTGGTGTGGTTGTGAGAACATTTAAGATTTACTATCTTAGCAACTTTAAGTATATAATATTGTTGACTACAATCACCAGGCTGTACATTAGATGCCCAGAACTTATTCATCTTGTAACTGAGGAGGTTTGTATCCTTTGACCAGCATCTTCCTATTTCTCCCATCCCCCAGCCCCTGCCAACCACGAATCTAACTTTGTTTCCATGGGTTCAGTTTTTTTAGATTTCACATATAAGTGGTATCATACAGTATTGGTCTCCCTCTGTCTGACTTGTTTCATTTAGCATAATGCTCTCAAGGTTCATTCCTGTTGTTGCAAATGGCAGGATTTCCTTCCTTTTTATGGCTAAATTCCATTCCATTGGCTCTGTGTGTATTTATCTATCTCACATTTGCTTTATCCATTCATTCATCAGTGGACGCTTAGGTTGTTTTCTTGTCTTGGCTATTGTGAATAATGCTGCAATGAACGTGAAGTACAGATATTTCTTTGAGATAGAAATTTATTTCATTTCTTTTGGGTTTATACTCAGAAGTGGGATTGCTGGATCATATGGTAGCTCTATTTTTCATTTTTTGAGGAACCTCTATTCTGTTTTCCATAGTGGCTGCACCAGTTTACATTCCCACCAGCAGTGCACATGGGTTCCCTTTTCTCTACATCCGTGCCAGCATTTGTTATCTCTTGTCTTTTTGATGATAGCTATTCTTACAGAAGTGAATTGATATCTCATTGTGGTTCTGATTTATATTTCCCTGATGATTAGTGACATTAAGTACCTTTTCATGTACTTGCCCATTTGTATGTCTCATTTAGGAAAATGTCTTTGGAGGTCCTCTGCCCTTTTAAAAATCAGATTTTTTTTTTTAACTTTTGAGTTTTGAGTTCCTTATATTTTGGATATTAACCCCTAAATCTGATATATGGTTTGCGTATTTTTTTCTCCCATTCCATAGGTTGCCTTTTCATTTTGTTGCTTATTTCTTTTGCTATACAGTAGCTTTTTCATTTAATGTAGTTGATTTTTGTTGCTTGTGCTTTTGGTGTCATATCCAGAAAAATCATAGCTAATGTCAAGGAGCTTTTTTCTATGTTCCCTTCTAGAAATTTTACAGTTTTAGGTCTTACATTTACATCCTTAATTCATTTTGAGTTAATTTTTATAAGTGTTGTAAGATAGAGATCCAATATCATTCTTTTGCATGTGGCTGTCTAGTTTTCCCAAGCACCATTTATTGAAAAGACTGTCCTTTCCCCATTGAGTATTTTGGCTCCCTTGTCAAATGTTAGTTGACCTTATATGAGTGGATTGATTTCTGGGCTCTCACTTCTGTTCCATTGTTCTGTGCATCTGTTTTTATGCTAGTACCATACTGTTTTGATTATTACAGCTTTGTAATAGAGTTTGAAATCAGGACGTGTGTTACCTCCAGCTGTGTTCTTTCTCAAGATTGTTTTTTCTACTCAGTCTTTTGTGGTTCCATATGAATTTTAGGATTGTATTTTCTATTTCTGTGAAAATTGCCATTGGAATTTTGATAGAGATTATATTAAATCTATAAATGGCTTTGGGTAAAATAGACATTTTAACAATATTAACTCTTCGAATTTATGAACACAGATATCTTTCCATTTATTTGTGTCTTTTTCAACTTACTTCCTTACTGTCTTAGAGGTTTCATTGTACAGATCTTTCTCCTCCTTGGTTAAATTTATTCCTGGGTATTTTATTGTTTTTGATGTTATTGTAAATGGATAATTTTCTTTATTTCTTTTTCAGATAGCTCATTGTTAGTGTATAGAAATGCATAGAATGATTTTTGTATGTTGACTTTTTTATCCTGAAACTTCACTGAATTTGTTCATTGGTTCTAAAAGGTTGTTGTTTTTTGTTTTGTTTTTTGATTAGAATTTCAAGTTGAAGATAACAGAGAATAAAAGATTATATCAGATGAATATACTGGGTTTGTATGTTAGCAATAAGAGGGAGTAGCTTACAGTCTGACTATACAGTAGGGTAGTCAGAGTGGCATGCCTAGAGCCGCATATTGTGTTGAGCATATAACCAGAAAATACCGGGGCAGCTGCACTTAATACTTCTTGTGAGAGAATGGGAATATCTTCTCCTGAAAAAATTATTACTTTTGCTTTTGTGAAGTTAGTAGAAGAGAATGACAGTGATTACTTTGAGCAGATCTTTAAATACTTTTATCATATGTAAGTAAAGTCAGTTTATGATTGAGCCTTTCCCTGTGTAAATATATACTAGGAAGGCAGTTGGAAGTAATAAGTGGACAGTCAGACATATAGAAGATGTCAAGAGAAGATTCATTCTCTTCTATATTCTTTGTAGCACAGTTGTCTAATAAGCTCTTTAGAACCACAGTAGTTGATCTGGATATTTAGGGATTTTTTTTTCCCCAAAGACAAAGATGGTATTGCTACTTTTCTTTTCCCTCTCCCTCTGTAGAAACATTCTAAATACCAAGTGGGGTTTTGTTTTTTTTTTTTAATATATATATGTTTAAATTTTTATCTGAGTTGGCTCCATACCCAAGGTGGGGTTCAGACTCACAACACTGAGATCAAGTCACACGCTCCACTGACTGAGCCAGCCAGGCGCCCAGGTATTTTTCTAAGAGGGAATTTTCTAGCTGTTTTAACTGGAAGTAAAGACTTTATTTGGGGGATGCCTGGGTGGCTCAGTCGTTAAGCGTCTGCCTTCGGCTCAGGTCATGATCCCAGGGTCCTGGGATCAAGCACTGCATTGGGGCTCCCTGCTCCGCGGGGAGCCTGCTTCTCCCTCCCCCACTGCCCCTGCTTGTGTTCCCTCTCTCGCTGTGTCTCTCTCTGTCAAATAAATAAATAAAATCTTTTTAAAAAAAAGACTTTATTTGGATAATTTAGCTGATGCAGTCATACATTTCTCTAATATTATGAAGTATCACTCTCCTTAATCACATTTTTATAATTTTCATTATTGACTGATTATACTACTTATTCATAGAAAAGTATAAAAGAAGCTAATATCCCCAGGACCTCAACATAAATACTAAGCATTTTCTTATAGCTTTTTTCTGTGTTTCTCTTTTAGAAATATTTCTCTTTTCTATTTTAGAAAAAGTAAAAAGAAGACTTTCAAACACTAGTAGTATGTTAAAAGTTATCTCAGAATATTGTGTATGAATTTTAAGAATCTACTTTTTTCTTTCACCACTGTATACTCCATGAATTTCTATTCAGAAATGTTTAGCCTGTTTAAGGTGTGTATTGGGAGCCTCTGGGTCTTGGAACAGAGGGTTCTTAAAATCTTACTGGTGCCATGGTTCTGAACAGTGATTCTCTGTGATTCTCAGGCGCCTGGTGGCTCAGTCATTAAGTGTCTGCCTTTGGCTCAGGTCATGGTCCAGGGGTCCTGGGATTGAGCCCCACGTCGGGCTCCCTGCTCGGCGGGGAGCCTGCTTCTCCCTCTCCCACTCCCACTGCTTGTGTTCCCTCTCTCACTTTCTCTCTCTCTCTCTGTCAAAAAATAAATAAAATCTTTAAAAAAAAAAAAGAATAGTGATTCTCAAAGTATGGTCTGGGGGTTCCTAGAGCTCTTTGAGACTCTTGGGAAGTCCTTGAGATGAACATTACTGCCAGAATAATTCTAAGATGTTATTTTTCTTTTTTATTCTTATTCCCTTTTTAGTGTACAGTGGAATTTTCCAGAGGCTTCAGAGCTCCATGATGTGTATTATTGCAACAGCCTGAATACTGAAGCAGCTATGAGAATCCAGCAGTATTCTATTAAACAAAACATTAAAGACATTTGCCAAAAGAAAAGAAAAAGCCTTTCTTTTCACTTTGTTTTGGAAAAGATGGTTATTTTTCATAAAAATATTTGTGTTAACATATAATGAATTTATTGCCACCTTTTAAATGATTTAGTAAATATTTTTTAACATTCCTCAGTTTTATTTTATAGAGCAGTAAATAGTGATAGCTATAACCTTGAAACAATGTATGGAATCTCAATTTTTCAGTGTTCAGGGCTTCTGATACTGAAAAAATTAAGAATCACTAGTGTAGAAAAAGACTGTTGGAAAAACCTAAGCCCTTCCTTACATCCTTGTTCTTTAGGTCTCTTTTTAGAATATCATTCTTTGTGCTCGCTTCGGCAGCACATATACTAGAATATCATTCTTTGTTTTTTAGAGATCAAGGGACTTAGAGTTCTATTTCTGTCTCAGATTCTTCCCTGGAACTAAGAAGCTTGTCAGTCTTCCAAAAATAACAATTCTTTGTTTTTTCCTTTTTAGATTTGATGGTAGAGTGGTGGCAAAGCTCCCTTTCACTCCCCTTTCCTATATCCAAGGACTGTCTCATCGAAACCTGCTAGGGGATGACACCACAGACTGTTCCTTCATTTTTCTGTATATTCTTTGTACCATGTCAATTCGACAGGTGAGTGACCATATCCAGTATTAAATACATACATTCTTCCTTGCTCTCACACCCTAAATTAGCCTTTACTTCTTTTAATACTAGAAATGTTGTAGAATCCCAGTGGATCCTCTAGAGCTGTTTTGTTTATTTATTTGTTTGTTTGTTTATTTAAAAGATTATATTCATTTATTTGACACAGAGAGAGCACAAGTAGGCAGAATGGCAGGCTGAGGGAGAGAGAGAAGCACTCTCCTCGCTGAGCAGAGAGCCCTACACGGGACCGATCCCAGGAACCTGGGATCACAACCTAAGCTGAAGGCAGACGCTTAACCAACCTAACCTCTAAAGCTGTTTTAAATGTGTATAGGTCTAGATTACTGATCCATTGGGGTGAGAAGTAGCCATAAAACCAAACATGGTTTCCATATCCCATTTTTAGAGCTCTTAGGTTCCTTCTTCATTACAACCATCTAAAGAAACAAAAGTGAAGAACGGGTTTGGTCTTCTCAGTATCATTTCTTTTCTTCTTTTCCTTTTTTTTTTTTTTTTAAGATTTTATTTATTTGAGAGAGAGGGAGGGAGGGAGAGCACAGAGGAGAATTAGAGGGAGAAGCAGCTCCCCACTGAGCAGAGAGCCCGACATGGGGCTCAATCCCAGGACCCTGAGATTATGACCTGAGCCGAAGGCAGATGCTTTACCGACTGAGCCACCCAGGCGCCCCAGTATCATTTCTTCTCTATTATACTCCAGTGCCTTTTGGCACTTCAGGAACACAAATAAATGTAATAATTTGATGGTTTTAGGTTATTCACAGTTGAGATGCTCAAGTCTGTGTTACAGAATTTACATTTGGCCACCACGATTATCACACATTCATAATGAAAAACAGTGAGAGCCAAGACAGAAGTATAGATGGTTGAAAGAGCCCAGAGAGAAACCTAACATTTGATTAGTGGGGGTAGATTCAGGCAGAAAGGTTTAGAGAATGAAGTAGTTTTTGAAATAGGACTTTAAAAAGTGAGAAGGGTTAATTAAAGTCTCTGGCTTAAGAACTTTTTATATTTCAGCTTTGAACACACTGCCATTCAGCAGGCATTGCCATGGGGAAGTTGGCACATGAGACCTGTATTTCTTCTTCTTCTGAATACTGTCAACGGCAGCAGATTTTTTGGTTGGCCTGGCATGTGAGAATAAGTAGGAAATGGAATTATAGTTTGAAGCTTGCAAAGATCTTCATGATCTTACTGCTTAATGTTTTCCCCACCTCATCTCTCATCCAACACTCCAGCCATTCTGACTTGCCTGACAGATTCCATGTCCCACTCACCCAGATTGACTTTTTGTGAATGCTCTTTCTTCTGTCTGGCTGCCTCCCACCTCCTCCTTTTGTAGATTAAATGCAGCCAGGTCTCAGGACTTCCTGGCATCATTTTCTGACACTTAACTGCTTTCTGAAGGATAGATGTGAGAGAGGAGCCTGACAAGGTGGAGAAAAATACCAGAAGACTATCTGAATTGTCTAGCAAAAAATCATTATGTTCTGAACTATTGCTATGATGAGAGGGATGAAAAAGAGGGGGCAAAGTTGAGACGTACAGGGAGGTAAAGCAGGAGAAAGGAGAAACTAACTCAAGGCCCAGGTGTGGCTTTGGTGACCAAATGGAGACTCGTCTCAGGAAGAGGGGAGGAAGAGAGGAACAAAGAGTAGGCTGGTTAGAAGATGAGCGGTCGGAGATGTTTACAGAGCAGCTGAGTGGGTGTGTCCACCAGAAGTTGTGTTCTTGTGTAGCTGAGGTGTGTGCTACACCTTTCAAGAATGTCTCTGTAGTGAAGCATTTTATTTAGTCTATCTAAACATGAAAACCAAGACAATGACAACATAGATCTCTTTTGTTGGTGTAGCAGCGGTCCGGTTGATTTCCAGAACATTGCTCTTAAATTTGATTATTTAAATCTGAAATTTTTAATTGTAGCTTTTGTCCAAATGTTAATAAAACACAATGATGTATACATTCTACTTTAAGCAACTAAGAACAATTCTACTTTAAATTACATTCAGATATTACTACTTTATGTGTGATGGCTCACAGTAGTCATTTTAGATGCACCATTTGCATTGGTACCTGGACATTGCTACCTAGAAATCACTGTCTGAAACCATAGAGTTTTTAAAATGAAAGAAATGTTAAGAATGATCGTTGAGAAAGTTCAGCTCAAGCTGGTCTTTAAACTCCTTTCTGTTATTTCAAAGAGTCTGGTGAGGTGTTTGTTTAGCAGTTAATTTTATCAGGAATGCAATACTCATTTACGTGGTGGTCAGCAAATTTTTTGTTAAGGTCTGGATCGTAAATATTTTTGTATTTCCTTTTCAGACCAGACCATACACTCTGTTGTAACTACTCAACTCTGCCATTACAGTATGAAAACAGTCCTAGACAGTATGTAAATGAGTGAGTGTGGCTGTGTTCCAGCAAAACTTTATTTATAAAACCGGGCAGGGGTCCAGCCATAGTTTGCTAATCCCTGAAGGTTCAGTCAGAGACTGTTGTAACTACTCAGCTCTGCCATTATAGTATGAAAGCAGCCATAGACAGTGTGGAAATGAGTATGACTGTATTCCAATAAACCTTTATTTATAAGAACAGACAGTGGACCAGCATGATATGCTAACCCCTGAGAACCATAGTGTACAATATGTGCTATAAAGTTAAAATAGAAACAGTAGATCCTAGACTGGCACAGCTTAATAAAATAATTGCTTACTGAGTACAGAGAAAGGGAGGAAAGGGGCAGCAAACCTCCCCCCTCCACACACACGCATATAGTCAATGTATTTTGAGCCAGGAAGAATGCATACTTGTAATTTTTTTTTTTTAAGATTTTGTTTATTTATTTGACAGAGAGAGACACAGCGAGAGAGGGAACACAAGCAGGGGGAGTGGGAGAGGGAGAAGTAGGCTTCCGGCTGAGCCGGGAGCCTGATGCGGGGCTCGATCCCAGGACCCCGGGGTCATGACCTGAGCCGAAGGCAGATGCTTAATAACTTAGCCACCTAGGCGCCCCCATACTCATAATTTTTACTTCTACTTGTCCCATTCCATATACTGATATTAAGAGAAAAATACGGAAGAGCTATAGTATTGCATAGCTAACATAACCGTGTTGTATTTGAAAGATTTCTTTCTTTTGCTATATAGTTTTCTTCCCCAAGATTAATGGTGAGTTCTAACTTGTTGCTGCATCCTGAGTGGTGCTCGTCTTCGGTGGTTAACTTTATTACTCCAATTTTAAACAAGGTATTCTAATATATTGAAAGTCTTAGAAAAATTACCGAAGTGACCTACTTTTATAATTTTTTATTTTACTAGCTGCATATGGTTTCTGTACCTGTTCCTTGCTAATTGTTGTTAGCATATGTACTGGAGGATTATGAACTTCTATCCAGTCTGACATACCTTAGCATTTGAAGTGTTACTATGAAAAATATGCTTCTGTCTTTGAATTAAAATGCTTGTTTTATTTCCATGTTTTGTTTTGTTGTTTATTTACTTTTTAGGATCTTAGGTTACATGGTATTTGTGAAGATGCCTGTGAAGTGAGCAGCCATAAAATAGGAGGCTTTCAGAAATTCAAATTATAGACGTACTGTGATTTCCCCAGTGAGGCCATTCTTAGGCAAAGAAGTAAGCCACTTGGTTTTAGATATACACTGTGGCATAAAGTAGTTTTAAGAGAACATAATGAATTGGGGTTTTTTGTTTGCTTGTTTGGGGATTCAAAGTGGAGTGAGTAATGGAGAAACTAATATAGAATGATTCAAGTTTCCATAATGATTGGTCATATTCTTCATTATAGGAGCTTTGTTTCTCTGTTTTTGTCTACTTGTTATTTTTATCTATATTTTCTCCTTTCCTCGCCAACTCTTTCAAGGTAGTGATTTCTTAATTGTTTCTGTATACCTTAAAGTATCTATGTACCTATGTATAATACATAGTATGCACCTGAGAAGTGTATGTTACACGAATAGTAGGTGCTACACCAAAATAGGAGTTTATAAACTTGGCAAACTGGGGTTAGACCATTTTTTATTCCCAAGAGCAAGGTATGAAAATGCATGTTTCTGCCAACCTCACCCACAGAAATTGCTTTTGAGTTTTTACCCATCTGATAGATAAGAGTTGCTACCTCGTTGTAGCTTTCATTTGCACTTTGGATTGAGCATCCCTGTTTGTCTAAGAGCTGTTCATAGACTCTTTTCTTCCTTTGGTGGCAAGAGACTTTGTATGCCTTTTGCCTATTTCTCTGTTGGGTTGTTGGTCTTTTTCTGAATTTTTAGCTCCTATGTAGGAGATTAGCCCTCTCTGGGTGCTGTAAGTTGCACATAATTTTTCCAGTTTGTCATTTGTGTTTCAGTTTTACTTACAGTGGTATTTGCCACACAAAATTTTGTTTGTTGGATTTTTTTTTCTTTTTCGATCAAATTTGTCTTTTATGGCTTTTGGATTTTGAATTATGGTTAGAAAGTTCTTCTGCACTCCAAAGTTACAAGGAAATTCATCCTTGTTTTCTATTAGTACTTTTTTGGTTTCATTTTTTGCATTTAAATGATGAGCCAACTTATTTGGAGTTCATACTGGTGTACCTTATTTTTTCTTTGCTCTCTTCTACTTTGCCAACTATTACGTGATTTTTAGGAAGGAAAACATAAAAACATGGATTCATTTGAGATCACAGTTTGCCTACTTCTTTTTTTTTTTTTTTTTTTTTCAAAAACTAAGAAGCCAAAAGGTCAAAAGAATACAGTGAGGTGAATGATTGGTCTTGAATCTGGTATCCATGTGAATAGCACCAATCCCTGCCAATAGCCTAGTAGTATTTTGTCTGGAGTTCCTATCTAAATTCACCTTTGAAATGTGAAGGTCTGTTCAGTCCCAGTGACAAGTGTTTGAGTGGAGGCACTCCTCCTTTCTTCACACCTTGTTTAGATAAGAGATCTTTTGAAATGTGCTAGTGTCATAGGGTGGGCTAGGCAGTGTGATCTGAACCCTTAGAGTAAAAAATGTGGAGGAGTAGGCCAAACTATAAATGTCATGCCTTGAGAGTCTCAAGGGGTTAAACTTAACCAGTGTGACTGCCTGCGGTAGCCGAATTCCTGCAGAATCCTCCAGCTAATCCTCTCTTAGGTCCAGACGCTACTTTCTGGTTTCCTATATTCAGTAATTCCAGTGCTGTTGATCTTTCTCATTTATTGTGTTAAAATAGACATAAAATTTACTATTTAACCAATTTCAACTGGACAGTTCTATGGCATTAGGTAGATTTACATTGTTGTACAACCGTCACCACCATCCATCTTAAAACTTTTTCATCTGGGGCACCTGGGTGGCTCAGTTGTTAAGCGTCTACCTTGGGCTCAGGTCATGATCCCAGGGTCCTGGGATCGAGCCACTCCCCCTGCTTGTGTTCCTGCTCTCGCTCTCTCTCTCTCTCTCTCTCTCTGTCAAATAAATAAATAAAATATTTAAAAAAAAACCGTTTTCATTTTCCTACATTGAAAATCCTACACTGACTCTCCATTACCCCTACCCCTCAATCCCTGGCAACCACCATTCTACTTTCTGTCTCTGCAAATTTGGCCACTCATATTTGTGGATTTGATTTCATGTAAGTAGAATCATATAATATTTGTCCTTTTGTGACTAGAATGTTTTCAGGGTTCATCCATGTTGTACCATGTATCAGAATTTCCTTCCTTTTCTAAGGCCAAATAATATCTCATTGTATGTATAGACCCCATCTTGTTTATCCATTCATCTGTCAGTGGACACTGGGCTGCTTCCACTTTTTGCCCATTGTGAGTAATGCTACTGTGAGCATGGTATATCAATGTCTGTTTGAGTTCCTGCTTTCACTTCTTTGGGGTATATACCCAGAAGTAGAATTGTTGGGTCATGCTGCAATTCCATGTTTAATTTTTTGAGGATTCCCCAGCTGGTTTCACAGCTACTGCATCGTTTTACCCAGGACTGTTCATCTTAAGCCTTCAGTTCACCACCAACCTGAGACCATGTATTAAAGGATAATTTTTCATGTTTTTCGTTTCAGTGAATAAAACCATAATTTCATTAGATCAGGGTTAATTTTTATGCTAAACATGTAAAAACCATGTATATTTTATGCAGGTTACCTCTAGCATTGGGGGTGGCCTTGCATGTTTTAACAGAGAAGTCTTCTGATAGTAAATTAGAGTATAACATCTAAGAGAATGAGAAACATTTCTGTTATTAGTGCCTTGAAACTGTCAGTAGTTTAATTACTAAAGTGATTAGATACTTTGACCACTTGGTTTCCTGAATTTATGTTTGTTTTTTTTTAAATTTTTAAAAATATTTTATTTATTTATGTGACAGAGAGAGAGATAGCAAGAGCAGGAACACAAGCAGGGGGAGTGGGAGGGGGAGAGCAGGCTTCCCGCCGAGCAGGGAGCCCGATGTGGGCTCGATCCCAGGACCCTGGGATCATGACCTGAGCCGAAGGCAGATGCTTAACAACTGAGCCACCCAGGCGCCCCCTGAATTTATGTTTTTAAAGTCTTTTATTTGTGAAACATTATGACTATATTTACATGTGTCAGCAACATCTCTGCAGTGTTAACCAGAATCCACTTCCTTTACTAAATGTGAGTGATGCTGTAATTAAACCAACTAGCTCTATTCCCTTCATGACAATAATGCTCCCCTTATTATGATGGAGGTATAATATTAGGATGAGTTAAGGGCATCTCTCTGCTTCAGTCATCTTCCCCCATCCTTAAGAGATCATTATCACATTAGTAATAATTCCTTGATAGAGTGTTCATTTATTCACTCAACAAAATTGAGCACAGACAGGTATCAGGCTCTGTGCTGAGTGCTTATTATACAGTTTTAAACAAAACTGACACATAATTATGGTCCTTGACTTCATGGAACCTTTGTTTCTTTTGAAATTAAAAGGTTAATTTTTCTCCCAATAGCTTCACTTAAAAAATCATTATCAAATATGAGCGTATAGAAATACATTTAGGGGCGCCTGGGTGGCTCAGTCGTTAAGCGTCTGCCTTCGGCTCAGGTCAGGATCCCGGGGTCCTGGGATCGAGCCCCACATCGGGCTCCCTGCTCCGCGGGAAGCCTGCTTCTCCCTCTCCCACTCCCCCTGCTTGTGTTCCTTCTCTGGCTGTATCTCTCTCTCTCAAATAAGTAAATAAAATCTTTAAAAAAAAAAACATTTAAAATTAATTTTTAAAAATTTTTTATTTACTTATTTGAGAGAGTGAGTGAGAGAGAGACAGAGAGAGAAGGAGCAGGGGGAGGGGCAGAGGACGAGGGAGAAGCAGACTCCCCACTGAGCAGGGAGCCAGACATGGGGCTCAATCCTGGGACTCCAGGATCATGACCTGAGCCGAAGGCAGGCACTTAACCAACTGAACCACCCAGGTGCCCCTAAAATTATTTCTATTATATTAGTCATTCAGAGTAGAAGCAGATGAAACCGAGGTTGAACTTTGAACCTAAACTAACACAATTTTATGACGTATTACTGGTTCACGTAAGTATTTGTGAATCTGGTTTTCATCTTGTACGTATTTTTTCCCATGCTAGGATGTTATTAATTAAATGATTCACCATTGCCTTAAGAGGTTTCAAGGGAAAGCAAAAATAATGCTATACTGATCATGTAATAGATTTTAAGACACATTCCTACTTCAGAAACTTTTTTTTTTAAGATTTTATTTATTTATTTGACAGAGAGAGACAGCGAGAGGGAACACAAGCAGGGGGAGTGAGAGAGGGAGAAGCAGGCTTCCTGCTGAGCAGAAAGCCCGATGTGGGGCTCAATCCCAGGACCCTGGGATCAAGACCTGAGCCAAAGGCAGAAGCTTAACGACTGAGCCACCCAGGTGCCCTACTTCAGAAACTTTAAAGTGATGGGGAGAGAGGAGGAATGCATTGGAAGGTTGAGGAGATACAGTGTTTGGGGTAAAACACCAGTGTTTGAATCTTGTTGCTACTTTATTGGCTAAGTATCCTTGGGAATGTCAACCTCTTGGAGTCTCTCTGAGTCTCAGTTTTCACAAAGGTGAATGGGGGTTGGTGGACAACCTCACCATGTTATGATAATCAGAAGACAGTGACACAGAATATTAGCAGTTCTTAGGATCACATTTTTTTAAAAGATCTATTAGTGCCCCCTCCTCTGGGGTATCAAAAACTAATTATGTACTGTAGGGTGACTAACAATAAAATAAAATAAAAAATAAATAAAATTAATATTTGTTCCCCAGTCCAAGATAGGATAAAGTTGCTTTTTATAGATTGAAACAGGGTGATACGTCATTAACTGAAAATAAATCTAATTACCTTTTCTCATTTTATCTTTCTCCTTTTTTAAAATTCCTTAGTGCTTAGTGATTAAATGATTAGCTGCCTTGACCTTCACACCACCAACTATTTCTTTTGTGTGAATTTGCAGCAGCGGAAATGGTAGGTCGGCCAGCTTCCAGCAGGGGTGTTAAGTTAGTCCAGGGTAGTGACGGAATTCAAGAATAGAAGGAAATTTCCTTAATTCCCAAAATTAAAATACTTGCTTTTTTTTATTTTCTTCTTCTTATGAATTAGTAATAGATTGTGTAAATGGTGATCTCCTCTATAAAAAGTACTCTAAATCTCAGTAAAAACCCAAATAAATTTACCTGGTAAACAGCTAAGGGGAAACTGGCTTATTCTTATGAATTTATAGAACTGTAAAACCTATGAATGGAATTCTCTTTCTTTTGAAAGCAAAAAGAAAAAAAAAATAAAACTCTTCCATTCTTCCTCAGAACCAGAAAAGTTCTGAGGAAGAATGGAAGAGTTTTATTTTTTTTTCTTTCTTCACCCATATCTTAACATATAACTTTATGTATGTATGACTGTATCTGAAAAAGTATCGTGAGAATTTGTCATTGTCTTTTTGAACAGGTATATGTGCTCAGGAGAGTGGTAAAAATAAATTTTTATTTTTTTTCACTCTTGGCTTTCTTAAGGCAAAGAATTTTGATGTGCCTTGTGTATGTATAAAAGCAGGTTCTAATTATGTCATGTCAGTATATTTAAAGCCATCAAAATGAGCAGATCAAATGCCTGCCATCTCCTGTTCCTCATCATTAACATATGTTACTTTATTTAAGACTTAGAGCTTAGTTCATTAATGTCAGTATAGCTCATCTACAAGCAGAGTGTTTTCATTTTTAGTACTTAGCTTCAAATCAGTTAGAGAATGCAGGTGGTTCGGAAAGTGATAGCTTAACTAGTAAGTGAGAAGAACAGATTATTCGACATTACCTTAACCTGATCTCTTTGTGAATTGTTTCAGTGCATGAGTTCAAGGCTTTATTTAGAATATTGCCTGTCATTGCTGAAGAGTGATTCAAGTCTTTATACAATGCCAGGAATTCTTCTTTGATGCTGAGAATACAGGGTAAAAAGCAATGGTTTCTACCTTTATGAAATTCATAATCTGTGTGGAAAGACAGACCCGTAAGTAATAGTAGAGTATGATTGATGCCCTTGGTATGTGTGTGCATGTACAAAATGGTATCAGGAAAAAAAAAAAAAAACATGCTATGGAAGCAAAATGGCTAAGGAATGAAACTAAAATTTTATACAAAGGGGCCATTTTAGTTGTATCTTGTAGGATGAGTAGGGCTTTTCCAATCTTAGAGCATTTTTTTTAAGATTTTATTTATTTGATAGAGCACAAGTAGGCAGAGCAGCAGACAGAGGGGCAGGCAGAGGGAGAGGAGAAGCAGGCTCCCCGCCAAGCAGAGAGCCCGATGCGGGGCTTGATCCCAGGACCCTGGGACCATGACCTGAGCTGAAGGCAGACGCTTAACGACTGAGCCACCCAGGCGCCCCTCGTTTCAGCATTTTATTTTATTTATTTTTTTAAGATTTTATTTATTTATTTGACAGAGAGAGAGAGAGCGAGAGCAGGAGCACAAGCAGGGGGAGTGAGAGAGGGAGAATCAGGACTCGATCCCAGGACCCTGGGATCATGACCTGAGCTGAAGGCAGACACTTAACGACTGAGCCACCCAGGCGCCCTCCTTTCAGCATTTTAAAATGCCTTTCCACTATCTTCTGGCCTCCATTGTTTTTGATGAGAAGTCTTTCATATCTTTGTATCCCTGGAGATAATGTGTCACTTTTCTCTGGCTGCTTTTAGATTTTTTTTTTTCTTTAAGTTTGGTTTTCAGCAGTTTGGCTGGATATGCCTAGGGTATTAAATTTTTTTTAAATGCTGCTAGAGTTTTTTTCCTGCCCATACCTTCTGTCTTCTTTTCTGATTCCAGTTTCTTACATGTCTGTCTTTTCAGTATTGTCTAAGAGGACCCTGAAGCTCTGTTTAATTTTTAAAAATCTTTTCCTCTCTGTTCTTTAGATAGGATAGTTTCTGTTAATCTGTGTTTAGTTTACTGACTTCTCTGTCATCCCTCATCTGAGTTAACCTTAAGTGCACACAATGATTTTTAAATTTTGATATATTTTTTAGTTCCAGAATTTCCATTCGGTTCTTTTTTTGCTATCATTTTTCCTTGCTGAGATTTCCTATTTCTTAATTTATTATGAACATACTTTATGCCCTTTGGCATAGTTATTTAGCTGCTTTATTTTTTTTTAAGATTTTTATTTATTTGAGAGAGAGAGACAGCACTTGAGAGCAGGGGGTGGGGAGGAGCAGAGGGCAAAGAAGAGAGAGAATCTCAAGCAGACTCTGCGCTGAGCACGGAGCCTGATGTGGGGCTCGATCACATGACCCTGAGATGATGACCTGAGCGAAACCAAGAGTCGGACACTTAACTGACTGAGCCCCCCCGGGTGCCCCTATTTAGCTGCTTTAAAATACAAACCTTATCTACTGATTGCAACATTTAAATAATCTGAAGATTGGACTCTGTTGCCTGCTTTCTTAAGTATGGGTCAAGTTTCTTGTTTGTTGGTATATCTAATTATTTTGGATTGTATCTTGGACATTGTTATGATAGGTGTCTGTTATTCTTTGGAAGAGTGCTCAGTTTTTTAGTTAAGCAGGAAGTTAACTCGGCACTCAAACTCTATACTCTGTCTCCTTTCTTGTAGGCAGTACCTGAAATCTCAGTTATTTTAGTCTCAGCTGGGCTACTTGAAAGCTGTCTCACACTTGCATAGTTTAAGAGATTTGGGCAGAGTTTAAATGTAGTTGTGAACTTCTCCTCTGTTAACTGTTTTCCAGGAGTTTCTCACTCAGTTTTTTTTTTTTTAAGATTTTATCTATTTATTTGTTAGAGAGTGTGGGCGAGAGAGAGTGAGCAAGAAAGAGTGAGCAAGGGTACAAGCAGGGGGAGCTGCAGGCAGAGGGAGAAGCAGGCTCCCTGCTGAGCAAGGAGCCCGATGCGGGACTTCATCCCAGGGCACCGGGGTCACGACCTGAGCCGAAGGCAGACACTTAACCAACTGAGCCACCCAGGCGTCCCTCTCACTCAGTTTTAAGCTGCTGTGGTCACCCAAATCCCTGTCTTTTGGTTTTTCAAACCAGTGAGACTTAAGTTTCATTCTGAGTTTTAGATACCCCACTCTGTACCAGCCATATCCTACCATTCGTTATAGGATTAAAAATACATACATACATACATACATACATACATACATACATACGTGAGTACATATATAATATACAAACGTACATCTTGTCTTCCTGCGCTCAACTACAATTCAGAACATTCTCTTTGACTGATCCTCAGATAAAGAGCTAAACGGGATCTAAGGGAAGTTTTACTGGAAAGATGGTTAGGAGAGAGAGATTTGGATTGTCACTTGATCACCTGACATACCCCCACCCCTCAAAAAAAAAAAAAGACCTTTATTATAAGCAAGGCCTTTAGACAACCTAGGACAGAAAAGTTCATCAGCATTACAAAGGAAGTGGCATTACTCTAGTGCGGATTTGATGTGCTCATGTTCCTTTCAGAATTTTGATTTCCACTTTGCAAAATATGTGTTGAAATCTGCAATATAATTTGTTAGAACATAGTCACATCCTAGAATGCTAGAGCCACAGGGACTTTGGCTTCTTGAAGGTGCTTGATGAGAAGCTTGAAGGGCCCAGCAGGAGGCCTCAGGTCCCTAACAGTATTTTATCTGTTTTCTGTAGTGGGTTTTTTCATGAGATTTTGTTTAAAGAAAGGATTCTGTGGCCTAAAGGGTTGAAAGTGATTGATCTAGTGATCCCCCTTCTTTCCGGGGGTTGGGCAACTGAGATTCGGTAAGGTGAGAAGACTACCTTATTGCTGCTTTGCCTGGCTTGCCTGTACTGGGACTCAAGTCTTCTGATTGCTGACCCAGTAGTGTTTCAGGTACTCCAGGCTACTGCCATTGTTGTCAGTAAATATTTCATCTCTACATCATTCTCTAAAACATCTAATTTAGTGAGAATGTGAAAACCCTGGGGTTGGTGGGTGGGGCCATCAGAGGTGAATCGGATTTCCATACAGCTTTATGGATCTAGTAAAGATTATGTTACGGCAACTTGATGAGAAATTGTAATCAATTGGAAGTGAAGGCTGGTTGTTTGGTGCCAGAGAAACTAACAAAGAATAAACTAAGGCTTGCCATGGCTGAGTTATTTTAGTTAAATGACTAAGGAATAACATTTAGCAGAATGTGTTTATGGCTAGTGACCTGTGTCTTCCCAAAATATCCAGTTAGCAACCAACAACTTCCTTTTCTTGATCACCGGTTCTTACCCTTTGCAAAGAGGAAGGAACGCAAATCCTGTAATGGTATTTTTCTGGGTTTCCTGCCAATTGAAGGCATGATTATGGGAAAATGTTTTTCCTTTGTTTTTCCCTTCTGACATACACTCCTTAGTTGTTACCCTATTACACAGGACTGGACAGAAATTCAAAATAATTGTTTTATATTTTTCTATAAACTTACCAAATCTTACTGTATTTTGCATGTATATTAAGTATTCTTCCATATCATCTTTATAATATATTAAAGCTTTTGTCTTGGGGCGCCTGGGTGGCTTAGTCATTAGGCATCTGCCTTTGGCTCAGGTCGTGATCCCAGGAGCCTGGGATCCAGCTCCACATTGGGCTCCCTGCTCCACGGGAAGCCTGCTTCTCTCTCTCCCTCTATGCCCCCCCCCCACCGCTTGTGTTCTCTCTCTCGCTGTCTCTGTCTGTCAAATAAATCAATAAAATCTTGAAAAAAAAAAAAAAGCTTTTTTCTTTTAGCAAAATGCATATTTCTAAGCTAAATCTTACTAAGAAGGCCTGAAAAATTGGAGGAGAATTAAGAGATTATAGGAAAGCAGTCAGGTCAAGTTCAATGGATAAGGTTGTTGAAAGACATAATGGAGATAATGTATACAAAAGTATCTGCTACAGTGTCATGCTCAGTAAGAATTTATTGAATCACCCTGACAGTTGACTCTTTTTCCTCATCTGCATGTAAGGATAACAAGCCTGCCTTACTGAGCTATTGTGAGGATTGAATGAGAACATTCATGTGAAGTACTTAGAACAATGCCTAGCCCTTTGAGATAGCACCCATAGAAATATTCGCCTTTATTTTAAATTATCCTGTTTAGGGGCATCTAGGTGGCTCAGTTGGTTAAGCATCTGTCTTCAGCTCAAGTCATGATCCCAGGGTCCTGGGATTGAGCTCTGTGTCAGACTCCATGCTCAGTGGAGAGTCTCCTCCCTCTCCCTCTGCTACCTGCCCTGCTTGTGCTTGCTCGTTCGCTTGCTCTCAAATAAATAAAATCTTTAAAAAAAATTTTAAAAATAGGGGCGCCTTGGTGGCTCAGTCAGTTGAACATCTGCCTTCAGCTCAGGTCATGATCCCAGGGTTCTGGGATCAAGCCCCGCATTGGGCTCCCTGCTCAGCGGGGAGTCTGCTTCTCCCTCTGCCTGCCGCTCCCCCTGCTTGTACTCTCTCTCTCTTTGACAAATAAGTAAAATCTTTAAAAAAATTTTTTTAAATAAATTATCCTGTTTAGCAATATTTCAAAAAGTTGGAGACAAGGAATGAGAAAAGAATATATAAACTTATTTTTTATATATCTTTACAGTTTTTTTTATTTTTAAGATTTTATTTATTTATTTGACAGAGAGAGAGACACAGCGAGAGAGGGAACACAAGCAGGGGGAGTGGGAGAGGGAGAAGCAGGTTTCCCACGGAGCAGGGAGCCTTGATGCGGGGCTCGATCCCCAGATCCTGGGATCATGACCTGAGCCGAAGGCAGACGCTTAACGACTGAGCTACCCAGGCGCCCTCTTTACGGTTTTTGTATGCATTTTGTATAGACTATTTTTTAGAGCAATTTTAGGTTCCCCACAAAATTGAGCAGAAGGTACAGAGATTTCCCATCTCGTCCCTGCCACCTCATGTGTGCAGTCTCCCCAGCCACACCCCCAGCACCAGAGCGCTGCATTTGTTCTAGTCAGTGAACTTACAGTGACGCTTCATTGTCACCCAGAGTCCATAATTGATTTTAGGGTTCACTCTGGGTGTTGTACATTTTGTGGGTTTGAATTTATATGCGTTTATTTACTTTTTTAAAAGATTTTATTTAAGAGAGAGAGAGAGAGAGAGCATGAGCAGGGGTAGGCGGGGCAGAGGAAGAAGCAGGCTCTCCACTGAGCAGGGAGCCTGATGCAGGGCTCGATCCCAGGACCCCAAGATCATGACCTGAACCAAAGGCAGACGCTTCACCGACTGAGCCACTCAGGCACCCCTGCATTTATTTACTTAACAATGTAACATACTCATGTGCTCATACATAGTCTCATAACACAATGTATTTATAGGTCAGGACTGCCACAAGATCTTTTTTATTACTAACATAATGATCTCTTCGAGAGTGGTTTAATAGAGGAAAGCTGTACTTTGAATTGTATGTCAGTTCACGTCCTGACTTGTAACCTCTCTGTCTCAACTTCCTCATTTCCAAAGCAAGGATAACTGAGGACTGGCATCTAGTCCTTAGAAAGATTTGTAAACTTTAAGGTGCATAGAAATGTTGGATGGTATTACTACTGTGGAGAGAGAATGGTGACCTCTTCTTTCTTACCCATCTTTTTTGCATCTTGAGAGCATCAGTTAGCTCCTACACCAAAAAGACTTCACGGACAGGGAAGCAGAGAAAATTTTATCTAAGAAAACCGTCAAAAGCCCTGGGTTCATTTGTGAAACTATAGGAATTTAAACAGATTGTTTAGAATTTCACTAAAGGATAAGATTGCGTGTAGTGAATAGAAAGCATTTATAGTAAAATACAAATACTTGAGTAATGTAACATTGATAAACTTAGTGTTCCCAAAGGAAGCCTGTGACAAGAGCCACAGGAGAACAAAGTATAGAGCTGCCCGGATTTCCATGAACTTCAGCCTTGCCAATAAAGTGTGTCCGTTTTAACGTTTTTGTTGCTGTTTGAGCTCTTCCCCATCTAGAGCACTGGACTTGTGTCCAGTAGTCATTTAGATGCTTTTATTTCATAAATAAGACGTCAACAGTCTACCCTTCAAAATATTTCCTATTTTCCTTTGAGTTGTTTCTTTAAATTGTAGTAAATCTATAATTTAAAGGGCAGCAGAGGTTTTACACTAGTCTTTGTTTCTAAAATGGTAAGGACTCACTTAATTGGCCCCTGTCTCTACAGAATAACTGATCAAGGATGTCTAGTATATTTTGTCTAGACTGTATTATTGTGTTTGTTAACTAGACAAATGTGTTTATCTGCAGCTAATTCTGTAATGTCTTATTCTTTCAAATTTTATCTTTAAAGTCATTTCCCACAGTGCCTTGCTTAATGCTGGATATATTGTAGGTGGTCAGTAAAGACTTACTGATTAAATAAAAGAAATGGGAAATTAGTGACATATCATTTGGTCTTATTGTTTTGTACACCTTTTTAGAAGTAGGCATGAAGGAGTTATTTTTGTTATAAAAGTAATACATTCTCCAGCTTTACTAAGGAGAAGCAGCCTGATCTAATGATTTTTTTTTTCTTAGCTTCTTCCCAGATTTCTTTTTAAAGTAAAGCACAAGGGGGCTGGGGGGCTGGGGTAACTGGGTGATGGACATTGGGGAGGGTATGTGTTGTCATGAGCACTGGGTATTATATAAGACTGAGGAATCACAGACCTGTACCCTTGAAACAAATAATACATTATATGTTAATTAAAAAAAAAAAAGAAAGCACAAGCTGCAGTATTGTGAGTGTGTGAGTGGATGGATAAATGAATGAATGAAGTTTTTGTGATAAATATAATTTGAATGAGTTCTTAAAGTTGTATCTTCATTTTTATATATTCTGTTATATTCTGACAGTGTGCTATATCAGAAGTATAAACACTCAAATCTGTAGCAGTCCTCATTCCCAGTGATGAGGGACTGAGGGATTGTATACACTTCAGAGAAGGCTGGATATGGGTATTGTCATGGTGCGTTATGTATAGTGGGTGCTCAGTAACTACTGAGTGAGTGTGCGCATGCTCATCTGCCTACCAATGGGCTAGAGTGTGTTCTGAAGACCAGAACTTTAACATAGGAAGTACTGTGTAAGAGCGTCCATCCGATTATGAATCAAAACACATGGGTTTTAATTCTAACTTTGCTCTTCATTTAACTTTGTAATTTTGGACAAACCATCACACTTTTCCAAGTTTTCATTGGAATTCCTCAAATACAAAATGAAAGAATTGAGCAAGAGAAAGTAGATAATCTTTAAGGGTTTTTCCCTCTTATGAATGCTGTACAAAATCTTAACACCTGACCTTTAACTGAAGCTCTCCACATTCACAAACCCTCTCACTTCCCTCTTTAGAAAGGCATAGCATTTAATCCCCTCATCATACTCTTCCATTCATGGTTTGCTCTGTGGTATGCCCACACCTGTCTGTTCCTACCAGGTGAGTCATTGCTATTCAAGAGCCTGTATTTATCCTAAAACTGTTTATTCTGGTTTTACTTGTTGGTGTATTTATGTAATTTAATGTTATAGTAAGTAATAAAATACGAATATAAAAAGTGATTTTTATGAGAACTACTTTAATGAAGGTGAATTTTTTTTAAAAACGGCTGAATTGGATATAATGAGACAAGTGAAAAGATGAGGGGAGGTGCTAGAAATCTAGGAGGATTCTGGACTCAAATTGCTTTGCAGGAACCTAAGATCCCTTACCACTGAAAAAACTGAAACTGAGTATTTCAGTTTCAGCTTTAGATGGTGCAGTAATGACTAAATCCAGCTGATGATCCATATTGAGAGAAAAGGCCTTGCTGTAAGAAACAGCTAATGAATATACTTTATATGCTTTGTGTTGAAATAAAAGATTACCTCTTTTAATGATTCTCCACTTGAAAAAATCAGCTTCTGTTGGTTGTGGACCAAGGTCTCATTAGGTGAGAGGGCTTTTACTGTCTTATGACCTCCATTGTGTTGTAGCCCTTTAAAAAGTAACACGGTAGTAATTGTCCTATTTTAGGTCATAATGGTACTTTTAATTTATATGCCTTCTCTTCATATGGGATCTATGTTAACACTCTTCTGTTTATCTCATATTAAAACCCAATTTTAATTCTGTTTTCTTCACAGAACATCCAGAAGATTCTTGGTCTTGCCCCTTCACGAGCTGCCACCAAGCAGGCAGGTGGATTTCTTGGTCCTCCACCTCCTTCTGGGAAGTTCTCTTGAAATCAAGAACTCTGTAATTCCTGTCATTCTTTTTAAACCTTCAAATTAGACTGGCATCTATTTTGTAGCAAGAGCATAGACAGCCTTAGCACTTGGGCCACTTTCTAGTGCTGAGTTATTTCTAGACTTTTTGGGTATGATTCAAATGAGAATGGCACCCAGCAAACACAATACTACTTTCAGTCACAGATAAATTTTTAGAAAAATAAGTTTGTTGGTTAGATAAGTTCAGGCGTTGTTTATGTAATGAGAAGCAAATAGCATCTTTCTTCTTTGGCTTACATGGATATTTTCTGTGGGCCTGACTCTTAAGTCTGTGCTGTGTGCCATGGAAGTTGGCTCTACATGAGCATTTAGAGATCTGGAAGAAAAATTTAGTTTGTGATATCTTAATTGGAACTATTTGTTGTACATTGTTTCCAAGCCAAATATATGACCCAGGATCAATAAAGACGCCAAAATTTTAGCTATTTCATCTACAAGGTGAGATCTGTTTTGTACCATATTCCTAGATACATGTTTTTAATAATCTGAACATAAACATTGGCCAGGAAGGGCTAAACTCAAAGTTTTAAATGTACTATTTTATTGTACTTGCCTTATAAGCTCAGAATATAGAGTTGTCCTATTATAAGAAATGGAAAGCATGAGAGGAAAGGAGAGAAGTAACTCATGGAAGTATAAAAATGAGGGCCCTTGGCGTCCCTTTAAACCCTTCGGTGACTTACGGGATTCTTGGCAAGGCACTCTTAGTCCTCCCCTGGAGGCAAGGTCATAGTTAGAGGTAGGAGGTCTTGCAGAGCTTCCTTTTGGTCACAGTGGCCTTTAGTTCCTGCCGTGTCCCTTTGTAAAGGATGACGGGATGCTTTTATCTTGAACTTCCCCTGCCTAATCCCTGAAATTGGAAATCTTGTATGAAGTGGTTACTCTAGTAACAAATACATACATTGATCAGTAGTCTCCTTAGATGCACGTGTTCTTCCAATGAGAGAAGACATGTTATTTGCAAAGTAACAACTGTGAAACTGATAGCAAATTTCTCAATGGCATAAAATCCAGAAGACAGTGGGATAATATCTTCAAAGCTGAGGAAAATAATTATCAGCCTAGAATTTTATGTACGGCTAAACCATAAGATTGGGGGCAAAACTGGGAGGCAGTATTTTCAGAGCTACAGAATCCAAGATAATTATGAATTTTTAAGGATATATTTCCAGGGCACCTAGCTCACTCAGTAGAGCATGCAGCTCTTGATCTCGAGGACATGAGTTTAAGCCCCATGTTGGGCATAGAGCTTTCATATTAAAAAAAGAAATATATTTCCAGGACAGAAAAGAATACCAGGGGGAAGGTGTAGGATATAAGAGACAATGGTCAACACAGAAATTTATAAAATATATGGATAAATTTAAGTGTTTTATGGATTATCTAGTTAAGAATGGCTTCAAGAAAACCCCATAAGGTAACTACTGTTCTTACCCTCATTTAACAGATGAAGAAACTGAGGCAAGAGAGGTTAAGTAACTCGCTCACCATCACTTAGCTAGTGAGTGGCAGAGTTAGGATTTGGAGCGAAGCCACCTAAAGTTATGTAGTCCGGGCTCTCCGGTCCCTCCCCGTAGCTGTGCAGTGATTCTTTTCCCTCGGCTCTTATTTCTTCAGCTAGAGTACATGAGACATGAATTGGTGGTGGGGGGCGGGGGGGTGGGCTTGGTTGTTCTTGTTTCCTTAAAGCTATCACCTGGGGGGGGAACACAGCAGAAGCAGATGAAATGGAACAGAAATCTTTTATTTCTAGGTCACTTTGATCAGAAAGGATGCCTGATAATGGGTGGCAATGATTTCTAATGGTCTTTTCCCCACATCATTGACTGTTCCAGGCAAAATAATAGTGAAAAGAATGATCATGACAAAAATGATGGTCATGATAACAGTGATGACAAAAATGACGGAATCTCTAAACTAAAGCAGAAAAGAGAAGGAACCACACTGAAAATTCTGCCAATGCATTTGTAAAGTGAGAATATATAGTCCATCCTACCACCTACCTCCTTAGGTTTTGATGAGAGTGCTTTCTAATTAAATTTCTTATGGACCAGGTTTTCATAAAGTGCATTTCGATAGAAGAGGGTGAATAAGAGGGAGAGTAAAAAGGAAGGAGAGTAACATCTACTCACCCTGTTTCTAAAACAGCACAATAGACGTATCACCGAAGAATAAAGCTAACACATCACAAGAACGTACGTTAAGGGCTGTATTAAGGGCTATGCAACCTCACAATTAGTGTTTTTTAATTACTTGCCCTGAACAGTTTTCAAGACTAGTCATTTGGATGATGGACTTCCAAGCCAGACGAGCCTCTGAACATCTCTTAAGATGTATGACTTGGCTACTGGACCTATGTAAAGGATAGTTGTCCCTTTTCTGGTTTAAGGGGAAAAAATCAAGCATTTTTAATGCCGTGTATTAGCCTACTCAGGTTGCAGTCATAATATGCTAAAGCAGTAAACTTTCAAAAAAAATGTAGGTAAACCTGAATTTATTAACAGATAGCATTCCAAAATCTAAGTCAGTTTGGAAATTGGAAAGCAAATGGGTGTAGGCACTCATAAGCCCTTGAGCCGACTGTGGTCCCTCTTCTCCTATGTAAATCATCCTCCAGTGGGGTCCTGGACGTGCAGTGACATCAGCGGATGGATGAGCATACAGGATTCCCTTACATCCAAATCAGAATCATTTTGCCACACACTAGTATGTGGTAGGGTTTTTTTCAGTCTACTTTCTTTTTTTGCATTAATTCTGCTTAAATTATAGTCTTTTACTTTTACCCTTGAGTTTTTAAACTTTTTAGAATGGAAAAAAGTCTCAAAAACAAAAGTCTTAAAAAGTATAAAGAACACTGAGATACCCATTATTCAACATTACTAACTCATGGCCAATCTCATGTCTACCCCTGCCTGCCTCCTATAGTATTTTGAAGCAAATCCTAGGCATCCCATCTTTTATGCATAAATATTTCAATGCTTTTAAATATGTGTGTGTGTGTGTATGATCTTAACATCATTTACATACCTAAAAAACAGATAATTCCTTGATACCATAAATTGTCTAAAGATGTCAAAACTTGTTGCAATCTTTTTTGAATGAAGAGCCAAATAAGATAACTGTATTGCAGTTGGCTGATAAGCATTATAAATTTCTTCCAGTCTGTTTTAGCAGTTTTCAAACAAGAGTGCATCAGAATCCCCTACAAGGCTTTTTAAAACAGTTTCTGATCCTAAGTCTGGGGTGGAGCTTGAGAATTTGCACTTCTAACAAGTGCAAGGTGATGCTAATGCTGTAGGGTTTGGAGCCCACTCACATTTTAGCTCCCCACTGTCTCTGTCATTTTCCCCCTTGCAATTTATTTCCTGAAGAAACTGAGCTGTTTACCCTGTAGAGTTTCTCTCAGTTTGGGTTTTGCTGATCACATGCCTGTTTATTCTTGCCGGTGGGAAGAGAATACCATGTGTGGACGCCTCTGGGTTCAGGTCCTCATCACTGTCCCGAGTTCCCCTGCAGCAGCCTCCCAGGCTGTGTCTCCCTTACTCTGGACCGTTGTCCATCCTGTCGTGGCAATGTCTTTCTATAATATAAGCCTGATTGTGTTGCTTCTCCAAGGAAAGTGGTCCAGTGGCTCCTGGGAGCCTCTAAGTAAACTGTTTGGCACGGGAGACCATCCCAGCCTGGATCTCTAGCCCCAATCACACCCTGATAAACCTAGGCTCCAGTCAAGCAGAATTTATTTTGAGAATTCTTCATTTTTCACAGTCCTTTTGGACTTTATTACCCTTGTTTTCTCTGCCTGGAATGTTCTCCCGCTTACTTGTCTGATTTCCTCCTGTTCCCTTCTAGACTCTGCTCAAGCATCATCTCCTCCTAAGTTTTCTTTGACCTTTAGACAGCCGGTTCTTTCTCCTCTCTGTATCTGTTTGTGTTTTTCATATATTAATCACTTACTAAAAATGGCCAAGTGTCTTAACTTTCTAAGTCTCAACGGCCTCATCTGGAAAGTGGGGTTAATAAACTCCAGTCAGAGCTCCCTGATCCAACCTTCTCTTATCCAAATCTTCCCCTGCATCCTCGCCGTCCTCTCTGCAAAGCGCACGGCACATCGAATGCTCTTCGCCATGCTTATGCACTTCAGCTCCCACCTGTGAATTGTGGAACGTTATTTGTTTTGTTAATTTTAATCACATAAATTGACAAAATATTAGGTGAATTAATATGAATGCAAAAAGAATTGCATCTATGAAAACTGAATGGTTTGGAATGACTCAATAAAAGCAAGTTGCTGAACATAATTGTTTTGACTTATTTGTGGGTGAAATACAGAGACTGAAAAAAGTAATAATTTAGAAAGATTCAGCCCTTCTATACTTTCTTAGTGTTTCAGTTCACAGTTCCACATTAAGGAAACAAAAACTGGAAATCGGAGGTGATACATTTTGGTTTTAAAACATTTTATCTTTGGAAAGCATCCACCATAAAGCATGGGATTTTTGTCATTACAAGTTCTGTTTAAATTCTTCCCAATTTTTAAAAAGTTTGAGTTGCAAATGTTTGGTTCTTTCATATTACTGCTACAAAGTATGCATGGAAAACAAAATAAATACAATAATTCTTTGGAATAAATAAGCCAGTCATGCATGATCAAAACAAAACCAAAAAATGAAAAGAACAACAAAAAAACCAAAACCCCACAGAAACCCCAAAACCAGTGGAACTCCAAACAATAGGCCCACACTCAAGGAAAATGCCTTGGCCCTACATAAAAAAGTGAATGGGTATGTATTTGTATGTTTTAAGTTAAAAGTGTCTGAAGTACATAAAATATTTTTGTGTGTGTGATTCTATTCTGTAATTGACTTTTTAGGTCAGAACAGCTCAGCTGCACCAGGCTAGGTACAGGGATTGATAATACATAGAATCCTCTAGGAGAAGGATGAGCAACATTAATGACTGTAATGCTTATTGCAATAGAAGTAGCTAAACATAGAGAAAGGAACCATTAATTCTCTTTGGCAAGAATTTTGGGTACTGGTCAGCAAAAATTAGTAAAAACCCTTGCCTTCAAGGAGCATAGAGTATAGATGGGGCAGCATTGGAATAAATCAACAAAGTGTGCTAAGTAGAGAGGAATACTACCTGCTTTAGGAGCATAGAGGAGGATGTCTAACAGATCCAAGAATGGTTTCTGAGAGTTTGGCCAGAGCCAAATTCTGAAGGGTTTATTGGAGGTGGCAGAGAAAAAGTTGGAGGAAAAGCATTGGAGACAACAAATAATGTAGACTAATGTACAAAAAAGTAAGCAGACAAGAAACAGTAGGTAGCTGAGGATGACTGGATCATTAGGGAGAAATGGAGAACTGACAAGCCGTGTGGTCTCTTCGTGATTAGCTAAGGGATTTAGTTTGAGAGCTCCAAGAAGCCAGTGAGTACAAGCAGAGAAGTGGCATAATCAGATGCACATTTTAAGATCACTCTGGTGGCAGGGTGGACATAGATGAGAAAAGGCAAGCCTTTGGACAGGTTAGGAGGCCAACCACTCATCAAATACTAAGCACCTACTGTGTGCCAGGGGACACTGGTCACCAAAAATACACAGTTACACTTTGACGCGTTCCAATCTGGTGAGGGAGGTAGATGTCAAATTGTCAGACAAGTGAACATCTAGTTACAAAAATTGTTACAAGTAATTCCTGTGAATCACTGAATATAACAGTGTGAGTGGAGTATATGACTGACTGCCTAGCACTCCTTCTTCTGATAACGGTTTCCTCTAGGGAACCATACCTCCCCAACTCCATGTGGTACGTCCTGTCGGTCACACCTTCCCTTGAAGATGGGTGCAGGACCAAGGCTAGCCGGTTAGAGTATTCTGTCCTGGTGCCAGTGACTGGGGCTCCAGACTGGGCATATGGGCCAAACAAAACCAATCAGGAACTACTCTAATATTTGATAGGTAGATCAAAGGAAAGAGAAGGCCTCTGATCCTTTTGGGTCACAAGCTATAAGTACATAGGCTTGAACCATTCACATTCTTTCTGATGAATGTAGAGAATGAATGAATGAATCCAATACACATAAAGAAGTAGAGCAGAGGTGTGTGTGGGGGCAGGGCGACTTTGACAACATTATTTGAACCCCTAGATCTAACTGCCTACAGCTGAAGCCACATTTGAACTTCCCAGGTACATTGAAGGGAATAGAGGAGGAGGAACACACTTTGGGGTAAATAATGAGTCCATTTATTTTTAAGATTTTTTTAATTATTTGAGAGAGAAGAAGCATGAACAGGGATGGGGGAAGGGGCAAAGGAAGAGGGAGAAGCAGACTCCCGACTGAGCAGGGAGCCCGACACGGGGCTTGATCCCAGGACCCTGGGATCATGACCTGAGCTGAAGGCAGATGCCCAACTGACTGAGCCACCCAGGTGCCCCATATGAGTCTATTTAGACAAAATGAATGAAAGAAGCTTTGGGATAGCAAGGCAGGAATGCCTAATGGAGTCTGGATCTATGTTCCTGGCACTCAGAAGGGAAATCAAGGGGTTGTATATTTGGGAGTCATCAAAATGCCAGTGAAAGTTGAAGTCATAGGTTTGGCTGTGATCTATGAGGAGGATCTATAGATTGTGAAGGCAGAAGACCAAATCCTGGGGGACATTATCATTTAAAGGAAAAATAGAGACAGAGATGTCAACACAAGAATACCCAGGAGAAACGGAGGCTTCTCGAGCTGAAGATGAATAAGGTTAAGATGTGGGCACCCTTCGTTCTCTCAAAAAAAAAAAAAAAAAAAAAAGATGTGGGCACCCTTGGTTCTTCTCACACACATTCCCCACAGCCAACCAAGTAGCATATTCTCTTGGCTTTGCTTTTCTCATTCCCTCCACCGTGGCCTACAATCACCTCCCACCTAGCTTATCGCATTAGCAGCCTGTCTGGTCCACTTGCTTCCACTCTTTTTGTAAGGTAGCAACAATGTGTGATTCCTTTAAAAAGTAAGCCAGAGTGTGTAACTCTCAAAACTCGCCATTGGCTCCCTGGATTAGTTTGCTACAGCTGTTATAACAAAGTACCACAAACTGAGTGGCTTAAACAACAGAAATTAATTTTTTTTTTTTAAGAGTAGGAAGTCTTGGGGCCCCTGCTTGGCTCAGGTCACCATCTGAGGGTCATGGGATCAAGTCCCGCATCGGAGTCTGCGCTCAGCATGGAGTGTGCTTGTCCCTCTCCCTCTACTCCTCCCCTAGAAGATGCCCGGCCTCTCCAGTGCTCACTGGCTGTATCTGGGTCACATGCCCATCCCCAAACCCATCAATGTCAAGGGGAATAAGAACCCTGGTTGGTTCAGTCTACTCCTGATTTGTCCTAGTTATGTGAGGGGAGTTTGCTAGCCTGGGAAAAGGGAGAAATGGCTTTTGCGTAGGTTACTAATATTAAGCGGTATGAATGATGATGTAGAAAGGCCATTCAAGGGAGAGATGGGCTGCTGTGGGGGCCATCGGGTCCTTGCGGGGCCGGCAGCCTCTCGGACTCTGTACCTTGCTGTCTGCTGCCACCTGGTGCAGGGAGATTTCTATCATGACCGATATCCACCCAGCCCCAAGTTTTGGGGGCACAGGATAAAGCAGCTGGGTGGTCAACATTTCAAAAATGCCATAGCTGTTTGAATCTGTGAACCGCATTCTTGCATTCCTTCTTTGTTGCATGGGTTTGCTTTCTCTAGTTTTCTAACTTTAATGCGGGGCGGGGCGGGGCGGGGGCGCTGCTCAACCTACTGCTTATGTGCGTGCGCCACCTAGTGATGGTAACTGGCTCTGCCAGTTCGCTGGGGGCATGATGGGCTTTGTTCTTGGAGCTACCTGTCCACTGTGCACGGCAAGGGAGGCAGGGAGAAAGGACCACACACACCGAGAGGATTCTAGAATGGGTGTAATGGGGCCAATGGGAGGCTCCCTATGGTTGAGACCACAGACCTCGTAGATGCATGGCAGGTGTGTTAACATTTTCCATTCCTAGACCCTCCTTCTGTCACTCCTCAAGCCTTTCAATATCTTTCCATGAAAAAAAAAAAACACACAACGAAAACAATAAAAAAGGTCTGTTCCTCCCTCGACTGGCAACCATCCTTAAAAATAAGAGAGAAAGGGGCACCTGGGTGGCTCAGTCGGTTAAACATCCAACTTTCAATTTCGGCTCAGGTCATGATCTCAGGGTCCTGGAATCGAGCCCTGCATCAGGCTGCCTGCTCCGCGGGGAGTCTGCTTCTCCCTTCCCCACTCCCCCTACTTGTGTTCCCTCTCTCGCTGTGTCTCTCTCTGTCAAATAAATAAAATCTTTTAAAAAAAGAATTTTAAGAAGGAATTTTCCTCATGAGCACAACATCGGAACTCTGTCCGAGTTTCCAGCTTAGTGTCCTGCAGAGTTTGGATTCAGGACTGCACATCAATTCTTACTTGAAAGTCCAGGCTGACAGCCTGACCTGGGGACTTCAGACTCGCCAGCCCCCAGCACTGTGTAAGCCAATTCCTTAAAACCTCTCTCTGTCTCTCTCATTCTGTCTACATAATACATCCTATTGATTCTGTTTCTCCGGGAAACCCTGACTAACAGAACATCTGTGGTGGAGCTGGCTAGCTGTGTTCCCAAATGCATACTTGGCTGACTAACTAGTTAACTAACTATGAGTGACACTTCGGTATAGCCATGCAACGAATTTCTCCCCACTGGGTGGGGAAGCGAAGTGATATGAGCCACTTCCATGACTGACGCATTACACCTTCTTGCTCTTTTTCTTTTCTGGATGACCGGCAGGGTGACACTGAGAACATCCTTGGAAACCACGTTGATGCCGGCATCCTGATTCCTTCAGTAACTCTGTGCAGCTGAGCTCCCTCCTCCCCACTCTGGCTCCACAGATCTTGAACATTCTCACCTAGATGTCCCTGGACTGTTAGGTAAGTTGTAAATAAATTTCTACTGTTTTCAAGTTATTGCATTTTAGATTTGTTTAATAAACTAGTTTAACATACCCTGACTCATACAGAAATTGGTACCCTGAAGCGGAATGCTATTTAAAATAAACACCTTGTGATCTCTCTCTCATGCTCTCTCTCTCTCTCAAATAAATAAATAAAATCTCTAAATAAAAAAATAAAAAACACCTAAGGGGTGTCTGGGTGGCTCAGTCAGTTAAGCAGCCAACTCTTGGTTTCAGCTCAGGTCATGATCTCAGGGTCCTGGTGATGTAGGAAAGAAGGTTAGGGTTTGAAGCCGACGGCCAAGAAAGAGTTCTCGAGATGTCTTTGGTGCAAAAAGGTGATTCTATTAAAGCACAGGGACAGACCCCGTGGCCTGAAAGAGCAGCACTGGGGTCATGAGCAGTGGCCCATTACATACTTCCAAGTTGGGAAGGGGTTAGGGAGAGCGTAAGTCTCTAAGGAATTTTGGAAGCAAGGTTTCCAGGACCTTGAGAGGGCTAGCTATTGTTGGGAAAAGGGCGTTTATTACCATCAAATAAAACCTTCGTCACAAACCTTCAGATGTATATCGGTGGACCATATGCTTGGGGGATGATTGCCAACACTTATCTTGGGGGGTAGAGATAAAGGAAATTTCCAAAGGAATTTTTATATGTTAAAGTAGACTTACAGGATCCTGGGGCAGGGAAGGGGGCTGTTCTGGCTAAGATTGCCTTTTGCCCTTAGCCAAGTGTCAACATCGAGGCAGTTGAGTCCCTAGAGGAATGCACTCTGCCTGTTTCAAGGACTTGTCAATGGGTTGTAGGTAGGAAGGAAATTTAGTTTTTATTTTTTTTAAAGATTTTATTTATTTATTTGACACAGAGAGAGAGACAGCGAGAGAGGGAACACAAGCAGGGGGAGTGGGAGCTGGAGAAGCAGGCTTCCCCGCCGAGCAAGGAGCCCGATGCAGGGCTCGATCCCAGGACCCTGGGATCATGACCTGAGCCGAAGGCAGATGCTTAACGACCGAGCCACCCAGGTGCCCCGGTAGTAAGGAAGTTTTATAATTTTTCTTCTGCCTTTGTTTCCCACATCACTGGGATCAAGCCCCGCTTCGGGATGCTCAGCAGAGAGTCTGCTCGAGGATTCTCCCTCTCCCTCGTCCCCCCCACCTGCCCATGCTCTCATGCTCTCTCTCTCTCTAAAATAAATAAATCTTTTTTAAAAAAGTTTTTATTTGTTTATTTGTCAGAGAGAGAGGGGGCACAAGTAGGGGGAGCAGCAGAGGGAGAGGGAGAAGCAGGCTTCCCGCGGAGCAGGGAGCCCGATGCGGAGCTCGATCCCAGGACCCCGGGACCATGACCTGAGCTGAAGGCAAGACGCTTAACCGACGGGCCACCCAGGCGCCCCTAAAATAAATAAATCTTAAATAAAATAAAATAACACCTAAAACACAGGCATTGGCTTAGTAGATGCATAGCAGAAGGTTAGTAACTGATATCACCAGCTGAAAAGCTAGTGTTTTGGTAAAACGTTCGTGGAACGGTTTCTGTGGTAACTTGAAAGGCAGATATAGTTCCCATTGTGCCGGTACTTTTAGAGTAGGTGGTTGGAATGAGCCAGAAGGTATGAGGTGGCTGCCTCTTGCTGTTTTTAGCTAGGTATTACTAGGAAGAAAGGAGCTCAGGTTAGACTCTATGGGTTTGGAAGGAAAAGAAGGGAACGAAGAATCCAGAATTTGGGACCCTGTAGATATTGAAAAGCCAACTGCTTCAATTGCATAAATAGCAAGGGACAAGACTTTTTGGCCTTGTCTCAGCAGCCTCTCATTAAGACATCTCAGGCCAACAAAGATCTCATTCCAATCTTGCCCAGTTGTTTCAGGCGGTTTCAAGGCAGGTGCCACTAAATTGGGAAAGAGGAGCTTAGGGGCAAGGAATCCTGTCATGAAACAGGTTAAGGACTCCATCTAGAAAAGACCTCTGTGTATGGCTCCTGAGACATGGACTGGATAGAAGCAAACAGAGTAAATAAATGCCTTGTAGGTTTTTAAAGTGAGAGTATTCCTGAAGAAACCACAGGGAGCCTGGCTGAAAAAAAAGTGTTTGTTAAAACAAATCTTGTGCTCCCAAACTTGCAGACATCAGGGTGCAAAAGTCAAATAGTCCTCCAGAAGGCACACTCCTTAGCAACTGCTTGAGGATTTCTATTCATCACAGGTTTCTAGTATTTCAAATAGGACGTGTTTTGCTGTAGTTAATATTTCTTCTGCTTGAAGTTCATTGAACTTCTTGGATTGCTAAATTTATAGTTTTCATGAAATTTGGAAAAATGTTGGGTGCCTGGGTGGCTCAGATGGTTGGGCGTCTGCCTTTGGCTCAGGTCATGATCCTGGAGTCCTGGGATCGAGTCCCGCATCGGGCTCCCTGCTCCTTAGGAGCCTGCTTCTCCCTCTGCCTTTCTCTCTCTCTGCGTCTCTCTCTCTCTGCCTCTCTCTCTCTCTCTGTCTCTCATGAATAAATAAATAAAATCTTTAAAAAAAAGAAATTTGGAAAAATGTTGACCATTATTTCTTTGAAATGTTTTTCTTTCCACCTCCCAATGCCCCCACTTCTGAGACCAGTTACATACATGTTAGGTCACTAGATAGTGCCCCACAGCCCAGAAATGCTCTGTTTATTGTATTTTCCAGTCTTTTTTTTCTCTTTGTGTTTCATTTTGGAGAATGTCTACTGCCCTGTCTTCAAACCCATTAATCTTTTCCTCTGCAGCATCTGTTAATCCCATTTGGTATGTTTTTAAATTTCAGATATTATGTTTTTCATCTCCAGAAGTTTGATATAGATCTTTTATGTATCTTTTCCTCCTCATCATGTTTATTTTTTCCTCTACCTTCATAAGCATATTGAGTACTTTTATGATAACTTTTAACATCCTTTTCTATTAATTCTGTCGTCTGGGGTTTCTGGGTCTTTCTTTTGATTGATTTCTCTCCTGGTTGTTTGCATACATGATAATTTTTGGTTGGCTCTAGACATTCAGGGTTATACTTTTTTAGGTGCTAGACTTTGTTGTATTCCTTTAAATATTTGGGCGTTTTTGTTCTGGGGCACAGATGAGTTACTTGGAATTGATTTGATCCTTCTGAGACTTGCTGATAAGCATTGTTACAGCAGACCCAGAGTAGCCACTGGGGCTGATGTGACCCCACTATTAAGGCAATATCCTTCTGAGGACCCTACACAGTGCCCTCTCTTATAAGGTCTTTCTATTCTGGCTGGTGGGAACACAACAATTCCCAGTCCCATATGAGCTCAAGGGATTTTCCTGCTTATCCGTTTCTGGTGGGTGTTTCCTCAGCCCTGAATTGTCTCCTCCCTACTGAGTACCATAATATGTACTTTATAGTACTATAGATCAGTACTCAGCCTTCAAATCAAGGGCACTCTCTGCTGATCTCCAAAGCTCTCTTTGTATAGCTCCTTCCTCTTTAGCCCCCTTCACATTCGTGAACTGGAAATTCTGTCTCCTTGTTCAGGAAGGTGGCTGGCCTCTATTTGGGTTCCCTCTCCCTGCCCTGTGGCCTGGAAACTCTTTTTAGGCAGACAGCTGGGAAGCTTGAAGGGCTCACTTTGGACCACTATCCTATGTTACCTCTTGTACTGTATCTGTAAATTATTGTTTCCTATATTTAGCCCAGTTTTCTAGTTGTTTAAGACAAGAAGATATATCTAGTCCCTGTTATTGCATCATCATTGGAAACAGAAGTGTCAACACCCACTTCGGATGAGGACATGGAGGAAAGCAGATGAAACAGTATTACAGTCAAGGACTTAACATTCTCTGGGTTTTCTCAGATCTTTTTTTCCCTTCTTATCTTTACTGAGGTATAATTGACAAAAATTGTATATATTTAAGGTGTACGACCTGATGTTTTGATATAGGTATACACTGTGAAATAATCACCACGATCAAACTAATTCATCTGTGCATCTCCTCATATGGTTCTCATTTTCCGTGTGGTGTGTGTGTGTGTGTGTGTGTGTGTGTGTGTGTGTGTGTGTGTGTGTGTCCCCATCCTTCTGGCTAAGCGAGGGACTGACCTGGACCGCCTAGGAACCTACGCCACTGAGTCTCCCAGACCCTGCTCCTCACCTGGAGGCCCTTAAAGCTGGGGTACGCCCCGGGGTGACGGGCATCCGTTCTCCCTGCCTCGCCCCGCCCCGCCGGCCCCAGCCCCGCCCCTCCGGGCCCGCCCCTTCCTTCCCCGCCGGCCCCGCCCCGGCCCTGAGGGCCCCGCCCCTCGCCCTGCCTCTCCACTGCCCCGCCCCTCCCCCAGCCCCCGCGGCCCCGCCTCTCCCCGTCAGCCCCGCCTCTCCCCCAGCTCCTCCCCAACAGCCCCGCGGACCCGCCCCTCTCGCGTCCTGGAGGGCCCCGCTGCTCGCCCCTTCTCTCCGCGGCCCCGCCCCTCCGCGCCAGCTCCGCCTCTGCCCGCGGCCCCGCCCTGCCCGCCCCGCCTCTCCCCGCCAGCCTCTGCTTCCGTCTCGCTCCTCCCCGCCGCCCGCTGCGTCCGGCTCCCATGTGTCTCCGAGCCCGCTGCGCCGCGCTCGCTCCGCTTCTCCGCACGCTTCGGCCTGCTCCTGCTGCGGCCATGAGCACTGGCACTTTCGTTGTGTCGCAGCCGCTCAATTACCGCGGCGGGGCCCGCGTGGATCCGGCGGACGCCTCCGGCACCGAGAAGGCGTTCGAACCGGCAACCGGTAACCGGGCGGAGACCGGGCTGCGGGGCCTGGGCGGCGGTGCAGGGGGGCGGCGGCGGGGCCTGGGCGCCGGTTGGCGCTTCCCCGCCCCACTCGTGGAGGTGTTCTACTGCCCTGAACCTTCATTTAGTGCGTTCGGCAGACGTTTGCTGGGCATAAGTGAGTGACGGTGTGGAGAATAGAGTTGTGTGTGCAGGCCGCTAAGGACTCCGTGCAAACGCGAATGCATCTGGACAGGAACAGGGAGAGAGTCTAGAAAACTGGTAAAGCTGGTGAGTTGCGTCGCGGGGGGGGGATCGTGGGTCGTGCTACAACGGCCTGAAGAGTCTACAAAGCCACGGTGCGTGAGGTTGTGCCCCTGTTAGTTATTAATTTTTAAAGTTAGAACGGCAGTAATGTATTCACTTTGCATGGGAAAGGATTAGGATTTCCAGAAGGACGCAGGTGAAAACATTAGTGCCGAGAATGGAGAAGCATTCACAGATGACTCTAAGGAGCCTGAATGAGGGCTTTGTTGCGATCTCCTAGCGTTAAAATATTTCTTGCATGAATTAGAATTGGGAAAGGGAAAAAAGCCCAGGTTTTATCCAGTGCTTGAGGTTGCCAAATACCTGGCAAATACCCGTGCTGGGCCCTGGATTTGCTCTGAGAATTCTGAAGATCACACAGCTAATGAGGAAGAGGTTTTGGTTTTTGGTTTATGTTTGTTTTGCTGAGATTTATGTAATATTTGTGGGGAGAAAAATGTAAATGTGTTGTGCAAACCAGAATGGCAGGTGGCCAGAGGGACACAACTGGATTGCGAAGGGCTGCAGAATTTAGGATTGATCCATCCCGCTAAACCACGGAACAGTAGTAACCTTGTCAGAGCAGGAAGGGACCCCAGGGGTCAGTGGACTCTTGCAGAGGAAACAGCCTCTCCACCCCCATCCCTGTAGTCCTACGGGAGAAGGAAAAATTGCTCTTTATTTTAATTACCTACAGTGTGTGCAATCCTTAGCCACTGCCCTTACCAACTAGCTATTCAAATTTGTAACAAATGGCAGGCTTGTGAAATCTTCCTGGAAAAAGCAGAGTCCCTGGAGTTCTTGGGGGATGGAAAAGGAACTGCCGACTTGGTGTACTTAAAGTAATTCCTGTTGGTAGAGGCAATCACAACCCTTGGGATGCGGGGTTCATATTTTGCATCGGGATAGGGAATAAGGTTGGAGTAAGAAAAGGAGAGACTGGACTTTTTTATTTTTGAGAAAAATTTTTTCTTTAAGGTTTTATTTATTCATCCGAGACACAGAGATACAGAAAGAGCATGAGCAGGGGGAGAGGCGGACAGAGAAGGAGAAGCAGGCCCCCCGCTGAGCCAGGAGCCCGATGCGGGGCTTGATCCCAGGACCCTGGGATCATGACCTGAGCTGAAGGCAGACGCTTAACCATCTGAGCCACCCAAGCGCCCCATGAGAAAAATTTTTTCTTGTGTTTAAGGATAGGTTTTCCCGATATTGCTGTTTATTAACCACACTCATGAAGTGTCTCAGTAGTATGATACGACTTATGTAGAACATAGACCAGTGATATCAAATCAGAATTTATAACCCAGGGGACTGAGGACTTTCAACTTTGATTTTGCAAGACCCCTGAGATTCTCAAACATTGTTTTTGGTTTTTTTAAAGATTTTATTTATTTGACAGAGAGACACAGCGAGAGAGGGAACACAAGCAGGGGGAGTGGGAGAGGGAGAAGCAGGCTTCCCTCGGAGCAGGGAGCCCGATGCGGGGCTCGATCCCAGGACCCTCGGATCATGACCTGAGCCGAAGGCAGACGCTTAACGACTGAGCCACCCAGGCGCCCCTGATTCTCAAACATTGTTAAGGAGAGTTGCAAAACCCAGCTATAAAATAGAGGAGGAAGGGGTTCCTAACCTGAAGTTTGTGCTGTGCTTAGGGCAAGGACACATTCTCTCTCTAATTCTGTGATGCAGTGAAGTACAGTTTTCTAGAGAGAAGTCTGCACCTTTTGTTAGATTCTTTTTTTTTTTTTTTAAATATTTTGTTTATTTGACAGAGAGAGACACAGCGAGAGAGGGAACACAAGCAGGGGGAGTGGGAGAGGGAGAAGCAGGCTTCCTGCGGAGCAGGGAGCCCGAAGCGGGGCTCGATCCCAGGACCCTGGGACCACGACCTGAGCCAAAGGCAGATGCTTAATGACTGAGCCACCCAGGCGCCCCCTTTTGTTCTATTCCTAAAGGGTTCAGTCACCTCAAAACAGAGTTAAGAACTGTTGGCATAGGGGTGGTCATGAAATCAAACCATAGTTGAAAACAAGAAGGGGGTCACTAAAAGGGAATTTGGATACACAGTACTTTCTTTATTTTATTTATTTATTTTAAGATTTTATTTATTTCTTTGACAGAGAGAGACACAGCGAGAGAGGAAACTCAGACAGGGGGAGTGGGAGAGGGAGAAGCAGGCCTCCCGTGGAGCAGGGAGCCGGATGTGGGGCTTGATCCCAGGACCCCGGGATCATGACCTGAGCCCAAGGCAGACGCTTAACGACTGAGCCACCGAGGCGCCCCCCACAGTACTTTCTTTAAATGGGAGGCGACAGTTGGAGATAACACTGTGTTTCCGGTTACAGGCCGAGTGATAGCCACCTTCACTTGCTCAGGAGAGAAGGAAGTAAATTTGGCTGTGCAAGATGCCAAGGCCGCCTTTAAAATATGGAGTCAGAAATCTGGCATGGAGCGCTGTCGAATTCTTTTGGAGGCGGCCAGGATAATAAGGGTATGTTTCACGTTTTTTCTCTTTCAGAGATGTCCCCCTTGAGTTGCTGTGAGGGTTCTCTGTGATGGTTTGCAGTTAGACTTTGATGCTCTGTTAGGCGATGCCTTTTTTACGAAATTAAAAATCATTTTCGTGTGATCCCCTGGGTATCTAGGACATGCTTTCTTTGAATAATTGCCTTCTGGATCCTGGCTCTCTGTGACCTCTCCCTTGGCAGGTTGTTTTTTCCATCTTTGTTGTCATGTGTCCTTTGCAGCTTGTCTCCTTTTTTAACTCTGTGTACTTGTCCGGAACCGTTTATTTTTTCCTTTGATGACTCTTAAGTCTACCGTTCTTTTTTCGGGCACATTTTCTACCTTAATTGCCTGGGAAGATGTCATAGATTGATAGATGTTCCCTTCTTAAAAAACAAAGTTGGGGCACCTGGGTAGCTCAGTCAGTTAAGCATCGGACTCTTGATTTTGGCTCAGGTTGTGCTTGGGGTTGTGGATCGAGCCCTGTGTCAGGCTCTGCACTCAGCGGGGAGTCTACTTGAGACTCTCCCTCTCCCTCTGCCCCTCCCCCCATCCTCCCTCCTGCTTGAATGCTCTCTCTCTCTCTCTCTCTCTCTCTCTCTCTCAAATAAATAAATAATCTTAAAAAAAACCCAACAAAGTTAAAACTTCTTACGGTCTTTTTTTTTTTTAATTTTATTTATTTTGGGTAATCTCTATACCCAACATGGGGCTCGAACTCATGACCCTGAGATCAAGAATCCGCATGCTTCACTGATTGAACCCCTAAGCTTTTTAGTCTTAAAAAGCAAAAGGACTAGAGATGCTTATTACAGAAAATTAGAAGATTCAGAAGCATGTACACCAAAATATGAATTGTGGTTATCTCTGAGTGGTAGAACTCTGGTGATTTTTGTTCTCACGAGTATGTTAAGTCAGAAACTGTGACGTGTCTGAGAATTACCATACATACATATGTATGTACATATATATAGTGACAGGAGACACGAAGCTTGCGGGATTAGAGAAAGATATGTTGTTTTTTTAAAGATTTTATTTATTTGTTTATTTGAGAGAGGGAGAGCACAAGCAGAGGGGAGGGGCAGAGGGAGAAGCAGGCTTCCCGCTGAGCCGGGAGCCTGATGTGGGGCTCGATCCAGGACCCTGAGATCATGACCAGAGCCGAAGGCAGACGCCTCACCAACTGAGCCACCCAGGCGCCCCGAGGAAGATACGGTTTATCATTCACAGCAAAATGCAGCAGTCAGGGCACTACCTTAATACTAGTTTTCTGAGCTCCAGTCCCCACGGGGAGATGCAGTGAGAGCTACCGATTACCCTGTCACTTGCAGAGGTTGCCCCCCAGCAGGGGAACCCTAAAGTTATGAGACTCAGTTTAGCAGGAGCTGCTCTCACGCCTGTGTCTGCTCTACCCTGGAGCGAGGGAGATGGCTCACTAAGCAGATCGCCTCCAGGGTTCAGGGGGAAGGTGTTACCAGCTTTATTACCTTGGAAAGTTAGCAGGTGTCTCCAGACATGGGAAGCAGTGAGCTTTCCATCTGCACATCTCTCTGGGCACCTCTGTCTTTAGGCAGACACTGTGTCTGCCTTCCAAGGCCTTTGCCGCTCAGCTGGCCAGTGTCCTCTGCTCGGAAAGCCTGGGCCACACAGAGATGAAGCAGTGTTCATGGAGGATTTCCTCCCAACTAAGTATTTTCCTCTGTCGTCAAAAAATTATTTTGAGGGGTGCCTGGGTGGCTCAGTTGTTAAGCGTCTGCCTTCGGCTCAGGTCATGATCCCAGGGTCCTGGGATCGAGCCCCGCATCGGGCTCCCTGCTCCGTGGGAAGCCTGCTTCTCCCTCTCCCACTCCCCCTGCTTCTCCCTCTCCCACTCCCCCTGCTTGTGTTCCCTCTCTCGCTGTGTCTCTCTCTGTCAAATAAATAAAATCTTTAAAAAAAAATTATTTTGAATTAGATAGCCCAAACGTGGTAACTCAAGCAGATAATTTATTATTTTAGTTTGTCTCACTTTTCCCTAGTGGATAAGCATTTAGGGTTGTTGTGTCCTCTTAAGAACTGGCCCCTTTGGAACCCTCGTACACTGTTGGTGGGAATGCAAGCTGATGCAAACACTGTGGAAAACAGTATGGAGGTTCCTCAAAAAGTTGAAAATAGAGCTACCATATGATCCAGCAATTGCACTACTGGGTATTTACCACAAAGATACAAATGTAGGGATCCAAAGGGGTACGTGCACCCCAATATTTATAGCAGCAACGTCCACAATAGCCAAACTGTGGAAAGAGCCAAGATGTCCATCGACAGATGAATGGATAAAGAAGAGGTGGTATATATACACAGTGGAATATTATGCAGCCATCAAAAGGAATGAGATCTTGCCATTTGCAATGACGTGGATGGAACTGGAAGGTGTTATGCTGAGCGAGATAAGTCAATCAGAGAAAGACATGTATCATATGACCTCACTGATATGAGGAATTCTTAATCTCAGGAAACAGAGTGTTGCTGGAGTGGTGGGGGGTGGGAGGGACGGGGTGGCTGGGTGATAGACATTGCGGAGGGTATGTGCTATGGTGAGCGCTGTGAAGTGTGCAAAACTGTTGAATCACAGATCTGTACTTCTGAAACAAATAATGCAATATATGTTAAGAAAAAAAAAAGATAGGAGGGGAAGAATGAAGGGGAGTAAGTCGGACGGGGAGACGAACCATGAGAGACGATGGACTCTGAAAAACAAACTGAGGGTTCTAGAGGGGAGGGGGTGGGGGGATGGGTTAGCCTGGTGATGGGTATTAAAGAGGGCACGTTCTGCCTGGAGCACTGGGTGTTATGCACAAACAATCAATCATGGAACACTACATCAAAAAGTAATGATGTAATGTATGGTGATTAACATAACAATAAAAAAATTTAAAGGAAAAAAAAAAATTGACCCCTTTGGCACCTGAATGGCTCAGTCGGGGAAGTGTCTGCCTTCAGCTCAGGTCATGATCCCAGGGTCCTGGGATCGAGCCCCGCGTCAGGGCTCCCTGCTCAGCGCGGAGCCTGCTTCTCCCTCTCCCTCTGGTGCTCCTCATTCCTTCGTGTAGGCCCCGATTTCCATGTGGTGTCATATTTTTTCTGCTTAAAGAAATTTCTTTAGCATTTATAGTGCAGGTTTGCTGGTGATCTTCTTTCAGCTCTGGTGTGTCTGAAAGTCTTCATTTTGCTTTGCCTTTTGAAAGAATTGTAGGTATATAATTCTAGGTTGATGGGATTTTTTCAGTGCTTTAACTTAAAATTAGGAAGTTCTAACTGAATTTCTGCCCCCTGTTCTGTCTCTCCTCAGGGCCTCCAGTTACACACAGACTGGGCAGCTTGAAGCTCTCTAGCAACTGATGCTCTGTTCATTTTTTTCCCATTTTTTTTTTTCCTTTGTGTCTTAGTTTGGGTAATTTCCAGGGTTATCTAATAATTTAAAGAAAACTTATCTCTCGGTTCACAGTGCCGGACCTACCCAGATTATCTTCTGATCTTATCTAGTTTGTACGCCGGGAGGCCGTTGATATTGTGGGCAAAGGTCTAAAGTGTGCCCTAAACGTATGAGGGGCAGGGAGTGGTTAGTTCAGTGCACTGGGGGTGGTTAGAGCGGCTGACTGGCGTTGGGCCCGTGGACACAGAAGTCCTTACCTCTTGCCTGGGTCTGAGAGCGCAGGGTCTGGGCCGACTTATTTAGAATTTACTAACTTCCTATTTTATATCAGTTTCGTGAAGGCAGAGACTGGATCCATATGTTTTTTTTCTTAGTAATGAAGGTGGAATGACTCACTCAAAACTCTTGATGCCTCTGGCCTTTATGGAAGCATAATGTGCTCCGATCTCGCGGTCCGACTTTCCATAATGTGCTCCGATCTCGCGGTCCGACTTTCCATAATGTGCTCCGATCTCGCGGTCCGACTTTCCATAATGTGCTCCGATCTCGCGGTCCGACTTTCCCAGTGATTTTTATATTCCTCCCCTCTTCTCTCCCGAGGTGTGTACTGTGGGTATGGGCTCGTGATATTTGCGGTCGCCATTTCCTTTTGCTTCTGGTCTGCCTCCCTGCTTATCAGGTTTCATAAGACAGTGCTGCATCTTGTCAGTTTTCGGTGCACCTTTTATGTATGTCCAGATATTCACCCTCTTGTTTATTTTTACACTGGATCCGTAATAGCCAATGTCTACTTTTACATGCTATGTTCATTCAAGTCTTTCATCTTTGGGACAAAGAAAGTCATTATTTAGCTTTTCTCTTTAGGCCGGTTTCCCAAACCTTTCCATCCCATCCCTGGACCATCTCCAGCATCTCGGAGTCATGGAGGCTACAACCGGGGCAGTATTTAAAAAGCGAATTGATGAGTACTGACCATTAGAAAGTAACTATCTTGTGATTTTCACATGCTGCATGTCTTTGGGTGATTTAAAGCCACGCGTGTATATAACCTCTTTCCTGACAAATGTGTGTTTGGCGATTGCTTACCATTTCTGTAATGATGCCTGTCTCTTACTCTATACATGCAAACACAGGATGTGCATGTGCGTACGTGTTTATAAACATACACATATATAACATTCACTTCGCAAACCATTCCTTTTCTTACAAGTTTTTTTTTAAAGATTTTATTTATTTATTTGAGAGAGAGAGAGCATGCACTTGAGTGGGGTGAAGAGCAGAGAGAGAAGCAGGCTCCCCACTGAGCAGGGAGCCCGACGTGGGGCTCAATCCCAGGACCCCGGCCGGGATCATGACTTGAGCCGAAGGCAGCTGCTTCACCGACTGAGTCACTCAGGGGCCCCATCAAACCATTCCTTTTCTAATCGACCTTGAAACGCGGTCTGGGTCTTAAATCTGTGATGATTAACTTGAGGGGAGACTAGGGCTCTATTCTGCAGTAATCTTTTTCTCTCTTCCAAATGTAACAGCACCACTCCCTTCATTTAAAGTGCAAGCTGTTTCACTAACATAATAAAATTTAAAAAAAAGTACCTTTCCCTGAACACCAATTAGGTTGAGCACCTTCTAAAAAAAAAAAAAAAAGTGCAAGCTGTTTCTATTTTTAAAAATTGCGTGATATAGTCTGAGTGTTGAATACGTTGAGGTGTCTGGTAATATGTCTTAAATCTAGTCTTCTGTTTTACCCGAAGGAACGGAAGGATGAAATCGCCACCGTGGAGACCATCAACAATGGCAAGTCCATCTTTGAGGCCCGCTGGGACATCGACACTTCATGGCAGTGCCTCGAGTACTATGCGGGCTTGGCTGGATCCATGGCTGGTGAGCCCTGGCCTGGCCTGGGAGCAGGTGGCCAGGAGGCAGAAGAGCAGATCCTAGTGGTGAAGGGAGAGAGATTGGGGATTAAGACAGACGTGGGTTAAAAATTCTGGTTTTATCACTCTCCGCATGGGTGACCCTGAGAATTACTTTATCTTTCCTTATTGAAACTGTCTTCGTGCGTTATCATAAGGATTAAATGAGAAAATATACGTAAAGCACTCGGCATGGTACCTGAGCTTCAGGCCAAGTTGTTAAAAAACCAGTTCTTGCAAGAGTCAGTAAGTGTTACATTTACTAGTTCTACCTAGTTAAGTTAGCAGAAAAGGTTTTGTTTTGTTTGACTGTGAGGTTTACAGTAGTTGGTGTTGGATGGCACCAGCACCCAGCAGGGCTGTGGGGAGCCAGAGTCTGAGGTTTGGGTCCTACACTTCCATCTTGTTTCCTTTAAGTTATTATCTGCTAGATGCTCTAAGGTTTTAGAGTATTATATTAAGTCAAGTGAACACAGGTTTGAGGGACGGGTAGGATTCTTTTTCGGAGAGAATGTGCAGAGGTGTGCACGCATGGCTAGAATGAACATTAGAGCGGAGACTGGGAGCACCGGTGTGTTGGAGACAGTGAGGAGGCCGGGGTCAGCGGGGAGGCCAGGGACAGCGGGGAGGCCGGAGTCAGCGGGGAGGCCGGGGTCAGCGGGGAGGCCACCAAGTGTGGCACAAGCTGAGTAGGGCTGTTGGCGGAGTCTCTGGAAAGGCAGTCCTGCATTCTCTGCGACTCCTCTGTTTCCCCCTTAGGCGAGCATGTCCAGCTCCCAGGCGGATCGTTTGGTTATACCAGAAGAGAACCGCTTGGCGTCTGTGTGGGAATAGGCGCGTGGAACTACCCCTTCCAGATCGCCTGCTGGAAGTCGGCGCCGGCCTTAGCATGTGGTGAGAAAGAATGGCTTTTCCATGTGGGAGCCGTCCACTCTCGCCCCATTCTCTACCTCTCACCTGTCCGTGTACACACACACATACACACACACACTCATTCACACACTCATACTCCACAGCAGAAGGGGCCTGCCTTGGGGCACCTGAAGCCTCAGAGGACAGGCGTCCCTCCCTACCCTGCCACCTCGGGACCTGACAGCTTAGCACATGCACATGGGTTGCTTCTATGTTATTCCCACTGTTATTTTATTTTTATTTTTGAAAAGATTTTATTTATTTGAGAGAGAGAGAGCACAAGCAGGGGGAGCTGCAAGCAGAGGGAGAAGCAGGCTTCCCACGGAGCAGGGAGCCCGATGCGGGACTCGATCCCAGGACCCCGAGATCATGACCTGAGCCGAAGGCAGCCACTTAACCGACTGAGCCACCCAGGCGCCCCTATTCCCACTTTTATTTATCTAATTTATTTTTGTTATGGAAAGGAAGACCATTAATTTTGGTCTTGGAAGCCTGATTTCTTACGGTCACATTGATTTAGATTTGTGCTCCTTTAAGTTCTCCTTTCTGCAGAAGAATTGTGGGATGAATTTCTTTGGAGGGAGTCACACTCAAGAGTTTGGCTTCACTTAAGAAGTAGAAGATAAACTTCGTCCTTCTTAATACAAATAATAAACAAGGCTCCCATTAGAGAAACTTGGGCTGGCTGACTGAAGAAGTTTTCTCATACTATTTAAAGACGAATCGGTGGGAAAAGATGGTTTATTGTATCTTAGGAAAAAAAATCCTGAGGTTAAAGAAAGCGCCACAGTTGGGCCGCTGTGTTGAAATGCAGCTTTCCTCATGTTGCCGCTTATGTCCTGCTTTTTGCAAGTTCCCGTGCGAGGCAGAGGCAGCTGCGACAGAAAGACTAGAACTAAGTCACTAGCTTTGGAGACTCATCAAAATGAACCTTTCTGGTCTTCCATTTCAACTTCTCTAAAATGGGAGTGAGCGCACCACTTCCTCCTGCTGTGGCAAGAGTTAAATGAGATCATAGATGTGGAAAGGCCTGGAAATGCGAATGTAAGGTGTTCCTGGTTGAGACTGGGTGGGTGTGTGGCTTGGGATCTGCTCATTGCAAGAAGCCGAGGTGGGGAGAACAAGCTGGGTTTACTTATTGGTACCAGTGCGGGTCTAGGAGGTGACGGAGGGCGGGGAACAGGGAACATTTGGAGTTGCTCTTGGCTTGTTGTCCTGTTCCGTCCTGTGCTCAGAGGATCACCAGGCTTAAGCAGTCTTCTGTGCTCGCGTCTTGGGTTTGCGCAGGTAACGCCATGGTCTTCAAGCCCTCTCCCTTCACGCCGGTGTCGGTGCTGCAGCTGGCCGAAATCTACACGGAGGCCGGCGTGCCCCCCGGGCTCTTCAACGTGGTTCAAGGAGGGGCGGCCACGGGCCAGTTTCTGTGTCAGCATCCTGACGTGGCCAAAGTCTCCTTCACCGGGAGTGTGCCCACCGGCTCGAAGGTAACGAAACCAGTGTGGGTCCCCACAAATGGCAGTGTCGGGCCTGCCCCGAGTACATGTCGGAGGCTTATCTTCCAATCTTAACCCAGCTTGGGCTGGGAGGGAGGCCGTAGGGATCGGGACAAAGATCTGAAGCGTGCTTTAGACGTGTGAAGCGGGGAATGAAGTGGGGTGGAGTGATCAGAACATGAGGCTGGCAGTTGGTCCGCGAGGGGATGGAAGTCATCTGCCCATATCTCTGAGCGCAGGGTCCGGGCTGCCAATTGGGTCCTTGGTGCCTGAGCTCCTCTGTAGCAGCCACCTCAGAAGGAAGGGTGCTCGCTCAGTTTATTTCCGATGTATTGTTTGACCTTAACTGATTGTCAGCCTTGAACACAGTAATAGTAATAGAAGGGTTTCCACCTGTGACACGTGAATGAACGATAGTTTCAAAATGCATTGCCTCCTCAGAAAGTCAAGTGCAGTCCTGTGGATTCTCAAGGGTTCTGGAGAAGGATAAGTAGACGAAAGGGCAGAGTCCCTGACAAGAACAAGGCTGCAGGTCATTCGTAGGTCGAGATGCTTGGAGGCTCAGGTTCTAGCTGATGTAGCATGTGGTTTTATATGCATGACGCTTCTCAACGTGTTTGTTCTTGTTCTGTAAGATCATGGAGATGTCAGCTAAAGGAATCAAACCCGTCACTTTGGAACTGGGAGGCAAATCTCCCCTGATCATCTTCTCCGATTGTGATATGGAGAACGCTGTGAAGGGGGCGCTGATGGCCAACTTCCTCACGCAAGGCGAGGTATGCACCCGTCCCTGGCAGAGGTCTCGAAGGAATCTTGCCCCTTCATCGAACAGCATGTTTTCAAGCTTTCTGTTTCAAAATAATTTCAGACTTACAGAAGCGTTGCCCAGATAGTGCAAAGAATTCCTTCACATCCTTGAGCCACGTTTCTCAAATGTTAACATTTTATCACATTTCCTTTGTCATTCTGTTTCTTTTTCTATACATAGGTATGCATGTTATCTTTTTCTGAACTGTTTGAAAGTTGCAGATGTAAGATCCGTAACTTTTACATTTCTGTCTGTATTTTCTAGAAACAAGTACATTCTCTCTCTTTTTTTAATAAAAGATTTTATTTATTTATTCGACAGAGAGAGACACAGCGAGAGAGGGGACACAAGCAGGGGGAGTGGCAAAGGGAGAAGCAGGCTTCCTGCAGAGCAGGGAGCCCGATGTGGGACTCGATCCCAGGACCCTGAGATCATGACCCGAGCCGAAGGCAGACACTTAATGACTGAGCCACCCAGGCTCCCTACAAGTGCATTCTCTTATGTAAGCACGGTGCACTTAGTAAAATCAATAACCTCGTATGGAGTATACGCACTCTGTAGCCCCTATCCACATACTGTCATTTTTTTAAAAAAGATTTTATTTATTTATTTGAGAGAGAAAAAGAGAGCACAAGCAGGGGGAGCAGCAGGCTCCCCGCTGAGCAAGGAGCCCGATGCAGGACTTGATCCGAGGACCCCAGGATCATGACCTGAGCTGAAGGGAGATGTTTAACCAACTGAGCCACCCAGGCACCCCACATGTTGTCATTTGTTTGACATTAGTCCTTTTAGCAAACTAAACAAAAACACAGTTTCTTTCTTTTGGTCCAAGACCGAGTCTAGGAAGGTGTGTCGCATTTAGTTGTTGTGTCCCCATAGCCTCCTTTAGTCTGGGACAGTCCGCTCTTCAATTATTCTTATCTTTCAGGACCTTGACATTTTTGAAGAATACAAGCTATTTATTTTGTAGAATGTCCCTCATTTGGGGTCTCTCTGGTGTTTCCTTTTGATAAGATTTGGGTTATGTGTTTGGGGCAAAAAAACACCACCGAAGCGGTGTTGTGTCCTTCTCAGAGGTTCACCAGGGAAGTCGTGTCACATAGCAGACAGTGCGACAGGGTTCTGCGCCTCCCCAGCTCTCCCCCACTAGCCTTAACACCCTTGGATGATTTTTGCTGGAAACAGTTTCTATGATGGGGGTTCCCAAATGGTGATTTCCCAATAAAACTGTTCTTCTGCATTTATTAGTTCACTCTCCACTGTGAGAAGGAACTTTCCCTTCTCCCGTGTTTTTTTTCACTCATTTATTTTTATTATCATGGACCATGGATTCTTACTTTATTCTATGGATTACAATCCATGTACTATCATTATTTATTCTGATGCTCAGATAATTGCCGATTTGGCTCATGGCAGCTCCCGTGACCTTTTGATATGTGTTCATTATTCTGTGAGCATGAGTACTTGGCTCTGTTTTTGGACTTTGTATCTATAGTTCTGATAGCATTTGAACAGTATCTGTGCTCACGTTCCATGGGAGGATCTAAGTGGTCATGACTAGTGATTTTAGAGACAGACGTTCACTGTGAAATGCTTCAGGTTTTTATTAGGCTCAAGCCCCTAGTTCTTAAGTCTATTTTTGCTTTCCCGTCCCCTCCTACTCTTAAAATACACGGCCCCATTGAGCCTCTGACAGGAGGCAATAGGAGAGCTCATGTGGCTCATGTGGATCTATGAATGGCCTTAAGGAAATGTAAACAAACAAAAAGCCAGAACTTTCTTCTCGAAGGGCGGGCAATTTCTTTGCTGATAGGGTGGTATGTCCACGATTCCATGTGTGATTCTGTTCAGGATGGGGATAATTTTTAGAGCTGGAACTAACCTTTTAAAAAGGTATACTGTCTCTTTTCAGATTAAAGCTGTTGGATTCTTCCCTCTTTTCCTTTTTCTTTCCTTACACACATACAAATTTGTGTCTGTCCTTCAGGTTTGTTGTAATGGCACAAGAGTATTTGTGCAAAAGGAAATTCTTGATGAATTTACAAGAGAAGTAGTGAAACGGACCCAAAAGATAAAAATCGGAGATCCCCTTCTGGAAGATACGAGGATGGGTCCCCTCATTAACCGCCCACACCTGGAGCGAGTCCTTGGGTTTGTTAAGCTGGCAAAGGAGCAGGTGAGAATCAAGTAGAAATAGGATGGGGCGAGGGGGAGGGGAAGTATTCCACGTTCCTTGCTGGGTGCACTTCTCCTGTGCTCATACCTGCTTGGCTCACGATGTCCTCAGCTGTGTTCTGCTTTGTACCTGCAGTGGACTGACTAGGTGTCTGCTTAGGACACACTGAATGTTTCAGGGATGCATATCAGGGTTGTGTGTTTAATAGAAACTATGCATTCTTCTTCTTTTTGGGCAGGGTGCTAAAGTGCTGTGTGGTGGAGACATACATGTACCTGAAGATCCCAAATTGAAGGATGGATATTACATGAGACCTTGTGTACTGAGTACGTCCTCTTCTTGTTTGTTTTTAAACAGTTTGAAATAAATGTCAGATAGAAAAGGATATTTATAAAATATGTATATGGTATAAAGCAAGTGTCAGTAAATGGTGTCCCCACTGCTCAGACTTAAGGAGTAGAAGTTCTTCCTTACCTCCCATGTGCCCTTCCTCTTGGACAGCAGTGTGCTTTAGTTTGCCTGAGACTTAACTGGGTCGACACCTGTTGTTCTGGAAGCAGGGAGCTCATAAAAAAAAAAAAAAAATGGTAGTGCATGTTTTAAAAAAAATTAATGAATTTTGTTTCTCAGGAAAGTTGCTGAAGAATATGTTTTTCTTTGAGCAATATGTCATCAATATGATAAAACCAATTTGTCAATCTGGTGATATTTAAAAAATTTTGTAATTTAATAATTTTTAGCACCTCCTTTCAATATCTTAAACGTGTCCTGCTTTGGACAGGCAAGTGTATGGTCATTCCGCTGTCTTCGACCCTTTACTTCTCCTATCCCTCAGAGGTGCCCACTGCTCTAGGTAATGTTATTCTCGTGCTTTCCTCTGTTATTTTACAATGTATCTTAGTATCCCTATAAAAATATTGGTAGTTGCACTGCTGTTCAACATAGTACTAGAAGTCCAATCAGACAACAAAAATAAAAGGCATCCAAATTGGTAAAGAAGAAGTCAAACTCTCACTCTTCGTGGATGACATGATACTCTATGTGGAAAACCCAAAAGACTCCATCCCAAAATTGCTTAAACTCATACAGGAATTCAGCAAAATGGCAGGATATAAAAACAATGCACAGAAATCGTTACATGTCTATACACTAACAATGAGAAGAAAGAGGAATTATGGAGTTGATTGCATTTACAATTGCACCAAAAACCATAAGATACCTAGGAATAAGCCTAACCAAAGACACAAAGAATCTGTACTCTGAAAACTATAGAACACTCATGAAAGAAATTGAGGAAGATACAAAGAAATGGAAAAACATTCCATGCTCATAGATTGGAACAACAGATACTGTTAAAAAGTCTGTGCTACCTAGAGCAATCTACACATTCAATGCAATCCCTATCAAAATACCATCAACTTTTTTCACAGAGCTGGAACAAATAATCCTAACATTTGTATGGAACCAGAAAAGACCCCGAATAGCCAAAGGAATGTTGAAAAAGAAAACCCAAGCTGGTGGCATAACAATTCTGGACTTCAAGCTCTATTACAAAGCTGTAATCATTAAGACAGTGTGGTACTGGCACAAAAACAGACAGATCAGTGGAACAGAATGGAGAACCTAGAAATGGACCCTCAACTCTATGGTCAGCTAATGTTCAACAAAGCAGGAAAGAATATCCAATGGAAAAAAGACAGTCTCTTCAACAAATGGTGTTGGGAAAATTGGACAGCCACATGCAGAAGAATGAAACTGGGCCATTTCCTTACACCACCCACAAAAATAGACTCGAAATGGATGAAAGACCTAAATGGGACATAGGAATCCATCAAAATCTTAGAGGAGAACACAGGCAGCAACTTCTTTGATCTCAGCCATAGCAACTTCTTGCTAGACACATCTCCAAAGGCAAGGGAAACAAAGGCAAAAATGAACTACTGGGACTTCATCAAGATAAAAATCTTTTGCACAGCAAAAGAAATAGTCGACAAAATCAAAAGATAGCTGACAGAATGGGAGAAGATATTTGCAGTGTCATAACAGATAAAGGGCCTAATATCCAAAGTCTATAAAGAACTTATCAAACTCAACACCCAAAGAACAAATGATCCAATTAAGAAATGGGCAGAAGACATGAACAGACATTTTTCCAAAGAAGACATCCAAATGGCCAATAGACACATGAAAAAGTGCTCAATGTCACTTGGCATCAGGGAAATACAAATCAAAACCTCAATGAGATACCACCTCACACCCGTCAGAATGGCTAGAATTAACAAGTCAGGAAACGACAGATGTTGGCGGGGATGCGGAGAAAGGGGAACCCTCCTACACTGTTGGTGGGAATGCAAGCTGGTGCAGCCACTCTGGAAAACAGTATGGAGGTTCCTCAAAAAGTTGAAAATAGAGCTACCATACGATCCAGCAATTGCACTACTAGGTATTTACCCCAAAGATACAAATGTAGTGATCCGAAGGGGCACATTGCACCCCAATGTTTATAGCAGCAATGTCCACAATAGCCAAACTATGGAAAGAGCCTAGATGTCCATCAACAGATGAATGGATAAAGAAGAAGTGGTCAATATATGTAGTGGACTATTAGCCATCAGAAAAATGCAGTCTTGCCGTTTGAAATGACAAGGATGGAACTAGAGGGTATTATGCTGAGCAAAGTAAGTCAATCAGAGTAAGACAATTATCATATGATCTCACTCATATGTGGAATTTAAGAAACAAAACAGGAGCATAGGGGAAGGGAGGGAAAAATGAAATAAGACAAAACCGAGAGGGAGACAAACCGTAAGAGACTCTTAATCATAGGAAACAAACTGAGGGTTGCTGGAGGGGAGAAGAATGGGGGAATGGGGTTAACTGGGTGATGGACATTAAGGAGGGATGTAATGAACACTGGGTGTTATATAAAACTGATGAATCACTGAACTCTACCTCTGAAACTAATAATACACTATATGTTAATTAATTGAATTTTAGTTAAAAAATAGTTTAAAAAAATCAGTTTCATAGGCTTTAAAAAACTATGTACAGATTGAATTATGTTGTGTAATTCCTTACATCTTGTCTAGAAGATAGACCCAGCTGATCTCTGTCCCTAAGATTGACAGCTGTGTCCGTTTTCAGCACTTGATTATCTGATGCATTTTAACCTTTAGCCCTCGCTAAAAAAAAGATCCACTGAGGTTTGAAAGCTGTGAACCTAGCATCCATACCATGGAATAGCTTGTACTTATTAAGTGAATAGGAAAAGCTTACAATATATTTTTAGATACAAATAAAAAATATAGATTTAACAATACTGTGTATGGTATTAACCCACATGTATTAAAAAACAAGTGTATGCATAAGAAAAAGAAGGAATGGAGTATTCATCATAATATTAATAGTGGATTTCTCTGGTTGCTGGGATTAAAGGTGATTTTTATTATACTTGGTACATTTCTGAATATTCCAGATTTTTCACAGGGAATACATATTTTACAATTAGGAAAAAAAAGTTATTCTTTTTTTTTTTTAAATATTTTATTTATTTATTTGACAGAGAGAGACAGTGAGAGCAGGAACACAAGCAAGGGGAGTGGGAGAGGGAGAAGCAGGCTTCCTGCTGAGCAGGGAGCCCGATGTGGGACTCGATCCCAGGACCCTGGGATCATGACCTGAGCCGAAGGCAGACGCTTAACGACTGAGCCACCCAGGCGCCCCCAAAAAAGTTATTCTTAAACAAGCTGTGAACCTAGGCAAAGAACAGGGAGCTAACTGAACAGAGGTTTATTCTAGTGATTCTGAAAGCCTGGTTTGTGATCCATGATGTCAGTGCCACTTGGAAAACCTGTTAAATTAGGGGCCGATTCCTGGCTCCTGCCCTAGACCCCTCAGTGTAACTCTCAGAGTGGGGCCCAGCGGTCTGCTTTTTAATAAACCCCCAATTCATTTTTATTCATATTAAAGTTTGAGAGTCACAACAAGAGTCTGGGTTAACTTTAGATTCCTTAAGATTTGTGGGCCAACTCTGGAAAACAGTATGGAGGTTCCTCAAACAGTTGAAAATAGAGCTACCATACGATCCAGCAATTGCACTACTGGGTATTTACCACAAAGATACAAATGTAGGGACCTGAAGGGGTACGTGCACCCCAATGTTTATAGCAGCAATGTCCACAATAGCCAAACTGTGGAAAGAGCCAAGATGCCCATCGACAGATGAATGGATAAAGAAGATGTGGTATATATACACAATGGAATATTATGCAGCCATCAAAAGGAATGAGATCTTGCCATTTGCAACGACGTGGATGGAACTGGAGGGTGTTATGCTGAGTGAAATAAGTCAATCAGAGAAAGACATGTATCATATGACCTCACTGATATGAGGAATTCTTAATCTCAGGAAACAAACTGAGAGTTGCTGGAGTGGTGGGGGGTGGGAGGGAAGGGGTGGCTGGGTGATAGACACTGGGGAGGGTATGTGCTATGGTGAGCGCTGTGAATTGTGCAAGACTGTTGAATCACAGATCTGTACTTCTGAAACAAATAATGCAATGTATGTTAAGAAAGAAGAAAAAGAAGATAGAGGGAGGGGAAGAATGAAGGGGAGTAAGTCGGAGGGGGAGACGAACCATGAGAGACGATGGACTCTGAAAAACAAACTGAGGGTTCTAGAGGGGAGGGGGGTGGGGGGATGGGTTAGCCTGGTGATGGGTATTAAAGAGGGCACGTTCTGCATGGAGCACTGGGTGTTATGCACAAACAATCATGGAACGCTACATCAAAAACTAATGATGTATGGTGATTAACATAACAATACAAAATAAAAAAAAAGATTTGTGGGCCAAAGTACAGTGAGTGTTCCGTTTCAGACAGGAACCTTTCCTTCCCTCGCCTGCCACCTGTTACTTCATGCCCGCATCACCTTTGAGTCTCCGACATAGAATTCACTGCGTACAGAGCCATGCAGTGTTACCAACCTGCAGGAGATAATAAAATATTTCCTGGGATTCTTGGGTAGTGATTGTCCTGAATAATTTAATATTCTGGCTAATCATTTCCCTAAATGTCGTATGTGAATTACTAGTTTTCGGAGAATTAGAACATAATGAACTATCCTTAAGCACAACCTGAGAGTTATTTATTACATCTTTAAGATAGTTCAGGTGTCCCCAAAGTACAATGTGACATACAAGTGACCAGAATGCTTTTTGTACTTTGTATATACACAAGCTCTGAACAACCTTTTAAGAGAACGTAGACTTGCCATCTTTGTAGATACGTGAGGATTGGTTTTCAGACTTAGGCTGATACGCATCCGATGTTTCGAGTAGGGTTCTCAAGGCGTTCTTACCGCTGTGTATTTCAGTGCTTACTGTGGAAAAGATATTTTCAAGCACCAAGCACGATCATTCCTTCACTGATGTTTGACTCTATTACGATGTTTGCAGCTAATTGCAGAGATGATATGACCTGCGTGAAAGAAGAGATCTTTGGACCAGTTATGTCCATTTTACCATTTGACACTGAAGCTGAGGTTCTGGAAAGAGCCAATGATACCACTTTTGGCTTAGCGGCTGGTGTCTTTACCAGGTATGTGGGAAAGGACACTCATGCAGCTTTGCAGAAATAGGGGACGGATGCTGGGTCTGCCCAGAGAGGCCACTGCCCTCATTTCCTCTCTGGAGTTGACATGTTCATCAGCATTTTCTGCCTGCTCCAGGTGAGGTCCGAAGGTGCCCAAGTAGGATCTCGCAGTTTGCCCTGAATGGCCAGAGCCCCTGCTGTTGAGTTTGTTTATTTGTTTTCTTTTTTTAATTCTTTAATTTTTTAAATATTTTATTTATTTATTTATTTGACAGAGAGAGAGAGCACAAGCAGGGGGAGCGGCAGAGGCAGAGGGAGAAACAGGCCCCCCACTGAGCAGGAAGCCCGATGTGGGACTCGATCCCAGGACCCCGGGATCATGACCTGAGCTGAAGGCAGACACTTAACGACTGAGCCACCCAGGCGCCCTATTTGTTTTCTTAAAAGATTTTTTATTTACTTATTTACTTATTTGAGAGAGAGAGAGAACGAGTTGGGGGGGGGCAGAGGGCAAGGGAGAAGCAGGCTCTCTGCTGAGCAGGGAGCCCGACCAGGGCTCAATCCCGGACTCCAGGATCATGACCTGAGCCAGCAGACGCTCAATCAACTAAGCCACCCAGGTGCCCCTGCTGTTGAGTTTAAGATTTTTTTTTTTTTTTTTTTGAGAGAGAGTGAGCGAGAGAGAGAGATCATAAGCTGCAGGAGGGGCAGAGGGAGAGGGAGAAGCAGGCTTCCCACTGAGCAGAGAGAGACCCCGACGTGGGGCTTGATGCCAGGACCCTGGGATCATGACCCAAAGCCGAAGGCACTCGCTTAACTGACTGAGCCACCCAGGCGCCCCCTGCTGTTGAGTTTAAATTGAGGTTTATTTTATTTTATTTTATTTTTTTAAAATTTGATTTATTTGACAGAGAGAGACACAGTGAGAGAGGGAACATAAGCAGGGGGAGTGGAAGAGGGAGAAGCAGGCTTCCCTCGGAGCAGGGAGCCTGATGCGGGGCTCGATCCCAGGACCCTGGGATCATGACCTGAGCGGAAGGCAGATGCTTAAGGACTGAGCCACCCAGGCGCCCCTAAATTGAGCTTTAAACAGTGTTGATGAACATTCTATCCTATTTCATTCATTCATTGGACAAATATTTAAGGTTCTGATCTATGTAAAGCATCAGGTTGGGTGCCTACTGAAAACCTACATGTCAAGGAATTTAGAAACCTGTAAGCATATAAACACTGGGCAGTATTCTTCAAAAAGGTGATTTTTCGTGGCTTTAGAGTAATTCCTAATTGGAATGTGTTGTAAAATATGTAGGCCTTTTTTCAGTTGTTGCATATTTAGGCTGTTGTTTCCAGTTGTAACTCTTGTAAGTAAAATTGTGATTAAGATCTTTGTACATAAACTTTAACCACTATAATACAAGTAAAAAGTGATTTGGGAACAAAATTTCCTTGAAAATGATTGCAGATTGCTTGATCATATACAAACTTTGATTAGTCTTTGGCAGTCCTAGGCAGTTCTCCAAGACTGCTTTACACTTGGAATTATGCTGTTTCTTTGGGATATATACAGGGTTCAATTTTTTCTTAGTTTTGTGATGAGGAACCTGGGAAGGAAGACTCAGGACCCCCTGGAGGGTCTGATGAATGAAATAGCACTGATGAAGGCCAACTGGGGGCTCAGTTGGCCTTCATCTGAGGTCATGATCCCCCAGGTCAGGCTTCCTGCTCGGTGGGGAGCCTGCTTCTCCCTCCCCCTCTGCCCCTCCCCCTGCTTGTGCTCTCTCTCGCTCACTCTCTTTCAAATAAATAAATAAAATCTTAAAAAAAAAGAAATAGCTTCTCTTGGAGCTCTGGAGAAAGAAAAGATTGAGGAGCTGCTGCTTTTTTGTTTGTTTCTTTTTTTTAGAGTAATTTTAGGTTCACTGCAAAACCGAGTGGAAGGGCGCCTGGGTGGCTCAGATGGTTAAGCGTCTGCCTTCGGCTCAGGTCATGATCCCGGGGTCCTGGGATCGAGTCCCGCATCGGGCTCCCCGCTCGGTGGGAACCCTGCTTCTCCCTCTGCCTCTCTCTCTCTCTCTCTCTCTCTCTGTCTCTGCCTCTCATGAATAAATAAATAAAAAAATCTTTAAAAAAAAAAAAAAAAAAAAAAAACCGAGTGGAAGGCAGAGCACAGAGATGTCCCACTTACCCCACCCCCCCACCTGCCGCCATCAGCGTCCCCCACCCGAGGGTACATTGGTTGTAATCGATGAACCTACTTGAACGTACCGTAATTGCCCAAAGACCACAGTGACGTCAGGGTTACCCTCGGTGGTGTACACCCTGCGGACTTGCACAGCGGTATCCGCCGTCAGGCTGACACGCCGACTAGTAGTGTCACGGCCCTGGCAGTGTCACGGCCCTGGCAGTCCTCCCTGAGGAGCTGCTTTTTCCCTGTGAGCACCGAATGGGTTGTCTCTGCTCTTGCTTTGCCGCCACAGGACGGATGGGGGCGCTCACAAAGGGTGACTCAGTATGCTGTTACTGTTTTAACACTTTATAGGATAACTCATGTACCGTACCCACTGTTAATTTACCCACTGTTTTTCAGTGTATTTACAGAGTTCTGCAACCATCACCATAATCTGGTTTTAGAACATTTTCATCATCCCACGAACATGAGCAGCCATTTCTCATTCTCCCCTCCCCCCAGGCCCCGGCCACCCCTAATCTACTTGCTCGCTCTACAGATTTGCTTATTCTGAATATTTTATGTAAATGGAGTCCTACAGTATGTGGCGTTGTGTGACTGGCTTCTTCGACTTAGCAGCATGTTCTCTCGGGTCTTTGTGTTGTAGCAGGTGCCTGTACCTCATCCTATCTCCAAATAATATTCCATTGCGTGGGTACATCTTGTTCATTCACCTGGTGGACATTTGGATTGTTTCTACTTGTTTGCTATTATGAATAATGTCTCTGTGGACACTTGTATCTGAGTCTCTGTGTGGCTGTGTTTCATTTCTGCCTGTGGCACATCCCTAGAAGTGGAACTGCTGGATCACGTGGTGCCTCTGTGCTTAGCTCTCTGGGCACTGCTCAGCTGTTCCCCCAAGAGGCAGCACCACCTCACGTGCCCACCATCAACATGGTGGGGGGCCGGTTTCTCCGCATCCGCATCCGTATCCGGGGCAGCCCTTGCTACTGTGTGGCCTTTTGGTTTCCGCCATCCTGCTGGGTGTGAAGTGGTGTCTCAGTGTGGTTTTTTGTTTTTTCTTTTTAAGATTTATTTATTTAGGGGCGCCTGGGTGGCTCAGTCGTTAAGCGTCTGCCTTCAGCTCAGGTCATGATCCCAGGGTCCTGGGATTGAGCCCCGCATCAGGCTCCCTGCTCAGCGGGGAGCCTGCTTCTCCCTCTGTGTGCTGCTCCCCCGGCTTGTGCGCTCTCTCTCTCTCTCTCTCTCACAAATAAATAAAATCTTTTTTTTTTAAAGATTTTATTTATTTGAGAGAGAGAGAATGAGAAAGAGAGAAAGCACATGAGAGGGGGGAGGGTCAGAGGGAGAAGCAGACTCCCTGCCGAGCAGGGAGCCCGATGCGGGACTCGATCGAGGGACTCTAGGATCATGACCTGAGCTGAAGGCAGTCGCTTAACCAACTGAGCCACCCAGGCGCCCCAAATAAATAAAATCTTTAAAAAAAATTTTATTTATTTAAGAGAGAGCATGAGCAGGGGGAGAGGGAGATGCAGACTCCCTGCTGAGCGGGGCTCAATCCCAGGACCCTGGGATCATGACCTGAGCCGAAGGCAGATGCTTAACTGACTGAGCCACCCAGGCGCCCCTCAGTGTAGTTTTGATTTGCATGCCTCGAAGTTGTCTTTTGCATTTTCTCGATAGTCTTATTTGCGGTACAAAAATTGTAAATTTTGACCAAGTCCCATTCTGGTTTTTTCTTTTTGTCTGTTACTTTTGGTACCATGTCTAAGAAGGATTTATCTAGCCCAGGGTCCTGAAGATTTATTCCTGTTTTCTTTGAAGAGTTTTACGGTTTTTGCTTTGATGTTTTAGGTCTGTGACCTGAGTTCATATTTATATGTGCTGTAGAAAGGGATTGACCTTCCTACTTGCTGGATGTGTGGATAGCCAGCTGTTCCAGCACTATTTGTTAAAAAGACTCTTTCTCCCCATCGAAGTGTTTGGCCTCCTTGTTGCTGCTGCTTATTTTATAGATGCTTTCGGATGAGACTCTCAAACTCAAGTCCTTCTCTCTTTTGCAGGGATGCCACGAGATTTTAAAACACATTGTGAGGAAATGAGTTGGCAATACTTTGAGACCTTTAGAACTGGTAGTCTAACTTTTCCTGTTAGAGCAGGAGCAAAAGAAACTATGAATAACCACGTTTTGTTTGGTTTTTTTGCTTCATAGGGACATCCAACGCGCTCACAGAGTGGTGGCCAGGCTGCAGGCCGGGATGTGCTTCATTAACAACTACAATGTCAGCCCAGTGGAGCTGCCCTTCGGCGGGTATAAGAAGTCAGGTGAGGCGCTGGCTGGCAAGCGCGAGGGCAGACCGGGTCTCTGGGGACATGGGGTGTCATTCAGACTCTACGGACCAGCTTCCCAAACATGGCTGTGCATCAGAATCAGCTGGGACAGTGTCCTGATTCCTGGTCCTCCCCAGACCCACACAAGTCTCTGGGGATGGAAGTCAAGCAACTCCCCCCCCCACCCCAAAAAGCTCTCCAGAAGGTTCTGACGTGTATACAGCTTAGCTTGTGAACGGCTGGCAGACATCTCAAAAAAGTTTATCTCGTGGCTAGAATTAGTTCTTCTTCACAGTCTGTGATCGCTGGAGGCATAAATCCACTCCCAGAGGTTCCATACTAGGGATGGTTGTTGTCATCCACTGTGGAGCGTTTTTTTAAATTAAAGATTTTATTTATTTATTTGAGAGAGGATGAGAGAGAGCATGAGAAAGGGGAGGGTCAGAGGGAGAAGCAGACTCCCCGCAGAGCAGGGAGCCCGATGCGGGACTCAATGGTCGTGACCTGAGCCGAAGGTAGTCGCTTAACCAACTGAGCCACCCAGGCGCCCTCACTGTGGATTTTTTAATTTAATTTTATTTTATGATTTTATTTTATTTTACAATTTGATTTTATTATTTTAAGATTTTATTTTTAAGATTTTACTTATTATTTGAGAGAGTGAGCCCAAGCAGGGGAAGAGGGGCAGAGGGAAAAGCCGACTCCTCGCTGAGCAGGGAGCCCGACGTGGGGCTGGATCCCAGGACCTGGGATCATGACCTGAGCTGAAGGCAGACACTTAACCTCCTGAGCCACCTAGGCGCCCCACTGTGGAGTTTTTAGATGTAAAGTGGCTCTTACATCTCAGAAAGCATATATTAACTTGTTTTTAACAACAATGACAGCCCCTAGGGTTACAACCAGAAATGTTGTCCCTAAGCTGCTGCCCGTCGCTTACGTGGACTCGGTCAGTTGGGCACGCGTTACTGTAACATAGCGCATGTGGAAGTCCAGTGTGAGGAGGAGCCTCGAGGCGTCCAGGATAGAGCCCTTACTTTGAGGTTCTCTCTTTGGAGCTTATTGCCTGTAAATATTCTCTATAATCTCCCATATCTTTCCCTGAAAATCGGTTTCGACTTTGTAGCAGCACCATGCTAAGAGCCTGACCCCTGGCCTCTTGGCTCGTGTTTGTGGCCATCACAGTGTTGGCAAACATACCCCGAGGAGAGCCGATGAGATGATGGGTATTAATCTGAGAGTTTGATTTACTATGTTTTGTTATTACCCCGGCATTCCCTGGTCATGCTCCACTGATCACCCTCGTCCCTGCACGGGGCCCAGAGGAGCTGGGCACACAGGCACAGAGTGCAGAGTGGGATCCAGGGCGCTGCTTTATTAAGCTAGAACCCTCGGTGCAGGGAAAAGTTTGGAATCTACAGTGTAGGCCTCAGAGGGCCCTCCTAGGCCAGCTTTCCCTTCCACAAATCGAAATGTTTGGATCCGTGCGCTCAGGCTTGTCTGGTCTTGGATGAGAGAGAGACCGAAATGTGGCCAGATCTGAGGAGCAACAACCTGGACTAACCCACCCAACTAGCTCTGTGCTCAGAGGGTGTGAAAGGGGACAAAGGACAGAGCGAGGCCTTGCCAGAGCCACTGTAGAAGTCACCTTTTGAATAGTGTCCCTGGAGGCGTGGGTGTGTGGGGACCGGGCCTTGCCCTTTGGAGGCAGAGCCTACCTAAGCCTGAGGCAGGATGACAAGAAAGGCCAGGTGTGGGATGCTGTCCTTGTGACGTGTGACTTAGTGACCAGGCAGTGCTTGGACTTTGAGTAATCTGTGCTACCCGAAGAGTCCCCTGCTCCTGTGAGTTGATGGGGTATAAACAGCAAGCTGCTCTTAACAGATCTGGTGTAAGAAAAGGTTGAAAATTCTATTATGTAGAGTTAAGTTTTAGTGAGCACCAGCTTTTTTTTTTTTTTTTTAAGATTTATTTATTTATTTTAGGGGCGCCTGGATGTCTCAGTCGGTGAAGCATCTGCCTTCAGCTCAGGTCATGATCCTGGGGTCCTGGGATCGAGCCCCGCATTGGGCTCCCTGCTCAGCGGGGGGTCTGCTTCTCCCTCTCCCTCTGCCCCCTGTTCCTCTTGCTTGTGCTCGCTCTCTGAAATAGAAAAAAAATCTTTAGAGATTGATTGATTTATTTTAGAGAGTGTGCATGGGTGTGCACACAAGTGGGGGGAGAGGTAGAGGGAGAGAGAACATCAAGCAGACTGTGTTTTCCACATTTTGTTGCTAAGATGCCCTTCCCCATTTGGACCTATGCAATCAGATCTTTGTATCTCTATTAAGTTTCATAATCTCAAAGTTAGTCTATAAGGTTAGCTCTTAAGCAGTAGAAGTAATCTTTTTTCTTTTTTTTTTTTTTTTTGAGAGAGAGAGAGAGCAGGGCAGAGGGAGAGGGAGAGAGAATCTTAAGCAGATTCCACGCCTAGCATGGAGCCTGACGCTGGGCTCCACCTCACGACCCTGAGATCATGACCTGAGCTGAAATCAAGAATTAGGCGCTCAACCGACGGAGCCACCCAGGCGCCCCAAGTTAGCAGCAACTTTCAAAGGCGTCCGTCGATTGTTGTAGAGACTGCTTTCACACTGGATAGGAAAGCCTGAATGTTTTCAGATCTCAGCCCACAACGGTAGATACCTAAGTTAGGTTTCCTGTCGTAGAAATGAGACGTGGCTGTTGCCTTGGCCCCCTCCCCGAAGGCCAGTGGGTCACTTTTATCCGTGCCTGGCTCCACAGCTGGTATGTGCAGTTGAGGACTTCGTCCCAAACCTTGTCAGTTGTGTTTCCTCCCCCTGCTGGGGTCAGCCGGGCCTGTCCTTGCCGGTCACCATGACTTTTCAGTCACGTGGCTCATCCTCAGCCCGCTCTTCCTTTCAGGGTTCGGCAGAGAGAATGGCCGCGTGACGATCGAGTATTATTCACAGCTGAAGACTGTGTGCGTGGAGATGGGTGATGTGGAATCTGCCTTTTGAGAACGTGCGGCGTGGCCAGGCGTGGAGCGAGGCCTGACCTCGATAGAGGCCGGACAGCTGCCTTCTGTTGCAAACCCAGAATTGTGCCTTTCGGGGTAAGAGGATGGCTCGGTGTCCTTCATGTCTCAGTCCCTTTCCTATGAAAATGTGCCTAAGTGCCTTGGAGATACTAATCAAGGAAGTTGTGATTGTGCTCAAAGCCAGTGTCTGTGTAATCTTTAACACCCTTCTGGAGAACGGGGAGGGACCAGGATTATGCGTCTCCCACAGATCTGACCCCCTACAGTGCTCAAAGAACTGGTTCCTGGTTCAATTCCTGGTGGAGTCAGTAGAGATCATTTTCTGCTCGTTGACATTTGTAAGCTCTGGGCCCTTGTCATTCCATTGAGAAGGGCGACCGTCAGGATCACAGTGACAGGGTCACGTTCTGCGTGATGGTCACCTCGCCAGAGGAAGCACTTTGTTTCCACTCGGTGCTGGTGGAGGAAATCGATCTCCGGCCCTTGCACGACGGACAGCCTGCCCTCTTTTTTAAATGCACAGACTAGCTGTATGCTAGTGCAGCACACCGAAATGAAATAAATCGCGCTGCTAATCCTTTCAGCTTCATGTTTTAAAATGAAGCCCATCTCCAGGGAATGCTAGTCCACAGAATAGGGCTGAAGTTCAGTGTGTAAGGCGGGGATTTGTCCTTTGCGCTCGGGACACAGGGATGGGCTTTCATTGCCTCATGGATGCTTATGGCCCATGGGAACTTGTAGGCTTTGTGTCCTTCCCCATCCTGACACGCAGCGCCTGTCTTTGCAGAGCTGTCAGACCACGGCGACTTCTCAGCCTTCACCCTGCTCCTTTCTCTGCCTTTTAGGGAAATAGTTATGTCCGTTAGCTGCATTAGTCAGGGTTGTCCAGAGACACAGTACCATAGAATAGAATAAGGGAACAGGTAGGTAGATATAAGGGAAGATTTATTCTAAGAATCAGCTCACATGATCATGGAGGCTGAGAAGGCCTCCCCTTCTGCCATCTGTAGGCTGGAGACCCAAGAAAGCAGGTATTGGGACGCCTGGGTGGCTCAGTCGGTTAAGCATCTGCCTTCGGCTCAGGTCATGATCCCAGGGTCCTGGGATTGAGTCCCGCATCGGGCTCCCTGCTCTGTGGGGAGCCTGCTTCTCCCTCTGCCTCTCATGAATAAATAAATAAAATCTTAAAAAAAAACAAAAAGGAAAGCAGGTATTGTGATCCAGTCTGAGTCTGAAGGCCTGAAAACCAAGGGGGCAGAGGGTCTAAGTCCCGAGTCCCAAGGCCCGAGAGCCAGGAGTGCTGGTGTCTGAGGGCAGGAGGAGATGGATGTCCCAGCTCAAGCAGAGATCGAACTCCCCTATTCTCCATCTTTTTGTTCTGTCTGGGCCCTGAACGGATTGGGTGATGCCCACCCACACTGGGGGAGAGCCATCTGCTGCACACAGTTCACCAGCTGCTGATAACTTCTGGAAACCTCCTCACAGGCACACCCGGAAACCATGTTTTACCAGCCGTCTGGGCATCCCTTAGCCCAGTCAGGTTGGCACATGAACAGCACAGTAGCTAATTTAGTGGTCAAGGGTAGGGGATAGTTCTCCCTACAGGGCCCACATCTAATGGTGTATTATGATGGGTAAACGCCATAGTTTCAGGGATAACGGCTGCATCAGCCTCTTGGGTGTTTATTTGCACAGAGGGCACGTAGGAGAAGACAGGCTTCGGCAGTTCCTCTAAAGGGAAAACAGCAGCGGAGGGGAGCCGGTGTTTGAATCCCCGCTGTGTGCCGACTGCCACATCCTCATTTCGTGCTCCCGCTAAATTACAAAGGCGTGGTAGTAGCCCCGATGTTCAGAAGAAGGAACAGAATCGGAGAAGCCAGGTGGCTGGGACTTCAGTTCTGGTGCTTCCTGCTATCCTCCCCCCAGTCCTGGAGCTTCAGTGCTGTGTGCCAGTCTCCTAGGACTGCTCTGACACATGACCATGAGCCTAGAGACTTGAAGGCCAAGGGAGTTTCACTGGGCAGAAACCCAGGGGTTGGCAGGGCCCCACTCCCTCCGGAGGCTGCAGGACAGAAGCCTTTCCCTCACCTCGTCCTGCGTGCTGAGCGACCCTTGCATTCCCTGGCTCACGGTCCCTTCCTCTGTCTCTAAGGCCAACAGCTTAGCAGCTTCAGTCCCTCTGCTGCCCCCTGACAAGGACTCGTGTGACGGCATTTAGAGCCCACCAGAGTGCCCGTAATCATCTCGCAGCTCTAGCTCCTTCATCACATCTGCACGTCTCTTCCTGCCTTAGAAGGGAACTTTCTGGATTCGGGTTGGGGGCAGCTTTCTGCAGTTGCCCCAGCCCACGCCGTCCACAGTGCGTCCCAGGAGGCCACCAGCTATGGTCCTTCACACGTTTACCAGAAGAGTAATAGGTACAAAACACACTCAGGAAACACCAACTTAACCAGGAGGTCAGGCCTTCCTCTGATTTGGAAGAAGTTAGGTCCTCTAGCAAAATTCTCTTAGACTCGCCTTTGTTTTTTTTCTCTATGGTTATTTTGATTCACTTTTTGAAAGTTGCGCAGAAGGACCCCCTTCTTTCTCCCTCTCCGTCTAATCTTCTCTCCCAGTGGTAACTACGGTTAACTTTTGGGTGTGTACCTCTCCTAGGATTTTCTCAAAATGGGTAACTGCAAACTAAGCCCGTCTCCCGATGGCTATACGAGCTGCTGCTTCTAAGACAGTGGCCACTTCCCGCCAGGTCCAAGGGTCCTTTTGCCCAGTTCAGGAGTTCATTAGCCATTTGCTTTAGAATGAAAGTGGAGCTTTTCTCAAAACGGAGGCTCTCACGTCCTGAAGTTTCATATAGTTCCAGAAATGTAAACTCCCGGAGCCAGAACCGTCAGGCCGCTGGGCTCATGGGAAGTACTGTTTGCATAAGTGAATGGATCAGAGGGCTGGGTTAGCCTTGCTACTCACGGTGGCCCAGGGACCAGCAGCCTCTGCTTGTGAGAGCCCCAGAATCTCCGTCCCCCCTCAGACCTAAGGATCTGGATCTGCATTTTCACAGGACCCCCCCAGGGGATCTTATGCTGCTCTTAGAGCAATGGTTCTCAACTTTGGCCGTACATAAGTGCCCAAAGAAAGCTTCAAATTTAAGATGAATTTAACCGATCTGGGGTGTGGCCTGGTCATCTAGATTCTTGAGGTCCCTGCCAAGCTGAACTCAGCAGACTGGTTGAGAACCGCGCATGGCTTTACCGGGGTGCTGCGTGAGTTCAGTAACCGCTAGCCACATGTGGCTGCTTACATTTAAAATGAAATAAAAGGGCGCCTGGGTGGCTCAGTTGGTTAAGTGACTGCCTTCGGCTCGGGTCATGATCCTGGAGTCGCGGGATCGAGTCCCACATCGGGCTCCCTGCTCAGCGGGGGGTCTGCTTCTCCCTCTGACCCTCTTCCCTCTCATGCTCTCTGTCTCTCATTCTCTCTCTCTCAAATAAATAAAATCTTAAAAAATAAAAAATAAAATGAAATAAAAATTCAGGTTTTTACTTGCTTTAGCCACGTGTCAGGTGCTTAATGCTGCACATGGGTAGTGGGTACTATATTGGACAATGCAGATGTCCAGTCTTTCCACGGTGTCAGAAAGTTCTGTCGGACAGGGCTGCTTTCGAGGGAGGGACCCGAGACACTGTTCAGTTTCGAGTGAGTTAGGAGACCACCTTTGGACGCAAGGGCTGGGAGGGATGAAGAGGGGAGTGGGGCAAACCCTGGGGTGGGGGCTGCTTAGACCCTAAGAGGGTAGTAGGTCACCTGGATGCTGCCTCCCACCAGCAGGTGGCGCCCGCGCACCCCACACCTTGTGCTGGAACTGGAGGGGCCCTTGGTCTGGGGTGCACAGTGCGTGTGCTGTCGACTGAGCTCAAGAACTTTCTATGGTAAGTGTTACCATTAACCCCAACTTACAGCTGGGTTAACTGAGGCTTAGGGAGGCTAATAAACCTGACCAAGGGCACACAGCTCCCCGCGGTGCGGGGGCCCTCTGCGGTGCAACGTGGAGTAATTAGACCTGCGTGGTTCTCTAGTTTCCATCTACAGCAAAGCCCAGAATGTTTCTCTACAGAAATAAACCGACTCTTTGGAACATACATGGCCTGAGCAGCAGTGAGCGGCAGTACTTACACCAAAAATTTTTTTTCTCCATGAGACAACAGAAAGTAGCTCATAAGACATAGTTATTCTCTACGGCAGAGATCTACACGCTGGATTCGGCCAAGCCCTGGGTGTGCGGGGGGCTCACGGCACTGTTTCACGTGTCGGGGTTTCTTATACAACCTCATTTGAGCCTGTTCTATAATAGCAGAATGACAAAGATGGATCATGTGACTTCGAAAAGCATCCTGTCAAGACTTCCAACAAAGGTGAAAATGTCACATCGTCCCCAGGCCACCCCTGTGCTGCTTCCCTGATGCCCATACTCTGTGTGACGAGAAGGGAAACCACAGCAAGTTCTCTAATTTGAGGGGCACTTCTTATGAAAAAATAAACACGAGAAACAAAAACCAAAAAAAACAAAACCATAACCCTAGCCTATTGTAAAGTCTTAATTTTTTTCAAGTCTGGACCCAAAATACCATTCATCATCACCATCATTTTGCAAAGGACATTTTAATATAAAAAAGAATACAAGTTAAAGCTTTATGGAAACAGTCCTCATTTTCCTTCTTTTGCTCCATGCTGGGGAAAAGGTCTCCTGACTATGGTAGAGTGTATACTGCTGGGCTCCAGGTGGTCATGTGGCCACGGCTGACTGTGTCCAGTCACTGAGCAGAGCATTCCAGCCTTAAGTGATGGAGTACAGTGGGAAAAGCATGGATTTTAGAGTCGGGCCCGGGTGCAGACCCCATCTCTAACCCTCATGGGCTAGTGAGTGCTTGAAATGTGATGAGAGCAACTACAGAACTGATTTTTACTTACATTTTATTCATTTGATTGTAGACAGACATACGTGAGCTCGTGGCTACTTTACTGAGCAGCACAGGTGTGAAAGGGAGAGAATCTTAAGCAGGCTCCGTACTTTACTGAGCAGCACAGGTGTGAAAGGGAGAGAATCTTAAGCAGGCTCCATGCCCAGCACGGAGGCCTATGTGGGGCTCAATCTCATGACTCTGAGATCAAAATCAAGACTCGGACACTTAACCGACTGAGCCACCCAGGTGCCCCAATCGAAGCAGTCTTTAATAGAAATTAAAAAAAAAAAATCCTTGTTGTTACCGTACGTGTTAACATCAAGTGATAAGATAATCTTATATCCCAACTCAGGCTAGAAGACTTTCCTTCCTTGGGCCCCAATTTTTCACAGCTGTGGCATGATTATGAACATATTACCACAATCAGACATTTCCCCAATTTCACCTAAGTAAATATCTTCTGGCAGGGTGAGGAGGGGGCTCAGTATCTGTCACCTCTCTCATCTAGTAGGAACAGGCTATTTCTTTTAGGTAAAGACTCAAAAAAGAAATCAGCAACAGAGTCAGGTTTAGGTATGAGGCTAATGCCAGATAAGTTTTTATTATATTTAGAAAAAAAAATAACTGAAAATAAAAGTGAGTCACTCAAAATGAATGAGTTTTTAAACACCCTGTAATTCTTCAATGGCAGCATTTGGACCCCCCGCCCAAGCCAGTTTTAACCCAACCAAGATGCTGGAAGGCAGAGCACACCGTTGTGCCCATCAGGCCAATGAGGGCTATGGAGCCCAGGGCTCCCCGACTCCGCTTGCTGGGCTCTGAAACAGGAGAAACAGCAGAGGTGACTAGAGGTGCCAGAAGGACAGTGCTGTCAACATCCACAAGCCGTTCTAGCAAGGCCTCCGGGGTCGCCCATCACAGACTGGTCTGAAGAGGTCAACCAATGCTTGGCCTAAAGCTGTCAATAATTTAGATACCGCATGCCAAGAAATGCGCCACGACAGTATTATTTGGACCTTAGGAGAATTAGGGGTTAATAATTAGAGCGATTTTGCTCCAGGACCTTTGGGAGTGTTCCCCCGCTTTCAAGAGGTAAGTACAGCCCAAAGAGTCTTTCTCCCCCTTCTCTCTCGGGCACACCATCTAAAGTGGTGAATTAGGAGCAGGGGCTCCAGAGGCAGGCTGCCTGGGTTTAAATCCCGGCAAAGCCTGACTTTCCCATCGATAAAGTAGGACATACTATCTACATCACAGAATTGCTATGAGGTTAAACAGCATACCCCAGGACCTTAGAGCAGCAACTGACACATAGAAAATGCTCAGTAGAAGTTTAGTTTTGTTACTTTTCAAAGGTTAGTAAAAAGAAGGAAGATAGCAGACCTTTTACCTATCAAGTTACTTCCCTTTTCTTAAAGCCCTGCTAAGAAGAAAGATAGAGTGGCATGGGATTTTAAATTTGTTTCCTGGGCAGACGTCACGATGTACTCACCTCCTGTGTAATAACCATAAGCATAAAGAACCCGTCCAACAATCCAGGCCAAGCCCAGGCCAGAAGCTATACGCTAAAATAAAAGGGTGAGGTTAGTACTGGCGTTCAACAAACAGGCAGATCTTCAGTAACATCTAGGGCTGATGACACAATGTTTTACCAAAACTTTCGTGGATATGGTAAAATGCTCCCCCCACCAAAGTTAGGGTAGAGGTATGTTATTTGTCTCAGGAAGATCACAGATGTGTGATTCTCCTGTGAACTGCTCGTGGATGGTGGAGGTGAGGGCTGACCTTCCAGGTGGATGGGGTTGGAAGAAACCTCCTGGCTTGCCCCGGGGAACTCAGGTGCGGGCGCACAAGAGACGGAGAGGGAGATGCAGGCCAGAGGGTCGCAGGGTAGGCCCCAAGAGAAACTGACCCCAAGGCAGGACTGGCGGAGAAGCCTGGCTGTCTCAATGGGCCTGTCACTGCATCTCTTAGTGAGGCTCCCCTCTACCCCCCACCCCACCCCCCAGAAGGGGCTCAAAGCAGGTGGTGCGGTGGCCCGCACTTGGGTTGAGGGGCTCCGCTAGAGAAAGTGGGCAGAGCGTGTCATGCTGGCACCCCAGAATATGCGGTCTTGGAGGGGGATGTCTTCCCCTTCCCATGACCCTTGAGAAGAGAGAGTAAAAGTTAGGCAAGATGAGTCTTACGTGAGCACCATCCCAGGTGACCCGTTTGGTCAAGAGGAGTCAGGAGAGAATGGGAGGGGGTGTGGGCATGTGAAGCATCGGGCACCACCGTCTCCAGGTGCCTTTGCAATGCATCAGTGGCGTCACGGGGGGTAAGGTTAGTACTTCAGTTTGTTTGTACTTTGTTTGTTTAGCTGATTTGGGGCAAGGTTAACGATCAGGTGTGTGAAACCACTGAAAATAAAAACCCCAGGCCCGTAAGTCACTACCTGCAACCTGGTTTCTGCCAGGCTGTGCTTGGCCATCATGTTGCACGGTTACCACCAAACCTAGGCTGTCCCCAGAGTAGTTCATGAGGTATTTTAGAGAACTCAGCACAAGGAATGGTCCTCTAGGGAAGACGGACAGGAGAGGGGCTGGGGGTGGACGGCAGGGGATGCGTAACTAGGGGGACCGGCTAGTCGTGCTTTATTTAGGTCAGGTATAGTGCAGACCACATCTCCGGTCCACGAGGTCGTCATGGCCCACACGGCCCTGTGGTCTGCCCCTGGCCTCCTGCCCCCCACGGAAGCCACGCTGCCCTTCTCACTGTTCGCTGGACAGACCAGACGGGCTCCTCCCCCACGGCCTTGCCCTCGCTCTTCGTCCGAAGACGTCTGGCCATCTGTGGCACCTGCTCCCCACCTTCTTTAACTTTTGCCTCATTGTCACCTCAGCAATTGGCACAGTCCTCACCTGACCTCCCCAACTCACAACGGTCCACCCGCCCTGCTGTGTCTTCCTCCGTGGCACGCATCACCTGCTAACGTACTGCATGTACTTATGTGCTCAAAGTCTGTGGCCCCGAGTAAGAGTAAACCAGGTGTCTTGGCCCGTTTTGTTCACCGTTGTAACCTCAGGTAATCCGTCAGTGTTTGACTATGGCAAATGAGAAAATTATGGACATGAACCTTCTAGGATCAGACAGACCTGGGTTCAAATTCTGATTCTTCCACTTTGTTATGTCGCTATTTGCTCCTGGGATGGTTACACAGTATCCAAGAGACTTCTCCTGATCTAGAAAAAATGGGGAAAGTTCTGCCTACTTTAAAGAACTCTGTAACAGGTAACGGAATGACATTCTTTTAAATGGACATGGAAGATGTTCGTTAAATGTCCATTTCCCGCTTTCCTCCCTAATAGCTCAGTGAACTAAATCCAAACAGATGGGCGCCTGGGTGGCTCAGTCAGTTAAGCGTCTGCCTTCAGCTCAGGTCATGATCTCAGGATGCTGGGATCAAGTCCCATGTCGGGCTCCTTGTTCAGCAGAGAGCCTGCTTCTCCCTTCTCCCTCTCCCTTTGCCCCTCCCCGCCGCTTATGCACACACTCTCTCTAATAAAATCTTAAAAAAAAAAAAAAAAAACCCAAACAGATGAAAACCCCCTGGAAAAACTTACCGGATGGTAAACACCTCCAACAGCTAGGAAAAATAAGAAGGGAGGATACACTTCCAACCTGGAATAGACAGAGACCTTTTTTAAAACAGTGCCCCACTGATGTGTGTCTGTGCCGCTTACGCTCTCACTTGCTGAGTTAGACGCTTGAGAGTAAAACTAAATATCGGGAGCAGGGAGAAGCCCCACCACGAGGATCCACCCTCTTTTCTCCGCATGGGATCAAAGGTAACTCAGAACACACTGAGCACAAGTCCGCAGCTCTAACGTGCCGACGAGGAAGGTGGTGGAGAATCCGAGTAGATTTCCTTCCAGAGCTCACAGCCGCTCCCTTCCCAGGGCTGGGACATTCAATCTCAGCTTAGATAGGATGCACCTTGCAAATGCTGTCAAAGGCCAATGCAACTTGAAAGACATTTTTGAAAAGATTATCCAGAACCCCACTATTCTAACAACTCTGAATATTCAACCTGTCCACAGACATATTTTTTACGACCCTTTTAAGGAGGTGCCCGTGATCATCATCCCAGCTGCTCTTCAGCAAACGGGGTACTAAAGACCGAGGTGCTGGGCAGAAAACACACACTCTGCAGACATCCCAGTGCCCTCATGGCCAACACTCACGTGTTCTGGTGGGCGCGCTGAATGCAGTTGAAAAGGTGCCCATTTTCAGGGTCCGTGCTGTACATGGTAGGATACTGTGAAAACAATAGGATGCTGTGGATCAAGTTGTCAAGAGCAGCATTCAGTGTTGAGTTACAGTCAACCTTAAAGATAATCTATCCTCAAGCATCTTCTACTTTACCCTTGACAGATGATCGCTTTCTGCTTAAATACTCGCAGTGAGGTCTCAACTCTCAGAAGCAGATTCAATGTATTTCCGTTAATATCCAGTCCTGAGAATGTACGTCCATGCCACAGTTGCACAAGGGAGGGAGGCAGCTTGAGCCAGACTCCGTGCCCTTGACATTGTGCCATGACTGCTGGGTTCCCAATGCATCACAAAGACACCACAGGGAAACAGCTCCTTCCCAAGAGCTATCAGATACCACAACCTTCTAAGATTTTCCTTAATAGGAGAATAGAAATTGAGTGTGTGAGAATTTTAATGGATGTGTCCATTAAAAAAAAAAAGAAAAATCAATATGAAAACTTAAAAAGAAAAGAAGCTCTAGTCAGAGAGTCTATTTATAAGTTGCTAAACAGAAAGAGACATTTAAATTTGCTCACCAGGGACAACCTCAGTAATTATCCCTTTTAGATCAGTTGGAACGAAAGGAAGCATTTAATAGACCTCCTTCTTATGTGTAACGTCTAAGCCCAGGCTAACCTCAGCACCACACGTTTCTTCTTTACTTGGGAAACAGAAAATCACTTCACGACATCATTTTTAAAGTGGCACGCCAGGGAAGACTTGCCATTTCACTCTCTTTATTTAGTTGATTTTATTACTTATTTTTAAAAATCCAAGTATAATCGACACACATTATATTAGTTTCAGGTGTGTAACGTAATGATTTGATGTATGTATATGTTGTGAAATGATCACCACAATAAGTCTTGTTACCATAGTTGCAGTTTTTTTCTTTTGATGAGAACATTTAAGATTTGCTCTCTTAGCAACTTTCAAATATACAATATAGAATTATTACAGCTGCCATGCTGTACCTTGTAGCTTTTATGTTTTTTTAGATTCCATATATAAGTGAGGTCACAGGATATTTATCTTTCTCTGTCTGACCTATATCACTTAGCATAATGCCCTCAAGGTCCATCGATGTTGTCACAAATGACAAGATTTCGTTCTTTTTTATGGCTGAGTAGCATTCCATCCTATATATAGCACATCTCCTTTATCCACTCATCCACTGATGGACACCCGGGTTACCTCCACGTCTTGGCTATTGTAAATAGTGCTGCGATGAACATGGGGGTGCACATACTTTCTGAGTTAGTGTTTTCATTTTTTTTTTTTTTTTGGATAAATACCCAGAAGTGGAATTGCTGCATCATATAGTAGTTCTATTTTTAATTTTTTGAGGACCCTCCACTGTTTTCCAGAGTGGCCACACCAATTTACATACCCACCAACAATAGGTTCCCTTTTCCCCCCATCCTCACCAGCTTTGGTTATTTCTTGTTTTTTTGATCATAGCCCTTCCCCGCCAGGTGTGAGGTGGTATCTCACTGTGGTTTTGATCTGCATTTCCCTGATGATGAGTGATGGTGAACACCTCTTCATGAGCCTGTTGGCCATTTGTATGTAGTCTTTCGAAAAATGGCTGGTCAGCTCCTCTGCCCAGTTTTTAATTGGGTTTTTTTTTTTTTTTTTTTGCTATTGAGTTGTATGAATTATATATTTTGGAAATTAACCCCTTATTAGATGTATGGTTTGCAAATACTTCCTCCCATGCAGTAGGTGGCGCTTTTCATTTTGCTGGCAGTTTCCTTTGGTGCACAGAAGCTTTTTGGTTTGATGTGGTGCCGCTTGTTTACCCCTTGTTAGAAAATAACACTCTTCCTGGCACATAGCTCCTGCCAAAGGCCGTGCTGTTCTCGTCCCAGCACAGCTGGTCTTTCTCCGGAAGAGACCCAGTGAAATCAAGATGGAGATTGCTTCCCAGTAGGGCCCCCCATTTCCTGCCCGAAAGGGGCAGCATTTTGAGTAGGTGTGGTTCTCAGACTGCCAGTGCTGGCCTCTAGCTTCTCACATCTCCTTCCACTTGCCTCAACAAACCTAGGTTCCCACTCACCTCCACTTTGTACTTCTTTCGGGCCTTGGAAACGTTGATGGCTAGATGAGCTACCATGATGAAGCTGGCAGCGCCGGTGAGAACCACAAAACCATATTCCTTAGAGAGGACAGCCATGCTGCTCTGCGGGAAGAAGGCGGAGACATCAGGGTACCACCCAGCACCGAAGGCACCCATGGTAGGAGGCCTGCAGCTCGGCGCTGCACTCCCTGCAAAGGTCTACCTACAGGATCACAAAGGTGTGAGGAAACAGGATGTTCCGAAGAGGCAGGGGCAGATGTTACTGTGTATCACACAAGAGAATCGAACCGTTATTCAAGTATGCAACGTACATGCAGAAAAGTGCGTGATCCTATCATGTGTTCTTTTCCGATGGATGAACATTACGTTTACAAGATGTAGTTCTTGTTCTATATATAGTTATATATATATAGTATAGTTCTATACCACTGCGGTAGGCATTGCTGGAGAGGTAGTTTCGAAAAAAAGGTTAACATGGCAAAATTCTAAAGGATATATTAAATTAGAGAGTGAGAGAGAGAGACACCGAGGAGAGAAGGAGGGAGGGAGGGAGAGGGAAGCAGGATATGAAACAGTATGTATACAATGATTCCAAGTTATTTTGTGTGTGTGTGTGTCTGTTGGCATGGAGGGGGCGACACTGAGGATAGGCACCTTGGGACTCCCTTTGATCCTGGGGCACATAGGATCCTGGGGCACATACTGGGATAGGAGAAGGCAGGAGACCCAGTTCCAGCGCTCTGAAAGCAGAGCCCAGCTCTGGAGCCTATCACATTGCTAAGAGACCCGGGTCTGGGCAGCTCGGGGGAGCCAGGATGCTCATCGAATTCTCACTTCAAAACTAGCCCTGTGACATGTTCTGATGCCTGCAACGTATTTTGAAATGCATCAGGAAATGACAATACAAACCAATAGAGCCACATGTTAATTATGGAAACCAGGTAGTGGCTATAGGGATGGTCAGTAGGTGATTCTTCCAGCCTTTCTGTATATTTGAAAAATTTCATCATAAAATGGAGAACAAGCGAATCTTGGCATTTTTCAGTGTTGTGCAATTTCAGCTATTTTAGCTACTGTTCTGCCCCAGAAGGAAAGAAAAGAGAAGAAACAGACTGGCCAGCAAGGAGAAGAGAACTTGGCAGGTGGGAAGAAGCCCTCATCATCTCAAGGCAGGTCAGGGCTGCCCCTCCAACCGCTCTGAGATTTGGTCACCGGACAGGTGAGGCAGGCAGGACACGGAGGAATAGCCATGGTGCTTCCCGAGATCCTTACTGCCTGCCTGCCGTGTGCGAGGCTTCCAGGGGCCAGTAGCCCCTGCCTCTGTTGTGCTTGGTTTAAAATGTCCACCCCTGCTAACTGGCTCACTGCAATCTGTCCTATAAGCCCAGGAGGCCCCCCTGCCCCAAAGTGTTTCTCGTCCCCCGCACCAACAACCCAGCAAGACGGAAGATGCCTATTTCCAAAGAGTACCCAGAGGGTAAGGCATGTTCCCAGAGTCCAAAATGGAAGGCACCAGAGCTGGGATTCACATTTAGATTCCAAATGGAGAGCTGATGTTGGGGGTCACAGCACCTTTCTCAGTGTGGAATTTGGCACCAGGAAGCAGCTCAGTTTTTTAAAAGTACGCTTCCCTTAGGTCTCAAAAATGACATTTAGGGCTGAAGTCCTAAAGTCTACCCCCGACCCCTTCACGATCCACAATAATTCTCCCCAGTTTCTCCTTCTACATTCTTCACCCTGAGCTGCATCCCAGGGGCACCCAGCCCCCCTCGCCCGGGCCGGGGGGTGGGCCACACTGCAAAGGGCTGTGGCCATGACTCAGCACAGCAATGGCCTCCTGGGCACCCTCTCCCCACCGTCAGGTATGGCTGCAGACAGCAAGCAGTCTCTGGCTGCCCCCCACGTCCCCCCAATCTCCCTGTGCTCGTTCCCTTTTAGAATTAGTTGCTTCCTGAAATGTAGAAAATCAGTTCGGGGAGGTAGTAGTTATTGAGACAAAGATATAGGGTGAATTCTGAACACCTCTTTGAAAATAGCAATGACTGAGCCTTCCCACCTATCTGATGTCCTTGGAGCTCAACAACGTTTTGGCCAGACAGGTCACTTAAAATGAACCTGTCACTGGGGCGCCTGGGTGGCTCAGTCGTTAAGTGACTGCCTTCGGCTCAGGTCTTGATCCCGGAGTCCTGGGATCGAGCCCCACATCGGGCTCCCTGCTCGGTGGGAAGCCTGCTTCTCCCTCTCCCACCCCCCCTGCTTGTGTTCCCTCTCTTGCTGTATCTCTCTCGGTCAAATAAATAAATAAAATCTTAAAAAAAAAATGAACCTGTCACTCACCCTGTCAGATGCCACCTGTTTAAGGACAATCAATTAAGCACACTTGGCTTAGGTCAATGTTTGCGAGTCGGGAGAGTCCTAGAGTGAGAGCCCATTTCCAGACCCCAGCCTCCGGACCGGACGCCAGGCTCCCTGGCAGCACGGGGTCACCCTGTGTTTGTGTAGCACTTTTCAGCTCACTTTTCAGCTCACTTTTCACCCTCACAAAAATCCCATTAGCTTCCCTTCACAGCAAAGGAAATGGAGGCTCATGTAGAGGAAAGAACTAAGACAGAGCAGGTTTTAGAATTCTTCGCCAAATACCCAGGCACAGGCAAAATTTCATGGCTTAGTCACTGCCCTTGGTTTTTCTGGTTTGTATGGACTTGGGGTAGGAGAAGCTAAGTGGCTAGACAGAGAAGTACCTCTTGAGTAGATGTTTCTGTTGCAGGCAATGAACACTCAGGCGACTGCTCAAAAATGTACAATCTGAAATTAACATTTACTACTGAGCTCCTCTTCCAAAGTGTATATGTGATCTGGGAGGTTAAACCTGTTAGACATTCACACTCTAGTGAAAGTTACCCTCACTCCCACTTTGCAACAGTGATGGGTATTAGGGAAAAGGAATCTGGGTACGGGCAAGCAGAGCCAGGAACAACAAGTACCTTTGAAGGGCAGAGAATATACAGTAAGGGCGACCCAGAGTCCAGTGCTAGAGTGGGTGGTTTGCAAAAGACCGAATAGCTACCCGTGGGACAGCAAGTGTACTCAGATGGGGCGGGGGTGGGGGAGTGCCTACCTCCCTGAGCCTCTCCCTGCAGGAGCCCTGGACACACCTGCAAAGGCACTAGAACAAAGCCTAGGAAGCTGCCTGCAGGATGGGGAGGACAGCCCTCCTTGACCCCGTCACACTCCCGTGTGAGGAGTCCTGCTTCCAACACCACAGCACTCGGCGCTGCCCAGCTGGTGTGATCCATGCTAAACCAGAGACGGCAGCCAGCGGCAGCAGCTGCTAAGTTCTTAAGGGGGTGACCACGTTCGGCATCCTCCGTGCCAAGCACAGGGCTTGCCTACAGATGCCTGTGGAATCAACGAAGCAAGCGGTCACTCCAGGCGGCTTTTGGGAATGACACCTCCAACCAACATAATGCTTGTCACCTGGCACCATGCCCGGCATAAAGTAGGTGCCTGAGGGATTTAAGTTCCCTTTTGTTCCCCTCAAAAGTGTCTACTGAAACCTCTGAAGCAGAGGAAGAGGAGGTCAGAACACAGAAAAAAAGCTCTGTCACCACAGCTGTTGAAAACATAAATCCAATAGGGACAGGGAAACGGTTTAAGGTTTGTCTTTTCAGGAGAGAATCAGCTTAATTCAGTCAGCGATCCAAAAAAAAAAAAAAAAAAACCTGTTACCATTTGCTGAGTCCTGAGGAATCCAGGGCAAAGAGAGGGAAGCTCCCACCCCTTAAAGATCGGCCTTGGTGGGTTCGGGTGCAGGTGTGTGCACTGGTTAAGGGGCGGCAGCGCAGCTGACAGAGGCCAAACCCTGGAGCCGGCAGATAGCTTCCTCACCTCTGGCAAGAGCCCTCATTGGGCTGCACACCACATTTTGTTGATTATATACCTGCTCTCTGTTACCAGCAGCCCTTCTATCGACCCAAGAAGATAAGGTGGTCTTGGGGGTGGTAGCTCTGGCCCTAGACCTTGGTCTTTGACATGGTGCCAGACACACGGCATGTGGTCTAACAGCTCCTTTGGAGCTCAACTTCCAAAGCACCTCTAGAGTCCTCTGCAACCCGCCTCGCTGTATATTGGTGTTTGTTAATCGTCACACTGTTTTCGAGGCTGGTCACACTCCAGCTGTGTACATGAGCAGTTATAATTTGTATAAATAGAAATGCTTTTAGGTACCTATTTAAAAGTACCTAGTTTGCGCTATTACACAGCGGTGGGAAAGTGTAAAACAGAACCATCTGGAGAAGAGCCCCACAACGGTAATATTCTTTACATCGTTCATACCTTTTGATTTATTAATTCCACTGGGCAGCTAGCTGGAGGTAATAACCAGAAACTCAGATTTGGCTCAAAAGACATTCACTTGAGCACCATTTATAACAGCAACAACAGAAACGGCACAGTGGCCAAGCAGAGAGGACTAATTACATAAATAGTGCACCCATAAAATAGAATATTGTATAACCATTAAAAGTGGTGTGCACACAATTAAAGATGTTGAAAAGGGCTTCACATACAGCATGTTAGGTTAAAAACATTTCAAAAATTGGGGCACCTGGGTGGCTCAGTCGTTAAGCGTCTGCCTTCGGCTCAGGTCATGATCCCAGGGTCCTGGGATCGAGCCCCGCATCGGGCGCCCTGCTCCGCGGGAAGCCTGCTTCTCCCTCTCCCACTCCCCCTCCCCCTGCTTGTGTTCCCTCTCTCGCTGTCAAATAAATAAATAAAATCTTAAAAAAAATACATGATACATCTAAACTCACACAGTGTCATATGTCACTTATGTCTCAAGACCAGGAAGACCTTGCCGCGGCGACATTTACACTGACACAAGAATGAGGAAGAAACAGCCAGACAACATTCTGGGGCAGAGACTATTCAGGTCAGAGTACTTTGCACGGCAAAGTGAGTGCCTGCACAAAAAGAGTACTTGCACGGCAAGTGCAAAGGCCCTAGGTGAGGACAAGCCTGGCACACTCGCGGGACAGAAAGGCGGCCGGTGGGGCCGGGCCCCCGCGGGCGGTGGGAGCACTGGGAGACAGGGTTAGGGAGCACAGATCCAGATCACGAGAGGGGCTTTACCAGCCAGGTAACAGTCAATACTGGCTGCTTCTCCCCCCAGGGGACTAAGAAGAGGGGCAGAGAGGAGGAAAAGGTGCGAGACTGTTGTGTCTTAGTAGAGGAAGCGTCACTTCCCAAAGGGAAAGGTGTATGGCCGAGCGAGCACCACCGTTAACCAAGACGGCCCTCTGGGCGGACTCAACTCTCACACATGGAAAGAGCTTTCAAGGTACAAAGGAAGCAGGATCAGTACAGACCCCAAACGTAAGGAAGACAGAGCTCCAAAGAGGAACCAGTGGACACCTCTGCCAAGATGCATGAACAGACCAAGAATATACTCTTCGCTTTGGTGAGGGGCACCCTTTGGCAGCTGGGTTTTAAGGGAGTGGGAGAAGGTGGAAGCCCCCATGCTGAGGGTTAAGAAACAAGTGGGCTGTGAGGCAGGACATCTCAGGCAGCTCTACCTCCTACAATTGTTCCCGCGGTCCAATCCTGCCAGTATGGGCCAGGGCTACCCCTTCCTCCATGATGCCTGCACTCCTCACTGACCCACGTGGGCTGCAGGCTTGCCTTTGAATGTGTGCACATTTGTTCCACGCTGATGGGTTAGCTATTCTAACATGCGCTTGAACACCAGTTGATGAAAATAGTATACATCTCCAAATGTGTTGGGGACAGAGATATCGGTATGTCTCCTGCTTACATTTTCTATAGTAACTTCCATGAAGACAGAAACACAATATGGTGCTGTCCCATGTTCCAGGTCGGTGGTTCTCAAACTTTAGCATTAACGTCACCTGACGTGTTTGTTAAAACACACCCCATCCCTCAGAGTTTCTGATCCTGTAGGGCTTAATGGGGCCTGGGAATCACCCTTCCTCCCTCCCTCCCTCCCTCTTTCCTCCCTTTTCCTTCCTTCCTTCGAGAGACAGCGACTCTTAAAGCAGGCTCCATACCAAACTAACTCCTCATGGAGTTTTTCAGCCTACATGGCAGAAACAGCAAAATGGGAAATACTATCACCACTACACCCTGAACACCTCCTATAAGACCACTGCTTCTCCCCTGTCAGGCCCACAGTAGAGTTTATATCAATTAACAATCCCCACAGCGATCCTATGTGGCAGTTAGTATTATCATCCCCATTTGACAGATGAGAAAACAGGCAAAAGGAGTTCAGCGACTTGTCTAAGGCCCCACCGCTAGGGAGCGCAGAGCTGGGGTCTGAACACAAGCCGACGGACCCCTAGGTCTAGCTCTTCACTGCTACACCACCCTGCAGAGTTTGCCCCGTCACCCAGGAGTTAGACTACTTCTTCCGCCAGCGCAGGGAGCGATGAGGAGAAAGGCTTTTGCAAAACTCCAGCTCCGACATGAGCTGCACCCTGGGCTTCTACCACAGGAGCAAAGCAGGGGGACAGAGCCGGGGCCCCAGAGCCCAGGAGAAGGGAGAGCTGGATCCATAATCTTTGGCATGCTGTACATACAGGATCCTGTCATCTGTGGAAGACAGTTTGACTTATTTTCCACTGTGAATGCCTTTTACTTCTTGCCACCACTTGCCCTATCTCACTGGCGCAGGGGTTCCTTCAGTTCCAAGGATTACCCAGTACACTTCCTGAGCCACGTACATCAGAATACTCCTGGGGTGAAGCTCTCCTTCACTATTTACTCAAGTCTCTCTCAGCTGCCAACAGTAACTCCCCAGAGCACAATCAACATTGCTCAAATGGAGTAAAAGGCAGGATTATAGATTTGAGCACTTGCCTCCAATTATTTCTGAGCCATGAAGTTACATCAACTTATCTTTTACTAAATGAAAACAACTGGATTTTTTAAGGGAGAAAGGATTTTCACCTTCCATCTCTCTCTGCCCTCAAACAAGCAGATAAAAGCCAAGCTGGACAGTGGTCACCCCCTACTTCCTTCTGCAAGATTGTTCTCCTCAAACTGTCCCGCCATTTCTTAGCAGTGTCCTTTTTTACACACCCAGGAATGGAACAATGATAAAGCACTCAGAGACTGAGTCGGAGCCATTCCCTGAGGTTTCGTTAAAATTCTTATCTGGCTCCCTGTGCTATTCATCTGACCTTCTTTATACATGGTTCCTCATTTTATGTGGCAAAACCCACCATTTTCATGAGACTGACACAAGGATGGTCACTTAAGGGGCTGGTCTGATCGTCCCAAGTGGACTTCTGAGTCCCCAACATGGAAGGTGGTTCAGAAAACCCTGGAGTTGTGTCGGGTGTCTACTTAGATCTGCTTATGGCACCCCAGGGCAGCTGCCCAGCCTCACTTTACCTCTAGCTGCTTCTACAAATGAACGGTCCTCACAATCATCTCAGGGAGGGCAGTGACCCTCATGAACCCATCTAGAGCTCAGAGGAGAAATTTAAGAACTCGGAGGGAAGCCGCACAAAAGTAATTCCCTGTTTCCGTGATGGGAGAGAAAAAAGAATCACAGGATTTCTTTGTGTCCATCCTACATTTTCAAAATGCCAGTTCTGGCCACTTCTTCTTCTTTTTCTTTTTAAATATTTTATTTATTTGAGAGAGAGAGAGAGAGTGTGTGTGTGAGCACGCGCAAGTTGGGGAGAGGCAAGGGAGAGGGAGAAGCAGATGCCCTGCTGAGCAGGGAACCTGACGTGGGGCTCCATCCTGGGACCCCGGGATCATGACCTGAGCTGAAAGCAGATGCTTAACCGACTGAGCCACCCAGCCGCCCCCATTCTGGCCACTTCCACATGAAACAGATTATGAGATCTGTCTGAGTGTCAAAGTTTCACATGACAGCTAGATTTTTTTAAAAGTACGTGGGTATTTAAGAGAAGGAGTAATAACCCAGGTGAGGAAAAATGACTTCTCCCCACCAATGTGTTGCACATTTGGTAGATACTTCTCCAAGGTCTAAAAGTGAAAAGTTAGCTGAATAGGCATACCATTATTTATCTAGCACTTGATCATTAACTCAGGGAGGCAAACAGCAGAGGTAGGTCAGTGACTGGTACATCCCAGGACCTCACATTCTTTGATTCCTCATCAATGTTCCCGGCAGAACACTTGGAAAGTAGAAGCTAACGGTTAGAAGGGTAGGGGATCTGTCCCTTTAAGAGATAAATGTGATATAATCCAAACGTATTCAGCTTTATAGATTCTTTCTCCCTCTCCCTCTGCCTTCCCGCTTGTGCTCTCTCAAAAAAAAAAAAAATCAAGTTTCCCATGTTGTTTTAATTCCAACACTTTGGTGATCTGTCAGTGCTGAAAACAATTAATACCTAACTGCATGCCCCGCTGGGAGCAGGAGAGGATGGGACCAGCATGATGCCCAGGTTCATGGGAATAGTTCTACCTGAATGGAACTGAGTGTCCCCTGGAAAATACTGATAATTCAGCTCCTCAAGAATCTAGGAAGGGTAGACTGTAACAAGACAGAACAAATCCTACGTTCCCCTGCTGGTGTGATGACAAACCTTCCCAGATTCTTGACACAAAAGGCTCTATGGGGTAAGAGGTGTGTTGGCACCTCACCTAGGAGGCCGGGGCCATGCTGGGCCAGAGGTCCCAAGGGATGTGATCCCAGCGACAGGCCGCAGGACAGTGCCCATGGTCTGAAGACACCCACCTCAGAGGGCAGAGAAAGAATGCAGGAGAAGCCATGGGACGCAGGAGAAAATAAAAATCAAATAACAATTCATTAAATGGAGCTGATCTGATACAACCACTGCAGGACAAACCATTTTACCTAAATGGAGTGCTTGCCTTAAGTCCACACCTACTATCTTCCTCAGTATTGCCTTGGGGAATGGTTCCCTCCCTGATGTATCCCCCGCTCCACGCCAGGCACCACGCGAGGCGGCGAGGTGCACAGGGCTCCGATGGCGATCCAGACTGAGAGCCAAGGTCCTGACCCTCCAGAACACACAGGGACGTAGAGGGAGATGACACAGGAGGACCATGAAACAGGACTGTAGCCGGCTGAGAGAAGGGCTCTAAAGGACATCAAGTGATGTGGGAGAGACACACAGGGAGAGAAAACAGCGAGGACATGGGAGCCAGGAAAGGGCTTTGCTTGTGTAAGGAAGAGAGAGGACACCAGTGTGTCTGAAGGGTAGAGACTAGAAGGGTATGTGCAGTGATACAGACCAGAATGGTAGGAGAAATCAATTATTACCACTGTTCTAAGTAGCTCACTAGTATTAACTGCTCACAGCATCCCTATGGTATCTTATTACTTCTCTTTTGCAGATGAGGAAACGGAGCATCCGAGAGGTTAAGTAATCTGCCCAAGGTCACGCAGCCATCACAGAGGAAGCCTGGACTCACACACAGCCAGACAGCCTGGCTCCAGAGTCTATGCTTTCCACCCTTGCCTCTACTGCCTCTGAATGAGATTGGAGAGCAAGTCTGACCACATCTGACCTCTTTCGGAATTTTGCTATCTCCTCAAACTCTCTCCTGAGCATAAAATATATTAATAGGAATAGAGAGCTAATAATTAACTCCAAGTCTGTGACTGATTAAAGCCTGAGAACTTTCTAATTGGAAGAAAGAAAAAAAAACTTGGAAAAGGTCCAAAAAGTTAACTTATTTTTAAATTTCTTTTAACGAGTGTCAGCACTGCAGTATGACAAGAGGAGAGATTCCAGGAAGGAAAAACTTCCTCCAATCTTTCAGGTGTATGGGCTTGCAAGGAGCAAAGCAACACAGAAATTGGCATTTTTCATATCATGATTTCCACATAACCTGTGCCTTAACTGGCATTACCCAGGAACTGAAAGTCATGGGGAAACTAAGCCCTGACTTCCACAAGAGGAAAACAAAAATCTCAAATGAGTCACAGTGACACCACTTGGATTTTCCATCACAAGAAATGTGGGCAGACTGTATTTAATTCTTAGCAGCTGCTGAATCCTCACCAGGGTATCAGACATTCTGGATGAAAGAACCACCAGGGCTGCCTGAAACGGGGGGTCTAACTCTTTGTGCTTAGGATGAAGCTGAGCCAAAATCATTTAGGTTGCTTTGGCTGGAGAAATAAAATACCACTTATTTAAAAAAAAAAAAAAAAAAGAGTGAACTAAGACACCGAAGTATTAGAACCCGAGTTCCAGTTAATGAACAGGTCAACTCTGGCAAGAACTCAGAGGGTCAATAAGGGGGACTTACAATCTCAAACAATGAAATCCTTAAAGGATTTCCAAATGTTATTTGGAAGGTAATGCAATTTTCTTATCTCCTCATTGATGTTTTTCTCATCACAAAGATAGGTAGGTATAGGTAAACACTGTAAGAGAGAGTGAGGGAAACAGGAATTCTCATGTACATAGTAGTATCCTAGCTGATAACTGCTGAACCCTTTTTTAGGAGGATGGTATACTCACAAGTAGTATTAATTAATTCAGCTGCATAAACTGTAGCATTATGTAGAATCTTTTAAACAAACATTGCTTAAAAATACGAAATGGTTCATGGTCAACTGTGGTTGGCAACTGTATTCTGAATATAGATTCAGAATATTTAAATATTAAACAGGGAACAATAGGTTTAAATAAGCTAACTGCAGTAGGCACTAAATTGCATTTTGACAGCCTGATTTGTCATCCACTTCATTCCAGATTGCTCCAGGGGCTTTTCAGCATGTCTCTGGATAATAGGGTAAAGCCCTTCTTTCTTGTTCACTCCCTCTGCTGTCCTCCAGGTTAGGAAATTTCCTTCCATGACTGTCTCTTCAGGACTCTCAGCCAACAGGAGGAAGTCTAAATAAGGGGAAGACTGCCCTTCTCCAGTTTTGTTCCTTAATCTAAGAAAACCCTGGTGTACACTTTCTATAGCTGGCTACAGTGATCTTTCTAGTGTATCTGTTTTATATATAGTAACATCAGTTCAGGAAAAAAAAATTGCTTGAGAAAGTTTTCTATTTCTGTAACATTGTGTCAGGACGGAAGCTTAAGAGAACGTCTTCCCAGGGGTAAAAGGATTTCTTTGGATTTTAGAGGTTAGTTTTATTTAACTTGGTTAAATTTAACTCCTGTGAGAATAAACATTCTTGATCCCCTGACCAGGATACTATGCTCTTATTACTGAATTCATTGAACTAAAACATAGACTTGTAACTCTGACCGATAACCTTGGGTGCTTCCCCAAAACTGCAGGCTCTCGGTGATCTACAGATTTCCCAAGAGAAGCCCTTGCTGCAGCTCCCAGGCAGAGAGGAATCTCAAATCTGCAGCAATCCACAGGACCACGCCTAGGTCCACAGCACCTGCAGAGAGTCATTGGTCTGCACAGCAGTAGTGTCCTTTCCTCTAGGACTCCCTTTCTCCAGCTGAGAGATTACAGCCCCAACTGTCTCTCCTTTCCTACACACACCCTCTTGTCTCAGCTTTTTCTTTACCTCCTGTTCCACACTCACTTGTCCCTTAGGCTACAAAGTAGCTCGTAAACTCCTGGTCGGAAAGGAAAGTAACAGCAGAAGCCACAACTTAGGAGAATGACTCACCAATGAGTCTCCTGCCCCTTCCACCGCCCTGCAGCTGCCCCACCGCAGTGGCCCTGGGGCTCGCTGCAGTGACACAGATAAGAAGGAAAATTCTCTGAAATCCAAAGCAGAACCGTACACGGAGAGTCTTCCTCCCCTGCGGAGTCTCCTGCTCTCGGGCAGAGGTAGGAAATGACCCACGTAAGGGTTCCAGTACAAACCGACAAACGTTTTTATGAGGCAGCAGGAAAACAAACACAATTCCCTGGGAGGTTCTCCCGGACGGTTCCTAGCAACACATCCACATCCGCAGCAGGCGCAGGGCTCCCAGGGCACTTGTCACCGATCGGGCCTGCACTGCCCACTGCCCCTGCAGCGTCCCGCCCGCCCATCTTCTGCACCAGCGCTGCACTTGGCAAGGTCGGGTGGACTCCGGGACGCAGAAACGAGGAGCGCCGGGTCTGCACAGCCCGGGGAGAGGAGGAGAGAAAAGGAAGGCACTGAAGGGTTGACCTTGAGAATCTCCCTGAGTTACAGACAGCGAGGTGGGCCCCATTTCAACGCCCCAAACCCACTCCATCAGGGGTAGGATGCAGGGCAGGTGGAGGGCAAAGGGGATGGAAAGGTAGAAGTGTACAGACCAAAAAGGGGAAACGGAGCGCCTCCCTATTCAGCCCGGGATGGCAGAGGTAGGGGCGATGCCTAGCGCTGGAGCAGAAGTGCCCCGAGAGCCGGAGCTCCGCACTGTCCGTAGGTGCGGGGACTCACCTGGATCACCTCCGTTCGGCTGGTGCAGACCACAGCTTTGCGGCGAAGTGAGGGTGCCGCGCCCTTGGCCACTGGCAGGGCGGGGCGTGGCCCGGATCAGGGCCCGCCCCCGCCCGTGGCAGCGCGAGACCACGCCCCCACGGCCGGGCCCTCTGCCGCCGGGGCGCGCCTCCTGAGCGTCCGCTCCCAGTCCCTGGTGGTTAGGCGGCGGAGACTGAATTTTCTTCCTCCTCACGGCTGGTGTCCACCCTTTACCCCTCCTACTCCCAAGTGCATGTATAAGTCCCCTTCCGTAAATGCCTCCGTGGCCGCCTTCCTAAATTATCTCAGTCAGTTCACACTTTTCGGATTGGATTTGCAGAACATTAGCACGACAATAATTTGTCCTAAGGAGGGCCACCGTAGCTTGCTTCTAGGCGCGTGCGCGGCTTGCACGGCGAGTACGCGGAAGTGGTAGCGCTGCCGCGCCGGGGAACGGGGTGGGTTGGGTTTGCTCTCTCTGCGTGTCTGGGGCGGGGGTGGCCCGTAGTGTCGATCGCCAAGTGAGAGGATTTAGGGGTGTTGGGGCCTGTACGTTTCCGTAGCTAATAAGTACTATTGTAGTCAACTTGCCCGAGAGCCAGAAGGGAGCCCAGCCCGCAAGGCGGTCGCACCACCCTCGCCTGCACCCACCCTCGCCCGCGGCTCCCGCCAGCCGACTCGCTGAGGCCCACCTCGCGGTTCTTTCTGTGGGAGCAAGACTGCACCGCCCAGGGGACCCACAGACCCTTGAGAGGGTACACAAGCCCCAGGTACGCCCTGGTGTCCAGCCCTGGGGCGGGCTCGAGGCGGTGAGGTCGTGACAGGCCTGCAGACGGGGTCGTCCTGAGGGGTAGAACTTGTTTCTACCTACCGTAAACTCAGCCAGAAGAGCCAACCCCACAAGGCACCAAGGTCTCCAGTTTTCGCGTTTTAAGTGCGTCCCTCTCTCCTTTCCTCTAGATACCCCACATACTACCAACGGTCGCCACCTCTGGGTCTCCCCTAGGATCTCTTCGGTGGGAGTACTTCACCCCTCTTTGAGAGAGGGTGCTTGGGAACAGAATGGTTCCCAAGTCACGGTGTGGAAACGTTAGAATCTCGATGTCAGAAGGCTTTAGGCCGGGTATTTTTTCCTTTTCATTGTGTGGACTTATCCATACAGCTAGAAGTACTTTGATGGCTCATAAAATCTTTATTGCTGTTTCAGCAATTTTCATTCCCATGCTTTCAACTTCTTAGGTAGAAGAAGGGCTTATTTTGGAAGTTTCTGGCATGTTGAGCGTAAAGGGCTTGTTTTGTTGAACGTTGAAAGGAAGAAAGCAGGAAAGCAGTTCTGCATTTGTGAGGGGAAAATTTCCCCCTTGCTGCTATAAACTGTGTCCTCCCAATTCCTGTGTTGAAACCTAGTCCCTAATGTGAGGGTATTTGGAAGTGGGGCCTTTGGGAGGTGATTAGACCATGAGGGTGGGCTCCTCATGAATGGGGTTAGTGCCTTTATAAAAGACCCTAGAGAGCTCCCTTAGCCTGTCTATATGTGAGGACACAGCAAAAAAGACTGCAGTCTATGAACCAGGAAGCAGGCTCTCCTCACACTGAATCTGTTGGCACCTTGATCTTGACCTTCTCTGCTTCCAGAACTTAGAAAAATAAAAGTTTCCAGTTTAAGCCACCTAACTTATGGTATTTTTGTTGTAGCAACTGGAACCCAGTAAGACACTGCTTATGTTTTATAGGAAGAGGCAGCCTGGGTGGCTCAGTTGGTTGGGCGTCTGCCTTCGGCTCAGGTCATGATCCCAGGGTCCTGGGATCGAGTCCCACATTGGGCTCCCTGCTCAGCGGGGAGCCTGCTTCTCCCTCTGCCTAGCGCTCCCCCCTGCTTACTGTCACTCTTTCTGTCAAATAAATAAATACAATCTTTAAAAAAAAAAGAAAGGCAGCCGGAGGTGGTAAAGGAATGATTGAAGAACCAGAAGCATTAATTCGGGCCCCTCCCCCAGTGATCTCTGACCACAGACAAGGACTTCACCACTGGGGCAGGACTTTTTAAAAAAAAAAAAATCTCATTACAGGGGAGGCCCTGGTGGGAGAAGAAGGAGGTGGAGCTGGCTTAACCAGACTTTACTGAAAACAAGACCAGTGGAACGAAGATTACAATCAGGAGTGTGGACTGTAGCAAAACAACAGAAAGGGAGGGAAGGATGTGTGAATGACTAGCTCCCGTTGCCTAGCCCTTCAGAACTCCCTGGGTTCCTGACCTTTTTGTGAAGCCCGTATCTCCAGCCTGTCACTGACTCTGTGAGGCCCCCCACCACTCTTCCAAGAAATATCCTTTTCAGCAAGTCAGCCAGAATCAGTTTCTGTTTCCTGAAGAACCATTTACCATATTACAGGCTTCTCACCGGGTGTCCAAAGCCATATTCACGATCTTTCCCATCAGACCTTTCTGCATTTCGGCAAAGGACATCATCCAAGTAATTACCTTAGCTAGAAACCTGGCTTCATTCCTTGGGCTTGGGAATCAGATAGAATCCCAGAATAGCCTTTTATTTAGCTGTGTGATTCTGGGGGAGATTATATAAGTTCTCTGAAACTTGTTTTGCCCTTGTATATGCAAATTTGGTACACTGACACCTACTTTGCTCACGTGTTATGAAGATAGCACAGAGTCTGGGCCTACTGTAGGCACTTAATACATGTTATTATTACTGATTCTTGATGATGGCACCTCAAAACAGTCTCCTTACTAATCCCTATGCCTTAGTTTAGGCCTTAACTATCCTCTGATCTGGACTATTACAGTAACCTTTGAACTGGTTTCTCTTTTAAGATTCATCACCCAACTACCATCATAGTTACCTTTCTAAAGCAGACCTCTTTGATGGCTGATTAATGCCTTCAAGATGAAGTCCAGACTCTCAAACATGGCATGGCAAGATCCTGAGCAGTCTGGCCTCAAACCACTTCCAGAATGCTCTTATTTAACATTAATTTAATAAACATAGAAGTACCTATTAGGGGCCAGGCACTAATAGAACTTAGATTTTAATGGAGGAAACTACCAATAAAAACAAGATAATCACAGATTGTGACTGAGATTTCAATGAGGCATGGGAAATTTCGGCTCTTTTGTGTTTCTGCCGCTCCCACCGTGAAAAAAGAGCACGTGTCAGGAAACCATTGCTTCTTTACTCTTGAGTCCCAGAATGAGACTCATGGCTTGGCAGACCCAAACCTGCCTTGCAATCTGGAGCCAAACTGGGCTGAACTCAACCAAGGTTAGCAAAGCCTCCTAGCTTCATCACAGCCAGCCTGCACACTTGTGTGTGAGGCATAAATATGTATTGTAACTCACTGTGAGTTTGGGTTCGTTTGTTATTTTAGCAAAACTGGAATAATAGAACAAAGCAAGGACTGAACGTGTGGGTAAGGAAAAGAAAGAAATCAAAGCTTCTGTTCTCAGCAACAGAATGGAGAAAGGCATGAATTATCAAGATAGAGGAGATCGGTGGGGGAAGGAATTTGGGTAGGAGAGTCACGTTCAGTTTTGGACATCCGTAGTCTGGGTAAGCTAACTGCTGCTGGACAAATAACTGTAAAACAGGAATGGCTGAACACAGATTTTTCTTTTCTTGTTCACAAAAGAGTTCACTGTGTATTCAGTGGATAATGTTTTATACATTTATTCATGAATCTAAGCCCTTTCTACCTTTTGATGTGCCACGCTCTCCAGCTTCATCCACCTGTGTGGGAAGCTGGGAAATGCTTAGCTGGGTGCTCAAGGTGAAGAGGATTTGGGGAACAACTAGCCAGTCTCTCCAACTGCACCTTATTTTGGGATGCCCTTTAGATTTTCGGAAGATAGAGTTGCTGTAAGAGCCTGGCTCTCAGGTCTGAGCTTGAGATACACTTTTGGAAATCAAAGACATATGGATGGTATCTAAAATCACATGTAGAGAGAATAGAATGAAGTTTAGGACAGAGGTCTCTACTATTGGGCTTTTCTTTTTTCTTTTTTTTTTTTAAGATTTTATTTATTTATATTGAGAGAGAGAGAATGAGAGATAGAGAGCACGAGAGGGGGGAGGGTCAGAGGGAGAAGCAGACTCCCTGCTGAGCAGGGAGCCTGATGTGGGACTCGATCCCGGGACTCCAAGATCATGACCTGAGCCGAAGGCAGTCGCTTAACCAACTGAGCCACCCAGGCGCCCCTACTATTGGGCTTTTCAACATTTGGAGGTTTCAACAAAGGAGGAAGAGCTAGTAATAGATCTAACAGCTTTCTCTTCTACCTCTGTTCATATTCCTCATGTGCCATGACTACTCTCATTTCACTCTCTTCCAGATTTTCCCTAATATCATCCCCAGCCCTTAGCAGATGACCACTGGTCCCCTCCTTTCCAAATCCCTAAAAATCCCAAACAACAATCTAGCCAGACTCATTCCTGGCTAGAATGAACATGGTCAGAAATGTTTGGCTGTTCATCAATGGTAGCTCACAAGGACCAGCCAGCTACCCTACGTTTCTTAAATTCTCATATAGTTAGGTGTGGCCATGAGAGTGAGTGCTCCCTAATGGAATGTAAACAAAAGTGAGGTGTGCCCTTGCCAGACCTGACCCGCACAACTGCCTGCATTTGCCTTCCCCGCTGCTCTCAAGCTAGAGTGGTGATGACCCAGGTAACCTTGGGGGGCAGAGCTACTGTCTGCCTGGGTCCCTGCAAGGACTAGGTGGAAGAGAGCTTCTTGCCAACCTGGAATAGCTTCTGCAGGATGTCACATGAGCGAGAAGGAAGGGTTTACTTTGCCTGAGCCATTTCATTTGGTGTTCTATTTATTATAGCAGTTTAGGCTATTCTAAATATATAGAAACTAGAACCAGGAGGGGCGCCCGTTAGCTCAGTCGGTTAAGCGTCTGACTCTTGGTTTCTGCTCAGGTCATGATTTCAGGGTCATGAGATTGAGCCCCACGTCAGCTCCATGCTGAACGTGGGGCCTGCTTAAGATGCTCTCTCTCCCACTCCTTCTCCCTTTGCCCCCTCCCCCGCTCACGTGCTCTTCCTCTTAAAAAAAAATCTAGAACCAGGAATGGAGGGCCACCATAATAAAAATCCAAAATATGTAGCAATTGATTTAGCAGTTGGGCAACATGCAGTGAGGCAGATCCCTGCCATGCGGGGGAAATACAGTTGGTAAAACACTGCCTGAGAAAACTAGGAAAGCAAATATAGATTCCTCATGAACCTATAATTATGGGAGAAGTTGGAAAGAACCAGAATTTTAGGGTGAGTTGGCAGCTGCTTGCTGCTTTTAGCAAGGTACAGGTCCAAATGCTTTGGAGCTAGATGCTTTTGAGGAGTCAGGATTTTTCTAAATTTAGAAAGTTAAGAGGGCATGTACTGGATAGTACAAAACGCCCCAGCAGCACCCCAAAATCAAACACATTCCTATTTCTGCAGTGAGATGTATGATTATTCATACTAAGAAGGATAAATAAATAGCTCACATCAATTTAGGTCAAGTTTCACCACCTTAGAGTTACAGGAATGAGCTACAGAAAAACTTTCGTTTCTCAGAGCTTTTTCGGTTTCAGATTTATGGATAAGGGATTGCAGACCTGAATTATAAGAGATGTGTTCAGCCAAGAGCTAACTCCTTTTCAAGCAGAAAAGGACCAGATAGAATAGATAAAATCCAGAATTGGAGGCATCTCTGGATTGTACCTCAAATTGCAAGAGATAAAAACTATCCTTGCTGGGGTGCCTGGGTGGTTCAGTCGTTTGAGCGTCTGCCGTGGGCTCAGGTCATAATCTCAGGGTCCTGGGATCGAGTCTTACGTAGGGCTCCCTGCTCAGCAGGGAGCCTGCTTCTCCCTCTCCTGCTGCTGCTCCTTCTGCTTGTGCATGCATGCTCTCTCTCCCTCAAATAAATAAATAAAATCCAAAAAAAAAAAAAAAACAACCCGTCCTTGCTCACCCCCCTCCCCCATTAAACTTCTCAGTTCAAGAACCAGGCTCTAAGGCAAAGATCAGAGTAAGGGTATTTATTACCTTCCTGCTATGTTTGTTGTTTCAGATGGCCTTGAAGTAGCCTCCATAAATTAGAAAAAAAAATCTACAAATAGCTGCAAATCTGTATTCATCTCTTTATGTAAAATTTTGTTAACACAGAAAGGTTTCTGCTATACTCACAGTTACTTGCTTTTTTAAATTTTTTTTAAAGATTTTATTTATTTATTTGTCAGAGAGAGAGACACAAGCAGGGGGAGAAGCAGGCGGACAGAGAAGCAGGCTTCCCGCCAATCATGGAGCCCGATGTGGGACTCGATCCCAGGACCCTGGGATTGTGACCTGAGCCAAAGGCAGACGCTTAACTGACTGAGCCACCCAGGTGCCCCTGTTTTGCTTTTTTTTTTAAAAACATAATATCAAACCATTAGAAAACTTTTCATATCAGCGCTTGGAGCACTCACTCATTCTCTTTAAAGGTGACATTCTACTACAGTAGTTGGATGTACCTATACTTTGTTTAACCAGCTCCTTATGGTGGACAATTTAGTTTCATTTTATTCCCTGTCATTATTATGAAAAAGGCTGCAGTGAACATCCTTGAGTTGAAGAGATACCTGGTGTGTTTTGCCAGTATATTCTCAGGGTAAATTTCTAGTGACGGGATGGTTGGGTGAACAGGTCTGCACATTTTAGTAATTTTTTAAAATTTTTATAAAGATTGTATTTACTTGAGAGAGAGATCGTGAGAGAGAGAGCACAAGCAGGGGAAATGGCAGGCAGAGGGAGAGAGAGAAGCAGACTCTCCGCTGAGCAGGGACCCCGATGTGGGGCTCAATCCCAGGACCCTGGGATCATGACCTGAGCTGAAGGCAGATGCTTAACTGACTGAGCCACCCAGGCGCCCAGGTCTGTACATTTTAAATACTGAAATAAATTACCAACTTTTCTTCCAGGAAGAGTTCATGAATTTACACTTTTAGGCCTTGACAGTATACAAGAATGAGCATGTCTTAACACACAACCAGGCAGATGTGGGCTGTGGTACCACACAAGTCCCGAGGGAACCCAGGGTGGTCACAGCCTCCGTGGCTCCAAGCTGCCACCCTGCCTTCCAGTCTCATGGGAGCAGCACCGCTTTCCCGCGTCTTGGCTCTCATTTCTTTACCTTTGTGTAAGCCTGAGAATTATTATCCATCTACCTTTTTAATTTGAATTTATTTCATCTACTTCTAAAAGCTTTATGTAAATTAAGGATATCAGCAGTTTGCTTTCCTGTACGACAAATATCTTTTTCCCAGTTTGTCAATGATTTTTAGGCTATGTTGATTGATCAAAGAGAAATTTCATAAATTTATACTTTTGCGTGGTTAAATTTATCAAACTTCTGCCTTTATAGCTTCTTGGCTTGGTGTCCTTCTTGGAAAGGCCTTTTCTACTCCTGGAGCTAATATAAATTATTCATGCTTTATTCACAAATTATGTGGATGTATTTTTTTATTTTAATTTTAATTTATTTTTTTTTAGAGAGCAAGTGTGTCTGTGAGTGGGGTGGGTGGCGGGGGCAGAGGGAGGGAGAGAGAATCTTAAGCAGACTCTGCACTGAGGAGGGGCCTGACACAGGGCTCAATCTCATGACCCTGAGATCATGCTTGACCTGAGCTGAAATCAAGAGACCCTTAACCAACTGAGCCACCCGGGGGCCCCTATATGGATGTATTTTTTTTTTATTTAAAAAAATTTTTTTTAAAGATTTTATTTTATTTATTTGACAGAGAAAGAGACAGTGAGAGAGGGAACACAAGCAGGGCGAGTGGGAGAGGGAGAAGGAGGCTTCCGGGAGCAGGGAGCCTGATGCGGGGCTCGATCCCAGCACCCTGGGATCATGACCTGAGCTGGAGGCAGACGCTTAACGACTGAGCCACCCAGGCGCCCCTATATGGATGTATTTTATTCAAAATCTTTGATACATCTATAATTAACATTGGTATAAACTATAAACCTTATTTTTTCTAACAATTCTTCAATTTCCCCTACACTATTTTATTTACCCCACTGACTAGATTACCTATAAATCCACTAACCAAAAATGACACCTTTATTATGAACTAAAATGCATGGATATTTAGGTATAGTTTTGGATTCTCTATTTCGTTCCATGGAGGTCTTTTTCTTATCCAGTAGTAAACAATTTTAATCATGGCAGCACTATCTGGGTTTTTTTGAAAAGTTATCTTTTTGATTGGTGTCCTCAATCAACATGGTCTGTAGAATTGGGGATGAGGAATAAGCTGGCAAGATAGGTGGTGCCAGGGCCAAAGAATTAGCTAGTGTGGCCAGGACAGCTAGGGCTGAGGACGTGACCTTTTGTGGTTGGTGTGTTTGATGGGGCTGGGGCCAGTGGCTCAGCCAGCACGGCTGGGGCTGCCAGGGCCATGGCCAAAAGGAGACTGTGTGAGTGGTCAGGGGATGAGTTACCACTGGGGAACTGGCTGAAAAAGTGAACATTGAGAATAATGGAGTCCAGGTTTCTCACAATCTGTAAAGGGACTTACAAACATGGAAAAACAAAGGCTGGAGGAAACGCTGTGGTGTTGGTTTGGAGTTGGAAATGTTTGTGAACTCATGGTTCTCAATATGTGTAGATAGACTGACGTGGACACAGATTTATAGGCAGTGTGTGTGTGTATTCACATATTTTCAGCTCTGTCTCTTGTGAGGCTCTAGAAGCAACAGTATCCCAGTGGCAATGAGCATCACCAGAGCCCAGGTCTTGGTTTCTAAATACTGTTTCCCACTAAAGGGAACTGGGATCGTTGGACAAATGGCTGATTCCAAATATGGAAAAAACAAGTGCAGTGTGAGCTTTGATATTTTTGTGCCAGAAAGTAAAAATTGTTCAAAGAATAATAAGGGATATATCATAAGGGTATAATAATCAGCTTAAGAGAGCTTACCCTGGCTAAATCTGGGAAAATTAGAGCATCAAACAAATAATAATAGTAACAAATACAGTCCACTCAATAAAGTAGAAACCCATGAGTCCATACTGCTATAAATAAATCCATGAATAAATAAATAAATGGGGGAGAAGAGAAGACTCTACTGCGCAGTGTGAGGCTAACTAATATGCGTAGAGGGAATGATAGAATTAGAAGCATCTTGCAATCATTATAGTAATAATTGATTCAGATAAGATTCATTAATGGATGCCATAACTAGTGGGTAAACGTTTGATGAGGAACAGAAGATTTACATCATTTCAAATGGTCTCCACACAGACTACATGTTAATTGTTCATGAATTCATGTCAAATACTTCTCAGTTGATTTTACCATAGAGAATGCTGACAGACACTATCTTATAAATGTGAAAACACCACCAGTATTGGGACAAATGGACATTGTGGACTTCCTGATTGACAGCCTTTAGAAGCACATAGCATCACTTTTGGGGTATTTCTGCCAAGAATATATAATTTGCATGTAGTTACAAGGAAATATCAGATAAATCCACACTGAGGGCCTATCTCAGTCAGCTTGGGCTGCTGTAACAAAATACCATTGACTCAGTGACTTAAGCGACAGACATTTATTTCTCACAGTTCTGGAGGCTGAGATCAGAGTGCTGGCACAGTCAGGTTCTGGTGAAGACTCTCTTCCTGGCTTGCAGATGACCACCTTCTCACTGTAGAGAGACCGAAAGACAGAGACAGAGAGACAGAGACAGTCACGGGGGAAGAGAGGAATTTGTTCCTCTTCTTAGAAGGATACTAATCCCATTATGAGGTCCCAGTACTCATGATGTCATCTAAACCTCACTAGAGAGGGCCTCCCAAAGCCCCATTTCCCCATGGTGGATGGCTGATGGAGGTGTCACATGGCTGAACCCTGAGGGTGGGCTGTAGGAACCCAGAGTGACACCCAGTTGGCAGCCAACAAGAAAACAGGGACCTCAGCCCTACAAGAGAAAGGAACTGAAAATTCTGCCACAACCTGGATGAGCTCGAAGAGGACCCCAAGCTCCAGATGGGCTGCAGCCTGGTCAACACCTTGGTTCAGCCTCACGAGAAAATACATTTCTGTTGTGTTAAGCCCCCCCAAGCTGTGATATTCTGTTATGGAAGGCCAAGCAGATGAATACTGTGGTGTATGCAGTGGCTGGCTGACTAGTCTTTTTTTTTTTTTAATTATTATGTTATGTTAATCACCATACATCATTAATTTTTGATGTAGTGTTCCATGATTCATTGTTTGCGTATAACACCCAGTGCTCCATGCAGTGCGTGCCCTCTTTCATACCCATCACCAGACTAACCCATCCCCCCACCCCCTCCCTTCTAGAACCCTCAGTTTGTTTTTCAGAGTCCATTGTCTCTCATGGTTCATCTCCCCCTCCAATTCCCCCCCTTCATTCTTCCCTTCCTGCTATCTTCTTCCTTTTTTTTTTTTTTAACATATAATGTATTATTTGTTTCAGAGGTACAGGTCTGTGATTCAACAGTCTTGCATAATTCACAGGGCTCACCATAGCACATACCCTCCCCAATGTCTATCACCCAGCCACCCCATCCCTCCGACACCCCACCACTCCAGCAACCCTCAGTTTGTTTCCTGAGATTAAGAATTCCTCATATCAGTGAGGTCATATGATACATGTCTTTCTCTGATTGACTTACCTCGCTCAGCATAACACCCTCCAGTTCCATCCACGTCGTTGCAAATGGCAAGATCTCATTCCTTTTGATGGCTGCATAATATTCCATTGTGTATATATACCACATCTTCTTTATCCATTCATCTGTCGATGGACATCTTGGCTCTTTCCACAGTTTGGCTATTGTGGACATTGCTGCTATAAACATTGGGGTGCACGTACCCCTTCGGATCCCTACATTTGTATCTTTGTGGTAAATACCCAGTAGTGCAATTGCTGGGTCGTAGGGCAGCTCTATTTTCAACTATTTGAGGAACCTCCATACTGTTTTCCAGAGTGGTTGCACCAGCTTGCATTCCCACCAACAGTGTAGGAGTGTTCCCCTTTCTCCACATCCCTGCCAACATCTGTCCTTTCCTGACTTCTTAATTTTTGGCTGACTAGTCTTATCTAAATAGTTAAAGTGCAGTCACAGTATGAGAATCTAGTTTTCAGTGGCTGTATAGATAATGGCCCAGTTTCAGAATGCAGGAGGGACTGGGTGGAGTAAAATTTTGTTGTTGTTTTTCTTTTTTACATATCCAAAAAATGAGTCAGTCACTCCAAAGAGCTCAGTTTTCTGAAAAGCTGAAGCACTGGAAACACTTAATATCCTTTAAAAAATTATTTTGAATGGGCAACCATTTTTACATTCTTTGTTTTCTTTTTCCTTTTAAACGTTCATGAACAGAATTAATGCACATTGTTAAAATCAAATGGGGGGAGGGGAGAGAGAGATCCAGAAAAGATTATCATGAAAATGCTGATTCATGTTTTTTCTGTACAAGGGCTGGCTCCTGCCTCAACTCATCCTGTTCCCAGACACGACTTTAATAATTTCTTTTTTCCCCCTTATGGTAGTATCTCCATGTTTCTCAACAACACCCTTACACCATTTGTATTTTTTTAAAAGATTTTATTTATTTATTTGACAGAGAGAGAGACACACAGTGAGAGAGGGAACAGAAGCAGGAGGAGTGGGAGAGGGAGAAGTAGGCTTCCCTCAGAGCAGGGAGCCTGATGCAGGGCTCAATCCCAGGCCCCGGGATCATAACCTGAGCTGAAGGCAGATGCTGAACGACTGAGCCACCCAGGCGCCCCACTTACACCATTTTTAAAATGTATCCACTTTATGCCTTGCTGGTCCATGATGAGAGAGGAATTAGTTCAACTCCATCAACTCTGACTTCCCCACCCTCCAGAATGGTTCTAGCCCCAGTCTCAGTTCCTTTACTGTAATCGGGCATCTTTAAGCAAAACATTTAAATCTCAACTTTTTTTTTTAAAGATTTTATTTATTCATTTCAGAGATAGAGAGCTAGGGGAGGAACAGAGAGAGAGGGATAAGCAGACTCCATGCTGAGCGTGGAACCCTATGCAGGGCTCGATCTCACCACCCTGAGATCATGACCTGAGCCGAATGCTCAACCAACGGAGCCACCCACGCGCCCCTAAATCTCCACTTCTTATAATGCTAGTCCTGGATTACTTATTGACTTAATAATAACAAGCAAACAAAACCCCCACACAAAAAAAGTAAAATATAAAAACAAATTAATGATTTATAGACCCTGAGAAAAAGAATTTTCAGAAAAGTACAAAAATTTAAAGCATTCCTTTTTTTTAATTTTGTAATTCTTTACTGTGGAATTGCTCAGAATTGTCACTTCTGTTTTAATAACAAAATTGATAGCTGAGTAAGAAAACATAATTTGGATTATAAAATTCTTGCTTTAATGAAAATTCCTTGAACAGTGAAAAAAAAGCCTCGGTTTCTTATTCCACAAGTAAGAGATAGTATTTAATTTCCCACTGTGAACTGTGAATCTTGATACTTCTATTGCCTTCTGCCCCTCTTTACCCCATTTCCATTCCCCTACTTTTGATGGTTATAGATGTACTTTGACCAAATACAGATTAATAACATTTATACTGGCGCTCCTGGGTGGCTCAGATGGTTAAGCGTCTGCCTTCGGTTCAGGTCGTGATCTTCAGGCCCTGGGATCAAGTCCCACATCAAGTTCCCAGCTCAGCAGGGAGCCTGCTTCTCCCTCTGCCTGCCACTCCCCCTGCTTGTGCTCTCTGTCTCTCTGTCTCTCTCTCTCAAATGAATAAATAAAATCTCTTAAAAAATAATTTAAAAAAATAACATTTATACTTTGTTTTGAAACTATGTTTAATTTCCCCGTAATTTATCTACAGTTCAGTTCTACAAGTTGGAAGTCAATAACCATATTAATATTATTATGATGGTGTAAATACTGTTTATGACAGAACCAAATATTGTATTGGGCTTCCTGTCCTTATTTCATGTCATGACCGGATACCTCTTAAAGGATAATGGTACTAAACAGAATATAATGAATGTACGTTAGTGTTCCTTTGTAACTCAGGATCATAATTGTGAACCCTAAATATTTTGCTTGCTATAATCTGGTTTTGTTTTTCTTCCAATATTAATGATAGCTATTATTGAGTACCTAATAACTATCAGGCATTCTGATATGCAATATTCTTGTTTTATCTTAATAACAATCCTGCATTACACCTATTTTTACAGGTAAGAAAACACAAGGTAATTAGCTGGGAGGACTGGATTTGAATAAAAGATGGACACACCAGGTTGGGTTGACCAACTCATCCCAGCTTGCCTGGGGCTTTCCAGTGTTAGAGCTCAAAATCCTGTGCCCTGAGAATCGCCTCAGGCTCAGGGGACATTCTTTTTTTTTTTTTAATTTTTTATTGTTATGTTAATCACCATACATTACATCATTTGTTTTTGATGTAGTGTTCCATGATTCATTGTTTGTGCATAACACCCAGTGCTCCACGCAGAACGTGCCCTCTTTAATACCCATCACCACGCTAACCCATCCCCCCACCCCCCTCCCCTCTAGAACCCTCAGTTTGTTTTTCAGAGTCCGTCATCTCTCATGGTTCGTCTCCCCCACCGATTTACTCCCCTTCATTCTTCCCCTCCTGCTATCTTCTTCTTTTTTTTTTAACATATATTGCATTATTTGTTTCAGAAGTACAGATCTGTGATTCAACAGTCCTACACAATTCACAGCGCTCACCATAGCACATACCCTCCCCAATGTCTATCACCCAGCCACCCCATCCCTCCCACCCCCACCACTCCAGCAACCCTCAGTTTGTTTCCCGAGATTAAGAATTCCTCATATCAGTGAGGTCATATGATACATGTCTTTCTCTGACTGACTTACCTCGCTCAGCATAACACCCTCCAGTTCCATCCATGTCGTTGCAAATGGCAAGATCTCATTCCTTTTGATGGCTGCATAATATTCCATTGTGTATATATACCACATCTTCTTTATCCATTCATCTGTTGGTGGACATCTTGGCTCTTTCCACAGTTTGGCTATTGTGGACATTGCTGCTATAAACATTGGGGTGCACGTATCCCTTCGGATCCCTAATTTTGTAACTTTGTGGTAAATACCCAGTAGTGCAATTGCTGGATCGTATGGTAGCTCTATTTTCAACTGTTTGAGGAACCTCCATACTGTTTCCCAGAGTGGTTGCACCAGCTTGCATTCCCACCAACAGTGTAGGAGGGTTCCTCAGGGGAGATTCTTGGTCATCCTACAAGTCCAGACTCTCTTTCTTCTTTTAAAATTATTAACAACAATAATAGTAGTCAGCCATTTCCATGGCTTGGGGTTCATTGCTCTCCACAGGTCAGTTTATCATCTGCCAGTGGGTTGTCTGAACTGAGAACTCTTACCAAAGCCTGGACTGATATCAAAATTGTAAACATCTGTGGTGCTGTATGCCACTTATTTTTCAACATATTAAAAGATAGTCTTCTCAGTCAGTCTCTATTAGGATGATAATTTTTCTGTATGAAGTATACTTCAGTAACTCCCTTTGCTGGTTCCACTTCATGTTCATACCTTACCACGGAGCACCTAAGAACTCACACCTTGACCTGCTTTTCTGTCTACACACTTGCATGGCGACTCATCTACTCCCATGCCTTTAAATCTCATCCATGTGAGCTAATGATTCCTACATATACATTGTCAGTGTGGATTCTCCCCTGAACTCCTGACACAGATGACCTCCTGGACATCTCTTCTTAGAGGTAGAATAGTCATCTGAAACTTAAAATATCTCTAAGTGAATTCCTCATATTCTCTGGAAAATTTGCTTCTCTCAGAGCCTTCTGCATTCCCAAAGTGGTGACTCCATCCTTCCAGTTGTTCTGGCCAACTTTAGAGTCATTATTGACTCTTCTTTTAATGTCTTAACACTGTGTAAAATCTGGCAAATCCTCCAAAATGCATCCAGAATCTGACTACCTCTCACTACCTTCACCCTAAGAACACTCTGGTCCAAGCCAAGTCCCACTTGTTTTAGTGCCATAGCCTCTTTTTTTAAATTATTATTATGTTATGTTAATCACCATATATTACATCATTAGTTTTTGATGTAGTGTTCCATGATTCATTGTTTGCATATAACACCCAGTGCTCCATGCAGAACGTGCCCTCTTCAATACCCATCACCAGGTTAACCCATCCCCCCACCCCCCTCCCTTCTAGAACCCTCAGTTTGTTTTTCAGAGTCCATCGTCTCTCATGGTTCATCTCCCTCCCCCCCGATTTCCCCCCCTTCATTCTTCCCCTCCTGCTATCTTCTTAGTGCCATAGCCTCTTAACTGGTCTCCTTAATTCCATTCTTGCTCATCTATAGTCTATTCTCAGTAAAAATCCAGAGTAATCCTCTTAAAACATGGTGTTGCATCACTCCTCTGCTCAAAGCCCACAGACTGCTCTCTATCTCACCCAGAGGGAGAGCCCAGCACTCAGGATGTGTTAGGTGAGGCATGAACCTGTCCCTGTCCTGATTCCATCTCTAGTCTCCTGGCTTCCTTGCTCCTTGAAAATTCCAGGCATGGTCTTTGCTATTCTCTTTGCCTAGAAAGTTAATCCCCTAATTATCTGGAAGCAGGCCCAGCTCCATAATAATGTGGGGCCCAGTACAAAATGAAAATGTGGGGCTTCTTATTAAAAATTAACTAAGGTGTAGGGATCTGAAGGGGTATGTGCACCCCAATGTTTATAGCAGCAGTGTCCACAATAGCCAAACTGTGGAAAGAGCCAAGATGTCCATCAACAGATGAATGGATAAAGAAGATGTGATATATATACACACACACAATGGAATATTATGCAGCCATCAAAAGGAATGAAATCTTGCCATTTGCAACGATGTGGATGGAACTGGAGGGTGTTATGCTGAGCGAGGTAAGTCAGTCAGAGAAAGACATGTATCGTATGATCTCACTGATAGGAGGAATTATTTATCTCAGGAAACAAACAGGGTTGCTTGAGTGGTAGAGGGTGGGAGGGATGGGGTGGCTGGGTGATAGACACTGGAGAGGATATGTGCTATGGTGAGCCCTGTGAATTGTGCAAGACTGTTGAATCACAGATCTGTACCTCTGAAACAAATAATACATTATATGTTAAAAAAAAAAAAAGGAAGAAGATAGCAGGAGGGGAAGAATGAAGGGGGGGGAAATCGGAGGGGGAGATGAACCATGAGAGACGATGGACTCTAAAAAACAAACTGAGGGTTCTAGAAGGGAGGGGGTGGGGGGATGGGTTAGCCTGGTGATGGGTATTAAAGAGGGCACGTTCTGCGTGGAGCACTGGGTGTTACACGCAGACAATGAATCATGGAACACTACATCAAAAACTAATGATGTAATGTATGGTGATTAACATAACATAATAATAAAAAAAATTCACTAAGGTTTTCAAGACTGGACAGCAGAGCATGAACCCAAATACGGGGCCCTTCTGAGCATGTGGCCTGTGTGAATGTCTGAAAGTCTCCCTCCCTCAACAGCTTCAGGACTTTGTTCAAAAGTCATCTCCTCATTGAAGCCTCCCATCCTCACACCCTATTTAAAACCTCAATGCCTACGTCGCAACCTGAAGCTTCTTACATACCCTCCATGATTTCCTCTTCCTCTTGAGCTTTTCTTACCCACAAACACATGTGTAGTTTACTTATATTGCATTTTCTGACCCATCCCTGCCTTAGAATAGATGAGGTCTGGGTTTTGTTTTGGAAAAAGCTCTATGCCCCGCACTTAGAATAGTGCCTGAAAGAAAGATGAATGAATACATTGATTTTGTGGTCCTTCTGGTAGAAATAGCCAAGCTTTTAAATCCATCCTTTAGAGTGAAAATGCTGTGGACTTGCAGTATTTGTATAAAAATAACACAAGTCACTTGCATTTCCTTCATTTTTTACCCAAGGACATGCTTGGACCATAGAACAGCTGGGCCATCTCGCCTTCAGGCTCTCCATATGTGTGTTGGCCTGTGCACTTCTGCCTCTCCTTATAAGGTTCTAAAGTTGCTGTTGTTTTGACTTCTTGGCTCTCTTTTCCTTTGAAAAGTAACATTATAGATAATATTATGGTTGGAATTCAAGAGTTACAGAGTGAAAGGCCTTCTGTCTCTGCTTGCCCCGTCACCTCGTTCCCTTTCTTGGGAAAAACAAACATTATCTTTCAAGCCCTCCTGTGAATCCTCCCAAGAGATACTCCATGCAGAGACTGTGCTAGTAAATATGAGTGTGAGGCATTGGTATACCCCCTTTACTTTTCACCAAATGATTTGATGATAGTGCATGAGGGTGGGACCATTTCTGTCTCCATTTTGATTGAGTTTCCAAGACTCTGGTTCCAAATACTCACTGTTTCTCAGGGAGATGACAGAGGACCTTTGCAGTATTTGGAAAAGAGTACTGAGAACTGGTTTCCCAAGTCTGGAGCCTTCACCACTTAGGCTATAAAGAATCTGGAAAGGCCAAGGTGGAGTCAAGATTGACTAAGAGCTTTTGCCCTGGACTTTGAAGTCACACCTGTTCCTACGGGGAAGCATGCTTTTCCCTCACCTTTAGCCTAGGACTGAAGGTAGTTCTCAAATGGAGGGGGATTCCCCACAGGTGACATTGGCAATGTCTGCAGCCATTTGGAGTTGTTGTGGCTGGGGAGATGCTACAGGCATCTATGGGAGAGATGCTGCTAAACATCCTGCTGTGCACAGGACTGTCCCCAAGGAGCACGAAATCCATAGCCTCAAATGACACTAGTGTCGAGGTTGAGAAACACTGGCCCAAGGAGAGGGGCTTCTTAGGGACCACCTGAGGAGTGGAGAGTTGTCTCTTGCAGTTGGTGGACACATGGAACCGTTCTTTGGCCCATGTGTGGAGGCTGAGCCTGGCTCGCTGTGCTTGTGGTAGAGACGGGGAGGTGAGGTTGCTGAGCAAGGGGCAGCCTGGGCTCCCAGTGTGTTTGATAAAAGGGTGCGTCAGGGATTCTTGTGGAACCAGATAAGGACTGTGATAGCAGAGCGGGACTGCTACATGCAGAGAAGAGTGAGCTCAGCATTAAGAGGCTGGAGGGCACTTCCAGAAGCTGTGGAGTTAGGAAGCAATCAGTACTTACTTGCGCCAAGGGAGCCACAGGGGAGCTATCTCCTGTCCTGGGGGAATCTGTGTTGTGTGGTTGTCTTCGAAAAACCTCCCAAAGTACTTCAGGGGAAAGCCCGGCAAGCTTAGACAGCTCTCAACGTTGTTAGTCACGTAAGAGTTTGGCTGTCACTGCAATGGCACATAAAGAATAAAATCCAAAGCTCACAAGAAAGACCCTACTTGATTTGGCCCCTGCTGACCTCTCTGATTTCCCCGTCTTCCCTTGTTTTACTCAAGCCACGTAGACCTCAGGCCTTTGCACTTGCTTTCCCCACCACCTGGCATGCTCCCCCCTGGCTGCCATCTTTGAATCATTATTTCCTTTCCTCATTTGAGTCTCTGCAAAAGTCACCATCCCAGGGAGGCCTTTCTTGAACAGCCCATCTAAAACAGGCAAATCTCTGTTTATTATCTCCTGTGCTTGCTTTATTTCTCTTCAGGGCACTTAACTCCTAACCTTTTTTTATATGTATTTACTTACCGTCTCTCTCATCCATGTTAACGGAATAGCCCTAGAGGAAGACACTTGATCTTTATGTTCCCAGGATCTAGGGCCATTTCAGCATTTGGTAGGTGTCCAATAAATATTTGTCTAGTAAGTCAATGAATGAATATCTGGGCAATGCTGTTGTGGTTTGCCGAGCTGTTTGATTTGGCTTCAGGTGTGTTATGTGAGTGGAGTCTTAGCTCTGCTTGAAGGCAGGGTCTGCGTTCCCCAGCTCTGAGCCTGACATTCTCTGACACATTCTCCCCTATCACATTCCCTGGCCCTGAAGCAAAAGACACCTGTGCATGGGAAGAGAAAGACTAGGCCACCTGCTGCACATAGCTTTTCAGGAAAAAAGCTAGCTAGGACCTTGATCAAAGTTACCCCTCCTTGTTTAAAGACTCAAGTGAAAAGTTTGTGAATGAAAAGAGGGTAATGACTGGCTGTGTCCTTTTATTTTTTTAAGTCAAGAATGTCTGTCTTATTTATATTCTAGTTTGAGACAGATGTATTTTTAAGTCAAAAATAGCTATTTAAAATATTGTTGCTGTTTTGGGAAATCTAAATGAGGGGCACAATGGAATAAGATTGTCCACAAAGCTGTTATTCAGACATTATTATTATTATTATTATTTTAAAGATTTATTTTATTTATTTTAGAGCGAGAGACAGAGAGCACAGCCAGGAGGGGCAGAGGGAGAGGGAGAGAGAGAGTCTGAAGCGGACTCCACCTGAGCCCAACACAGGCCTCCATCTCACAACTCTGAGATCACGACCCTGAGGTCACAGTCTGAGCCAAAACCAAGAGTAGAATGCTTACCCAACTGTGCCATGCAGGTGCCCCTAGACAATTATTTTAATGTTAGGCTCACACTATTACTATCTTTTTTTTTTAAATGCATGTAGAAGAAAATATATGTGAAAATGAAATCAGATTAAATAATATATCAAAATGGCATGTACTCACAAGTACTGCCACCTCATATTTTATGGATGTATATTGTAACATTGTATGGAGGCAACCACTGTTAATTTTCTTCTAATACCCTCCCCAAACAAAACAAACAAAACCTATACACATGAATCCTAATGATCATCTACGATTTATCCTCTTATCTATCATTATCTATGAGTTAATTTATCTATTATTTATTACCTTTCTTTTTTTTGTATCTTTCTATGTAATCTGTGTATCTGTGTATTCATTCATCTGTCTTATCTTTCTTTGTATCTACCTACCATCTATCTACGTTTGGGTCTTTCTCTCTCTAAGCACTTATCTCCCTAGGTATCTGTGTAGGTCCCTGGATATAAGTATTTATCTATCTTTCTATTTATGCATCTATCATATATCAGTATGTTTATGTATCTATCGGTTATCCATGTATTTATTGATCTGTCATCTATTTTTGTATCTCTCTCTATATCTACCTATTATCTATTCATCACGCATCTATTTATACATAAATGTATATACATATGTGTATACATACCCATTATCAGTTATCTCTGTTCCTATCTTTCATTTTTATTTACACACAAGACTTTCTGCTACGCACACTTTGGCACCTTGTTTCCTTCACTTAGCGCATCTTAGAGACCTTTGGCATGAGCACTTCAAGAGCTGTCTTGGTCTCTTCTTTGATGATGGCACTGTATTCATCATAGGGATGTTCAATAATACCTTTAGAATTTCTCTTGTCCTTATTTCATTGTGCTCTATAATGTACACAATGCGTGCATGAGTGTGCGCACACACGCACGCACATACACACACGATTTAGATACTGCCCATGTCAAGAAATAGAACATTGCTACCACCCAACGGCCCCCAGTAGACTCCTACTCAATTACAGCCTTATCCCTATCAACTAGAAGTCACTCCATCTTGATTGTTGTGATAACAGTTTTCTTGCATTTAAAAAATTTTACCATCTATGGATGCATTTCCAAATAAGATAGTTTATTTTTCTGTTTATGAACTTTAGTCAGATGGAACCATACTCTATGAATTTTGTTGTTTCTTGCTTCTTTTGCTCAATGTTATATTTGTGAGATTTACTCATATTGTGGCATGTAGCTCTATAGTAGTATTCCATTGTGTAACTAAATCCCCCTTGAAAAAAAATCAATTCTAATGATGGTAGACATATGGATTGTTTCCAGTTTGGACCTATTGTAGAAAAAGCTTTTATGAACATGCTTATAGATGTATTTTGATGGTCATGTGCACCAGTTTTTAAAGATATATTTCTAGGACTTGAATTTCTAGGTCATGGGTGCATCAACTTCACTAGGTAGTGCCAGACTGTTTATAAATATTAGCACCCATTCCTCCCCACACCCCCCAAGCAGAGGAGATTTCCATTTTTGCTTAGCGACCTTGACAACAATCAGTATTGCCAGGCATTTTTTTGTTATTTTTACAAGTTTCCTGCTGATGGTCAGTCTAGCCTCTCCTCTCTCTGTCTCTCTCTCTCTCTCCTTCCCTCCCCACCTTAAATTTTTTTTCCTATTACAAACACTGTAAGGAACCCAACTTCATAAAACTATCCTGGCAAGCTTTTGTAAATATGCCTATTGTATATCTCCTTCTTAGTGGAAATGCTAAGTCAAGGTACTGTAAATATTGATAGCTATGGTCAAATATTCCTCCCCAAGAGATCCTCAGTTAATGTTCCCACAATAGAACACAGGAACCTATTTCCCCACATCTTCAACAACATTGGCTGTCATCAAACATTAAGTGTTTGTCAATGTCATAGGTATTTCACTTTATTTTGATTTGCACTTAATCTAGTTATTAGTAAGTTTTAATACGTATTCGTTTGGATTTAATGGCTGAAACTTTTTTCCTTAAAAACTGCCAGTTTTTATCTTTTGCTCATTTTCATACTGGATTGTCATTTTTTTCTTATTAACTAATATAGGCTTTTTATCACTTAAGGAAGTTAACCCTTTGCTGCCATATGTTGTTGTAAATATCTTTTTTCATTTAACACTGGTCTTTGGACTCTGTTCAGGCTACTTTTATTCCATAAAAAAATTGTGTATTTAAAATTACCAATTGTTTCCTTTAACGGCCGCTAGGTTTTTTTTTTTAAAGTCTTAGTGTATTCTTTTTTTTTTTAAGGATTATTTATTTATTTATTTAACAGAGAAAGACACAGCAAGAGAGGGAACACAAGCAGGGGGAGTGGGAGAGGGAGAAGCAGACTTCCCGCAGAGTAGGGACCCTATGCGGCTCGATCCCAGGACCCGGGATCATGACCTGAGCTGAAGGCAGACACTTAATGACTGAGCCACCCAGGCGCCCCCAGCCTCTAGATTTTTATAGCCTTCTCAGGAAGGCCTTTTCTAACCTGCACTCATGCTTTCTTTTTGAAATTTTATAGTTTATTTTATGTCCAACTCCTTGATACACGGTAAATCTTTGATAATTTGGGGTTAAATCTTTGAGGCACCAAGAAGGAAGGAATGCAGCAAGAATCTAGCTTTTCCTTGCTAACAATTTGTCAGTGGATCCATGTTTTTCCTCCTTGTTTAAAATGTCACCTTTACCAGAAAATAAAATGCCATATGTATTTGGGTCTATTTCGGGATTCTCTATTTTGTTTCACTGATGTCTATTTCTCCCCCCCAGCATTAAAACAGTTTTAAATTTTGCTCACTGCCTGGGTTTTACTGAGCAAAGGCATTTTTTCCCCCTAACCAAAACGTCAAAACCAAACATAGGCACAAAACACACAGGTACTAGGAGTGCATCTGAGCAAGGTTATGGGGGAGAAAGGTTATCGTGTGGCCATTGGCACAGATAGTGGGCTGTAGGTCCCGGGGTACCAAGGTACAATGTTCTTGTAGATTCTTGTTTGGGAAGAAATGCTCTGTATACACACAAAACTGCAAGTTAGGCAAATAATATATATTAGGCCCAGTATCTTGGGGCAAAATCTGATTTCATTTGAAATAGTAACGTGCCTAGTGACTAGTTGATTAGTTATTCTTTCTTTCTTTCTTTCTTTCTTTCTTTCTTTCTTTCTTTCTTTCTTTATTTATTTTTTTAAATTTTATTTATTTATTTAACTGACAGAGAGAGAGAGACAGCTAGAGAAAGAACACAAGCAGGAGGAGTGGGAGAAGGAGAAACAGGCTTCCCGCCAAGCAGGGAGCCCGATGCGGGGCTCGATCCCAAGACCCTGGGATCATGACCTGAGCTGAAGGCAGCTGCTTAACCAACTGAGCCACCCAGGTGCCCCTAGTTATTCTTTATTTAAACGGTTAACTGTACGACCACGTTGCGGGCATCTGGTTTCCCGTTGCTGTGGGAAGGAGGTGAACAGTGACCTACTTCACAGGAATGGGAACTGATGTAGTGAAACTCTGGCTAACTTACACCCTCAAGAACGAGCAAGGCCTTTAAATAACACAAATATGCTTCCTTACCTCTGTATATTATGTGTGTGCTGCTTCTTGATATATCACTTTTAGACGTTGCTTCTTGACGGTATGCTCTGACAGTTGATTTTCGTCACCCTATACCCACCCCCTCTCCACCCTGTACAATCAAATATCCTTCCTCCTCCTTCTGTGATGGCCTGTGTGCTGTGTGCTCCCGCCCCCTCTGCTGGGACTCCTTGGGCCCTTCCTTGTCACGCCACTGTTTGGAATCCTGGTTTTCCATGACATCCCTCCACAGGGCTTAGCCTTGTTGGTCCCAGGACATTCCTGAAAATTCCGCCATGGCCAGTTTGCAAGTCCTGTGTACCACCCCCACCCTGCTGAATGCTCCAGGGCCTGGGGCCCAAATCCTCCTGCTTCTCTCTCCTCCTCTTTGCTGGCGCCCTCACTTCATCAGTGACCCTCTTTCCACAGCAGCCACTTGCTCAGGCTCTGGGCCATCAATATTTTCCTAACCTTTGTCCCCAAGGCTCTGTACGGGGCCTTAAGATCCATTTTGAACATGTGCAGGCCCTTCCCGTGCTCAGCGCCCTGGGGAGTGTTCTCATCTCAGAAGGAATCTGCTCCGCTCACTTAGCATCATGCTCAGATGTGTGAGGTGCGACAAACAGCACCCCAGGCATCCCTGGTAACACTGGACTGTCCGTCAGTATAGTGTGGAAACACCTGTGGGAGGGAGTGAGGTGGGTGGCTGTGAGAACACAGCCTCGTGGGCAGATTCTTGATGGATTATACTAATTGCAGCCCCTCCGAGGGGGCAGATGGGGTCTGGGATCCTAGGTTGGAAGTGGGAGGCCCACCAGGTGGGGTTTCCATGGGAGCTCCCAGGGTACACCTCCTTTCTAGGGGCCGGCAGGCCTGCTTGAAAGGCCATGGTGAGCCGTTCCCAGAGGTTATGGAAGGATCAGAAGAAGGTGATGATGTCATAGGGCCAATGTGGGCCCATGCGGCCTCCAAGGGACTCACAGTCCAGGAGGCGAGAGAGACTCGTAAATAAGTAATGGCAACACAGGCATTAAATGCTCTGGGATGATGCTTTGAGAGTGCAGGTTCAAAGCACCCTAACAGCTCTCTCTCCACCGACTTGACTTTCTCATCCCTCAGGTGGTAAAGAGCCCAAGGCTTGCAAAACCAGTTTTCAGGAACCTCCTTTCCAGGCTGGCTTCAGTATGTGGGAGTGGTTGATGCCCAGCAAAAAGACAGTGACATTTATGGCCTCTGGGAGGAACTGGCTGCTGGAAAGCAGGAGAGGAAGGAGAGGCCCTCTACCTGTGAACGTTTTGAATGTAAAACCTCTATCACTTACCCACGAGTGTAAGTATAGTTAAAACTACAGCCAAGAATTACCAAGAACACTTTTCAAAAGTGTCAGGTAGGAGACCTCAAAAGGGGAGGCAGTGTTGCAAAAAGGAGGAGCTGAATGAACAGACTCAGGGTCCGGGCACCTTGCAAGATTATCAGGGGACACCAGTTATCTGCAGGCCCTTTGCCACACCAGTGTAGACAGGGTGGGATGGGTATGATTGGCTATTTCCCAAGACAGGCGGTCTGCTGCGCTGCAGGTCCACACGGCTCTGTGTGCATGTATGTTTGCACATGGAGGTGTGTACGTGTGTATGTCTGTGCATGCATGTGTGTGCACGTGTGTACTTGTGTAGGGGTGTGTGTGTGTGTGAGCTTAGCAACCACTGATAGCTCAATGCCCATGTCTATTAATGCATCAGGAGTCACAAAATGATGATACGCTTTCTAATCCAATCACTCCTTCACTTATTAGTTTGAATATGTCTATTAAAAGAAACTTCCTTCTACTATTTGGTTCCCTAATAGATCAGTTCATACAGGAAAGGCAGAACAAATGTCTGATTCTCTCCCTTTATTTACCATTTCTCAATAATATATTCTCTTATCTACCAAAGGCGATCAAATAGGGTTTATTTTTTTGATCAAATAAGGTTTTTAAGAGTAATTTAAACCCATGGCTCTAAACATATTTGATGCATTTCAATTGATTGCAATTACTGTTCTTATTGATGCTTTGGTTATTACTTCTTCGCCAGTGACTGTCCCCTGAATCCTGTTTACACAAAGGTCAGTTTCTTTGAGGTGTCACACGTTCATTATTATCTTTCCTGCCTCAGACCTGGAATCAGCCATTTCTTTGAGAAGCCATGGTTCTTTTTCTTTCTTTCTTTCTTTCTTTCTTTCTTTCTTTCTTTCTTTCTTTCTTTCTTTCTTTCTTTCTTTCTTTCTTTCTTTCTTTCTTTCTTTCTTTCTTTTCTTTCTTTCTTTCTTTCTTTCTTTCTTTCTTTCTTTCTTTCTTTCTCTTTCTTTCTTTTCTTTCTTTCTTTCTTTCTTTCTTTCTTTCTTTCTTTCTTTCTTTCTTTCTTTCTTTCTTTCTTTCTTTCTTTCTTTCTTTCTTTCTTTCTTTCTTTCTTTCTTTCTTTCTTTCTTTCTTTCTTTCTTTCTTTCTTTCTTTCTCTCTCTCTCCTTCCTTCCTTCTTTCTTCTTCTTCTTTTTTTTTTTTAAAGTAGGCTCTACACCCAGTGTGGAGCCCAACATGACCCTTGAGATCAGGACCTAAGCTGAGATCAAGAGTTGGACGCTTAACGGACTGAGCCACCCAGGTGCCCCAGCCATGGTTTCTTTTAATGGTAAATATATTTCAGGACCACAATATTGGCACTAGACGTGTTCACTGATACAGAGTTGACCATTTTTTCTTGGGCTTTTTAGTGGACAGAGCAAGGGAATATTTTATTTATTTATTTTATTTTTTAAAAAAATTATTTATTTATTTATTTATTTGAGACAGAGAGAATGAGAGAGAGAGAGAGAGCACATGAGAGGGGAGAGGGTCAGAGGGAGAAGCAGACTCTCTGCCGAGCAGGGAGCCCGATGCGGGACTCGATCCAGGGACTCCTGGATTATGACCTGAGTTACCCAGACGCCCGCAAGGGAATATTTTAGATAAAATAACTCACAAGTTAATACTGATACTTCTCCATTTCAAACTCAGCATTACAGGATTTTAACTTAGTCTCTTATATTTGTGTTGCCTTTCTTTGTCACCAAGATCCCTGGTTCTTAAGAATGGGGGGATAATAGAATCATATGACATAATCACTTATTTGCCGTTCATATACTTCATATATAAGAGTCTCGCTGTCAGTCATGTTCTGTTAAATATTTCAGCCTGATCTCAAAGGTGCTGTATGGAATTAAGGGAGGGGTCTTTATTCATTCCTCTAACACAGTAAGAAAAGGTTAGAAACAGATTTTCCTGCCTCCCTGAGGCCAGTATGTTGGCAGCATTCTGGGATTTGGGGAAGTGGTTTGGACCAATAGAAGTGGCCGGTGGCGAGGCTCTGACAGCTCATGAAGGAATGGAGATTGCTGGCCTGGAATTGGGTGATGTAGGAAATAACACAAAGCTTCTTCCCACATATACTGTATGGAATGTATGGAAACCATTATTTATTTATTTGTTTGTTTGTTTGTTTGTTTATTTATTTATTTTAAGAATTTATTTATTTGTTTGACAGAGAGACAGCAAGAGAGGGAACACAAGCAGGGGGAGTGGGAGAGGGAGAAGCAGACTTCCCACTGAGCAGGGAGCCCGATGTAGGGCTCGATCCCAGGACCCTGGGATCATGACCTGAGCCGAAGGCAGTCGCTTAACGACTGAGCCACCCAGGCACCCTATTTATTTATTTTTTAAAGATTTTATTTATTTATTTGAGAGAGAGAATGAGAGAGAGATAGTACATGAGAGGGGGGAGGGTTGGAGGGAGAAGCAGACTCCCCGCCAAGCAGGGAGCCCGATGCGGGACTCGATCCCGGGACTCCAGGCTCATGACCTGAGCTGAAGGCAGTCGCTTAACCAACTGAGACACCCAGGCGCCCTGGAAACCCTTTATTATATAGGTGAGGGCCCTCGAGCCAGGTGACACTTGGGTTTCAGTTACAGTAAGCATTATGCTGTAGGTATTTGCCAAACAGCCACAGACCTGACATCTCACTTAGTCCTGACAACCGTGTGGGTTCAGATACTTTATACCTGTCTGCCACCTGATTCTTACAAAACCCTCTTATATTTTCTCACTCAAGGGTCACATCCCATCACAGGAGTAATACAAGGTTTTATTCCCTTACAATTAAATCAATTTAACATATTTATGTCTCTGAACAGGAACTCTTCTTTCATATTTCCATACCTCTGCTTGTCTGGTTTTCTTGGACAAAGTCTCTTTTCCTGTCTTGTTTCCAGTCTGGACTCCAATTCAGTCCCCAAAGCTCTGCACAGAGGGGCCTCTGCCCTCTTTCTCTGGGCCAGGGTGTGCATTCAGCAGCACTAGTCTGGAGAGAGGGGCTTCTCAGACGGTGTGCGGGGCACGGCTCACTCTTCTCTCTTCTGGGTGGTGAGTGGAAACCCCACATCAATGTGTGGGGCCTTGGGAACACCCCAAAACATGGAGGCATCTGCATTCTATTCCTAGGGCTTGCTCCTGTCTCTCAAGGAGAAAACAAAACATGCCCTTCCTCTTCCCCACTTCTCCTCAAAGTTTTAGTCTTACTTAGCCAATCTTCTTTCCCCTCATGGAAGGAGAGAGGACACTTTTTGTCTGATGCAGGACAAAGAGTGGGAGATCTCCTTAGATTTTGCTTTAGGGCATATTTATGGATTTTTAGTTACATACCAGTGAGCTGCATTTTCTAAAGAAATCTACATTTAGGATCAGCCCTAAAACAAACTGATTTTTTTTTAAAGATTTTTTAAAATTTATTTGATAGAGTACAGGCAAGGGGAGTGCAGGGAGAGGGAGAAGAAGGCTCCTGCCGAGCAGGGAGCCCGACGTGGGGCTCGATCCCAGGACACCGGGATCATGACCTGAGCCGAAGGCAGACGCTTAACCACCTGAGCCACCTGGGTGCCCAAACAAACTGATTTTTGAAGAGGGGCAGACAGCAAAGGTGTGGTGGCTAACATGCTCTTGGAACTACTAAGGACTTTTTACAGTAGGCTTCATTTTGAGGAAGACAGGGGAAGAAGAAAACTCTCTATTTGAGATGTCTGATCCTCCTGTGGGGCTCCTCATCCTCCCAGATACAGGCAAGGTGGAGTCCGAAGTGCCACGTTGGGACACAGGGGAGACCGTCCAGGTTGCCTCTTCTCAGAGGGGGGACAGTACCGAGGGCTTTGGAGAGAACGACCCCTGTGGTTGGGTAGCCCTCTCCCAATTTCAATGCCTCCATCTGTGTCCTCTGTAGAAGATCCTATCATCTGGAAAACTCACAGTGACGCCGCTTAGGACATTTGTGAAGGTGACATAAAGCAAGCCAGCAGCTTTCCTCATGCAGCGCTACCGGCCCCCAGCCTGACTGGTGAAATGCTGAAGCTAGTGGAACCCTGCCACCTGCCTTGCTCAGCTTCCACGGAACATGGGACTTAACAGATTCGCGGGAGGAGCCACTTTTGCTTTTCAAAGCAGGGGGTTGCCAAGTAGAGGCCTGCAATTGGGGCAACTGGGAGAAAAGGAACCCACACCACCGTAACAATGAAAACTGAAACTTTCTGAAAAGAAGGAGGGACTAGGGAAAGAGAAAAGACCACAGATTGTGGAATGTGGAAGATGGGAGCGTTTGCAAAGAGCACTTTCAAGGGCATTAAAGATGGCGGAGTCAGGGCCCTCCTGCAAAACAGAGTCGCTTGTCCTTCTGTGCCACCTTGTGGCCACTTTGTCACTTCCCATCAAGTGCTCTACCTTCTCACTCCCTAGATATTCTAGATACTGCCTTTTACCCGGCACCTTTGCAAGTCACTTGGGTTGTGCCCAGAAGCAGCGCCTCATTTCAGTGGTGGATCTAGGATCTCAGGGCACTGGTTTCTTTGTCCCTATCGCGTCCTTGGCGGCGCTGAAGGATCTGATCACGGAATACTGGCAGCTATGGGGGAGAGGGGTGGGGGACGGATGGCGAAGTCCTGCATCTCTTCCTCCACTGCTGCTGCGGATGCTGAGAGGGTCACAGAGGAACTTGTGTGGGGGGATTTCCAGCATCGTGATGACAGTTCCTATCCATCCTTGTCCTGTAGTAGAGATGAAAATGGATTCTGATGCTTTCCCTGAAGTTTAAGTGAAAGCTTGCTGGGCACCAAGGACATCCTATGGCAAGAAAGTGATGAGAGAAAAACTCTCTAAAGGTCTGGTTTATACACAGGAAGAGGTTTTAGATTTCTTTTTCAGTCAACATGACTGTATGTAAACTTTGTTCAAACCCAAAGCCTGATTTATGGCCCGCTATGCACGCATTGTACATCCGCTTTGTGAATAGTAGCCTAGAGGAAAACCATCTTGACTTTGAGATATCGATCAATGCCCCCACTCCCTGCATTCCTTTATGATAAAACTCACAATTCCTGCCTTTATGCTAATCTGTAATCTTTTGAGCTTTTACAAGATGTAAAAAGTATACATAACCCTCTAAAAACTTCATTCTCCAGAGAACTTTCTTCCTGTGAAGAGTGTGTTTCCTGGGCAGCTGTCCTAACTTGGGCTTAAATAAAACTCCATTTCTTGCTTTTAGAGATTCTAAAAGGTTTGATAATTTGGTGTTGACAAAAGGAAGAAGTATGAGAAGTAGCCATGCCTCACTGTCCATACCCAAATTCTGTCAGAGATGCTGTGGTTTGGGATCATGGCTTGATAATTGTGTTACTTCATACACATATAGCACTTTCAAAGCCAGGTCCTATTTTAAGCCCTTTATATTATTGACCCATTTAATCTTCACAACAACTCTATGAAGTTGATTCCATTCTAGCTCCTTTTACTGAGGCTGAGTAACTTGCTTGGGATTGCCCAGATAGTAGGTGCCAGAGGTGGGATCGAAATCCAGGAGCTTGTGCTCATGACCCCCAGCATGCACTGTCTCCCTTGTATCTGCATTCTGTTTAAGACATGGAGTGCAGATCTGCCTGTGACCTTCAGTGCTTCTTCGGGGTACCCTATTGTTTCTAGAGTAGTCTGCCCTACACAGCTGTGTCCCCTGATCAGGTGCTTTTGAGAGAAGGCCTTCACTTCAACTCTCTCCATTCATCTTTTTGTTCTCCTCCGATACCTCATTTCCAAATACTCAGACTATATTGATTCAGGAATAAATGGGGAAGTCCAAAATATTTGACATTTTAAAAAAGATGGAAGAGCAGGAGTTAGGGAAGGTAATTCCTATTCAATTCTTTCCTCCCAAGACTTAGCAGGCAGAGAGCCATTTAGAAGGACACAAGGTGACATCAAAGAACAGCACACACCAACCTGTCTACGTGACACAATGAGACTGAGATCTTAAGGCCAATAGATCTGAGGTCTAGACGTTAAGTCTTGCTTGTACCCTCAAGTGGCTTGAATGCCTGCAACAGAATTCATCTAAATACTAACAAATAGAATGACTTAAAAACATCAGTAAGGTGGGTCAGCTGCACAAAAGAGGAAGTAGTAGAAGCTACACAGCTGCCATGTTAGTTAGAAAATTAAAGAGAGCCAGCCTGCTATTTCCAGCACTCCTCGATCTGCTATCCAATTTCAGAGCTCTATGAGGAACAGGATGCTAGACTCCTAACGAAGACAGGTCTGAGCCTCTAAACATTCAAAAATGAAACAAGAGAAATTCCTAAGGAGCAAATGGAGAAGTAACTGGGCAGAGCTGCTCAAGGAAGTGAAAATAGTTATAGTAACACTGGTTTCATAAGACAGACTGAGAAGGTAAGGCATTGGTATAGCTCTATAATGGAAAAGAGAGACCTTTCCTTTCGCTAATAATGTTCCTGGAAAAGTAATTCTAAATATAATAAGCTCAGAATTACAACAGCCTCTGTGGAAATCAGAAATAAACTTGGAAAAGAAGTAAGAACAGTATAATGATGTGAGCCGTGGGATGTGACTTTGGTGGAACGGATGCAAAACCTCTGGGAGAACAGGACATCCAGCCAGACACACTGTCAGAAGAGAAGGGAGTGGGGGAGCACAGTGATTTGCGAAGTACAATGATGTCACACATGCAGGGCTTTTAAAAAATCATCACTGGATTCCTCTCAGCACAGTATACTTTCAGAAAAAGGACAAGGTCTGCACGGCTCAGAAGCACAATGCCACGTGTCAGGTGCATTTGACAGAAGAAACTGAAGCAAATCTAAAATAATTCTGATAAAGGATTGACCATGTTCTGAGATTGTTCTGCTGAAGCTTCTTGAGGACAGTTTCTTACACACTCTGAGTGTTGATGGATGAGGATTCCTTCCTAAGCATTCAGGCATCCTTGCGTCCTTCCTCTACCAAGTTGAGCCTCGGCCTGAGTCCAGTCAACCCCTAAGCCTGACAAGCATACCTCCTGGATTTTCAGGGGCAGGACTAATTGAAATCAGCCTCAACTTTCTCCACAAGTAAGCAGCTTTTCATTTGCATTATTATCATTTAAAAAAAATTTTCCATGTATCCTGAGGGTGGGCCAGAAAAGTCATTCTACCCACAGAGCAGCAGCTTAGAGAATTTTCATTTTTTTTTTCTATTTTTTTTCACTGACTTAGCTGTTCCTTTCTTCTTCCAGACTTCAAATATTTCCCTCTTTCCTCTTTGTTGTCCAACCCTTCTTCCTGAAACCCTAGTTCCTTTTAGGAGGTCTCACTGCTCTGCAGAATACCAATCACTTCGCTGCACTCACTTTTTTTTTTTAAGATTTTATTTATTTATTTGAGAGAGAGAGAGAATGAGAGAGAGAGCACATGAGAGGGGGGAGGGTCAGAGGGAGAAGCGGACTCCCCACCGAGCAGGGAGCCCGATGCGGGACTCGATCCCCAGACTCCAGGATCATGACCCGAGCCGAAGGCAGTCGCTTAACCAACGGAGCCACCCAGGCGCCCTGCATTCACTTTTTTGCTGACAGTATTTTCTTCCTCTGAAAAACCAACAAGCATTTTCTCCTTCAACTCAGAACCTTACTTCACCCGCATGCCTAAATCTTCTCTGAGCCCACACAATTACAGACTTTCATTTGACCTGCTGCAATTGTCCCCTCTCAAGGACGATTGTTATTATTATAATAATTAATCATTGGGTTGTTCTGTTTTCCTGTCTCAGGGAACAAGCCCTAGACTTGGTGAACCGGGCACCTCCAGTGGCCGGCTCCTGACATGCTGGCAGTATACGACCTCAGCCAGGAGTGGCCTCCGTGGGCCCTTCCCATATCCCAGCACCCATCCGGGGGGGGCTCTCAGGTGCTTGGGTTCCCCAGAAACCGCTCTCCGCGCCCCACACGAACCCCTGGCTGAGGGGCCCTCCGCCAACTGGAAGTCCGGGCATTCCTCACTAAGCCGCGTGTCTCGGGGCGAGAGAAGAGCGTTCCCACCAGCATCCCGCCTCTGTTTTCCCCCAACCCCGCCCCCCGGGAGTCTGACCATTCAGCTTCGGGCTCTACATAGCAGCGCCTGATTGGCGGGGCACGGAGAGCGCGTCAGAGAGCGCTGAGCTCATTGGACGGCCTCTTGGTGCGTCTATAAAAGGGACGCGGAGGCCGCGCAGGTAAGCGCTCAGGAGGGCATCGCGGTGGCTGCGGCCGCGGCGGCTCCGCTCGGGGCGGACTCGCTAGCGGGGAGCGCGCTGAGCCCCGCGCCTTGGACCCCGGTCCCAAGACGCCAAGTCCTTCACGCTTTCCAGACGAGGGGAGGCGATGGCCTCCGTCGCCTCTCTGGGTCCGCGAGGGGAGCTCTACCTCTTAGCCTTTATCCTTGAAGTACTTCCTATTTGTCAGCCTTAAAGCGAACATCCACTTGCCTTGGCGTGGGCCTGAGAAATACTTGTAACTTATGGGTCCTTGTAATTGTTTAAGGAAACTCTGGAAGCGTTGGCGGTCAGCTCTCTTCACACTTCCCTCCGTTTTCCGCGAGCAAAACGCGTTCCCTGCTTGTTACTCTGATGCTTGCTACACGTCTGTCTGGTTATTGGCGCGCGCGCGGCGCGTTTCTCGTCTCGGGGAGAGCGCACCTCTCGAGTCCCGGTCACACTCTGCAGCCTTCAGATGCATCAGCGGACGCGGAAAGAGTAAAGGGATATACCGAAGCCACTCGGTGGGCCTGGGGCTGGCCACCCCCAGGGACCTTCCACCGCCTCTCATTCCTAACCGCCTTGGTTTATAGATAACACACCTGGTTCTTCCTCTCAGGGGGTGGAGGGAACTGATGATGGAGAAGAGGGGGGAGAAGGGGACAAAGGGGGAAGCATGTGCCGGGCATTCTTGGATATCCTCAATGTAGACAAATGTCCCTTCCCAAGAGTGGTTTTTAATTTTATTTTTATGTAATTTTTTTTAAATTAAGAATTTTTTTTAGAGCAGCTTTGGGTTCACAGCAAAATTCAGGTGCAGAGATTTCCCATGTGCCCCCTGCCTTCACCCATGCATAGCCTCCCCCATTAGCAACCTTCTTCACCAGGGTGGTACATTTGTTACAGTGGATTGACATTACATCATCATCCAAAGTCCGTAATTTACCTTAGGGTTCACTCTTGGTGTTGTGCGCTCTATGGGTTTGTATAAATTATGTATGTATTTAGCAAATAACCCAAAGCATTTGGATCTAAGTTTGTGAAATAAGCAGGTTCATAGCCGTTGGCCCAAGTTTGGAATTTAAAAGGGAGGAGAAATAGGACTATTAAGTAATATACTGGCTTTCTTACATGGTTTTGAAGGCAGTTCCGAGACTAATTCCACAAACATTCTGAGCAATGTGGTAGTGCCACCTAGAAGTAGGTAGATAGCTCCCCATGGGGATGTCTTTGAAAGCAACCCTCATTCAGTTGTGTAAATTCTGTTAATCCAAATGAGTCCATCTTCTTTTTTTTCCTCTCTCTCTTCCATCTTTGTTTCATTTTCACAAAGGATTTAGGGACGTGGCTTAGTAGACTGATCTCAAAGATAGTTTGAAATATGGATGTGAAAATATATAAGTGTGGAGTTTATTACTATTATTTTAGGCATTGCCAAATTCATTACCAAGGTTCTTAGTAATCACCAACTACATCCTGTAATACTCAGATTAAAACAGGCTATAGGTATGTTCCTGAAAAACTTTGTAGACCAAAATTGAAAATGTTGAACAAAATATTTTCCTGTTGACTTTGGATTGTTATTTAGGAACTACTTAAAAAAAAATCTCCATTTCTGTTACTTTGAAATTAGTAGGGATTCCTAGTTCTCTCTTTACATTTTTCTAGTACCTGTGTTGTTAATGAAATGGATGCATTGAACCACATGAGATTGCCAGGATTTCGGCTTTATTTGGTCAAAACAGTCAAAACTTGGCAGTTTTGTGCGATTCAACCTAATATGAGTAGGAAAAATTTTACTTAAAAATAGTTTGAAGTTTATCTTTTTTTGATATGTGATTACCTCCTAATATATTGATTTTATAAGTTAAGATTTTATATATTGGGTTTACTTACAGAAGGAACCATTTAAAACTTACCAGACTTTTCTGTTTTACACATGTGTGGTATGATATCCTGAGTAGAAATTCAGGAATTTAAGGGCAACTAGAAACCTTTCAGCACATGTCTTTTGCAGCATTAACCACAATCCTCCCTGACAAGTTGGAGGTTACTGACTTTGAAACATAGCCAGTTGCTGAGAACCCAGTGTATATTCTTTCCATGACCCTTAAAAGCTGGCCTGTTTCCTATTAATGATTTTTTGTTTTGTTTGAGGCATGCTATGGTCCAGTTTCCTGGTTAATTTCCAGATCTTCTGCCATTCTTCCTGTACAACTCATTTTCTTTGTGGTGGGTCTTACCAAGAGATACTGTGTTTGGAAAAGGGGCTTCTGGAAATTATCATGTTTCAGCAACAACATTGTTTAAACATCTGACAATCATTTACAACCAACATCTCTGGTCTCATCCATGGAAAATATCACACATAGCAGAGAAAATTGAGGGGAGCTGGCAGAAGACATCTGTTGAGTTTGCATTGTGCACTGTTCAAATGGGCTCCTAGGAGACCTCGGGCCAAGGTTATTTTTTTTATTTCAATTTAACTTGTTGGGTGTGTTCCTTTCTGTGGAGGGTGGAGGATCAGAGTCTGGTTTTGAAGGTGAACTTGAGAAATCTATTTGTCCAGTCTCCTGTCTGGAAGCTCAGCATCACCATGGACATAGAGTCTGGCTCCAAGGCGGGAGGAGCCTTGTCAAAATTCTTGAGCAGGCAGGGAGCATTCCCGTTCGCCCTGACCCTTGCTGATGTGTCCTAGTCCCAAGTGACTGTCGTTCTGAGGGCCCTGCAGGGGAGGTAACTTCTGTTTTGGACCAGTGGTTTGTCGTCCTGGGGAGCCATTGACTAAACCAGTCCTATAAATTCTTGGCTAGGAACTTTGAATGTGTCTTATTTTTAGGAGTTCATTGGCTTGTAGCTTTCTCTAAGGCCGTTCTTTCCCGGGTTGTTTTTGATGAGATAAGAAAAACCTGCCAAGAAACTCTACTTAGCCTGGAAGGAGCCTCAGGTACCTTAAGGTATGACCAGTCTTGCTCATGGTGAGATTTCCCTCTACTTTAAAGGTTTTGAACTCAGTAGGGATGGGAAGATTCCACAGCCTTAGGAACACAGCTCTGAGTGGAGCGATAACAGACCCTACATTCCTTAATGTAAGAAACGTGAAGTTCTCTGTTGAGTGTGATAGGCTTCTTCTAATATCTAAATTACACTGTTATTAATGTAATCTGAAGGGTGAAAACTTTGGGATAATTAGTGAACAAGTCAGTCACCCGTAAGACACACAAACAGAAAAAATCAGGCTTCATTAGTTTCTGCACAACGTGAAACTGCTGGTTAATAATTATAGCTATCTTAATTGAACATCAGGTGGCAGTTTTCTATCAGCTGAGGAAAAAGTAGATTTTGGTTTCATGCCCTTATCTTGTACTAATTAATGTATGAAATGTCTTTATTTACAAAAGCGTGTTTGCATGTCTTTAAATGAGTACTAGCCAATAGAAATGTCCGAGGTTCCACATAGGTAATTTAAAATTTTCTAGTAGCCCCATCAAAAAGTAAAACAGATGAAATTAACTTTAACAATAACTATTTAACCTGATAGATCAAAAATATTATCATGTTACCGTGTAATCAATATAAAAATCTTCAGTGAGATATTTTATATTTTTTACTTCTGTATGAAGTCTTAGGAATCTGGTGTATTTTACCCCTCTAGTATGTATCAATTTGGACCAGCCACATTTCAAATGCTCAGTCTCCACTTGTGGCTAGTGACCATTGAATTGGATAGCGAAGATTTAAACTGTTAATGTATCTGTAGCGAGGCAGAGGATTTTATAGGGGAGAGAGAAATGGCACAGGAAAGGAGGGGAAGAGCCCCTCTGGATACAGAGAATCCATGGCACCAGATTTCCCAGAGTGTGCATTCCTCTGTTGGACATTTAACCTTTAAACTGAAAACATTGACTTTACTTAACACCCCAGCAGGAGACTGTGATTAAAACAAGAAAACAATCCTGTAGACTCAGAGTCTGCCCTGAACAATTTGAGCAGTGAGAACAGGTGGTTTTGGTCTGATGTAATCAGGAGGGACTTTGGAAATGGGACAGACCGAACTGAGTTCAAACCAGCTCTGCTCTGTCTGACCTGTGAGCTTTTGCAAATCTGTAGCTTTGTTGGCCTTTACCCGCTCTAGTGGCACAAAATGCTAGTCTTGCAGTTTTAGTGGGGATTAAACTAGACTCCTTATGTGAATGTACTTCAGTCAGTCAGTGTGTGGTGTCTGGAAGTCTGCCGGGGTTACCTGCCTCTTTCTCCATCTATTTTTCTCATCAGGGCACTTTGTCCGACCTTTCTCCCCCTTTACTTCCTTTTTTAAAGTCTGAACTGATTTCCTGCTCAGCGTTCCCAGAACCTCAATTTCTGCTGCAGCTCTGACTCGTAGGCCTGCTGTAATTGTGCTTATGTTATAGATATAAAAAACTTATTGTTGGAGCACCAGCAATAATGGTAATAACAATGCAGCTACTGCCCATTCCAAAGCCACATGAGATGTCCCATTAGATCACTCCAGACTCCGTGAAAAGACCAGGAGTACTTTTATTTTTGGCCGATGGGTGGCAGCATTGTCTAAGTCACAGATCTTTGAGCCGCCGGTTCTTCAGGGTTTTCCTTCTCTGTGATTCATTCTCTCAACCTGGAAGAGAACTTTTCATCAAAAAGTCTAGGACTCTGGAGTACAATGTCAGCTCCAGAATGCTAGAGGAAGCCCAGCATACAGATGGGCTGTCCATTCAGACACTGGGGGAGACTGATTAGGCCCAGAGTCAAGGTGTCTGTTGCGGGTGGGTCGGGGGCAGGAACCTGGGAAGATGATGGCAGGATAAAATGCTTTCCAGCAGGCGATTCCTGAAGGTCAAGGCAAGGGCAACAAGAGGGTAGAGAGGATGACCCCATGAAGCTGCAGAAAAACCACAAGAACCTCTATAAACAGAGGCTGCCAACAGGCATCCAGATTGGTCTTGTAGGTTCACTGTGATAACTGGGAAATGGCTTTCTTATTTTCATCCCCTTATTAGTAGGACCTGTCATCTTTGAATTAGGAGGATGTGCTTTAAAAATATTCTGTTTTTTTTCCTCTTAACATCTTGTCACCTGGAATTAACTATATGCCCCTCCTCCCAATGCCCCAACACCCAATACAATGGCAATTTGGCATTCTGGATGCTAATCTTTAGGCACCACATTACTCAACTATTTGAATTAAAGGGAGTCTAATCATATTTGCGGACTTAAACTTCTTTCAGGCCTTCCTTTAAATTTCCTAATTTTTGTCAGGTAACTGATCTGGTACAGATCGAAGAGATCACCAACATCTGGAAAATGCAGAAAATCACCAAGAAGAAAATAAAAACCACCCATTAGCTTTAAAATATATATCTTGAATAACAGGATAGAAAACTATTGGTTATTGTTATAGAGGCATGGACTAAACCAGAAAAACTTGAAGGCAAACTACATGAATTTTATGATTAACCATCTGGACAAAAAGGGGGGGGGGGGACATGAAGCACCTAGGATTATCTCGTTTTGTCAGATTATTCAGTTACTCATTTATATATGAAATCATTTAAGGACCTTCTATGTGCCGTGTACTGTGCTAAATCAGGGAGGAGGGAGTTAAGCAATGAATAAGATAACAGTTTTTGCCTGTAAGCTCCTTACAATTTACTAGAGAAGAGAGACAAGCAAGTCAAAATCCCAGGGTGGTAAGTAGCACAACAGGGGTGCACACTTTGTTATAGAAGCAGGAGGAAGGCATCGTTCGTGAGAGCCAGGGAAGGCTTCACAGGGAGGTGACAAGCTGAGTATTTAAAGGCAAATATGAATTATCCCAATTGGGCATGGGAGTTTGGAAGAAGGACGTTCCAGGCAGAGGAAAGAAATGGGTAAAGACGTTTTTATTAGATTACTTGGTGGTTAAGTACCTTTGTATGAACCTGGGGCAGAACATGTAAGTATACGAGGCAGGAGAGGGAGTAGTGGGAAATGAGCTTGGGCAGGGAGTGGGGGCGAGATAACAATGGGTGTTTTATGCCTTTTTGAGTCATTTGGAATTCTATCTTATAGGATTTGGTAAGAAATGGATGTCGGGGGCAGGGGGTGGGAGAGAGATGGGACACATCCCTAATATTAGGCTTCTAATCTGGATGATTGGATGACTGTTTGTAACAAAGGGTTGTGGGAGGTGAGAAAATGGTGAGTTTGCTTTGGGACTTCTGGGAATCCTGCTCATCTGACAGCTGACTGTATGGAGCTGGCCGTCAGGAGAGAGACTAGATTTCCAGTTACAAATTTGGTTAATAATAGTTACCATTTACTGAGAACTTGTCTGAATAATAAGTCCCCAGTAAGTGGTAATTATCTGTGCCAGATTGTGTATGATCTGTATTCTGTATTTTCTGAATACAGATAATATAGAATCTGGCACAATAATACAGAATGTGCCAGATTCTGTATTAATCCTCACCTTAGATCCTCACCACAAGCCTCTCACCACCTTTTAACGCATGAGGAAGATCAAGATATGTGACTTGTCCAACATGACGTGTCCAGCAAGGGGTGAGGCTGGGATTTGAGCCCAGGCTGACTTCAGAGCCTGTGCCCCCCACCGCTGTCTTCTACAGGAGCCATCTGCATGGAGGTGAACTGAAGCAACAGGTGGACAAACCTTTCAGGGCAGGATGTAGAATGAGAAAGGACGAAGTCTGGAGCTCTGCGGAAAATGCTCGTGGGACAAGTAGCAGAAGAGCTCTTGGAGCCTAGGTTGGAGTTGCCGTAGAGGAAGGGAGGAAAACAAGGAAAAAGTATTGTCCAGAAACCCAAAAGGAGAATTTCAAGGGGAGAGGGGCCAACAACGGCAAATATCGCAGGGAGATGGAGTAACAGAACAGCATGAGACCTTTCGGTTTTCCCCTTTCTGTCTTCCTGGCACCAGCCCCACATCGTCGGCTGACAGCCAAACATAAGCATTTAGGGGTTCCACAGCTTTGTCATCCCTAAGTTTGGTTCCTGTTGATAATATGACTGTCTTCTCAGATACCCAGAATACACACTTCAGGATGATCTTTGATGTCCTTGTCCCACATGACCACCAATGACCAAATCCTGTTGACCCTAACATTTATCTACCCCTTCCTCTTCATTCCCTCTCTGGAACCCCGGGTCTTTGTTTTTTTACCTACACCATCATATTTCTATCCTGACTTGTCTTCTTGCCTCTGGTTGCATTTTCCTCTAATCTATACCTTCTGAAGTCTCACCATGCCACTCCTGAGCTCAGAAACCTTCAGTGGCTTTTCATTATTTACAATATAAATTCCAAATTCCTATTGAAGGCCATCTATGAAATAGTTATAGCTTATTTTCCAACTTTTCTCCCCTCTGTGTTATATGACTTGCAGCCTGTTTTTCAGCCAGACTGAAAAATGTCTTGTTTTCTGTGTTTGCCTCCTCAGATCCTCCTTGGTTAGGCCGTCTTTCCAGCTGGATGCACTTTTCTTCCATCCTTCAGGTTGAGATCTTATCCAGCCTTCAAAGCTCATCCGAAATCTTCTTTTCTCTGTAAAGCTTTTCTTGACCCCTTCTACCTGGAATAATTTGAATCTTCTCTGAACTCACAAGAGTATGGTACTTCATATGTACCCCTCTCAGGGCAGTTCATGTTTTCTACTCTATTTATGTATTAAGATTTTATTTGTTTATTGGCCGGGGGCACAAGCAGGGGGTAGCGGCAGAGGGAGAGGGAGAAGCAGACTCCCCACTGAATAAGGAGTCTGAAGCGGGGCTTGATCCCAGGACCCTGGGATCATGACCTGAGCCGAAGGCAGACGCTCAACTGACTGAGGTACCCAGGCACCCCTGTTTTCTACTTTATATTATGTTTTTTTGGTTTTTGGTTTTGATCTTGTTTTTGTTTTTATGTATGTGTCTTGACTTAGGTTTTGTTTTTTGAAGATTTTTTTTTTAAGAGATAGGACACCTAATTTTTGTTATTAGATTCAACAGACATAGGTGACTGTGTGAAATTGCTATGGAAGTTTCTAAACGCATTCTCTCAATTTCTGCACTCTTCCCTCTGTTGACCAGAACAGTGTGTGCATCAGCAGCCATTCCTGGCCTGCAGTCTGAGTGGTACTGCAGTCCGCACTTTTGGGTTTTTTTTTTTTTTTTTCGATTTTTATTTTATTTTGAGAGACACAGTGTGTGGGGGCGGGGAGAGGCAGAAGGAGTAGGAGATAGAGAATCTCAAGCAGACTCCCCCACTGTGCATGGAGCATGACATAGGGCTCCATCTCATCGCCCTGAGATCATGACCTGAGCCGAAATCAAGAGTCGGATGCTTAACCGACCAAGCCACCCAGGAGCCCCTACAGTCCACATTTTTGATGCAGGCTGGCTGGGTCCAAGGACCCGGAGTGGGATCCCACAGGACCAGCCAAAGAGGGTCCTTGGCTTCAAACACAAGGGGCACCTGGGTGGTTCAGTTGGTTAAGTGTCTGCCTTTGGCTCAGGTCATGATTCCAGAGTCTTGGGATCGAGCCCCACATCGGGCTCCCTACTCAGTGGGGAGCCTGCCTCTCCCTCTGCTGCTCCCCCTGCTTGTGCTCTCTTTGTCAAATAAATAAATAAAATCTTAAAAAAAAAAAAGAAATCAAACACAAGCTAAGAGGAAGTGAGAATAGAGTTTATTGAAGATGTAGAGAGTATAGATATGGACAGTGTCCAGGAGACTCAGAAAGGAAAGAAGAGTGAGTCTCCTTTTTAAGATTTTATTTATTTATTTTTGAGAGAGTGAGAGAGAGCATGAGCAGCAGGGAGGGGCAGAGGGAGAGGGGCAAGCAGACTCCCCGCTGAGCAAAGAGCCTGATGCGGGGCTGGATCCCAGCTCTGGGATCACGACCTGAGCCGAAGGCAGACACCTAACCAACTGAGGCACCCAGGCACCCCTTGACTTAGTTTTTGAGGGCAAAGTCTATTAACTTTTTCTGTTCCTCTTTTTGCTTGTCTCATGGGTATTTTATATAGAGATGTTTGGTTTAGAAGATGGCATATCTTCATTAGAGAAGACCAAGGGAAATTAAATTTGTTGCTGATTATCTGCTTGGTATGGAATCTGGCAAAGAGAGCAGTTCAGTAGTCTTATTAAAAATCTCTTCCTAGCTGCTTCTGCTCATCTTTCTCATCCACCTTTTTCCCTCAGTCCAGTGATGAGCTAGCCAATACGCAGGTGGGAACCATCTCCATCAAAAGGCAATGCTCCTCCAATCCAGGGGTTGGGGGTGGGAAAAGATACCCACTGCCAGCTGTCTTTCTTGAGTAGGTGCTACAGGAGCTGTCCGGTTCTTCTTCCACCTGTAGGTACCGACATCCCAAATGGGAAACTCAGAAATAAAGGAGATCCTAGGTGCCACCATCCGTTAGCTTGTATATCACTTTGTAACTTTTATTTAGGTCCCCTTTTACCCAACCTCTGACTTATTCACACTGACACCTTCCCACATGGAATCTGAAGGGATTACTTTGGCATCTTTTTCACTGGAGAGCATTGGATTCACATATACTCAAAATTTTTTTCATCTATTTTAGAAGGAATAGATTTGGTATTTTTGTGTAAGTACTCTAGTGACTTGTTCCTTTGGTCCTCAATTCTTACACTCTCGTTCCTTCTAATTGAGCCCTCTTATAACCTGGGTCTGATGCCTTTGCCTGTTGTTCATTAGAAACTCGGGGATGCGGGAATCTTGATTTCTACAATGCAAAATGAATGGGAGTCTCTTTTTAAAAGGGGATCAGATCAGAAATACCTCTTGTGCTATGGATAGCTAAGGTTTGGAAATTTTGTGTGGAGCTTGAGTCTGAGAATTAGAAATTCAGATTGAGAATTAATGGTCGAAAGATTCTGGATTCCACTTTATGGAGTTCACCAAAACAGGGTGGTAGAATCAGGCGACTCATTACACAGGCGAAGGTGACTAATCTTTAATATTCTAGCCAAGATTGTCAAGAGTGACCAACTTGGCAGATGGTGACTACATTTATTGTGGTGAGCACTGGGAAATGTACAGAATTGTCAAATCACTACATTATACACCTGAGACTAATATAACATTGTAAGTCAACTGATTTTCCATAAAAAAAAGCAAATAAACAAAAAAAAATCTATTTCAAACAAAGTGGACAATTTGGAAAACAGACCATTTTATATATCTAAGTATCTTCTTAAACCTTCTATTATGATTGAGAATGATGCATATATAATATCCAAACCAATGTAAAGAATTAAAGTCAGCAAGACTGAGAATCATTTTCATGGAACAGTTCATAGTTTTATTATTTCTGACAACAAAGCATATTTTCTCATTTAATCATCATCACGTCCTTGTGATGAAGACGTTACTGTTACCTTATTTTATAGATAAAGAGGCTGAGGCCAGAGGGTTTAGGTAAATTGTCCCAAAGTCACATCAGCCTCCTTCCATACATTTCAGTCTATATTTTATTTTTATTTTTTAAAGATTTTATTTATTATTTATTTGAGAGAGAGAGAATGAGAGATAGAGAGCACGAGAGGGAGGAGGGTCAGAGGGAGAAGCAGACTCCGCGCTGAGCAGGGAGCCCGATGTGGGACTCGATCCCGGGACTCCAGGATCATGACCTGAGCCGAAGGCAGTCGCTTAAACAACTGAGCCACCCAGGCGCCCCCATTTCAGTCTATATTTTAGTGAGCAAATGAGATAAAGACCAAACCTGCTAATGTGATCCTTCCATGGTTACATAATGATCACAAATATCAATTTGTTCACAGGAGGAGAAATAGCAAAGCTCTAAAGGGAGAATTTTTTTGCAATTTCCCCCCATTTCATGGCTTGTGGTGAGTAAGCGTGGTCTTATGACTCACTTCCACTGATGTCATAATCTGGGCGGCAGTGCTGGGCATGGGTCGGGAACTGGGTATGGAAATGTGCTGCCTTAGCTGAACTGTTGACCTGGTCCCAGGAGAGGGTCTAGTGCGTCTCAGCCCAGTCGTGGCGGGGAATGGGAAAATCTGAGGCCAAAGGTAGACTCTGGCATATGACTTGCCTGGGGATTTGGGTCCTCATTTTGCTGAGAATTGGGATTTTATCTGCTGGTTTCAAGGCTGTTAGTTCCCAGGTAGGAAGCCGATTACTCACTAATGTCCAGAATGAGCTGCCCGTGTGCTGAGAGAACAACAGCTTGCGGTGTGGATGGGACTAGGAGCAAATACTTTTCCTTCCTGTCCCTTGAGCTACTTCCTGTCCCTTGGAGCAACTGCACTTGCAGAATGATGTACTTTGCTCTTTCCAAAATACTGTTCAGTGCTTGGTTAATACTGTAATTACACATATTTGCAATTTGTAAGTACGTCAATCTCCTCCCCTTTGGTTGCCTATTTATTGGCAACTTCCTTTCCCCTGAGATGACTCTTTTGAAAGGAATTGGTCCATTTGGATGAATATACTTTGGCATGTGAGTTTTTTTTTTAAAGATTTTATTTATTCATTTGAGATACAGAGAGAGAGAGAGAGAGAGAGAGAGAAAGCATGAGCAGGGAGAGAGGCAGAGGGAGAAGCAGGCTCCTTGCTGAGCCAGGAGCCCGATGTGGGGCTCGATCCCAGGACCCTGGGATCATGACCTGAGATGAAGACAGACGCTTAACCATCTGAGCCACCCAGGCACCCGGCATGTAAGTTTTTAAAAAGCCAACCACGTTACTTCATGGTCTCACCTGTGCTGTTCATTCTTGGATGAGATAGGACTGCTTGGGTTGTTTGCAAGTAGAGTTAAAAGTAGAGAAGTCACACTAACTAAAGTAAAAATCACAGTTTCATGCCTCCTGGGACTGAAAAGACCATGGATCTGTTAGCGAGGCTTGATTGTATCTCCAGCCACCTCTCATCTCAGCTGGCTACAGTTTTGTCTGTGTTGGCAAGATGGCTGCCAGCCGAGAGCTGAGGTGGCTAAGTCGCTGGAGGGGCTTCTATAATTTGGAATTCATCCCCATTTGAGCCTTGGTTTCCTCATCTGTAAAATGGACTAATACCTCATCCACAGGGTAATATGTGAATATTTAATGAGCTCCTGAAGGTATGTGTGCCTCTGTGGTTCAGAGCTTGGGGTTTGGAGTCATATTTGGCTCCATCACTTATTTTATTTTTAAAGATTTTATTTATTTGAGGGAGAGAACACAAGCGAGAGAGCATAAGCAGGGGAAGAAGCAGAGGGAGAGGGAGAAGTAGACTCCATGCTGAGCAGGGAGCCCCATGCAGGGCTCGATCCCAGGACCCTGGGATCATGACTTGAAAGCAGACGCTTAACCAACTGAGCCACCCAGGCGCCCCTGGCTCCATCACTTACTAAGTGACTTGCATACTTATAGTACCTGTATCATAGTGTTGTTGGGATTTAAAGTGGGAGCTTGTACATAAAATCTCTAATGGGGTGCTTAGCACATGGATCCACTCAGGAAATGGTAGCTATTATTTGAGGAGAATTTTGAAAGTGACCACTAATGGTTTGAATGGAAAAGGTAAACTCAGGCAGAAGAAATGGCAGGAAAAGATCATGGACAGTGATTCATAAAGGGGACGATTTGGACAGCAGGGTAAGCTTGGGTCATGCCCAGGTACAGGAATGTGGCTTTTGCTGCTTATATCAGAACTCTGGTAAAAAGGCTGCCACCCGGAGATGGTCCGGGGGAGAGCCCATCAGCCGCCCAGGAGGTCAGCACCTTTGGAGGTTCCATCTATGATTTTGGAAGGATTGTTTTTGTAGAATTACAAATAACAGGGCCTAGCTTAGTGTTTATACTTGATCAGTGCTTGCTGCATTGACAGGAGTTGCCTTCAGAGTCAGAGACAGTCTTGTTAATATTTTCGATGGTGGAAAATCTTCCTTTGATCAAGCTGAGCAATTGTGATTCAGATATTTTAAAATCCCAACACACAAAACTGGTGTGATTATTTTTTCCCTGACTTAAACTGGCTTTTGAAAACTATGGTATGAGTAGTAAGTTGTAACACTTTAAAAAATCAGTTTCATAATTTCGTATTTTACATATGGAATATATGAACCCAACAAATTACAGAGTGCTTCTACATAGTTGGCATGATATTAAATGCTGGGGTTACAGAGATCAGTAAGTATTTCTCCTTGGGGAGTCCATCATCCCGTGGGGAGAGACAGCAGAAGGCCAGTCATAATGTGGTGAGATCAGACCTGTGGAGCTCGTTCAGATTCAGGTTCTGTGAGCAGTCATAGGCAGTGGGTATGGTTGAGGTGGGGCAGGGGTGTGGGGTCCGGGAAAATTTTGAAGTAGAGGTGATGCTTGAGCAGGACATTGAAGGATGCATTTGAGCCCACAGGAATAAAGAGGGTGTAGAGGGATGTGTGTGTGTGTGTGTGTATTTCTGATAGAAGTGCATGTGGGAAGGCTTGGAGGCCATGGTGTCAGCAGAATGTTCTAAGCAATGAGTAAGATCAAACAGATGAAATCCTTAAGGGCCTTACATTTTTGATGTCTAACTAGGGTTAGCCCTTGAAGAATTCTTCTAAGATGACCAGGCTTCAAAGTCAGCAAATGAAAGGCAGCTGTGAGGCAGAAGCGGGTCCTGCCTGATGATCACGGTCAACAGTCTCTTGAGGATTTTACAGATGAGACACCGGACGCTAGCGGGTTTAAGTAATGTGCCTGAAATTTCGTGGCTGGGAAGAAGTGGAAGTGAGATTTGAGTTAGAATCTGCCTCACTCCAAAGACCATGCTTTCCTGTGAATGTAATTTCACCCTTATCTGATGGCTCAAGACTTTGCCTAGCTTCGGGCTCACCATTCTGAACACGAGATTGTCTTGTTCAGTTCGTAGCTGGAGATGGAGCGGCAGGTGCAGGGGCCGAGCGTGCGGACTGACCCCTGGCAGTGCGCACACCAGTAGTCCTCAGACTTCAGACTGCCCAAGAGTCCTCTGGGGAATTCCTCTGATGGCTCCAGCTCTGAAGTCCCACTTCAAAGCGTTTGTCCTGTGACAAGGCCCCTTGGGGGACCCTGTTGCGGATGGTACAGGGTTCACACTTTGATGACCACCACCCTGGATGAATGTCTTATGTGAAGTTGGGTTTCTCTCTCCTTCTCTTCTTTCTTTTCTTCCCTTCTTTCCCTCTCCCTTCTCTCTTCCTCCCTCCCTCCCTCTTTCTCCCCCTCCCTCCCTCCCTTTCTCTCCCCCTCCCTCCTTTTCCTTCTCCCTCCCTCCCTCCCCCTCCCTCTCTTTCTCTCCCCCTCCTTCCCTCCTTCTCCCCCTCCCTCTCTTTCTCTCTCTCCCTCATTTCCTTGCTTGCTTGCTTCCTTTTTTCTTTCTTTCTTCCGAGGCTTCTGTTAATTGGGATCCGATGATGTGTGGTGATCACTCTCTCTACGTGTGTGTTCCTTCTCTCTCCAACCAGCATTTGTTCCTTGCAGGCCGGGATCTCGCATTCTGCGTGCCTTTCACAGATACTACAAGGGGGGGGCACTCCCAGGGTTAAAACGTATACCGGGCACCCCATAACAGTGGGTTACTTTAGAAGTAGGTATTTTGAATCACGTAGTTCCGCCAAGGAAGGCGCGCTCAGCACTCAGCTGTTTGCCTTCACTGTCCTGAGCTCTCTGGGAACTGCACACAGTCCTGTTGGGGCCCTGATAGGCAGAACACAGACTCGTGTTTAGTGAGTCCTCTCCCAGCCCAGCTCTCAGCTTTTCCCATGGCCTTTGGCCAAACCTCACTCCTTGGGAATCTCCAGACCTGTGCTTCCCTAGTCATGCTCACCTTCTCCAGGGCTTCTCTTACCTTGCATTTTGAAAAAAGGAAATCCCATTTGAGTTGGTTTTGGATTCAGCTCTCTGTTGCAGCTCGCTTAATATCTGGGGTACCCCCCTTTCTGGTCCTGGCATGTCAGAGCCACGCAGACGGTCTGACCTTGTCCCATGTGGGCAGTTTTCTCCTCTGGGCCCCGGTGACAAGTGGATTCCGGGCATAGCAGATTCCTCGCCTGGTATCACACAAGTGATGGATTCCTGTCCGTCTCTCTGCTTTGGCCTGGGTGCCCGGATCCTGGAGTCATGTTACCTGGGTTCAAATCTTGCTTATGGACTGGGAGTGTGGACACATTTTAAAACCTCTTCAAGCCCACATATCCTCATCTGTAAAATGAGGACTATAAGGTGGTTTTGAGGTTTAAATCAAATGACGCTTGGGAGTGCCTGCTTTATGGGAGGCTCTATGCAATGATTGTTATTGGTGATGATTTTTTATTGTCCCTTCATTTCCTCAATTAAAATTCTATCAATCTTGCAAGGCCCAGCTGGAACTCTGCCTCATCCGCAAAGCTTTTTTGTCCACTCAAGTTCGCAGGGAACTCTGTCCTAAATTCTCGTGATCACTCATGGTCAAAGATTAATGCTCGATTGCCTTAAATATTTAATATTGTGTTACTATTGTACTAGGTCCTGATTGGTTTCATTCTTGGTCCCTGGTATAGAGGAAAGTTCTTGAACACTGATAATACAGACTATCTTTTTCTTTTAGCCTCTCTGCTACCAGTTATTAGCCTGAGCTTTTCTTCCGGGTGTCGTGATTAAGGACGTCCAGATCAATACACTTAACATGAACTCATCTGGGATAAACCGAGATAAATTGGCAGCATCTACATGGCAAATGACAACTTCCTGGGGTCTATTATCAGCTGGCTTTATGTAGCTGCTGCTCTTACTAGATAAGGAGAAGGCCCTTGTTCAGGGAGAAGTGCATTCTAAGGCTGGAGTGTTATTGGTGAAAGACCTTGTTTTGACACCATCTCCATCTAAAACTGGTGGTTAGAATCACTGCAGAACTTAAAAAAAATATCGATGCCCAGGCCACATTCCAGGCCAGTTAAATCCGTGTGTGTGTGTGTGTGTGTGTGTGTGTGTGTGTGTGTGTGTGTGTAGCCAGGGCGGGAGTGGAGGGGCTGGGTGGTGGTGGTGCCCAGGTATAGTATTTCTAAAAAGCTTACCAGGTGGTTTCATGATGCTGCCCAGGTTGAGAAGGATGGAATTGCTCTAAAATCAGGTCCCCCAGCTCCTCCACATGGTGAATGGGCTTCAGTTTTAATTATGGGCCGTCACCTGTTTTTCAGGGATATTGGCTACAATTAGCTTGTAGGAATTAGCTTTTAGGAGAGCGTGGATGTCTTCAGAGTCCAAACTATGCCATGAAAGAGAGCGTGTATTAACAGAGCATGCTCACGGACACGCAGTGTGCCTAGGAATAGAATTTTCCTTGCCCTAGGTCACTGGTGCCACAGCAGAGAACTGACAGGGCTCCCCAAGGACCTAAAGTATTTATAACTTACAGTATTTCTGCAAGGTGAGCTTTGCTGCCAGAGGCCTGAATCAGGGCTGTTAAGAGTCACTAAGGTGGAGGAGTTGGACACAGCTGCTGCAGGCTCCTGGTGAAATAGCTCTTGGCGCTGAAAGAGAGGGGCTCACGTGTCCTTGCTGGAGAACGGAAAGTGGGGAAGGCTGGGCTGGCAGACCACCCAGGCTTCCTCCTCCACCTTGTCTGAGATGTTTGCACAAGAATTAAGACCTCTTAAAAATAGATTTTTTTGAAGTATAACTTATTTGCCATAAACTTTATCTATTCTAAGTGTACAATCCAGTGAGTTTTAGTAAATTTCCAAGGCTGTGCAAGCATTACCACGATCCAGTTTTAGAATATTTCCATCACCCCACAAAGATCCTGTGTGCCTGTCTGCAGTCCGTCCCTGTTCCAGCTCGGATCCAGGCAACCGCAAAGCTGAATTCCGCCTCTCTAGTTGTGCCTTTTCTGGACATTTCAAATGAATGGAGCCATACAATGTGTGCTCTTTTGTGTCTGGCTTTTTTTTTCACTTAAAACATAACATTTCTGAGGTTCATCCAACTTGTAGCCCCTGTGGGTATTTTGTTCGTTTTATTGCTAAATGGTGTTACATTGTATGGATGTGCTACATTTTATTTATCTGTACATCAGTGGACTGACCTTTGGCTCCCTTCTACTTCTGGGCTATTACAAATAATGCTGCTATGAGTACTCATGAACAAGCTTTTGCGTGGACATATGTTGTCATGGCTCTTGAGGAAAGAGCTTGGAATGGACTTCTTGGGTTGTATGGTAAATTCATGGTTAGCTTTTTAAGAAACTGCCAAATTGTTTTCCAAAGTGGCTGCACCATTGTACATTTCCATCAGAAATTTATGAAGGTTCTAGTTTCCCCACATCCTCACCAATGTTTGTTACTATCTATCTTTTTGATTCTAGAGGGTGTGATGTAGTTTTAATTGAGGTCCACTTTGTCAATTTTTTCTTTTTTGAATCATGCTTTTGGTGTCTTATCTAAGAAATCTTTGCCTATTCAAGGTCAAAAAATATTCTCCTTTAGATTTTAGGATATTTTAGATTTTCTCCTAATTCTTTTATAGTCTGAGCTCTTACATCTAGGCTTTAATTAATTTGGAGTTAATTTTTAGCTATGGTGTGAGTAGGGATATAAATTAATTATTTTTTTTTTTGCATGCGGATATCCAGTTGTTCCAGCACCATATTTTAAAAAGATTATCCTCTTTCCCCTTTGAATTGTTTTGCTGCATTTGTTGAAAATCAACTGACCATAAATATAAGGGATTATTTCTGGACTCTCAATTTTATTGCACTGATGTATATGTTTATCTTTATGGTCAGTACCACACTGTCTTGATTACTGTAGTTTTATGATAAGTTTTGCAATTAGGAAGTATAAGTCCTCCAACTGTGTTCCAAATTGTTTTGGCTGCTCTAGGTTCTTTGCATGTCTATGCAAATATTAAGGTCAGCTTGTCAATGTCTGTAAAAAGCCTGCTGGGATTTTTTTGTGTTGTTGAGTTTATTGATCTGTTTGGATGTCAGAGACCATCTCAACAATATGGAGCTTTCCAATTCATGAATACAGAATGTTTCTCCATGTAATTAGATCTCCTTTAATTTCTCTCAGCAATGATTTTTAGGTTTTGGTGTACAAGCCTTTCAATTAATACTTTTTTTGAGAGTTTGTGTGGTCCTGATAGGAAAATGTATTTTTTTCCCCCAGAGGTCTCATTGAAAACCATGGAGAGAGACACACGGCTTAGCAGCCAGGAGCAGGAGGTGGTGCTGTGAGTGGGAAAGATACTAGCCCAGGCATCAGGAAGACCAACTCTTTCGGCAAGCCACTTCACCTTCCAGTTTGATGATCTCTAAAATGAGTATAATGTAATTTATTTTGCTTCAAGGTTATAGAGTTAGAGGTAATGTGTGGAAGGAGCTTAGTAAAATGTTGTAGTGGGTGTTCACCGTTTGGTGTCAAAGACTGTTGGTGCCTGTGATGATGATGATGATGATGATGATGGTGATGGTGGTGATGATGGTGGTGGTGGTAGTGATGATGGTGGTGATGATGATGATGTTGGTGATGATGATGATGTTGGTGATGGTGATGATGATGATGAGGGTGATGGTGATGATGATGATGGTGATGATAATGATGATGGTGATGATGGTGGTGATGAGGATGGTGGTGGTAGTGATGATGATGGTGATGGTGATGATGATGGTGATGATGATGATGGTGATGATGGTGGTGATGATGATGATGGTGATGATGATGGTGGTGGTGATGATGATGATGGTGGTGATGGTGGTGATGATGATGGTGGTGATGATGGTGGTGGTGATGATGATGATGGTGGTGGTGGTGATGGTGGTGATGGTGGTGGTGATGATGGTGATGGGGATGATTATGGTGGTGATGATGATGATGATGGTGGTGATGATAATGATGATGAGGGTGATGGTGATGATGCAGTGTTGTGTGTGCCATTACAGGGGAGAAGAAGCACTGATGGAAGTGCTGCTCTCAGCGCTCTCACCCTGGCCACTGGGTCTCTTTGAAGCTCAAGGCAGAGGCCAGTGATCCACAGTGGAGAAGTGAACATTCCATCTCATTTGATCTCCAGACAACTCACTGAATTCACTTTTCGCATCCACATTTTTCACCAAGGTAACTGATGTTTGGAGAGATAAAGTCAAAGTTCCAGTGTCACAGAGCTAGTAAGAAGCAGAGCAGGTTTGAAAGCCAGGCTTGTCTAACTTCAAAGCCTCTGCTTTTCCACTACATGTCACCACCTTCACCAGCTCCCATCAGGGTATCTACAAGGCAGTGATAAATTCCGGGCAGAGCACAAAACTCCTCAACGGACAAACGGACACTGATAAGTAATTAATAGATCTTGCCTATCTTTTGTGTTTGACATGTTAAAGGTTTAATTTTGTCTCAAGATTCAGAAAGGCAGATGTCGTGTCCATCACCAAGGATTAGATGGGAAAACCAAGCTGAATTCATGGGGGTTGATTATAGTGAGATTTTAAAAAAAAGTCACCTGGGGTACATGGCTATAGGGATGGAGATGAAAGGCAACCTTGTTCCCAATTTTTAGTGTGATCTCACTTGAGCACTGAGTTGCACCTTACAGCCTCCATGTTCTGATCTGCAGTAGCATTGACGAGAGAGAGAGGCAGAGCTTGTGGCAATGTGAGATTTCAGATCCCGGGCTGCAGAGGTCCTCCGTCTGCTTCCTTCCCCTGGGCCTGCTCAACAGCAGCACAATGACCCACGGATGTGAGTAGAGCTGAGCCTGCACTGGTGGTTCACCTGCTTTTCCCTTGTGTCCCATGCAGGAGATCGGGGTCTGATTTCTAGCAAACTCTTTCCTATGGCGATGTGGAGGATGCATTGGCTTTTGGAATCAGATGAATATTTTGTGCCATTTCCATTCTTGGCTAGTTTTGTGATTGTGGGGAATGTACTTAGCTTATCTGAGCCTCATTTTGTTCATGTAAAATCATGCACATAATTGTCGTGAGGATTAAAATGACACAATGTCTATAAATTGCTTACTAGTGCCCGGTGTGCACTATGTCCTAGACAGAGTACCTTTGCTTTCTATTGGAGTTAAAAATAATTAGATTTCGTTTTAAAGAATTCTCACTGTGGACAAGTGGCTTAGTCATGGTTTGCTGCACTCACAAATAGCCCCCAAAGCTCGGTGGTTAAAAATCACAAATGTTTATTTCTAGCTCATGGTATCGGAGGGCTGAATTAACCGTACCTTTGCTGGGCACCCCTGGATTGGGTTCTGCTCTTTGTACCCTCTCATGTCAGGATCCCAGTTGAAGAGACATGCTGTTCTCACAGTGGAGGAAAGGAACTCAAGAGAGCAGGAGCCAATCTGTAAAGCATATTTCAAGATTCCGCTTGGACATGGCATATATCACATCTGCCCACATCCATTGTCATACGGCCAAGCTCAAAGTCAGGGGAAGTATAGTCTACCTAAAGGGAAACATGGTGTGAGCTTTATGAAGGAATAAACAATCTACCTTAACAAGTAAGAATTTTGATAGAGGCAGTTCTTGGTAAGTCAAGGAATAATCATTATATACATGGAATATTTGAGCTTCTTCATTTTTAATTGTTCCCTTTGACTGTGGCAATTTGTTTGCTTTTTCAAGTTTTCTTTTTAAAAGCAGAGCTGATGAAAGACAATTTGTCAGCATCTGAGAAAAGATTTTCCTGTTTTTCTTCCTTATTCTTCTCAGCCACTTGCTGATTCATCCTTTTTTTTTTTTTTTACCCATTTGAATGCTGGCTTGCTTCGGCTTCTCTTCTCCTTGTACACTCTCCAGGTGATCTCATACATAACTGTGGCTTCGGCTGACTACTTCCTGAGGAACCCTATCTCTGCATTTACAGCTCAGACGCCTTGGAGCAGCACACCCAATACCACCCGCTGTCCCCTGGCGTCTCTAGTCTGATGCCGTGTACCTCTCCGTGTACTCAAACCCAGCTCTGGCCCTCTAAGCGTATACCCTCTAGGACCAGATTGTCCAGCTGGTTGTGTCCGTCAAGACCTAGAATTCACCCTTGCTACCTCCTTCCCTCCCTCCCTCCCTCCCTCTCTTATCCAGTCCTTTGCAAGTTCCCCCGCCTCTACCTCCTAAGGGCCTCTCTGATCAGCCACTTCTCTCCATTCCCACAGCCACTACTACCAAACCAGGATCCTCCTTCAGTAACCCCCAGCTGTCTCCCTATATCATTGTGTTTTCCTTCTAATTTGTTTTTTTGCACAGCCGTAGCCAGTGTGGTTTTGTTTTGTTTTGTTTTTTGAGAGAGAGAGAGAGAGAGTGTGCGAGGCTGGGGGTGGGGGCAGAGGGAGAGGGACAGAGAGAATCTTTTCTTTTTTTTAAGATTTTATTTATTTATTTGACAGAGAGAGACACAGTGAGAGAGGGAACACAAGCAGGGGGAGTGGGAGAGGGAGAAGCAGGCTTCCCGTGGAGCGGGGAGCCCGATGCGGGGCTGGATCCCAGGACCTTGGGATCATGACCTGAGCTGAAGGCAGACGCTTAACGACTGAGCCACCCAGGCGCCCTGGAAAGAGAGAATCTTAAACAGGCTCCACACCCAGCATGGAGCCCTGCGCAGGGCTCTATCTCACGACCCTGAGATCCTGAGCTGAGCTGAAATCAAGAGTCGGACACTTAACCGACTGAGCCACCCAGGTGCCCCTATCGGAGTCCTTTTTTTTTTTTTTTTTTTTAAAGATTCACATTTGGTCATATCTCCCTTTGGCTTAAAGCTCTTCAACAACTTACTATCATTTTTAGGATAAATACAAGAACTCTTTCCATAGCCCTCAGGATCCTGCATGATCAGGCTTTTTTTCTGTCCCCATCATTTTATTTTGCAACATACTTCTGTCTATACTGTAGCTACAGTGTTCTCCCCTTGCAGATCCTTCCGTGTGTCATGCCCTTACCTCTCTTGGGGACTTTGCACATGTTTTCCTCTGTTTGAAATATTCTTACCGTGACTTCCATCCTTGAAATCCCAGCTCAGGTGTTTCTTCCTCGCTGAAGCACCCCCTGGCATCTCCAGACTGAGAGATTTGTTTTCTCTTCTACGAGCTACAGTTTATGTATCTTTATGTGCATAGAATGTATCTTGTAATGTTATTGTTTGCTTAGGTGGCTCTCCACCTGGGTTTCAAGGTCTGAGGGCAGAGTTCTGTCCCATTCTCCAAACAATTTTTTTTATTTCTTTTGAGCTTAAATAATATGGTGCAAAAGCCCTTGGTAAGGTCTGGAGAAATCAACATTCACTGCTCGTAGAGCTCTTTTGTACTCAAACTCATAATCACAAACATCAAAATTTGGAGATGGAAGGGATAGCTCTTGTCCATGGCCTTTATTTTATTTTTTTTAAAGATTTTATTTATTTATTTGAGAGAGACAGAAAGACAGAGAGAGCATGAGCTGGGGTGGGGGGAGGAGTAGTGGGAGAGGGAGAGGCCGGCTCCCCGCTGAGCAGGGAGCAGACACGGGCCTTGATCCCAGGACCTTGGTGTCATGACCTGAGCCAAAGGCAGACGCTTAACCGGCTGAGCTACCCCGGCGCCCCCATGGGTTTTATTATTTTTATTAATGACAAAATTGAAGCCTCGAGGGATGAAGTGACTTGTGTAAGGTCGTGAAGCTGGAGGGTGTCAGGTCACGTTAGTTGTCCGAGTCCCATCTGAAGGGGAAGGTTTCTGTCCCCGGGCTGCTAAGAAGGCTCATTCTTTCCCCGAAGTTACCATTTTTTCAAAGTCCTCCTTTGTGCCAGGAATTGTATTAGGTTCTAATAAAGGACTACACACTGAATTCAATCCTGATTTTAACTGGAGGGGAAATGAGAAGGTCAAAGGTTACAATGTGCAGCTCCTGTGTGGATAACACTAATCATTATGGTGATTTCTTTTTACTTGTTGTTTGTTGGGTTGGGGGAGAGGGGTTGGGACAAGAGCCGCCTGAGTGGGTTTTCACTGGAACCTGGTAATCCTGAGGAGGCTTCCTAGTAGGAGACTTTGCACGGTGTCAGGGTTTCCCTGCAAAGTGGTTCCCGTCCCAGCCTCAGGGAGGCTGCAGATCAGAGAGGTTTACGGAGCTCCCACCGTGCGGAGCCCGCACTAGGCCAAGTTCAGCGAGGTGAAGAAGAACTAGCAGGCATGGACTCCTTCTGAGGGAGACCAGATCAAAGGATCAGGCCTGTTCTGATCCACTGTGCTGATTGGGAATGAGCCCCTATTCACTTCAATGAGTATAGGGACTGGCAGCCTAGTTGACCCCAAGTCATATTACCAGACTGTACTGTTCTTAGGTGTTAATCTCTTGGCCTAAACAATTGGTCTGCTTAAGAAACCAGTTAGCCTGCACCCTTGGCAAACACCCAGCATTGCCTTCCGATTGCCGTGCATTTGCGCTGGGTCCCCCCCTCACCCCTCAGCAAGATCAGAACTGTAATTGCCCGAGCAGATTGCCAGCATGCTCTCTCCACCGTCTGGCTGCTTGCAAAGAACAGATAATCCTTTTAAAGTCTTAATAGTAATAGATGATTTGTTTGGCCTTATTTTCTAACATGAGCTTTTAGACAGCCTGTATCAAGTGCACAGGTTTTGAATCTGAATCCTAAAGATGAAGAGTGGTTAGCGACAGGAAAGAGCTGACGGCAGAATCACGCAAAATCAAGTCTGGGAGAATCAATTTGGTCGATTTCCCTAACATGGATGTCTTCTTTGTGCAGAGAGGCAGACTACATTGGTAGGGAAAACACAAAACATGGCATCAGAAAGACCTGCTGCCGGGTACTAGCCAGATGAAATAGGGCAACTACTAACCTTTTTTAAATGTTCGTTTTTGTATCCATACAATGGGCCAGTAAGTAATATCTTTCAAAGCTGAGGAAAGGCTTCGGGAGCTTTAAGTCCTGTCATAGTATTAAGGTACTGTTCTGGGTGGAGCCCAGTCCCCTCCTCCTCGGGGCGGGGCCTGCTTTTGAGGAAACAGACCTGCTGGGCGAGTTGTATGCGTTGTTACCCATGAAGTGTCCTCAGCTCTGTTGCCACCTTGAAATCTGAGAGGGCAGCTGTGTAGATGGAGCAGAGGGTCCTTCCCAGGGCTGGGGCTTTGCTTGCTTCTTCAGGCAAAGACCTGGCAGGAAGGGGGGCTCCCAACAGATGCACTGATGGGTGGGTGGGTGGGGAGGAACAGACACTGCCTTCCTGTCACCTCCCTGTGTTCAACTCAGGTACACAAGCTTAAATGATGCACGCTCCTCAATAATTGGAGTTTTCCTCATCATTTTCCCAAGCTAGGCCCCTCCCTTATTTATTTATTTATTTATTTATTTATATTATTTAAATTCAATTAGCCAAGGTATAGTACATCATTAGTTTTTGATATAATGTTCAATGACTCTTTAGTTGCATATAACACCCAGTGCTCATCACATCACGTGCCCTCCTTAATGCCCATCCCTTTTTAAACGTAATACCCTTTTTAAACGTAATACCCCTCACGCTCACTCACTGTTCAGGGGATGACATCCAGGGCCCGTGTTTAAAAGTGCATTTGCCATGTGTGTAAGTGGTATGGTGTTGTAGTCATTCAATTTGTCAACCAAAATTTCTTTCTTTTTTTTTTTTTAAAGATTTTATTTATTTATTTCACAGAGAGAGGTAGCAAGAGCAGGAACACAGGCAGGGGGAGTGGGAGAGGGAGAAGCAGGCTTCCCGCTGAGCAGGGAGCCCGATGCGGGGCTCGATCCCTGGACCCTGGGACCATGACCTGAGCCGAAGGCAGACGCGTAACGACTGAGCCACCCAGGCGCCCCAACCAAAATTTCTTCAGTGCCTCTTTTATGGTAGGCTCTGTCCTAGGCCTTGGGAGGCATCCACAAATAAAACGCAAAAATTCATGCTCACGTTCTCGTGGTGAAGGTGGAAGTGGGGAGACAGTACTTACTACTTTTCACGTATTACACTTGATCATTATCTAAGGTAGAAATAGAGCAGAGTCAGGGTGACCCAGTGTGTGTGCTTGGGGGCGGGGAGGGGAGGGGCTTTTGAGGGCTTGTCATTCCAGGCAGGAGAAGCAGCCAGGGCAAGGGTCCTGTTGCAGCATCACTGTCCTGCATGTGTTAACACAGCGGGGCGGTGGGCGAGGCTGGGCCAGAGTGAGCACTGGGGACAGGGGTGGAAGAGGATGTCAGGGAGGTAAAGGGAGTGTTGAGGGAGGCGAGGGAAATCATCTAGGGCCTTGTGAGACACTGTAAGGATTTGTGTGCTCTCAGGGTTTTAAGTATTATAGAGGGCTTGCCCCCCCTTTTTTCCCACTCAGCATCATTTTTAAGAGCCATCCATGTTGCCATATGTACATCTAGTCAGTTGCTTATAACTATTCTGTAGCACTCTATAAATTTTACCTACTTACTCATCTAGCCTGCTGCCCTGGATATCCTCATGTGGGTTCCATTACAGACCCATGTGATCGTTTCTGTGGGAGACACACATGGGCCTGAGCAGACTTGCTAGGTCATAGGGAGGCATACACTTAATTTGACGTAAGTGGTTCCAGATTGCTCTCCAGGCTGGCCGTACCCATGTGGGCCCCTTCAGCAGCACACCAGGGTCCCACAGCCCCACATCCCTGCCAAATGAGATGTGATCCAGCTTTCCTTTTTTTGCCAATCTAACAATAAGTATAAAGTGACATCTATTGTTTTAATTTGCATTTCTCTGATTACAATGAGCATGAGCACCTCTTTATATGCTTATTAGGTTTTTTTGGGTTTCTTCTTTTATAAGTTGCCTGTTCATATTCTTGGCCAATTTTTCTATTGGGGTTCTTTCTTGTTTCATTTTGCTTTGTTTTTTGTTTTTTGATTTGCAGGAGTTCTCTTACTTTCTGGATGTCATCCACTGTTGCTTTCAGGAGGTTAGATTTGAGGTAGCCTTTGGTAATCTAGTCTAACCACCCCATGTTATGGCTGGGGAAACTGAGACCCAACCAATGAAATAACTTCTTAAAATCACACACATAGTAGAAAAGCTGAGACTAGAAGTCTCAGTTCTTTTCACCCCATGTTGCATGAAATGTTATGAGGCAGCAGCAATGGGAGGGGTGGGCAGGAAGTGCTGGGTGTTGCTGCCCCACCCCATCTTCTGCACTTCCTTGCATGCAATAGGGCCACTTACCCTGACTGTTGGCGGGGCCAGCTCTGGATCCAAGAGGCCCTTGCCATCTACATGGCCCCCGGTCTGGTAACCATTTCCTCCTTTCCATTCATCCTGTCACTACTTTATTTTAGGACGTATCTCCTCGTGCTTGACCAGTGTTTCTCAAATTTTCGTGTGTGCAAGATTCACCAAGAGAACATACCATAATGCAGGTGGATTCCCCCTCCTGACAGTCGAGAAGCATTGAGTGATCATTAGGACCCTGATGCAGGTGGCCCATGGACCTCATGTTATGAATACCCTGCACCAAATTGTTCCCTTAGCTACCTGGTCGAGCTTCTGTCTCCATCCCGGGGTCACTGCATTTGTTTTCTGGGCCACCAAACAGAGGGACGATCATTTTAGAATACATCTCTCTCTGTCACACCTCCAGGCTTTCACCCTCACCACCCATCAGAAGTGCTCCTTCCTTCGGGAAGTTCTATGACTTTTCAAGAGCTAGGCCGAACATGGTCTTCCTTAGAAAGCCCCCTCTGATTTTTCTGGGAATCAAGGTCAGGGGCACAGCATGAATGAAGACATATGGCAGGGATGAGGCACAGCCCCCTCCCTGGCACAGTGTCCTTTGAAATCCTGGAGGACAACCCCCTGCATCAGGGGGTCAAAGACACCTCTTGAAGGTAGAAACACCGTGCACCAGCCAGTCTTTTCTTTTGAAAGAACAGTCATTTTTGTCAAATATACAGGCTCATTGTTTATTTAAAGAGTTGTAGTTCTACAAAATTTGTTATGGAAAATGTCAGTCTTCCATCCATTTTCCCTGGGTTTTTTTTTCCTCCCTGGAGGCAGACACTTGAAACTCTCTTGGCTGATTTTTTTTCCTTTTGATATCACTAAAGAATATGGTTATGTTAATCCTATTTGATTTTTTCAGTTTTCGGCATTGTCTATTGACCTCCCATTGCAGAGAATAAGGATTTAATTTTACGTCCTTCCCCTGTGCCTTCACACAGGCCCCTGCCCACCCCCCATGTTCTATTGCTTGCCCAGTTACAAAATCCAGAATGCCACGCGGTTCTCCCTGCCTCTGTGCCTAGGGCCACCGGCCACCTGACTGTCCACGTCTGAAATTTGGGCTCCTTCCTGAATTCCTTCCTCTTTCTTCTAATCTTCTACTCATTCTTCCCCTCGCCTCCCATGTGCAGTCACTCAGGGAATTCTGTCAACTCTCCTTCTGACAAAACTCTTAAATTCATCCACTTCTCTCTGTTCCCACCTGCCACGGTCCCTGCTCTGTCACCCTCATGTCTCGCTCCGAATACTGCAATTATGCTAGCCTCCTCACTTCCTGTCATCCCTCGCTCTGCTTGCTTCTTCACTTTGCAGCCAGACTGAGCTCCCTAACATACAAAATTAGCCCACGGGATTCTCGTGCCTAAAACTTCAAGTGCACCTCAGGGCCCGCGGGGGTAATTTCAAATTCCTGAGCATAGTGGGGTTGATGCAGAACATGGTTCACCATGGCATTGTGTCTTCCTGGTACACAGGCTACAATTACTTGCCATGAAGGTTGGAGCCATGTGACATGTGTGGGGGAGTGACATGTCACTTCCAGGCCCAGGAAGTTAAGACCTGCAGACCCAGTATACCTCTTCTCTCTTCTGCAGGGGGCCTCCCAGGCGCATGTTCTAGAAGCTGTAGTTACAGGACCGAGGAGGCCTGCCCTACTGCCAGCAGACTTTACCTGAATGAGAAACAGGTATTTGTTATGCTAAGCCAATGAAGCTTTGGGGTTGTCTGTCACTGTTGCATAGCCTGTCGTGACCTGGAGTAGCGCAAGGGATGTATAAGGCCCTCCAGAGTCTGGCCTTACCTCTCCCACTGGTATGAGTTCTCCTCTCCTTTCCTTGGACTCTATTCCAGCCAAGCCCTGCCAGGCTCTTTCCTGCCTGCAGGCTTTGCACACGCTGTTCTTGGTGCTTAGAATGTCTTCTCATTACTCAGCCCTGTTTGCCACGTTGCCTGGCCAACCCCAACTCAACCTTCAAGCTGTAGTTTACATGTCTCTTCCTCTGGGAGCTTTCAAGAGTCCCCACTCCCTCCTGGGTGAGGTGCCCCTCCTTTGTATCCCTTAGCACCCCGTGCCTGCCCTTCACTTCCCCCTCCGTCCTGAAGTCTCCTGTTGACTTGTGTCTCTGCCGAACCTCACTCTTCACTCCCTGAGCCCGTTCTCTGTGGTGGCTTGGGGCCAGTCATGGGAGGTGCTCAGTCCGTTTATTTTGGTGGGAGGATCCAGGGCATCTTAGAGGACAAGTTATTGTGAAAAACTGCAATTGTGATTTCTTTTGCCAGGACTTTCTTGGTATTTTAAATTCCTGAGGGACCGCATTGGTTGGTCGTTGGGGGAAATAGTCTCTAGTCAGATGCAGCTGGCCTGACTTTTGGTCTTACTAGCTCTGTAGTGTTGAGCAAGTTACTTAACCTCTGAAGCCTCAATTTCATTACCTAAGGGGAAGAAGAAGAATAATAGTACCCGCCGCACAGGCGGCAATGAAGTGAGTTGATACATAAAAGCACTTAGGACAATGCTTGCCCAATAAATGTTAGACATATTGTTAAGAAAATCCTAAATGCAAATGTGGCCTTAGATCCTGGAACAGAAAAAGGGGGAAAACCGGTGACATCCAAATGAAGTCTGAAGTTAAATCATAGTACTCCAGCTTTGGAATTTCTCAGTTTTGGCAGATGAACCACCGGGGTGGGACATAACTTTAGGGGACGCTGGGTCAGGGGTAGGTGGAGCTTCTCTGTGCCATATTTGTAACTTTTCTATAAGCCTAAGATTCTCCCAGGATGTAGTATCATTATGATACTCATTTTATTCTCATAATATCCCTGTATGATGTAGGCACTATAATGATTGCCGTTTACAGCTGAAGGAACCGAGGCACAGAGAAGTGAAATAGCTTGCCCGTGGTCACCACTCACAGTCCGCATAATGGAGTAGGAATGATTGGTGGGTTGGGGTTTCAATAGAAGGTGATAATAAGCCCCTGCTTTGTGTAAGGCACCCCCGTACGTGCTGTGTCAACAGAGAGTACCAGGCGGTCTCTGTCCTCAGGTTCATTACAAGCAGGAAGGCCAAGTTCACACAGAGGTAAGGACAGAATCGGAGATAGGAACCTAGCCCCGGATTCAGGAGCTCATGCTCTTTTTTTTTTTTTTTTAATTTTTTATTGTTATGTTAATCGCCATACATTACATCATTAGTTTTTGATGTAGTGTTCCACGATTCATTGTTTGTGCATAACACCCAGTGCTCCATGCAGAACGTGCCCTCTTTAATACCCATCACCAGGCTAACTCATGCCCCCACCCCTCTCCCCTCTAGAACCCTCAGTTTGTTTTTCAGAGTCCATCGTCTCTCATGGTTCGTCTCCCCCTCCGACTTACTCCCCTTCATTCTTCCCCTCCTGCTATCTTCTTCTTTTTTTTTTTCTTAACATATATTGCATTATTTGTTTCAGAAGTACAGATCTGTGATTCAACAGTCTTGCACAATTCACAGCGCTCACCGTAGCACATACCCTCCCCAATGTCTATCACCCAGCCACCCCATCCCTCCCACCCCCCACCACTCCAGCAACCCTCAGTTTGTTTCCTGAGATTAAGAGTTCCTCATATCAGTGAGGTCATATGATACATGTCTTTCTCTGATTGACTTATTTCATTCAGCATAACACCCTCCAGTTCCATCCACGTTGTTGCAAATGGCAAGATCTCATTCCTTTTGATGGCTGCATAATATTCCATTGTGTATATATGGACCACATCTTCTTTATCCATTCATCTGTCGATGGACATCTTGGCTCTTTCCACAGTTTGGCTATTGTGGACATTGCTGCTATAAACATTGGGGTGCATGTACCCATTCGGATCCCTACATTTGTATCTTTGTGGTAAATACCCAGTAGTGCAATTGCTGGATCGTATGGTAGGAGCTCATACTGTTAATCATCACACTGAACACACCCCGGGGAATCATGTGGGATCCATGAAGGGGTTTCGGGACAGCTGGCTTTGTGGGTAGGGCCATGGATGGGAGTTTTGAAGGGTCTTCAGGTTGAGCCGCCCCATTTTCTGTTCCCTTTCCCTTCCTCTGACCTGTCCGGGGAGGTGGATCTCACTGGTACACACTCAGGTCTTCTGTTTAGCACTTCATGAAAGATAGCAGCTCGTAGAGCACAGGGCATGGGCTTTGGGGTCAGGCAGCCCGGGCTTCAGCAACTGTTCGGCTTCTTATCAACTCTTTGATCCTGAGCTGCTTACTTAGCCTCTCTGAGCTTCAGGGAAACGAGGGTAACAGCAACCACCTGACCTGTTGTCGTGGGGGCCGACCCGGTGAGAAGATGCGTACAAAGCTGGGTACGATGCCGGGCGCTTGGTAAGGCCACAGGAAGCGGTGCTGCCTCTGTGTGCCTCACTCCTTTGTTTGGTCCAAGGCGTACACGATGAGCCCTTGGGTGTGTTGCTAAACATTTCCTGGGGAGGCAGCTTCATGGAAAGGAAAGAACGTGGACTTTGGGGGGCCGGTGCTACTGACCAGTCTCTTGTTTAACCTTTCCGGGCCTCAATTTTCCACCATAAGCTAATGTCAGTATTTTAGGATCTAGTGACTGTCTTGAGATGGGGTGTGAAGTTGGCCTGTGGACATGTTTGGATGTGTTCTCTTGACGTCAGTTCTTGCCATCGGGTCTTGTGGTTTTCTCCATTTCATTCACATCAATCGTGACTCATCCCAGACTGTTTGCTCTCTGAGGACAGGTTCTCTCAGTCCTAGGTTTCTCTCATCCCTCCTGCCAGCACTTAAGTTAGAGACATAGTAGGTGTTCATTAAACGGGAGTTGGCCTGCTTTTGTGGTGGGCTTTCTCAGCATTTAGCTGCACTTTCGCACCAGCTTCCTAGACTTTTCTAGACTTTGATCTACGCCATCCCGCTGAGCTCAAGGAAGTGCCTGGAAGCTGGTTGAGCAGGAAAGGACCAACTTGTGAAATGGCCACCAAACATTTTATTTGTTTTACTAAATAGTCGGTGTCTAAGACAGCCATGAGGGAAGGGGAGGGGAGAGCGAGCGAGAAGGCAGGGAGCCTGGGGGGAAGGCATCATCAGATGGCAGTCTCTGGCAACTAAATCAGCTGAGGGAACCCGTCCTGGCCCGAGTCCACCCTGTTTTGGAAGATGCGCCTGCTGCTGTCTACCCTCTGCCCGTGCTCCTCCTCGGCGTCGTCCTCGCTCGCCTTGCGCCGGGCGTTCTGGTAGAGCACTGCGCACATGCCCGTGAGCCAGGCGGCCACGGTGCCCGTGGAGAAGATGCAGAAGCCGATGAGCAGCAGGAAGATGTAGTCCTGGCGGTCCAGGTGCGTGATGCACATGTACCGGAGCGGGTTCCCCACCTGCGTGATGGGCCACCCCACCAGCTCTGCGGGCTCCACGCACGTGGCATTTTGATCATCTGCAAGGAAAAACACAGCGGGCAGAGTGCTGAGAGAGTAGAACCACCAGGGTTGCAGGTCCAAAGGGGACCCGGAGAGGCCATGTGGACCCTCGCTACTGAGAGTGTGGTCTGTGGGCCAGTGGCATGGGTGGCAGCTGGACCTCATTAGAGATGCAGGCTCTCAGGCACCCCCCAAACCTCCCGAATCAGAATCTGTGTGTCAACAAGGTGACAGGCAGGCACAGTCAGGTTTGAGACGTACTGTACCCGTGCTGCTTCTTGCCCCTGCCCCCCTTCTGATTTCGCTGCAGTCAGCTTGCCTCCTGAAAAGGGCCTTGCCTTCTTCTTTTTTTTTTTGAAGATTTATTTATTTATCTGAGAGAGAGGGTGGGGAGGGGCCAAGGGAGAGGGAGAGAGAGAGAATCTCCAGCAGCCTCCCTGCTCAAAGCAGGGCCCAATGCCAGGCTGGATCTCTCGACCCATGAGATCATCACGTGAGCCGAGAGATCAAGAGTCAGAGGCTTAAATGACTGAGCCACCCAGGCGCCCCTGCACTTGGCTCGTTAAGGATCCTCCAGGAACGAGACACCACAGCAGGGGCTGGGAGGTTGGAAACAAGCAAGATCTCTACGGAGTGTTGACCCTCCACAGACCCCCCCGTCAATATCTGTTGCCTCCCTCTCCCCTCCCTCTTCTTGGCTCCCACTTCCCCCCTACAACCTTGTCCCTTTCCCTTCACCCCGGCCTGAGTCCAGCCAGGGACCACAAAGGTGTCACACCTGGCTCACCTCTCGGGAGGGACAAGATTCCCTGGAAATGCCTCCTATGTGTTCTCCACTCAGGGAATCGGGGTGTGGGGAGCTCAGAGAAAAGGATCGCCAGTAGGAGAGGCAGTTCTGCTTCTCAGCGGTGAGGTTGGCATCACTGGCTCATCACACGATCTACATGAGTCTTCGGTCCTTTTTAGCAGCTGACTCAGCTGCCTGGCTACTTCTCTGAGCCCCTCCCCATGTCAAGTGCCATAGACTTGAGTGTATAACAGAAAGCAAAGTGGGCTCTGGGGGAGCCAGACAGACCAGGGTTCAAATCTAGACTGTTACTTACTAATTTTGTAAACTTCGGCAGGATATCCATTTCCCTCTCTGAATCCATTTCCTCACCGTTACACATGCAAAGAATGCTACCTGTTCCCAGGGTAATTGAGAGGATTTAATTGCCACAGGCGAGGATGCAAGCCACTGTGCCTGGTGCTCAGTAGTTGCACACAGAACTCAGAGCTTTGCCCTCAGCCCTGCCTTTTCCTAGCTCCATATGCTCCGCCACGTTGATGCAGAGGTGCCTGTGTGTGTGTGGTGCCAGGGGAATGTATCCAGCAGGCATTACATAAATGAGCTCCAACGCAGGGTGGAGACCAGGGCTTGAGATAATCATGCTCAAAATTATAATAGCAGCTAATATTTTCCAAGCTCTGACTACATTCTAAGCGGTACACAAACGTCTTGTTTCATTCTTATAACAACTTTGACACACACAAGTCTATCATTCTTGTTTTACACATAAGGAAACAGACTCACAGAGGTTTGTAAATAACCTGAAGGATCTAGGCAGGAGACAAGACACAGAAAACGCAGACCGAGCTATCTAAGCTCGTCTACAGAAGTGGCAGACACAGACAAGCTAGTGTGGAGCTGCAGGTTATGTGAATGCATTCCTATCCTTGGTAACCAAGGAAGTTAGGGAAATTGGGTTTGCACAGGGGAATTAGGGAAAGGGGTACAGAAGTGAGCTGAGTGGGGAGGAGGCCGTTGGGCCTGGGGGGCTGTCGAAGCCCCTTGCAAGCTGGATAGCATTCCCCGCGCCTCACCCCTGTGCCAGTGCACCTGTGGTGAATGGTTTGTTATTTTCAGGACGATGGTCCGAAGGCCGTGATGCCTTTGAGGACTGGCTCTTGGTGGAGGCTGTAGACACAGGACTGGAAAGCAGTGTGGGGCGGTCACCTCCATGGTGTGCAAAGATTACAGAGGGGAGGAGAGGAAGAGGTCCTCTTGGGGGACCGTGCTCCAAGGGGAGAGCTCTCAGGAGAGGAAAAGGGGTGGGGGCCGGGGGCTCCATTACACTTGGCGTCAAGAGGCAGGAGCCCAATCACACCTGGAGTCCTCTCTCCACTCGGCCTGGCTGGAGGGCGTCTGGGGCTTGCGTCACCTCCCCAAACTGCCAGAGACCTGGTATGGGACAATACAAAGAAAGATGTGTTGGGGAAAGGAAAATGTGGGATTCTGTGGGTTGGGGGTTTATCTCCTTCTATTTTAAGAAGATTCAGCTTTCAAACTGGGGCTTTAGCGGCAGACTAAACATGAGACACCGTGTCCCGTTTGGGAGCATTACCTTGAAAGGGGCAATTAGCAGTGATTTGAAGGCTTTGTTAGGTTGCTCTTAAGTGCGGGATGTGGATGTGGGTGGCTCTGCGGGGAGGGAGACCTGGGTTTTTCTACTGCTGCATTCTCTCCCCCTCCCCATTCCCCAGGCACTGCCAAGGTGGTAGCCCTCCTACCTCCCCGCAGGTCTCCCTAACTCCACTTTCCCCATTGCCCAGCTCTGGACCATTTCACACACCCCTGCCAGATTTCCCTTCCTCAAGCACAGCTCTTCCCAGGCAAACTCTGGCTCAGAACCCTCCTCTGACTCACCTGTAGGCCTGGGAATAACATCCAGACCACCTGGCCCGGTGCTCAGAGCCCTCCGCACCTGCCCCCCACTACCTCGCCATCGCCCTCCCCACTTCCTAGCACTCCAGTGACCGACACTTTGCTCCAGTCAAATTAAACTATTAATTCCTTGATTGCATCTTGCCCTTACCAGTAGCTAGCCTGGGGACATGCTCTTTCTGTATCAAATGTCTCTTCCTGCAATTTTTGCCTCATCAAGTCCTTCCTAGCCTTCAACATCTGGTGTGAGTCAGTGCGCTCCCAGGAGCGTTTCCACAGCCCCCTCACCCCTGTAGCTCAGACTGCATGGGGTCATTCCCACTCCTGGACCCACCATTGCGTCCTCACTGCGCCTGTGACACTCTCCCTCCCTTGGAGGCTCTTGGCCAGAGGAGTGTATCTTTTCTCCCCAACCAGACAGACAAAACTCTTTTTTTTTTAAAGATTTTATTTATTTATTTGACAGAGAGAGACAGTGAGAGCAGGAACACAAGCAGGGGGAGTGGGAGAGGGAGAAGCAGGCTTCCCGCTGAGCGGGAGCCCGATGTGGGACTCGATCCCAGGACCCTGGGATCATGACCTGAGCCGAAGGCAGACGCTTAACGACTGAGCCACCCAGGCGCCCGACAGACAAAACTCTTGAAGACAGAATCCGTGTCTGATCATTGTTGTTCTTGTTAATAAGAGGTATCATTTCTTGAAAGAAATACTTAATTTGGGGGGATTTTCTAGTAATATATATATATATTTAAAGATTTTATTTATTTTGACAGAGAGAGAGAACACAAGCGGGGGAGCGGCAGAGAGAGAGAGAGAGAAGCAGGGTCGCCGCCGAGCGGGGAGCCCGTCGCGGGACTTGATCCCAGGACCCCGGGATCATGACCTGAGCCGAAGGCGGACGCTTCACCGACTGAGCCACCCAGGTGCCCCTCTAGTAATATTTTTATCGTTGAATTCTACTTTAATTCTACTGTGGTCAGAGACATACTCTCTATGATTTCAGTCCTTTGAAATTTATTGAGAATTTGCTTTATGGCTGAACATAAAGTCAATTTTAGTAAGTTTTGCATGTGCCCCCAAAAGGTGTGTATTCTGTCTTTGCTGAGGGTGTCGTTCTATGGATGCCAATTAAGTTGTGATTTTATACAGGTCTTCTGTATATTTGTTGACTTTGTTATTTATATCTTTACTGACTTTTTATCTATAAAAACTATTGTCTCTTGGTGACTCTTAGTCTATTAATGGTCTATTAGCTACTGTGAGAAGGATGTTCAGGTGACCAGTTTTGATTGTGCATTTACCTACTTCTTCATATAGCTCTGTCATGTTTTGCTTTACATATATTGAAGATATGTTATTAGATGTGTAGAAAGTTCTGTTTCCTCTTCCTGGTAGATTTACCCTCTTCTCACTGAGCATACTCTCTCGTTATTTCTCGTAATGCTTCTTGCCTTAAAGTCCACCATCTTTGACATTAGTGTGGCTCCATCGAATTCCTTTTGGTTAGTGTTTGCCTTGTTTATCTTTTGCCATCCTTTTACTTCTAATCTGTCTATGTTCCTATATTTAAGACATATTTTTGTAAGCAGCATGTAGCTGGGTTTTGTTTTCCATCCAGTCTAGCAAACTTTGTATTGTAATTATTCCACTAACATTTAATGTTAGACTGATACATTTGTTTTCCATTTGTCCCACTTATTTTTATGTCTCTTTCTCTCTACTCTGTTGCCTTTTATTTTGTTATTTCATTTCCTTTTCATTAGTTTGATAGTCATACATTATTTTCCTATTCTGGTCTGATGTCATTAGAGATTATCGACCCATCTACTGACCCTGGAGTGCCTGGTGTGTGCTGGGCATCACAGAAGGTGCTTTACAAAATTAAGCTCTATTCTTGACCACCTCACTGAGCAGTTTTAATTATTCCCATGCTATAGAATAAATAAATTATTTATCAGTTATTCCCTTTCTGGCTCTTGATTTCCTTTCCTCTGACAAAAGGCTACCAAGTACTGTTGTACATGCTGTGCACTGCACAACTCCAGGGCCTTCATGCATATTAGAAACAGGTGACTAGCCCCCATGTCCTCCCTCTCTCAGCCCCATTCCATGAGCCCAGGGCATTTGTCCCAGTTAAAGCTCCCAGGTACAATTACAGGTGTCATTAATGTTTAAATTCTTCCTGCAAATAGTTCCTAAGGAAACATCACCCCCCATCTGGTTTGTTTCCACACATAGCATGTTACTCCCAGGCAGAAAACCTGTTTGCCAGAATCCTGTGTCTGCAGGAGCAAGAGTTTCTGTGGCTCAGAATCACATCTGTTAGTGCAGGAGCCCAGAAAGCCTCCCTTTCAGAGAACTGGTATGAACCCAGTCGTTCTAAGGCAAACTGCTCCTTTCTTCGCCTGCAGGGACCACAGTTCTGCCCTGTGGTCGGCTGCAGGTTCCCAAGGAGCCGGGGGCAGGCAAGTGCTGGTGCGCTTGCTCAGGAACCATCTGGGCTGCGTGGAGGGTTCAGCCTTCACATGGTGACAACATACACTGGAGGGTAGGATTTGGAGACTCCCTTCTCTACTAAACTGTACCCGCTACTGAGAATGCAGCACCAGGTTCTGTCAGCGTCACCACTTTGTCATAAGACTTCCACCTTGAACCCCGAGAAAGACCTCACCTGATTCTCCCATTTCTCCTTATTAGGCCCTAGCTCGCCCGAATGTCACTAGATGCATAGTTCTTTGTCTTATTTTTTTTCTCCAGCTGATTATGTATTTGTCAGGGAAGTGGATTTATGTCCTACTCATTTGTCTGCCTCTTCCCACTAGATTATAAACTCCACGAAGACATGGATTTTTGTCTCTGTGGTTCACTGTTATACCCCTAACACCCAGAACAGTGCTTCACCCATACTAGACCTCAAAGCATGGCTGTTGAATGAATGAAATGTTATCTTATTAACACACATTGGGGTCAATGTCATCGACAAAATGCTCAGATGATAGTGAACCTGGGGAGATAGAAGACCATAGGTGGGTCAGCTAACCCCTTGCCACCTTGGATTACTCTACGATAGACTAATACTGATCCCACTTCCTTTGTAAGAGTTTGGGGAAGATTCACTGAACCAAGGGGTGTGCAGTCCCAGAGGAGTCAGAAACAGGTCCCCAGGACCAAATGGAGGGGTAAGTTTTGAGCTGGGAAGGGGCACGCTTCGGTCCTCTGAGACTGCAGAGAAGGAAACGAGGGTAAATGCAGGTGGGGACAAGTGAGGATGCAGGTGCTGTGGGCATGGCATCAAAAGGTACTTATTACTACTCCCCAGTTAGTGTTAGAGAACTGTTTGAGAGCAGAGGCCCTCTTTGTTCACTTTTGTCCCCCTAACGCCTGGCACATAGTAGATGCTCAATAAATGTCTGTTGAATGCATACAGGAGAGAATGGGTGGGCTATTGGTCTGGCCTCATACAACAGTTCTCAAACTCTTGTGTCTTTGGCCTTGCTCTTTAGGACCAGCTCCCAACTGGAATTTGAAGGGACCGTGGTAATATTTTGCTACACTCTGGGTGGCCCAGAAGAAATGACTCTCTAGAGAGAAACCTAGATTGGACCACATAGCAGCCCAACAACACCAAAGCCAACCAACCAGCAAGGCCCCCTTCTCAGACCCTCATGCATGGTCCTCTGAACGTTGGGTTCTACCTTTCCTACCTAGAGCTCCTTTTTTCTCATCACCTGCCTATCTCCCCTTGATGGCATAAGCCCAGGTTCAGCAAACTCCACGGGCCAAATCCAACCTGCTGCCTATTTTTGTAAATAACTTTTTCTTGGAACACACCATGCCCATTTATTTACATACTTTCTATGACTGCTTTCAGGTTACAGATGGCCAAACGGAGGAGTTACAGCAGAGGTCCACAAAGCCTAAATATTTGCTATCTGGCTTTTTATAGAAGGCAGTGCTGACTCCTGGTCTAAACCATCCCTGGCATCTTGAAAATATAAGGATTTGGATGATTTGGGCTTAGGCACTACAGTTCTTCTCTAGTACAATTTTTTTCCTTGGATAAAGAGTCCATATTTTGGTAAAGCTTAAAAGTGATTCATAGACTCCTGGAACATTACAAGAAAGACCTTCAAATCCAGCAAGTTCAACCCGATTATTCCTGTACTTTAGAGGTGCTTTAGGCTATAGGACTGGTCTTTTGTATAAGGGGTTGTATGTGGGCATGATCTACAGGTACAAAGACCCCTTTTCCTCCTAATCCCTTCTTGTGCACTTGTCAGTACCCGGAATAAGGCCAACAGGAGATAGAACCTTTCATTCCACCAACAAAATAAGGCTTAAAGTGTATAGTCTTCTGAAAAAGGAGCTAACAACCTAAGCCCTACCCAGGGGGAAACCCTCACTACCACCTTTCTTGAGTAAGGTTTTGATGGGGGCAGGGAGTCAGGCGGCATAGCCAGGCTGGGGGATGGTGCCAGTTGGCTCATGGAAGCTAAGGGCAGATTCTTGTTTCTTCTCAGTTTGGTCTAGACCTGGGCCTGCTTAATAACTACCCATCGGCTTAGAAAAACCCAGGTAGTAGACAGTTGTCCTCATGGATAAGGGGCAATTTAGAAAAGCTCAGTAGCAGAAGACCAATCACCAGTCACCCAGGCGGGAATTTTGGAGCTCTCCTTGCTTCCTCTCTCACGTCACGAGCCATATCTCAAACCACAGCCATTCCCGTTAGTCTTACTTTCCAAACATGTCCTGATTCTTGTGTCTTCTCGTCATCTGGACCATTACCTCCCTCCCTCACCTGAACCGTGCGTGACAGCCCTTCTCACCCCTGTCCCTGCTCTCTCAGTCTCTCTCCATTCAGCAGCGGGAGCCCTCTGCAGGTCATAGGTCATGTTGCTTCCCTGCTCAAAACCCTTTCGTGATTTCCCGTCGCACTTAGAACAAAATCAAAAGCTTCCCCTTGGCTTAGAGGTCCTGCCTAATCTGGCCTCTCACTAATTTTCTGTCTCCTTCCTTCATCTGTCTCCACCATACTCCCCTTCTAATACATCATGCTCATTCCACCCCAGGGCCTTTGCATTTGCTCTCCCCTCTGTCTAGAAAGTTCCCCTTCCCCACGTCTTATTTCCACAGCTTGTCCCCTCTCTTTATTTGGTTCTCTGCTCAAATGTCACCGCCTTAGCACCCCCCAACAGAAAGGATCTGCTTTGTCCTCCATCTCAGGCACACTCTCTCCCTTCCCTTTCCGTATTTTCCTCCATGGCCCTTATCATCACTTGACATCATGTCATACACTTACGTGCTTATTTATTCCTCTCCTGCTAGAGTGGAAGCTCCATGACAGCATGTCTGTTTCTGTTCTTAGCTGTATGCCCAGTGCCTGGCCCAAGCCTTGGCATTACGTCTCATTTTTTTTCCATAATGCTGTCATTTTGAAGGTTTTAAAATACCCTCTCCCTCCCCCCTGCTGAAAGCTCCAGGCATCCCCCTCCCGCCCAAGTTGGACTCCCTGTGGACAAGGCAGGCAGCATCAGAACACCACTTACCCTCCTGTTTCTGTCACCCACACGGCCCTCCCCCTTCTCTGCGCCCCATGTGGCGTCCACGGTCACCACCAAGGATTGTCCCAGCAACGGCAGTAGCTAACATTAGTTGAACACTGACTATGTGCACTTCTAAAATCCTCGTGTGGGTTATTTCATTAGCACAACAACCCAAGAAATAGGTACTAACTTATTGCCATTTTACAGGTGAGGAGCGTGATTCTCGTGCAGACTGTGGCCCAGCTGGTAAGAGACCGAGGCAGGATTAAAAACCAGGCAGTTTGAATCCAGAGCCCATCTTAGTTTTGCCTGTTCAGTCGGGAGTGTGATCATCTGGAGACCAAAGGGATATTTTAGGATCGCCTAATTGGGTTGGTGTTACAGAAGCATCAGAGAAAACAGCATGAGAAGCACTGGGTAATATATAAGACCTATGAATCACTGACCTCTGCCTCTGAAACCAATAAGACATTCTATGTTAATTAATTGAATTTAAATTTAAAAATAAATTAAAAAAAAGAAAAAAGAATGAATTGACACACAAAAAAGAAAAAGAAAAGAGCATGAGAAACTGTACTTTTCTTGATAGGAAGTTATTCTTTGTCTTTTATCTCACTGAAAGGAAAAGAGGGACTCTCAGGTGGGCCCCTCGATTCCATTTGCCCCACATCCTCACACTCAGGCCCATGCGTGCTCACCCTCGCTTTCTTCCCAGAGGAGGGGCCTTTCCCTGTTTAAGGCTGGCCTTTCATTTGGTGCTGGAGTCCATCCACTCCTGGCTTCACATCAGTTATTGCCCCTGTCCCGAGTCTTTGCCCCTGCATGACTCCTCAGCAGCAGATAAACACATGCATGGACCTCTTTGCTCTGAAGAAAATAAATACCCGCTTTATACAGTTCTCCTCCATCTATCACCCTTTCTCCTCAGTCTACAGCCAAGTTCCTAGAAGAGTTTACATGTTTTTTTCTTTTTCAAGTAAACTCTACACCCAACGCGGGGCTTGAACCCATGGTCCTGAGATCAAGAGTTGCGTGCTCCATCGACTGAGGCAGCCAGGTGCCCCAAGTTTAGATTTTTTTTCTGCACCCCTTTTCCTCCTTGCTGTTCATTCTGTAACCCACTGTCCACTCCCATCATGCCGTTGGAACTGTCCAAGACCTCAGGGACCTCTTGGTAGCTAAATGTGATGGACACTTTTCAGTCCTTACTTGACCTACTTCTACTCTTTGAAACTCTTCTCTCGGCTTCTGTGAGTCCACCCCTCTCTGATTTCCGTTCTTTTATCCTGGCTGCTCCTGCCCAGGGCACTTCATGGGTGGCTCTTTTTGGCCCTTCCCTATGTTGGCATTCCCCAAAGCTTCTCTCCTTGACCTGTTACTCCCCACCCCCCCATCCCCATTCTAAACTCTTTTGCTGGCTTATCTCATTCTTTGTTTGGTTCAGTGATCACCAGTGAGCTGATGATTCTCCCAAGTACATATTCTATTCTTTATTCTGGATTTCAGGTCAGAACATCTGAAGGCCTCCTGGTTCACAGGGGCCCTCCCACTCAACACGCTCAAGATGGGACATGGTTCTCCTTTAAGCTCCTTGCTGCTGCTCCTCCGAGAGTGTCCATCCCAGGGAAGCCTCCAGAGCTGTTCAAACCAATTCTTTCCTGTTATTTTCCATATCTCATTTATTCATTGATTTTCTCAATAAATATTTATTGAGCCTTTTTTCTGTGTCAGGCCTTGAGCTAGTTTCTGAAGATTCAGACATGTTCTTTGCTCTCATAGACCTTACTGTCTATCAGAGAAGATAAATTTTAAGTATTCAAATCTATTAATTACTTAGAATTGTGCCAGAAATCATGAAGGGGGGACTGGGAACTTGGGAGGGTCTAGTTCAGTCTGGAGTCCTATTGCTTCTACCTTCTATTTTATTTTTAAAAGATTTTATTTATTTATTTGTCAGAGAGAGAGAGCAGAAGCAGGGGGAGCGGCAGGCAGAGGGAGAAACAGGCTCCCCACTGAGCAACAAGCCTGACGTGGGACTCGATCCCAGGACCCTAGGATCGTGACCTGAGCCAAAGGCCAAACACCTAACCGACTGAGCCACCCAGGCGTCCCTGCTTCTACCTTTTAAATGGTTCCTTCTGACCTGTCTAGACTTCTTCATCTGCTGCTGTGGACCACCCTCCTCCCTTACCTGGATGCCCACAGGAGCCTCCTAGCCCTGCATCCAAGCTCGCCTGCTTCCCAGAGCTTCTCAGGATGCCCTGCATGTTCCCCAGAGAATCCTCCAAAGGCCCTTCATGGCTGGATCTCTGTTTCTCTTTCTAGCCACATCCACACTCTGCTGGCTTATCTCCAGGCTGGAGAGCCCTTCACTTCTAGAGATAAGGAGACTGAGGTTGGCTGCTTTGGCCAGCTTTGCACTGCTGCCTTCCAGAGGCCCGAGTGGTGCTGGGTGACCAGAGAGGCCATGCACAGAGGTCTGGCATTTCTGAGCTCGAAGGGACTTTGGATCACCTACTTTCAGGGATCTCAAGTGGGCTGAGCTCAAGAGTGTGTGCAAATCACTCAGGATCCTTCCTAAATTGCAGGTTCTTGCTGCCCACTCCCTTCTTGGCTTTTCTGGGCGGTTCGGGACCACTGACCCGGTTGTATCCCTCCCAGCCCCCTCATTGCCCCCCGTGAGGCTGCTTCTCTGGCTCTCAGCAGGTGTTTGTGAGAAAGTCGGAGACATAGGCTGGCAGAGCAGCTGATGGCCATGGAAACGTCTGCGGCCCAGCTGTCCCTTTCTGCGTGTCTGGTCTTTGCAGCACTATCTCTGATGGAGAAGATGGGTTAGCATTAATAGTGGAAGAGTGCGAGGACCTGAATTCATTCTGGAAATCTAAGTCTTGGCACAGTAGTAGATGACTTTGTACTTGGTGGGTTGAAATGGGGCCATTATCCTATTACAGCAGCCTTGAATACAGGATGAAGTAGCCTTGGAATGAAACTAAGATGTTCTCCGCTCAAAATGCCCTCGAAATGACGTGGACCCAAAACAGCACATGACCCAACCCATCTGCTCCCTGCAGATGTCCCTGAGTGGCTTTGTCCCCTGCTTCTGCAACACTCCTGCCCAGACTCCTCTTTGATTTGTGGGCCCCACCATCGGATGACCCAGGACTGCTTAAGGACGATAATTTCAGAGCTGACGGCGAGGGACACTCTGTCCCCAAACTACCCCCACTTCCACTCCTGGTAGTCTGTCACTTTCCGAACTCTCACTGTTTCTTGTTGTTTTCTGTCACATTGCAAATGCCCCTTGAGGGAGACATGTCAAAACATTATTAGCCACTAACGTCTTGGTGCAAATCAATTTATTCACTAGTGGGAGCAGCTGCCGTAGATCTAGAATGGAAGCCATTGTCATAGGGTCTTTCGAAATACGGCGAAAGGATTTGCACTGTCCAAAGCCGGATTCTCTGGATACGGGGCCTGGGGTTCCTACGCTCAGTGGAATTTGAGAACCACTGTTTGAGTGGGCCAGGCCTGGGAGGACAGTCTAGGGCACTGAGTCCCCTGGGGATGGAGGTATTATTCTAGTCAAGTAGATGATACTTAAGATAGGAGGGTAGGACAGTGCAGGAGTTCGAGGCTGTCTGCTTCCTAATTATGTGCATGTCCTAATTATGTGACTGTGGCCTGCTTCTCCAGGAATGCCTCCGCGTCAGCATTGATCCATCGCATTGCCCATCTGGGACCCTGTCTGCGGATCACTGCTCTCCTCCTGCAGTTAAGTGCACCTTATCTTTCCATTTAGGTCTACAGACTACCAGCTAGAAGGGGCTGTAGAGAGTATCTAATCCTAGCCTCCTTTTATTTCAAAGACAAGTGAGTCTCAGAGGGGAAGGGACTTGCCCCACATCACCCAGTGGCATTGCTGGGACCAGGACAGGATCTCTTGGCTTTCAATTGCATTTTCTCTCTCTTATATCCCATGATTGTCTTATTGAAGATGGAAATTATTACTTCTTTTCCCTATGATGAAAGCACTCCAGCCTTATAATACAATGTTGGGCATATAATGAACATACAACAAATATTTCAGGGTCGAATTGACTAGGATGTGTCTAAGAGTAAGGAGAGGTCATGGCATGGGGGGTGGGAAACACTGAATTCCCAGATCTCCATGTTGGGCTTGGCTCTACAGCCACTTACCTGTAAGGAAGTGAGATTCTAAAGTTCCAGCTGAAGCATCTTATATTAAAAGGCTACCCTGACCCATATGGTGGCCGGTGGCCGTTCATGGGGCTACTTACATGACTTAAAACAATATAAAATTAAAAATTCAGTTCCTCGTTTGCACTAGCCTAATTTCAAGAGCTCCATAGCCGTATGTGGCTAGGGGCTACCATATGGGACAGAACAGATATAGGCTATTTCTACTGCCACAGAGACTTTAGTTGGACAGCACTAGACTGGACTTTGAGAGAAGATAGGATGGAGGCCAGGGTCCTTATGTCCAGAAGCTTAGAGTTGTGTGAGTTTTTAAGAGCATCTTCAGAGGCATTCAACCCTGTCCTACTAGGGCAGCTCTATCCTGGGAAGAGCTCAGTTGCCACTCTCACCTTCAAAGAGCATTAATGCCTGGGAAATTACAGTTCCAGCCAGGAATTAGTTCTCCTATCTGCTGACCAAGGCCAAAAAGTAAATGGAATCTGTGGGTCTGTTTTTAACTCTGCATTGATCAGAGCATCTGGGTGACCAGCACTTTATAACTCACCTCCATTTCTGCTGTGATTTTCATGTTTGCAAAATGAGTATGTAAGCTCTTTGAGGATGGAATGGTTTTCAGTGCATCTGGTGAGTGTATCATTGGAGGGTTTCTTTTGATGAAGACCTTTAATAATAGCACCAAAAAAACCAGTTAGCCTTCTCTATAGCCCCTTTATGGGGGGTGAACTGAGCCAACATGGGACACAGGGGAAGAGCATATTACTGCCTTCAGATCTTTTGTTTTAAGATTTCCCCATTTCTTTCCTGGACCTCAGCTTCCTTCAACGTTCCCCACTGTTGCAGAATTAATCTTAGCTAATTGTATTTCTCAGGAATTCACTTCTGCCTTTGATGTGAGAGCTGATATTATGTGAGGGCTGGTATTATTCAGCCCAGGAGTTCATATATTTTTGCAGGGTCCTCTTTAAGATTTGGGCACTCTTGGGGATCCAAAGGTGTAAATCTCTAATGGCTAATTTTAGCTCAGTGGTAGGCAGTGGATGGGGGCAAAGTCTTCTTCAGATAACAAAATCACACCATGTAGGTGACTTCTTGCTTTCAAGGCCATGTCTGCCCCACAGTTGGACCTCCTTGCCCTCATGCCTTGAAAGCTCTCTGCATGTCCACACCTGTTCCTGAAAGTGGGGCTTGTGTTTAGGTAGAACTCCAGTTCCAGATTCAGGTGACTCAGGAAGAACCACTTTGCTGCTACCGGCCCAGCCCTGAGTCTTATGGTCCAGGCTGAGATGAAGCCTTGATCTGAGCTTCTGGTTTTGTTCCCCAGTCCGAACTCCTGTGTTCATAACTTGCCTAATACCCAACTCCCTCGAAGATTCTCTCTGTCCCATTTTCCCAGGGATTAGAGCCCTGGGACCTGCTGCTCACCTTTCAATGTCCTATCTATATCCCCTTCCCCCCGTGCATCCTTATAGTCATGTTTCCTGGATGGGGTACACTGTCCTCTCTTTCCACGTGTGCTGAGGCTTCCTGAAGTCTACTGCTTATCCCAGGGTCACCTGACTGATGTCTGCTACTCTCTTAAGTACCCTGTATCTTTCCCACATCTGCCAACCATTCGTTTATTGAATGCTTTTTGGTATGCAAGACTTAATGCTAACGGCAGTTTGTAAGCGTTCTCATCTCAGCCGCCTAGATAGATTGGTTCTATTATTATACCTGTCTGAAAGATGAGGAAGTTGAAGTTCAGAGAGGTTAAGTAACTTCTCTGATTTCCTATAAATAGCAAGTGGCAGGGCTAGGGTTATAATTCAGGTCTGTTTCACTCCAACCTGAGCTCTTTAACACTGGGCTCCCCTGCCTGCACGCTGGCTGTCCTTTCCCACCTGCCACTGAGGTTGTCCCAAGTGCCTGCTCCACCCGGTGGGCACGTGGTGGCCTCTTTTGTCCTGCTCTGTTCAGTAGGATAGTCCTGCTGTCCCTGACTGGACCATGGGACATATATGGTGCAGATGACCATAGTCATGTGAGTCTCCACACACAGCTCAAGGTTCTCTCCATGAGCACTTCTTGGGCACATAATAGGACTCAATAGTTGAATGGATGAACTGGGTGGTAGCATGGAAGCTTGCTTTTCAAGGGATCTCTATACTGCCATCTTACTGTCATGCTGACCTTAATACTCTCCCACAGGGAAAATCTCCCAGTACTAACGTTCATATCTTCCTGGGTCTAAAATGAAACCCATCTTTAATTTGGATTCTTCTTTCTAAATAACCAGGTTACTCAGCTCATTTCGTAGAGATTCTTCTTAGATCCTGCAGTGTGGGTACATGGGGAGAGAGATGTATATGCTCTATTTTAGAACATGCTGAAGATCACATTTTGATAGCCAGGGTGGTAAAAGAGGTGGGCCTAAGCTTGAGCATTTGTCCGTAGCAAAGATATTTCCACTTAACAGAGGCATGAATCATGTGAGAGTCACACGAAAGAAATATCTTCCATTGTGTCGAGGGCTGGCTAAAGGGCAAGAGAAGCATCTAATGAATTTTACTGTGTGTGCCTCTTCACGTGTGGGTGTGTATCTAAATATTGATGTGTGTATGTGTGTGTCATGTATGTGTAGTATGTGCGTGATTGTGTATGTGAGTAGGTGTATATATAGGTATGCATGTATGGTATGTGCGTATGAGCACATTTTTGTGCTCATATGTATGTGGGTATATGTACATGTGTTTGCACATGTGTTTATGTGTATGTGACGGTATGTGTGTGTGTGTGTATATGTGTGGGAAGGGACAATCAGACTGACTGAGATGCAAAAGTGAGCAAATACTGAGGTTAGGCTCCTACTCTGGGAGTTTGAGTGGGTTGGGATGAACTTGGGCTTGTAAGGAGCGTGCAGGCATGTAATGAGTTTATGATGGCTAGAGCTCATTATCCAATGGAAATGATCTTGGGTGAGTTCCATGTGTAGTCAGATAGGAAATAAAGTTGAAATTTAAACGCTGTGGCCATATGCTTATAACATGACATATTTATAACTAAACTGACTTACAGGATCATAGTTACCATGGAATTCAGGGATTTAAGATATAGTAGTCTCATCAAAAAAAGACCTGAATCAGGAGGTTCAAATCTTTTTTTTTTTTTTTTTTTTGCTACTTACTAGCCATGTGATTTTGGGCCAGTCTGTTTTCTCAACCCTGTCATGATAGGGTTAAAATTACCAATCCTAGCCTCTTCCACAGGCCTAGGGCACAAAATTTAAGGGTTGGTATGACATTTAAAGTAAAGAAAATGAGACCGCATGTGTGAAAAAACTCTAGCAGCTGCAAAGCTCTCTACAAAGATAAATTGTTCTATGTCTGGCCTTGGGCTCATTAGTGTTTTCAAAGAGATCACAATTGTTAGCCAGGGCAAGGAGACCATAGTTCTGCATGAAGTTGTCTGGGCGGGTTTCTCTAGGCCACCAAACAGCAGAGAGAGATGAGCAGATCAGCAGTTGTTGTGGGTGTGAGTTGGGGGCGGGGCGGGGGGGGAGGCTCATACTGGCCAGTGGATAAAAGCTTTGTCTACCTCAAAAGACAGACTCTTCGTTCATGAGGAGCTTATGAGCTTGACAAGATAGATACCCGCTTCTGATGTTTTCGAAAACACACAGTGAAACAGATCCGATTTATAATCCTAGTCAATCCTGGAATGAAATGAGTCAAGGAGTCCAAAGCAGTCATCCTGAGCACTCTGAGAAGACACAACTCTATAAGCAGAATTTTGATTGAGGGAGATTTGGTGGCAGGTGAAGCAGCAGGCTTTGGGACTGGGGAAGAAGCCAAGCTATGTCACCGTTTTCAGCTAGGGTAGGAGGGCCTCCTGGCTACTTGGTGGGCTCTACTCAAGGAAAATATATACTTATGGTGGGCAGGGGGCAAGAGAAGATGAAGCTTCTTCACAGGCTAGTTCCCAAGACAGTTGCTCCTCTATTCTTTTATGATTCGTCCTCTTAAGAAGATGGTCTGATGAAGTTCTTTCCTTTTGATTTATTCTAACTCGGATTGTGTACCTGGGAGCTGGGCCAGGTGCCTAAGGCACGAAATGTAAGGAGCCACCCACTCTTATTGTCTCCCTGAATTTTGCATCCCAGGAGGCTCGCTTGCCTCACCATCATCCAGGCCCTGCCTGGAAGACACGTTAAGACCCGTCCACTGGAAGGAGGGCCAGGAGAGCACATTTTCACTTGCCACCATCATTCAGCTCCCTCTCCCCCAGGTCTCCCTAAAGCCTATCATGTTGGCCAGGAATCTTTCTGGGATATGGCCACCTGGGCAAGAACTTCATGCTGGAGGCTTCAGCAGGTGCTGGTGCCTGAAAATATTTTTCAAGAACAAACACTCAGGGAAGGGAGCTGGTGAATGAAAATATTTTCAAAAACAGCCACTCGGGGAAGGGAGAGGAAACACGGTTTTGACAGGGTTTGAATCCAAAGTCCAATTTTACCAGATTACATCCGTGGCTCCAGGCTTTCATTTCCCATTTCCTTGAAGTCCTGAGTGAAGGTGGTGTTGGTAAAGTGGGATAATTGTAGGCTGAGGATGGGACAGAAAAGTCACTGAGAAGAAGAGGGGGTTGAGGCACTGGAATGCTGGGGGGGCCATGGCAGAGGGGTGGCAGCAACTGGCTTGGAAATCTACCAGGTAAGACTTGAGAATCTGCCCATGAGATTGGAATCTCCCTGTTGGACAGAGTGGGCACTGGTAACCTGTTCTTCATGGATGCATGCCATTCCCTCCTTCCTTATGGGGTTAGCATCTTGAAGACAAAGAAGCCATCAACAGCCTTCTCTCCCTTCTCTCCACTCGCACTCTCACTGTCTGGGGAGCTCCCGTGCCCCTCCCTCTACCTCTATGGAACTTTCTCCTCTGCACATCATACTGTCGGGTTTTGGATGGCCTATGCATGACTGAATTCACTTTCGGATCTTAGAAAAATTCAGTCACTGAATCAAACAGATTAAAATACTCCACCAGTGGCATACAGTGTCCCTGAATTTGTTACTTTGCAGTTAAGGAACTTGATCATTTCCACACATACCATTTTACATTGACACAACAGCTCCATACGCTGAGCCATATTATTGTCCCCACCTGATGGATCAGGAAACTGAGGCTCAAAGACACTGTCTGTGCCTAGGGCAGCCGGCTAGTAAGTGCTGAGTTTGGGACCAGAACTCAGCTCTTTGGATTCCTACTCCAGAACTTCTCTACGGACCCTATTGCCTCTCCAGTCAACCCAAGGGTGGATCCTGCAGAGCAATAAGAATGCTTTCCATCAGCTTCCCCCAGAGTTTTCTCCCATCCTGACCATCTTTTGACTTTACCTTTTCTGGAACCCATTCCTCCGGCTCCATCACATCCTCCTTGTCCCCACACGCAATCAGACCCTCACCTGGATGGTTCAGATGGGACACTATTAAGTAGATGGTGAAGTCCAGGAAGGAGCAGTTGCATTTCCATGGGTTTCCACTCAGATACAGGATCTGTAGTGTTAGGAGGTTTTGGAAGGCAGCATTGTCCAAGGTCTGCAAGCCGGTGTTTCTGAGGTCCAGGTACCTTAGAGAGCTGGTGTTGGCAAAGGTGTACTTGTTCAGAGAGAACAGGTGAGGGTTGTTGGAGATGTTCAGCTGCACCAGGTTGCTGAGCATGGAGAAACTGTATGGGGAGATCAAGGTTAGGTTGTTGGAGCTGAGATCAAGGTAGATGAGTTTGAAGACCCCGATGAAGGTATAATCCATCACCTCGCGAATCAGGTTATTCCGACAGTCCAAGTAAACAAGGTCACTGAGGAGTCCTAGATTCATCGCTGGCAAAAAGGTGATGCGGTTATCATTCAAGTATAGCCTCCGAGTGCTCAGGGGTACATCAGGGGGGTACTCGGCTAACTGGATCCCTGTGCAGATCACTTCCTGGGCTTGACACTGACAATTATTTGGACACTTTGACCCCGAGACCAGTCCCATTCCAAAGGAAAAGAGTAACCACCCGGGCCCAGGGCCTGAAGCAAGGGACATAGTAAGAAGCCACAACTACCCTCCTTCCACCTTCCTGCGGGCGCTGTCCCTCTGATCGGAAGGCTGCCGAGGGGCGGGGTGGGGGAGGAGTGGCGCTGGAAAGAACTGTAACACTCTAGCTTTGTGCAAAGCAATTTTCCATTACAGGAGAACTGAGAAGAAGTTGAAACGCGAGGCCCAATGCCCCGCCGCCCGGCTTGGTGGCTCGGCCGCCCGCTCACTCCCAGACTGCTGCTGGAAGCTTGCCCGCTTGGCGGCTTTGAAAGGTCTCACCCTTTCCCTGCGTTTGCAAGTGAAGGGGAGCCAGGGGAGAGCCACATGACAATGAGCTTGCCAGTTGACACCTTTGTGATGTCAGCAGCCTCAGGAGACTGCCTGGCTGAGGGAGGGAGAGTCCTGCCTCTCTCCCCTTCTGGGTGGTGTGGGGGTGTTTTGTGTATCTCGGTAAGCTGGCTGTCCCTGGGGGAATCAGGGCCTGCAGTGTGGGGCTGGGGGGCTGTGCTCGGGTTCGTGTGTGTGTGTGTGTGTGTGTGTGTGTGTGTGTGTGTGTGTGTACCAGGTCCCGAAGAGGTGTAGTGGAGGATTAGGTTAGCTTGGATCCCCTAATCCACAGGCTATAGAGGGACCTTGGAAGTAGCTTCTTTACTGATGAGCAAAGTGACTTGTTTTAAGGTCAGTTCTCCGAGTGGGTCCTTTCCTTTGTAAATGAATTTGGACAGGTGCCAGTTTTTGGTGGTGTTGGGAGAGTATGGGAAAGGGGAGCCTCCTTTGAAATGAGGAAAGGGAATTCCTCTGATAAGGTGGTCCTCTTCAGATTGCTTTCCTAGCCTGCCTACAGCTCTGTCTGCATTTGGAATATATATGTGTGCTAGTATTTTAAAAAGCCTTTAGAGTAAGTATAAGGTACTCCCCTCAACCAAAACCCAAATGTATAAAAAAAATCCGAGTGCAATGATATGAACTATTTCTTACCATTACTATTCTCCTAGACTTTTAAAATAGTGAGTGCCTCTCTAGAGCTCTAGTGGGAGTTTATATTCATTAACTATTTGAGGGATGATGGGGGGGGTCTTTGGAGGGAGGGATAGAGAGTCTGGAAGCTTAAGAGTTAGGATGTATCATTTACTCCATGGAAGAAGGCACATTAGGCAGAAATGAAGAAAAAGCACCTCAGGAATTAAGATTTATATTTGGGGGAAAATGGGATTTGATATAGAACTTAGCTGTGAATATTAATAAAATAATGCAACCTATATTTAGCTTAGCACAGTACCTGGCACCTGGTATGTAATAAATATTTATTGAATGAATGATGCGTGAATGTCTCTGATGGTTTGTTCCCTTTTCTTGCTTCTCTGCCAAGACAGAAATTAATAAACTCAAGTGGATTTGTGGCTGGTTAGCTAATGCTTGATTATGTTTACTTACTCAGCATTCCTAGGGTGACTGGCCGTGAATTAAGATGATGACTTAGGAGTATTTACCAAATTGAAAGTGACCTTATTTAAGTAGAAATTTCAAACACTTAAAATAATGACCCAAAGGGTAGTTGTACTCATTGAAGCAGCATTTTATTGATAGGGGAGCCACCCTTTCCTTATAATTAAACAAAAAAAGTTCCTTGCTAGATCTTAGGTGATTGCCTGGGAGAGAAATGCGGCCCGTGAAGGCTATGGGGGAGGAATTAATTTCCGGAGTGATGGCTTCTCCCGGGTGGGGGGGGAGGGGCCGCGAGTAGGGGGTGTGGCTTGGCGGGGGCGGGGGTGGGGAGGCTGCTTTCCCAGTGGGCTGGGTTTGTCATCTGTTTCCTTCTGGTGAAAGCTGATCACTGGTCTGCCAAAGTTTATGGAGTGATTTTGCCCACTTTCCACCTTTTCTTTTCTCCCTCTTTCTGACTTCTCCTTTCCAGAGGAGCCAGTGTCTCCAGGTTTCCCCATTTAATTTCTAGCCTCCTCGCGGGGCCGAACTTTCTCCAGACAGCAGCCTCTGGCTCAGGCTTAGCTTAGGGCAAGTGTTTGGCCTTAGGAGGACAAGTGCTCTCACTTCGAAAAGCCTCCGACAAATGAAGCACACTAAAAGTTATTGGCGACGCTGGTCAGCTATGTCTCTTCCTGGAACATTGCCATTTTAACAAAGCACCGGGAATAGCTGTCAAGGCACAGCCCTTTTGCCCGGGGTAGCTGTGTGTGTTGTGCTCGCAAGGTCTGCATACCCACAGACTGGTTTCAGCTTTGCCAGGTTAGACCAGATCTCTAAAGTGCGTTCCGCTTTTCGAGACTGAGTACTATTTGCTGAATAGAGAATGAGTGGACTAGACAAGAGAATAGAGAAAAAACTAATGATGTGATGTATGGTGATTAACATAACATAATAAAAAAGAGAGAGAGAATAGAGAATGTAGCCTTTCCCAACTACCTGATCTCAGAACCTTTAAAACAATTTCTCTTCAAGGATCATCTGTGAGACTATTATTTCAGGGTTCCTGCTTTGTAAAGTTCTGAGCTAGGCTGTTTGCCCTTGGCAGAGTTGCTTAACGTCTCTGGGCTTTATTTTTCTCATCTCTATATGGAGGGAGGTGAACTAGAGAATTTCCAGCTCCCCTTAGGACTTCCAAACTCTTATAGAAGTGGAAGGGCTCAGGCACCGCAGGGAGCCACTGGGGGAGGGAGAGAGGAGAGCCTTCCTATTCCTTCTGCTTACACCATGTGGCCCCACTTGGTCAGGTGGCTGCAGAAACAGAATTTGCTCTCCCCAGTGAGCTGCTCATGCAGTTCCGGCAGCAGCTGGGTTGCCCTTAGTGTTTACAGCTGTTTGATGAGCCCACCTCTGCCCTACCTCCACCGGGTTGGGGTGGGGCATCCTTCCATAGTACAGGTGGGTATCAGGTGAGCACACTGTGGAGCACCTGGTTATCAGGTTCAAATTCACTAGCTGGGGGGCTGGTCTGGGCCGGCTCCTATTTTTAACTGTATCTGACAGAGTCACTGCCTTCCCCACTTACCGATCCATTTTGAGGGTCAGTGTGCTTTCCACAGCCTCTCATGACCCAGAAGTCCCTGATGTTAGAAGAGGAAGGGGCAAGGTCAGGTAGAGCAAAGTGCACACGACCTAGGCACTCTGTTTCTGTCGCTCCCAGGGCCTTGATTTCCTTTCTATAAAACAAGGCAGGATGCGCTCTGAGCCACGCCTCCATGTCCCCCCCACAATGTAAAGTTCCATCAAGACCCTGCCTGTGCAGCGGGGGACAGATGCTTGGAGCCTTAGGCCCCAGCACTAGGGACAGAGATTCAGGCTGCCTGAGCCCTGCTCAGGAGATTGGACCCTTACAGAGCGCAGGCCGGGAATGTGACCGTGTTCCCCAGGGATGCCTTTGTTTTCAGGCTTTCTCCACATGATACATTTCTGCAGCATTCATTCTCCAGAGGAACCCAAGGGAAGTCTTGAAATGGCATACCATTTTGGGGGAATTGGATCACATTCTCAGCTTCTAACAAACCTATGTACTCTTGCCCACGGCTAGGCTTCTGTGGACTGGTCATGATGCCTGAAATTCGCATTGTGACTTTGCCTGAGCCCATTGATTTGGGAGGAGAACACAGACTCTCTTTCACCTTGGAAGAGACGACTGTGGTGTTGTAAGAGCTTCAGAAGGAGAAGCCTCCTCACTGAGTGACCTTGGGCAAGCACTTCAGCTTCTATGGACACGTCTCCTTTTTGATAAAATAGGGAATTCGAATCTTGCCTCACCAGGGTTGTTCTAAAGTGATTTAATACAGCACAGCGTCTGCCGTTTACTATACAGCCTGTCAGGCATGTGATCCTCCCAGCAACGTCATGAGTCGTGTGGCTTGACCCCATCTTATAAATGAAGGAAAAGAAACTCTAACAGGTGCCAGTTTGTCCAAGGTCACAGAGCTGATGGGTGATGAAGGTAGGATTTGGCAAAAGTTTTACTCCTGAGGGCACGCTCTCTTAGTTACTAAGCGATACCCCCATCGCAGATGCAAATGCCTCAAAATGCTCATTATTGTTTTTACAGGCTCCATGGAATGAATTGTCCCCTCCTAGGCACTAAATGGTCCATTAACTTCAGGCCAGATCAAACCACCGTTGCTATGTGACCTATTTACACTTTGGGGTTCCTCGCCTTTCAGAAGCCTTCAACGCTTCTCAGCTTTAAAGTCTTACATTCACCTTTGATATTGTTTTGTATAATTTTCTTCCTTTTGCAGGCAAGGAAGCTAAAAGGAAAAACAACTTTCCTAAGCTCACTCAAAGAATGAGTGGCAAAGCCAGCAACCGTTGACTCGTCGATGCCTGAGGTGACTCAGATTCCCTGTGTAGCCACTTCTGTAAGGAGAATTCCTTCCAAGGTAATCTGGAACATGCTATAGCCATTGGCCAGACCACTGGGCATTTCATACTTATCAAAGCCCCAGATGGTGCATAACCACTCTAGTGGAAATGTCTCTATAATCCAGCATGGCTACCCTACCCCCGGTCTGCCCTTGGGAGCAATCTTCGACACTGAAATTCTAAAGCAGTAGAAGCTTTGGTGGTCTCTCAGAATTCGTATCTCTCAGAGGCTCTGGGAGGTTAGGAGGAGGACCGAAGGAAATTGAGTCCTGTCTCTCCTTCAGCATTCTTTGTGGATAGATTTTCAGGAAAATATGTTCTGTGAGAAGTAGAAACTTGGAGCACAAGTGCCTTGGGCATTGGGAGAGGTTTCCCCACTGGGTGCCATGGTGAGGCGCCCATCTTGGCATTTGGCGTAGAAATGGAGGAGACCATTCATCCTGCGAGAGCCTGGTGAGAAGATCTCTAAGTCTCAAAGTGTTCCTAGCATCTTTGAAAGGCTCTTAGTGTTTTGGAAGGGCCGGCTGTCAGAGGGACATGGAGTGATACAGATGTGCCATCGTGATATTCCCAGGCTGAATGGGGGAGACCCAGGGAGCTCCTGGGAAGAAAGCTGACTCGACCATGGGCCTTGCAAGGAGCGTCCATACTTCTCGTCAGAGCCCACGAACCCACTCCCACAGCCGGGTCTTCCCAGCGTTTCACTTCCTGGGCCGACTGAAGAAGTTACGTCTATGGTCTGGCCATGGTCTCAGTGATACCCAGTTGGGGGAAAGCAGATAGCAGAGCGACGGGTTAACATTGTGATAAATGCTTTTGCTCCTGTCGCCAGGCAGACTCTCAGTCTGAGCTCTTCTGCACGAGACTCCCAGTGTCCCAAGTGTCAGGGGCAGGATCACTAACCTGTCACAGGGTGCAAGTAGTCCCCATTTCATGGAGCATGCTATCTACCTTCCTGGAGAGCTTGCTTCAGACAAAGTTCTCTCCACTCCCCAAGCCAGAGAGGATGAAAGGTCAGGAAAATGCCTCTGAGAAAACCCTGGTGCGTGCGTCCTGCTGTGTCATCTGGCCACTCGCCTTCACCCCTGCTCTCCCAGCCTACAGCTGCCACGCTTCTGTGCAGAAACGGGCCACGCTGGGTTCCCTCTGAGAGAGATTCTTTTGCTGTTGCCCTAGTAACAGAATTATTAAACCAAGTTCCAGCCTCGGGAGTATTTGTGCCTGGTGAGGTAATGTCTGTCGCATGCAGCCTTTTCATTCCCACCCCAACCCCCTCGCTTCAGGCCCTCTGTGCCTCACACCTAGACTGATGGGCTTGGCTCCTCCCTGGCCCCAGTACCACCTGCTTCTCCCACCCCCCCCCCCTTCCCGGGGTGGCTCCCAGCTGAGCAACACCCTTTCTCAGGCTCAGAGGCCCCTTGTTGGCCAAACCCCGCATTGGCCTGGCATTCAGAGCCTCCCACCGTGGCCCGTAGCACCTTCCGAAGCCCACGATGCTCCTTTCCCAAAGCCCACAGTGCTCCCTCCCAAAGCCCACAGTGCTCCCTGTGTCTTAGCAGAGCAGGCTGCACCTGCAGGCCGGTGATGGAGTAGATCCCAGAAGAACAAACACGGAGAAGCCACAGGACTTAGGTGGCGACTGGTCGGTGAAGAGGCAATACATACAGGGGAGTGTTTAAGCATCTGGGCTTCGGAATGAGACTGTGTATAAAATTTGAGCTCTCTCACTCAATAGCTGTGTGACTTTGGGCAAGTTTCTTTTTCTTTTCTTTTCTTCTTTTTTTAAGATTTATTTATCTTAGAGAGAGAGAGTGTGCATGAGCCGGGGGAGGAGAAGAGAGAGGAAGCAGTCTCCCTGCTGAGCCGGGCTCAGTCCCACAACCCTGAGACCATGGCCTGAGCCAGAGTCCGCGGCTTAACCGACTGCACCACCTAGGCGCCCCTTGGGCAGGTTTCTTCCCTCAAGTCTCAATTTCCTCAAAGGCAACATGGAGACAATGATGGTACCTTCCTCATAAGGGTTTCTCTGCCCAATTAACGATCTTCTAGAGTGCTTTGCTTAGTACCTGTGCACACAGAATCATAGCAGCCATGTTAGCTGGGATGATGAAGGTGGCTGACAGGCGAAGGGTGACCCTGTGGGAAATGGGGCCCAGAGCGGCTCCTGATTTGGGCGAGTGGGGGGAAATCGTGCAGATAGAGAATCCAGGTGCAGAAGGAACCCGCTGGTGAGAACAGATAATGTTTTCATTTGGGGGTTTATTGAGTTTGAAGTGTCACAGCTCACTTGTATGATTGTCACTGAGTGCCAGGCACTATGCTGGCACATTCCATACATTCTCCCTTATATAATTCCCACAGCAGCCCCCTGAGATGAGGATTATTAACACATGGCAGGGTTTAGCAGCTTGCCCAGTTGTTAAGCAGCAGAGCTGGGATTTGAACCCAGGCCTTTGTGTCTCCGGAGCCTGCACACTTTTTACCACTATATGCATTGCTTCCTAAATATCTTGACTCTGGTTAGGAAGTCAGTCCTTTTGTATGTGCGTGTGCATGTGTGTATTGCACACACATGTGCTTTTAGTGCTAAGATGGTCTTTGGGGGAACATAATGGTTTGCATTGCTTCCTGCCGAGGCAGTGGTCTGCCCCCTCACCTGGGGTCCCTGTGTGGAAATTTGGCCCCCAGATTTGGGGACTTCTTTTATGACACATGCTCTCCTGAGCTTGTGCTCCGAGTCAGTGGCTCAGTGCTCACCTCTCCCCTGGTCTTATTCCCAGTTTCCCCCCACATGGTGTTCTTGGTCTTGAAAGTGCATTAACATCTCTGAACCTCACTTTCCTCTTTTGAACAACTTAAGCAGTTATGGAATTGCAGGAAGCATCAAAAAAGATAGATGTTTCTTGAGGAGAGGGGCTGTTTCTGATTTCTCAACATTCCCAGGGCCTGGGCCAGAGCTGGGCATAGACCAGCTGACCTCTGAACGAATACATGACCAACTGACTGCATAGGCTGTTATATATGGTCCTGGGTCCACCCCTTTTGTTTGATCCTACTGAGATTGCTTCCTTTTCCACTTACTGCTGTCCAGGATGGTTACCCCAGTTTTTGTGCTTTGGGGATGACTCTGTTTAAACTTTTGGTGTCAGCTAAACCACAGTGGCAGACTTGGGTTACCCAATTGGGTTACTGGTGCTGGGTATTGGGTGTGTGCCCATATATGTGGTGGGGGATGGGGAGGTGGTGGGAGGTGGCAGGTGTGGAGGGACAAGGGAGTAGACTGGATCATATTTCCTCCAGAGACTTTGTAATGGGGAAGGTGCTCTGAGAACCTGAGGGACATGAATTTACATGCCGTAAATGGAACCCATGCTGTGGTTGAATCTTAAAGACCAATGTGATGGTATCAGGAGGTGAGGACTTTGGGAGGTGATTAGGTCATGAGGGTAAAGGCTAACAAATGGGATTAATGCCTCATCACGGAGGCCTCAGAGAGCTCCCAACCCCTTCTGCCCTGTGAGGATACAAGAAGTTCGAGACTTGGAAAAGGGCCCTCACTCAACTATCCAGCAGCTTGATCTTGGACTTCCAGCTCCCAGACTGTGAGAAATAAATTTCTATTGTTTATAAGACACCTGGGCTGTGGCATTGTACAGCGGGGTACAATGAGTTGGCTTGTAACAGGAATATTCTGTTCTTTTAATAACAATGCTTCAACATGGTGACTTCAAAAATATTTTTCCCCCTATCATTCCATGTAGTGACACTTTCAGTAACCTGCATCTGGATTTTGCTGCTGTTTAATTAAGACTTCACCCTCTAAAAATGCACATTTAATACTCAGAGTAAACCCTTGACTTGTTTCCTCTGAAGATAAACAGGTGAGATAGCTTCTTGAACTCCGAATTCTGAGATAATTAAGATTAGTTGCCATAGAGAGAGAGAGAGAGAGAGACAGAAATGCATTAAAATGTATCATACCTTCCATGTTTAGGAAATTCATTTTGTTAAATATTCAGGGCCATAAAATCTACCCAGACCCAGATACCTATTAATCTGCTGGCCATACAGCATCCAGAGTGATCTTTCCTTGTCAGGAGAGGCTTCTAATTGCTCCGCTCCTCTGCTCAGAAACTTTTAATGGCTCACCATTGTCCTGTGTACCGATGGTGCTCAAGACCCTCAGGATCTGACCCAACTTCCCTTCCCCAGCTCATATGCTACCATCTACCCACGTAGGTGCTGGCTGGCGCCTGCTGGCATCTGCGGTGGGCCAAGCCTCTCTACATTATTTACCCTTTGGATTCTCTTTCTTGTCCTCTTGTGGCTTTGTGAGCTTCTGCTCACTCTTCTGGACCCAGCTCAAATTACACATCCCGTTTAAATGCTGGGCCTCTTTGGATTCTTCCAGACAGAATAATCCTAGGCTTTCTTGGACTTTGCACTTTTATGACAATTCTCATTATAATGCACCACAATTATACATTCTCCCCAGTAGACTGAGAGCGCCTTGGGACCCAGGGACCCACTCATTGTATGAATACGTACAATGCCTTATATGAATACGCATATTCATATAATATCTAGCACATAGTAGGTCCTGAATCACTCTTGTTGGAGCAAATTAAATGAACGGCATTACACTGTCAGTTAAAAGTATGTATTATAAAGTATGATATTATAAAGATTTCTTCAGGGAACGAATGATCCGGCCCAGTGTTGTCTGTGGTGCGCCATATAAAAGCCCCACAGTGTTTTGTTGATGGGGGGTTGTCTTTGTACACCTGGCTGCAGGAGCGTGAAGCTAATCTAGAGCTCACTGCTACCCCTTTGGTTAAGTAGTAGAAAGGTCAAAGTTAGAGGCCACAAAATAATTCCTTCTTTCATGATGCCTATAACAACCTGTGGACACTCTAGATACTCAGTGATGGGAGGCTTATCATTTGATGGTTAAAGTGTGAACTGTGGAGTGAGGTGGACGTGACTCTGAGCTGCATGAATGGCAACTTCCCGACCTTGTCTTCATTTTTGTGATGTGAAAAATGGAGATAATCATATTATATTCCTAAAGTGGCTTTGAGCGTAAATGAAATGTTCAGGCCACACAAACGGGTCCTCAGCACCCAGGAAAGTATTTAACAAAAGGTAGTAGATATTATTTTTGTGTGGTTTTGTAATCGTTCTGGCTTATGAATAGAATGTATAACAGCAATGCAAAATGATGCACTAAGTTTCCCTCAAGAAATAGCAAATGCGGTAATCATTACTGATTTTTTTTTTAAAGATTCCACTTATTTATCAGAAAGAGAGAGTGCGCGCAGAAGCAGGGGGAGCAGCAGGCAGAGGGAGAAGCAGACTCCCCATTGAGCAGGGAACCCAATGTGGGGCTTGATCCCAGGACCCCAGGATCATGCCCTGAGCCAAAGGCAGATGCTTAACCGACTGAGCCACCCAGGCGCCCCATCATTACTGATTTGCTGGCGAGTTACAATATGGTTTGTTATTAGTAGCTGTTCGAGTACTGTCAGGGGCTAGAGCCAGTCCCAGAAGATTCCAAAAGAGCTGCTTAACTAAGGTCATCCGAGGGAAGCCACTCGGATACCTGTGGTTCTGAGTCCAGCAAGACCAGCAGACGAGGTTCCTGGACCAAACAGTGCGCGGATGTGTTTGATGAGGCTGGGACACAGCTGCGTGGAGACGGACCTTCGGCACAACCACACAAAGGGCACGCAGGGCAGGTAATCTCTCTGTTTGTAACGCCAGATTGTAGGAGCCCATCGCCTCCTGTCCTGCATAGGAAACCCCGGAAGAGGAGCTTTCTTGAGACATTACATGGAGGCTACATCGGCAGCCGCCTCTCGATTCTCTTTCTATCAGACCTGTGACTCCCAAAGCTTAGCATTCATTTTGACTATAAGAGTGTAAGTATGTAATCTCTGATGCATACATTTATTAAAAATGGAATCTCCTGTCCTTGGTGTTTTCTTAAGGATTCCTCCCTCTGATAATGCATCACCAAAGCAAAGAGTTGCTTTATTTAATGTACTCTGCTTTTATGATACGTCGTTTTCTTTTTCTTCTTTAAAGGAAAGAGGTTTCTGCAATCAATTTACAGTACATGGGATTGGGAGCATGGGAAGGAAATAATGGGTGTGGAAGTCCGTGAAAGAGGCTGAGGTCTGAGATGACTAGGGTGTTCCTGAAGGTTCCAAGAATGCCCAGGGGCTGGCCCCCAGCCCTCATAAAATCCACGAGAGACCAGTGCCCCATCTGAACCTCCAGGAGCTGCTCCATTGTGAACTCATTCTCCTCCTCCCTCCTCTTCAGCGCCTCTGAAAACCATGAGTAGAGCTGAGGGACGGGCTAACTGAGGGGCCCTTGGATGGAGATCTAGCTGGAAAGAGTCTGGAACCAGGAATGTAGGGACCTGAAGTTTAGTCCTGGTGCTTTCTTAAACTCCCTGTGCAACCTTGGACAAGCCCTTCACTCTCTAGTCTTCTGTTTCACCATCTGTGAATCAAGGGAGCTATGTCTTTGGGTCTCGGGTGCCGTGGAGCCAGGCCAGGGACAAGCAGTGGGGCGGGAAACAGCCCCTTCATCTCCTACCGAAAGGCACATGTCAGCTGTCCTTTATGAACACCTCATCCAAGGCAATGATGCATGATTCTGAGACTGGTGTAATCTGGAACTGGCAGCCTGGAGGTCTGGGATAGCCAGGAGTCACTGGGAGCGCAGGGAAGCTATAACTTGGAAGCTCTTTGCTTCCTTGGGAGGGGAGTGGGGGGGGGGGTCCTTCCTCAGGAAGCCACCATCCCGGGAGCACGTCAGAATAGTATATTTGTATGAAGTCAGACTCTGGTCTTTGGTCTTGGTGGTAAGGAATCTCCACCCCCCCCCCAAAACAAAACAAAAACAATACTCAGAGGATGTGGTGGTCTTTATTCAGAGAAATCAAGGTGAACTGAACAAATCTCAGGACCCTGGTAGAGCAAGAGGGTAAGTTGGGGAATTTTATCAATAAGCAAAATGGGTCCACCTTTGCTCCCTTCGTGGTCCGGTCGCTCGCTCGGGGGCCCGGGCTGAGACCCCCCGCTTCACTGGGACCCCCGCCTTCGCTCAACTCTCGCTTGGGACCATGACCTCTGAGGTGGTGTGGCACCTGCTCTATCAGTCTCACATGCCAACAAAAACAACTTGTATGTCCTCACAAGTATCTGATGATGAACAGAAACAAACAAAGGAAGATATTCATTCTTTAACTATGTCTGGCCATGTTGGTTTTGAGAGTTTGCCTGATCAGCTGGTCAACAGATCCATTCAGCAAGACTTCTGTTTTAATATTCTCTGTGTGGGGGAGACTGGAATTAGAAAATCAACGCTGATTGACGCATTGTTTAATACTAATTTTGAAGACCATGGATCCTCACATTTTTACCCACATGTTAGACTTAGAGCCCAGACATATGAACTCCATGAAAGTAATGTTCGATTGAAATTGACCATTGTGAATACAGTAGGATTTGGTGACCAAATAAACAAAGAAGAGAGCTACCAATCGATAGTTGACTACATAGATGCTCAGTTTGAGGTCTGTCTCCAAGAGGAGCTGAAGATCAAGTGCTCTCTCTTTAACTACCATGATTCTCGCATCCACGTGTGCCTTTACTTCATCTCCCCTACAGGTCACTCTCTGAAGCCACTGGATCTCTTAACAATGAAGAGCCTTGACAGCAAGGTGAACATTATACCAGTGATTGCCAAAGCAGATGCAATTTCTAAAGCTGAATTACAGAAGTTTAAGATCAAGCTCATGAGTGAATTGGTTAGCAACGGTGTTCAGATATACCAGTTTCCAACAGACGATGAAACTATTGCTAAAATCAATGCTTCAATGAATGGACATTTGCCGTTTGCTGTTGTAGGAAGTATGGATGAGGTAAAAGTCGGAAATAAGATGGTCAAAGCTCGCCAGTACCCTTGGGGTGTTGTTCAAGTGGAAAATGAAAACCACTGTGACTTTGTAAAGCCCCGGGAAATGCTCATTTGTACAAACATGGAAGATCTGCGAGAACAGACCCACACTAGGCATTATGAACTTTACAGGCATTGCAAACTGGAGGAAATGGGCTTTACAGATGTGAGCCCAGAGAATAAGCCACTCAGTCTTCAAGAGACCTATGAAGCCAAAAGACATGAATTTTATGGTGAACGTCAGAGGAAGGAAGAAGAAATGAAGGAGATGTTTGTGCAGCGAGTAAAGGAGAAACAAGCCATATTGAAAGAAGCTGAAAGAGAGCTGCAGGCCAAATTTGAACACCTTAAAAGAGTTCATCAAGAAGAGAGAATGAAGCTTGAAGAGAAGAGAAGACTCTTGGAAGAAGAAATAATTGCTTTCTCAAAAAAGAAAGCTACCTCAGAGATATACCAGAACCAGTCCTACATGGCATCGGGCAGCAACCTAAAGAAGGACAAGGACCATAAGAACTCCAATTTTATGTAAAGCAAAGGTTCCAGATCACAGAAGGTCATCACAAGCAAAAATTATTAAAATGTTAGAAGTATGCTTTGATTTTCTTGCTGTTTTTATTTGCTGTATCATTTATTCTATATCTGGCAAATGGCTGTAGTTACTGCCATTTATGGAAAAATATTTTTAAGTATAAGGTTAATACATAAACCACAGTGGGTGATATCACTTTTATATTCACTGTTGTTAGAAGTTTTCAAGTTGCTGGTTTGTGATGAATCTAAATCATTTCTCCTGCTGCCCAGTTATTGTCACTTACGTGCATTGTACCACAGAGCAAAGTGTCAGTGCCATTGAAAATACAGAAGTCATTCATTATATGGCTATCTGATTGCATTTATATTCCAAGATGAACTCCTTTTTTGTACATACTAAAGGTAAATTTTGGGAAATATGTTTTAAAATGTATTATGTACCTGAAGCTCTAACCTCTTTAATAGTTTCATAGAACTTTTTAATTTTTGATACCCATTATCCAATTGGTAACATGATCCTAAGCTTTTGTATCAAATTATGTAACATGGCCTTCCACAGTTCAGTGTGCCTTATTGTGGTTGATGTATTGTTGTGATGAAACAAGATGTGTGTAAAAGTAAAAACATCTAGGTATAAATCCATTTTCTAGTGATGAGCACCTTTGAACCTGGGGTATCGCCACTCTATTTCATTAGAATGTTTTACATACTTGTTGTTTAAAACTCTGTTTTCCAGGGGAAAAATCATAACGTAGAATCATCTTATTAAAAATATTTCTTAAAAAAATTTAAAAAAATAAGCAAAATGGGTCCAGTTAGAATGACACAAGTGACAAGACAAAGGGATTTCTTTTTTTTAATTGAAAAGTTAGTTCATGCCCCTGGGGAATAACTCAAAACAGTTCAAAAAATTATCACTGAAGAATACATTTCTCTCCTACTCTCACTCTTTGGTCTCCATTCATAGAGGCAACCACCTTCTACAATTTGTGGATCCTTACAGAAGTATTCTAGAGGCCATCTGCACATTGCTTCTTTATGTAACAATATACTTGAAGATTGTCCTATAACAGCTTGTATATTCATTAATCATTTCAACAAATATTTGAGTGCCGAGCGAGGGCCAGTTACTGTTTAGGCTTTGAGAATACAACAGTAGAAAAGCAAGATCTCATCCCTCAACATTTTAGGGACAATACCAGAAAATGAACAACTAAATGATGATTATGTAATGTGATAAATGTTGTGAAGAAAAATTGAAAAAGTCTGGGAATAGAAGTGATGGGGCTTTTTTATCTATCTACTTATTTAATTTTTTATTTTAATTCCAGTATATTTATTTTTTATTTTATTTTTAATTTTTAAAAAAATTTTATTTATTTTTTGACAGAGAAAGAGACAGCGAGAGAGGGAACACAAGCAGGGGGAGTGGGAGAGGGAGAAGCAGGCTTCCCGCAGAGCAGGGAGCCTGACCTGAGCAGAAGAAGGCAGACACTTAAGTGAGTGAGCCACCCAGGCGCCCCCCTATTTTTTATTTTTTGAAGATTTTATATGGATAATGTTTATTTTTTATTAAGTTTTTAATTTTAATGCCAGTATAGTTAATATACAGTATTATATTAGTTTCAGGTGTACAATACTTCAGCATTTCCATACGTTACTCTGTGCTCATGATGGTAAGTGTACTCTTTAATCCCCATCACCCGTGTCACCCATCCCCCCACCCACCTTCCTTCTGGTAACCAGCAGCTTGTTCTCTATAGTTAAGAGTCTGTTCTCGGTTTTCTTGGTTTGTCTCTTTTTTTCTCCCTTTGTTCATTTGTTTTGTTTCTTAAATTCCACATATGAGTGAAATCATATGATATTTGTCTTTCTCTGACTTATTTCACTTAGCATTATACTCTCTAGCTTCATTCAGGTCGTTGTAAATGGCAAAGTTTCATTCTTTTTCATGGCTAAATAATATTCCATTGTATACATATGCCACATCTTCTTTATCCATTCATCAATCGATGGACACTTAGGCTGCTCCTGTAATTTGGCTATTATAGATAATGTTGCTATAAACATAGGGGTGCATGTATCCCTTTGAATCAGTGTTTTTGTATTTTGGCTAAAAGAATCACACCCACTAGTGTGATCACTGGATTGTAAGGTAGTTCTATTTTTAATTTTTTGAGGAACCTCCAGACCATTTTCTACAGTGGCTGCACCAGTTTGCATTCCCACCAACAGTGCACGAGTGTTCCTTTTTCTCCACATCCTCACCAACATTTGTTGTTTCTTGTGTTTTTGATTTTAGCCATTCTGACAGGTGTGAGGTGATATCTCATTGTAGTTTTGATTTGCATTTCCCTGATGATGAGTGATGTTGAGGATCTTTTCATATGTCTGTTGGCCATCTGTTTTCTTTGGAAAAATGTTCATGTCTTCTGCCCATTTTTTTAATTGGATTATTTGTCTTTGGTTTGATATATAAATTCTTTATATATTTTGAATACTAACTCTTTATCAGATATGTCATTTGCAAATATCTTCTCCCATTCCGTAGGTTGTCTTTGCTGTGCAGAAGCTTTTTATTTTGATATAGTCCCAATAGTTTATTTTTGTTTTTATTTCCCCTGACTCAGGAGACATATCTAGAAAAAAGTTGCTATGGCCGATGTGCTCTCTTCTAGGATTTTCATGGTTTCAGATCTTACATTTAGATCTTTCATCCATTTTGAATTTCTTTTTGTGTATGGTGTAGGAAAGTGGTTCAGTTTCATTCTTTTGCATGTAATTTTCCGTTTCCCCAACAACATTTTTTGAGGAGACCATCCTTTTCCCTTTGCATATTTTTGCCTCTTTTGTTGAAGATTAATTAAGCATGTAATCATGAATTTATTTCTGGGGTCTCTGTTTTGTTCCATTGATCTATGTGTCTATTTTTTGTGCCAGTACCATACCTTTTTGATTACTGCAGCTTTGTAGTATAACTTGAAACCTGGGATTGTGATGCCTCCAGTTTTGTTCTTCTTTTTCGAGATTGCTTTGGCTATTTGAGTTTTTTTGTGGTTCCATACAAATTTTAAGATCCTTTGTTCCAGTTTTGTGAAAAATATGGTTGGTATTTTGATAGGGATTGCATTAAATCTATAGTTTGCTTTGGATAGTTTTGGACATTTTAACAATATTTGTTCTTCCAATCCATGAGCATGGAATATCTTTCCATTTTGTTGTGTCATCTCCAATTTCTTTCATCAGTATTTTATAGTTCTCAGAGTACAGGTCTTTCACCTCCTTGGTTAAGTTTATTCCTAAGTATTTTATTATTTCTGGTGAAATTGTAAATGGGATTGCTTTCTTAATTTCTCTTTCTATTGCTTAGTGTATAGAAATGCAGTGGATTTCTGTACATTGATTTAGGATCCTGATGGGGGTTCTTTTAGGTAAGTTGGCCAAGGAAGGCCAGCCTGTGAAGATGACATAAAGGAGAAGAAGAGTGGGAGCATGGACAGAGATTCCAGGGTGAGGGGACATGCCTGGCTGTTAGAGGAACGGGAAGGTGTGGCTGGGGGAAAATGAGGTGTGGTTGCAGAGGAAGTCACAGAGGCAGGCCGGGGACATGGCCCACAGGCCCTGAGGCTGTGGTGAGGAATTTGGCTTTTATTCTAAGTGACACATGAAGCTATTAATGGTTTGGGCAGTGGGATAATAGCTGATGGATGTTTTACAAAGATCCTTCTAGCTGTTGTGAGGTGAACAGATTGTCAAGGGGCAAGAGTGGAATTGAGGGTGACCAGGTGACCAGGTGGATGTGGCCATAATCAGGAAGCAGGTGACAGTGGCTTGGTCTAGTTGATTTATATTTGGGGAATAGAACCTACCGAATGTGGGGTGTGAGATAAAGGAAACAAAGTGATTCCAAGATTTTTGTTCTGAATGAGTGAATGTTTTGCATTTACTAAAATGAGGAGCCATGGGGATGGAGGGGCTAGTGTGGTGATTGCTATTTTCTGGCTCAGCTGTGTTAAACTCAGGATACTTATTTCATGTCCTAATGCCAACATTTAGAAGGCAATAGGATGTATGAATCTGGAGGGCATGGCTTAGGTTAGCACTGGAGATAAGAAATTTGGGTGTCATCAGATGATATTTTAACCCCTGGGCCCTAAGGAGCATCAGAGATTGGATGCAGAGAGAGAATATAGGGAGAAGGCCAGGACCAATTCCAGGGTCCCTCTAACATTTAGAGGTTGGGAAGACGAGGAAGGGCCAGTAAAGGAGACTGAGATGGGACAGCCAGGGAGGAAGGAGAAAAATGTAAGAATGTGGGATCCTGGAAGCTGAGCGAGTGTCGAAAATGTGGGAGCCCCTCTCCCCACCTGCTGCTGCTTCTTTCCAATGCAGTTGTTATGAGAGGCAAATCGGAAAGTTCTCTTAAACCTGGAAGGAAGCAAAGACCTCGGAAAGCAAACCCAAAGCAGTGTTCTGTATGGATGTGTGTAATTTAAAGCTTTGTTTTGTTCTGAAAGTAATGTCCTACCTCAAATGTCTCTAAGTAAACCATGAGTATATTACAGCCATCATTCTGGGAAGATGTGTGGTGATGAGACTGAGAATGATTAAGGAAAACGGAAATCCTTTGATAGTCCTCAATTTATCTTATTTTTTAAAAGATTTATTTATTTGAGAGAGAGAGAGAGAGAGAGAGAGAGAGAGTGTGTAGGGGCAGGGGGAGAGAATTCTCAGGCAGACTCCCCAGCTGAGCGGGGCTCAATCCCACAACCCATGAGATCATGACCTGAACCCAAACCAAGAGTTGGGACACTTAACCAACTGAGCCACCCAGATGCCCCAGTCCTCATTTTAAAATAAAAACCCTGTTTTTCTGTGTATAAAATATTTTTTTCATGATTATGATGCTTTTGGCAAAAACATGGAAAATACAGAAAAGTATGAAGAAGAAAGCAAAAGTAATGCATAGTTCCATAACCACTATTAACTTTTGGGTGAGCTTCCAGTCTTTTTTCTATGAAGGTTTGGCCATGGGTCGCTCGAATGTCCCTTCACTAGAGAGCTGGTGAGCAACTTTGGAACTGGCCTTGGCATTTGAACCAAAGTCCCATTTTCTAGAGCAGGCCCCAGCTGGTGCCTGAGCAAGACTGTGCTGCAACAGCTGGATTATTTTTCAGGCAATCTCTCCTCAGATGGCTGTTGCCTTTTTATTTGGCTTTGGGACATATGAAATATCTACATTTTTATGTAGATGGATGGAATAATTTTTTCCTTTTTTGACTTCTTCCAGAGTTTTTATGCCTGAAAAATCTTTCTTTGTCCAGAGATCAGGCAAATCTTCAACTACATTTTCTCCTTTTGTTAACAGTTTTATTTTTTAAGTCTTTAATCTCTCCGAAATCCATTTTGTCTTATGGTGTCAGGTGAAGGATCTAGATAGAGCTCTTCTTAAGTGGATTTCCTAGCAACACTTATTGCTTGACCACAGGCAAGTTACTTCACCTGCTTTAGTGTCCATTTCCTTATTCAGAGAGGATCAAGGAAGTCCTACTTCATGGGGTTAGGTTGAAGAAAAAACAGGTCATGGATATGAAAGCATTTTTTAAGAAAAGATTTTATTCATTTATTTGACAGAGAGAGACACAGAGAGAGAGGGAATACAAGCAGGGGAAGTGGGAGAGGGAGAAGCAGGCTTCCCGCCCAGCAGGGAGCCTGATGCGGGGCTCGATCCCAGGACCCTGGGACCATGACATGAGCTGAAGGCAGATGCTTAACAACTGAGCCACCCAGGTGCCCTGGATATGACAGCATTTTATAAATGCTCTAGAAATGTTGGTCTTTGCAGTTGTAATTATGTGAGAAAATCAGGTGTGATTCCTTGTTTGGTGTAGTCTTGTCCCAGTCCACTAATGAGAACAACCCCAACAGGGCTGGCCCCTGAGATCCCAACAAACCCAAGGGTATTGGGCCCACAGAGGGGTTTTAGAGGTTTAGGATGCCACGGAGGAATTCAAATGTAGGCTATTCATAGTAAGTACAGTTCAAGGGTGCATATGTTTACCGGTGAGGAGCAAAGGAGAATTCAGAGTCTGTATTGGGGTGGGGGTGGTGATCTGTCAGGGAAAGTGGCCAAAGCCTTTCATGAGCAGACAGGATCTGATGAGGGGAAGCATTTAATTATTCGTCTCTGAAGTCCTAAAGGACCACAGAGTGGGTGGGATTTCAGGAATGATGGGAGACACATGGCCTGGCATGGGAAGAGGGAGGTTTTTCCAGGCATGCTGTGCTGTTTTGGAGCTGGCTCGGGGGCTGGTCAGAGTCAGGCTAAGAAGGGTGAGTTGGACTGTGCTGTCTTGGTGTGGCCACAATTTCAACTCTTCCTTTAGACAAGAAGAGAGATGTCTTATTTCTCATCAGAGAGAGATGCAAAAGATGTTTGCTAGCAGATAGAGCCAACTCTTAGCCACTGAGGAGAGAATAGCTGAAGATCTAACATTATACAGAAGGCTCTCAAAATTTAACCCTTTCACCTCCAAATTATTGTTTTCTTCTTTCCTCTCTTTTTAAATCTACAAGCATGTTTAAAATGTGTTTAATGAGGGAAGTCTACAGGAGGTCTGGAGTCTGATGGAACCCTTAAAAGAATACTGTCCCTAGGAAATGGTAGAAGAGAGGGAAGTGTGAAAGAAGGAAAAGAAGACGAAAAATACGTTCTTCAAAGTTAGGAATTCTGTCTCCTTCATTTTTGATTTAGGGAGTTTAGTACAGAGAGCGGGACGCGGTGGGTGTGGTATACGTACTGGCTGGTTGAGTTAGGGAGGGCACAGACTAGAGAAATATCCTTTGGTTAACCAAGAGTTAACATGGTGTTCTTGAAGAGTAATTGGTGGTGTCTGAGTTATGGTAACACTGCACATTCCCCACTAAGTGCACATTTCCTGTGCAGGACATGGATTTGTTGGGGCCTTTTCAAAGTAGGTGTCTTAGGCGGTTCGTTTTATTGGGGGGCAAATCAAGATAATTTGGTCTGGCTTTGGAACCTAATTTCCCATTATTCCTCATCACAGGGACTTCATCCTAGCCGGGCATGTCTACTCATTTATTCCCCAAATCTGAATGGACTGCACAGATCCTGCCTCCATACCTTTGTGTATGCTGTTCCTTGCAAAGGCTGCACCCTCTCCTCTCGCCTCTCCTGAGATCCCGCTCTCCTCCAACACCCAAATCTAGCTTCTTTTGGAAAGCTGTCTCAAAACCCTCCTTTCCCTGCACTTTCCCCCTCTCTGAATTTCTCCCCTTGCTGTTACGCTGTTACTGTGTATGTAATTTATTTGCACTCATAGACTCTGATGGAAAGTTAGTGTTTTATATGCATATATTTAAATCTCCAACTAGATAGGGGTGCCTGGGTGGCTCAGTTGGTTAAGTGTCCGACTCTTTTTTTTTTTAAGATGTATTCATTTCTTTGAGAGAGAGAGAGAGAAAGAGAGCTTGTGATCACACGAGTTGGGGGAGGGACGGAGGGAGAGGGGGAGAGAGAGTCCTCATGCAGACTCCCTGCTGAGCACAGAGCCCGACATGGGGCTCGACCCCAGGACCCCGAGATCATGACTTGAACTGAAATCAAGATTCAGACACCTAACCAACTGAGCCACCCAGGAACCTCAATTGTTCAACTCTTGATTTCAGCTCAGGTCATGACCTGAGGGTGGTGAGATCGAGCCCCATGTCAGGCTCCGGGCTGGACATGGAGCCTGCTTAAGATTCTCTCTCTCCCTTTTCTTCTGCCCCTCCCATCCCCCCCTCAAAAAAAAATAAATTTCCAACTAGATAGTATATTTCTTATTGTCTGAGACCTAGTTTTATATTTCCTTATCAGCCCCCCTCGCCCCCCACCATAGTGCTTTGTATAAATCTGGCCCCAGACCAGGTACCCAAAAGCTATTTGATAATTTGATGATTTCAGAAGATTCCATGATGCTCATCTCCAGGTAAATTGTCTTTGTGATGCTAACAAGGCAGCAACAAAAGCAGTCTTTGATTGAGCTTCAGCACATTGAGCATACCATCAAGGGGAAGAAAATAGTTGCTGTGAGGGTATGTAAGCAACTGGTCAGTATTCCTCCTTCCGAATTCTACTGGCAAGTCTGGCTCCACGGATGAAAGGCAATCGAGGCATGACCCTGTCCTCTGTGTGCAGGCCGAGTGTGGGAGACAATAAGGACACCAATGACTATAAGACCACGTGGTAAATATGATAGGGGTATATAAAGAGGGTTATAGGAGTCCAGAGAGAGGGCATCAAAATGAGGCTTGGGTAGGTGATCAGGGAGAATTTCCTGCAGGATGCAGTGCTTGACCTAAATTTAGACATGGAAGAGTGGAATGAAGAGATTTTGTTCACCATCAGAGTCCAAGTCAGGAAAGGGTGTGTGGGGAAATGTAAAAAGAGAACTTTTCTAAGATAAAGTTATTTTACAAAGAAGCAGCATTGGGAAATCAAGGGAATTTAATTACAACTGCCTCACGAGCAGGATTTGAAAAGGAGTGGGAGGCTCATGGAAACCTTAATTGCTGAGAAAAGTTAAGAGGAGAAATATGACAGAAGTAATAGGTCTGTATGTATGTCATGTCTGATTTGTCATTTTTCTAGACAGGTACTCTGCCTCCTGCCTTCTTCTAGGTTAGAGAAAAAAAGATCCTTCAGCTGCTAAGGTGAAGATACCATTTAGGATGCAGAAATGGGACTTGGAAGTACTCCTGATTCCTTTTAGGGAAGAAAAGGTCCATCTCAGGTTACCTCATTGCTAAGAAGAATAATAAGCATTTGTTCAATGATAATTATGTGTGAGGTGCCTGAAAGAACCCCGAATCAGGCTAAATAATTTCTTCCTGCCTTTAGAAAATAAAAAACAGCTTGCTTGATTTCTCTTCCAATTTATTCTTGTGGTTTTCCATTCCTTTGGAAATCCAGGAGGATACTTATTTTATGAGCTTTTGAAGATCAGCCCTTCCATATTCAGAGGGTGTCCTTGTATGCATTAAGCTGGGTCTTTAAGATTGATGCAGTATGCAGGCAAATGTGATGAATGATACGGCATTAGCAACTTTTAGTTTGTAAAGTGGCTGCATGTTGAAGGCATCTGGAAAAATTGTAAATCCTAGCACGACCAGAGCATAAGTGACAGATGTCCCTCTAGAGAGAGGGAAGGATGTAAGGACGTTCCAGCATAGAGGAGCTAGAGGAGACAAGTCTATTGGTACACAAAAAAGAGAATCATTGTGGCTGGGAAAAGAAGAGGCTCCATACATACATAGAAGGGTAGGTTAGACCATCTCCAAGGTTCTGCCCAACTCAAACTTTGATGCCATGACTCTCTGAATAAGGAGTTAAGGAGATTTTTTTCATAGACTCTAATATGTCATAGACCAACAGAGTCCTTGGATATATATATATATACACACACACATAAATTATATACAACTTAATTATATATAATTCATATATATTATATTATATTTAATTTATATACAAAATCTCTATTATATATTATAACCATTAAAGCTCATGAAATTTTTATATATATAATTATATGTAATATATGTTATATAAATATATATATTTATATATAATATACAAATAAACATATAAGGTTTATAAATATATAATTATATAAACATGATTATATAACATATATAATTATATTTATATATAATGTGTGTTATATAAATATATATAATATTTATATATAATATACAAATAAACATATAAGGTATATAAATATATAATTATATAAACATAATTATATAATATATATAATTTTCCTGAGCTTTAATACTTTACATTTGTGTAGTGCTTTACCGTTTGTGGGGATTTAATCTCACAGACTCTATTGGTTATTTGTGGCCACAGTGTAACATGTAACAAAGACCCATGCAATCTCATTGCCATACAACAATAAGTGTTTATTGCTCACGTGTCCGGAATTTGTTAGGTGGCTCTGTGGATCTTGGCTAGGCTTCCTCACATAGCTGGACATGGGCTGGCTGTTAGTTGATTTAGGATGGCCTCAAGCTGAGGTGACTTGGGTGACTCAGCCCTGATCCATGTCTCCTATCTTTCAACAAGCTAACCCAGACATGTCCTCAAGTGGTAGAAGAGGCACAAAAGAGCAAACAGGAACATGCAAGCCCTCATACACTCATAGACCCGCCAGAGGAAGCTACAGGGATAAACTCAGTGCCAAGTTGTGGGGAAATGTACTCCATTCCTTTTGTTAGAGCAGTTGCAAAGCTACTTGGTAAAGGCTGTAGATATGGGTGAAATTATAGCAATCTACTACAGAGATATTACCTCACTTAATCCTTACTGTGTAACCCTTTACCCTTGAAGACTGGTATTATTCCTGCTTTTACAGATTAAAGCATGGACACCAAAGAGGTCAATAGTTTCTCTGAGGTCACGTGGACCAGAGGAATGGGTATATTGGTTCTCCTGTTATAAAATCAAGGCACTTTCTATTGTTCCACAGCATATTAATTAAGAACATGAATCCCAGGAGTTTTTTCAGAGACTTCCTAGAGGTAGATTGGTAAAGTATGTGGCCCTCAGTGTTGTGTGAGTTGGAGAATACACAAACTTTTACTTATCCTTATCATTCTATATAAAATAAAATATTTTAACAAAATAATATATCAATCTAAGGAATTTACTAGTCATCTAAAAATAGTTTATTTGTAATTAGTTGGTTGCTTTGTGTATTTGTCAGAGTAGGCTAAATGCTGTAACTAATTGTCCCTAAGTCTTAGTGGTTTAGTGAAAAGTTTATTTTTTTGCTCATAATGGCCAGCACTCAGGCCACATCTAATAATGAAGAAGACTGGTAAATACAATTTAACTGTATGGAGAAAAGAGGATATTGATATACACTTAGCAAGACTCAAATGAATGGACCAAATTTTGCAGGAAGACTAGGAAGCATATAGCAGGTGATAGAAGGTATGGCAAAGGAACATAGAAAAGAGGAGCCCATAGCTTGAGACTTTATCCGAGGGAATGTGTGGATCCTTGGCTCTAAGACATTATGTACAAATATACTCTCTGCTCAGTAGGCAGGATGACCATTATGAATTAGGAATTTAAGAATTTATATCTGATTATGTCACTCCTCTGCTTAAAAGCCTTCAATGTCTACCCTAAGAATAAGTGGTTAATGTGTGTTACACAGTCTTCCAAAATGTATCCCCTGTCTGTCCAGCCTGATCTACTGCACCTTCCCATTCATCCTTCTTTACTTAACTATAATAGTCTTTTTTATTTGCTTTAAATGTGAGGATCTCTCATCTGTAGGCCATGAATCATGATATTTCTTCCATCTGTTTGAATCTTCTTTTCTGAAACTCACTTCTCAATCTTTTTCTGGCTAAGACCCACTCATTGTCAGGTCTCAGCTTAAAAATTACACCCTCCCAACAACCAGAGATAGGTCCAAAATTAAGATACCAAACCACAGATCCAAGAAGCTCAGAGAACACCAAACAGGATAAATACGAAAACACACACATGCATCTACACATATCATTCAAACTGTTAAAAGCCAAGAGATATTCTTGGAGGCAGCTAATAAAAAAGACACAATGCATTTAGATAACAGCTACAGTGGACTTCTTGCCAGAAACTATATAGACCAGAAGACAATAGAGTAGCATTCTTTTTTTTTTTTTTGAGTAGCATTCTTAAATTGCTGAAAGAAAAAAAATGTCAACCCAGAATTCCATACCCAGCAAAAACATCTTTTGAAAATGAGAGAGAAATAAAAATCTTATCAGACTAACAAAAACTGAAAGAATTTGCTTCCAGCAGACCTAGGAGTACAAGAAATGTTAAAGGAAGTTCTTCAGGTAAATGAAAATGGTATCAGACAGACTCTTGGATCTACACAAAGAAATGAAGAGCACTGAAAATGGAATAAATGAGGTTAAATTTAAATGTGTTATTTCTTGAAATATTCTTCTGCCTTGTTTTCTCTTTCTGGAATTCCAAATACATGCCTGTTAGCCTGTTCAATATTGTTCCACAGTTCTTGGGTGCCCTATTTTTTTTAAAACTGTTTCTTCTTTGGGTTTCAGTTTGGGTAATTTCTATTGATCTATCTTTAAATTTACTATTCTTTCCCTGGCGATTGCAAGTCTGCTGATGTGCCCATTCAAAGCATTCTTTATTTCTGTGACTAAGGTTTTCATTTCCAGCATTTCCATTTGATTCTTTTTTACAGTTTCCCTCTTTTGATGGAAGTTAACCATCTCATCATGTATGATTCCAATCTTTTCCACTAGAGCCTTTTTAACATAGTAATCATATTTATTTAAAATTCCCTGTTTGAGGGGCACCTGGGTAACTCAGTCAGTTGAACGTCTGCCTTCGGCTCAGGTCATGATCTTAGGGTCCTGCGATCAAGTCCCAGTGGGACTCTCTGCTCAGCGGGGAGTCTGCTTCACCCTCTCCCTCTCCATCTGTGTGTTCACTCTCTCTCAAATAAATAAGATCTTTAAAAAAATAAATAAATAAAATACCCTGTTTGATAGTTCTGACATCTGTGTCATCTCTGAGTCTGGTTCTGTTGATTGCTTTGCCTCTTGACAGTGTTTTTATTGTTCTTATTTCCTCACATACCGTGTAATTTTTTGATGAAAGCCAGACATCTTGTATAAGGTATCAGAGACTGAGTTAAATAGTTGTTACACCTGGAAGTGGGCATGTCTTTCTGATTCTTAGCATTTAGTGTGGGGGACTGAATTTGCCTACTTAGAAGTTGAACCAGTTTGGGTCTTGTTGCTATGGTTACTTTCAGTAGAACAGTTTTTAAATTCCTCTTGGGTTTAGAGTGGTGGCTGGTTTGCTAGAAGGTATTTTCCCCCCAATGTCTGCTCTACCCTTGGGTGTAGATCTTCCCTTTGCACTGTGCTTCCATGGGGGTCTCTCACCATGGTTTTGCACCTCTTTCGGCAGTAGAGTACTATCAGTTGTTACTAGATGCTTGTTGGCCTGGTGGTGGGGAAGCATTCTCTGATGTTCTGATTAAGGCTCAGTTGTAGGCAGGTCTTGTGTCTCTGGATCTTGGGAGTGGTACTTTCATAGTGGTTTACCTTTAGCTATAGGGCTGGGTCCAGAACATATTCCTGCTCCTTCCCAAGGCTATAGAGTTTGTCCCCCCACTCCCAGCTCCTTTTCCCCAGCTGCATTACCTTTTTCACCAGTGCCCTAAGAGTGACAGGGTTGTTGCCATTCTGCCAACATTTCAAGGCTAAATTTGATAGGGGATAAGGATCCAGGTGGAATTTCATGCATTTCCGACAGGGGCTGCTGCTTTTTTCCCGGGGCCTACAGCACATAGGATGCTACCTGAAGACTCATGTCCTCTTCCCCACCTTTTTTATGTATACTTAATGAGGCCTGTGGAGAAAAACCTGCAGGAGGGTGTTAAATTGCCTTTGTCTATGTCCCCAGGGGTTCTATAGCTTCTTTCGGGCCTAAGCTCAGCCTTTAGCAATTTGTTGAAATTTTTAGCTGAATTATTTTTATCTGGGTCCGGTGGCAATTGGCCCCAGATAATCAAGTGCTAATATTTATCTCTCTCTGGAGGTGCCTGTAGTTTCCTTGGATTTGGGGTTAGCTGGTTGTCCTTCAGTCCCAGCTCTCTGATAGGTTCAAAAAAAGTTGTGAATTTGCAGATTGTCCAACTTTTTTTGTCTGTAAGGGTAGGAGTGATGTTCTTTCCAGTTTTCTACATCCTACGTGGGAAGCTAACACAAAATTCTTAAAACAGTTGCTTATCAATTTTTCCATTTTACAAGCGTGTAGGACAGTATTTATTATGGTATCATTTCCAGATCATCTGTATCAGAATGGTAAGCTTATTAAAAATGCTGATTCTGAAGCCAACTCCAAGCTTATAAATCTGAAAGTCTAAGGGGCGTTCATTTTACCAAGCTCCCCAGGTGATTCTTATGCATTTTGAAATTTGAGAACTGTTGAATTCAAAGTTAGCCATGAATATTTACTGGCACTTATAATGTACCAGGCATAGTACAAAGATTATCTTATTTAAATCTCACGACAAACCTATGATATAAATACTTTTATCATCCTCTTTATAGACTATGCAGCTGGGTCTCAAAAGAGGTTAATTGGCTTGTCCAAGGTAACACAGCTGGGATGTGGCAGAGGCCAGATTTGAACCCAGCTGGTCTGATTCTAAAGCCCAAGATCTTTTTAAAAATTGAGATAGAGGGGCGCCTGGGTGGCTCAGTTGGTTAAGTGTCTGTCTTCGGCTCAAGTCACAATCTGGGGTCCTGGGATCAAGCCCCGCATCTGGCTCCTTGCTTGGCGGGGAGCCTGCTTCTCCTTTCCCTCTGCCTGCTACTCTCCCTGCTTGTGCTCTCTCTTTCTGTCAAATAAATAAAATCTTTAAAAACAAAAAAAAAATTGAGGTAGAGTTCACATCTCCATCTTTTAAAGTGTACAGTGGTTTTTTTATTATAATCGCAAGATTATGCAATCATCACCACTAATTCCATATTTTATTTTCCTCTCCCACCCCCAAAAGAAATTTGGTACCTGCTAGCAGTCACTACCCATTCCCCACTCCCCCCAGACCCTGGCAACCACGAATTTACCTTCTGTCTCTATAGGGATTTGTCTTTTTTGGGACATTTCATGTCAATGCAATCATACAATATGTGGCCTTCTGTGTCTGGCTTCTTTCATTTAGTAAAGCCGGAGATCTTAACCGCTGTGTCAGAAAATTAGAAACGGGGTTGTATCTGCTTAGACAAAAAGGACTAACACCCGTCAGCTTGCTAGTACCGGAGGAGACAGGATACCCAGGAAACACCAAGACAAGAATTCCATTCAGTTTAATGAAGACTAATAAAGACCACGTGTGTGGCCCGGGGGGGCGGTTTCGTGCAGGGGGGCGGGTTATCTGGGTTGTGGTCTGGAGTGCAAGGTCGGGTGTCCACTGCCGGTTCCGGCCGCAGGTGGCCGTGTTCCCCCGCGGGCCCCAGACGCGGGGAGCAGCAGGAGAAGCCCGAGGGCTCTGAGGAGGTGACGGTCGTTTGAGTTCTGTCCCCATGGGCGCGTTTGCAGAAGCCCCAAGTCCGTGATCCTGGGAAGCCCCGCAGCTGTGTGCAGCTCTGGGCAGGGATGGAGAAGCGGCCCCCCTCCCCACCCCCAAAGCAAAGTCAAGTTCTCGGAGCCTCAAGAAATGGTGGAGGAGCTGCAGAAATGCCTTCGTCAGGAGGTTTAGTCAAAAGTCCCCGTGCTTTGCAAAAGTGTGTGGGTTTGGTTTGTTAGTAAAAGTTGAAATGAAGAATTGACGTTAACATAGAGAACGATTTGAATACCTCTGGAGAGCAAAGTCTAGAGCGGGATGTTCAGTATTGGTGCAGGTCAGAATGACCCCTAGAGTATGATAAAAATAGATTCCTGGGTTTCTCTCTCCGGAAGTTCTGGTTCTGGGGTCTGCAAAGGGCCCCGTGTTCTGTGATGCTATCAGGCATCCTCAGGTGATGGTGGTGTAACTGGACGGGGACAAGCTGGCAAGCACAGCTGGAGGTTAATCGTTCTCTACTTTTAATGTGTATGTGAATCATCTGAAGATCTTGTTCAAATTCAGAATCTAATTCATTCAGCAGGTCAGGGATGGGGCCAGAGTTTGCATTTCTAATCACCTCCCAGGTACTGATTTGCTATTCTGCGGACCCCCTTTTGAGTGGCAAGGCTGTAGGGGATACCCCATTAAGGAGAGAAAGCCCTGGTTCTCACCTAAGGTGCTTATTGTCAAGGGCAGCAAGCCCTCATATAGCTGATTTTAAGCCAAGGTGAAGTGGGCTGTCCCAGTAAAGACCCAAATCCATTACAAATGGAGACACCTCTCTCCCCCTGGGCATCATTGCATGTTCATAATGAAACATCCAGAAAAAAAAATGGTGTATGTGGTATTTGACAAACTGTTTAGCAAGATAGGAAAGGGCCCTACATCTCTGACACCTATTTCCATCCCAAATGGTTAATATCTTCAGAAAAAAATATGGAAGCTAAAGAGGTAAGCCCTAATTTTCCAGAAAATTCACTGATGTGGAAAACTTCATTTCCTGATAATGTGGGGTAAATCTGTGTTTTGTTGGGTGCTCCATACGTTGCTGGTGCTCATGAATTGTTCAGTTTTATTGTCCTCATTAACAGGGATAATGCTTGCTTTTTAGCAATCATGATCACCATCTGGAGCCTGGAAAACTATAGTTTGATGCTCAGGTAGAAAGAGGAGACTGTCCTGATTGGAGTCCTAGCTCACTTATTTCCCTACTGCCCCAGGCTTGTTTGCATCCAAGGGCTTGGCCACCACTCACACAAGAACCACATGGACTGATGCGATGTTAGTCCTGGTTCAAGAGAAAACAGAAACAAAGCAAAACAGAACGAAACTCAGAGAGTGCAGGGAACGTTTGGCTTTGACTTCACTGTTGAATTTCATTCTGATCTTACAAGTATTCATAAGGTGGCTTTCCCCGTGTGTTCTCATAGCCCTGGTGACCTCTAACTATGCTGTGACATTGTGACAAGCTGGCTGATATGACCATCACTGCTCTGCCCGCTCTTGGGCTGAATTGGATTTGAGCACCTGAGCGAGCATCTTTGTGCTTCACAGAGGATTGTCTCGTTAGGAGGAGGTGGCTAGACCGCCAGGGCCTGGTAACCATAGCAACCATGCACACCTGCCCTTGTGGGTTCTTGAGGATGCCACTCCAGACCTTTCCCAGACCTAGCTTTTCAAGCTTTCCCAAACTGTTAGCAGCATTTTGAGAGCAGCTCAGCCCTAACGTGTGGGAGGCAGTTCAGGAGTACTGACCTGTCTGTTCCTGGTACCTTAAACAGTTAGTGCCCCATGGGGAAGGGGAGAAGCCAGAAGAACTGGGGAAGTGATGACAACAACATGAGCAAAAGCTCGCCAAGGAAATAAAGCACCTGCTTTTGATCACTAAAAACAGAAGGTAAAATGCTCATGATAGAGAAGGCACTCAACCCACTGTAAGGAATTACGCCTAAAAGTTTCCTGGAGGGGTGGCAGATAGGTAGGTGAGTCAGAGATGGTTTTCTAGAGAATTTGAGGTTCCAGCAGGTTTGTGGGGGCAGAAAGGGACAAAACTCATGGTGGTGAAAAAAGGGAGGGGATGTTAGAAGTTCTTCTATAGGGGCCATGTATTGTTTTAGGGGCAGAGATAGGGGCGGGTACTGTGAGGCTGAACAAATGGAATGGGGTATCGGGGCCATATGGATGTGGTTTGCCGGCCTGATCCATCATCCTAAACAGCCAGCTCCAGAGTGGGCAGACAATAAAAGAGAAATCAGGCTTCCCCAGGTTCTGTCCTCCCTGAACTTTCCAGCCTTTCTTGCCACTGTGAAGACTCCCGCTCCCCCTCCCCAGCAGCCTCTTCCTCACATGTGGCTTCGAAAGCATTAGTGCCATCCCATCAATTGGTACCAGATTGAAAAGAGCTTGAGACCAGATGTTGACACTGTGCTGAAGCTCAGAACCTTATTGGGGGTCAGCCAAGTCAACTCTTTGTGGTTTCTTGACTGTTTCACTACGAATAGTGAATGTTTACACCAAAGAAGTGGGAGGATGTGCATTCTAGCTGACCTTCACTTCGCCTCCCCTGTCATCTCCTAGAAATGGGGGTTTATCATTGGAGATGGAGCCAATGGTTATGTCCTTAAGTATGAGGAAAATTTCACCACAGGGGGATAAATAGTGGTGTTTCCCATCAAAGTTATTATAGGATGGAAGGGGTAGAAATATGCAGTCTGATTTGCACTGTTTGTTCTTGGGGGGGGATGCACGCACCATATTAGACCTACCTCATGTTGCGTTCGGTACTGATTGCGTGAGCACACAATCCTGTTCTCTGTAGACAGAAGGTGACTTTGATACTTTCTCATGGATCCTATATAACTCTCCTGTAACTTACTGGGTGACCTTGAACTGGGTTCATTTGGGTGAACTTATTGGGTAACCTGGTTTTCTCAGCTCTCAAATAAGAAGAGTGGTGGGATAGTTAGACACGATGAAATTAGCATCCCTTCCAGGGATGTTTTAACCCTAACCTGTGACTTGCCTGGGTGCTGGGCATGGCTCAGATTCTAATCACAGAATCGCCTCTGAGCCCCTTCTATCACAGATGTTAGCTCCATCCTCTGTGGCGCTGGGTGTATTCTTGGTAGGGACCACGGGCATGTGACCAGTTGCGTACCTGGAATGTGCAAGGCCATAAAGTGTCCAGAACTAAGTATGAGAGGTAGTAACCAAGTTCTCTGAGAGCAAGGATGATTTATATCAGGTAAGATTAAGTGCAGCTATGTCTAAAATAACTGTCTTAAAGCAATGGTTCTCAAAGTGTGGTTTCTAGACCAATAACATCAGCATCACTTGAGAGCTTATTAGAAATGCAAATTCTTAGGCCTCACTCATGCCTGAAGAATCAGAAATTGGATCCAGCCATCTATGTCCTAACAAGCCCTCCATGTGATTCTGATGTACGTCAAAGTTTTGAGAACCACTGGCCTAAACACACAAAGATTATTCTATTATGGAAAAAGAGGTCTGGGGGAAGACCACCCTGGACTGACAGAATGTCACCAGGAATCTAAGCTGATCATCCACCTGTTTTTACCAGACCAGGTTCTGGATGACTTTGGCTTGCCTCGAAAGAGAAATTCCATTCTCAAAGCAAAAAGACCTAGTGGCTATTATAGGAATCCAATGTAATTTGGCTCATCTATTGAGAAGAATTTCCCAAATATGAATTCTGAAAATATTTTGAGCAATGACACTATTGCTGGCCTATGTGCTTCCTAAGGTGAGGTACTGCTCACATGGATATATATATATATATATAGTCTTTGGTGTATTTGTTTAAAAATTAACCTCATTAATTCATGGCCCTATATCTTAATAATACAGTAACATAAGGCCATATCTTGTGGTCCTTCTGTATCCCCCTGATAACATATTGCTGATCACTGAGTAAGCTTTCAATAAATAATGATTGGATTAAACTGATGACTTCATAGAGACCAAGGCAAAGCAAGATAAAATCAAGAATCAAACTCTGATCTGGATAACTAAATCAGGGTAGATGGCAACCGTAAAATGTTTCCGAATCTCAAACATTTGGTTCTCAATAGTAGATTTTTTTCTTTTTCTATATTAGTTTGGGTTGTATTGATTTGAGCAGTGGACTGAGAGCTGGGACCCAAATTAAAAGCTCTGCCTTCAGAATTAGGCAAGTCACTTCCTCATTTTGCATCTCCTTTCCCTTCCCCATAGGCAAGGGGTTTTTACAAATACAAGGATTGGACAAGAGCTAGTCCATGAGTTTGTCTTCTCCTGAGGAGATAAGTATGTAGGGCCTCCCCATGGAGAGAAGGAGCACATTCTCAGTAGCACTATTAGTACACACGAGCTACCTACCCTCAACCCCAAACTCCTTCAGATGTGACTACTTTCCATCGGTCTGTGTGGATCTGTGGGTGGGAGAATGATGGGGTGAGTTTGAGGACAGAATAACACAGTTTTCATCTCTAACCTAACAGAGAAGCCTGGGTGGTTTAGAAAATTGAAATAACTTCCTTTCATTTGCACATAGAGCTGTGGTTTCCAAGAGAAAATATCAGTGTTTTTGACCAATTCCTAATTCGCAAAGACTGGAAAAACCATGCCCTATTTGCTTAGCCCCTGTGCCGGCCGTGGGCCAGACTAGAGAATTGCCTGTTTATGCAAGCGGAAACAAGGTTGCTTCTAGATCAGCCTGCCTGGCCACTGCTGATCAGATCAAATCAACAGCATTTAATGGGCTCCTCGAAGGGCCAGTGCACGGTACTCCAGAAGACACAGGGCTGGCTTGGCTGACACTGCAGGTCGTCTACCCAGCGTTCATTCCCTCTTATTCCCAACCAACAGAACTCCTGCGTCATTGAAGGCAGCAAGGTGCCCAGTTAAAAGTGATATATTTTTTTTCTCCTTTCTGTAGCCTTGTGACCACGTTCTTCTGGTCCTTGAAATCCAAATGCAACCTTCCCGTGGATCTCCAGGAAGCCTCTTTAAAGACTGCTGATTCAACCAGGAAGTGTGCCTGTGTTGTTTCTACTCCTCCTTCCTGCTGCCTGGGATTGAAATGTAATATCTGGAACTTCAGCCATCCTGGGCCATAAATGTGGAAGCCAAGCCCTGAGGTTGGTGGAGCAGAAAGGGAGCAGGAATCTTAGTCCCTGTTTGATTTTATGTCAGTCATAGATCACCTCCCCAAAGACATCTTTTATGTGGCAGATTAACTTTTTTTGTGTTTAAGCCTCCATTGTTTTGGGCTTTCCATTATATGTGGTTGCATCTAATCCCAGCTGATCCAGGTGGTCCCTGTTCTCAAGGAGCTTCATGCTTGTGGGTGCTGTGTAGCCTGGCACATTCAGTGCATGCACGTGGTCCCTACCACAGAGTGTGTCGCTCTCCGGTCAGGGTCTCCAAGGACTGGACCTAACTGCAAGGGGACTGACTGCAAGGGCTCAGCAGGTGTCCCGGTGGTTAGGATACCAGGCTTCCCTAGTACCCACGAGAGGGTCACAGGATGTTAATGGTGACCCGGTTTAGTTCCTACTTCACCACCTGCCTTTCTCCATTTTGGGCCCAAGTTCATTATCTGGCACATGTGAAATGGAGAATTCGAACAATCACCAGCAGTTTCTGGGACCTGGAAGAGAACCTTGGACCACCGAATCCACAAGTCTGCTTGAAGCACGAAGTGTAGACAAGACTACATGGGTGATGATCTCTCTGACTTCATATGGTTGAGGTTTCAGCTGCGGAATGCAGCCTCACAAGCTGGGTTCAGGCATGGCTCTTTGAATCTGAGTGTTCTCTATGCATACACACAGGACTTTTTAATTAGATAAGCCAGTCTCAACTGAAGTTGACCATGGATCCCAGCTCATAATTCCAACTAAGCTCATGGTGGGTTTAAATTTACAATGCACGGCACTGTTTTGGAATATAAAGTTCTATAGATTTTAACACATGCACTGAATCTGGCAACTACCACCAACAAACAACACAGAACAATTCCAACACCTCAATGAATTTCCTTATGCTACCTGGTATGTATGTATGTATGTATGTATGTATGTATGTATGTATGTATGTATGTATTCAGAGAGAGAGAGAGAGAGCACAAGCAGGGGGAGCAGCAGGTAGAGGGAGAAGCAGGCTCCCTGCCAAGCAAGGAGCCTGACACAGGACTTGATCCCAGGACCCTGGGATTATGACCTGAGCCAAAAGCAGATGCGTAACACACTGAGCCCCCCCAGGCATCCCTCTGATATTTTTTTAAAAATAACTTTACTGAGTTATAATCACATACCATTCAATCCATCCATTTAAAGTGTGCAATTTAATGTTTTTTTTTTAAAGATTTTATTTATTTATTTGACAGAGAGAGAGATAACAAGAGCAGGAACACAAGCAGGGGGAGTGGGAGGGGGAGAGCAGGCTTCCTGCCGAGCAGGGAGCCCGACGTGGGGCTCGATCCCAGGACCCTGGGATCATGACCTGAGCCGAAGGCAGACGCTTAACGACTGAGCCACCCAGGCGCCCAGTGTAATGGTTTTTAATATATTCACAGATAATGTGCCAACACTAGCAGTCAATTTTAGAACATTTTCATCAATGCACAGAGAAGCCTCTCACCCTTTAGCCACCCACCTAACCTTCCATCCTCACCCAGTTTGAAGCATCCGAAGCAACCACTAATCTACTTTCTTTGTTTTTTTTCAAATATTTTATTTATTTATTTTAGCGTGGGGGGGGCGGCAAGGAGCAGAGGAGAGGGACAAGCAGATTCTGTACTGAATGTGGAACCCTACATGGGGCTCGATTTCAGGACCCCACGATCATGACCTAAGCCAAAATCAAGAGTCAGATGCTCAACTGACTGAGCCACCCAGGCGCCCCTCCTCTAATCTACTTTCTGTCTCTATAGATTTGTTTGTTCTGGACATTTCGTATAAATCACCTTATGTAATATGTGGCCTTTTTTGCTGGCTTCTGTATCTTAGCATACCATTTTCAAGGCTTCTCCATGCTGTGGCATGGATCACAACTTTATTCCTTTTTATGGCCAAACAGCACTCCATTGCATGGAGATACCATGTGTTCTTTATCAGTTCATTCATTAGTTAACGGACATTTGGATTATTCCCACCTTTTGGCTACTGTGAACAGTGCTACTATGAACACTTGTGTACAAGTTTTTATTTGCACAACCTGTTTTTGGTGCTTTGGGGCATGGAAGTAGGAGTGGAATTGTTGGGTCATGTGGTACTTTCATGTTTAATTTTTTGAGGAGTCACCAAATTGATTTCCTGCACTGGCTGACTCATTTTATATTCCCACCGGCAATATGTGAGGGTTCTAATTTCTCTGCATCTTTACTAACATTTGTTATTTTCTGTGTTTGCTTATAGCCATCATAGTGGGTGTAAAGTTACATGGTAGTTTTTTGGATTGTAATATTCTCACACTCTGGGTGAAAATGTGGAGACTTTTGTCCTATTTGTTGCCTTCCAGGGATTGAAACTTAGCAAAACATAGACTTTCGGAATGAGAGCCTATAAAGGGGAGTTGGCAAAGAAAAAATGAATAAAAAGGAATTTTCTAATAAACACAATATGAGGAAGAGCAAAATGTTATATGAAAATCATGGGTCCATGCGGCGCCTGGGTGGCTCAGTTGGTTGAGCCTCTGACTCTTGGTTCAGCTCAGGTCATGATCTCATGGGTTGTGGGATGGAGCCCCCGCAGTGGGGTCTGTGCTCAGCACAGAGAATTCTCTCCCTTTGCCCCTCACCCACTCATGTGCACCCACGCTTTTGCTCTCTCTCTCTCTCTCTCTCTCTCTAAAATCTTTAAAAAAAATCATGGGTCCAATATACACTTTAGTCAATATATATTATTTGTTCCTACTATGTGTTCCTACCCTGTGCTAGGCACTAGGGTCTGAAAACTAGTTAAACAGGAACAGAGCCTTTAAAATGTTTATTGTATGGAGGGGGCACTCAGAGGAAGGGCCCTTCACACAGTCTAGGTATCAGGAAGTCTTCCCGGAGGTGAAGGGATGAAAAGTAAGGAAATCCTCATCAGAAAATAAGGGGTGCTAGAAGTATTTGAGGGGGAGAAACTCATGCTGGAACATTTGGGAAGTACCCTTTGGATGGCCTTTTTTTTTTTTTTTTTTGGGCTTTAGGCCACAATCTTGATTAGAGTCTGATTTCTTTCATTTCCCAATCTGCAGTGGGTAGGTATAATTCTTTCTGGAGGAAAATAAATCATGACTAAGACTTTTGTAAATATTGCTAGCTTTTGATTATTTGCACTAATTATAGGGGAACATATAATTCAGGATGGCAACGATGTAAACAGGGCTTATATTGACTTTGGAAGATGTTTTTTCTGTTGATTCCCAGATGTTGCTGTGTCAGATATTCTCAGAACACACAGATCCAACTACAGCATGACGCCCTAGGAAATGGAGTCTGTTCCTTCAGGACGATGCATTGGCCAAAGCAGAAACATGTTCTCTTGACAATGCCTGTGGTTCATACCTTTCCTGTGGTGAGAGTTAATTGTTGGGGTTTAAGTTTTTGGTCTCCTGATTTTTTGCCAAAGAAGAAGAAGAATTCTGAAATCTTTTGTCCTATTTTAGAGTGACAAAAATCCTCAGAGATCACCCATTCTTTCTTGGTACCATAAAACCTTTCTGCCAAATTCAAGGGAGGGAAAGAAATTCTTTTGATATGATAAAATTCTTTTGATGAGACTCTGTGGCTTTTAAAATAAGCCCAAATAACTTATTCATTCATGTCCTAGGTAGTACACTAGACACTGTCATAGAATATACACAAATATACAATGGGCCAGATTTTAGATGACTTCTGAGGGGTCACCAATAGCGAACAGAGTCTAATCCCAAATAAATAATATTACCAATGGTCAAAGTAAGAAACAGATTCACATATGTACAATAAAACCTGAAACTCATTTGGGCTATGTGTAGAGAATTAGCAACACGTCTTTATTAAATTTTTAAAAAAGTTTTGGAAAATAAAAAATCCTTGAGTATCTGGTTTGAATGAATGATAAAAATTAATTTGTAATCAGCACATCAGTTATATATTTGCTATCTATTGCTACATAACAAATTATCCCAAAACTTAACATAACAATAACATTTATTATCTTATATAGTTTCTGGAAATAGATTAGCTGAGTGGTTCTGGCTCAGGGACTATCGCTAGACTGCAGTCAAGCTGTCAGCTGAGTCTACAGTCATCTGAAGGCCAGCCTGGGGCTAGAGGACCTGCTTCCAAGATGGCGCACCCACATGGCTGGAAAACTGGTACCTCACTCCCCTTTCTAGTGAAACTTGCTATAAGACTGTTTGAGTGTCCTCACAGCATGACAGCTAGCTTCATGGTCATGATCATGTTCCAGAAGAAGACCTGAGGGGGCAAGGCAGAAACAGCAATGTCTTTCATGACCTACCATAGGTCTCACATCATCACTTATGCCATATTTTATTGACCACACCAAGAAACCCTGATACAGTGTGGGAAAGACTGCACAAGGGTGTGCATACCAGGAGATGGGGATCACTTGGTGCCATCTTGGAGGCTGACCACCGCAAGTTCTCAGTACATAAATTGGAAATAAGTCATTCAAAAAGAGAATTGAATTAAATACTTTTCTGGCAATCAGCATCTGACTACTACTATTATAAAAAAATTCCAAACGAGTGAAGCCAAATTATGAATTTGAGCTCTTTTAGGTTGAGAGATTTATGATCAACATCAAGATGGATCATTAGCTCAGGGTTATGGAAGACCATGTATAATTAGCTGGATTCTGCTCTTTGCTATCATGAGCGTAGAGCCCTTGGGTGTTGGTACCCTACCCAGATTCTCTGAAATACATAACAGGACCATCCACAGTGATTCCATGCCAACACTTGTGTCATCTCCATGAGCCTACCCAGCTTGCTCGGATCTAGTGGTGGTTTCCAACCATTTCTCCCTAGACTGAGGAGGTACCCTAATATCACATGGCACACTCTCATGAGCCACCCTCAGATTACGTGCACTTCCCAGACTGCTAGGTATTACCCCATTTTTTCCTTTTTAATTCAAGAAACACATCAGAATACCAGTGAATCAGAGAGGGGTTATCCTAGGGATAAACCCCATCCTGTTCTAATTTATATAAGAGAAGCACACATATAAATAAGTAAGGCATTTGCAAATGCTAGTGCATTAACTATTAGTAGTAACAAATCTCTTTCAAGACATTAGTGTCTTCACCCTGAGATTGAGGGCCTCAGTAAGGACACTTGGTGTCCTCAGCTTGGTGAGTTCAAATCTGAAATGTGGGCCGATCTGTTAGTACTTCCGTATTTCCTGGTAGCTTGCAAGCATCTGCCGCTGATTGTAAGGTGAGCTGAGTGAGAGGATCTGTGTGACAGTCTCCCGTCCATTTAAACAAACTTGGCTGCCCCCAGCAAATGGATTGAGAAGTAGGGAAAGCAGAGCTGTGGACATTGGCTTATCACCACTGGAGTGTTTTCAGACTGTCTCCTGTCTTCCTACATCAACTCATTGTTTTTGTCTTTATGTCCCTTATTCTCCAACCCTGGTTTTCTTTGTACCTTGGCTCTGGTATCCACCAGGTCCCCGGGCTCCAGTGACCAGTGTAGATGTGTTCGTTGAGTTCACTCTCTGGATCTGAACAACCTTGGCTGAGCTGTGCTGAAGCGCTCCTCCCCTCTCACTAGCCCTTGGTGTGAGTCTGTCTCTTCCCGTACAGCCCCAGTGGCCACAGGTGGGAGGCACCCACCTGTTCTTCCACGGAAATGCATCACTACCTCTGGGGGAAAACAATTAAGGACCATTAGTTAGGATCATTATCATAATTATAATCCATCAAATGAATTTTCACTTATTATAATTCAATTCAAATTCAGATATGTGTTCCTTAAGGCTTTTTTATTCCTGTCTTAATTCATGAGAATATCTCTGGGGTGAGTTTTCTTTTCTTCCATTTAGTACATGAGAATACCAAGGTCAAGGGAAGGTAAGCCACACAGCCACTAAGTTACGGGGACAGGATTAGAATCTCAGCCTTCTGACATGTGGTCTAAGTTATTTTCATAATGCTATAAATGGTACTGAAAAATTTCAGAATGGAAAGTGTCATAGACTAAGATTAATCAGTGGATTATTTGATGGGAGTGCTTAATGATGAATCTTTTAAGAATGATCTTTTAAGAAAACTGGACTTTATTTTTTTAAAGAAAATGTACAATAATTTTCACCATTATGTTGTAATAATTGTCTTCAAGCATTAGAAAATTAAGTTAGACTTAGTTAAGTTGGATAGAAGGGCAGTGGCAAGGAGACCTGGCTGGCTCAGTCGGGAGAGCATGAGACTCTTGATCTGAGGGTCGTGAGTTCAAGCCCCATGTTGGGGTAGAGCCTACTTCAAAACACACACACACACGTAACTAAAAATTAGAAGGGCAGTGGCAAAAGTATCAGAATTATGGGGTATTTGGAAAGAAGTACAGTTGTAGTTCTTCATATATATACTTCAGTAAAAATAGCGAAGAACCAAACTACTCAAAGTGTTTTTAATTTTCAAGTATTGACTGCCAGCCTACTGTGGTTAAGGCACTTACCTTGACATGGGAGACCCATGGGGTCCATATCTTGTGGAATATTATAACCCGAGTTATCCTTTGAGGGCTATTCTAATAAATTCTCTGTGAAACATTTTTGTATTTTGTGTGGGGATGTTGTGGAGAACATGGTGGGCCACCTGATGCTGTGTTCCTTCCTAATGATGGAGATATCTTTTGGATCTCAGTGTATGAAAGAGCTTCTCAAAAACCGCAAGTCTCAGAACCTATTGGCTTTCCTTCTTTGAGTTTGTCTTGTAGGTCGTGTTTCTGTATACTAGCTTGGTCCCAGCTTTATCTTAGAAAATCGCTCAGTGTTTATTTTATCTTTGCTCTGCTTGCCTCCCCTATGTGTGTGTATTCTGTTGTCCTATATACCCTGAAGTGATTCCAAAGTGATCTCTTGAAGAAATAACTTTCCAAACATCTATAGAGGAAGTTTTAATAAACGGGTGAGATTCGTTTCAGTTTAGTAATACTCATGGCTTAGAAACAATATGCTATCAACAAAGGAGTGAGTAGAGAGAGAAGAGAGTAGAGGGTGCAGGCTGTCCAGTCATATTCTGCAGGCTGAAGGCCCCTCAGTGGTCCAGAGAAACTCTCCTGAGAAGGCTGTGATTTTGCTTCTGGAAGCCCCCCAAGTTTGACTTAGCATGGTTGCAGTCTGAGAAATTGTCAAGGCCACCCAAAACACTGGCTGGTTGATTGATTTCATGAGATTACTTAGTATAGCTAATGCTTTCATTGAGCTTTTTTTTTTTTTTTTCTGGATTGGAGGAGTATGTGGGGATGAAGAAAGGGTTCTAGCAAGAGTTTTCTCTAGGGGCCAAAAACATAACCAGTGATTCTCAATGTGTGGTCCAGCATCATCACCATTACTGGGGAATGTGCTGGAAATGTCAGTCTTCAGGCCTCACCCAGAGCTACTGAATCTGAAACTCTGGGTGTGTGGCCTAGAAATCTGTATTTTAATAAACCCTCCAGTTGCTTGTTCATGCTCAGGTTTGAGAGGTGCTGGGAGATAGAGGTTAAGAGAGTGAACTCTGGACTCTGACTTCCTTTGCTAGAATCCTGGCACAACCACTTTTTCACTGTGTGACTCTGGGAAAATTGCTTGATCTTTCTGTGCTTTAGTTTTTCTATCTGTAAGTATCTGGAGAGAATTATGGTACCACCTTCACAAAGTTGTTACAAGGATTAAATTTGTGAATATACCTAGAGTAGGACCTGGCGCATAATAAAAGCTCAATAAATGTTAGCCAGTATTCTCAGAAGACATTTTGTCATGGAAGAATGGGAGAATTTCTCTCTCTAGACCCTTTCTCCATAAGAACCCATGAAGCTCTCTCGTGCAGCTTTCTCTGAGGAGGAACCTAGAGGCTAGAACTGCGGGGATAGCAAAGAACACCGGATACGTTCAAAGCCCTGTCTACACATATCATGTCTGTAGCCCTAGCGATAACCCTGAATTACGAAAAACTCCATTTCCTTCTCAGCGTCGGCAAGATCAGTTTCTGACCTGTGGGACAGAGAATTGATTCCTTGATTGTTTTCTGGGGGAGAAATCCTAAGTATCTGAGGGAACACAAAGGTGTTGCAAAATTCACCACAAAAATCTGAAAGTAAAATCACCTAAAATTAACTTTATTTTTTAAAGATTTTTATTTGAGAGAGAGAGAGCGTGCACAAGTGGGGGGAGGAGCAGAGGGAGAGAGAGAAGCAGACTCCCCGCTGAGCAGGGAGCCTGATGCGGGGGCTGGATCCCAGGACCATGAGATCATGACCTGAGCCGAACAAAAGACACTTAACTGAGCCACCCAGGTGCCCCCAAAATTAATTTTAAATATTTTAAAAGGAATTCTAGCTTCGCCAGATTTTCTCAAATTGTGTATTGGGTGGCGGTGGGCTGGACAGTGGGGAGTCCAGAAAGAACCAAATGGCTATTTGATGTTATAACCTCTCTCCAAAGACTGAGGATCACTGTTGCAATGCTTAAACGGGTTATTTTCAAAAGCTGCTACGGACACACTCATCATGGCCTCAAGACCCACTTTGCAGCTGCGATAGGTGGTACTGTGATCCCCCTTCTCCTGAGGTTTGAAGCTTTGCCAAGTGAAGTACAGCTGGACTGAATTAAGTTCTTGTCAATAAGATGAAAAACACCAGATCAATTGGGGTTTTTCCTTTGGCAGCCCCCACAGCCAAGCTGGCTCATCTGTATGGCGGATTCACTTAAATCATGCGAAAGTAGTTGCTGACATGACCAGAAAAAGTGGTTTGTTGGGGAAAAATGGTTGGAATTGTAAAGAGCTGGGATCAAATGCAGGCGCTCAGAGGTTCCATGCTCTGCTGAAGCAGCCGAAGGCCTCAGACAGCCTCTCTGTCTCTTCCCAGTGGGGTCACGAAATAGGAGGAGAGGACACAGACCAAGCTGGGTCAAGGTCTTTGGATGAAGGTGCACAGGTAGTCCACAGCGTGCAGAGTGTCCTGGAGATTCTCGCACCTCTCTCTCTTTCTCCTGTTCCAGACCTGAGAACCTGTTGAAGCCAAAGGGAATGAATTCTAAAGTTCAGTCCCAGGTCCAAGAGCCAGAGTGAAGGCATAGCCCCAGTGTTCTGGTCATGCATTCTTTGAGGACCAGTTGCTTTTCTTATCTCAGTACATTTTTCTCCTAGCCCATCCCTCCCACCTCACCATCTCTCCTCCTCGAACTTCCCAGTGAATGAGGCTGTTGCTTTGACAACAGCTGGGAGGGGGTGGGGGATGGTGAAGTGGAAGTCTGGAAGGTACCACGTCACTCTCTGGCAGAACCACGGATGAGACCCAGGAAGGAGCGAGAATGAGATGTTAGCCTGAGGACTGCAAACAGCAGTGCAGGATGATTTACCCTGGGCTGGCGAGGCTCCTCTTACTCTTTTGTCCTGCCCCCACTCCGCCCCAGGAAGCCTCTAGGACTCTGAAAATAATGGATTTATCTCATGGGACAGAGCTGGTGTGTTGCCAAGAGAAAAAGCATACTGATAGCAGGTCGGAGCCTCGCATTGTGGCAGAATTTATGCTGGGGGTTTATCAGCCCAGGAGAGAGGCAGTGTGGGCAGGCCTGGGCGGTGTCTCTCCCCGCAGGAATGTTCTGCTTGATCCTTTTGCTACATGAAAAATGAAGTGTGGTGGGCTAGTGGGGAGACCTCAGAAAGCTTGGATGATCACACAGACTTAGATACAGAGGCCGGCTGCAGAGCCTAAGAAATACCCAGGCAACACCAGTTAAAGGGTGTGGACATAAATAATGGGCAACTCCCATAAAAAAGGTCAAACATCTGACTTCAAATAACATGTTTTTTCTTCCTGAGCCGAGTCGCCTAGAGTTGAATGAGGGTCAGAATTGCATCTACGTCTCTCCTTAGCTCAGCTCTTAACTTCCAGATTTTTCTCCCCAGGGTGTATTAAAAACAGAGCTGCTTCACGTGAAGGTGATGGTTTCCATTTGGAACCCTGTCCCGGCTTTGCCTTTTCTCTGTCATCCTGAAGGGAGAAATATCTTCCATAGCTTCAAGGTCAGTGGTGAGCTCTTTGGGTTTGGCAGTGGAATGAGATCCTTGGAAAGCTTGTATCTTCACGCATACTTTGCTGATGTTAATAAGGTTCCTGCATTCTCAGCCTGGGGTCAGGGGTCAGGGGTCAGGCAGCCATAAACCTGGCCCAGGGAATTTTGTTCCGGTAGAACTACTTTCTCTTTCTGTCTTCCTCTTCTGCTACAGAAGGAAAAGATTTTTGGAAAAAAAAAACAAAAAACCAAACTGTTTGCTTTTGTGTTGTGTCTTGTGTTTGTGGCTCTTTGGGGCTAATCTTCTGGCTTGCAAAGGCAGCTGAGAATAAATGTGTCAACCGCAATAGCCTATCTGCCTGGCCGCCCACCCCATACTCAGCAGCTGGAGCCCCCAACTCCCCAGGAGCAGACCTAGCCTTAACCCCAAGCTTTGAGGTGATTTTAGTCCTGGCTGAGGGACGTTAAGGAGACCAAGCTCAGGAGCGGGCTAAGTTGGAACCCAGTTTCCCTTGCTGCCGTCTGATCACGTTCTGGCGTGCATCTTCAGCCCCAAGCGGGGCCCCGTTCTAGCCTAGCCTTCCTCCTGCTTGTCTTCTGTAGCACTGGTCCTTCTGGCCATCTCCTGTCCCTCCCTTAGTTTCCAGGCAAACAGTGTCTCCTGGTTCTCTCCCCACCTCTCTTATCTTCACGACCTCCTTGGCAGGCTCTCCTCTGCTCCTCCCCTGAAATGTTGACATTTCTTAGGGCTCTGTCATTTGTCATGTTCTCTTCTCTGGGTAATCTTATTTATACCTGTGACCTTAATCACTAAGTCTAGGCTACAGGCTCCCAACTAAGGAGCCTTAGTCTGGAGACTAAGCTCCAGACATGTTTCCAGGACTTTCGGGCCACATCTACTTGCAATGCCCTGTAGTAGCCAAAACTTAACACGTCCCAATCTGAACTTAGCATCTTCCCCGGCAAGCAGAACTTGTTCTGGTCTTGTTTTTGGTGGATGGATTACCATCCACCCAGTCCCTCGAGTAAAAAAAATCTCGGAGTCATCCTTGACTTTTCTCCCGCATTCCCCATGTTCGAATAATCCCATGTTTTATGTTTTCACTTCAGACATTTTTCTCTATTGAGTCCTGCCTCTCATTTCCATCTTCTACGTTCACTGCTATTCCTTTGGCTCAAACCCTCATCCTCCTTCCCCTGTAAAAATATAACATCACAATTCTTGAACAAGCATCAGCTCAGCAGATATTAGTTGGAAGAGTGGATAACCTCTCTAGACCCAGACAGACTATTGTGAGGGTTATAGGAGATGCTTTATGGAGAGCATCCTCAGCCCCACGACTGGCTCATAGTAGGAGCTCAGTAAGCACGAGCTGTTATATATTATATATAGGAACTGTTTGAAAGCATGGACTTTTGGCCCCAGGCTGCCTGGTTCCAAACTCCAGTTCCATCATATACATTTCTTGTGTATGTGATGTCTGTGTCTCCATTTTTTTCATCTGTAAAAATGCAGATGATTATCATACAGCTGTTGAGGATTAAATGATTTAATTTATGTAAGGCTTTTTGAACCATGCCTAGCATATGGTGAGTGCCCAATATGTGCATTCTTACTGTTATTATTTTTATGAGTTTCCTGCTTCCTGGCTTTCATGGTCAACATGTTAGGCTTTATTCGAGGAAATGTGCATTATCCGAGTCCTCGTGTATGGCACCCTAAACTTAACATTGAGGAAAAATCATCACCGCATTTTTACCACGTATTATCTCTCTCTGCTGTGAACTTGATAAATCTCAAATCACAATCTTTTTGCAGCATTTTATAATAGTTCTTTAGGGTGACCAGCTGTCCTGATTTGCCTGGGGCTGAGGAGCTTTCCAAGATGGGGGACTTTTTGTGCTAAAAATAAGATAGTCCTGGGCAAACCAGGACCATTGGTCATCCTCTGCTTTATCTTGAGTATCTTGAGCTCTTCTTCTGAAGCTCAGCTTCTACCCATAATTCCCCAGGTACATTTCAGGGGCAAACAACAACAACAACAACAACAACAACAAAAGGCCTAAGTCAAGGTGATGGGCTTTCATAGCACATTGGGAACATAATCTGGGAGCTCTCACATGTCATCTCCTGTTCTTTTCCATCAAAATGTCCATGTCCTTGGAATTTCTGGGACAGATGAAGGCCTGTGTCTTACTGGGGAGAAGAACGGCTTCTGATTTCTGGCTCTGTCTTTAAACAGGACAGCTCTCTCCAGCTGAGTCTGCACTGAAGAGCAAACTGAAATCTCTTTCCCCGTCCCCCAGGGCTTCTCTCCAGATGTACCGCAGGGCCCACACGGTCCTGGTGGCACCTGACCAGCTCTGAGCATAGCCATTGCATGGAAGGCTATTTGCAGTTAAGTGGGTGGGGGTTCTGCTCCCCACCAAATAATGAGCAGCTTTTCCCTGCTGCACTCCTGAGGCGTCTCCTCCCAGGTTTCTAAATTGCAGTCTATCTTCCCCTATTGGCACCAGACTTATCTTCATAGAGAAGAAATCAATTCGTATCATTTCCCAGCCCAGATCTGTTGGTTCTGGAGGCCCACAGCATCCGTGCCAAATCCTTGGCTTGCTCTTTGGTTCCTTCACAGTCTGGCCTCCAGAGATCTCTCCAAACCCTTCTCCTGATACTCCTTGGCTGACTTCTCCTTTCCTAATCCAGAGGTCACCACCATTGCTCAAAGACCACCGTGCCTTGTGGATTAGTCTGTTTAGGCTGCTGGAACAAAATACTGTAGACGGGCTGGCTTAAGCTACATTTATTTCTCATACTTCTGGAGGCCGGAAGTCCAAGGTCAGGGTGCTAGCCAGTTTGGTTTCTGGTGAGGGCTCTCTTCCTGACCCATGATGGCCACCTTCTCAAGCTATGTCCCCTCACATGGCAGAAAAAGCAAGCACTGGTGTCTCTTCCTTTCTTAAAGGGCACTAATGCCATCATGAGGGTTCCAACTGCATCCAGACCTCATCTGACCCTCATCGTCTCCCAAAGGTTCTGCCTCCAAATACTATCACATGGAAGATAGGGCTTCTGCATATGAATGTGGGTGGGGGGAGGGGAACCCAAATTATTCCTTAACACCTTTTGATTAACTCAGGCTTCTGTGCCTACTGTTTGCTCTGTCTTGCATACCCTTTCCCTTTGCCAGACCAATTCCTCTTCATTTCTTAAAATCCATATAAAAGCTTATGTCCTCTGTGAAGCCTTCCTTGGCTCCCCTCTGGGTCCTGTAGCATTTTGTCCAGATCTCAGAGAAGTTGCCACTTTGTATGAGAACGTGTTTACATGTCCATCTCTCCTTGGAGTCTTTGAGTGTTTTGAGGGACTGGACTTGTGGAGTATCCTTCTCGGAAGACCCCATGTCTAGCACAGGTGTGGTCCAGTCATTGAATGAGAGGATAAAAGCAGCAAAAAGAGGCAGCCACGACAGCAGCTGTTAACCTTGACCGGGAGCACTTGCTGTGTCCCGAGGTTCTCGCTAAATGCATTAGGGGCCCCATTTCAGTCCTTGAAGGAAGGCGGAGGCCCTCTCCCCACTTCACGTGAAGGTAATTGTTCACTGGGCCAGTAGCTGGAGTTCATCTTTATTCCACTGAGGTAGAAAGAACTTCAGAGGGGCAGACGTATCATCAACAGAGTGGTTTTGTTTTCTTAACATTTTTTATTGTTATGTTAATCACCATACATCACATCATTAGTTTTTGATGTAGTGTTCCATGATTCATTGTTTGTGCATAACACCCAGTGCTCCATACAGAACGTGCCCTCGCCAATACCCAAAACCAGGCTAACCCATGCCCCCACCCCCCTCCCCTCTAGAACCCTCAGTTTGTTTTTCGGAGTCTATCGTCTCTCATGGTTCATCTCCCCCTCCAGTTTCCCCCCTTCATTCTTCCCTTCCTGCTATCTTCTTCTTCTTCTTCTTTTTTTTCTTAACATATATTGCATTATTTGTTGCAGAGGTACAGATCTGTTACTCAACAGTCTTGCACAATTCACAGCGCTCACCACAGCACATACCCTCCCCAATGTCTATCACCCAGCCACCCCATCCCTCCCACCCCCCACCACTCCAGCAACCCTCAGTTTGTTTCCTGAGATTAAGAATTCCTCATATCAGTGAGGTCATATGATACATGTCTTTCTCTGATTGACTATTTCAGAGTGTTTTTTAAAAGCTTTAAAATACTGTATACCTTTCTCAAGCCATTCTGACATATTGGAAGCCCTCATGTATTTTTTTTAAAGATTTTATTAATTTGAGAGAGAGAGAGAGAGAGCAAGAACAGGTTGGGGGGGTGGGGCAAAGGAAGAGGGAGAGACAGGGAGAAGCAGACTCCCCGCTGAGCACAGAACCCAACACAGAGCCCGGTCCCAGTACCCTGGGATCATGACCTGAGCCGAAGGCAGACGCTGAACGACTGAGCCCCCCAGGCACCCCAGCCCTCATGTATTAAGAACTGATGTGCTAATCACAAGTTCAATGTAACTGCTAAGGCAAACTCCGAAAAATGATCATATGACATTTCCTTAACCCGCTGTCACTTTTAGTTTGTATCTGGAAGTTATAAGACTGGTTTTCTTTTAAAATATCCTTAGTGAGGATGTTTCCTAGAGCCACATTAGCCTTGCCCTTGCTAGTAGAAATCAGGCTTCTGTGCCATTTGAGGCTGTGTTTCTCACTTGTTTTCTGGGCAATTTGCATGTTAGCTTTAGCTCGTGCCCCGGCTTTTTTGCCACACACCCACTTTGGTGTATAATTTGAGATGTAAAAGTGCTCAGTGAAAAAGAAATGAAGTCAATCCACCAACTAAGGCTCTGAGAACATTTCTGTTAGGGGCAGGTTTGATTACAGCTGTGTTGTTCCAGGCACCTGTGCAGGATAATAAAAATAACTCTAATATCTTGACTGCCTTTTGTGTTTCAACATTCATGCTGCCTTAATCCTCACAATCGTCATCTCAAGTAAGTGGACTTTCTTCATTTTACAGAGGAAGAAACCGAGGATCAGAAAGTTGCCTAACTCGCTCGAAGTCTCCCCTGAGAGAGGGAGGGCCTGGGAACCGGACCAAGGTTAGTCTGACATCAAGCCTCACTCTCTTCACCAGCGAGCTATACAGTCGGGCGGTGCCAAGAGCAGGGTGTCTGCAGGTACCCAACGTTCCAATCTGGGGTGTGACCTCAACCAGCTTGTGTTCCCCAAATGGGACCCCATGCCCGGTGCTGGCCTCAAAAGCTCTAGGTGGCACTCCACATCCTGCGTTACCTGGGTGGCCTGTGCTGGAAGTAATACTTGCTCACTGTTCTGTAGGGTTGGACATTCCTCTGGATATCTTCCCTGGACAGAGGACAGGTGGGGCCAGGGTAAGGATATAGTGGGTGACAGCTGGCCTCGTAGCTTGATAGCAGGGACATGGGCTGACTTGCTTAATGAGACATGTTTAAATCTGTCCCTGACCTTTCCCCAGGCATTCTGCCTCCATCTTGTCTCTACCTCTCGTGTGAAGGATCTGGACGAATTTAATGATGAATAATGACAAAACCCAAGACATGTCTTTATTAAGTAGGATTTTTATCTTAAAAATGGGGAGTTCTGTGGGCAAGTAGACACTCCAGGCAACTCCCAAATAGAGACCTGGGTGGCCCTCCTCATTCTTTCCCACACTGAGACAATTTTGATGGAAACTGCAATTTTACAAGGCTGGAGCAACTTGAAAAATAGTTCTCCTGGCTATAAAATTCAGCCCACTGAAACCAGTCTCATCTCTCGAGCCAAAGATCAAACTTCCCAGATGTGGTTTCCCATTGTCATTTCCGCTTCCAGGTGGGAAAGCAATCGTTTATAAGTTTTAATACACAGGAGCTATGTCTCCATAGCCAAAAGGAGGTGTCGGTCAAAGCAATGAGCTGGACAATTCAGTCTACAAACCTGGAGTTTTACTGACCCATGTCTGGACATAACTACATTTGTCATGGTTTTAATTTTGTAGTTTACCAATGTCCAGAAGTTTGGTTTCATTCAGAACGTCTACTTAACTACTTGCTTTTTGAATCTGGTCTTGAATGAGTGCTTCCTTGGATTCTTTTTTCTTTTTTATTTTTTTGGGGTTTGTTCTCCACAGCTGGAATCAGGGAGTAGAGAGTGTGACATGAAGTGCTGGAGCCACCCACCGTGGGCTTCCAGGATGGCGCCCTGGCTGTGGGAGCACCGTGACCCTGGGAGGCTGACATGGACTCCGTTCTCTTGACATGACATTGGCTGGAGAAGCTCCAGCTCTGAAATTTTCTATTTTTCCACGCTGGTGGTTCAGCCAGCACATGGGAAAATGGACTTGGGTGGGGCCGCCTGGCAGCAGGTCCAAACTGAAGTGGGAATCAGTCCTTGAAGGCCAACTGTAAAACGTACCTGGGCCCACAGCCCAGATGCCCAAAGGACACTGGGAAGCATGGAAATGGGATCTACAACGCTCTTAGTGACACACGGAAAACACCCATTACCCATCTTGGTGGTTTGTTCTTTATGTGCGCTGAGGTTGGGCCATGGGAAGGACCACTGGACATCTGCTCAGACCAATGAGAAATGGCTGAAGCAGAGCATGTGGAGGAACCTATTTCAGAGATGCTGTAGATTTGTGTGCTTGATTGATAGATACATTTCTTAAAAAGAAAAGATAAGAAATTGTAGGCCTCTTATGAGGCAAAGTAGCTAGCTTTGAGTGGGCTTCTGGGATGTACCAATCACTGATTACTTACGTCTTCTAATCGCTCCCGTACTTCTGGAAGCTAGGCATCCTCCAGCTGGGGGGGTGTGCGGGAGAAGGCTAGGCCTGAGGAGACAGGGCCAGGACCCTCCCCTGAAACTTCCACGGCCCTGCTTCTCAGCTTGGTCCCACACTGGAATCCCTTGGGGGTATTACAGAAAGACTGATGCCTGGGCCGCATTCCAGGCAAATCAAATCAGAATGTCTGCCTCCCCATCCCTATGTTTTAACACCCTCCCCAGGCATTCTGCTGTGCAGCCAAGGTTGAGAAGCACCACACTAGTCGAATCTGACATATGAAGAAATTAAGTGTCCGGACCAGACTCTCACTTAGCCTTTCTTCTGCCACATTAAATAGCTTCTCTCTCGCTCCTTTTTTTTTTTTTTTTTTTTTTGTAATTTTGCCATAAATTAAAAGCACACTTCAAACTGTAGGTTTACCAAGTACCTTTAAGAAATGGATTTCCTTTTAAGGCAAACAGTGATTTAATCACAACTGTGCTGATGTTTTCCACGTGAGCCTCAGGCCCGTTGTGAGTTCATTGTGTCTGGGACCAGCTGTGTCGAGTGTGGGCTCCTTCGGTGACTTCTCCATGGCTGGCCCGGCAGGCGGGCCCTCTGTTTCTCCTCCAGAAAACTCGCACACTCCTTTGATTCACCTTGTTGATGGAAAACACTCTCCGTGAACCCCTAGCTGGTGGTACCTAGATCTACCAGAGACACGTTTGTCACAGAACTCACTTCATCTGGGGACCACGTGTCTAGGAGAGCTACAGTTTTTTGGCAAAGGGCACGTCCAGACACCTGGGCTAGTATTACCCTATGGACATCTGGTTACTAACTAAATGACAGCCAGCCGTGTAAACCTACAGTTTTTTGGGCAGCGCACTGTACTGGCCACATTGCAACTGAAATTCTTAGCCGGACTTACCAACAATACCACCTAAGCACCTTTAAACAAGATTTCAAGGTGTTCTGGTCTCTGAAAAAATTTGAATTTCTTCTTGTGCTAAAAGAATGGACAAACCGGGGCGCCTGGGTGGCTCAGTCAGTTGAGCGTCTGACTCTTTTGATTTCAGCTCAGGTCATGATCTCAGGGTCGTGAGGTTGAGCCCCATGTTGGGCTCTGTGCTCAGCATGGGGTCGGCTTGAGAGTCTCCCTCTCCCCCTCCCCATGCTTGTGTGCTCTCTCTCTTTCTCTAAATAAATGAATAAAATCTTAAAAAAAAAAAGAATGGACAAATCTATGATATAATTTTTAAGGCATTTAAAGCAATAGCCTTATTTAGACTGATGGTCTTTAACTCAGGCCACATTAGACTCGCCTGGGGGATTTAAAAAAAATCTTGTCCCCTGGGCCCTACCTCAGAGATTCTGACACAATTGGTCTGGGGTTGAACGATGATAAGATGCCCCTATTGGTGTACCTGTCTCCCTTGGCAAACACTAACGTGAACACTTCCGAATCTCCTCACTGACTTCTGTGGGCAGCTGGGGTTGACCCTAAAACAGGGCTCTGAGCTCTGGGTTTTTCACTGTGACCTTAGTGCTATAGCAATTTCATTCATTTTATTTATTCAACAAATTTATGTTTAAGAGGGAAAATATTTTTGAAATACTTTCCTTGGTGTCTTTTCCTCCAGTAGTCCATGCAGTTTTTTCTTCACCTTTGCGACCTTATTATGGCTAAAGCAGAGATTTATCACCCCTGGGAAGGAGAAGGTGGATGCTGTCAAGAAAGGTGATTTGCAACCCTAGATGCCCTTTAGAACCACTTGGGAAGCTTTAAAAAAAATTGCCTGTGTCTGGGATCCACTCCAGACTAATTAATTCAGAATTGGGGGGATGGGCCCAGGGATTACTATAAAAGTACTCTAGGCATAATACTCTTCTGTTATGCAGCCAAGGTGGAGAACGATGGTTCTAGCAAGAAATGGATAGCTTACCACCTTACAATGAGATTCTTATTTATTAAAATCTTGCATATTCTCATCCTAACTTTTGAGGTTGGGGAAATTATCTAGGTGCTTGTCATTGGAAAAGATGGAGTTTAGTTATATTATTCATATGATTTTATGATTTCATATATATTTATTGATTTTATATATGCAAGGAAACCATGGTTAGAAACACCTCCTGGGGACTTTTTGCTTGCTTACTTTGGGTCAGAAAGGAGACCAGGATGGATATGTGGGTCCGGGTCCCAGCAGGAATGAGATGGCATGCCCACACTGGATGACTGCATAGGATTTAATAAAGGGGCTCTTTATCATGGTCCAGGCAGGATTTAGGGAAACTGACCAGGAAAGGTGCAGTTTGTAGGACTGGCTAGTAACACGGGGAAGCATGAGCATCCCTGAGCTGGGGGCCACGCAGACTAGCTGTGTGGGGAGGGCGCTTGTCAGAAACCGTGAACTTGTTGAGAAGGCTACAGCGTCACACAGGGACCCTTTCTGTAGAAGAAAATTCCAGCTGAGTTCCGGTCACACGCAGCCAAGAGTACTAAGTCATTCACAACTGCTCCTAGGAGGTGAGGAGGTGTAAGTGACAGGTCTACATTCTGAAACTGGGTAAACGAAAGGGAAGTGTTGGGTAGCCCCTGATTCTAGCTTGGAAGGCTGGTAGTCCAACAGTTTATAACCACTGCCTCGTCTCGTGGGACGCTGCCTCCGAGGCTCACCTGGGCTAGAGCTTCTAGCAACAGCGCACAAAATGCCCCTGCGTCGTTCATTCATTTATACATTTACTCGTTCTGTTGAAGTTGAGAGATACTTAACTGAATGGCTCCCAAGCACTAGGCACTCTTCTAGGATATTGCACGTGGCTTCTTGCAACAGGGGCTAGAGCAACAACGGAGAAGCCGCCAAGGAGCCCGCGTTTGGTTCAGTTGGCCCCACACAGTGGACGTTCACACCTGTCAGAGGATCCCGTAGAAAAGCATGGGTGCGGTGCTGATCAGATCACGGCTTGCCTGAAAATAAAATCCATCTCTTTCTTTTTTTTTTTATTATTATGTTATGTTAATCACCACGCATTACATCATTAGTTAAAATCCATTTCTTAAAGGTGCCTTGTAAACTTCTATTTTGCATTGTGCTTTTAATTCCTGGTAAAACCACCGTAAAGAAAAGCAAGTTGGTGTGGAATAGCAGTGCTGGATAAGAAGTTGGCTTTGACGCTAACTAGCCACATGGCATTCCACTGTTGTTTTGGAATTTGCCCTTTTCATTTTCCTGGATGTAAGCATGTGACTTAGGCCCTGGGGGCGGGGTGGGGGGTGGGAAATGCCACTAGAGAAATTTAGGAGACGAGGGAGGCCTTTCCTTGTAGCTAGAGATTGTCCCCAGAATAAGGGAGCGATTTTAATTCATTCACAAACACATTCTTTTGGAGGACTATCGTGTGTGGACACAGGGCCAGGTGGCAGGGTTGCCCAAATCATGACAGAACCTTTGCCCTCAAGGAGCCCGTGGTTTCATGGCGATTCAAGTGAGCACGACATTGTTTACCTGGAGTCTTGTGGTGTTGTCTTTGAGGAATCTCTTGAAAATGGGTCAGTCATTTTAAAAAGAAGCATTTGGCCACCTGCCAAATTCTAGCTGAGTATCTCTGACTTGCGTGCTGTGTGTGTGTGCACCCGCGCGTGTGCACATGTACCTGCCTGCGTACACAGTCTTCATCTAGAAGGAATTCTCTACTGGGATGAGGTGGGGGAGGAAGGGGGGTGAACCGATCGTTTATTTCTTAATGTTTTTCTGGTGCAAAATTATGCGGGTGCATAATTAGTTATTCTGGTGCAAAATTATACATTCCTACGAATGTAGGAAAATTCAGGTCTACACGATCTGCTCTCTTTTGACTCAAAACAAGGTGACATCAGCAGGATGTTGGGATTTCAGGACAAGTCCGAGGCGCCAGTAAAATGGCTCCACTTCATGATTCCTCAGAACAGGGACCTGCTTGCCTGTGAGTCCCCCGACATCCTTGGTGGGGCAGTTTGCGCCTTCCAACAAATGGACTTAGCATCTAGGGTTTCTTGTTAGGTAGGGACTTTTGCCAAAATCTTTGAACACCAAAAGTGAAACCAAAGCCCAGGAGGAGGCAAGTCTCTGAGAACATGTGGAAGGCCATGAGGTTATTGTGCTTCTCTGTGTCCCTGTCATAACATGCCTGCTTTGGGTCCTGACTCTGAGCAAGTGACCTTTAGCTGAGATGTGAGGGTCTGTCACTCTTATGTTTGATGGCTATGGAGATTCATTCGGAACGGAGCAACCGTTAGAGTTTCAGGGAGCAGGCTGGTTGGCCAATGCTAGTGTTTGCCAAGGGAGACAGGTACACCAATAGGGGTATCTTATCATCGTTCAACCTCGATGAGAACCCGAGACTGAACTGGGTCCCAGGAAGAGCATGGGAGAGGACTGATGTGTTGTTATGATTTATTTAGGGACATCACAAATGTGCCTTTTGAAGAGATAGGAAAGAAGCAAGGATGGATGCCTTTATAACCTGGGGGTTTGGCGTTTTCTCTGTTCCCGAAGACACCAGGGTATCTCATTATTATGGGTGGATGCTACTTGAATGCCACAAACTTTCTTTCTGGTTATACCCAGGGTGTTAATGTGGTCCCACAGGCAAGGGGAGAGGAACAGTGCCCCTCCCCCTTGCAAGGTCATCCTAGCATCTCCTACCCTGCTGTTGTTGTCAAGCCTCTGACCTCATTTGCTTCTGATGTATATGCTGAACTTCAGGTGACCTATATTTAGATTATGTAAAACGGATAAAAAGCAAATGGCCTTTTTGCGCTAGGGTCAGAGTTCAGCTGTGTTTGATAATGCTGCTTTGATCTCCAGGACCCTGCCTGTCGAGATCTATGGTGTCTGTCAACCAACTTTGCCCTGCACTTGACCTTTTGCTTGCCTGGACCTGTAGTTACTGCCAAGACTCTAATCCCTCAGCATGTCACTTCTGGCAAAAGAAAAAAAAAAAAAATCCCAAAGCCCAAGATTCAGACATTCCAGATTCTGCTCTGGCTCCCCACAAAGGCATTTAATATAGAAGCTTTTTGAAATTAAAAAAAACAAGAGGGCGAAGAAGTGGTCTTAAGAGGAAATTTCAAACAAATTATAGGATCAGTGATGCAGAACTCAGCAAGAGCAGTTTGCTTGGCCAGAGTCTTCCAGAAGGCGCTTGGAATCCTGAATGGATTCTAATAGAGCTGGTGGGGATCGGGAGAAGCTTTGCTGCAGCTCTCTGTTTGGGGGACAGGTGACCCTTCAGCGATCAAAGACCAATGCTTATCTCCTGTCCGTTCGAGAATTCCTCAGCATGCTTTCCTTTGATTGGCTCATTCTGATATTTTATCACCCTGGCAGCTAAAAAGTGCTTCCTTATGTCCAGCTGGAATCTCTGCTACTTAATTTAAACATCGATTTTCCGTCCCTTGTCAATGTGGGTTATATTTTTGTGGATCCTTTCCATATGTGCACATGGTTTTCACAATGTGGTGAACCAACTTGGACATGATACGCAGGACATCAGGGACCACTGGCCCAGGACTCAGGAAGAGCCTAGTCCTCTGCCTGCCCATTGCTTGACCTAGGACAAGTCGCTTTCCCTGTCCAGGCATCACGTCACTCCCCTCGAGGGGAGGGAATCCATCACACCATCTCTAAGATTTCTTCCAGTTTTGATGATTGTGTGATTTTGCTAAGAACGCTGTATCTGAACAGCGAATCTGTGCTTGGCATGTAGTAGAGACACAGTGAGGACTTGTCAAGCAGGATTCCATCATAGGGATGGCCATCGAAAGGTTCTTTCAGCATTGACTAAACCTTTCAGCCGATTCCCTCTGTCCCACCCAGGAGTGATCTGTCTCTTGTAGAAGTAGGCACGGGTGCGCAGTGGTGGGGTGCCTTTCTTCACAGAGTGCGGCAAGCACCTGGCCCAGGAGCAGGCGGGACCTGCTTCTAGTCCCTTCTTTGCCGTCAAAGCCAATCTATTAAAATGCCTCTGTGATTCCAGAAGGAGAACAAGTACCCATAAAGAAGAGATTATAAATACATCCAATTATAAATATATCCCATTAAAAATATATATTGACAAGCAGTTCCAGACAGTGTTGGGCTTGGCAGGCTTGGCCGAGGAGAAAAAAGTAGCCGAGTGTCCAGAAAGCCATATAGTGGACCATTGAACAACATGAGTTTGAACCGTGTGCGTCCACTAAATATGTGGATTAGTTTTGATAAATACAACACAGGACTGTAAATGTATTTTCTCTTATGACTTTCTTAATTACATTTTCTTTTTTCTAGCTTTATTATAAGAGTACAGCATAGAATACATAAAACATATAAAATAGGTATTAGTTGACTGTTTATGTGATCGGTAAGGCTTCCAGTCAATAGTAGGCTGTTAGTGGTTAAGTTTCTGAGGGATCAAAACTTCTATGTGGTCTTCACGGGGGCGCCTGGGTGGCTTAGTTGGTTAAGCGTCTGCCTTCAGCTCAGGTCATGATCTCGGGGTCCTGGGATCGAGTCCCACATCAGGCTCTCAGCTCAGCGGGGAGTCTGCTTCTCCCTCTGACCCTCTCCCCTCTCTTGCTCTCTCTCTCTCTCTCTCAAATAAATAAATAAAACCTTAAAAAAAAAAGAAAGTTCAGTAAAAACAGAATTAGGACTTAATAAATATTTCTCTTCTCTATGTCACAGGACTTACACAGAAACCCCAGTGAAGGGTTAGGGGCGACCATGTCCTGGGACTTTGGAAAGAGAGAGTGGCAGGCAGTTCCTGACATCCCTGGTCTTTAAAAGCTCCAGGGAGCCCCTTGCTGGTGTGGCTGAGGGAGCGATGCCCCCAGGATCAGAGGGCCTGGGCTTCCACCCTGGGTCCAGCAGGTCCTAGTTGGGTGACCTTAGGGAAAGGTCACTCCTTTAAGCCCCAGGTATATAGTAACAGTTATGTGAGGTAATAGACAAGAAGGCAACTTCGCATAGTATCTGGCATGTGGGAGAAACTCAAATATTAGTTTCTCACAGTGACCGTCTGGGGTCCGGGCTGGTGGAGGGACCACAACGCAATGGCAGATGGACATGCCCCGCAGCTGAGAAGCTCCTAGGACCGCCCTCAGGCCACGTGATGAGCTCCTCTCCCCGCTGTATGAGTCGGCTAGGGACACCATGACAGAGTACCACAGACTGGGTGGTTCAAACAGCAGGAATCAATTTTCTCTCCATTCGGGAGTCTGGAGTCCGAGATCCAGGTGCTGACAGGGTTGGTTTCCTCTGAGGACTCCGCTGGGCTCAAAGATGGCTGCCCCCTTGCTGCCTCTTCGTGTGGCCTTCCCTCTGTGCACGCGCACCCGGGGTCTCTCTGCGTGTCCTACTCTCCTCTTCTTGTAAGGACACACGTCAGATTGGATTATGGCCCCCCCTACCCCTCTCATGTTAACGTCATCATCTCTTTAAAGGCCGCATCTCCATGGTCACATTCTGAGGTACTAGGGTTAGGACTTCAATACAGGAATTTGCAGGGAGGCAGATGGAGTTCAGGCCACAAAGCACTCACTGAGCCTGCGTCTGGAGAGAAGATTGAAGATCCAAGAGCCGTGGAGGGCTTTGCAGCTCCCGTCTGAGAGTCGATGCTCAAGGTCAATCCTCCCTGCCCCTCCCCCTTCCTTCCTCTTCCGGGAGGATGACTCAAGCTCACACCTCCATTTTGACACGTGAATACCACTCCTTTTTAAGAGATTCTTGACACGTGGTTGTTCAGGATTATGAATAAGGACACTGAAGTCCCTGGGTTCTGGGGTAAACCCCTGGTCGCCTGGGGGGACTCTTAAAACCACCTCATAAAATGGCTTCTGAGCACTGAAGGCTGTGCTGTTGGCTGGCCTGGGTGAGGCCATGAGACAGAATGCAGAGCCCCACCCCGAGGGGACGGAAGGGGGTTCCCATCTCCTGTGCCTTCCTCTTTTCTTTCCCCAGCACCCCTCCTACATGGTGAGTCATCCAAAACTCCATACACCCAGCCAGCTGTTTGGAACATAAGAAACAACCCCAGCCAGAAGCATCTTGGGCCCAAACTCACACTCTCTCGCCTCCTCCCCCCTCCCCCCCCCCCCCCCCCCGTCTGTCTCCATTTTATTGCTCCTTTTTGAAGTCCCTCTTTCCCCCCACCTTCCCATTCTTATCCCTTTCAAGGCTTAATTTGGTTATCTGGAGACACCGGGTCTTGGCCAGTCAATGTCTAATCTATGAAAAAATTAGTATTTCCCAAACTAACAGTTATATCAAAGCCATTAAGCCCTGTTTCTTCCTTAAGCACCATCACTTTTCTCATAATTCTTACCTGAAGTACTAGCTTCTCATGAACAGGGATGGTATTGTACCTTCCACGACTCTCAGTGCAATGCCTTCAGCATAGAAATACTCAAACGCTATTTGAAGAAAGCAATGAGACTTTCAAGAATAATCATATGCTCTGAGAAGCTCAGGCCTGCAGTTAGCTCTAAGGACACTTTGTAAGCCCCTCAGTGACCCAGACCTAGAGTTGCAGGGAGCTAACAGTGTGGGGTTTCCTCATCCTGGTGATGCAGCTTGAACCACTGGGCTTAGCCATAGATAAAGCTGGATCACTTATTTAAAGAACAAGCAATAAATATGACTTTTGGCAGTAAAATAGAAAGCAGAGAATTCTTTAGTTTTCATAGACATAAATGCCTGGGTAAAATGCATCCCCTTATTAACTAAAAATGATTTTGTCATGATTATCTGTTTAAAAAAATTATCTTCTCCTCCTTTGGCTTCCGAGTTAGAAATTCCCTTACAGGTGCTTATTCTAACAAGATGGGGGCAGTGGGCTCTGAACCTGGTCCAATCTCATTTCCGTCCCTTGCTCTGCCAGGGGAGGAAGCGGCGGGGGGGGGGGGCGGGGTGGGTACTGATGGAGACTGAATGAATGGCTCTGGTCTCCCATCTCTGACCTCACCTCCACTTAGTAGAAATAAGAAAAAAGGACGGGGCACAAATGTGAAACCTCTACTTGTTCATTCATCCATTCATTCAACAATTACTTGTTCAGCACCTACTATGTGCCAGACGTTTTGCCAGGTCCAGGCGCTACAGAGATGAGAAAGTCACAGTTCCTGCTGGCAAGAAGCTCATAGTCTACCGGGGAGTAGAAGTGCCACCAAATTGTTCCTGAATACCGAGCTACTAGAAATAGGTATGAAACACTATGGGAGTACTGAAGAGGGGTCTCTCTCTTCGCACGAACAGAAGGAAGCTTAGAGACCTTGGAACGAGGCCTTGAAGGATGAGCACAGTTTTGCTAGATGGTATGGAGTGGTGAGGACCAACTAGTACTATGGTATCCAATATGGTAGCCACTAGCCAACATGTGGCTGTTTGGATTTAAATTACTTAAAATCAAACAAAATCAAAACTTAGTTTCTCAGTTGTTCTGGCCACATTTCAAGTGCTCAAAAGCCACAGCGGGCTAGTGGCTATTGCATCGGACTGGGAAGATGCAGAACACTTCCATCACTGTCGAAAGTTGTATCGGACAGAGCTGTTCTGGACGAAGAGGACAGCGTGCCGATTTCCCGGACACCATTAGCTTGGGTCTGAAAATGCTTCCCTGAGGCTGCTTTCTGTGCCACGAGCCTCGGAGCCTTCAGAGCTGCCTCGTGGATAGGGAGCGGTCTGTGGCGGCAAGGCCTGGAGAGCTGGGGGGCCGAGTGCTTACAGCGTGAGGCTGGCGGGCAGGCCCTCCTCAGGGGCCATGGGCTCTGGGGGCTGGGCTGTGGACGTCCACACTGCTTCTGCGCGCCGGCGGCCGTCAGCGAAGATGGCGGCAGCTGGCCTGATGGCCTGCTACCTCGACGTCTCCAGTGCTCACCCAGCGGGCATCCGAACCTGAACCCCTCTTCTCCCACGCCCTGCCCCCCTGCAGTCCTGCCCCTCTCAGTTGATGGGCATTTCCATTCTTCCAGCTGCTCAGGCCCAGACCCTGCGAGTTGCCTTCCCGTCCCTTTCCTCTCCCGGCCCTTCCCTCCGCCTAACCTCTCTGCCAGTCCTGGTGGCTCTACCTTTCCAATAGGCCCCTGCTGACCACTTCTTACCATCTCCACTGCTGCCCCGGGTTGGAAACTGCATTATCTCCCACCTGGCGTTCTGCAGCAGCCTCCTAACTGGTCTCCCAGCTCTTCCCCCGCCCCCGGCCCCCTCCCAGCAGCTGGAGTGATGATGCTAATAGTTAGGTCATTTCAGTCCTCTGCTTAAAAGTCTCCAAATGCCCCCATTTTACTCAGAGAAAAAGTTAGAATCCTTACAATGTCCTATAAAACCCTTTGTGACCACAGGACCTGGCCCTGTTCCCTCTGTGACTTCATCTCTTACTGTTCTCCCCCTTGCATCCTCTACTCCAGCTACGCGGGCCTCCTCCCTGTTCCCAAGGGCCTTAGCTCTGGCTGTCCCCTCTGCATGGAAAGCCTTTTCTCCAGATATTCATATGCCAACTCCTCTATTGCTTTGGATCTTTGCTTAAATGTCAACTTCTCAACAAAGCTTATGACAATCTTATTTAAAATAGTAATCTGCACGCCACCCTGCCTATCCCCAGAGTGCTCCATCCTCATTACCCTCCAATACTCTTTTCTCAAATGGCACATAACACCTAGCCTGCCTCTTCATTTATTGATTGATGATGCTCATTTTTGCTTTTCTGTCTCCCCTCATTAGAATATAGGCTAAGTGAAGGCAGGGGACTTCGTCAGTTATGTTCCCTGAGGTATCCTATGTGCCTAGAACGCACAGTGGTTGGTGGGAAGTATTCCTTTGTTGTTCTCATCCTAAGCTGCTCTCTGCCGCTGGCCCGGGGGGGGGGGGGGGAAGGTCTCCTCTACATGGGAGCCAATCAGCAGCCTGGTTTGGCAACCCCTAGCTTCTCCTTAGGATTGCTAAGTTAGGCTCCAGGAGTGGACTGACTTACGGAAATTCTCCGTCTGAAGTTGGAGGCTCAACCCTCAGGTGAGCTGACTCCAAAGGAGTCTTCTGCTTTTCTGAGGGTTCCAGGTTGAGAGAGGGTTGGAGGGGGTGGTCAGAGCTGTAAGGAAGGGCTCCTGGGCAGGGTGGTGGGTTAGGGACCCCCGATTGTATGGTAGAGAGTTTAGCCCACTTGCAGGATGTGTCCAAGGCAGCTGTCTCTTTTCAAAACTGCTCCATCATGCCCTCCAGTTGTAAGAGCCTCACGTGAGCATCTCTGATGATTCAGAAGCTGAATGGGACGGGGGAGGATTTCAGGCGTCAGAGTGGAGCTTGTCAATGGGTGGATGTGGCCTGGAGTTGAGCACAGAGCGAGGGGAGGGTGCTGTGGGCAGGGAGTTGGGAGCTCTGGCCCCCAACCCCCACCTCTAAGCCATGGATTTTTCATCTGTTCAAAGGGAACAGTAAAGCCTGCCTGTCTCCCTTTCGGCGTTCTGAGGATCAAGTGAAATAATGTATATGAAAATGTTCCAAAAAGAATAAAGAGCTTTGCCAGGATAAAAAATTGCTTTTATTCCAAATGATAAGTCAAGGGTGAGATTTCTAAGAAGTCATTTGTGTGGGCTGTTGTTTCAAATCCTGTTTGTTTTTTAAAAAAATAGAAAACAAACCCAGGCCTGCCCTATTCAGGGAAGAATGGCGGTGTGCTAGACGGTTCCTCAAGTCTGGGGTCCAGCCATTGCCCCCACAGTGGCTTGTTCTCAGATGCACATGTGCTGCTTGTCTGGGGACCCTCCAGCTGAGGGGACCCACTGCCTGGCTTGGGATGGGGCCGCAACCTTGTGGAAAGTGGGACCCATGCTCCTTGGTCATGAGGGTGGAACGATCTGCCTCGAGCTTCACGGGCATCGCTCCGGGATGGAGGGCAGTTGGGTTAATAACTCGGTTGGTTCAGGCTCTGAGTGGGGAGCAGTGAAGAAAGAGGAGGGAAGCCTGTGTCTGTAGGACATCTGTGCTTTGTGGGCCCATCGGTACGGTATAGCTCACCACACACCTGCGTCTCTCTAAGGTGTGATTATGCTTATTTTAAAAATGAGAAAACTGAGGCTAATAATCTGTCCCGGGGCCACACAGCTTACTGGTAGCTGGCAAAACTGCCATTGAACTCAGGTCTGTCTGGTTTCAAAAGCCATGCCCTTGGCATAGTACTGTGCTCCCCACCTTCCATGGGTCAAGGGATGGGGCTCCAGTTTTGGCTCCTTCCTTTAGATGTGTGACCACAGGCAAGTCATTTAAACGTCTCTCATCCATTCCCTCAGGTCCAAAAGGCAGTGATCACTCTGTCCCTCACTGGGTATTTGTGAGCATCAAATGAAATAATGTATGTGGAGTGATCTGAATATTGCAAAATGTTGCATGCAAGTGAGGAATGACTATTATAATTTTGAAAGTGTTGCTTTTATCCTGTGACTGCCTTGCTCAAGAACCTTCCGTGAGTCACTCTTCCCTGACCTGATGGATTCTGGCCTCCCAAGTTCCATGCCTGTGCTCTCACTGACTGTCCTCCACCTAGCCTTCCTCTGGGTTCCAGTAAAGGGCATGTCCATCATCACCTCTCTGCCAACATGGCGCTCTCCCCACCCGTCAAACCTGACACACATATGGTCTCCCTCCTCCAGGAAGCCCTCCCTCACAGCCTTACCGGTCTGAGCCACGTGGCTTTCAATGTGCTGCCTGGTGGCTGGGTACAAGTGCTCTCTAGTTGTTTCATAAGCTTGAGTACTTCTCTGCAAGGAAGTTTACGAGTCCTGCAGGGTTGAGATCATGGTTTTGTGCTCTTGCAATGCCCTCACGGCGCCTCATCCGGTACTTAGGACCCGTAAGTTAAACACTCAGAAAATGTCAACCGATGGACTGATTCAGAGTCTTGGACCCATGTTTCCACTTTCTCAGGCTATGGCGGGTCATGGAGAGTTCTGGCAGCTTTTCCAGGCAGCCTCTTGCAGCCCCTGGGTCTCTTCCGGAAGAGGCAGCTTCCTGCCTGAGCTCACGCGGCGCCCGGCTTGAACCCGCCCCCTCCTGTCTGCCTGGCCAGACTGTCCCGGGGGCTCCAGCTCACAGCAGAGTTCCCTGTGTAAGAACTCTGACCTCAGCCATCTCCCCTACTCCGCGCTCCTTTCACACGCCACGCCTGGGCTGGGGGCTATGTCCTGGCTTGTCTTCCAAGAACCTCGAGAGAAGAGAGCACGTAGTAGGTGCTTGGCACTTATGCTTTACTAGGGCTGGACCCAGATCTCAAAGAAGGTTCAAGGAAAATCTGCAGACCTGGATTTCAAGGCTTGCCAGGTGCCTTAGTACGATTGGGAATGAAGGTACAAGTACTGCAAGGGAGGGGACGGAACAGAGACAGCGTGGCTTTGGTGTCTGTCACACTGGTTTGCGCCCTGCTACTGGGCAGGTGACTCTGTCTCTCAGGGCCTCAGTGTCCTGGTGTGGAAATCATGGATGACAGCGACACACCATCACAATGTTGTCTTGAGCATGGCTTTAAACTGCATCTCGAATTCTGTCTGCAAGCCCCGTGTTCAGGGCTCAGCTTAGATGTCACCTTCTGAGAGAGACATCCCCCTACCCTAAGGAAGTCCCTGGCGCTGTCATGAATGTAGCACCCTGTTAATCCTTCCCGACACTTCTTGCCATCTGTAGTTATTATATTTATGTCCATGTGTGTTGTTTCCCTACTAGAATGTAAGCCCCACTTCCCCCCGCCAGGGCAGGGAACACTCTAGTCTTACTCACTGTTGTATTTCTAACTTCTAGAAAAATGCCTGGCAGTTAGTCGGTGCTCAGTATATTTTGGTTCCCTTCCTTTCCCTTCAGCAGTAAGTAGCATGTGGTCAGTCTCAGTGTCAGGAAGATCAGGTTTACCAGCAGCTCCTAAGCTAGCTTCTGCAAGGACGCAAAAGTCCGAGCATGCACACATCAAAGAGGCTCCAGGAGGAGACCAACCAGTGCGGGGGGAGGGAGACCCTGGTGCTGGGGATCTTTTAATCTGAAGCAGCAGAATAGATGCCCTACGTCTATCTAATGAACTGGTTTGGGGGTGTCCTCTGCCCTCGGCAGCCGGACACCTAGAACCCTCGAGGCCCTGGGACAGGTCGAGGCTGCTCCCACCTGACCACCCGCAGAGCGGTAGGGCCATGGGCCTTTTTGGGGACAGCAGCTGGGTTTTGCCGTCCTTCCCGCACCCACCCCGCCCTCCCAGTGCTGAGTGAGCCCCAGACTTTTCCCCGCATGTGGCCAGCACACTGCCCCGGGGCCGCTGAGGACAGACACTATGGAAGCTGTGACCTTGGGAAGATGGCCATGAGTGTGTGCAGGGGGTGGGGGAGTGTTGGCTTAAACTTCTTTGGAGAGAAGAGAAATGAAGGACAGAGCACAAGGGAGAGGGGAAAGCAGGGGGGGAGGAAGGGGAAGGTGGGGAGGGCGGAGAGAGAAATGTTGGAGCAAAGGACTTTTTTTTTTTTTTTAATCTTAGAAATGTTTGAATTGGTGGGAAGGAGCCAGTTGACAGGGAGAGTTTGAAAATGCAGGAACGCAGGGTAAGGAAGAGCGAATCACTGGACAGAGTCTAGGGTGCCGATCTCCCCGGCTGGCCCAGGACTAAGGGGCTTCCCAGGAGGTGGGAAGAGGCATGAAGGGGACTTCTGCATGGACATCCAATGGGGCGCGCTGGCCCAGGTGAGCTGGCCAGGTTGTGGGTATGGGTGTGACTGTGGTGGAGAGGGGGACAGGTGACTAAGGGTACACGTTCATATGCCTCCTGAGGCCTCCCAGGGATCGAACCTCACCTCACCTCCACCCCCACAAAAGCACATTTCCTGGGCAGCCATGTGACGCTGGAAAGCCACCCAGCCTTACCAGGCCTCCTATGCCTCAGACGTAAAACAAGGAGAGAGGGTTGGATGATGTCTGAGGTACTTTCCAGGCCCTGTTGAGCTGTTGCAAGTCAACGGTTGAAGTTGCTTGTGATGGGTTTAATGGCCCTGGCTGTTCACAGGGGTCTCCAGGGGGATCATCTTGCCTCTTGCCAATCCTGCTTTGGAGGACATGGCTTTAGGATGGTGGGGAGGCATGCGAGTGGGTGCACCTAGGCTTGTCCACCCTCAGGAAGCTCTGCAGCCTGAGTAGGGTCTGGGTGAGCCAGGCACCACGTGGTGACATCAGTCTGTGAGGGGAGACATGATTTCAGCAGCAGCACCATGTGGCTTCGGTAGAAGTGACAACAGCAGGAAATTGGCGGGGTGGGGAGGGGGTTGCTGGTGAGCTGATCGGATTTCTCAATTATTTCTTTACACTAACCGGTTTGGGCTGAGCCAGCACCTGGGGCTCTTCAGTTTTGTGGGGAGCGGGGGTCCCAGGAGAGATGCTACCAGCCATCCTTCAGTTTGGGCTGACGGGGAGGGGTGCTGAGTGATGAATGCACGTATGAAAAACAGGTATGGCTTTATTTTTCAAGCTGATGGAGCAGGTCATGCCAATTACATTAGCTTTTGAAAAGACGCAAAGCAAACAAACAAACAAGAAATACCACGTATGGGTCCGTAATAGTGTTCATGTGTGTTGTATGTTGGGGGGAGGGGGCTAAAATCCCAAATCAATAAGGTCATTAAATTATCTCTGTTGAGTGTTTAAGGCTATTACTTTAAGCGAACACAGGGCAGTTGGCTGTGTTTTCTGTAATCAGCTTTGGACTCATTGGGCATATTGATCTCTTCAGCGCTATCTGGTGTTCTGGAAACATCAGCGCGGTCTTCCCCCACCCCTCCTCCTCCTTCCTCCTCTTCTTCCCGAGGCTTCTAAAAAGCAAAAACACAATTCTCTCTGCTGGCTGGGCTGCAAGTTTTCCACTTCACATCATCATCATTTGTTCTAAAAGCAAAATGCAATTTTCTGCGACTCTTTACACTTCTGTATCTGTGTGTGTGTGTGTGTGTGTGCGTGCACACACACACACACACAGCCTCTGTGCTCAACAATGTGCTTTTTAATATAGCGAAGGAGCAAAGACAACAGGTCCACTATAGTCCTGGGCATATCCCAGGGCAGGGAAGCCATTCCCAGTCCAGCAAGAAACATTGTGCCCATTGAGACTGCTCTCTAGCTCTGGGTGGCTCACAATCCCAATCTTTGTGACTACCAAAGAATCATGGCCTGTACCCATCCCCTTGGACCCCACCCTGCTGGCCCCCAAAGGTCACTGACAGTGATGTCACGGAAAAGCATGTGGTCACAGAGCCTGTCCTCAGAAGAAGCACAGAAACCCTCGGTGGATCCTTGAAGCTGGTGGAGTTACCCACTCCCTGCCATCTCAGCCCAGCCCTGAGCCCTGGAGAATCTCTTAGTTTCCCCCAGCTTCGAGGTAGCACAGCAGGGGAAGGACTCCACCCTGGCCTGAGTGGCCTGAGTGGCCTGAGTGGGACTGTGAGCCAAGAAGGTGTGGCAGTCTGCCATGTCCACCCTCCGTGGCACCCATCTCTGTCGAGGACTGAGCAAGGGGGACCCTGACCCCTCCCCTTAGACCTCCTGCTGCTCATCTGCTTTAGCCCCATTCTCGCTGGACTCACGTCCATGTCTTGCATTCATTTGCCTTTTTGATCCCTCTTTCTCCCCCCTTTACTCTCCGCAGAACTGACAGACACAGATGTACCTGTATACACACACACCACACACACACACCCCTGTCCCCATTAATCCACTCTGAGAGGGTCAGCCTCATCCGACTCAGCCCAGAGAACCCAGGGAAGCCCCGCTGGAGAGGGAGAAGCGCCATTAGCTGGAGCCTACACACACCTGCCTCAAGTTTGGGGACACAGAGATCCTGGGTGCTCTGGGGCAATAGAGAGAGAATTACAAAGAAAACAGCAACATTTATAGTAAAACTGCGTTGACTGAGCACTGTCCATGTGTCCGAAGTATTCCACATACATCACTTCCCATCCACTCCTGGAGGGAGATGTGTCTGTGGCATTTTAGCGCTAAAGAAGGTGAGTCTCCATGGCGAGGGCAAACCCTTAGGTGGTAGACTTGAAACCAGACTTTGACTCCAAATCTGAGACCCTCTGTTCTATCCTGAGGCTTAGACATGACAACAAGTGACTAGGATTGTTTGCACTCCAGAAGGGAAGGTGGGGGCTGCTACGTGTGTATGTGGTGGGGGCTGGGGTGGCCAGTTTAAGGAATTTGGAGCCCTGGTAAGGAGGTGGGATGAAGCCATGATGCACTTTCCTAATGTCATCCTCCCCGACACTTGTCCCCTCCTCTCTTCTTGGGATCAGGGCCTTTCAACTTAACTCTGCCCAAGACCGCCTCCGTGACTGCCACCACCCAGCAACCCACTGCTGTTTGGAAAGAGTCCCGGCTCCCATTCTGGGAGCTCCTCTCTGCTTCTCTCCCCGCTCAGGCCACTCTGCCTCACTTGCTGGGCCTCAGCTCCGTGTACTTCTGACTACCAGGCTCTGCGTTGGCTGCGCCCTTTGCCTGACACATCTCTGTCCCCTCATCTTTTTGGTGACCTCCTCTGATATTCTGAGTCCCAACTTGTGACACTGTCCCTAATCCTCATCCCCACTGTCTTCCCCTAACACTGCACACCTAACCTTGCACTCCAGGTACGGCCAAAGCTGTATTTTAGACAGATCGCTGTATTGGTGGGGCAGATGTTGGCCGGCTGAGATGCTAAGGGCTGGGAGAACATTTGGAGTCCATTGCAACCATTCTGGGGAAAGGGAACCAGGGCAGGGGATGGAAAGAAGGGTTCTTGGCTGGGGGTGGGGGCAGGTTCTGAGGTTGAGAATCCCAGATGGAACTGAGTTGACCCCCAGGGTCAGACTAAAGGAGGCTAGCACCTGTCCAAGGTGGGGCTCAGGAAAGTTTTGCCTCTCGGCAGGGGACATCCCGAGAAGACCTTTGGAAGACCCTTTCAACCCTTTAACTGATTCTGTCATAACTGTGGCATCCTCCGGGTTGCTCAGAAGGCAGGAGCTCTAAAAATAGAAAGCCTTATTATTACCGATTAAATTTCTTTCCACCTACAGAATTTTCTGAAAGTAATAATAAGAGGAAGCCTGAGTCTGCTGAAGTGTTCAGGGAGCAGAGATGTATTGAGAGGTGATGAGAGAGAGAGGGCATAGAGAATGTGAGGCCAGGCAGGTAAGAAAGGGTTAGGGGAAAAACCACTTACCAAACACACTGATGGGTAAAGGGACCTTCCAGAGGGTGTGGAGCTTCCAAGGGAGGTACACGTGAATATTAAAACCATAGAGTTCCCACTGAGACCATTGCCTGAGCCAGGGGAGGACATCGGCCTCTGGGTGCACCCCTCCCCCATCTCTGCTTCAGGGTAATGCATGAATGCTCCCCATCACTGTGATAGATGCGCAGTTCACTCCCCCACTCTCCTGCCTCCCAATGCATTTCATGCTCATGAAGATCCACCTGCAAAGCCCACTACAGCCTTGCAGCTTCTGAGGATGGCCTCCATGGCAACTAAAGATCTATAAAGTCATATGAAGAGATGAAGCCAAAGAAGAGAAGACATGGAAAATACTCTATTTGTACATTTTATATATTTAAAAAAATGATCCTCCAAAGTGAATCAGTGTCAGGTATTGCAAACCTGGATTCACCCTATAGCTCGGCCTTAGAATAATTTAGAATGATTTGAATGCCTCTTTCTAATGACATGAAAAAGTCCATGTCACTTTCCATGTGTCTCTTGTAGGTTCTCTTCTCCCACATGGCTTAGTTCCGTGGCCTGGGTGCTATCCCCAGGCTTTCCTACAGGAGTGGTCTTATCTCCGTGGACTATTTCGGGAAATCTGGCTCTTCTAATAACTGCCTTGGGCTCTTAAATGGAATTATTCCAAGTTGTCATTTGTTCATAGGTTAAAAATGATTGGATAACCGCATTTTCACATGGCTTCACATAGTAACTCCTCTGAGTTTCCTTTTCCGCAAAATGGAGATCATAAAGGAGTTGTAGTTTAATGGGTAGAGAGTTTCAGTTTTGCAAGATGAAAAGAGTTCTGGAGATTGGTTGCACAGCAATGTGAATGTACAATGTGAAAATTTAACTGAGTAGATTTTAAAGGTCTTCTTGGTTTTTTGGTGATTGATGAATCAGGCGGCACCCAATCCAGCGGCTAGGAAGGGGCTATGAAATGAAAGACTTCTATAGTTGGAAGGGAGCAGAAACAAGGAGGTTATACAAGGTGATTAGAAGGTTATACTAGGTGATTAGAAAGTTACTTTCCCTTTAGGGGATGGCAGGGGTTTTATAAGGCAGATTACCTACCCATTGCTGGTCAGGAGATTCCTGATTGGCTGGTTTACAATTGAATCTCTGGTAGAGCAGAAACTGTAATTGAGTTGACTGGATTTGGTGATGTGGGGTTTAGCATAAGTAACTCCATTTTGAGCCTGTCATCTTGTTTTTAACAGGACTCAACACTACTGGACTCTGCGCTTAAAAATAGTTAACGTGCGAAGTCTTGTTATGTTTTACCACTATTAAAAAAAACAAAACAAATAATAGGGATGCCTGGGTGACTCAGTTGGTTAAGCATCTGCCTTCAGCTCAGGTCATGATCCCAAGGTCCTGGGATCGAGTCCCGCATCGGGCTCCCTGCTTAGCGGGGAGCCTGCTTCTCCCTCTGCCTCCCACTCCCCCTGCTTGTGTGCTCTCTCTCTCTCTCTGACAAACAAATAAATCTTAAAAAAACAAAACAAAACAAAAAAACAGAGATAATAAAGTCTGTCTCACCTCATGGTGAAGATGGGCTAAGAAGTGTGTAACTTTGCACGGTTCCTAGCTCATGGCAAACATGCAACTTGATAAATGTTAACTTATTTCTTTTTTGTTAAGTAGGCACCTAGCATGGAGCCCAGCTCAGTGCTTGAACTCACAACTCTGAGATCAAGACCTGAGCTGAAACCAAGAGTTTGACATTTAACCCACTGAGCCACCCAGGCAGATAGATGTTAACTTTTATTAGTAGCATTAGTCCTGATAGTTTCTTGTTCCCCAAATTGGCATTTTCTTTCCCAAGGCTAAAATCAAGTTGTTTCTCTACGGAAGGGAAAAGCTATAGGGGATCATCACCTAGCGGAATCTCCAAAACATTCATCATTGACATTAGGTTCTCCCTGAGGCTAGACTCTGCATGTCTTTATAACAGCTAAAGTTCATCTTAACGCAAATGAGCTCACTTAAGCTACGCAAGCCCCCAGGGAACAGGTCTAATTATTTTCATCACTTGTCTGAAGTCACATAGCTTGTGTCTGTTCAGACAAGGCCGTTGGTTCCAGGGCCTACCATGCTGACCACTATGTCATGGCCTCCACCCAGCCCACCATGCTTTAGAATCTCTAGCTTACGGCCACTTTCAGCAGTGGGTCTCTTTTGCTGTGGCCAGTGAAACTCCATAGGCCCTATTCTCCTGTAATGCCAGCCATCAGTCAGCTCAGATTTGTAGGACATGTGTATTTCAGATGTAAGAAGAACACCCCTGGGTGGTGCTCACATCAGGAGAACTCTGGAATGGCTCCAGAGATCACTGGTTACTTGTAAGACTGCTCAGTTCCAACAAGTCTCCCCTCAGAGCTCTGTGGAGGATGCCCTTCACCCAGAAGTTCTGTTCAGTAGCTTGGCATGTTCTTTACTCACTAATTAATTAAAGTAATATAGGCACAGAATAAGAAATTCTCAAGCAATAAAGGACAACAGAAAATGAAAAGTAGAGATGTTCCTTCCCTTCCCTCCCTGTGTCTAGTCTCTAGTTCTTCTGGAGGTAATTTCCAGACTTGAACCATCTAAATGCTTTTATGCCTTTCTCTTGGTTTTTCAATTTTAAATAGCATTTATTGATTTCTCACCGTAGAGAGGAAGGTTATAACTGTTTTGCAGTAACTGTAACTCTCCTAATTTTTTTTGTTGTTCTTCACCTGTGTCATTTTAAATAATATATTTAAATTTGTATTTTCAAAAGATTATCTTTCTTGATATCTCAACTTCAGACAGGACTTTCTGATTTTGCATTGCAAAATGAGGAATTCACCTCCCTCCATGTTTGGATGTATCAGCTGTTCTCTTACTTTTCCATTGCTCTTTGAAATATTTACACTCTATTTTGTAACTATCATTACATCCTCTGTGTTTGGTGTAGATGCTGATTTTATAGATAAAAAAATCAATGAGTATTTGTGTTATGATTATTTATTATTTTCCTCAGAACTAAGCAGTGTGATTAGACCCATAGAAAGATGTAATTCTCTCTCTTTTAAAAAAGATTTTATTTTTATTTGTTTGAGAGAGAGAGAGAGCATGAGCAAGGTGAGGGGCAGAGGGAGAAGCAGGCTTCCCACTGAGCAGGGAGCCCGATGCGGGGCTCGATCCCAGGACTCTGGGATCATGACCTGAACTAAAGGTAGATGCCTAATCGACTGAGCCAGCCAGGTTCCCCTAAAGATGTAATTCTCTTATTGAAGGAATTAAACATGGAGGCCATTTGACTGAGGTGGCTATAATGGCTTGGTAGCCTACCTAAGCCAGAGTCAATTCCTATCAATGTACTTGTATCCAAGAAAGCAAAATTTAAGAGCAGCCAATCACAACGGCCAACTAGGCTTTCCTAAATAAGACAATGGCTTCAGCTTTAGATGAAATAATTTCCCTGCTTTGCTTATATATCTGCTCTATAAAAGTCTCTCCTCTAGTTCCTGTCCACTAGGTGCCCCTAACCACTTTTGGCTTGGCACTGGTGGATTCCAACTGATGTTTGCTCAAATAAACTCTTCAAAAATTTAATGGGGTCCCTGGGTGGGTCAGCTGGTTGGGCATCTGACTCTTGATTTTGGCTCAGGTCATGATCTTAGGGTCATGAGATCGAGCCCTGTGTTTGGCTCCACGCTGGGCATGGAACCTGCTTAAGATTCTCTCTCTCCCTTTCCCTCTGCCCTCTCCCCACTCTTGGGTGCTCTCTCTCTCTCTCAAAAAAAATTTAACGTACCTCAGTTTATCTTTTTAACACTGTCTTGTTAAGACTTTCCCATTCAAAGGAGAATGCTCCCAGAATCAATGTTCCAGTTTACCCAAATCACAGAAGAACTATGAAATTCCCGTGGCCTCCTGGGGAAGGAACTGGATCTGAGCTTCATGTTCTTGTTTGTATATACCACTTAGTTTTCCTGCACCTCAGGAGCAACCTCCATAAAACAACGATGGCTATCATTTTATGGAGCATGTATGAAGTGCTAAGCACAGCATTCTAAGCACTGTGTATACGTTACCTTGGTCCATCTCCAAAATAACCCCATGAGCTAGGGCCAATCATCATTGCAATTTCAGGCACAAGGGGCTGAGATTTAGCAAGACTAAGCAATTTCACAAGGTGGTAAGTCACAGAGGCAAGGCTTGAACCCAGGTGGCCTGACTCCAAAATCCACACTCTCCTTAGTTGTGTTCTGTTGTTTCTGTGAAAGCATTTCTCAGCTCCCTTTCCATAATCAATACATGCCAGTGATCCTGTGAGCATTTATTCCATTAAGTATTGATAGTAACTACCTTCAGAGCCATGAATTTTGAAAGGGCCCTTGACTCTTGAAGTTATTCTTCTCAGAGGGCTCTGTCCTTTCCTAATGTGCTTGCTTATTTTCTAGGTCCCCTAGAGAACTGTCACAATAGGATTTTAATTCCTTTCACTTCGGGGTTACTTTAACTCTTTCTGAGCCCCATGCTCTCCTCTCTCTCAGATTTCTCTTTGGCTGGAGTATGCTTTCAAATGATCATTATAAAAAGGTTGCAGAGGATGTCAAATTTCTGACCTTTAGCATACAGTCTTATACACATTGCTTTATAGATAACCAGCTTTATTTTTTTAAATGTTTAGGTTTTTATGTATCTTTGGTGTTTCTTTTTTTTATTTATTATATTATATTATATTTATTTATTATATTATATATATTATATTATATTTATTTATTTGAGAGAGAGAATTAGATAGAGAGAGCATGAGAGGGGGTAGGGTCCGAGGGAGAAGCAGACTCCCTGCTGAGCAGGGAGCCCGATGTGGGACTCGATCCCAGGAGCCTGGGATCATGACCTGAGCCGAAGACAGTCGCTTAACCAACTGAGCCACCCAGGCGCCCTATCTTTGGCGTTTCTAAGCTCTTACTGGGATATATATATGAGTGGTGGGCCTAATCTGTGTTTTTTGTAAGCTCCAGGCATTTGTCATTCTTTCTTTGTTTTGTCATTTTCTCTATTCTCACTTTCTGGAATGCTCATTAAATGGATGGTCCACCTACTGGGTTGATCCTTTAAGTCTCTTAACTTTTTGTCTGAAATTTTCTGTCTCTTTGTCTTTATGATCTATATGGTCTGGAGGTCTTTTTGAATTTGTCTTCCAGTTGCTCTATCGACCTTTTCTCTTTAGCCACTGTGTTTGTCATTTCCAATCTCTTGCTCTCTGGATGTTTTATTTTTAGAGTAACTCTTTTTGTTTTATGCATGTACTATCTCCCTGAATCTTTCTGAGCACGGGAATTAGAATCATTTAAAAGGTCTCTTCTGTTTTGTTTTCTCTTGGGTGTTTTGGTTCTTCATCTAGATTCTTCTGTGATGCTGATTTTTCTCAAATACCTAGTAGTCTTTGGAATTCCACTCCTATCTTTTTGAATGAAGGAGAAAGTTTATTAATCTCTAAAGCCAGCATGAATTTCCTTTGTGGTTGTGGAGGACTGTTTGTTTACCAGGTCTCTTTCCTCAGTGGAAGACAATTAAGGTTATAGACAAAATGCCCGCACTCATGTTGGTTGAAGTCTTAGCGATACAAATATCATATATATAATGGGATAAATAAATGTAAAATTTTGATAAGATTTGGTGAGAAAAAGGCTTATGAAGGAGTATAGTGGGGAGATCTAATTTAGATTGGAGTTTTAGGAAAGGACTTACTGAGGAGGTGACAATTATACTGGGTCCTAGAAAATGGGCTGGAGTTGCCTGATAGAGTTGGCATAAGAGCCTTCCAAGCAGCAAGGATAGCATGTTTAAAGGCCCTGGGGCAGGAAAGGGTGTGCCATGTTGTAGGCACTGAAAGGACAGCTGGGCATCTCTGACATACAGATGGAGCTCAAGAGTATATGAGTTTAGGGTAAAGAAGTAGCCAGGGTCCAGGTCATGGGGACCTTAAAGATCAAGTTATGGTAAAGGACGTTACTTTTCAGTTCAATTATAAATCATTAAAGGATTTTAATCATAGGAGTAATATGATCGAATCCACATTAAAAAAAAATCTAGCTATTGTGTGGCTAATGGAATGGAGAGGGTAACAGTGGAAGCAGGGGGAAAAGGAGGTTTTTGTAGTAGTCTAGGCCAAAGAAGATGGAGATCAAGCTTGGTACATTAAAGATGAAGAGAAGAACTGACAGAATTGGGTGGGGGATGAAGTAAAAGGAGCAAGGGGGAAAGTAGTTTCATGGATGACTTATATTTCTGGCTTGAGCAACACGGTGGCTAGAGATGCCATCTGGGAATGGAAGACTCTAGATGAAAAGCAGATTTGGAGGCAAGATTCTGAGTTTAGTTAAGTTATGGTGGGTGCGAGATGGTTGTGAGACATCCAAGCATAGATGTCTAGAGGGCCTGTGAATATTTGGATCTGGAGAGGACTGTGCCAAGGAGGCCAAAGGATCATGCTTAAGAAGGGAAGAGAACAGTCAGTAGTGTTGAATGCTGTCCCATTGTCAAATAAACAGTATCTAAAACATATTAATTCAAATCTGAAACAAAGAGGTTTTTGAAGACCTTGGAAAGAGCAGTCTTATTAGAGTGGTGGCCCTGGAGGCCAGACTGTGTGGACTGAGAAACAAGTGGAAGGTGAGCAAACTGATGGCGGTGGGGGGTGGGGAGGGTGATCAGACAGCACATTTGGGAAGGGGAAGAGAGAATGGTGGCTAAAGGGAAGTGTAGCATAATACAGATTTCCACATCAAAATTATTCACTAGATTATGAGCTTGAGAAGGGCAGGAGCCCTTTCCTATACATCTTTCTGTCCCCTAGGCCAGCACAGTGGCTAGAATATGGGAGATGATCAAACCATGTTTATTGAATCTCCTGGAATATACAAATCCTTGGAAAGAGAACTGCTCTAATGTTCCGTGGCAGGTAGAGCTGGCTCAATACCTGGCCTGCAGTGCTGTTGCTGAGTTCCATCACAAGTCCAGATAATCACAGAATGTCTGTCAACAGTTGTGACTTGTGGAAATTGCCATTGTCAGCCTGACCTCTTGGGGTTAAACTGCTGAAGGTTCTACTCTGGTGGTCCTGCTGATAAACCCCAGGCGCTGGTTGGAGAATTGAGCAGTCCTCTCGAGATAAGAACAGGTATTTTCTAACGTTTAGTGAGTACCTACTATGCCCTGTGTTTTCACATGTTTTCTCATCTTTTCACATATCTCTCATATTCCCAACCGTCATTCACATTTCACAGATGAGAACATGAAAGCACAGAGAAGTTAAGTGTATTTCCTAATGTGCTATAAATAGCAGAGTCAGGATTTGAACCCAGGTCTTCCGATTTCACAGAGCACACACATTACTCTATGAAGGTATATGGAAAATCAGCAGGAAAGAAGAGGAGTAAGACGGGCTTTCATGGTCCAAGAATCTTGATCGCTCATCTTTTCAGTGACTTTCGAGGGACATGAAAAGCAGATGGTAATTAAGTGATCACGGGTGGGAGGAGGTGGAGGAGAGGAGAGGGGAAGGGTAGCTGAAGAGACTGATTCATTAATGGGATGAGATTCAGGTGGGTGGGCCCCTGAGTGGCTGCGCCAAGGGGATGCTCGTGAAACCTTCGTTTTTGGCTCCAACCTTATGGCTTTTTCAGGGAGGTAAGGATTCCAGGCTTTTCTGTTTGTTTGATTTGCTCCTCCTCAACTATGTGCCTTATGAAATAAAATGTATGAAGGGAAGGGGCTGTGACTGCTGATGCACCAATGGCAGAAAACAAGTTCAGAGGAAAAAAGAATATTTTGTTTAAAATTTTAAAAATATTTTAATTATTTTTCTCATTGTAAATGTAATTGGTAATAGGAAAATCTAATAGGGAACTCATACAATATTGAAAGTTCTGCAGAAGAAAATAAAAATCACCTCAAAATTCCATGACCTAGAGCCAAATGTTGTTTGAATTTTGCCGTATTCTGGTCCAAAGAATATTTTTGAAAAAATCCAAAGCTCCTTTGAATTCACATAAAATATTTAAAGGAATCATAGACAGTCCCTCCTTTTTCCTGCAGGCAATCACGTTGATCTTACATGAACAGAGGAAGAGAAGAGTCTGGTTTTCCTTAAAAATCCCCATAAAAGTCATATTCTTAGCCACCCATGCTATGACATTCCAGTGGACCCCACATCCTGGTAGTAGGGAACTCTCTCAGTTCCAAATATAAATCCTCCTCTTCGTTAGACCCACCTCCACTAGTCCTGGCAATGGCAAAAACATCTATGTAGTCAATAAATACAAAAATAGCCACTCAATTTGCTCTTGAGGCAACTACTATTTTACAGAAGGAGCCCAAGCCAAAAGATGAGCTAAAGCCCAGAAGGAAAGAGGCTCTCTTCACCATGATGATTGTCTCAGGACCTCACTTTTAACTGATGAACTAGCAGGGAGGGAAGAAAAAGGAAATGAAGGTTATGGAGGAGACACTTAGGGACCACTGGAGGCGGAAGCTCTTTTAATAACGGAATCATAAAAATGTCTGTGAACAGAAGTTCTTGTCTTTAAAAAAAGCCAAAGATCTCACAGCTGGCTGGGGGTCAGTCTTACTGTCCCCAAGATAGTAAGACTCCCTGGCAGAAGGTAATGTGGATAAAGCCCCCAATCCAGCATCTGGAGCATGCAAGGACTCATCAGGCATGAGTCCCCTTCCTTGCTCCATCTAATGAGCTTTTCCTTGCCCTGGCAGCCTCCTGGGCTGTGTGACATGTCCTCAGATGGACAGACAATATTTTAATAGAATAATGAAGTTTGACGGTATGGAAATCAGCATTGGCATTGACCTTCCAGTCACGGTGTACAGACCCTGGTTCTCCACATCCGTAGGACTCATGGAGAACATTGTCAAGCAAGAGGCCACGCCAAACCGAATTACAAGAATACCCCCTGAAGTCGTTCATCGGTGAGTACCAATAAAACCCGTGTTTCTAGCTTTTTGGTAAATTCACAACCTGCTTTTGCCCAAATTTTTGCACGTACTTTTATCTTTAAAAAACACTGGGGGCTACCACGTTAAGTACGCTGGGGGATCCTCAACTGCAGTAGCAGCAGAAAATCTGGAGATACTCAAGATACACGGCTGCTGGCAGGGTGCAGACAGGAGAAGCTCCCCAGAGAGGCAGGCATCACCAATACTGTTTGTTCGTTCCCTTTGGTGCTTACTGTGCGTCTGTCCATGTTTGCATTTCCTCCACCCCCATCCCGTGTGCATCCCCACCCCCCTTTTCCCATCTGCAGGCTCCCTATTCTTATCAAAGGCTGCTCCTCTTCTCCAGATCATGTAATGCCCGTTACCATGGCACCCGGTACTTCACGTTATTAAGACAATCTCTTTATTAGTAAGCCTGCTCCTCCCAGGATGCCAGGCGCCTTGGAGCCCATTTGAGAAGGTGATGAACGTGTGTCTTGGGAGGCTTAGGGACTGTCAGGGGGTCAGGACAGACAGGCTCAGAGAGCTTGGACCTCACGCCCCCCTCGTGGATCGCGCCTCACTGCTTACAGGGTGACTGGGACTCACAGCCCTGTCTCCTTTCATTGCCTTTTCTTTACATCACGCACTCGTAATAATTATATATGTTATCACACTTCACATTTTACAGAAGGATTTCAAATACATCCCTGCCTTCAATCCTCATGGTGTTCCTGTGAACTAAGAATTTTGTGCTCATTTTAAAGGCTGAAGAAACTGGAAGCTGACATTCAGGGAATCTGACTGTTCAAGGTTATACAGACACTCAGTACCAATGGCCAAGCTGGGACTCAAACCAGACCCTCTACAGACACCCCTCTTATCATCGTCAGACAGGCACACAGAGAGACAGACAAAACATTCTACGCCTTTTGGGTGCTCAATAATCATTTGTTGATTTATTGGACTAAATTTTGCTTTTGAATCAAATGTGATGTTACTGACTTACCATCACTGCTTTGGATTACTTTCCCAGTAGAGGATTAGATTCAACAACTTCTTTTTGTTTGTTTTTTTTGTTTCTTTTTCTTCCTTTTGAGCACCTGCTAGGAACAAGGCATGATGGAAATGTTGGGGAGTGCAAAGAGTGTCCTATATCACCTGTATTCTTCGACAGTGAAGGATGGGTAAAACACACACTATGCACACAAAGCTATCATCCAGCACAGAGTGTGATAAAAGCCAGTCATCCATTCACCAACGATTCATTGCCTATGAGCCACGTCCCCAGGATTCATTGATGAATAAAAGAGATATGCGCCTTGCTCTCACGGAGCTTTCTGTCTGTGGAAGGAGACAGGTATTAAGCAAAGAGTTGCACAATTGTTTAATTATAACTGGGATGTGTGCTTGGCAAGGGAGAGTGGATGTACCACCAGAGCATAGAAGCAAAGGTCCCGACTTTTGCTGGGGGGCAGGGATGGGGGGCATGTGACACAGAAAGCTTCCAAAGGAAAAGACTTTGATCCACAGAGGTGGGATGATGAGTCTCACTGCCCCCCACCCCCCAAGGAAACTGAGGTCCCTGCCTCATCACAATTAGGCCAAGCCCTCAGTAGACATTGAGAAAAGAGCAGGAATTTCAAAGGGCATGAAGGATGGGTTTTTAGTAGCAGCAAGTTCAATGATATTCATCTGTGGATATGCTTCACGATGAGAAAACCCAAAGGTCACAAGGCTAAGCTAGTTGTGGATCACAACAGGGAGGTACTCAGCGCTGGGAGGTGGGGGTGGGAGTTTCAAGAGCAGGGAGAGAGAAGGAGATACAGAGAGCCACACAGAGAAGAGGGAGAGGGGGAGATGAGAAAGAGAAAGAGAGAGAGAGAGAGAGACCTCCCTGGGAGGATCAGGAAGAGGTGACATGTAGGTGCCCAGAGAAGGACCAGCTAGGATTCAGCTAATGGGGGTGATTAGTGGGGCGGATGGCGTTCCAGAAGGATAAAGCAGCTTGAGCGAAAGCAGAGAACAAAGGAGAAGGAGTGTGCCAGGTGTGTCTGGGGACGTGCACGCTGTGCACTTTTCTGGAGACGAGCATGGGCTCAGTCAAGGGGAGGGCTGAAGGTTTGGAGAAGTGGAAGGGGACCCAGTGTAGATACCTCCATGGGCAGAGGGGGGCCATGAAGAGTATCTGGTCTGAGGAGTCCCATCAGAGCTATGCATTAGGAGGATTAGTCTGTCGGGAGGCCGCAGGGTGGATGGGGAGGGAGGGCAGGAGGTGCCCTTTCGTCTCACTCCCACTGGCCTACCAGGGGGATCAATAAACGGGAGTTTTAACAGTCCTCTGCCTAATTGCCAATGGAAAAGGGGTGATGAATTTTTAGCCCTAATCGTGATTGCTTTTTTAAATTACTTGGCATGACTGATCCTTCCCTGAAGTATAGAAAGGGTGTATCCCTGCCCCTCAAACAGTTGGGGAAATAATGGATGTTCAGGAACCGCTGATAGGATTAACTGAATTTCCCCCCTTCCTGCTTTAGCTTTTGGTGGTGTGAAGTCCTTGGGAACTGTTTCCATCTGCTAGGATGTCAAGGGGAAGTCCTCTCTGCTGCCCCTGCCTCCTCCACCTTGGATTTCAGAGCCCTTCCAGTCTTGGCTGAAGCCTGTGAAGGATCAGGACCAACCGCATCCATGCAGGGCCAAGGCAGGAGGGGGCAGCATCAGCCTCAGACAGAGGCTTTGATGAGGCGGCACAAAGGCTCCAGTCCTTAAATATCTGTGCCCAGCCTGCTGCTGTGTCTGAAATTCCCCCTTAAGAGTCACTGATGTTTGGGCAATTACAGAAATAACGCTTCACGCTAACAGCTGCCCAGGGTGACGTCACCGGCAGCCAGAAAACCCTTCCTCTCCCCGTGGGCCTTTGCACCGGGGAACTGCTTCTGGATCTGCCCCTCCCCCGCCGTCCTGCAGTTCCTGTAGCCCAGCTCTAACTGGGCATCCTCTGGGGCTCCTTCTGCCAGGGTATTCCTCTTCAGCCAGCCCTCTGCATCCGGAATGCTTTGAACTATTTCTCCTCTCTCGGGCCGACTTTCTCCCAGCTAAGTCTTTCAAAACCCTATAGCTGCAGGCAAACACCACCTCACCCCTCCCTCACCCCTCCCTCACCCCTGACCTCAACCCGTTTTCCAGAACCTTCATCTGACCAGAGCCTCGGCCTCCTGCCTGCCGGGGACAGAGGTTTGGACAGTTAAAGGATTGCATCTTCAAGGGGAAGGGTGGTAGAGAGAACCCAGTATTTAGAGTCAAAAGAATTTCCTAAGCTTGACTCCACTACTTGTACCAATCGTGACTTGAGGAGCTTGGTCTCTGAAAAGACATTAATGTTGGCTTTACAGAGTAACCAGGAGGCGCCAATGAGTAATCTCTTACACTGCAACATGGCGTGCATACCCGGTGAAGGTTTGGCCTTCTCTAGATACCATTCCGTAAAGCTGTGATTCTTAAATTTCACTGCCTATGGGTATCACCTGTGGAGCTTGTTAAAGACCCTCATGCCCAGACCCTCTCTAGCTCCAAAGATTCTGAATCAGAGAGTCCAGACAGGGCCCAGAAGTCTCTGGGTTTAACAGCCTCCTGGATGAGTCTCGTGTAGATGGTGTATGGATGCTTTGAGCAACCCTACTGTGGGGGTAAATGTCTCAGATCCCGACTTCCTCCACTCATTCTCTTCTGTGTCCCATGGTTGGTACCAGCTCAATTGGGCCTAGTTTCCCTTCTGAGGCTACTCTAATACACTAAGTACAGAGATTTCTCAAACTCTCTCTGATGTGGCTAAATATTGACTTTTAAGACGCTCTTTGTGCCACACCCCGGCCCCTGATCAACTCTCCGTCTGCCTTTAGCTATTTCTATTCATTTTTGCGATTCGGCAGAGTTACCTGAATGCTGGCGGTTAATGCAGCTCTCGCTCAATGCCTTCTGGAACTAAGTGCTTTCTGGCCTTTTGGGATTAGCTGCCTGGAAATAGAGTTAGTTATACAGTGTTTGGCTTTTGGCAGTAAGAGAACTATGTCTTGGCTGAACACTGACTCAAAAGGCCTTCCCCGTTACAGAGAAAATCATTACAGCAAGATAAATTCTCATGTCCTAATATCCAACATCCTTTCTGACTGCAGCCCCCTTGGATCTGCTTTTAATAATATTTCATACCTGCTTATAAATAAGCTATAAAAGCGTGCTGTAGATGATCAGGTGTTATGCACAGGGGAAATTTTAATACCATGGCTTATATAATTGCAAGACGTCCCTCTGATGTGAATACCTGAGAACAGAACAAGGTCAGTTTTAGCCTACGTCCTCCTCTGTGGCATCTATATATGCCCAGTGGCTCTTCCGAGGGGACAAAACAGTGGTTTTGTTGCCATACAGAGCCCATGGCCAGGCTCTTATACATGAAGACCCCGTCAAATATAACAGACACTTGCCCTTATGTAAATTTAGCTCTACAAGTGGTGAGGTCTTTGCGCTGTGCTGAGGGTAATGGTGAGGTTCTTGACGTCCCTGTCTGCCCCACCCCCCCACTCAGCTGCCAGCAATGATAATCTGCCTCCTGCAGTCACTGGAGGGTATATTTAGAGCCTCTTCCCCAAGAGTGAGCTGGATCTGAAAATAGATCGCTTGGCCTGTGTGCGACTGGGTTGCAGCCTCTAAATCTACACCTGAATATATGTAGCCAGTAGCCAGCCTGATGCACGTCTGTTCAACAGAATGTAAGTGCCAGTGGCCTCGTCTTGGGGGCTGGGCTCTACTCCAGGATTTCTTCTTCCCTCACAGGACTTGAGCAGGCCTTCCTGACAGCCACCTCTTTGGCTGTGACTCCTTGGATCTGGACCCAGTCTGGATTATAGTGTCCCATATTTGAACTGCTGGCCTCTCTCTAGAAGGGACCAGATGTTTCCCTCTGGTCTCAGCTCTGTGTGATCACAGTTCTGTATCCTGAGAGCCCCCATGTGCTTTGCAGCTGTGGTCGAGTTGTTTATGACAGGGAGCGTTTTTATGACCATCATTTGACTGGGAACCGAGAGATGGAGGCATCTATGTAACTGTTCTTTCCACCTTGAAAATGTTATGACAATGTTATTAGTTCGGAGTTAAGGGCGGTTGAAAGTTACCCTTAAACTTGTAGCTTATAGCCTCGTGAGAGCAGGGATAGAGCTTCTCGGGGTTCATAGCTGTCATCTTAGCATCCATTCAATAAGCATTTATTAAGCACTCACTGTATACAAAGCAAAATGCTAGATTCTTTGATATTATAAAGATGAATAAGTTGTCCCTATATTCAAGAAGAAGGTCCTAGTTTAACAAGTAATTATGATACAAAGGGAAATTAAACTAAATAAATATTTAAGCAAGTTTTTTGGAGAACAGTGGAAGTACTAACCGTATGTAAGGGAAGATTGACAGATGAGACAGCCTTTAGATAGTACCTTTAGTGAATAAGATTTTGATGGCAGAGGGGCTGGGGTGTGAATATGTCTCACACGGTCCCAGCAAACCTCAAGTCAGTATATGCTAAGTCCACACAGCCGATGGCCTCAGCCACCACATCTGCTAAGCAAGAGCTTCTTGTGTTTCTAAGTTCCAATTGTGTGTTCTAGCAAATGGGCAAAGTGGATTTTACTGGTTCCTTGGAATTATCCCGGGAAGTGGTTTCTCATTTTTTGCTGATGGCTCCTTCTTAAGAAGCTTCCTGTTAAAGAAAGGTTCTCTTTCTTTAAGTCAGTACTCCCCAGACTCATCTAACTGCGCATTAGGATCACCCAGGCTTCTTTTAGCAGGTCCCAAACCCAGACCACAACCCCAAGCCAATTACATAATCTCTAGAGGTGGATAAAGGCTTCTGTAATTTTTTTTAAGCTTCCCAGGTACTTGTGATGCCAAGTTTGGGGAACAACTCCCTTAGGGCAAGTTTAACTCTTCTTGTTTCACTAGTAACTGGAGCCATTGGCTACGATACACAGGAGTGGTGGCTAAGCCATGGGGACACCTTGTAGATAAAGCATGTGTCTTTGAACACCTTTTAGACCTTCTGGAAATGGCCCAGGTTTTGGTGATAGCTGAGACAGTCCTCATTTAAAGCTGATCAGCTCTCTGTCTGAATCAGGCACCTCATTTCCATCCTCAGAGGCTCTCAGTCACCAAGATGGATGTACTATATTAATGCCAGTATCAAGTCTGTCCACACAGGAGTATATGATTCCATGAGAAGGAGCCCATGAAAATGAAAATTGGGTTGTAAAAACTGTTGGGAGTCTAGGAACACTCCCTTCCTCATGTCTAGGACCCTGGGGTTGACATCAGGAGAGGTTAGCATAATGAACAAATTTTAGTTCATCCATTCATCCATCGTGCAGTTATTGGATTTCTGTTATGTGTTAGACACTGTTGTAAAGGCTTTTGGGGCTGCAAAAATGACTCAGACCCAGTTGCCAGTTATTTAGGGTTTCCTGCCTACTAAGACGGCTTTTCAGATGCGTTCAAGACAATCATCCAAGAAGGGACGTGATGAGGGACACAAGAATGGTCCCAACTACAGGCTGTGGGAATCTAGGAGAGTGGTCCCAACAGAGGGCCATCGAAAAGTGCCCATGAGAACGGTCTTAGGGAATGGCAGTATTTGGACAGAGAACAGAAAGAGGGGAAGACTCTTCTGAGCAGAAGAGCAGAAGGAACACACACGCAAAGATGGATTCGTGGGGTGGCAGCCCTGGAAAACAGTGGGTTATCTGAATCTGACCAGCACGTGAAAGGGAGACAAAGCCAGGAAGGGAGGTTTCCAGCAGTGCACGGCTGACGTGGCACGTCGAACACAGAATCAGGGGCGAGACAATGCACCCATGGAACTCTTGGAAGCCAGGTCATCTGAAGGGGAGACCTGAACCATTGCATTCCCCAGCTTCTGGAATACACTGAGCTCATTCCCTCCTCGGGGCAATGAGACCTACTGTTCCCTCCGCCTGGTCCACGCTCCCCACCACCTCTTCCTTTTCCCCCAACTGAATCTTAGTCTTTCTTTAGATCTGAGTATAACTGTCATTTCCTCAAAGAAGTCTCGCTGACCTTTCAATTTAAATTAGATTTCCCTGCTATAGTCTCTCATCTCATCCAATTATTTTCCTTCATAGCACTTATCATGGCTTCTAATGATATATTTATGTCTCTGGCTATTTGCTCTCCAGCTCTTCCATTAGACTGCATAAGCTCCATGAGGTCAGGGACTTGATCTTATTGTCTCTTAGTGCATCCCCAGTGATTGACAGGCAAAAAGCTCTCAATAAGTGTTGGCTGAATGATAAGTGAATGAATGAATGACAGCAAAGAGAAAAAAAAAAAAACCAATATGTAAGAACCTCCCACCCCATAACACATGTAATAGAAACACATCACTATTAAGGGAAAGGTCAAGGTCTGGTGAAAGACACGTTGGCTGGGAGTTGGAGTCAGGGGCCTGGTTTTATACCCATTTCTGTCATGTTCTAGTTGTGAGACCACATCTGAAATCTGACTGGTTAAAGTGGCTCTCTTTCCTTCCCTGACTTCACAGCCTTGGACTCAAAGTCCTCATTTATAAAATAGGGTAATACGGTATGCCCTGCTTAACTCTAGTATTTGGGAAAACACATTGAAACTTTATATACTATTAGGCAGGTCAAGTACACACAAATATAAAAATGTTAATTGGTGTCATAAATGTAGAGATATTTGCCTCTACATTTTATATCTAATAAATGACTTTTGTTTTTTATTCATGTTTACTGCAAAATAGCATTTTCTATTGCCATTGTTCAAAAGCGCGCGCGCGCGCACACACACACACACACACACACACACACACACACACACACACACACACACACACACACACACACACACACACACACACACACAAAGATACCAGTGGTTAAGCTATATCCTTTTATTACCAGGGTGAACATAAGATATGCCAGTGAAAACAGATGCCCTTTTCATTTACTCAAAGGCACTAATGACTTTAATAAAAGCAGAACATATCACTTAAGAGAAATAGATAATTAGCCTTGACAAGAAGTGAGCTCAGAATTCTTATGAATGAATTAGCTAATTCTCACTATGGACATCGAGCATTTGGTTTTTCATATGATATCCTAATGAGAACCCAGTAACAGCTGGGGGCAGTGGAGTGACTGAAATCAGTGGGGTTGTCTGGGAAGGGCTTAGGTCAGGCTAATGTTGTTATATCAATAATGGTCTTAGGACACTGTGGTACCAGCCAAAAACGTGGATTAGAAAGAAAAACCACATTTATATGTCTTGTACTTTAGACAAAGTTTATGGCTTGTTATGGGATGTTAAATCATATGGAAGGTATCGCAAGGTAAGCATGCTGGGATATTTTGGTATAAGCATAGCAAGCATTTTTTTAATGCAAACATTTATTGAGCACCTACTGTGTTCTAGCATTTAGGCAGGAAAGCAACTTATGTGGGGAAGCAGGTCAGGGAAGGTAAATGGACATAACATTGAACCACAAGTTGGGATGAATGTACTGTGCTCCCACAGTGAGCAAAATAGACCAGAAGGGATCACTGGAGAAAGGGAAGAAAAAAGAAAACAGACAAACAAGAAGATATTACTTCCTTGTGTTTGTATAGAACTCTGGCGTGTAAAACAAACAAAACCCTAAAACCAAACCAAACCACATGCACTCCTCTCGTCCCATTTGATCATGAAACAAAAACAAAACCCAGAAACCTTAGTGAGGTGAGTGGTGTGGGTGTCCCCCCGCCCCACCCCCAAGAGTAAATGAGCTTGCCCAAGGTCACACAGCTGGAGAGCAGTGGAACTGGAGGTACTGGGCCTTATGATCTCTATCCCAGAGCACTTTCCTCCCGATGGAGCTTAAAGGGTAGGTTGAGACAAGACGGTGGGGCCCTTCCATGCCAGGCTAAGGCTTTTGGTCTTTATTCTGTGAGCCGAAGTGGTCAGGTACACCTAACTTAGCGAAAGGGGAAGAAAGTAGAGTCTACCCCACACTGCTGACAGCTCATCTTGACACTGACCTTGAATAAAGCTCTAAGGACAGCTTTTCGAAGGATGGTTTTTGAGTACTTGGAAGGACCCTTGCCAACACTGGCTCACCAAAAAGCCAGCTGTGCTGAAATAACTCATTTCTTTCTCAGACAGGCATACAAAATGGTAGTTTGTGTTTTAGTAAGACACTTGCTTCAGACACTTCTGTGGAGAAAATGGACAGTTATAGAATTGGGGTGTGGATCCATTTGCATTTAATTTTCAAGTTGAAGGGGATTTTGGAACTCCTCTAGCCCTGTTCCATCATTTCACCAATGAGTAAAAAGAAACAAGGGGTAAAGTGACTTGCTTAAATTACAGCAGCATCATCATCAAACTAGCTTGTACCTATTGAGCATTAATTGTGTATCTGCCATCTCCTAAGTGATTAACGCGTGTGGACTCAATTCTCATCACAAACCTATGCGGTCACCGAGGCCCAGGGAGAGTCAGTCCCTTGCCAATACTGTGAGGCTGTAAGCAATGGAACTGGGATTGGTACCCAGCAATGCTGGGTTCTGACTCGCTTTCTCTGCAGACACAGCCTCTTCAGGCCACACAACGAGTGTTGTATAAGCCAAGTGTCCGTGGTCCTCATAAACGGATGGTACGCTGGTCTGCTGTAGGATGTCCTTGCTATGTCCTTTTCAGTATTTCTGTCCCTAAGTTAGATAAAATATGGGAGCAGCGCGTCAGATCTTCAGAAGTCATGAAATGGGGGGAGGAATAACATACACTGGATGAAAGAAGCAGGAATCCCAGAAGATCCGGGGTGATGAGTGAACCCAAATGTTGCACTTCAGAGGAGGAGAGGATGATATTGCATGTTGGCCCCAAAGCCGATGGCCCAAGAAGAGGATGAAGACTGGGTATAAAGGAGAATACAGCCGGGTGGGTGGGTGGGTCATCTGTCAAGTTAGTTCTGTGCGAATTCACACATGGGGCTGCCCAGGAGCTCATGCAGGGAGGCGAACAGTACCCCCGGATTCTGCATGGTCCGCATCTATGCCAGTTCTCAACCGAGCCTCTGAGGTCAGCCCCTAGCCAAGGAAGCCCCGGGCACACCATGCCTTCCCAGTGACAGCCTGCATCTTTCTTCTTCCTTCCTGACCGACTTTGGCTCTGATTCCCATCTGGGCCCCCTCCTCCCTCGTCATCCAGACTCTGTTCCTGTCTCTGGGCCTTTATTCTTACTTTGTGCTCTGGGTTCTCTTAGCACTTAAATCTTGATTTTTTTTTTTTCCTGTGGGCCTTGAGTTGCCTTGCATCCCTCCATGTGCCATGCCGCATCAAGGGCAAGCCTCTCATCCTGTCCCAGCCTCTCAGAGCTCAGCCCACGACACTGGTGGGTATGTTGACAGCACCCGCGTTGCCCTGCCAACCCAAACACCAGGGGGAGGAGACCCGGATCAGAGCTGCAGTATTGTATTCAAGCCTGGCCAACCCCCTTCCCCTCCCTGAGAGTCTCCCGGAATTGAAGTGTATTCCTAGAAAAAGAATAGGTTGTCAATAGACTCGAATACTTGGTGATACATGGGATGGTTGAACGAGGCAAGGGTGCCTACAGAAGTAGATTATGGGCATGGGAGATTTATCTGTGAATTTGCAGAAGATCCCCACAGGCCCCTCTTGTGTGGCGGCAGGGAGTACCCTAGAGCTTGTTGGCAGAAGCTACAGAGAGGAGGTAGATGCCAGTTCAACTAAAAAAACTTTCTTATGGTAAGAGCTATCTGGAAATGGAATGGAATAGTAGTGAGCCTTCCATGACTGGAGGTGTCCAAGTACAGGCCCAGCAGTGGCTTGTCAGGAAAGCTGTATAACAGACACGCACATCAAAGGGATACTTGGACTCTTTGATTTGTGGCTGGGTTCCACCCAAGAGAGTCTCTGGCTCAGGGAGGGCTCAGTGGTGCCTTTCGAACAAGGGTGGGATGACAGCGGTGGATAAGGTGAATGCATCCCTCCAAGTGAGCGGCCATCACCACCTCTAGCCAACGCGTCCTCCCTGCTCGCACGTGTTCCCTGTGAGCCAGCTCAGGCTCCCCACTGCACCTGTCAGCTTCTTCTGGAAGAGCGCAGACAAACGCTTCTGGCCCGCAGGGCAGGACAGGCCCAGCCCACATCCAAGGGAGGCTGTAGCTTCGTTTTCCATAGCTGGGGATGGAGTCTCACACTTCTCCAATCTTGCGCTAATGAAGGGGTTCTGTTCTCTCTTGGCCCTCACCCCTACCCCCCGGCACAGATCAAACACCCAGGGCATTGGACGGACAGGAGCCCGAGTGGGAAAATGCCTCTTACTAAAGCCCCCATCGATGTCTGTGGGTGCAAGTCAAGAAGGAGGCCCCTCCAGAGTCTCCCGGCCCCTGCCACCCGCCTCCCTCCCTCCCTCCCTCCCTCCCTGGCTCCTGGCCTACGGGGGGCGGTCACGCCGTGGTCTGGGCTTCCGGGACGCTGGGCCCCGCCGCCCGCAGCGCCCCGGGGAGGCGCGGAACCGGCGGAGCGCCCGCGGCCGCCCAGCCCCGAGGGAAGCAAAGCAGCACGAGGCGCCCGCGCGCGGTGGGGCGGTGGGGCGGTGGCGGCGGCGGCGGCGGCGGCGGCGGGACGCGGCGGTGGCGGCGGCGGCGCTGTGCGTGATTACTGACAGGCACCAGCTGCTGCGCCGCCCGCCGCCCGGACGCGCTATGTGGCCGCTCCGAGCGAGGGCTAGATTCCAGACTAATCCCGGAGGGCTGGCCCAGCCCGAGCTGCCCGGGCTGCGAGGAAGCGATGACCACTCCTGTTAGCCCAAGTTGAAGGCAGCCCGGCTGCGCGCGGGAGCCCGGGAGGCCGCGCTCTTCGGAAGACGCTCGGGAGAGGAACATGAACTGAAGAGTCAACATGTATGGGAATTATTCTCACTTCATGAAGTTTCCCACAGGCTTTGGCGGTGAGTCCTGCGCTCGGGCTGCCCCGGGGGGACCTGTCTGGACGGGCCAGAGGGGAATCGGGAAACGTGGACAGCCGTATGCTAGTGAACTGGGAGGAGGGCATGTATGTTTGTACGCGTTCGTAGTGTGTTTCCGCGTGAGTGTGTCTGTGAGTGCAGGGGAGCGGGGGGAGAGGGCATGGTCGGAGGTGAGGCTCCGTGCATAGCAGCATGAGTGAGCAGAAGAGAGGGCATGCAAATATTCCAAGAGCCTTCCAACCCACCTGCCTGAGAATATATGTGAGACCCAGACAGAACAAGAGCATTGTTAGAACCCAGTGTGTTTGTGTGCGTGTGCAAAGTGGAAGGGTCAAAGGCAATCACTAGGGTGTACCTATTATCCAACTTGTAATGAGAAAAATGTGATGAAAAAGGTTTTGCCTGGCTATTAAGAGTCCCTGCGATACTCGGGAACAAGGGCATGCTTGTTTTATTTAAAAGCAGATCTCCGTATAATTGGATTTTTTTAAAAAAGAAAACGGAGCACTTGAATTTGCCACCGTGTTTTCCTTCCTCTGTTGTCTTCCCTTTTGATTTGCTAATAGCCCCGCGCCCCCTCCCTGCTGCTTTCCATCGCTAGGGTCTCCGCCTGCAGTTACACTCCGAGGGTGGAGGGTCGGGTCTGGGGGTGGGAGTCTGTGCTCCCAGGACCTGCAGGCTGAAGGTCCGAGTCGCCACTTCTCAGGGGCTGCCTTCCAGGCGACCGGAGGCTCCCTTGATTCAGTGGCAGAAGCCGTCCAGCTTTGAATAAATGGAACCAACAGCTGACCAACTGGCCTCTCACTTGTCAGCTGGTGGCCTGTAGCTTGCATTCTTGGGAGCCAAAGAGGAGCTTTTGCCCTGCGGATGCTGGCAGACAGGACAAAGCAGAAATTCTTGTTGGGTCTTGAGAACTGAAAAGTCCCTGCTCTCCCGACCTCCTGTGTGGACAGATAGGCAATTCATCCGAGGGCTTGGCGGGTAGAGCTTGCCTCCTTTGCAGGGCAAAACCCTCTGTGAGGCGTGGAGGGACATTGCAAGGTGGATTTGGTCCCTGCTGGGGAGGCATTGGGCCAGGGGGCTTGCTCATTCATTCAGGGTGCCTTGGGGAGTTTCTGTGAGCCAAGCGTGGTGTTAGGTTCTGGGAAGACAGATGTGAATGAGACACGGTCTCTGCCACTTGGACAGAGTAGGCTTATCACACAGACACATTGTAATATTTTATGCTGTGTGCTCTTTGGGATGCAGGAAGAGGTTGTTGCTGGGACACAAGAGGTGGGGGGCCATGGATGCCGTCCAGGAAGAAGGGATGTTGAAGTCATTGGGGCCAGTCTCATGATATGACCCAGTGCGAGTGGTGGCCAAGGCTCTGACCGGGACATCTGATCTCATTTATAGTTGGGTCCTGGGTGTGAAAAGCCTTCTCGGCTCCCATCTTGGTTCCATTCACAGCTGAGACACTTTTTCCTTTTCCCTCTGAATTCAGCTGTCTGAGGTCTGAGGGATGTGCTTGTCCTTCAGATCCTCGGGAACCCCAAGGTCTGGGAGGTCATGGCTTCATGAATGCCATGGAGACCCTCTGAGCTAGTGGGAGTGAATAACTGGGTAAAGATGGAAAGATCCAGGGAGAGAGCTAAGAGAAAGTTTGGATAAAGAAGGTCTAGCCCCAAATTCAACGGGGATTGCCTGCTGGAATCTTGGAATGTTAGTCTCCTCAGGGACCTCCAAGAGCACCTTAGACCTCTCATTTTATGAGTGGAAACAAAAGCCTCAACAAGGCAGGGACCAGTCTAAGGCTATGTGGGGTCTGATTGGGAGAGACCTTCCGGAAAAGCCCCTGACTCAAACTTACAATAGTACTCCTTCAGTCTGATCTAGTGAAACGAGCAGGAAAGAGAGCGAGAAAGAGCAAGAGAACTGAGTTGGGTTCACATACTGGCTGTGTGACCTTAGGCAAGATACTGAAACTCTCTGAGCCTCAGTGCCTTCATCTCTAAAATGGAGCTGATAATCCCATCCTCAGAGTATTGTTTTGAGAATTAAATTTGAAAAAGCAGCTACTTTAGTGTTGTCCATGTATTTGGTACTTAATAAAAGTTAATATTTTCATCCCCTCCATTTTGCTCAAGCATTAACATGCAGATTAATTTAAAAATCAAACATTACTGGGGAATAATGAAATAGGAATCTGGGGAAATAAAATGAAATACTCGAAGACGCACATACTTTGCTGGTTTCGAGTCTCACAATTGTGGGGGCTCTGGTAGTTGGTGTAATTCGGTTTCGGATACAAGGAAACACACCAGTGCAGCCATAGAAGAAAATACATTGATGTAACATGGGGAGCGGGAGGGAAAAGGGCCCTCAGGTTGTTTAAATGTCTTCCTCTGATGCGACTTCTCCTTGTTCCCGAGGGAGGAGAACAATTATTTTGTTTAGTTCTGTTGATGTTTTCCATTTTGTTTGCGTGTGCCAGTTAAGAGGCTGCTAAAACACCGAGCCAGAGGACACGGCCCTCACCCCCACCTCCCCCAGTGCAGGGAGGTCTGTCTGAGAACTTGGCAGGGAGGGAGGACCCCCCCCACCCCCCCTCCCGCAGGCACAGGGAAAACCTGAGGACTGGAGTGGCTGTCACCTGCAGCCTTGGTACAGAGAGTGGAACCACATGCATGCAGTGATTTGGTGCACGCCCCCCTGCCTTTTTATACAGCAGCAAGTGGAACCGCAGGGAGCTCCTGTGATTCCCTATGAGGGTCTCTAGGGACACCAAGTCACCCTTGGGAAATGACCCCTGGGGATTGTGTCTGGGGCTGTGCTTCCCAGATGTGAGATCTTCGTCCCATCGGTGAACGAGGGACGGGTTAGATTGGCCAAGGGGTGGTGACTACCTGGGTTGCCATGGTCTCGCAGAGGTGCCCCATCTCCCAGCGCCCAGCCCTGCCGTGTGATGAGCAGAGAACCCTTCTCTCCTTCTCTGCCAAGTCCTGGCTTGGCCAGCTGCTCAGTAAGAGATTTGTTGGCCTGGAGGAGACAGTTGCTGCTTCTAAGAAGATGGCAAAACAAAGCCTGTAATTCCCCCATGCAATTGTGCGGTAATCCTCAGGGTGTGAGCCGAGAGCAGGGGATCAGTTCACAAGCGCGCGGCCACACGTCTGCCGGGCCCGCTCCCCTTGTGAGCACTTGACACTATGGGCTCATGACAGCCCTCCGAGGAAGCACCATGATGATCCTGCTCCTTTTGGAGAGGGGGAAGCTGAGGCACCGCACAGCGAAGTAACGTGCTGAAGGTCTCGTGGCTCGAAAGTGGCACTGGCCAGGATTTGAACGCAGGCAGTCGGGCTCCAGAATCCCCGCTCGGCTGAGCTGCCGCTCGGGACACTGAGGGCCACACACTTGCTTCGGGATGGGGACGGGAAGCCGTGGGAAGCAGCACACCCCTTGCTGGGGTGAGGAGCCCTACTCCCGCCTCGGCTCTGCCCGGTGGCTGCAGACACTTGGCCTGGCCTTTGAGGAATAAAACACAGGAGAGCCTTGCAGTCACTCAGGAGCAAGGGACTCTGGGCACTAATTGGTGCTGCTCCTGGAGGCCTGCTGATCTGCAAGAGTCCTGCCCAGCTGACCCTGACATTTGTGTGGAACACTCTGCTTTTCAACTAAGGGTAGCCACAGAGTAGCCAGAGAGGAGGGGTTGGGTTGGAGGCACGTGTGGCCATACACATGTGTGTATGTACGGGGGGCAATAGGAGGGCGTGTGTGTGTGTGTGTGTGTGTGTGTGTGTGTACACGGATGCGTGCACCAGAACATATTTTTCCGCTCACAAATGTGTGGGTGGTTAATTGGGACCTACCATGGACGTAAGTGGTTAGGGTTTATGTAGGAAGGAGGAACTGTTTATGAGATTTTGGAAGGAACATATTTAGTGTAAACTATTTTCTGAAACATTTACAATCTTACCAGGAGACAGAGAGCTGACTAGGACTGGGGGAAGAAATTGTGCAAAGACGAATCTAAATTCTCCACCTCTTCCTTCCCCTCATGATGTTACTTCTGTGTCTGCAGAGAACTTTCCACCAGAGTTGGGTGGCTGGAATGCCAGGGGCTCCCAGAGGAAGCTGCGATTTTCTCTTATTTGAAAGGGGAAGACTCAGAGGCCCAGGAAATGTAAAAGTTTGCTTTCTAGGATGCCTGGGTTTGGGTGGCTCTCATGGGATCGAGATCCAGGTCCGAGCTCAGCGATTGTCGCAAAAGAGTGCAAATAGTAGCTAATGTGTATTGGGCACCTACTGTGTGCCAGATCCTCTTCCATGGGCATTGCAAGCACCGTCTTATTTAATATTCTCAAGGGCCCCTGGAGGGAAGGCACTATTATTATCACCATCCCCATTTTACGGATGGAAATGTAGAGCCACCGGGAGGTTTAGTAACCTGCTCAAGATCACCCAGCTGACCCAGGATCCAAATGCAGGCAGGTGCCAGGGCTGCTGTGTTCAAGACCCATGCTGCACCAGCTGCTTGCCGGGGCGGGGTGGGGAGGGTGGGGGCGTAAGGTGGAGAGGGGGTGGTTGCAGGGAGATGGAGTCCCAGATCTGCCACAAGTGGGTGAATTATGTGTAAGAACAACAACTAACATAATCTCTGTGCTCGTCACAACTTTCTTAGGGATCATAATGCATTTTTTGGACGTGTGTAATTGCAGCAAATGAAGAAAATGACTGGGGGTGGGGGGCAGGGCACTCGAAGGTACTGAGAAAACAAAATTCTCCAGATGGACCCCACTTTATTCTAATACACGGAGCCCGATTTTACACTCTAGGGTGGGAATCGGCAAACTTTCTCTCTGAAGAACCAGAGAGTAAACCTTTGAGTCTTGGCTGGCTCTAGGGTCTCCTGTTGCAACTGCTCCAATCCGAATCCTGTTGTGGGGTGAGAATAGCTGTAACTAAAGTAGTACACACTAAGGCATAGGGATGTTCCGTGTCCCTGTATGTTTGCAGACCCCTAGGGGGTGGTTCTGGAGAAGTTTCTGAGTGTTCTCCAGTTTGCAGTGGTGCCCATCCCTGGCTCTGACAGCCTCTTCCCTGGCTTCCCTGCCACAGAGCTGAGTCTTCAGAGCTAGACTGAGGGGACTGCGGGTCATGGGGGTGACCCCTTAGTTACAGGGGAGGACACTTGGGGAAGCAGGTGTGGCTTGCCCAGGACCTGCAGCTGCTGTGGTCTTCAGACCTGGTTCCCCAGACCCCGCCCCCTGGGGGCCACCTGGGGTGGCAGGAGAGACTTCAGAGAGTGCTCCCCCGACCCTTTGGTAAAATAACTCAATACTACTCACCACACAGGGTCAGTGTTAACCTTCTACGGTGTCGGGATTTCATAAAATAAAGCCTGGGCAATTGTAAACACACAGTAAAAGATCCCCCTTCCCATTTCAGAAAATTTGGAGACTATAGTTCTAAATTCAGCTAGAATTTTGTGCGTAGACTTTTCTTAGGGGAGGTGTGCCTGTTCTTAAAGCATCAGAGGGCGGCTCACCAGGAGATGCTGACAAAGCAAAATGAGACATGGATTCTGCGCCTGTTCCAGGAAGTTCTGTTTTAAACAAATCATTCTAGGGCAGGCACTCCTGAGATCTGGCAGAACGAGAGCTGGGACCTGGGACCTCCAACCCCTCCAATTTTCAGGAGACCCTGGGGCCCAGGGCCAGTGACTTTGATGAGTCACTGAACAACCTGGAGCCCGCTGCTGCCTTTATTAAACACTGTGATTGAGAGGGGGGGAGGGAGACAGGAAATGTCTAGGTTTGAAATCAAGCTCAAACTCCTGATGGGATTTCAGAATCCAACATCTGAACTTAAAAAAATGGAAAAGCCTGTGATCTTTAATTCAGAAAGCGTTTACAAGAAGTCAGAGGAGCGGCCAAGAAAGTGCTTAACACATATGTTGGGATGTTCCTTCTAGGCTGGTTGGCCTGGTTTTCATGTCTGTGCCTCAGCATCTCCTTCCTCTCCTTTGCTGGTCACTAGTGTCATGGGGGAGCAGTCTCTTGGACAGTTGGGGGCTCATGGTACCTGTGATTTCTCAGCCCCAGCAATGAGGGGAGCAGAGCAAAGAGTAGCGATCATCAGCAGGGAGAGAATATTCTAGACTCTTCTGGGAATGCCAGATCGGTTGTTCAGCACACATTGGCTAAATATCTGGCTCGTGCAAGGGTTGTGCAGGACCCTGAAAACTAGGACCCATCCCCTGTCCTGAAGGAGTGATGAACTAGTTACGAGCTCTGCAGTCTGCATCTGCCTGACATTTGGAGATGAATTATTTCTGGAAATGTTTCTTGGGCCTAAGGTCAAGTAAATGGGTCCCAGGAATCTAAGTGTTTAGAAGCTGAGAACAAATGATCCTGTGTGCATTACCCAAGGATAACATTGCATGAGGGATGTTGTTCACTGTATTTTAGGATGATTGCAGTCTTTAGAAGACTGTCCATATTTAGAGGTCAGGGCGAGCATATCTGAACAAGAAGTCCAGAGAGACAGAAAACGGGATTGAGGTCATGGGTTCAAGAGCTGGATGTGGACAAGATGGATGTTCAAGGACTTGGGGAACAAGGGGTGAGGTGGGAGCACCCCCAGCCAATGCCTGAAACACTCATCAGTGTTGTCTTGGTGGACCGATGGGTACATGGTCTGCCAGTATATGGAGCTGGTTTAAAGGGACAGACAGTGTTCCTTGTTAGCGAGCCCCTGCTCCAGGACCCTGGCATACCTCTTACGACTTAGACACAGCATAACATCCACCTGTACCGTCAAGGTTGATAATTTGGTCCTGGGTAGGAAAGCAAGCAAGATGTCATTAATTACATGCAGAAAGGTTACCAGAAATTGTGCTAGACTCAACTCAGATTCTAGGTCTATAATCGTTCACAGCAAGTACTGAAAAATGTCACTTTATCATTCTGAACCTGTTTTTCTAAATCGATCTAATGGGGATAATTTCTGCCCTACTGACCACTCTGTGTCAGTTTGAAGCTTCTATGAACTAGGCGCTGACCCCCAGGAGGGACTGCTCTCTCCCGAGTGCCTAGCCTGGGGTCTGGCACAATAAGGCACTCAACAAATATTTTTTGACTGACTGAACCAATAAACACATAGAAATAAATAGCATATATATGATATACGAAATAAATATATGAAATAAAAACATAGAAATAAATAGCGTATCGTTACGAAGAGTTTTGTCAGCGTGAGACAGTATGTAGAGGGTGGAATGACCTTGAATCCGGGAGCCAGAAGACCCAGTGTTTTTGTCCTGACCGTGTAGCCTTCAGCAAGTTGTGCAAACTCTCTGGGATTATTTTCTTTTCTCTAAAATTAGGTAATTCCTCAAGTCTTGAAAGTATGGTTTCTAACCCCAAGCAAATGGCCTTATTAATTTATGACCTAACTGATTTGGAAAGGTGATTAAATTGGTCATGGTATGAACTAGTTTGTATTTGCTCCTTCACCAAAAAGAAAAAAATGACCAAAATAAACCCCCCCCAAAAACAAAAAAAAAACGTTTGTCGAGCAAATAAGATCATAGAAGTGTTGCCCTATTTTAAGTTACATCTGTTTCGAAGCAATTTAAAAAGCCTGGTAGGAGCATCATTAGCATATTAACGGGGTGTTAATTACAAAAGACTCTTTTAAAGCAGATTTTTATAAAATCTCCGCTTAACCATTAGCTTGTGGTACTCGAAACACAAACTCTTCACGTGTGTTACTTAGAAGTAATAAAATTGTAATTTAAAAGTAATCTGCCAACTTGTCACGAATTTAGACTGATTTTTTCTCTCAATTGATCGAAATGAGTAAGGTTTTGCTATAATTATATATAATGCTGGTAATAATGAGGCTGATTATCAATCTTTGCCTGCTTTTCACTACCTCCATCATTGCAGGTTTTAGGGGAGGTGGGATGGAAGGGGCTGGGGGGATGGGAGCAGGGAGGGTCGGGCAGGGGGAAGGAAGAAGGGATGCCACTGAGCTCTCCCCCTCCCCCAAGCACCGGGAGAAGCAACCCCATCCCCCACCCCGAAGAGCCCTGAGCCCTTCTTCGGGGGCCTGCAGGAAGCCGGAGCGGCCCTGTGAGGCTCTGAAAGGCTGGCCAGCTGCGTGCAGCCGGTCAGCTGCTGATCTTTGCGTCTTCCCTTGGTGCTGAGGGGCTGTGGCCGCTGAGCCCCTTCTCCCACACACTCTCCACTTCTGTCCCGTTCCTTTATTTTCCCCATTGAGAAAGCCAGAAAACCGCTTTGAGAGTGGAGAAGATGTGGCTTCTGCTTCTGCTCCTCACTGCCTGGGAGTTCGGCACCTCTCACCTGCTAAACTGTAGAGCTCTGTGCCTGTGAAATACCCTCCTGTCCATGTCAGGGCGGCCGTGAAGTTCCGAGGCTTCTGTGCAGGTGCTTTCGAACATGCTGATCGTGACTCAAATAGAAGAAATGCGGACTAGCAAACCCCTGGCATCCGAGTGCCCCTTCTACCGGAGAAGGGAGAGGGAAAAGTCAGGCAGAGCTGGGACTCCAGGGAATGGACCCTAGGCCAGCTGGGAACTGGGAGGGGCCGGAGTCAGGATGGGGAGTGTCCTGGTCAGAAAGTGCCAGGGTCGGGGGCATCTGGCTGGCTCAGTCCCTAGAGCATGCGACTTCTGATCTCCGGGTTGTGAGTTCAAGCCCTACGCTGGGTGTAGAGATTCCTTAAAAAGAATGAAATCTTTAGAAAAACACCAAAAACTAAGACAGTGCCAGGGTCAAAGTCCAGAGGGAGGCATCTAGTTGGATTGGGGAAGGCAAGGAGAGCCGCCCTGTGCAGCTGTGGGGGGAAGTCCCAGAGCAGTGAAGCTCATGGTGGGGCTGGGGCTAAAACCCAGATCTGCTGCTTTCCTCCCTCCATTCAGATGCCACTTGTGTAATTTTCTAGTCATGTTCCCTTGGGCAATGTATTTAATTTCTCCGTCTCCCAGCTTTTGCATTTGTACAGCAGAGGTAAGTATACCAACCTTAATGGGGCTTGTAGGTATGAAGTGTGTCAATATATGTAAAGTGTTGAGAGCCATGTCTGGCTCATGGCAATTTCTCAATGAATGTTATCTTTTGTTGTTGTTGTTAGTCATCAAGGGAGGTGACGATTAAAGTGTCAGTTCAAGTGCCTTCCTGTGGCAGGCCTCTGTCTGCCTTGCTCTGCAGCCTGCCTTGTGTGTTCTGAGCCAGGGGAGAGGGGAAAGGATGTGTGAGTAAGTTTCCCTTAGACTAGGAAGAACAAGCCAGGGGGCGCCTGGGTGGCTCAGTTGGTTAAGTGACCGACTCTTGATTTCAGCTCAGGTCATGATCTCAGGGTCCTGAGATAGGGCTCCATGCTCAGTGGGGAGTCGGCTGGAGAGTCTCTCCCTTTGCTTCTGCCCCTCCCCCATGCTCTCTGTCTCTCTCTCTCTCAAATAATAAATAAATCTTTTTTTTTTTTTTTTTTAAAGGAAGAACAAGCCAGGTGTCTGACTACTCTATGATTCTGGGGCTCATGCACCAAGTCCCCCCACTGGAGACAAGGAGACAGGCTTGGGCGTGTGATTGTGCCCCAGTGGGAGAGAGTCGAATGAGACTGGGCTGTGCGATGCTCCCTTGCCTTCAGATGGAGAGTCCTGACTCTCAGAAATAGCACATCTTTACCTCTGTCCCCTTCCCTGGGGGTGGGTATTAGCCAGTATCAAGATTCCTTACAAGTTTCCACTCCGTGCAGGAGAGGCGTGTTAGTGGGCCAGCAAACACCCTGGCGCAGCTGCAAAGGGGTGGAAACACCAAGCCGTTGGCTCCCTTGTCTGGCCAGTCAGGAAGACTCATGCTTGACATTTTCCTTTCATTGGCTGAGGAGGAGGTTGCTAGGCAACTTCCTCACTTTGGTAAGAATTCTGTAGTTCTGAGTACCCGGGCTTCTCTTTCTCAGCAAGGCCCCCTACACACACACACACACACACACACACACACACACACGCACGCACGCACGCACACGCGCGCGCGTAATTCGTTACTCAGAGATTTTTGTTTTGGTAAACCAGGGACAGAGATTTCTGATGCAAGTAATTTCTACCGATGAACTGTCTACAGTTATACACATTAATTAACAAAAAATGATCCCATCACTGCTCCCATCCTGTTGTCAAGTATCTTTTGAGCATCTGCTACGTTCCAGGCTCAGTGCTGAGTACCATAATGGGAATGGTTAATAGCAAGGGATAGAAATTAAAAGTATGTGACAACCAGTAGGACAGCAGACGGTCAGACTGGAAGTCACGTGGAGGACCTCTTTGTGCCAGGCTGGATTATGGGGAGATCTGGGTGATCCTAGGGGAAGGGTGGAGTGGCTGGGATGACGGAGGGGAGCTCCGGGCTCAGAGCAGTGGCTATTTACTAGCCGATTCAGAAAACTCAATATTATCAACAACTGGGATGCCCGTACCAGCGTATGGCAATGACTGTCCTTAATAGATCATTTACTAATGGCCTGGCTTGGGCTCAGCCCTTGATGTCCATGATCTTCTACAATGGCATTCAAGCCAGACACAGTCCCTCCCTCACAATGTTTACAGGATAGTCATTTAGTGCAGTTGCTACCTCGGGGCCCCTACTCTCAGGTGCTCCATCAGCAGTCCACTGTAAGGGTGTGTGTCTCCACTTTGGGTGCGGAACTGCAGTTCAGAGGGGTCAAGTTCCTTGCTCAAGTTTATGTGACTAGAAGGAGGCAGAGCCTCGAATCCAACCTAAGACTTTGTGGCTTCAGCGTCTTGTATTCTGCTGGGCTGCCCCAGCGCCACGAGGCACACGCAGACTTTAGGAACCATGATAGTGTATGCACCCTGCAGATTCCCGAATAGCTTTGATTGCTGGTGACGCTCAGCATCGCATACTGCAGTTTGGAATCCCAAAGAGCCCGAAGGTCTACCACGTTCCAGTTGCCGGAGATGGGGCCCCCTCGGAAAGTGGTCCAGACTCAGACCATGCCAGATGGCTGTGACCTGCACTGCTTCTTCGAGATGCCCCTGGGCTGTATCCTACACCGTGTCCATGAAGCAGCAGTGGGAGGGGTCTTGGAGACCCCTGGGCAGATGGAGGCCCAGAAATATGACTTTCCTTAAGTATGTTGCCAGAAGAGAATCGAAGAAGCTCCTGAGAAAGCCCGCTAGCCCTTTCCCATCAGATGAGTTAGTTTTTATTTAAACAAATCATTGCCTGAGCAAAGAGCATCAACTCCACGGAGTAGAGGGCTTGTGCATTTCGCAGGCGTCCGGCAGTGGGCACAGGCTGGCTCCAGGTGGCTAAAGAGGATTAGGAGGGTGTAGGGTCAGGGAGAGAGCCAGGCTGCTGGGGTGCGGGGGCTGGGAGGAAGGGTCCGAAGGGGCAAGAGAGAAGGAAGCATCAGAGGAGACCTTGACTTTGGATCTGGGCTAGAAGCCAGGTTTCTGGAAAACATGTGGTGGCTTTTGGTCCTGGCTGTGGTTCCCATGTGGCTTGAGAAAAAGAGGAGAGAGGGAGGGAGGCCGATGGAAGCGCCGTGGACAGCTCGGCTCAGGTGTCCAGGACGGGTTAATTTCCCATGGAGAAACACGTCTGTCCTTAGGGCACAGCTTCCCGCCTTTTCTAAAAGCAAAGCGTTCATGTCTAAGAACCACTGGGTCGTGGGCGAGGCACAGGACCGACCTGCAATCCTGTAAGTTATGTCTATCCTTTTGAATTTTATTATTATTTTTATAAATATGGTTTTAAAGTAGCCCCCCTCTTCTGGATCACTGACTCAGCAGAAGTAAACCGTATTTTAAGGCCACTGCAAACCAAGCTTTAACTCTGTTTCAGTCTGTCTCAGCCATATCATGCTCCTCACTGAGCAGCCAAGGCATATTCTGATTGCCCTCCTCATTGTTATTATTATTATCAATAAAAACAGTATACTTTTCACTTCAGTCACCCTCACATCATCTGATTTTATTCTTGGAACAACTTGTGAGTTCCCCAAAGCCCGTGTTCCTATGTTTTTGTGCAGGTCAGTGTTTCTCCTACACACCATCCCTTTACACGATATTCCCATGTGTTCTGCACATGGAGTATCCTTGTACTTAGACTTTGTCCTAGGTCACTTTACTCTTTTTTTTTTAAGATTTATTTAGAGAGAGAGAGAGAGAGAGAGAGTGAGAGTGTGAGCAGAGGGAAGGGCAGAAGGAGAGGGAGAAAGAGAACCTCACGCAGAGTTCCCTGAGCATGGAGCTCAGTGCAGGGCTCCATCTCATGACCCGGAGATCATGACCCGAGCTGAAACCAAGAGTCAGATGCTCAACCGACTGAGCCACCCAGGCCCCCCTACTCTCTTTTTGAAAACTTAAATAGCTATTTTTAGAAAGGTAATCTTATGCAAAAATAGAAGCCCAGTCACTTGCTATAAATAGAAGGAAACAGTAAAAATAATTATAGAACTATTAATATATATTTTTAAAGAGTTTGCCACTTAAAGTACCACCTAAAATGTCCCTTATCACTGTGTTACAGGCTCCATACCGTGGGAACTCTGGGGTTGATGAATGTGCGAAGTGACTTCTCGTCCGTGTCTGTCCCACGCTCTGGGCCTGCTGTCGGGGTACAGAAGGGAGAGACAGGGGCTCTCTGAGATCCATGTAAAGCAGAATAAAAAGGAGTGTAGTGGGGTCCTTTGGTTTGTCTCTGGAAAGCTGAAACCGGAAGGGCATAGCGATTTCCTTCAGTTGCCCGGGCTGTGGGGCCATCCCAGCAGGGAGAGCACAGCTCCTCGCCCATCAGGGCGGGCTGGCTCCCAGCTCACCTGTCACATGTTATCTTAGGAACAGGCTCAAGATATACATTGGCCTCTTTAAATGTCACAGCCTTCCAGGGCCTCAGAAGAGTCTAAAATTGTTCTTTCCAATCAGTGGCCATCTGGGAAGATTTTTGGTTTTTCTGGCTCAAGTTCTTGGAAGCTGCCCTTTTCTCTCTCCTTCAGATAAACTTTCAGCTTGAGATCCCTTCATAATTGAGTCATCTTGTACTTTGTGAAGTGATGGCTCTCCAAATCATCCTCACTGTCCTTGACAGCACACACAGGGGAGAATGTGGGCTTCACGTTGACAGTTGGAATCTAAGCTCTGTCACTGAACACCCGGGCAGGACCAGGGACCCTGCTGGGGGTGGGGAAGCAAAACTGGACACTTGTCTCCCTCTCCCAGTTTAATGGAAAAGACAGGGAAATAAATAAATATGGCGACACAGTATAATAAGTGCTAAGATATGAGTAAAGCACAGGCTTTACTGTGTTAGAAAATGGAAAAGGGCATCAAACCAGACCAGGAACACCAGGGAAGGCTTCCTGGAAGAAGAACTCAACTTCCTTGAGTTAGACCTTGAAGGATGAATAGGAACTTGCTAGAAATGGAGGGGAGAGCAAATCATCCCAGAACAGGGAGCAGCATGGGGGTGAAGCTGAGCATAGGTTTTCTCATCTGTAAAAAGCTAAAGTGATCCTCACAGGCTTACTGTCAGGATGAAATGAGTTGAAGTATGGAATTTGCCTAATGCTATTCAGGACACGTGATAAGGGTCTGAGCTGCTCATTTGACCCCCTGGGCACTCCTCTGTGGACCCACAGAATGTGGTTCATCCTCAGTTGTGCTACTTAGAGCAGGTGATTGGGATTTATCTGTTTATATAAGACAATTGTCCCTGATAGGTGGAAACTCCCTGGGTAGAATGCTGGAGGTGCCGTCACTGCCCTTGACCGTGGCAGTGACTTTTCTCTCCACGGGGAGACCTTAACCATGTTAGCAGAAGCTCAAGAGAAACTCTAGGTTGACATTTTTCTAGTGGAATATTTATGTTTAAGAGTAGTTGCATAGAGAGGGGCATCTGGGTGGCTCAGTCGGTTAAGTGTCTGACTCTTGATTTGGCTCAGGTCACGAGCCATGCTCAGCAGGAGTCTGCTTAGATTCTCTCTTTCCCTCTGCCCTTCCCCTTGCCACATTCTCTCTCTCTCTCAAATTTATTTGAGAGAGAGAGAGAATGAGCGAGAGAGAGTGTGCGAGCGAGAGAGAGCATGAGTGGGGGGAGGGGCAGCGGGAGAGAGAGAGGGAGAAGCAGACTTCCCACTGAGCAGGGAGCCTGACGTGGGACTTAATCCCAGGACCCCAGGATCTTGACCTGAGCTGAAGGCAGACCGCTAACCAACTGAGCCACCCAGCACCCCATAAATAAATCTTTTAAAAAAAGAGTAGTTGCACAGAGAAAATACTAGTTAGAAAACACTAACTCAAAAAAATGTATGCACCCCCATGTTCACTGCAGCATTATTTACAATAGCCAAGCTGTGCAAGCAACTAAGTGTCCATCAATGGATGGCTAACGGATATGTATGAGATGGAATGTTATTCTGCCATAAGAAAGAATGAGATCTTGTCATTTGTGACAACACGACGGACCTTGGGGGATTGTGCTAAGTGAACTAAGTCAGACAGGGAAAGAAAAATAGTGTGTGATCTCACTTATGTGGAATATAATAATAATAATAATAATAATAATACCACTACCTTGAGCTCATAGATTCAGAGAACAGATTGGTGGTTGCCAGAGGCAGGGATCGGGGTGGGAGAAATGTGTGAAGGGAGTCAAAAGGTGCAAACTTGTAGTCATAAAATAAATAAGTCCTGGGAATGTAATTATAGCATGGTGACCATAGCTAATAACACTGTCTTGTATTTCCTGGGAGTGGATCTTAAAAGTTCTCATTACAAGAAAAGAAATTTCTAATCGTGCGTGGTGATGGATGTTAACTAGTCTTATTTGTGGTGATCATTTTGCGATATATACAAATAACGAATCATTATGTTGCACGCCTCATGTTGCGTGTCCATTATTATCTCAGTAATAAAAAAAGAATAGCTTCACACTTACACTTCTGACGTGCTGTTGCCCCTCCCCAGCATTCAAAGGGAGCACATCCCTCCCTGTATCCTGCTCCTAACACTACACTTAGTGATCCCTGAGGTCTCCCAAGGGTTTGGATAGCACCCCGCATGTAGCAGCAGGTACTCGAGAGCTGCTCCTTGAATGAACAGGGAACCACGCGGGGAAGCAGTGCTGTGATTCAGGGTAGGCTGCCCTGTTGCTTTTCCAGTCTCTGCTTTGCTGCTATGGATCCTGAGGTTTATAGCTTCTCTCTTCTGGAGAGAATGTTCCATGATGGGCTCCTGAGAGGACAGCGGGGCACCTCCTTCTCTGTCATCTTGAGCTGCGGCTCACCATAAGGGAACTTGTTAACTTACCCGGGAGAAGTGGTACCAGACAATCATGTGCCCAGGGCCTGTTCCGTGGACACTTGTGACCACGGCTCCCTGTGCCTACAGGTAGGAACGGCCTGGGCAGGCCTATCTGCACTTGATTTCCTGGGCCTCTGTGGCCAGTAAGCCATGTCCAGCCACCCTGAGTCTTCTTTCCTGAGTGCTGATAAAACCCCATGCTGTGGAGATAGGCAGGGCAAAGACCTTAATGGGCACAAAGCTGCAAAAGATACGGGTGGCCAAAGGTATGACTACAGCCTCTGTCCGCCCCCCGCCCCCCTTGCCATGGTGGAATATGACCCCTGACAGTGGGTACTGTGTTCTCTTGGGGTCCGAATTCCCAGCACCTGGAATTGTACCTGCATCTTAGTAAATGTTCATTGCATGTGAGTGAATGAATTTCTCCTGACTTGCAGGCTCAGCCCTGCCCCAGCTCTCAGAGCAATAGGAGTGTGAGACAGGGCGTTCCGGAGCATCTCAGGCACCTGCTCAGTTCACCTCCTCATGTGGGTTTGGACTTGACTTCCCTTCCCTGTCTGGCTGGCCCAGGCCACAGTCCCCTAAGCCCCGGGGGGGCTTGTGGGCTAATGCCCCTTGTGGCCCTGGCTGTTGATGTGACCCAGTCCAAGGTAGGTTCCAGGCGGGCAGCAGACAACTAAAACACTGATGCGTGTTCTGTCCGAGAGCAGGCCCTCGCCCTGTCTGTTCTTCCCTTGCCTTTATTCTAGCAGCTCAGTGTGGGGTGTGAGCACGAGGGGCAGGGTACAGGACACAAGTGGGGGGGGGTGGCTCTGTTCTCACAGGGGCCATCTCTGTGCCCCCCCAGTCTCCCCTCATCTATGTTCTCCTTACAGGCTCCCCTGGCCACTCCAGCTCCACGTCCATGAGCCCATCGGCAGCCCTGTCCACAGGGAAGCCAATGGACAGCCACCCCAGCTACACGGACACCCCCGTGAGTGCCCCACGGACTCTGAGTGCAGTGGGGCCCCCCCTCAACGCCCTGGGTTCTCCATATCGAGTCATCACATCTGCCATGGGCCCGCCGTCGGGAGCGCTGGCAGCGCCCCCAGGAATCAATCTGGTCGTCCCACCCAGCTCCCAGGTAGGTGCCCTTCCTCTCGCGGGACTTCCCAGCCATCTTGCATAGGTTTTCCCAGGCTGCTCCTGGAGCCGAGCCGGCACTCGGCAGGTGCTTCATGTGTACTTGCTGACGGGCCGTGCCCCCTGCAGGGCCTTCGTTAAGTGTGTGCGCGGGCCCGGCAGCCCCAGAGAACCGACCGCGCCTCGTGGGCCAGGAGACGGTGGCCCAGAGGCCACCCGTGTGGTTTAGTGGTTCAGCTCTGGCAGTGATTTCACTGTTTCTGAGCGCTGTTTGTCATCCTGGGGACAGACCCCCCTCTGTTCTCGATTCTATAATGAGTGTTTATCAAGTCAGTGAAGTGCCTGCTGCTCTACTACATGCTGAGGGCCATACGGAAATGATCAGAATGCGGTCTCTGCTCTCCAGGAGCTTATTGCAGAGTGGGGAAATGGGCAGGTATGGCACATGGATCGATCTAGAACATGGCCCGTTGTCTCTGAGATAGAGGGAAAGACTGGAAACTCAAGAAGGAATCCTCCCCTAATTCCTAGTGCGCCTGCTGCAGCAGAGGGGAGGGAGGAGGTGTGTGCATGGGGGACACTGCATTGCTGCTCTGAGGAGCCCTCAGGTGGCTGGTTGCCTTTTGCTCCCTCTGGCAATGTCGCAGTGAGGCCGTCCACTTTCCTTTCCTGTGGTGGTCAGCTCTTGATGTAATGATGCTGTGTAACAATCCCCAAGTTCTCGTGGTCTACAAAAACACACATTTTTCCCCCCTCACTCGCAAATTTGTGTTGGCTGGGATGGCTCTGCTTCAGATGGTGGGGGAGCTGGGCGAGGCTGCAGGCTGGGTGCAGGGCTGCTCCTCGAGTCCCTCACTAAGGGAGCAACAGCTACTCTGGGCGCGCTTTCTTCGTGGTGTCACGCAGGAGGGCAAAATCAAAACGAAATCAGTAGGGTACAGTGAAGCCTCTGCTGGCGTCATGCCCCCCGGTATCCCATTGGCCTAAGCAAGCTGTGTGGCTCACCCCAACATTAACAGGGCAGGGAAATAGGCAGAGTGCCTGGGGGCGCCTGGGTGGCTCAGTCGTTAAGCATCTGCCTTCAGCTCAGGTCATGATCCCAGGGTCCTGGGATCGAGCCCCGCATCGGGCTCCCTGCTCCGCGGGAAGCCTGCTTCTCCCTCTCCCACTCCCCCTGCTTGTGTTCCCTCTCTCGCTGTGTCACTGTCAGATAAATGAATAAAATCTTAAAAAAAATAATAAAATCTTTAAAAAAAAAAGAAATAGGCAGTGCCTGTTTTAGCGGGAAGTATTATGGAGACACAATGCAAAGGATATGAAAAATTAGGAACAATAATACCATCTACCACATTCTCCTCTCTCACTTATGGGCATCTCACTTTTGGGCCGACACCATCCTGCCCTAACTGCCAGCACATCTGGAGGCAGAATTAGTAGATTCTGAAGTTTCCTTGGAATTTATAGTTTTGGAGAAGAGCCAGGACTCCCGTTGTGTCAGTATATCTTCCTACTACAGGGAGGATTTCTGAGACCATCCCTAGACCATCCCTTTCAAGAGGCTTCCTGTGCACAGGGTCTGAAAAGCAAAGCCATGTGGAGTCACAGAACTTTAGAGCCAGTAAGGGATTCAGAAATCTTATCGATCGAGGGATCCGAGAATCTGGAGAAGACCTTGGGGGCGGTCATCGAGTGCGGGACTGTGGAAGCCGCAGCCAGGCAGGCAGCAGAGGCGGATGAGTGAGGTGGACATATATCAGCAGGGCTGGCGGGGTCTGCAGGGAGCTGCCTCCTTCCCTTGAAGCCATTCAAATGTAAAGATCTGAAGCATGTGCAGGTCAAGCAGATGGGTCACATTGGGCCGGCCCTTTTAACCCCAGTTTGTAATCTGATGATTTCACCCGTAGGATCTTCAGAGTATACATTTCTCCCCTATCCCATATTTTGGCCCTTGTGAAGCTGGTCAAAGCCCACCGGAGAACCGCTACTGTCTACATCGTCCTCATCCCACGGAATAAAGTAGCAGGGCTCAGTGAGCTGAAGTGACGTGTCCCACCGCACACAGCCAATCGGCAGCAGAGCCAGGGTTGGAGCCCAGGCGTCCTGACCCCCACTCGGTGTTCATGACGCTGCATTCACCTGCTGCCGTGGTGTGTGCTGACTCAGTCCATGACCCCAAGATCTTCGGCTGGCTGCCAAGGATTAAAAGATGACTAATCAGGGCTCCTAAGGAGTCTCTCAGGGGGCGTGGCACATCATGCAGGTAAATTGCAAGGCAGCGTGTGGGGGCTGTGGTAGGCACGAGGGCAGAACTGAAGGGAGCAGAAGAAAGGGACCTCTGAACATCCCACATGCGTGTTCCATGAGAATGTGTGACCACTCAAAGGAGTGGGGACCAGACAGCCACGGAGATGGCCACGTATTTATGCCACTCTCACCTACTGGAATCAGCAGGGCTGGTGACAGGTACTCTTCAAAATGTGAGACCCTGAAGAGGTTTGTTTATCCTTGTTCTTTCGTGTGAGTGGACTCCAGGAAGGCAGGTCATAGCCCGTGGGCTAGGGACAGAAGGAAACGCTGAAGTTCTGGGCTGAAAGTAAACTCTTGCAAGGGCACTCATGTTCACTCATATAACCGTTTAGGAGGACCTGCTATGTATCTAGCGGTACTTGCCGCTGTCCTAGGTTCTGGGGATAAGCACTGAGTAAGGTTATTTCCAAGGCAGTGACCCTGTCGCAGGCAAGACGGACGAACAGCAAAGGAAGGAACGAGATGGTTCAAACAGCAATCGTTCTATGTATGAAGCAATAAGACAGGGTGAGGTGATAGACAGTGACAGGGCTTGTGGGTGGGAGTGGGCAAGGCACCATCCTTCAAGGCTGCTTTTAGCAGCCATGCTCCGGTCTGATTGAGCCAAACCTAGCCAATAAATTCAGCTTCCTAGCTGTGCGAGTGGCAGGGCCGCTATTCCTGGACCATATGTCTGTACAGAGGGATTGGGGTTGAAAGGTCAGCTGAAAGCTTTGGTCCTGGCCAACTGGGCTGTGTGCAGAGGCCGGGGCCAAGTTTCACTCTGGGAGCTATATTAAGCTTGCCAAGCTCTGGGGAAGCTCAACAGCCCCGGACACTGAGCAGTGTTGTGGGCTTGGGCTCTGGAACCACCCGGCAAAAACATTTTGCCCAATTAACCAGATGACACAGGGCATCTAGGACCCTAGGTGTTAGCTGCGGTGAGCTGGGCTCTGAACCATCTGGATAGAAGGTCTCTATGCATCCTGTCTTCCTCGCCCAGGATGGGTCAGAGGGGGACTCGTGCTGGAAACATGCTCCTCCTGTGACCCGGGTCTAGGGTAAGTACAGTTTCGGGGTGAGGGCAAGGGGGGAGCTGTGATGTGGGAGCAGCAGGCTCTGTCTCCCATTCCCTGCTCTTGTCATTCTGGTGTTTGAGCCTCTCTCTTTTTTGCTCTTGTTGGATTTTCATTCTTGCACAGTAAAGAGAACTGAACCCAATACTATGGAGGTGGGGGGACTCTAACCTTTTGCAAAGAACTATGGTTTATGGGTCTCTCAGTTCCCTTTTTTTCTATTTTGGGGTAACACACTTTTCCCTGGCTACCTTACAGTGATATTTGTGAATATTAAAGGAGCTCTGGATTTGAAAAATCACTTCTTAAGCACTCTATGGCAGTAAGGTAGTGATATTATTATTATTATACCTAGGTGATAATACGCACCTCGGTGATTTATACTCTACCCCCATGTGCTTGTTGATTCTGGTGCACTCTTGCTGAGAGGCTCGAGAGAAGTTCATTTCAATAAGCATTCATTGAGCCAGGCACTGGAGATTAAAAAAAAATTGTAAGAGTCAGTCTCTGCTCTGGGGAGTATCTAAGTGGAGGGAGCAATTCCCAGAAACACCAAATATATGACTGGGAAGATATTTATGGGGCTTTCAGACAAAAGTATCTAGGCCCCATTTTCATGACTGTGTGTGTGATGCCTGTTGTCTGGACTAGGAAGCAAGCCCTGCGTGTCCTTGGAATGCCCCCACCTCTTTCTCCCCTCCTGAACCCAGCTGCCTGACCTGGGTTCTGTCCCTGATAATTCCTGCCCGGGTGGTGATTGATAACCGAATTACTATCCTTGCAGATTTTTATAGAGAATACTTAATAAAAGTTACAAGTGTTAGAGCTGGAACAGACCTTAAAGATCATCTTGTTTAATGATTTTAAAAAGTTAAGCCGTAAAGTCTTTTCTCCAAGAGAAGGCATGTTTGGAAGGCTGATGAGTGTGGCCGATACAAACAGGTCTGGGTGAACCCGGGGCAGGAGATCCGAAGGCTTCTTGTTCGCCCTCCCCACCGCCCAGCCACACGCACACCCTGAGTTGGAAAAACCACTGATCGAGGCTGTAGACGAGGAAACCGAGTCTCTGATGCAGTGACCTGGTCAAGATCACACAGTGAGGCAGCGGCAGGTCCACCAGAACCTGGGGCTTCTCTCTCCCCAGTTGGGAGGTCTAGGGTCCTTACTCCTCACAACAAGGACCCTCACTGGATTAAAAGAGTGGACTCCACAGAGTCCACTCCCTGGAAGAGGAGTGCCTGCCTGAGGCCTGGCAGGCAGGCCACGTATCTGCATTTAGTGGAATAATTTTGGCTGAAAGCAGCTCAGAAATGCGGGACCTGATGTTCCATGGTGGCTCCAGGGCATCCAGGAAGCGATTGGTCCCTGGCTGAGAGGCTGCAAATAGAAGCCAGGCCAGTCAAGTGTGTTTTTGTCCTGTTCTCAGAGAGCGGCCAGCCGCCTGGTGAATCCCCGCTCTGAAAGTGCTCACTTCTGCAGAGCCACTTCTAATGGAACAAGACAGCCAGCCAAGGGGACTCCAGGCCACGCAGCTAATGGGTTTGCGCCCCGGCGGCTTCCTTCTATCCCATCTGTCTTTGCACGGAACCCACACAAACCCCAAGCCAGCAAAGAGGCCAATGGAGAAGGGAGTATCAACCTTTCTGTCCCAGCCCTTCCATCCTGCTGTTGCCCCTGACCCATGAGGAGAAGGGGTGGAGGGGGGCTCCTGGCTCCCACCTGGGAGAGAATGGGCTCCTCACCACGGGGGTGGGCCGGGAAGCTACTAGGGCAGGCGGTCTGAGCCTCTCCTGCCACGCAAGACGGGTCTTGTGGTAAAAGAGGAATGCACTGGGAGCTCAGTGTCCTAGCTCCAGCCCGTTAGCCTGGGAAGACACCTAACCTGCGACTGGGCAGATCGACAGCCTCAGTGTCTCCCTCCAGGTTTTCCTCGAGCGGCTGCCTCATTTCCTTCCCTGAGGCAGAGCAGTATTCCTCAGCTGAAAACCTCCAGTGGCTGCTCTTAATTGCTTCTCAAGATTCAACCCACTCTCCTTAGCCAGGCACCTCCCATGCACCCACAGCCTACACGAGCCCCCGGGCTTCCCTCAGGGACTTTTGCTCTCAGAGCCCTTAGCCCATCGCCAGCCCATCTGAGTCTTATACACTTTTGAAGACTACGAAGCCCTAGCTCAGATGCCACCTTCTTCAAGTAGTCTTCCTTCTAATCTAATCTCAGTTGTTTGGGGCCTTTCCTTCCTAAACAATCCCCACTGACTTCTAACCTTATCAGTGGCCAGTGCCATTGAGGCAGCTGCCATCTTCCTCCTTTCTGTATCGCCATAGTATTTCTGAATGAACACACAACATAAACTGCTCTAAGGCCCAGTTCCCTCATCTGGAAACTAGAATGACCTCATAGGGTTGTTGTGAGCACCAAGCAAGCCTTCTGCAGAGGGTACTGCTAACAGCATTAACAGTACTTGCCTCCTGTGACCTCCCCAGGCTGCAGGTGGCGAACTGGTCCCACGGGACCTGGCCGTGGGAGGGGAAGGGGAGTGGGGGTCTCTTGAGCCTCAGGTGGTGGCGCCCTCCTCCTTATTCCCATATCCTTGTTTGTCAGTCTGAGGATTTGGGGACAGAGCCTTGGTCAGCCAGAGGGCTCTTTGTCCGGGGTCATCTGACCTAAAATGTTTCCATTTGGGAGGATCTAAGTGGTGACATCTGTTTCACCAAGGCGCTCGAGAAACGTTGTCACCTAAAATTTACACCAACAGAAACCCCCTCAACCTATTTCTTAAAAATGAGTACACATCTAAATATGTCCCACATCCGAAGTAATGATAACCTAATATCATGACAACATTCGTTTTCTGACCCCCCCCACCCCCCGCCAAGAAATGGAATCATTTAACCCCTTTGGCGAATGTGGGCTCATTTACTGCAGAATTCCTAGCACAGAGTGAGTGTTGGCTGATAAGAAACACTCAAAAGTCTTGTCTTGATTAACCAGATTTTGCTGGAATGATAAGAGCCAGAATTTATGGAACCGTTACTGTGTGCCGGGCACTATGATGGGGATTTTCCAGCGTTCTGTCATCTAATCCTCCCAGTGCCTCTGTAAACTAGGTCTTACTAGGCTCATTTTACAAAAAACTGAGGGCGGATGAAGATAAGTAACTTCTTTGAAGTCATGCCGTTGGTAAGGGCAGACTGGGAGTCGGTCCCAGCTCCATGGGACCCCAAAGCGATGTTTTTCCTGCCAAACTGGTGATTCTTAGCCCTGGCTGCATATTAGCATTCCCTGGCAAACCTAGAGAAATAGCAGTACCAATGGCCCTCAGACCTATTGACTCAATTTCTGGATGTGGAGCCCTGGCATCTGTTTGTTTTTTGTTTTTTGTTGTTTTTTTTTTTTCCCCCTTAAATCTCCCAGGTATACATCCGGGGCTGAGAACCATGGTGTGACACCAAAACAAAGCAAAATAATGGGCACAAGTTCTAGATGTCTTGTCTTAGCCTTGTATAAAAAGTGGGGGAGAAGAAGAGAGAGAGATTCTCCCATCGCATGTGTGTTTTCATCCTTTGTACAAATAATTTTTAAAAATTCCTGGTGACTTGGACTTCAAAGCAAGGAGCTGCAGGCTGTCTTGTCTTTTCTCCATCCCTTACTGCCCTTGACCCGAGCCTCTGCCCACCTCCTGTGCTCAATAAATATTTGCTCAGTGAATTGAAAAGCTGGTAAATTTAGAAGGAACGTAACTCAGGCTATGTTGTGTTTTATGTTTTATTGATCATTCCTTCTGTCCCAAAGGCCTTGAATAGAGAAACAAATCCTCCCTTTGGTTTAGTTTGAGAATTGCTGTCACTTTGGGGAGACAGTATGATTCAAAATTCACATAGACCCTATAGACGTCAGTGGAAACTCTTAAATTCCCAGAGTTACCATGTGTTTCTGCTGGGCACTTAAACCCGTGCATACTCTGCACCACCTGTGAGTTTACTTGTAAGTGTTCTTAATTTTTGTGCACGTCCCCACTCTTCAATGAGAGTGTGCATTTTTGAGGAAAGAGAGATCTTCTAGGTTTTCTGTCTCCCTTCACAGTGCCTAGAAGGTTGAGCTGTGCCCATGGGCACTCACAGTTTCTGCTAATTGGACGACGTAGTCATATGTATTGATGATTTCTTTGATGAATACAGAGCACTAAGCAGCGGCTTCTCGGTAATCTCCCCGAGCCCTGGGAGACATGGAGGTGGTGGTGGTGAGAAGCCAATGTGACCTTGGCACAGGACAGGACAGGGATGCACACGTTCATTTCTTCAGCCATTTGGGCACGCCAGCTCCCTACCTCGTGCCAGGACCACGTCGGACATGGGGAAGACAAAGCAGATGGTCCCCGGCTGTACAGATTTTCCAGTTTCACAGGAAGATGGCCCGTTCCTTACGGTCAAGTTCAAAACCTTGATCTGAGACTTTCTACCCAACTTTGGCGCTACTGCAATGATTTGGGCATTTGGTTTAGCATCCTCTGTGGGCTCATTGAGATGACCTTCTCTTCCATTTTACTGTGAACTCCTTAAGAGTGCATTTTTAGACCTCACCTTTGTACCCCAGAGCCTGGCACAGTGCCTGCAGGGTGAGCACTCAGTGAGTGTCTGTTGATTGACTCAGTGAATGGATTTGCATTTTTTTGCTTGGCTTTCTTGGAGTCTAAGTCTTTTGCCTGAGAGCCGTAGCTCCTCTTGGAACACTGCTGAATAGACAGTCAGTCGTTATTACAAAAATCTAAAAGTATACAACAGACTTGTCCTAAGTGTGTCCAGGGTGGATTTCCAGCTCTAATGAAACACATGAGTAAAATGAGTAAAATAATAATTCTGATAATGTGTTGTGATGTTTGACTTAGGTGTTGGTGTCTAGAAATGATTTAGTTCCTCTGTGTTACTTTTTTTCTTCCCTTAAATTCATATCCCCCAACAGGCAGTTTCGGATACTCCATACTTAGAAACTACTTCTTGAAATAGAATTTTTTTTTTTTTTTCCGCGAGGATACCCTTGTTGCTTTCCGTCTCAGATGTTGGGTCTACCCTGGCTCCATGTTTACTTGTATTGTTTTCCCTTGCAGCTAAATGAGGTCAACAGTGTCAGCATTTCAGAGGACATCAAGCCCTTACCAGGGCTTCCTGGGATTGGAAACATGAACTACCCATCAACCAGCCCCGGATCTCTGGTGAAACACATCTGTGCCATCTGTGGGGACAGATCCTCAGGTACATGTAGAAGCAGACGCCACTCTCAGGGGTCCCGTCCAGTGAGGGTCCCAGAGATGGTGCCTGTTCCCTGCTCACCTTCCATTTGTACCCAATGGAAGAAAAAGAGCCTTTTAGGGTCCAGCGTGTGGCCCAGGCTGTAAATTTCTGTCACTGGATTCATAGCCTGAAATCTGGGTGAATTTTAAATATGAGTTCATTTTTAAGGATTGGATTTATAGGAAGCATTTCAGAAACACGTCTTTGGAGTTGCCGTGTTGCATACCGTGTATGTGGGATAGTGAAGCTGTTGTAATTAGCAAGTATCTCTTTAATTTTTTTAAAAAAATTATTTTTTTATAATTCTAAAAATATTGTCCCGGTGTAGGAAATGTCCCAGTGTAGGAAAGAACTAGAAGAGCACAAAAGAAAACTAAAAATATTATCTATAATGTTCCCGACAAAGATAAAGACTTTACTATTTTAGCATGTTTCTTTCTAGAACATTCTAGGTTTTTAACATGTTTTCATCGGTAGAAATCAATGTGTTTTCACAGATTTCATCTTTTCTGATCCTCTTCTATTTTTGCCCAGATGATTTCTTTCCTGACTTCTCCTTTCTCTCCCCCACCCCCAATCCCACCACTTTGAGGACACAAGAATCTCTGTTTTGATGAATGAGCAGATGGGGAAGGTTCTTTTCTATGGCTGTCCATGGTAGTCGACTGAGGATTCCTCACCTTCCTGTTGTCACCAAAGCCACTGCAAAATTCACTCCACCGAAAGTTCCTGGTGCCTGGAACTGACTTCGCTATGTGGCTGATGTCTGCTTGCTCTCACAAAGTGGTTGCCAAATCATGCAGACTTGGACATTGCCATAGCAACAGAAGGCCGGCCACACCCAAGCAGAGTTTCCTCTGCTATGGCTTGTTTGAAAGTCTGGGAGGTTCACTCAAAAATGGGCGAGTCATGGGATTGACATGGAGGTGCCGTGTTTCTCAAAGACAAATACTTCAGAGTTGAGAGCATTAGGATTTTAAGGCCCAAGATAAAATCCCGTATTTATTATTGCTATGCATTCAGTGGATTGGCCTGGTCAACTGATTAAGCCCAGACTGGCTTCATCAGGCAGGCTATCTGGAGCCATCATTTTTTCTTAGGGTGGCTTCCTCTGACATGTCAGCTCCTGGGATGCAAATTTGTATGTTGACTAGTTCTCAAGGACTTCCTCACATTCACTTTTATATCAGCCTAAATATAACTGAAGTAGAAAGTAATGTCAGGTCTACAGCTAAACAGCATCACGTATTACACTGAAGATTTGGGGTAAATATATTTCAAATGATCTGCTTCCTTCTATTTGCCAAGTCCCACCTTCAATTCAATTGAGCACTGCTGCCTGGTGTGTAGATTTGAGAAGGGCTGCTTAGAAGGAGGGTTGTGATTGATTCTTGGTGCCCATGTCCAGTGAGTGTGGTGGCTCTCTTGACACAAATTAGCCATCCGTGACTGGGGTCATTGAAAACTGTGTGGAACACGTAATAAAGACAATGAAACATGTAACAGAATATTCTAGACCAAGCAAAACCACCTTCCATCAGATCTTTATGTTACAAGACTGCACGTCCTTTTATGCTCTAAAGATCATATACCAATTTATTTCTCCAATAGGCAAGAGCATCTAGAAAATCCATAACTCAGGTTCCTGTTCCTAGTCTGTGGTGAAAGAGAATACTTCTCAGTGGGGCTCCCATGTCTTTGGGCCTCAATTATGGGGAAATATTAGTGAAGCTGAGGTTTTTGTTTTTGGTTTTTTTTTTTTCCTGCTAGATACTACATAGCAAGCATAAATATTTTTATTTATTATGTATACTAATGTCTTGAATGGAGACAGAAGATTTTGCTTAACTAAACACAAGAGTTGCCTTAATAAAATAAATGTAAACAAAATCTTGGGTCAGGACTTTTCTAATCATGCTCTCTGGAACGGGCGATTCTGGGGGCAGGGAGGGGGGAGAGGGGAGAGACACGAGGAAGGGCAGATTTACTCTGCCTTCGTTTGGTCCCTGTGATCAAGCCTGCCTTCTCCGCTGGTTGCTCTTTGTGGCACGTCCTGGTGCCCAGGTGATGTGCCAGGGCCACCGGGGGAGAGCCGGGGGCGGGGGGGCTCTTGTGAGTGAAAGAGCCAAATAAACCCGAGGATGGTCTCTGCAGGGTTAACTTTTGTTCTTGTGAGCAGGAAAGCACTACGGCGTGTACAGTTGTGAAGGCTGCAAAGGCTTCTTCAAGAGAACCATAAGGAAAGACCTTGTGTACACCTGCCGTGATAATAAAGACTGCCTCATTGACAAGCGTCAAAGGAACCGGTGTCAGTACTGTCGCTACCAGAAGTGCCTGGTGATGGGCATGAAGAGGGAAGGTGAGACCCTGCCCCCTCGGGACGACTGCAGTAAAGCACGCAGGAGCCCTCACGATCTCCCGAGGATCCCGGTTGTGCGACCCAGCCCTAGGCAGTGGGTGCCCCAGGGCAAAGAGAGCAGGAGTGCCTTCCTCCCCCATGCTCAGTCTTCTCTCCCGGAGCTTAGGGGATGGTCCGCACACTGGACCCTCTCCCTGGCTCTTCTGTGAGCCAGGCAGCAAGTCTCAGGAGCTGGTGTCCTGGTCCCGGTGCAGCACCCCACAAGCGGATCATTCGGATCATTCGGCTGCCTTTCTGGGCGGAGCAGACTCCTCGCCTCTAATTCTCATGGGGGAAAGCCTGCTGGTTTGAGTCGTCTCTCTGGGCTTTTATAACCTTGGGCTGCCACAGATCTGAGATTGGTGTATTCCGTGGTATTGGGCTGGGGAGGAGTATTGGCTTTACCAGTAATCAGACGTAGCCTTCTCATTCAGAGAGACCATCATTGTACATTTTTAGAACGTTATGTCTTTCAGTTGACAGTGTGGCTTCGCTGGGTTGTTGTAGAGAAAAAAAAAATCTGAAAGTGCTTTCTGTTCATTTAGAAAATCGAAAAGTCTTTCTGTTAAAAAACACAAATAAATCGAACTGGGCAGTTAATTAACTCGTGAACTCAAGCAAGGACATAACGTAAATGGTGCGTCTTACTAGATTTCAGAGTGAGGAAGTCCTGCCTCTCTCCAAGAAGTAGGAGCGAGGCATTTAGTCAGCCCCAGGTGAAACTCCTCATTCTCCATGAACTTCTTTTCTCTGGGAGAGGGGAGGCTGACTGAAAGGATCAATGAAGAAAAGGTTCTTGGAGCCCCTCCTGGGAGAGAATGCTACCAAGAAGGAAAAAATGGACATTCTTAGCCTGTCTGAGATGGATGGAGGTGGCCCTTCAGAATAATTTAATAGCACCCATTGTTCTACAGTGGAGGAAACCATGTGGATTGGTGAAGTGAGTTTTCCAAGGTCCCACAGGTAGGTGATGAGCCGAGAGTGGGTCTTCTTCCTCCCAGATCAGAGCCCATCTGGAGCCTCCCCTCCTGCCCGGGTGTGGAGGCGCTCTGGAACGAGGATGGCCCTCACTCTGTTATCTGACAGAAATCTCAAGTTGGCAGACCCAAACCTGGGCTCCTGATGATCTGGCCTCCCAGCCTGTTCATCACGCAGCCTTCCCGTCTTCCCCATTTTAGGAAGTAGCCTTTTTTTTTTTTTTTTTTTTACAGTTACTCAGATGAAAAACCACTGGGTTCCTCTTTCTTTCATATACCACAATCAGTGGGTGAGGAAATCCTGTCTCTCCCTCAGAATATGTCCAGAATCTTTCCATGTCTCATGACTTTCATGCTACCAGCATAAGCCACTGCTACCTTCTGTAATAATCCACACAGGCTCCTAAGAACTCCCCCTGCTTCCATCTTTGTCTTCCTACACTCTCCAAGAGCAACCAGTGAGGCTTTGAACAAGTGGCTTGGGTCAGTCCCTTCCTGTCCCAGAATGCTCCAGCCCCTTCCCTTCTTACTCAGAAAAAAGGCAAAATCCTGGTTATGAATTCAAGGTTGTGCATGGTCTGACTGTCCCATGTCTGTCTGGTCCAGCGTTGCTGGTCTCTGTTGGGCCACCAGGAGCTTTGCACTTACTGTCTCTCTTGGAGTGAAGAGGGCTTGGAATGCCCACTTCCCAGGTGCCCGCATGGCTCCCTTCTTCTCTTCAGACCTTTACTCAATTGTCAACTTCTAGGTAAAGCCTTGCTTGTCTACGCCATCTAGAATTGCATCAGGCACCCCGGGTACTTCGTAGTCTCTTTTCCACAGGGTGAATCACTATATCTAACATACTTATTTATTTTGTTTACTATCTGTCTCCACCAACGCAAGGATTTTTTCTGCTTCCCCCCCCTCCCCGCTATATCACCAGTGACTAGCACAGAGTGGGCATTTAATATATAATTGCTGAATGAATGGGTGAGCAGTTTAAACTGAATATTGGAATCAGAAGTTTTAGTCATGCAGGAGCTCCTAAAAGGACTCATTCACTCATGCAGCAAGTATTAACTGAGTGACTGGTTCATGCTCATGTCATTCTTGCTGTCAAGGAGTCAGTGATCTTATTGATCGGAAAATCAGCTGGTGGAGACTGTCTTCTCTTCACTAAGATAGAACTGGTGCTCCGTAGGGCTTCTGCCACCATGATGGTCAAACGTAAAACGAATGACCCAAAGAATGTCTCCCATCAGCAAGAGCATGATGGCTGTGGGGGTCATTTTTGTCTCTCAGGACAGATGAGATAAGTTTCAGGATGACTTGGAAAAATAATCATTTTCCTTCTGCAGATGAGATTGAACTAAAGGCAGGTGAAATGCTTCCGTCAGCCAAGCAGCCATGTTTGCTGCTCACCATCTGTCTCTCAAACCTCAGCCCCAGCAGCCCTCAGCTCCGTTACAGTTAGAGGGTTGGCGCACAAAGGGCAGGAAGCGTGGCTCTTTCATGAAGGAAAAAGTCAGTCAGACGGGGGCATCTGAATTCTAAGGGCCTGGACAGTCCTTCCTTTAAACCTGGCATTGTTCTGACACTTTGATGGAGACGTGTCTAGTTTTGGCTTCTGCTTTTTTATACTTGATCTTAGCCAAAAGGCTGAGAAGCGATGGCTTCTGCTTTTTTGAAAAGAATGTGGAGAAATAGGCGTGATGAAAAGTTGAGTAGTGAAAATTCAGAGGGGAAAGGGGCTCTTAGAGAAATTTCGAAAGGAATTGGTACTATTTACCCTGATGAAGAGAAGGCAAAGGAGCGAATGGGTCCCTGGTATCACTATAGGAAGGGCCACTTCCGGAAATCTGCTCGGCAGCCTTTTCTTCAGCACTCTCATTTCTGACCTTGATTTACAGAATCGGGGGCTCAGGTTGGACACTGCCTTGAGGACAAGAATAACAAAATTCTGGAACAGTTAACTGAGAGAAACTATTGAATCGATACTTCTGGAAGAGTTGAATAGATAGAAAAGGAGGGACGTGGGGATGGGCTCAAAATGTATCTGTCAGGAGCCAGGGGCCAGGACCCGTTGCCTTTTCAGGATACATAGTGGTGAAGCTGGAATGGACATTTGCTATTCTCAGATGTAACACATTCGTTTCCTGGAAGAAGAAACAAAGGTCCTGAGAGCCTAGGGACTTGACTAAGCTTACTGAGCAAGTTAATGGTGGAGCTGATATAGGACCGGGACCCTCTGACTTCCAAGCTACCAAATAACCCTCAGGGGTCTTGGGAAGTCTATTTCCATGATTTCTGATCATTTACTAGAGTGTGGATAGTTAGATAATGGATATTTTTGAGGGAGTTCAGGGGGCTGCATTTGACATCCCTCTCGAGCCCTGTGTGGTCTTTATTAGTACAACCAGCCCAGAACCTGGGAGGCGGTACAAGGGCTGAGGGATGGGCTTAGAAAGCTGTCAGCCCAGGTCTACATGTTGGCTCCATCTTTTCTTAGTGCTGGGACCTCTGGCAGGTTATGTAACTACTCTGTGGCTCATAGTACTTGAGAGGGTTATTGTGGGGATTCAACAAAGTATAATCTATGTAAAGTGTTGAGCATAATTCCTGACACAGAGAAAAAACACTCCATAAATTTTGGCTATTATAGTGCATGTGCAATAAATGTATGTTGGGCTAATGGATAAAATTCTGTTAGAAGGCAGGAGTTTGTACGATTTTATTTATTTATTTATTTGAAGGCTTTATTTACTTATTAGAGAATGAGTAGGGGAGAGGGAGAAGCAGACTCCCCGCTGAGCAGGGAGCCTGACACAAGGCTCAATCCCGGGACCCCAAGATTATGACCTGAGCCGAAGGCAGACGCTTAACCGACTGAGCCACCCACGGGCGCCAAGTTTGGTACTCTTTTAGGTCACCCAGTGTCCCCTGGATATATCCCAAATGTGTGTAGTATGGTAGCTCAGAATGTCTGCCACATAGAAGATTTCCCCCAGCAACAGATATATGACTCCTCTTCTATGACAGTAAGATTTATGGCACAAAGAGAAGAGAGGAATAGCAAAGGATCACTTGATTAAATGGCAAGATTAGAGTTAGAATCTACTTCCTGGGAGCCAAGGTTATTTTCTTTGAACCTTGAAGGTTATTCTCCTTCCATGTTACAAATCTGTAGAAGAAATCAATTGAGGACCACAAAGGAAACTTAACTTAGTTTGCTTCTCCCCATCTTTTAAAATCAAGACGAATAGAAGCCTATTAACCTACGTTAAAACAATTAATACAAGAAGCACTCAACTTTAACCAGTCAATCCAGCTGATAATAAAAATACATATGGTCATGTTTGTATGCTGTCAGTGGGTGAAGACTAACAGAGTGGACCAGAAGGAAGGATGAGGGAGGAAGAGAAACAGGAAGAGGGAGGAAGAGAAACAGGAAGAGGGAGGAAGAGGTCCAAAGGGGAGATAGAGAGAGGACCAGACAGAAGTTCAGGAGCACAAACAGAGACAAAGGGAAGGGAAAACTACATTTTTGGGATCTTTTTATAATTATTTCATTTAATCTTCCCCAAACAACCTCACTCAAGTATGGTAATCCCCACTTTACATTAGGGAAACTGAGGCTGAGTGGGCTGAGTCATATGTCCACTGTCCTTTAGCTAGGAAGTGGTAGAGCCCATTTTGAAAAAGACTTCTTGGACTCCAAAGTCCATGACTTTTGCTCTCCTCTTTCCTAATTTGTCTTTATTCTCTCTCCCTTCTGTTTCTTCTTCTTGTCACTGCCCTGCTTTATTCTCTTTATTCCATGTCTCTCTCTACTCCTTCCTTCCGACCCTCTCTCCCTCCGTCCCAACCACTGAATATCATTCTCATCTTGATGTGTCTTCGGGTGTCTCTCCTGGAGACTTTGGAGTGTGAGTTGTGTTTTTGCAGTCATACCCTTCTCTGACCTACATTGACGGGTCACTGACATCACTTATGTGACAAACTGGATGCCCAGCATCTAGTTCCAGTTCATTCTGCAGCCTGTGTGCCTCATTAGCCCCTCAAGATCCAGATTAGTCACCTGCTTAGAGGATAATTTTCTTGATTCTTGGGATTAAAAAAAAAAGTATACCAATATTGAATTTTGCCCCTTAATGCTGGGAATAGGAAGATGGAAACCACAGCTTTCTAGATTATGGAAACTAACCCAACAGAGAATGTTTGTTAACAGAGAGGACAGAATTGGGAAGGGGGTCTGCCTGACATCCTCATGTACAGACCCTTAGGGCTCTGAGGGTTAGAATGAACTTTGGTGAAAACCCAAGTGTGGAGGGGCAGAGATCATTCCAGCCCACACCTCTGCCTGTGTACCCTTCCCCACCCCCAAAATCAGCTGCTGACTCTGAGATGTCATCTAGGTGACATTCCTCCACCTCTTCACTTACTAAATACCCTCATGGCTCCCTGAAGATCTTCCCTGACAAGTTGGATCAGGTGATGTTGTGTTCAGGCTGGAGCATTAGGGGCAGACCTAATGGGACGTGAATGCCAAGCATGATGCATAGGATCTGACAGAGGGAGTTTGTGAAGTAAGGTGATTGCTACTTAACCATTGCATGCCCACAGTTCATTAGAGGGAGCAGCTAGAGGTAAAACACAGGAGACTCCAGGAGACCAAGGAGAAAGTGGCTCCTTAAAAGAGAGGGCAGGATCAGAGGTTATTAAAATTTGAAATGCAAACTCCTGAAACTGGTCACCATAATGAACCAGGAAGGATACAGACTAAAGAGCCCACAGGTGTACACGTGCATAAGCAAATGACTTTGCTTGCTGTGTTTCATCTGTCAACATTATGACATCCCTGATCCGGGACCAGGAGGATGCCCATTTTACAGATGAGGCAGTGGAAGCTCTGGTATGTAACCCGCTTTCCCACAGTTGTCCTGGGCATGTGGTGACATCTGCATGTCTTCCTGTGTACCAGCTGTGCAAGAAGAAAGGCAGAGGAGCCGGGAGCGGGCCGAGAGTGAGGCAGAATGTGCCAGTAGTGGCCATGATGATATGCCTGTGGAGAGGATTCTAGAAGCTGAACTTGCTGTCGAACCAAAGACAGAATCCTACGGTGATATGAACATGGAGAACTCGGTATGTGGTCTGAGACCTCCATCCACCTCCTACTCCTTGATGGGGCTGGAGATGGGAAAGGGGTGTACTAGAGTCCTGGAGCCTGCCCCTTACAGCGCTTTGGTTTTTGTTTTTTTTTTTAAGACGAATGACCCTGTTACCAACATATGCCATGCTGCTGATAAGCAGCTTTTCACTCTTGTTGAATGGGCCAAGCGCATCCCCCACTTCTCTGACCTCACCTTGGAGGACCAGGTCATTCTGCTCCGGGCAGGTAAAGGACGTTGGGGTTTGTTTTTTCCTTGGGACAATCACTTGGGCTGCCATTTTGAAATTACCCTTGGGATCCTAAGTCAAGTCAGCTGATGAAGCTGTGACCCGTCTGTGTGCCATGGTGATGACAGGATAACCCTGTCAGAGTTATTTTTCTGTTAATTACAGGCTCTTACATTTGGGTGGCCCCTCCTCCACAACTTTTATTACCAAGTGAAACATTGTTAATGGAGGGTGAGGCTCTTCTTCCATGCAAATTTTACTGTGGTTTTATAATTTGCATTTAATTTTCAAAGACAGTTAAGTCAATTTTATTGAGGGCAGTCTAAAGCAGTGCCTCCTTGTTATCATACTATCGGGAAATAGAGGCATTACCATTTCACAGATGAGATAAGAGAAGCCAAAGTTTGTCTGTTCAAGTTCCTTTATCCAGGGTCCCTTCCTACGCTAAGGTTCTGTGTGCTGTATGCTGTCTTGGTTTCCATTTCCGGGACATTGTGCAGGTGACACATGCCACACCTCCTCTTGGTGACCAGGCCAGCGGGGAGATTTCATGAAGACTGGCTGAGCGTTGGGAGCCAGACGCTCATTTCATCCCTCTGAGACAATGAGCAGGCTCTGAGTGTTGACCGGAAGCTCTGTGCTGTACTGGGCGCTGCCAGGCAACACCAAAGAAATAAAACTGGGTTGTCAGGTCCTGGGGGCAGAGGCTGCAAGGTATACTCCCTTGCTTTATCCACCAGGGCAGCTAACATGTTGACTATTACCTGTCCAATGTTCAGTTCATAGGTGTTGACTGGGGGAAAAAGTCCTCATCCACAAGCTGCCATTCTGAGCTGTACTGGGGAGACGGTGGGGGATGTGCAGGGCCATGAGACAGGGGCCCCTAGTCTCACCCTGTTTCTTCACTAATTAGCTGTGTTGTCTGGAGCTCGTTTTTAACCTCCCTGCATTTCTGATTCTGCTTTTGTTCCATGCGGGTCACAATACATGCCCTGGGTGATCATCAGTGAAGCAAGAATGTGGTCAGTTTTCCCTCAAGGCCTCCTTCTTCTGCCTGCAGGGTGGAATGAGCTGCTGATTGCCTCCTTCTCCCACCGCTCCGTCTCCGTGCAGGATGGCATTCTCCTGGCCACGGGCTTACACGTCCACCGGAGCAGTGCCCACAGTGCTGGTGTTGGCTCCATCTTTGACAGGTGGCTCTCTTCTGCTTCCAGTGTGTGTGTGTGTGTGTGTGTGTGTGTGTGTGTGTGTGTGTGTGTGTGCATGTGAGTGTGTGGGCTTGGGGGTAGTGCTGGGATGCAGGACAGACCACCCTAACAGCCGCATGGGGCAAGAAGCAGAGACCATGAAATACACGCGAACAGACACCTGGAGAATGACAGGTGGATTACAAGAACATTTGAAATGACTTGATGGAGCCTGTCAGGGACCAGCAGAGTTGCTGGGCAGAAGGGAGAACCTGTTATCTCCAGAGGTCTCCAAAGGAGGGACTGGATCATGGACATTACCTCGAAGGTTTGGCGGGGGGGAGGTTGAACTGCTTATCGTAGGGGGCTGGGCTGGGGACAGGCAGCCAGGATCTGATTTGAGGAGGCGGGAGAGATGAGCTGAGGTTTTTGCTGGACTCTGTAGCAGGATCTCTGGGGAAGATCTGCAGCAGGAGCAGACCCACCTCAGTCAGGCAGCCGCAGCCTCCCTCTGGGATTCTCTGCCTTAAGTGGCATGAAAGGAAAATGAAGGCATGTGATTTAAAGAGATGGATGAAACGAGGAGGAGTGAATGACTTGGGACAAAGGGATGGAGAGCTGGTAAAGAGGAGGCTAGGGTTGAAAATAGCCTCTCCGTCTGGAGCCAGGGCCCCATGGCCCCTTTCCATTTCCACGAGAAATAATCTTCCAGGCCACGTGCACATCCACGCAAGCTGTCACTGCTCCCTCCCTGCCCTTTCCCACTGCGCGGTCCATGCAGAGACCAACGTGGTTTTTGGCCGACTCAGCCCTCTTCGTGACCCCTGGAGTCTTCTACCTTGTCTCTGGATACTGCCCTCTGCCCTCTTCCTCCAGACATGCCACACCCTCGCCCTGCTTTGCCGGTTGCATTTCTAAATCCAATAGGCTGCCTTCCCAGAGCGTCCAGCCCCCCCTCACCCCCCGCTTCTTCCCCCTGGGTGTTCCCTTGGACTTGGCTCCTGGCATCTGTTGGCTTTATGTTGCTACCTATTGTTTCCATGTCTGTTTCTTCAATTAAACGGTGAGCTCCTTGAGATCAGGGACGGCATCCTATTCATCTCCGTGCCCCTAGGACCAATGCATCATCTGGAAAATGGGGTGGGTGCCTAAGAAGTCTTGGCTGCATTCATTGTGTCAGCCCTTGGCCTGGGACTCGTGGTTTTCTCATTGCCTCTCATCGTTTTCCTGTGAACAGAGTCCTGACTGAGCTGGTCTCCAAAATGAAAGACATGCAGATGGACAAGTCGGAGCTGGGGTGCCTGCGAGCCATCGTGCTGTTTAACCCAGGTGATGTGCAGTGGTTCGCCCTCCTCTGTGCTTGGCCTCCAAGCTCTGACATCCTCTGGTCCTCTAGCTCAGCTGAGACAAGGCAGGGCCGAGGAACCTGTCCTTGGCGAAGGCGGGAAGCTGATTCTTCATGGTTTCTACTCCCAGTGCCATCTTGAAAGTGTCTCGAATGGGCGTGGAGTGTGCATATTTGGGGCAGATGGGGGAGACAAGAGAGGATAGCGGCCTCTAGGGTCATGGTGAAGGAGGTGGTAAAAAGTGGTCAGATTCTACATATAGTTTTAGGCAAAGCCAATGGGATTTGCTGATGGATTAGAGATAGTGTATGAAAGAGCCGCATTAAAAGTAATTCTCAGCACGTTTTGTTTCGTTTTCCCGAGTAATTGGAAAGATGGAGTTTTATTTGCTGAGATGGGGGTCCTAAGGGTGAGTGGGTAGGACTTAGGACTTTGTCTTGTGCATTCAATTCTCAGGTGGATAGTAGACATCCAAGAGTAGCTGGCCAGGAAAGTCTTGTTTATGAGTCTGGAGTTCAGAGGGGAAGTCAGGACTGGAGATGTGCGTTTGAGAGCTGTCAGCCTCTACCCAGCATGTGGGGCTCTGAGACAGGTGTCAGTGCATGTGGGAGTCAGTAAAGGTTGGGCAGAGAAGGGGGCTGGGTGTTGGGCACTGGGGTGAGCCCTCGTGTAGGGGTTGGGGAGAAAAGGAAGAGCCAACAGGGGAGCCTGAGACAGGACAGAGAGAGGCAGGGAGAGAAGCAGAAGAGGGTGTCCTGGAGGCCCAGGGAAGAAATGTTTTTCGAGAAGGAGAAAGTGATCAGCTTTGTCCAAAGCTGCTGTGGGTCAAGAAAGATGGCTGTTCAGAATTCCGTGGTAATTCAGGCCCATGCTTCATCTCATGAATTAGGTTGTTAGTGAGTGGAGCTGGTTTTTGTACCCCATCTCATCATCCTGTCCGTGCTTAGCACATAGTAGGCACTCAGTAAATTCGTGAATGTAATATTTCTAGAATGATCAGATAAAATAAAACTCTCCTCCTTGGGGTCAGCAGTGGGGGCCTTTGGCTATTTACAGGGTTTTACACCTTTGTTCCAAGAGTCTGTTGGGTAGACTGGGCACAGAGAGGAGAGCTGGGGGCACAAAGGACCCTCAGCTTTGTTTTTTCACTGTTGTTCCCTGTCTGTAGTAACTCTTGGGGCAGAGGCCTGAGTGGATGGGGACAGCCCCCTGTGGAAGGGGGTCCACCTGACCTGTGTCACCTGAGGCTAAATCAGTCATCTTTTCCAGATGCCAAGGGGCTGTCCAACCCCTCGGAGGTGGAGACTCTGCGGGAGAAGGTTTATGCTACCCTCGAGGCCTACACAAAGCAGAAGTATCCGGAACAACCTGGCAGGTGAGGGAGGGCTGGAAGAATCTATGGCAGCAGGTGATGCCTCCTACTTGCCCTGAATCCATGGCAGCATGCAGCAGGCACTGTCTAGGTCTTTCACGTGTTATTTAATCTTTATAACAAGCTGAAAGCTGCTAAAACATTGGCTTCATGAAACCAGAGGTCTTATCTTGTGTGCCGTTCCTCACTCCGGAATCAGAGCCTGAGACGTGCCTGACACATAGTGTACAGCTTTATTTATTTATTTTAAAGATTTTATTTATTTATTTGAGAGAGAGAGAGAAAGAGATAGCAAGGGAGAGCATGAGCAGGGAGGAGAGGGAGAAGCAGGCTCCCTGCTGAGCAGGGAGCCAGACGCGGGACTCAATCCCAGGACCCTGAGATCACGATCTGAGCTGAAGGCAGATGCTTAACCGACTGAGCCACCCAGGCGTCCCGGCATACAGCTTTCAATGTTGAACGAACAAGCACATGAACAAATGAACGCGGGCCTCATTATCTCCAGTTTCTAACGAGGCACCGAGGCTCCAAAGGGGTAAGGCAGTTGCCCGAGATCACGGAGCTGGTGTGCAGTGGGGCTGGGATGTGAACTCAGGTCTGTCTGATTGCAAAGAGCTTGTGCTTTCCAGGCCTTGCTTTCTGCTCTGCCCCATGGAAGCCCCGTGCTAGAAGCTCCAGTCAGACTGGGGGCAGCCAGGACACGTGACCCCTGTCCCCCAGGGCCATCTGTGTGGTGTCTGGCAAGGTGCTGGCTCTGGCTCTGGGGTCCTTGTATAAAGAGGAGGACACTGGTCGGAAGATCTCTGAGGCCATCTACCCGTTCAGGTGTTCCTGAGTCGTTAAAAAAAAACAAAAAAACTTTTTTCAAATGTTTCCCCCAAAGCACAGCTAAACAAAAGTTGTTCCTCCTCGGCTAACTCTAGTTAAATAGAGAGAATGTGCTCCTCAGATCTCACAGAAATCCGAAAATGAAACTGACAAAACTGCCTTAAAGACATTAGTTTTGTTTTTAGGATTAATATTACATGCTCTGAATTCTCACTCATCGTTTTCATTCCTCCGTGAAGTCTAATTTCCGTTTAAGCTGTTTTTTCTGGATCCTAAGCCAGTATGTATCAATTGTTCAGAAGAAGTCAAGCTCCGGTTTTTATTGGAGTTTTTTATTTAACTCCAAGAGGGTGGGTTTCAGGCCTTCAGTACAACACATATGCAGGCCTTGAGGGGTCGGGAACCTAAGCTGGGGTAACAGACCTCCCAACTGTCAGTAGTTGAACATGATAGAAATGTATTTTTTGCTCACCTGTCAGTCCTGGGTGGGCAGTCCGTTTGGAGAGCTGGCTCTCTTTTGCATCAAGACTCAGGGGTCCACTCCTTCCTTCTTGGGACTCCACCGTGTCCCAGAGCCACATCCTGTTCTGCATCTGGATGATGGAAGGGGAAAGGGTAGGGGAGGAACACAGAGGTGACCTGTGATCTGGGCAGACCTGGCCTTGGAAATCCCTTCACTCACTGCCATTGGCTGAAACTCAGTCACATGGCCCAGCGAGTCATGAAGGATTCTGGAGAATGGGTGCAGCTGTATGCCAAGGAAGGAGGGTGGACACCTGGCAGTCTCCCCTGTACCTGCAATAGGTGAGGTTACAGAGCTCTGCCCAACAGACAGGGCTGGCTGCTCAGCCCTGGCCGGTGTGAGCTACCTGAGGGCCTGGTGGTGGATGATTTCTACTGAATCTTCTAGCTCGAAGGCTGCATAAAGCATGTTTTTTTGAGCACATATTGTGTGCAGGGCATTAGGAGTAAGAAGGCTCATACTCATCCTTTTCTTCGAATTGTCTCTAGGTTCTATTATTTATCTCTTAAAAAAAAAAAACAAAAACAAACCTAGGGAACCTGAGGGACGCCTGGGTGGCTCAGCCGGTTAAGTGTCAGCCCTCGACTCAGGTTATGATCTCAGGGTCCTGGGATCGAGTCCTGCCTTGTGCTCCTTGCTCAGTGGGGAGCCTGCTTCTCCCTCTGCCTACCACTTCCCCTGCTTGTGCGCATGCTCTCTCTCTCTCCCTCTCTCCCTCCCTCCCTCTCTCTCTCTCAGACAAATAAATAAATAAATAAAATCTTAAAAAAAAAAACCCTAAGCCAATCTTTTTCCTTATTATAAAAGCTGAGCATGCTTTTATGGGGAATAAGGGAAGTATTTAAGAAATAAAGTAGGTAATAAAATGAATCATAAATTTTGGGGGGTATATTTTTTTTCCAGTATCCTTGTGTATCAATGCATGTGTACATAGAAGTGTGTATTTACAGAGAGAAGAATCATACAGTTTGGTGTATTGTTTTCCTCTCTTAGCCATTTTAGGCACTTTATCAGATACTGAAAAGTACAACATTATCCTTTTCTGCGATTTTGTAATATTTCACAAGGTGGATGTATCCTTGTGTATTTAGCCCTTGTCCTCTGGAACATTTAGGTTGTTTCTACTGAATATACTTTCAAAACTTTGGAACTTGCCTGTTCTCCTAGGAACGGGACTACCAGGGGACTGGGCTGCCTACTTGTTGGCTGGACGAGGGCAGAACCTGAGGGTGCAGGGAGGGGGTGTAGAGGCTGGGCCCTCTGCGTGTCCCTTGGGCGCATCCAGTGCAGCCTGGACAGAGGGTGACCACCCCGAGGCTGAGCAGGTGCATCAGGGATGTCACTTGGTCAGTCAGGTAGGTGAGTGTGTGGACGGCTGGTCACCTCCACTTTGCAAAAAGTGGTGGAAGGGGATCCTGGCACCAGGTTGAGGAGAGCTCTCAGCGGTGGAGTGCTGCCACTCAATGGAGACTCTTCAGAAGTACAGTTTGCAGAGGCCGAGTTCTGCTTTCTGTAGCCTGAAAGCAGAGATAAAATTCAGGAGGACGCAGAGGCTGCACGCTGTGCGCACATTGTCTCGCACTGGGGCAGGCTGCGCTGGGGCAGCCGGCGGGTGAGGGAGGAACACGGCATCCTCCCTGGGGCTGTGGCTCTTCATGGTTCTGCTTATTTCCACGGTCCTGGTCTTAGTTCCCAAATCAGGGGCAGTCAGCAAAGGCATGCTAAAGAAACGCTAAGAGAATGCTAAATCCTTGTGTATTTAGCATTTTACGTATGGTAAAACTTTGGCATTTTTAGAATGTATAATACATTCTAAATATAAATACATTGTCAGAGTTACAGCTCAGCCTAACTTTGTAATTTGCAGAGAAGCCATTCCCTTCCCCTAATCTCCTGAAACTCTTTCATGGCAGAGTTAGGACCAGGAGTTCGGCATTTCTATCTAACTGCGTCTTCCTGCTTGGTGACATCGTGCAGATGCGCTCTGAAGCTTTATCATCAACACTTTCTGAAGGGTTGTGTGGGCCTTGGTGTAGACCTTTAATTTTTCCATGTAAAGAAGTAATGCCTACCTTTTTAGATGGTGCCATTTCATCTTTCTTATATTGCCCCAGTTCCTTAACCCTTCATGGGGTATGAATATAGAAATATACACATTTTCAAGGAGTATTAAAATTCCAACTTGAAACTCACTCATGAAATAATGTTGTGACGCTCACTGAAGATCCAGCCTAACCAGAGTCTCTGATTTAAGGCCAGAGTGGCTGATAGGGTGTTGGTCCTTGTCCTTTTATTGGAAGTTATGACTTCCTGATTTCCAGTTGCTGTTAATAACATTAAAAAATTAAGCTTCATTGGCAAAAAGGATTTTGAGAGACAAAGAACGACCACTGAGGCAGGATGGAAAACATAGCAGGTTGAGGGGCGTTAGAAGGATGTGCAGATGTGAGACGAATTCTTCGCACACTGGCCTCCCTCCCTGTGGTGAACCTCACAGCCAAGGTCCTTAACCATACAGGAGTGTGCAGGATGTGGGCAAGCCCAGGTGTGAGTGTGTGCACGTGTACGAGGACATCGAGAGCATAGGAGAATGTGTGAGTGTATGTAGGTGTGTACGTGTGTACACAAGCTCATGCATGTGAGGGTGTGTAGGAGTGTGTGTGTGTGTGCACCCATGTGTGACAGTGGTGAGGGCATGTGTGAGCATGTATGAGAATGTGTGAGTTGCATGTATGACTGTGCACATGTATGTGTGACGCGTCAGACAGGTGTGTATGGTTGTGTGTAAAGGTGTGCCTGTGGGACTGTGTGCACATGTGCGTATGTATGAGTGTGTGCCCGTGTGTGTGTGATGTGTGAGGCCGGTGTGTATGTTCAAGTGTGCGTGTGTACCCGTGGTGGGGTTCTGTTGCATGCACATGCACGTGAGAATGTGTGAGTGTGTGTGCACGTGTGTGTGTGCGCACCTGTGTATGTGTGACATGAGGAAGCCGGTGTGCATCTGTGTGTGCATGTGTGACAGTGGTGGGGCTATGTGTGCACATGTTCATACCCGTGTGAGAATGTGTGTGGGTGTGTATGTGTGACTGTGCACACGTGCGTATGCATGACAAGTGTCAGGCACATGTGGGTGTGCATGTGTGCCCGTGGTGGGGTTCTGTCGCATGCACACCCACATGAGAGTGTGCAAGTGCACGCGCGCACGTGTGTGTGCCCGTGTGTGTATGTGTGACATGTGTGAGGCCGGTGTGCATGTGTGCCCGTGGTGGGGTTCTGTCGCATTCACACCCGTGTGAGAGTGTGCGAGTGTGTGTGCACACGTGTGTGTGTTGTCTCCCAGCCAGACCACGGCCCCTCAGGGGCAGAGACGAGCACACTGGTTCGCCCTCTGCTCCGACCGAGAGGGAAGCTGAGCCCGCGTGTTGGTAACAGCTGCTTGCACGTCGGTAACAAGCGGTGGCAACTGAGGCGGCCCGCGGGCCTGGTGGGGGGAGTGAGGCGTGAGGACAACGCAGTCCGCCCGGGAGGTAGGAGGGAAGCTGCCTAGGATTGGAGCTTGCCCGGCTGCCTCTGTGGCCCTTCCCGGCTCCCTCTCCCATCCCGGGTTGGAGAGCAGACCCCCCCGAGCGGCCGCTCCCGGCTCCTGACGCCCCTTCGGCCTCCCTGCAGGTTCGCCAAGCTGCTGCTGCGCCTCCCAGCCCTGCGCTCTATCGGCTTGAAATGCCTGGAGCACCTGTTCTTCTTCAAGCTCATCGGGGACACGCCCATCGACACCTTCCTCATGGAGATGCTAGAGACCCCGCTGCAGATCACCTGAACGCCCCCAGCCGCAGCCCGCCCCCCACCAGGACCACCCCTGGGCCGATGTGTGTGGACCCCCACCCTGCACACGTTCCCCCGCCTCCCACCCTGACCCCTTCCTGTTCCACAAATGTGATGCTTACAATAAAGAAACCTTTCTACATGTGCGACTTTTATAGGTGGAGTTTTGTACAGATGTTAAAGGAAGCCCTCCTTTGCCATCTGAGGGGCTGGGGATCTTTCTGGAAGCTCTTGGAAAAAGGAACCAAGCCTCTGTACATATAACTGGTTTAAATTATTTTTTCACTTGCCATGGAAAGCAAACGAGCGAATAATAAAATAATATATATGATGTTGGCACTGCTTGGAGCCCGGGGTGTGTTATTGTGCTATGGGGAAGTGTTCTCAGCGCGGGGAGGAAAGCCGTTGGGTGGGGAATGGGGCTGGGGTCCTGAAATAGTAAATCCCACGATCGGGCATCGTGAGACTAAACTGGGCACAGGCGTGCTTTGCCTCAGAGCAGCCCCCCCCCCCCCGCCCCCAGTGAGATTGGGAAGAAACATGGTCTTTCAGAGTCAGCTTGGTTTTTTGTGTTTGTTTTCTTCCCCCTAGGGATAATGAGTACAAACAACCTTGTTCTGTTTGGGAGCAATTGAGCCTAAGGCCAAGGGAAGAGGCTCCCTTGATGGAAGAAGATTCTTGGATCCTGGGAGTTGATAGGAGGTAGTAACAAAAGAAAAGAATTTTCTGTTGTTAACCAGCAAAAAGACCAGAGTACACCTAATTTGTTTTCCATCATTATCTGACCTTACATAGCCTGTTCTTAAAATGGAAAGAGAAAACCTCTCCCAGCTTCTAGCCTATGATTTCCTGGTGGTCCTGGAGCCCTACTGTTTGCCGGACAGTAAGCTCCTCGAGGGCGGAAACTATGTCTGACACCACAGTTAGACTATATATATAGCCCATCTTCTTCGAGTCACCATCCTGCCATCTGCAGGAATAGGACTTAATGGATACACAAATCTATGCTATGATTTACATGACGCCCCCTAGGGTTGTCAGTGTACAACATGAACAACTGCCCATGGCAGTCCTACTTACCTTTCCTGTGCCACAGGAACCTGATCTAGGACCTGGCACACAGCAGATGCATAGTAAACGTGTGTTGTTGAATTGGGGTCCACATAACTGGAATGAATTTCTTAAAGGGCATTGTGGATGGCAGTTGCCTCGTTCCCCATCGATCACTTGTCCTCTCAGAAGACCCTAGAGCTAACTCTCCAGTCCAAATACATCCATCCGTGGTCATACAATTTTGGAGAAATTAAAATTGTTTTATTCCTGGGGAAAGTTGAGGGATCCCTTAGCCTTGGACATTAAGCAATGGAATGATAATCTTAATTAAGCCGTTTTTTTCCCCCTTCTCTTTTTTATCTACATTTACCGTGAACCATGATGAAAATGACTGGAGTCGTGGGAGACTAAGACTTAATCGTAGGCTCCCTGACCTCCCCTTTCTGCCAGTATAGCTCACCGGACACATTCGGCTGCCTTACAGGTAACATGTGTCTTCCAGGGGAACTCACCGTGGCCCACCATTCATGGGAGCTCAAGTGCCGTTCTGATCCTTGATCTCTGGAGCAAAGTACAGCCTGATGAAGGCGCAGCAGGGTGTCTGCCCATCCATCAGGCCATGTCCCCCAGAACTGTTGTCCTAGAACCCCACACTGAGCTTGGCCGGAGAGGAGTAGGCATCTCTCCCCAGGCTGGGTCCATGACATTTGGGGCCCCAGAGGCCATCTCCTTCCTGACCCTATTCCCCTCCCACCCCAAGATGAGCCGCTGAGTGGATGTTCAATCTTCCTTAAGGCCCGACTCTACAGCAACCACGAGAAGCTTCTCCAGAGAGAAACCCTCCTTGTTCTGCTCACCTCCCCAAGAAGAGGAGACAGCCGTAGAGAGAACACATTGTCCTATCAATGCTGACTAATGTTTGCTGAGAGTCACCACCCAGGCTGATGACACAGGTAAACAAAACCAAGGGACTCGCCCTCATGTTCCCCAGGCTTTTTGTGGAGCCAGGGCCAAGGCTCCGGGTGAACGGAGGCTGGATTCTGGACACAGCCCGCCAGAGCCTGCTCCTGGGTCTAGTGGCTGGTGGTCCTGTGTTTGGGGGGAGGCCGCTCAACCTCAGTGGCCCCTATTTCTTTCCCTTATTTGTAAACGTCAGTAATAATGCACACCTTAAAGGGGTGCCTGGGGGCCTCAGTCGGTGAAGCGTCTGCCTTTGGCTCAGGTCACGATCTCAGGGTCCTGGGATCGAGTGCCGCGTCGGGCTCAGGTTTTTGAGGAGATTACTAGAACATCCCATTCCACAGCCTGGTCAGGATTGCCCAACCTACTTCTACATAAGGAATCACCAAGTTGTGGTTTCTAGTGTTGCTTTACACTTTTCTTCTTGTTCGTATCTTCCTCGGTACGGTGGGAATCAGCCCCCCAGCCCCCCGGCAGCACTGACAGCGCAGAGTGTTGGGGGAAGCTTGTGGGAGCCGTGGGGCCCATGTCCCAAAGAAGCTGCCACACTCCCCACCAGGGCGCTGGTGTGCCCCGACCGCTGTCAGATCCCCAGCTCTGATCTCTCAGGGGCTTCACCTCCTAGACCTTCATGTTTGGCTTTGCAAACAGGGACTAATAATGACACCTGTTCACAGGGCTGTCGAGAGAACCAAATGGGGTGATCTGTGATGGCTACGTGGCATGTGGTGAGCTCTCAATTAGCTGTAGTTACACCATTATCGATCCAAATATTTCCACGAGATTCCTGTTCTGAAAAGAAAGTCCTCGACTCCAGGGATAAGACCCCACCCCATGCCTCACCCCTACTCACACCTTCCTTCCTCAGCCCTCCTGCCCTCACCACGGCAGCCCCCACCCTCCAGGCTTACACTGCATCAGTGTCGCGGTCCCCTGCCGTCCTCGGATGGTCTGAGTGGAAGTCAGTGAGACGGCTCATGACAGCCCTTCAGACCCTAGCAGGGATGACCGAACAGGTGTCATCTGTACGGTAGACGTTTCCTGGCCTTCACCATTCCTGTCTGTCCCATTCGGTGTCACCAACCAAATGGCATTTGATTATAATTCTTTTTTTTTAAGATTTTATTTATTTATTTGACAGAGAGAGACAGTGAGAGCAGGAGCACAAGCAGGGGGAGTAGGGGAGGGAGAAGCAGGCTTCCCGCGGAGCAGGGAGCCCGAGGTGGGGCTCGATCCCAGGACCCCGGGATCATGACCTGAGCCGAAGGCAGACGCTTAACGACTGAGCCACCCAGGCACCCCCGATTATAATTCTATGTCACTTCCTTGCTCCAAAATTTTCAAGGACCTCCTCTTGTCTCTTAAGCAATGGTGGTCACCAGGGGGCCATTTTCCTCTGCTCCCCACCCCCCGCCTGCCCCCAGGGAAGGTTTAGTGATGTCCGAAAAGGTTGTCACAACTGGGGAGCTCTAGTGGGTCGAGGCCGGAGACGTTACCGAACATCGACAGGGCACGGCCCAGCCCCCCACAACAAAGAAGCGTCTGGCCCAAATGGCAACAGTGCTGAGACCGGGAAACTCAGCTGTAAAGCATCGTTAATGGAACAGAAAATCAAATGCGCTTTCCTGTTGTTTTAGAATTTTGGCTAAAGCCCCAAAGTGAGGCCAGGAGGCCCCCCAATGTTCAAGAGGAACTACTGGATGTACCCACATGAACTTAACTAAGATAGAAGAATTCTTTCTGTAACTTTTACCTTATATTTCTTCTTGAGCTTGTATTCACAGAAGATTGGAATTTAAGAAGGAAGTTCCTAAGAATAAGGGGTACTTGGGGGCCTGCTGTGGCTTTATCCCACTCCTCCAGGAGGAGGAAGGACCCCCATCGCCAAGCCAAATGAGGACCACAGAAGAATCACTCACTGAGACCGATCTCTCAGGACAGGGTACTGGTAGGAAGGGAGGCTGGTGCCTCCTTCCTGGCTGGATGCCTCGCTCAGCAGCAGAAACACCAAGTCACCCTCAAGGGAGGGAGGGAGTGCTGGGGAGGGCTCAGGGATACTTGTGAACATAGAGACTGATGCCTTCCCCTTGACCAGAGAGCTTGGAGGACAGGAATCCATCCTGAGGGTAACAGTGGGACAGGGGAGGGGGCAGCAGTGTGTGCTCACCCCCTCCCCTGCCCTTGGTCTGGTCAGGGTGTGGCATTTTCTGTGAGCCAAATTAATACTCTGGAAGGGAGTTGTGCTCAGAATTTCCCAAAGGTACTGAGCACCCGGGTGGCTCAGTCGGTTGAGCATCCAGCTGTTGGTTTTGGCTCAGGTCATGATCTCGGGGTCGTGGGATCGAGCCCTTCATTGGGCCTTTGTCAAGGCCAAGGCAAGGGGGCCCCAGCAATAACAGGCCATGGGTTGAGCTATTGTGGGCAGTGACGAAGGGCTCAAACAGGGAAGGTGTCATATCAGACATGCATCAGCAGAACAAGCCGAGCCATCGGGTGGGTCCTTGCCACATGGAATGCATCGACAGCACTACCTCCTTAAGAACGTTTCCCCTCTTCCCATCCTTCCCCCAAGGCCCCAATTCCCTGGTGGAGAGAGGGCAGGAAGACCCAAAAGAGGGGGAGAAAGGTGGAGGAAGAGGGAGAGCGTTGTCCCTGGGCCAGGAGTCAGGCCCGACAGGATGAGGCTTGGGGAGTCCACGTGAGGTCGATGGTTTCCACTGGCCTGGGTCTCTTACCTGCCAGAATGAGATGTTCTGAGCTTTGCGGGAGGTACCGTTGGCCAACGGGCAAGCAGCGGCGATCCCACAGAGCAGGCCTGGAGGCTGGGGCTGGAGGAAAAGAAAGCCTTTTCCTGTGTGTGTCCCCCTGCCTTCCAGCGCTTCCCAGTACCAGCTGCACGTGTCCAGACTGGGGCCACGGGCAGGCACCACTTGGCTTTGCTGTCTTTGCCCCTCAGCTGGGCTGCCCCCAACCCCCACCCCCCCCGGGAGTGAGTACAGGTGGCTTCGTGCATCCGCTACAGTGACTTCATTTCACTGCGGACACAAGCCCGGGCTTTTTAAAAGCAGGGCGATTGAGGCTGTCCGTGGCTGCAGCTCCTTCTGCAGCCCCTGCTGTCTGTCCGTGCTCAGGCCTGGCCCCATGGCTGCGCTGGCCGTACCCACTCACGTCCCACTCCACCTGCAAAGCCAGCTCAGGCGCCACATCCTTCGGGCGCTTTTCCTGATCGCTCCATCCTTGTGATGTCACATTATTTTGTGTCTGCATTTCACACACATCCACACTGCGTTTGCCATTATGGGGTGGCAGCATATACAGCCAACGTCCCTTGTAAACACCCCGGGAACAGACATCATGTCTGATTTGTCTGTGTCTCCCCGACAGCTCTGGACAGGGTGCTCAGCCCAAAGCTGGCATTCCATAAATGTTAGGTGGGATTGGTGCCTTTGGTTTCACCCCCAAGATGGCAGCCTGTCGCCAGTAGTTCAGTCCTGCAGGGAGCCCGGGAGCCTCCCCACTGGAGCCACGAGCTGGAAAACCAGCTTCGGGCAGACTGCGAACAGAAGGTATAAGGTCTCTGCTGTCTGTCAAGTCACTTTTCATGGGCACAGTGGGCTGCGACCAAAGACGTGGAGGCATGTTCTTTGCCTTCGGGGAACTTCTAGCTGAAAACAGTACAAGGCACGAGGATCAAGGGATACGAAGCAATGATATGTCCTGTAGCACTTTAGAGTTTACAAAGACCCATAAAGATCTGTGATTGTCATGTGGCCCGGGAGAAGTGGGCAAGAGAACTTTTGTTAACTTCTTTTTTTAAATTAATTAATTAATTTATTTATTTATATTTTTTAAAGATTTTATTTATTAATTTGAGAGAGGGAGGGAGAGTCCAGAGGGAGAGGAAGAGGGAGAAGCAGGCTCCCCTGCTGAGCAGGAAGCCCGACGCGGGACTCGATCCCAGGACCCTTAGATCATGACCCGAGCTGAAGACAGACGCTTAACCAACTGAGCCACCCAGGCACTCATGTTACCCTCACTTTAAAGATGAAGAAAGTAAGATGCTGGGAACTCAGAGACTTGTGCCAGGACACACATGGTGGGCAGTGGATGGGACTCAGCCACTGTCCCTGCCCATACACAGCAAGTGTCCCCCCAGCCTCAAGACCTTTGCACCTGTATCCTCAGCGAACCATCTATTCTGTGCCCGAGAAATACCTGTCCATTGAGGGATTGGCACAAACAATGAGCAAATATAAAATAAAAAGGAGGGTGTTTTTTTAAATAAACGAACTTGGACAAACACATCAGATTTAGCCTTGAAACCTTCTTTAAGACTTTTGCTGCGATGATATTTTCTTTGGAAAGTTCTCTCTTCCATTTGTCTTCAGAGCTGCTTTAGAGACCGCCTAAGAAACATGATCTCACGGTTCTATATTAAAAACTCATCAAATAACAACAGGGACAATAACTACCCATGTGACCCCGATTCACACTCGACTCCCATCTACCCAGAACCTACTCTACACCAGGCCCTGGGCTCAGTTACTTTCATACCAGCTTTATTTACTCTGTTTAATAGATTCAGCTCTGGATGATTTTTGGCTGTTTCCAAAAATCAAATCTGCTCTCTCTGCTAGTGATAATTTGTCACCACTGATGTCATTCAAAAGACTGGGGCTCAGGCTCTGAAGGTTCCTTCCCCCAAATTAGGCCATAAACCAATAATGTCTTTCCCCCCAGGGAGGAAGATTGGGGCCCCTGATGTGGAATGAATTTAGGGCATTCCTGGGAGGCACTGAGGGGGGGGAGTGGAGTGAAAAGCACGCCCCCCTTCCCCCTAAGGCAGGCAGGGATGGCGGATCTGGGAAAGGGCTCTGCTAGCTTGAAGCAGAGGACTGGGGAGCCAAACGCTTTCCCAGCAGGGGAAGAGCAGCCTTCACCCCGTTCCATGGAAAACTCCATGGAAATGTCTCCCATGACAGTGTTGGAGCACACAGCCGTCTCCGACCACACTGGACTGGCCGGGCTCCAGGCCCCCCAGGGGGAGCTCCTCGTGGTCGGTGCAGCTGCGGAGATGCCTGCGACCCGCCCAGCCCCAGCGGGACACTTGGTGCCAAGATCGTTAGGCGCGGGCGCCCTCTGCTGCCGGCTCGGGGTATCACCCCCCACCTTCCTGGGAAAGAGGCTTCCAGGAGGTCTGGGAGGGACAGAGTTTTCAAGATGGAAAACAAATAGAAGAGTTTGAAAAACGAGGCTCAGGGAGACTCAGAAGGTCAGATATGCCCCTGGCCAGATGCCCTCTCAGTGGAGTTTTAGTTTCTGGGCAAATGGGCTCCAAAGAGGAATCTCAAAGAGGGAAGAATGGAGAATCTCATGGGGAATGCCTAGAAGCAGGTGCGGATCTCAGCTGGGAAGTACCACCTCCTTCTCAGCTGCCAGCCCCTCACCAGCTAAACACCAGCTAGATGCAGACCTGCAACATCTGCCACGTCACCAACATCACATGTGAAGTCGAAGGGTAATGCCACAGCAGGGCTGGCTCAGAGCCCGTTACCCCTAGGTGGCACCGCGGCCGCTCCTAGGACAACACCGTCTGCCCATTAGACTTCTTTCTCAGAGGCGGAACGGGGCCCTGGGACCGTGCTTGTGTGTGCGCTTCCAACGGGACTGTGTTTTAGGGAAACGTTCTGTTGTTCTTTGCTCGTGAAGACTGTGAGCCGGTTACACTGCCAAGTGTAAACATGCTGCCTTGGCCCTTCCCAAATTTGCAGAGCCAGATGCACGTTCCCAGCAAGTGAGGTCACCTGCATATCAGCTTACCTGGTGGAAAGAGAAGAGGACCAGGAGCTGCGGTTATGCGGCAGCTCCTCGTCTGACCCTGGTAAGGTCGCTGGACCCCTCAGGGCTTCGAATCCCTCCTCAGCGAAGTCAAAGGTTCTGACAAGATGATCTCTGAGTTCCTTCCACCTCACTGAGCCAGCCATGTCTTTTAGAACTTGATGGATTCTCTAGTCCACAACCTTCCATGGAAGTCTGGAGCTCTTCAGTACTGAGTCCAGAGAAAACCCTGAAAGATCCTATTCCTCAGAGAGCTCCCAATGTGAAGGATGAAACAGGTTAAAAACTGTTAAATTATTTACTTGAGCACTTGCTATGGGTTTAGTGCTCCATTAAACGATAGAGGTAGGAAGGTGGTTCCTAGCACCAGGGAAACAGAATTAGTTTATCCTTCTCAGCTGATGGCGAAGCCGACCATCCGAAGCACCTCTTTTGCTTAATTTTTCCCCCCTGTTATCTTCTCTCTCAGATCATAATCCTCCCAAAGGTAACTATTTCTCACGTACTTCTAGTAGGTCCTTGAAAATCCACCTTCCATTTGTTACTTCTCCAGATGACATCGATGGGAATTACATACTACTGTTTTATGTCTTTTTAAAATGTACGTAATTGTTTTGCTATCAGCAAACTCTGTGCTATGCGCTGAGATCGATCAGTGATGCTCTAGGTAACTCCGGCTAATTCCTCCTGACTGCTGCCCGGTATTCCAGTAAAATCCTCAGTGGCCCGTAGTTCTCTGCCAGGATAGGCATGCTTGCTTGAGTCTCCCTGCCAACTTGTGTGGGAGTTTGTCGGGGGATAGCTCAGGAATAGGAGTTGCCTGCATTGCAGTCACATACCCACGTCCCGAGCACATCCACGCTGCTCTCCGAGAGGTTGCAATATATATCCCATGTCTACACGTCTACACGATATATCCCATGTCTACACGTCCTTCCTAGCGTTTGGTAGAGGTCAAGTGATTAATTTTGTGGGCTGTGCATCAAGGGAGACCTTTCTCTGAATTGCCTTTCTCTGATTAATAGGAAAATTGGGCTTCTCCCAGGGTCTTTATTAGCCTTCCAAATTTCCAATTCTGTGAGTTACCTATTTCTGGTGTTCTAAGGGACTCGACCAAATTCTTAGTGACCTGAAGCCCCAACATTCCCCATATTTATTTATTTATTTTTATAGGAAACCAATGGGCTCAGAACAATGTTCCCGTTCTCTCTTCACTCAAATAAATCACAGCAAGATTTATATGCAACTTCCTCAGAAAGATACATTTCACATCTTGGCAACAACTAGAATACATAATGCATGCGTACATCCTATCAGAAATTTGGGGTCAAAACTTGGACCGGCTTGCTATTTAGCACAGCTGCTAGAAAACAGAAAGGAGCCTGCCTATTTGATGAGCCTCAAATGACCAGTGGGATTTTGACGGATTGTTATCACTGTCAGTCATGTCTATCCTAACAGGGGTGCGGGAATAACCATCTCTCACATTCAGAGGCAGACACATAAGCACAGGCAAAGCCCCCTAAAAACTGGGGAAGCGTCCAGTTTTGCGTGGATATAGGGAAACAGAAATCTCAAGAAGAATACTGACACAAGTATGGCAAATCCGAATGCTGTATGATAGTGTGTTGGGTAGAGAATAAATGGGGGGCTGAATGACAATTTGGAAGTATCCTGAAGTTTCTGTTTTGCTGCTTATCTTAATTAAAAGTTAGGCTTGGCCTCGAGGGAGTTACTGCCCTTTTTTAGGCAAATGCCTAATACTTGATTCCCTCTTTGTCCTTCTTTCTATTGTTATTTCTTTTTTTAAAATTTTTTTATTGTTAGGTTTATCACCATACATTACATCATTAGTTTTGGATGTAGTGTTCCATGATTCATTGTTTGTGCATAACACCCAGTGCTCCACGCAGAACGTGCCCTCTTTAATACCCACCACCACGCTAACCCATCCCCCCACCCCCCTCCCCTCTAGAACCCTCAGTTTGTTTTTCAGAGTCCATCATCTCTCATGGTTCGTCTCCCCCTCCAATTTCCCCCCTTCATTCTTCCCCTCCTGCTATCTTCTTCTTCTTTTTTTTTCTTAACATATATTGCATTATTTGTTTCAGAAGTACAGATCCGTGATTCATCAGTCTTACACAATTCACAGTGCTCACCATAGCACATACTCTCCCCAATGTCTATCACCCCACCACCCCATCCCTCCCACCCCCCCACCACTCCAGCAACCCTCAGTTTGTTTCCTGAGATTAAGAATTCCTCGTATCAGTGAGGTCATATGATACATGTCTTTCTCTGATTGACTTATTTCACTCAGCATAACACCCTCCAGTTCCATCCATGTCGTTGCAAATGGCAAGATCTCATTCCTTTTGACGGCTGCATAATATTCCATTGTGTATATATACCACCTCTTCTTTATCCATTCATCTGTCGATGGACATCTTGGCTCTTTCCACAGTTTGGCTATTGTGGACATTGCTGCTATAAACATTGGGTGCACGTACCCCTTCGGATCCCTACATTTCTATCTTTGTGATAAATACCCAGTAGTGCAATTGCTGGATCGTATGGTAGCTCTATTTTCAACTGTTTGAGGAACCTCCATACTGTTTTCCAGAGTGGCTGCACCAGCTTGCATTCCCACCAACAGTGTAGGAGGGTTCCCCTTTCTCCACATCCCCGCCAACATCTGTCGTTTCCTGACTTGTTAATTTTAGCCATTCTGACCGGTGTGAGGTGGTATCTCATTGAGGTTTTGATTTGGATTTCCCTGATGCTGAGCGATGTTGAGCACTTTTTCATGTGTCTGTTGGCCATTTGGAAGTCTTCTTTGGAAAAATGTCTGTTCATATCTTCTGCCCATTTCTTGATTGGATTATTTGTTCTTTGGGTGTTGAGTTTGATAAGTTCTTTATAGATTTTGGATACTAGCCCTTTATCTGATATGTCATTTGCAAATATTTTCTCCCATTCTGTCGGTTGTCTTTTGGTTTTGTGGACTGTTTCTTTTGCTGTGCAAAAGCTTTTTCTCTTGATGAAATCCCAATAGTTCATTTTTGCCCTTGCTTCCCTTGCCTTTGGCAATGTTTCTAGGAAGAAGTTGCTGCGGCTGAGGTCGAAGAGGTTGCTGCCTGTGTTCTCCATTAGGATGTTGATGGACTGCTGTCTCACGTTTAGGTCTTTCAACCATTTGGAGTCTATTTTTGTGTGTGGTGTAAGGAAATGGTCCAGTTTCATTCTTCTGCATGTGGCTGTCCAATTTTCCCAACACCATTTGTTGAAGAGACTGTCTTTTTTCCATTGGACATTCTTTCCTGCTTTGTCAAAGATGAGTTGACCATAGAGTTGAGGGTCCATTTCTGGGCTCTCGATTCTGTTCCATTGATCTATGTGTCTGTTTTGGTGCCAGTACCATACTGTCTTGATGATGACAGCTTTGTAATAGAGCTGGAGGTCCAGAATTGTGATGCCGCCAGCTTTGATTTTCTTTTTCAATATTCCTCTGGCTATTAGGGGTCTCTTCTGGTTCCATACAAATTTTAGGATTATTTGTTCCATTTCTTTGAAAAAAGTGGGGATTGCATTGAATGTGTAGATTGCTCTAGGTAGCATTGACATCTTCACAATGTTTGTTCTTCCAATCCATGAGCATGGAACGTTTTTCCATTTCTTTGCGTCTTCCTCAATTTCTTTCATGAGTATTTTATAGTTTTCTGAGTACAGATCCTTTGCCTCTTTGGTTAGATTTATTCCTAGGTATCTTATGGTTTGGGGTGCAATTGTAAATGGGATCGACTCCTTAATTTCTCTCTCTTCTGTCTTATTGTTGGTGTATAGGAATGCCACTGATTTCTGTGCCTTGATTTTATATCCTGCCACTTGACTGAATTCCTGTATGAGTTCTAGCAGTTTTGGGGTGGAGTCTTTTGGGTTTTCCACATACCGTATCATATCATCTGCAAAGAGTGAGAGTTTGACTTCCTCTTTGCTGATTTGGATGCCTTTGATTTCTTTTTGTGGTCTGATTGCTGTGGCTAGGACTTCTAATACTATGTTGAATAGCAGTGGTGATAGTGGACATCCCTGCTGCGTTCCTGACCTTAGGGGGAAAGCTCTCAGCTTTTCCCCATTGAGAATGATATTCACTGTAGGTTTTTCATAGATGGCTTTTATGATATTGAGGTATGTACCCTCTATCCCTATACTCTGAAGAGTTTTGATCAAGAAAGGATGCTGTACTTTGTCAAATGCTTTTTCTGCATCTATTGAGAGGATCCTATGATTCTTGTTCTTTCTTTTGTTAATGTATTGTATCATGTTGATTGATTTGCAGATGTTGAACCAACCTTGCAGCCCAGGGATAAATCCCACTTGGTCATGGTGAATAATGCTTTTAATGTACTGTTGGATCCTATTGGCTAGTATTTTGGTGAGAATTTTTGCAACCATGTTCATCAAGGATATTGGTCTGTAATTCTCCTTTTTGATGGGGTCTTTGTCCAGTTTTGGGATCAAGGTAATGGTGGCCTCATAAAATGAGTTTGGAAGTTTTCCTTCCATTTCTATTTTTTGGAACAGTTTCAGGAGAATAGGTATTAATTCTTCTTTAAATGTTTGGTAGAATTCCCCTGGGAAGCCATCTGGACCCAGGCTTTTGTTTGTTGGGAGTTTTTTGATGACTGCTTCAATTTCCTTAGTGGTTATAGGTCTGTTCAGGTTTTCTATTTCTTCCTGGTTCAATTTTGGTAGTTGATACATCTCTAGGAATGCATCCATTTCTTCCAGGTTATCTAATTTGCTGGCATAGAGTTGCTTATAATATGTTCTTATAATTGTTTGTATGTCTTTGGTGTTGGTTGTGATCTCTCTTCTTTCATTCATGATTTTGTTGATTTGGGTCATTTCTCTTTTCTTTTTGATAAGTCTGGCCAGGGGTTTATCAATCTTGTTAATTCTTTCAAAGAACCAGCTCCTAGTTTTGTTGATCTGTTCTACTGTTCTTTTGGTTTCTATTTCATTGATTTCTGCTCTGATCTTTATTATTTCTCTTCTCCTGCTGGGTTTAGGCTTTATTTGCTGTTTTTTTCTCTAGGTCCTTTAGGTGTAGGGTTAGGTTGTGTATTTGAGACCTTTCTTGTTTCTTGAGAAAGGCTTGTATTGCTATATACTTTCCTCTCAGGACTGCCTTTGCTGTATCCCAAAGATTTTGAACAGTTGTGTTTTCATTTTCATTGGTTTCCATGAATTTTTTAAATTCTTCTTTAATTTCCTGGTTGACCCATTCATTCCTTAGGAGGATGCTCTTTAGCCTCCATATATTTGAGTTGTTTCTGACTTTCCTCTTGTGATTGAGTTCTAGTTTCAAAGCACTGTGGTCTGAAAATATGCAGGGAATAATCCCAATCTTTTGGTACCGGTTGAGACCTGATTTGTGACCTAGGATGTGATCTATTCTGGAGAATGTTCCATGGGCACTAGAGAAGAATGTGTATTCCATTGCTTTGGGATGGAATGTTCTGAATATGTCTGTGAAGTCCATTTGGTTCAGTGTGTCGTTTAAAGTCTTTATTTCCTTGTTGATCTTTTGCTTAGATGATCTGTCCATTTCAGTCAGGGAGGTGTTAAAGTCCCCCACTATTATTGTATTGTTGTCAATGTGTTTCTTTGCTTTTGTTATTAATTGCCTTATATAATTGGCTGCTCCCATGTTAGGGGCATAGATATTTACAATTGTTAGATCTTCTTGTTGGATAGACCCTTTAAGTAGGATATAGTGTCCTTCCTCATCTCTTATTACAGTCTTTGTTTTAAAATCTAATTTGTCTGATATAACGATTGCCACCCCAGCTTTCTTTTGGTGTCCATTAGCATGGTAAATGGTTTTCCACCCCCTCACTTTCAATCTGGGGGTGTCTTTGGGTCTAAAATGAGTCTCTTGCAGACAGCATATGGATGGGTCTTGTTTTTGAATCCAATCTGATAGCCTGTGTTTTTTGATTGAGGCATTTAGCCCATTTACATTCAGGGTAACTATTGAAAAATATGAACTTAGTGCCATTGTACTGCCTGTAAGGTGACTGTTACTGTATATTGTCTGTGTTCCTTTCTGATCTATGCTGCTTTTAGGCTCTCTCTGTGCTTAGAGGACCCCTTTCAATATTTCTTTTAGGGCTGGTTTCGTGTTTGCAAATTCCTTTAGTTTTTGTTTGTCCTGGAAGATTTTTATCTCTCCTTTAATTTTCAATGACAGCCTAGCTGGATATAGTATTCTTGGCTGCATATTTTTCTCATTTAGTGCTCTGAAGATCTCATGCCAGTCCTTTCTGGCCTGCCAGGTCTCTGTGGATAGGTCTGTTGCCAATCTAATGTTTCTACCATTGTAGGATACATATCTCTTCTCCCGAGCTGCTTTCAAGATTTTCTCTTTGTCTCTGAGGCTCGTAAGTTTTACTATTAGATGTCGGGGTGTTGACCTATTTTTATTGATTTTGAGAGGGGTTCTCTGTGCCTCCTGGGTTTTGATGCCTGTTTCCTTCCCCACATTAGGGAAGTTCTCTGCTATAATTTGTTCCAATATACCTTCTGCCCCTTTCTCTCTTTCTTCTTCTTCTGGGATCCCCCCTTATTCTAATGTTGTTTTGTCTTATTGCATCGCTTATCTCTTGAATTCTGCCCTCGTGATCCAGTAATTGTTTATCTCTCTTTTTCTCAGCCTCTTTATTTTCCATCATTGGGTCTTCTATATCACTGATTCTCTCTTCTGCCTCATTTATCCTAGCAGTTAGTGCCCCCATTTTTGATTGCACTTCATTAATAGCCTTTTTTATTTCAATTTGGTTAGATTTTAGTTCTTTTATTTCTCCAGGAAGGGTGTCTCTAATAACTTCCATGCTTTATTCAAGCCCAGCTAGTATCTTTAAGATCATGATTCTGAACTCTAGGTCCAACATCGTACTAATGTCTGTATTGAGTAGGTCCCTGGCAGATGGTACTACCTCTTGTTCTTTTTGCTGAGGTGATTTTTTTCGTCTTGTCATTTTGTCCAGAGGAGAATAGATGAATGAAAGAACAAGATGCTAACAGGTTAACAACGTCCCCAGCAAATATACTCTAAACAAATCAGAAAAGAACTGAAACCAGGGGAAAAGAAAGGGAAAGAAAGAAAAAAAAGAAAAAGAAAAAGATAAAAACAAACGAAAACAGAACAAAGCAAAACAAAAAAACAGAATATGATCAAATATGATCAGGCTAGTGCATAGATCAGTGCCACACACTAGATTTTGGGTGTATTTTGGTCTGTTAGAAGAAAGTGCCTCCTAAAATTTTAAAGAAAGAAAGACTTATATATGTACAAAATAAGGGTTGATACAATGAAGGGATGGAAGATGACTGTAAAGATGAAAATTATAAAAGATTTTATAAAAGGAATTGATAAGATAAGAAGCTGTTTGAAAAAAGAAAGAAGAAGATTTAAAAAAAAGGGAGAGAATGTGATCAGGGAGGAGACTAGAACAAAGCCATACACTAGTGATTTAGGATATATTTTGATCTGTTAGAAGAAAACTGTATCTCAAAATTTTAAAGAGAGAACAACATATATATATATGCCAAAAATAAGGGTATCTACTATGAAGGGATAGAATATGACTCTAAAAATGAAAAATAAAAATTTTTTTTTCAAAAAGGGATGGATAAAATGTTGGTTGAAAAAGGGAAAAAGAAAAATTCAAAAAAAACCAGTTAAAAAAATTAACTTCGAAAAACTAATGAATCATGGTAAAAAAGCCATGAATTCTATGTGCCGTATTCCCCTAGCGCTGGAGTTCTCCCGTTCTCCTTGATCGGTAAACTTGGTCTTGGCTTGCTGGCTGTTCTTGCTGATCTTCTGGGGGAGGGGCCTGTTGCCGTGGTTCCCAAATGTCTTTGCCGGAGGCGGAATTGCCCCGCCCTTGTGAGTCCGGGGTAAGTAATCTGCTGGGGTTTGCTCTCGGGAGCTTTTGTTCCCTGCAAGCTCTCCGTACAGCTTTGGAGGATGAGAGTGAGAATGGTGGCCTCCTAATCTCCGCCCAGAGGAGGTGAGAACTCGGGGCCCCGCTCCTCAGTGCACCCCCAGAGAAAAGCTGTCAGTCACTCCCATCTCCCTGGTTTCTGGCCGCACTCCGTGCTCACCCGGCCTGTGACCGAGCGTTTCTATCTCTGGCACCCGACCCCGTGTGGAGTCTCCAAACCCAGCAGATCCCTGCGGTGCGCTCCCGCGCCACTCCTCCTGGGGGAGGGAGGGGGGTCTCCCCGGCTCTGCCACTTGTTGGGTCCCTGCTGGAGGAGCAGTGGCCCGACTGGGCCGCGGATCACGATTTATGGCCACCCCGAGCTGAGAGCCCGCGCCTCGGCTCCGTCTCTGCAGCCGGCTTCCCCGCTCCGATCCCTGGGAGCTCTGCCGCACTCAGGCACCTCAAGTCTTTCTGTGACCCCGAGGGTCCTGAGACCGCACTGTCCCGCGAGGGCTCCACCCACCGCTTAGCCACTGGAGCAACGTCCCTCAGCAGAGCCGACTTCTAAAAGTTCCGATTTTGTGCTCCGCGCCTCTATCAGTTGTCAGAAGCGGCCCACGGAGGCCCCCTCCCCCGCCGTCTATCCTCCCGAATATCGCCTCGGATTCACTTCTCCGCACGTCCTACCTTCCAGAAAGTGGTCGCTTCTCTGTTCAGAGAGTTGCTGCTATTCTTTTCTTTGATCTCCTGTTGAGTTTGTAGGTGTTCAGAATGGTTTGATCCCTATCCAGCTGAATTCCTGAGACCAGACGAAATCCAGGTCTTGCTCCACCTCTATTATATTTCTTGATTTCTTGTTACCAATTGGCAGGGTTTTTTTTTTTTTTAATTTTTTTTTGAGAGAGAGAGAGAGAGAGAGAGAGCGTGCACATGAGAGAGATCACGAGCAGGGGGAGGAGCAGAGGGAGAAGCAGTCTCCCACTGAGCAGGTAGCCCGTCGTGGGGCTCGATCCCCACGGATCGAGGGATCATGACCTGAGCCAAAGGCAGACGCTTAGCTGACTGAGCCACCCAGGTGCCCCAAGCAGCAGTTTTAAAAATATTCTCTATATTACACCTTTGAAAGCTATAGATGTTACAAGTAGCTTCTCCCAAACTAATACTACTTACTAACTTGAACAGAATTTTACTTTTGAGGTAGTAGTCAAATCCATTCCCCTACTTTAAGGCTTACAATGCTGGAGTCTTGTAGGAGAAGTTCACCCCAGGGTTTCAGAAACACTTTCTCGTTCTGAAGTATGTACAAAATTAATCTAACGAGAGACTCAAGGAGCAAAGTACCTGCTCTGAAAGTGATAGATTTGGCCCGGAGAACACAACAGGCCTCTCTTCCCAAATTAAAGCTGTCCGGGCCCACAGTGCAGGTGGGGAAGCTGGAGGAGGGACACGGCCGGTGGGGAGAGCAGCCCTGCTCGGTCCGTCCTGTGGACCCCAGGAGCGCATGGCTCACTGCACTTGAACACGCCCAGGGCCAGTTAGCCCCTCGGGCCTTCACTGAGCCACCTTTTGGATCCGCCCCCCTCGAGGGGGAAATGTGACTGAATGTCTGCTCTCCCCATTCTCACCAATCAGACTCGTCATCTTCCTTTCCACGAGGAGAAGCAAGTGACAGGGTGGAAAAGGGGGCCGAATGGTCTCTCCCAGGATTTCTATTTCCAGTAAAGTAGCAGAAGTCTTGTGTCTTTAGTTTGAGATGGAAATGTGAGATTAGGCACCGAGTAAAACAATGCCTTTCCCTAGGCAATCTGAATAGCTTCCTGTTACAGTTGAAGAGAATGTGGCTCAGAGAGGTTGAGTAACTTGCCCATGGTCACACCAAATGTGTGACCATGTAGGACCAGCAAGTAGTGCAGCCAGAATTAAAAACCAGTCCCTAGAGTCTGCCTGACTGTAGAGACAAGCTCTTAATTTCTCCTTGGTTACCCCAGACAAAAAGGCAGACTCTGACCCCCTCCGTGCTCTAGCGCTCTCAAATTGCAGATGCCCATGATATTGGATCGTCAGTGTCCGTCTCTCACAGTGGCCTGGTTGTATTGTTGAGAACTTTACTGCTGAGAGCCCAGCGGGCAAAAGGGCTTGCCCAGAGCCACCAGCGAATTGGGGCAGAGAGCGGGCATCCACCAAGCACCTCGCGAAGAATTCTGCCTCACTGCTGGATGCTTTCAGCCTTGAGCTCGTGCTCCAAAGAGGACCACTGTCAACAGCAGAAGACCCAGTACAAACCAACTTGAGCAAAAAGGGGAATTTATTGCCCCACAAGACAGAGAGTCTGAAGGCAGGGCCCCAGGCACCCGGACGATGCCTCCTGGACTCCCCACGCCGTCTCCAGGGCCTGCCTTTCTCCTTGTTAGAGCCATTCTTGGCAAGGGCGACCGAAGATGACTACTGGGAGCTCTGCATGGGAATCCCTGCCAGCGGGTGCTCACAGCGGAAAGAGAAGGGTTTCTCTCCCCACCAGATTTCCGGGGAAAGCCTGGTTCTCACAACTTCTAATCTGTTGGAACTGAGTTCCGGATACACCTGTGGGGCTGATGCCAGGAGCGGCGACCCCTGAATCACATGGGCTGAGACAGTGAGGCGGTGGTTTCCCAAAACAAAAAGGAAACTGAAGCATGGTCCCCCGAAGACGTGTGGGGAGGTGAAAAAGCAAGCTGTCAACACAGCCGGCAAATTCAATTTGTGGTCACTCGTGCGTATTTCTCTATTGCTAGCCCCCTCCACTCCCAGGCCACCCATATGGGGTGCCAGACACGGGGCCGAGGGGCCTGTGTACATCACCTCATTTAGTCCTCGGTGCACTTCTGTGATGTGAGGACCACCACGACCCCCCTTTTTGTGATGAGGCTCTCAAAGCTCAGGGAAGTTCTTTTTTTTTTTTTTTAAGATTTTATTTATTTATTTGAGACAGAGAATGAAAGAGAGAGAGAGAGAGAGCACATGAGAGGGGGGAGGGTCAGAGGGAGAAGCAGACTCCCTGCAGAGCAGGGAGCCCGATGCGGGACTACATCCCGGGACTCCAGGATCATGACCTGAGCGGAAGGCAGTTGCTTAACCAACTGAGCCACCCAGGCGCCCCAGGGAAGTTCTATAACTAATTCAAGGTCACATGGATAGTAAGGGAAAGAACCCAAACCCAAACTCAGGAACGCCTTGACCTAATTCACATGCCATTCACCACTGAGTCTAGGGCACAGAAGGCAGCTAATCCCAGGGAAAGAAGACTCCCTGCAGTCTGCAGATAATATAAATCTCTCCCACCGCTCCCCCCTCCCCACCCCACTGTAGCACAGAGAGCACAAATCCATACTTGCACTGCCTATGATTTCTTTTTGGAAATTCTGGATTTCAGCTCCCCTCACAGACACTTCCTCCCTTGGAAAAGGCTGACCACCCACATGAGAGGGCTGGTGTTGTAAGGGGACAGCTGTTTTGGGGTTGTCCACAGCCAGAGAGACATTTTATTTGTTTTTCAGCTGAAAAGAAGGATATTCTTCCCCCAAGTTGCCCGGTTCCAAACTGGCTAAACCACTTTTGTTCAGATTTCCCGAGCAATTTCATCCCCGGGGTGGAAACAGAGCATGGAGTGATGTGGAGCAATAGGACCATTTTGGGACAGTTATGAGTGAGTGAAAACAGGAGGTTATAATGGATGTTGTCTCTCAAGCCTTAACTCCGGCGTTTGTAACCAAGAATTCTGTCCCTCAGGTTTTGGTGGTAGGAACATAATGCTGAGCAGTTGTCTGGAACTACTTCTAGATGTTCAGTAATTAGAAACAGTGACACTGACTCAGGGGCCCATCAGCTGGGTTACAGAGCACCAATTCACGTAAGAAAAAGAGGGGAAAATGTTGGAAACATGTAAAGATAAACATCGAACAAAAATTAACGAATATTTCATATATATTTTAAGAGTGACTTGCATTTCTCCTTTCAAAATTGCAATGGCAAACATTTGGTATACGTAAGTCCTAGAAGAGGAATGAGCTGGAACCAAGGATGAAAATTTTTCGGTAATGACGAGAAGTCAGAATCCCTTGCTGGGGGGCATGCAGTCAATGGAAGGAGACAGTGTGGTTTAGGAGTGAGTCAGGTGACACAGCTAGGAAGTTAATTTGTCTGCAAAAGTGTATTTTGAAATGTGGTCCAGGATGGGATCAGACATGTTCCAATTTCCTCGAATAGCTTTAAAAGCTGGAAAACACCCAGCTATTGTCCATGACTTAGACATAGGGCTTCCTGGAGGCAGAGAAATGCTTTTTTGGAGTGTTCCTTCCAACTCAGTGATTTCTCAGGGCCTTTGCGTCTTAGGATGGGTGCGGTAGCAAGGATCTGAACAGTAAGGGGCCTTCTGTTTCTCCAGGGAGTATTGCTGGTTGGAGTACTGGGGCTGGGGCCACAAAGACTGTCTATGCATTGAACTCTGGGGGTCCTGGGGAGGAGTCCCCCAAACCTTCCCCAGGTGGCTGACAAACAGCACCTTGTTCATACCCCTTCTTTGTCCCCAGGTGGTGGGGGGCTCACCAAAGCATGTGACCATTACCAGGGGGGCCGGAAGGACCAGGTGCCAAACTTGGACCTGGCTCTGAGGTTCAGCGTTAGGTGGGCCTTCTGAGAAGTTTGCTCATCCGACATGCACTGCATTTAGAGCAGACATTTACTCTATACAATATACATGCAATATACATAAAGTACTTTTCCATTTATGCAAAAATAACCATATACGGGTTTATATGGTGTACAGAAATGCATAGAAGAAAGACAGGAAGGACTCGCTGAGGTGCAGATGGCTACTTCTGGGAGCAGAGTGGGGTTGGAGGCTAAGTGTGCTTTTACTTCTTACTCTACTTCTCTATTTCCTTTCACAATGAGCATTCAGAGGCATTCATACATCGCTTCTGAGATTCTTCGTGACATTCGTCATTTCTTTTATTAAATAAAAAAATGCATATGAATTTGTTTATTTTCTGTCTCTATGAGGACAGGGACTCTTGGGGGGATGTCATGGATGAGGGGCATCTATTTTTTTACTATTGTATCCCCAAAACAGTGTCTGACACAGAGGAAGTGTTCAGCATGTATTTATTGACCCAGTGAAAGAACTATCGACAAAATAAAAAAAAATTTGCAAAAATATGTATGTTCCAAATGCAGGGCTTATGCCTCTGGAACAGAGCTTGGCTTATGCTAAGTACTTAATATGTGAATTAATTAAATACTTTGGTATGTAAAGTTTGCTGCTTGCACTTAGAGATTTTAAAATCCAGACGCCCACACTTATAACCATGTTACAAAACAGATGATGCAAGATCTCCTGAAGAGGGATAAGCAAAGAGCAAAGGGGGTCAGTAAAGGGAACTATAGTTTCTGTCAGAGGTAATCAGAGCAGGCTTCACGGAGAAGGTGAGGTCTGGGAAGGATTTTGAAAGGTGATATAACAGTTTCTTGGGGCTGCCGTAACACATCACTAACAACCTTGGGCTAGAAGTCCCTAATCAAGATGCTGGTAGGCTGTGCTTCCTCAAGATTCTCGATTACGTCCTTTTGCCATCGAAGGTAATATTCACAGGTTTTGGGGATTAGGAAATGAAGGTCTCTTTAGGAGGCGTGTTTTCTGCCCAGTAGAGATGGAGAGAACTCTAAGAAGTGGAGGAGAGAAGAAAGGTGCTCCTCGCTTCCTTACAGGTCTGTTTCTCGAAAGCACTCCCCGGTTGACCTTCTGCATGCGGTTCTCCCATTTAAATCTGCTCCCAGAGGACCCAACCTAAAATAAGAACAACTGAGAACTTTGTTTTGTTTTTAAAGATTTTATTTATTTATTTTAGAGAGAGAGAGAGTGCGAGCAGGGGGCGGAGCAGAGGGAGAGGGACAAGCAGACTCCCCACTGGACTCAGAGCCTGGCGTGGGGCTCAATCCCACGACCCTGAGATCACAACCTGAGCCGAAATCAAGAGTCGGCCGCTTAACTGCCTGTGCCGCCCAGGTGTCCCTGTTTTGTTTTTAAATGTAGCAGTGGCCAGTGCGAGGCGTGAGATGGGGAGATCTTCTTGGCAGAACCACGTCTGATTCATTGGAGGACAGAACAGACCCAGGAAAACCACGTGGGGTCCCATCAGAGGAAGCAAGGACCTGAAGTAGGACGCAGGTGCAAAGAAGGAAGAACAGGCAAGAAAATCAGAGGCAGATCGGCCAGCGAGGCACTTAACTGGAGAGCGGCTGTGAGGGGGCGTGGAGGTTCTGAGCCACTGGCAGTGGTGGTCTCGACAGACAGGGCATACAGGGCAGGGCGAGGATGGGGGTGAGGGGGCAGTGAGTTGGGGCCGCTGGTGGGGCCTCCTGGTACACGGGCAGTGAGAAGAGAGGCCCCCACAGTGGGAGGTCTCCCGGGGATGAGAGGGGAGGCTCAGGAAAGCATTTTGGGCAGAGGTAACCAGTGAAGGAGGTGAAGAAAGAGCAGGTGCAGCTGAGAAGCCCAAGGGAGAAGAGCATCAGATGCTGCAGTGCGGCCCCGGGAGACCCATGGGTGTGGGTCCGTATTGCTGGTCTGGTAGACTACGGGTGGCTTGTCCCCGGCTGGAGCAGAACCTGGCTCCTCAACTCTGACCCCTCAACCACGCTCTCCTTTTCTCTGCCAACCCACACCCCCTGTTCCTTCCCTGGTGGGGGATGGGGTATGCAATTGGAAACCCAGATCACCATCCTTGGTCAGACTCCATAGAAGCCATAAATATATATTCATAGTGATAAAAATCCAGCCCAGTCACTACAAACTACAAGCCTGGAAGGTATTACTCTATTTTTTTTTTAAAAGATTTATTTATTTATTTGAGAGAGAGAACACACAGAGGGAGAGAGAGAAGCAGGCTCCCCGCTGAGCAGGGAGCCCAATGTGGGACTCGATCCCAGGACCCTGGGATCATGACCTGGGCCGAAGGCAGATGCTTAACCCACTGAGCCACCCAGGCGCCCCCAGAATGTATCCCTTTAGTTTCCCATAGAAATATCACCACAACATGATAATTTATGGTTCTTTTTAGACTGGGTCATTTTGGTGAAATGACTCAGAGATACTACTTTCTTGTTCACTGATATTTATACAAAGATCTTTAAAATAAAATGTTCTTATTCTTTCCAAGCTGAAAATGTTGGCCTTTCTGCACCATCCGATGTGTTTTCTCTTGCAGACAACTAAGGGCTTTGTGATATAACCTAGTTCCTACTTTTATGCCATCTCTTGGGATGCTCAGGGCCAAGTTTTGCAGCAGACTGCAGGGATACATTATGTTTGGTTTTCTGGTACAATCGTTCTTCCTATTGCTCACCCTCATTCACCCTAACCTTCCTCCATACTAGCCCCTTGGTCTCCTTCTTTCTCTTAATAGTTTGATGGCTAACACTACCATTCATGACATGGCTTTTCAAATCCTTTCCAGAAATTGGCGAGATGTAGACACCAGACAGGGGGACAATCAAGGTAGACTTTGGTGCCATGATGGGCAGATGGTTGAGTTATTTGGGGCCATGGGCCTACTCCAGCCTTCTCATATCACACCACAGAGCCAAGGTCAAGATATAGATGTGGCTCATGGCACCAGGATTGTGCACCAAATCTGAGCCTCCCTGGCATTGTGCAGCACAGAGCAGGTGAAGGTGGCATGAGTCTCTCTGTCTCTCTTGTTCTCTCTCAAATCAATAAATCTTAAAAAAAAAAAATGGACACCTGGGTGGCTCAGTCAGTTGAGTGTCTGCCTTTGGCTCGGGTCATGATCCCAGGGTCCTGGGATTGAGAAAGTGGCATGAAGCCGCTATGCCAGCAAGATGAGCAGGGCAAGCCAATGGCTACCGTAAGTCCCTTCAGGCAAGACACACTGGCTTTGTAGAGAAAGACCACGCCATGGCCACCTCCCTGGATGTTCCTTGTGTGGCTCAGGATCCGCAGAGAGGGATGTGGGAGACAGGTGAGGCTTTCTTTCTATTCTGTTAAGCAGCCTCCCCTGCGCTGATGATGAAGTGGGAGTGAGCCTTTGGTGCTTCATTGGATGGCTGATTTGCTGCACAATTCCACCGGACTCCTGGGAACCGGAATGTGCTCAGGCCCCCAAGGGGCCACTCACCTTGCCCCCTGCTGTGTAGCCCGACGCTAGGGCTGGACAAATCCCCAGCAGCCTGGTCCCAGCACGCCAGCCACGAGGCCACCCTGAGTCCTGCCAAGAGCTGTGGGGAAGCCAGAGGTCTTCTCTGCTGGCTCCCTGGCATTGCTGTGGTCACTCCACCAGTCCAGCCATGCTAAGGCCCCTGGTGTCAGAAGGACAAAGGCAAAGGGGAATGGAGGACCTGGATCAGGGCTCTCCCAAGAGCCAGACCCGAGGGTTCTGAGGGTTAGCTGCCTTGGTCTGTGCGGCTGGGAGGGCACCTCCTGGTGTAGGGGATTCCAAGTGAGAGCAATGTCCAAGGCTGAGCACAGGGACCCTCTTCAGGACGAGGCCTCTCGGGCCTGGGAGCTCCACCTTTCGGGCAAGGTTAGGCGACGCTTCCAGGCAGCCTTCTGCTTACTAACCTTCCCAGTGCCACCAGCTCTTAGCACCCAAAAGGGGAGCCACCCCTTGAGAAGTGGGTTTGGAGCCCCCAGGAATTGCTGGGGGTTGAGTGGCTGCTAGAATTGTGGCAGAGGCCTCAGACACGTTCCTCCCAGAGGTCTGAGGTCAACCATGGGCATGGTTCGAACACCCAGGACAAAGAGGACACTGCAGTGCTCACTGGGTGGCTATCGAGAGAGCAGAAATGTGTCCTGGAATGATCTAGACCAATGGCACCCGAATCTGCCTGTGCATCAAAGTCCTTATAAAATTATAAAAGCCTCTGAAAACCACGGAGGCCCGAGCGTTGGCCCTGATCTGTGGAATCACAGTCTCTGAGGGTAGCTGGATAGTTGTCTTTTTAAAGCTCCCCAGGTGATGCTCATGTGCAGGCAAGGTCAAGTCCAAGATGCTGACTCCATATCTGGGCGATTGGCCCAGAAGAGTGACTCACCGGGGCTGGCCGAGCCGGGCCCGGGACCCACGTCTTCTAGCCCCTGGACCAGGCTTGCCTCATCCCGTGACTGTCATGCTGTCCCAGCTGGGGCCTGCCCACCCCACCCCATGGCGCCCTCGGGGCCTTCCTGACCCCACGTGGCCACACGGTCATGCTGTGCCTGCACTTTAATCTGCTTTTTAGGAAAGAAGAAAATTTTACTTGTCTCAACAAATCAAACTCTAAGTTATGGTCCAGAACAAGGATTGTGGGTGGGCCCCACAAGGCTTGGAGAGGCATAAAAACGGGATCTCTTCCAGAGTGCGACACATCAGAATATAGTGGAGAGGGGATCATGCCAATCAGCTTTGGAATCAGTTTTTGAATCTGAGCTTTGAATCCCGGCCTCGCTGGGCTTCAGTTTTCATGAAGTGTAAAACGAGGCTCAAAGGAGGACGTGTGATCACACGAGGCAACGTGCGTATGTGGGAGCACCTGCCTTACTAGGTGGATGACGTCAGAATAGGCTGGGTTTGCGGCTCTAACAGACCTCAAGATCTCAGCACGGAAAGCAGGGCTGTATTTCTCCCACATACCACAGGCTCAGGCGAGGGCATGGTGGAAGGTGGAGCGACCCAAGCTGATAGGCTCCACATCAGGCTTCGGGGTTCACATGGAAGATCACATGCCGGCTCTCAAATGTTTTCCAGAAGTAAGTGCATCATTCCATCGACATTCCATTGGCCAAAGCAAGTTGCAAGAATGTATCTAAGTTTGAAGGAGCTGCTCTCCAGAAGGGAAGAGAATGGGAAGCCTTGGAGAGCACTAGTCATGCCCACTGCCGTGTGTAAGGTCTGGTTAATGTCCAGGTGGCGCAAGAGCCATCACCCAAGACAAGGGCCCAGCTTCCTGGGCTCCCCTCCCAGGCTGAATCTCGTGCCTCGAAGCGCGCAGCTGCCAATGGCTTGCTTTCTGCTGCCTGAACTCTCCCGTCTGACTCATACACCCCTCCTCTAGTTGAAGACTGAAAAGAAACATTTCCAATGGTTACAAAAATGTCAGAGCAAACAGAAGGAGATTCCACTGCCCAGCCTTCTGGCTCAGGGATGGCTCCTTCTGCCAGGACTCATAATGCCTGTCGTACTTCTAAGTGGCTTGTGCTTGTCAGCAATCCTACTGCCTCGGTAGACAATGGAATTTGAGGTATGACTTACAAAAGATACATCACTTTTCAATACATGCTTTTGACGTGATGGCGTCGGTTTATGTTATGGGTCCCCGAGCAGGTGGCGCGTGGACGTCCACAGTCAGCCAACCTCCTCTAGAAGAATCCTTACCATTCTCACTGGCAGAGCCCCGGATTCGGGGGCTGTCCTGGCTCTGCAGAGAGCAGCAGGTCCACCGAAACCCCCATCCATTCACAGGAAATCAGAACACTCGGGGCGCCTGGGTGGCTCAGTGGGTTAAGCGTCTGGCTTCGGCCCAGGTCATGATCCCAGGGTCCTGGGATGGAGTCCTGCATCGGGCTTTTTAGTGACCGATTAGATATGCGTCTTACATTCAGCTTTCCTTCTGGATTTCAGGACTCAGTGGTGAGTCAGACCACTCCTTGCTCTTCCTGGAGCTGCTGTTCGGGGGAAGGAACAGAAAGACAAACAAGGAAGCCCAGAGGTAAGGCATTCTATCTCAGGCAGAGCACATGAGAAAGAAAAGCGTACGGAGGAGGGGGTTGCCTGGGTTAGGGAGGAGAAGGCTATTCCAGAGGGGCCCGGGAAGACTTTTCTGAAGAGGAGACAACTAATCCGAGGAGTGAATGAAGAGAAAGTGCTGGTGATGCGATACAGCTGAGTGGCCCATTGAGAGGGTGTGTGTGTGTGTGTGTGTGTGTGTGTGTGTGTGTGTGTGTGTGTGTGTGTGTGTGTGTGTGTGTGTGTGTGTGTGTGTGTGTGTGTGTGTGTATGCTCCTGTGTCCATGAGTAACAATGTCCAGGGCAGGGCAGGTTATAGGCCATCCTGTTTTGTGCAGATTGGTACATACATGGGACGTGTAGTTCAGTCTGCGGTACAGAGGGAGGTAAGAGCAAGTGTCAAGGCCCTGAGGCAGGTATAGTTTGGTCTGTTTGAAGAGCAGCAAGAAGGTAAGTGTGACCTGGTGACCTGCTGAGCTAGGGGAGGAGAGGGAAGGGATGATGGGCCCCATCGAGACAGGCCTTGTTGTCCACAGGAAGGGTCAAATTCTGATGCCTCCAAAATGTAGCCCCCTTTCAAGGCTCACACTGCCTTTCACCGTGCACGGCACAGCTCCACTGCAGAAAGGGGCGCGGTGCCATAATCACTGTACCTGGGGGTCCGGTGTACCTGGGGGTATATAGTACAGGCTCCGGGGTCCAGGCTCTGTGATGACACAGGCTCGCTGTGTCCCAAGGGAGTTTGGCATCACTTAGCAGCAGGCCTGGGAAGCAGGTAGAGACTCCTTTCCACCCTGCTCGCTTCTATCCACCCATTCCATCACCCATCCTTACAATGCTCGGGGTTGTGACTCTATTTTACTCCTGGGAAGTTTCCAGGGCTCTTACGGAGCCCCAGTAAGAGCCAGAGTGGTCTGAGAGAAAGACAGGAGCCCCTCCGTCTTTGGAATGGATTGTGCCACCCCAGAACTCCGTGAGTGGGGTACCCTGGGAGCTTCCAGCAGAAGGTCCTGCTGGCCAGCCCTGAGGTGGAACAGGGGTTCAGAAAGCACACCCATTCTCGCCCAGCTCATCCACAACCGCCATCTCCTCACCGCACTCCATAACCCTGGTAATTGTTTTGCTTGGCACTCCAGGGTAGCAGGTCACGTTAGAGTCTTCTCTTTCAAATATTCTCCTGACATCAAAGTGGAAGGGATGTAAGGTAAGAAGAAATAAATTGGGGAGGATTCTGCATGTTTCCCAACTGCTTTCATGTCTGGGATGTGCAGGAATGCTGGGGTGGGCACAGAATCTGTTATCTCCCCCAGTTCAAGGAAGGCTGGTGGGTGGGAGTGTGGTGTCCAAATGCAGAAATGATCTGGACAGATAGCAGGGCAGTGGGCTGCATGAAAGCAAGAGTCAAGGGCAAGATTTTTCAAATTGAGATATCGCGGTGGATAACTCAGGGCTGAGCCTGAGCCATAAAACAGGCGGACTGGTGGGGGTGTGGCCCAGTGGTGGGAGGGATGCAGAGTGACCAGGGGTGACTGTGGAGAGGGTCATTGCTTCTGTGTGACCTTAGGGGGGGGACACAGCCCCTGCTGGAGCCCCCATTTTCCCACCTGGACATGACATCTTTAAGCATGTGATTCCTTGTCTCAGGTCTGGCTGAACACTTCTGACTTGGGGACAATTTATTCTCTTCTGAAAAGGCAAAAGGTGAACTGAAGAACTAAGAGTGATTTCAGGATTAAACAGGGGTTCCCTGGAGGATGCCCTAGAAGGTGGAAAGGGTCAGGTGGCAGCAAGAACCATCACCACGCTCAGAGGAGGAAATTTTTAGGGGACGGCGAGATTAGTACTGGTGGAAAGAAGGCTGGTGAACTGCTGGATCATGACATTTGGAGGGTTGGGAGAGTTTCGTTCGTGTCTGTTCCTGAAGGAGCCCATTAGAGCATGGGCACACAGGGCTCAATCACAGTACAACTGTGATTTTTAAAAATTTCTCCCTGCCTCCCCCTCCTTTTAAGTGAAATTTACATCCTTCTTCCTTATAGTGCAACTTGGCAGTACACCTCAAAGACCTTCAAAACGGGGGCGCCTGGGTGGCTCGGGGCGTTAAGCCTCGGACTCTTGGTTTTGGCTCAGGTCATGATGTTGAGGCTGTCATGGGATCAAGCTGCGGGTCTGGCTCTGAGCTCAGCATGGAGTCTGCTTCAGATTCTCTCTCCCTCTCCCTCCCGTTTACTCTCTCCCTCTCTCTCAAATAAATACACAAAATCTTAAAACAAAACAAAACACGGAACTTCCAAATGGTCAAACCCCTTCACCCAGAAGTTGTAGTCCAAAGAAATAATCAGGGCTAACAGCTACCATTAACCGAGTTTTCTGTGCCAGGCGTGGCCCAAATGATTTCAAGATATTATTTGGATTTTGTTCTCCACAATAACCTATACAGAAGATATTGTTATCACCATGCAATGTGTGAGGAAAATGAGGCGTAGGAAAATTTAGTGGATTTATAAATTTAGTAAAGGTATCATGAACAAGAAGTAAAGTCAGGATTTGAACCCACGTCTGAGTGATCCCAAAGCCTATTTCCAGCCTTAACAATCTTCTCCGTCTTTAGGAACAAATACAGTGATTTATGTATAGGGATTGATTAAACTAATTATGGCTCATACATCACGGACGTATGAGAAAGACACAAAAAGTGATGTACAACATTTTGCCATGGAAAACTATTTATATTATATTAAGTAAAAAAATAGGTCATGAATCATTGTGTACAACGTGAGCCTGATTTTATGAAAAAACATGACAGCAGTTAGGTGCTAATGAAATAAAATGTTCATATTTGTTTTGTGTTGATATGGAATTGTGGGTGATTTTTTTTTCTAATTAATGCTTTCTGTAGTCTCAACGTTTTCTTAAAAGAAAGGGTGTGGCTTCGGGCGCCTGGGTGGCTCAGATGGTTAAGCGTCTGCCTTCCGCTCAGGCCATGATCCCAGGGTCCTGGGATCGAGTCCGGCATCGGACTCCTTGCTCCTTGGGAGCCGGCTTCTCCCTCTGCTTCTCTCTCTCTCTCTCTCTCTCTCTCTCCCCCCCTCTGTCTCTCGTGAATAAATAAAATCTTTTAAAAAAAAGGGGTGTGGCTTCTTTTAACCAGAAAAAGGTAAGAAATATCACAAAACAGTTTTTTTTTAATTTTTGTTTATTTTTTAAAGATTTTATTTATTTATTTGACAGAGAGAGAGAGAGAGACAGCGAGAGAGGGAACACAGGCAGGGGGAGTGGGAGAGGGAGAAGCAGGCTTCCCCCCGCCCCCCCTGAGCGGGGAGCTCAATGCGGGGCTCCATCCCAGGACCTTGAGATCATGACCTGAGCCAAAGGCAGTTGTTTAACCAGCTGAGCCACCCAGGCGCCCCACAAAACAGTTTTTAAAAAGATTTTATTTATTTATTTGAGATAGAGAGAGCACGTGTGAGCCAGAGAGCAGAAGCAGGGGAGCAGAGGGAGAGGGAGAAGCAGGCTCCCCACTGAGCAGGGAGCCAGATGTGGGGCTCGATTCCGGGACCCCGGGATCATGCCCTGAGCCGAAGGCAGATGCTTAACCAACTGAGCCACCCAGGGGCCCCGAAACAGTTTGCTTTTTATTATAAAATTAATACCTGATCGGTATTGAAATTTTGGAAACTATCTAAAAGTAGAAGGAAGGAAATAGTTATTCTAATCTCCCTACTTAGCTGTCCAGGGACAACTGTTTGGGTGTATTTCCTTCCTGCGCATGGTCCGTTTATTGGTGTATTTTACACAGTCCCGCGCAGGTTTAAATAGGAGCTCTGCGGTTTCAGTGGCAACTGGGGGCAAGAAAATTTTATTTCTTGTTTAACTGTCTTCCTCACTTGACTGTACCGACTGTGAGGGCAGAGATGTTTATTTTTGTGTTCTTTATTGTATTTGCAGTTCATGGCTCAGTGCCTGGCGCTTTATAGATGCTCGGTAAATACTTGCTGAATGACTAAGTGGTGGGGGGAGGGAGGGCGTGGCTCGTGAGTTTTGCATACATTCCGGCAGAAGTTGTGCTTTGCAAGAGTTAGGAGAGAAAGTCCCTGAGGTGGGGCAGGCAAGATGGGGGGCCATGGGGGCGGATCTTAATGCTCATGGTTAGAAATTGAGATTTGACATATAAGGCCACTGGGACTCGCTCTGGCCTTCCAAGCGGGGATGTTACATGATCAAAACCAGGGAACGGAAACGTGACTCTGGCAGCTTCGAGGGAGGGTGGGAGCCGCAGAGGGAAGGGGTTGGAGGCAGGGAGGCCGGAGGCTGCCCTCAAAACTTCCTAGTTCTCGAGCGCCGATCCCTGCCTGGGGCTTAGGGGGTTTAGGCTGGGCTGTGAGCGCGCACACGGACAGGAAAGGGTCACTCGGGGCTCTGCTTCCAGGGCCCCGGGAAAGGAATGAGCAGCGGCAGAGACAATGCAGGAGGGCGGGGCCCAGGGTTTGGGAGGCCCGGGTGCCAGCCGCCTAGTGAAACTGCCATTATAGCAGCACCCCGATCCCCCCACCTCTTTTGGCTTCTTGGTTGCCTGGGTGTACAGAGGAACAAATTTGTGGTGTGGACGAATTCCAGGCCAGTCATCCATCATCCGCAATGAATACTCACTAAGCACTCATCACACACTCGGCAGCCTCACCCTTTCCAAGAGAGAGTTCTGGAAGCAGTCCAGGGGTCTGCCCAAGGTGACTTGCCAGATTCTCCCTTGAACTTTGCTCCCTCCCTTGCTCCGTTCCCCTGTTTTCTTTTATTCAGAAAAAGCAACAACAAACAGTTCCCAGCCCCCTCCCTCCGCCCGGCCTCGTCCCCTCCTGCGGTTTGGCAAGGAAAGCGCCTTGGCTGTCCCAGAGATTATCTAACGCCGCGAGCTAAGGGCTGAGCGGTCGGGGCGGGGCCGCGCGCCCCCGGGAGAGCCGAGTCCCACCCGCCCCGGGTCCCACCCGCACCGGGTCCCTGCGCGCGGGGCGCCGTGTGTGTGTGTGTGTGGGGGGGAGCAGAGCGCAGGCGGCCGGCTGGGCGCCTCCACCCGAACAGCCCCCGCTTCTCCAAGCCTCAGTTTCCTGCTCTGTAAAACGGGAGTGGGGGACCCCGCCCTCCTCACGGGTTTGCTGTCAAACTCCGAATGCGGGAAGCGTGAGGAGTACTTGCCGTGTGTATTACACAAGGACTAGCATGAAATAGTATTGATTATTAGTAGGAGTGCAATTTCCTGCTCAACCATTCTTGTAACCCTGTGCCGCCTTGTCCTCACAATGGGCTTGCGCGTTCCCACGCCTTTGAAGGTTTTGGGATACTGTTTTCCCCTGATTATTTGCTCAGGATTTGGGACCAACAAAAATCAAAATATTTCGTGTTTTCAAAAGCAGCAACATACAAAACACAATAAAACCCACAAAAGTAGAAATCCTTGCCTAAGAGGCTTATAACATTTCACTCGACAGACAGGGCAGTGGTAAAATGGAGATCTAATACCAAGGAAGGGGATTGAGTGCAAAGTGCTGGAAGGCAAAGCCACTTTCAGGAGCCCATGACCATTTTCTTGGAGCGTGGCACAGGTGTGACTCAACGGCACAGCTGCCTGGGTCTTCTACCGCCATGGCCCCAGGCTCCCACCACACCTGTGCCTATATTGGCGCACCCAGGGCACTGTCCTGAAATCTCTGCTTTCTGTGGCTGGCTCCCCCAGTAGTCTGTGGGCTGCCCAAGGGCAAGGTGCACAGCAACCTTGGGGCCCCCCTTCGCAGCCTCGCTGGGAGCCCCACACCTGGCCTGTAGTTGCAGAATGGGTGGGTGGGCGTGGCCGGCTGCTACGGTGGTGGTGGGGCGCACTGTGGAAGTGGGTGGGAGGAGAGGCTCTTTGACCTAAAACCATCCCCTATCCTCTCCTTTCTCCTCTCCTTTCCACACGCAGGAGGGCTGATAGGTCCCAGGAGCTTCAGGTAAGTACAGTGAAGGTGAGATTTTTGTTACTGTGATCCACTTAAAAGGAAACAAGATCTAATTGTTGTCAGGCTTATCTTGTGATCCATTTGGGTGACTTCATTTTGGAAGTAACTTGCGAGAATTTACAAAATATGTTTCCAATCCCTCTCCTGCGTGGCTGATGGTCACCCCTGAGGACTCTAAAGGGAGTCTGGGAAATCTATCGGATGATCACGCCCAAAGGATCAGTCTTAACAGACAGAATAGGGAACCCCCCCCCCCCCGCCCCCAGCATCAGTAGCTGGAAAATCCAAGGGAGGTCACTCCCAGCAGCTGAGTTTACTCACCTGAAAGACCCAAACTACTGTGTCTGGTCTTTGTGCATCTCTCCAGGTGAGGGAAAAGATTAACTTCTGCAATTTCCCATTGGGAGCTTTCCTGAGGGGACATGCCAAGTCTGAGGCCTGGTGCTCTGCTTTGCTGATGACTGACAGCTGGTCAGGTAGGGGAGACTGTGCAGCCCTCCCTCTCCTGGGGCTGGAGGGAGGCATATCTGATGACAGACGTGCACGGAGCTGGAACATGGATTTTTCCAGTACATGTGTTCCAGGTCAATTTGTTAAATATAAGTATCACTCTGAAACAACACAAACTTGGAATAAACCATTACACATTTCTTCTTTAACTTTGCAATACAGGGAATCAGCTCCTATCAAATCTACACTCTATTTTTTTTTTATTAAGGAAAGATGTTGTTCTTTCTGAAGGTAATACGTCCATCCTAGATCTCGCTACTCAAACATTAAGCCTTGTTAACCTCACGTGACCCACGTCACCTGCAAAGTTGTGCAATGACGCAAAAGCTCACCTACAGGAAGCCTGAACACAGGACTTCATCTGGCTTTGTCTTTTGGAGGCTGCAATAGTTTGGGGGGGTGGTCCATGGTGGAGTTAGCAGTGCTCTGGGGTGTGCCCTAGGCTCTCGGGCCTCTGCCAGGCCACCTGAAGAGGAGAAGCAGATCACAGGGCAAGGGCCATCTGCCCCTGGAAGGGACAGTGAGACCCCAAGTTCCTTAAGAGGAATAGGGTTTGAAAAAGAAACACAAACATCGGGAAAACATCAGTGCCCGTGGGTACCTCGAGGCACCAAGTCTTGGAGTATCCATGAGTAGATTTAGCTGCACCAGTGGCCGTGGTGGGAGGGCAGATCCAGTGTCCTAGCTGGCGTCTGGAGAGGGACCCCGTCCAGTGCCCCACACAGCAGATGAGGGCCCGCCGTGCTCCTGCAGCTCCCCGGGACCAGTCTTCCTACAGTCCTCCCAGAGCAAGCAGAAACATTTGGGTTGGAGTCGGCTCTGAGGCTGAAGTATCGTGGCCTGTGGGAGTGAGAGGCTTGGCTTATGTGGGGTACTTTGGGGCCACACTCTAAATTAGAGGAACAACTGAGACCAGCGTGTGAATGGAAATAATTACTGGGAGCTGCCTCAGAAGTTACTCAATGAACCTGGAGGGAAAAAAATCAGTCCTGGGCAAGAATGTTCAGCATATCATGGACCAGACATAAGGGTTTTGGGTTTTTTTGTGGGTTTTTTTTTTTTTAATAAGCAAGATTTATTTGAAAAAATATTACAGCATTTAAAAACTACATAAAGTCTCAATTTCCACTCCTGCAGTGGTAGATTTGCTAGAACACATAAGACAAGAGGGCTTCTTTTAGGGGTTGTTGAAGACATTTCCCAGGAACTGTAGCCTGTTTGGCTCTGAACGCATGACTTGGAAAGAACCATGGCAACCTAGAAAGTTTCACTCGTCCCGTTTCTGATTCCAGGCTGGGCGCTGACAGATTTTATGTGTGAGTGGAGAAGGTCGTAAACCCCGAGTGACTACCCCACCCCTGCCCCCACGCTCTCTGGAGCAGTGGGGAGACTGACTTGTGCGTGTGGTTCCTGCTTGCAGACCAGATGTCAGTGTCAGCTCCGGGAGGGAGAGGACTGGGGACGGCCCAGGTTTGAAGGAGAAACACACACACATGCATGCACAGGACCTCCTGATTCGGAACCCATGATCGATCGGGCAGAAGTGTTCCAACGTGAAACCCATTCCCGCTGAAAAAAGGAAAAGGAAATGCAGGGTGGATGGCGAGAACAAAATTGTTGTAAGAATTGCTCGAACTACTTGAGAACAAGTAAGGTTCGAGGCCTTTTAAAGGTATTTGCATAAAATAAGTGTGTTGGTTACACGGATTAAAAACAATTTTTTTTTCAAGATTTATTTATTTATTTGAGAGAGAAAGAGAGAGAGAGAGAGAGAAAGTGCGGGGATAGGGTCAGAGAGAGAATCTGAAGCAGACTCAGCCTGAGTGTTGGCCCCACGCGGGGCTTGATCTTACAACCTCAAGATCATGACCTGAACTGAAACCAAGGGTAGGTTGCTCAGCCAACTGAGCCACCCATGAGCCCCCCCAAACCCATTCAAAAATTTAAAGTAGCTCCTGCGATGACTTGAGTTGTCAACACATCTAGATGAGGAACTCTAGAAAAGTGATTTTCTGGATAATCAGTTTATGAAAATTCAAACAAGTTGAGTCCCCTCCTTCCTGGGTCATTACTCTGGAGGTTTTGTGGCAGTGGGCTGACCTATGACCTACAGACTCAGTGACCTGTCCCATAGGACAGCAGTGCCCGGAGTCACTGAGCCTTCCCTCTCAGCCTCCCCTGTTCTCTGCTGTCCTAACTGCCTAAATTCTCTGCTTTTTTCCTTCACGATTGTATGGTCTGTGCCTCAGTGTCCTCATCTGCAAAATGAGGAAATGACAGTCCTTCCCTGGTTTGGTTGTTAGATGGATTAGCTAAGTAATATATGGGAAGCAATTGGAGTAGGGCCAGTCATGTAGTAAGTGCCCAGTAAATACTAGCCCTTGATGTTGTTTGGTACTATTCCTATTCTATCTGTTTCCTCCTGTTCTTCCTGACTTGGATGTTGGCACAGTTTCACTTTTATAGGCACTGATAGTCAATGGGAGTCCCACTTTCTTTTGGTTAGCAAAAATAACTGAATCTCAGCAAATTTCCTGCTTTGGGCTATTTTTGGATATTTTCATTGCTGCGGATGCCTGAAGGACTCTTTGATTACTTCTGGGTTTGTGGCTTTTTGGGGGGCAGTGGAATTGAATTAAATTGAATGGAGATATTAAGTGTCCAAATGCTGAATAAGGAAAGTGCCTCTGGATTTGAAAATAATAAAAGTGTATTTCATTAACAATTTTAATAGCTTGAACTTTCCAGTAATTCACTTTTGCCTTATTTCTAATTAGTCTGAGTTAGTGAGGCATTTTATATGTGCTGAGGGCATATTCTCTATATGTTTGCATATACTGTCCAACTTGGGGTTTATATCAGTAAAGGGGAATAGGAAGGTTTATATTTACAGTCAAATTACTACTATGAATTTTGTGTGGGGAAGACCTACTTGGAGGTTGTCTACTTTCTGCATCTTGTCTTTATTGCCAGTCTGTCTGTGCAGAGAGCAGGTGGTTCCCTTTTGGAAGGTTTCTGTCACAAAATTCTTTATTTGTTCATTAATGGACTCGTTTATTCATTCATGAAGCATGCATTCATTGATGGCTCACTCTGGGCATTGTGGAAACAGCAACAAGCAAAACAGCCCCTAATCTATGGACCTTACTTGCTGGTAGTGGAAACAAAAAAATCAAGCCATAAATAACCGAGTAATAAATCTGATGGTGATAAATGCTATGCAGACCAGGTGAGCGTGTGCAGAGTGAAGATGGGAGCAGAGGGTGCTTGTTTATCTAGAGAGGTCCAGGGACACCTTTGATAAAGCAGTAATTGAACACAAACCTAAAGAAGTGAAGGCATGAGGCATGTAGGTATCCAGGAAATGAGCAGGGCAGGCAGAAGGGAAGGAAGTGCAAAGGCCCTGAGGTGAGAGAACATACTGAAGGAACTAAGATGCTCTGATTTTAAAGAGGTGGAGAGGAATTTGAGATATGTACAAGGTCACAGTTAAGCTGGTTTGAAACTCAGATTTGGAATAATGAATGTTCCAGATGACAATAAATCACATATTTATATTTATGTTTTCAGATATGCCAGGATGAGAAGGTTTTATCTCATTTGTCACCTCCACTGAATTTGAAGTGGCTGTTTGGAGCTTGCTGTGGAGCAGGAATTGGAATGGCTGTGGTCAGTTGTGTCGTCCACGGGAGTGAGTGTATGCTTGTGGGGTCGGGTGGGATGGTACGGAGGCCTCATATTTGCCATCCTGGAAGTAGAGTGGCTTGAGGAGAATGTACATCCAGGTTTCTAAAAGATCTCCTTGTTAGTGGACACTGGAACAAGACCTGGGAGAGATAAGCACCCATAGTCACCCCTGCCTTTTCAGCCCTGACCATCCCCCCCCCGACCTCGATCTGACCCCCTCACATACCTTCACCCTGCTTGTTGACAGAGTGAAGAGGGCAGAGGAAGGTCAGAGAGGTTCTCAAAAACTATTTGCATCCCCCCAAAGTTTCTTGGGAAGGAGACTCAAGCAAGGAAGTTAAATTCTTATTGTCCATTAGGAAAGGAAGTGAATTCTTGAAACAGGAATCCATACCTGCTAGGGATGGATTGTGTCTGCTCAGACACACACCCCTTCAGAGCCACGGTGCCCGGTCCCCAGAAGGGAGAGTGGTTGACCAGTTAGCTTCTCTCATCCTGGGCTCTGGTAGCCTGCCATCAGCTGGAGGAGTGACCCGCAAGTATCCGCTCAGTGTTGTCCTTGTGCCCTAGTCCCTTCGTTTGGTTCTCTTCCTCCAGGCCTCTACACCCAGTAGTCCGAGAGTTGGAAGAGACTCCCTTTCCCCATCTCCACACTCCCCTGCAATAAATACAGTGACTTCCACCAAGAGCTGCACCTGGTAGCTTGAGGGGTAAGCAGGACAGCCTTCAAACTAAAAGGGGACTGGGGTGGGTCAAGCAGAGGCGCGGGCAAATGGAGAAAGCTGGTAATAAAAATCAGAGCGAAGAGGGAGACGAGGATGCTGAAGCTTGTTTAACCCCATCGAAATGCCGAAAAAGAACAGAAAGATTTAGGTAAAGTAACTTTCAAGGTCACCACTGCGGTGCACGCAGGTGGGCCTGGAGGCGGGAAACGCGACCCTCGTGCCTTTCGGGCACTGGCCACCAGGGGGCGCCCGAGTTCACGGCAAAGTCCAGGTCCTGCCGGATCTGGGTCCGGGGCATTCTGGGAAAGGAGGGCAAAGACTTTCTTGATAGGAATCCTCGCTAAGTAATGTGTTTGAGTCTGTGCTTCCCAGTGATGACAGGGAGGAGGTTCTGCTTCCTAAACGCCACGGCCATTACTCTGGGTCATTTCAGGGGCCCCTGACTAGGTGGCATTGGTCCGCCCAGAGCCCAGCTCTGTGTTAAGCAGAGACCCGTGGGCCATCGCCCTTCCTTTCTCCCTCCTCGGTGCCCGCCGGCTTCTCTTCCTGCTCTTTCCCCCCCGCCTTGGAGCCAGAGCTTGCTGCCGGACAGTTTTAATTTTTTAATTTTAATTTTTTCCAACCCTGGAAAATAATCTTTGCCGAGATCCCATCAGCCGCACGATGAGCTCCTGACATGAAGGTGTCTTCTTTCCTTGCCATTTGGTCCTTTTTGAACCAGTAGGCATTCTGTGCCCCCTTCTCTCGTGCCCAGCGTGGCTTCTTTCTCCTTCCCCAGGCGTGGTGCCACCTGGAAAGAAGTTGTATCTGAGAATTGTTCTCTGCCAGCCCAGAAACAATTGAGAAGACCCGCGAGAGTCTGACCCTCTCTCACCAGGCTATCGTGGGGCAGTGGGTACTTTTATTTTTCCGGGGTTCCTTCGTCTGGATGATGGGGTTGAGGGGCTGGGTGAGAGTCCTCTGCTCTCCCCCCCACCCCCCGAGCACGCACAGGTGTGGAGCTGCCTGGCTGGAGAAGGACAAGAGGGCGCTAGGGTCCGAGGCTGAGCGGAGGCCCCAGGAGGATGAGATCCTAGCTGGTGGTTCGTGCCTGTTTCTCAGCTTGCAACCAACATCTTTTCCTTCTAAGTGCACGTGAGGCGTTTATAGACTTAATTTTCCAGGCAGGCTGTAGGAGCCTCTTTGATCCAAGAATCTCTTGTTAGTTTTAGGCTTGAGCAAAGTTGTGTATCAGTTAGAGTCCAGTTGGGGAACAGAAGCCACCCCAGTTACTTAAACAGTGAGAATTTAATATAAACAATAGTTTTAACTAGTTGTCAATTAGGTCACTGAAAAGGCAGGAAGAGAACACTAGGTCATCATAAACGTAGCAATCACAGGAGACCCTACCACTTGTAGGACTTGGGGGACAAAGGGAAGAAGAAGGAATTATAAAAATTAGGACCTTGGGGGGGGTGCCGGGGGGGCGCAGTCAGTTAAGCGTCCAACTCTTGGTTTCAGCTAGGGTCCTGATCTCAGGGTCCTGGGGTCAAGCCCCGCATTGGGCTCTGAGCTCAGCTTGGAGTCTGCTTGAGATTCTCTCTCCCTCTCTGCACCGCCCTTCCCTAAGATAAATAAAAAATATGAAATTAGGGCCCTGGAGGATTGGCCTGGTAGACCTGGGACCCAGACCTCTGAGGGTGGGGCATGGTCAGCTGGTTTGTCTCTGACGTAGACACCGGGGAGCTAGCTGTGTGGTGTTGGGGGGATGCAGACGGCCTTCAGCATTGCTATTACTGGGGTGAGAAAATATTGCTGGGGCATCCCTCAGAGCCACAGATAGCAGTAAGGAAGCCCAAAGAGGCAAACTTCCAGGAGGAGGTAAATCCCTTCTTTCACCATCTTCACTTGGCAAAGGCTGACATGGAGTCATCTGGAAAAACAGAAAAACAGAAATGTACAGAATCCTAGCTCCAGCATCTCAAGAGTGATTTTAGAGCTGAGAGACCATAGTCTAAAATCTGGCACAGTGTGCTTGACTAGAATAGCAGAGGGGGTGAGGTGTGGGCAAGGGCGAGGGAGGGACGCTCAACCCGTATTTTTTTTTCCTTTCCTTTCCTTTTTTATTGCTGATACTTCAAGACTAATAGGTTTGATGATCGACCCCTAAGATGTCAGACTGGCTGCCAGGAGGCTTATGTGGTTCCTGCACAGTAAGATGGCCCCATTCTCAGCTATCAATCCAGAGAAAGTTCTGTGCCGGCTTGCAAGGCACAGGGTCTTTGGGGCTGCTCCCCTAAGCTGGGACTGCAAACAGGAGTGCTGCCTCCCTCTTGTGGACACCTGCAGTTCTGCACGACGGCAATGTGACCTGCCCTTGGTAGGACTTCACCTACCCACCTTGAACTCCAGGAGTAAGGTGGGAGTTGGCTGGGAAAGGTCAGTTTTATTCTCTGATGTCAATGAGGAGTCACTGGTTCATGGTGACGGTGTCTTTCTTCAAAAGGGATGAAAGTCTCATCACTGAGATCCAGATCCACTGCATGAAGAACCCAATGGCCTGTTTGGCCAGCTGCAGAGACCCAAAGCTATCTCATCTAGACATCGGCTTTGGGCCTTGGAGTATCCTTTAGAGTGGGCAGGGTGCAGACCTTCTCTGGAAATAGCCCCGATAGTAAATACTTGAGGCTTGTGACCATACTGTGTCTGTCTCAATGATTCACTCTGCTGTCTTAGGGGGATAGCGGCCATGGACAGTAACCAAACAGAAGGGTAGATTGTGTTCAGATACAGCTTTATTAGTGACACGGAAGTTTAAATTTCATGTGATTTTTACCTGTCATGAAATATTATTCTCCTTTTGATTTTATGAAATTATTTAAACATATAAAAATCATTCTGGGCTTGCAAGCCTTATAAAAACAGGCAGTGGGTTGGATTGGGCCCATGGCTAGAGTTGATGGGCCCTTGATTTGCAGTCTTCAACAGTTCGGATCCTTAGGTGGTGCCACTGTGAGCTAAAATCATCCAAGCGGCTTCTGTACTACCTTGCAAGTTCTAGAAAGTTAGCTGTGTACCTACAGGATCCCACAGGCCGTGAGGTCAGCCTGAGCTTTCTGTGCCATCCTTTGCAGGTTTGGGGGGGTTTCTGTGGGAGAAACTCGGGCTTTAAATTTTCTACCTTTTTTTTTTTTTAACAAGACTGAGAAACTTATTCTCACTTAAATGTGTGGTGCTGGATTCTAACAAATTGCGCTGTCCATCTGAACCTAATACGTAGTCTGAAGAGTAGTGTAGTCTACCATTTCATCACTGATGAGAAGAATCACTCCAGATATCTTTAAACAACACGCACCCTCAATGCACTGAGAATATGATGGGTTTAATGACAATGTGATTTTTTACATGGTTTCCCAGAAACGCCATCCTTTTCAAAAGCAAGGTGCACTGTATTACAACTTATGTGCAACGTGTAGTTTCATTTGTCTCATGGATATTTAAATTGGAGATTCAGATGGAGACAGGGTACATATGAGGAACTCTGCAGGATTTTAAAGGGCTTTGGTGGAAAAAAAGTTGAGGGCAGTGTTACCTTTTGGGCTACAAAGTAGGGCATGGATCTGTGTTTGTGTTGTCTTTGGGCTGTGTACAGAAGCTTGGAAAAAATGCCCAAGAACTGAATACCTGGTAGATGTGGGGGAGATGCTTCAATGCATCCGTTTTTATTCCCTGGTGTGAGCCCTATCTCTGCATCTCCCTCTTCCCTTTTCCCTCCCCACCTGTCAGCAGGACCTGACTACGGGGCTGTGAGGACACAAGGCTCCAGAAGATACAGATGTGTGTGTTTCCAGCGAAGGAGGCGGGCATCTAAAGGAACGCTGGTAATACCATGTGGTAAATGCTAAAGAGCCTGCAAAGGGACCCAGAGGAAGTGCTAATTACCTGTCCAGGAGCGGAAGAGGTAGGTATTCGGCCCGAGGAGGAAGGGAGGCGGACTGCTGCCTGAGGACTGAGCCTGTGCCCCAGCATGGGGGGGGGGGCGTGGGGGGCGTGGGGGGGTGTGGGTGTGCTGGCAAGTGTCTGGGCAATGTCTGTGTCGCCGCTAGGGGTAGGGGGTGGTGTCTGGGGTTGAGTGAGTGAGGGCCGAGAAGAGAAGGGGAGTGGGGGGGATGAGGCCTGGAAAGTCCGTGGGGGGCAGTGTGTGAGAAGAAATTTGTACTTTTCTGGGGCTGGGGGGATCCCTCAGAGGACCCACAGCAAACAGGGCGTGGGCCAGCAGTGGCTACAGACTGGGGGTCCCCGGTCTGTGAAATGAGGGGGGGTTGGACTAGCTGAGCCCCGGGTCCCTCGCAGGGCTGACTTTTTGTGACCAGGTCAGTGTTTCTTCTCTTTATGAGATCGGTAGACCCATCCCGCTGAGGCTCAGCCAGGTACCCCGGGGAGGCCTCTCATTCAGGCCCTGCCTCCAGGAGGGGAGCAGTCCTCTGCCCCGTTGCTCAGGGGAGAAGATACAGCCTGAGGAGAAGTCACCGCCTGGCCTGGGAGTGAGTCAGTGGTGGAGCCAAAGCCCGCTACCCAGTGGGAAGAAAGATGAGTCGCTAAAGAAACTGATGGATGTGCTCCTCCCTCCCTCCCCACCCTGCCCAGATGTTCTGGGAGACTCTGGCTGAACTCTGGGGCACACCCATCCATATTCCTGGCAAGCATGGCAGGCTGGAGTGTTTCACTACCTGGCTTTTAGCTGCTGCTGGCGCAGAACCAGGACGGGATGGCTTAGTCCTTGTGAGGACTCCGTGATGCCCAGAATGGGTAAGACACCTCAGGTGGGTGCCCTGCTGTGGTTGGAAGGATCCCAGGCAAAGGTTTGGTCACTGGGACTTGGCAGCTCCAGACAGGGGCAGAGTACTTTTCAGGCCGATGTTCAGGGTGGATCTCTCTCTACTTGCATATGAAATCAATGAGATAATGAACATGAAAATATTTTGAAAAGTCACCAAACGTCTTGCATCCCCATGCTGCTGCTCTTCTTGTGCATTTCCCACTTCTGTGTCTGTGCCCCCATCCCCCAAAGCTTCTTTGATTCCTTTTCTCCTTCGGCTGGTCTCACCTCCTGACTAAGTGGACACTGAGCTTTGTTGACTCGATTTCTGAGATGTCTTTTACCTGCGTGCCCCTTGACTTCATTTCTGCAGTCCCTGCCCTGGCCCAGGCCCTGCGTTTCTTACTTATACTAGAGTGATAAAGTCTATCTGTTCTACTTCCCCTTTCTTCTTTTGAATTATCAGCCACACCGCTACCAGATGTCGTCATCTTAGACCATACCCCTGATTATTTTACTCCTCCAGTCCAAAGCGTTCGAAGGCTATCTGTTGTCTCCAGAGTGATAAACTCTGAGGTCCAGTATTCAGGCCTCCTGGCTGGGCCACTTCCCTGTGTTCACAGAGATCCTCTGGCTCACCTTGGCTTTTTGACCTTTGTGCTTTCACTCAAGCCCGGCAGTCTGCCTGGAATGCCTTCACTTTCAAAAACCTCCTGACAAGTCTTTTCTCCATCCTTCAAGGTTCAAAAAGGGTGGTAGATAAATTATGTACAGGATACACAAGGTGGGAATCGTTATATTTTAGATGCATCAAAGAATCTTTTTTTAAAAAAACTGATCTCATTAATGTATTCACGCAGCATCGATTCATTTTGTGCGGGGCACTATGCTGTGGGTTGGGGTGGAAAGTCTCACTGGGTATGCACATAGGCACAGGGATCCCGAGCTCTGAGGATGAAGCATATGCCTTCTTTTTTTACTTACTCAGATCCGCAACTGCAACTCCAATGCTAGCGCAAAAATATCTGTGGAGTGGCTGTGTCCCTTTTTACTCCAGCTACTAGGAAGCTCAAAGGCAAATCGGACTCTCAGTCACAGTATTCATTAGCTTATTCAAACAATTACACATAACAGGTGCCAAGGATATACTCAGAGCTATGTTACATCAAACTGATGAGCAAGACATAGACATAGTTTCTGCCCTGAAGAGGCAACTATTAATTCTTAATATAGTTAGCACATCTTCGTGTCTATTTTCTTTATTCCTGATCTGGTAGTTTGTTGAATCTATCTTTAGCAGGGTTTTTGTTTGTTTGTTTCAAGTTTTTATTTAAATTCCACTTAGTTAACATATAGTGTAACATTAGTTTTAGGACTAGAATTTAGTGATTTTATCCCTTACATACAACACCCAGTGCTCAAATATACCTTTAGTCTCATGTTAACTAAAATGACTTTCAGACGAGGAGAAGTACAGTCCATATATAAAAGTAAAAATGTTCCAACACTGATAATGAGGTCCCAGATTTGATCTCTGTTGTCATGAATTATGTATTTTTGCTCTTCTATCATGGGATCTCTCCTAAAGCCAGCTAGACATGTAAATATAACCGATACAAAGTTTGATGTGATCACGCCAATCTTGCAGGGCTTTATTTTTCTCTGTTCCACCTTGTAAACTCAGAGTGACCTTTCGCATTCTGTCACAATGAAAATATTAGCCCCAAGTTGTTATTTTGGGGCATGATTTGCTTTTCTGTTCCCAGTATATAATTTTAATTTTAAAAATCTAATACAGTATTGATAATAGTTGTATGGCACCTCAAATCCTTTCTAGAAACTAGGCAGGGTATATGATGGAAATAAAATAGCATTTGAGTAAACATGGTGTATCCGTCAGAAGAAATGAGAGCATGGAGGTTCAGGGGTTAGGGGTCTCCTCAGCGTTCTCTCAGAGGCCATTCTGGTTTAATGGACTTGGTGGGTGGAGAGGCAGGTCCTCTCCTTGGTCCCCTCCTTCCTGAAAATACCTGTAAGGAGCTAGGGCCTTGCTACTGGGTTGGTGGAGATGGGCTCTGTACCTGCTTAGCACAGAGCTACCTCTTTGCTGGGTAGTGCCTGCCCATGGGCACAGTCTGGAGGTGCTGCACCCCAGCACCGAATGCCCCAGTCCCACAGAAGGCTTTAGTTGGGCCTCCAACGTCCCCCCAGGCCCCTGTGTTCAGGGATTTCTGCCTGATCCACTGACACATTCACCACGTAGTGACTGAGGTGTGGCGGGCACGTGAATCAGTGAACCAGGCCCAGGATTTTAACAGACCTCATGTCTTTAGAGATCTCTCTCTGTTTGGGTGCCTGGGGGGGTTCACTCCTTGTGCCCCCCCCCCCCGCCCATTATTTCCAGGTTCTTGGTATTGAATGTGAAGTATCACATGTAGATGTCAAAGATGGGGCTTCTTAGAGCCCACAAGTGAGAAGCTTGGGCAGGAAGCCTGCAATCTGGGGACTTGGTATGGAGCATGTGGAATTTTTCCAGAAGAAATCCCTTCTCAGGTTGGGGGCGGCCAGATTATACCCGAACCTCACTGGGTGCCAAAGTCTGTCTTTGCTCTGTTTAATTTAAGGCACGTTCTCTGGACACCCGTGCCCACATGCTTGGTATTAGGGCCACACATGTAAGTAAAATATGGTCCCAGAGGTGCTTATTGTCTCATGATGATGACAACGATGACAGCTAAAATTCACTGAACCCTTACTACGTGCCATTCCTGTGCGACGTATTTTGTATTATTTCATTTAACACACACAAATTCACCCCAAATTATTCCCTCGAGTTATTAAAAGGCGAAACTGAGGCTTGGAGAGATTAAGGAACTTGCCCAAGACCATCATAAGGGGTAGAGTCAATGATCAGTCCCAGGTCTCTGTGACCCCTAACTGCCCTCCAATGCCACCCTCCCAGTCAGAGGGCACAGGCTCTCCGGGGCACAGAGACACCTCAACTTCCCAGCGACAAGTGTCATGGCTAAACACAGGGACTCTGTCTGAATGCTGGTGTCACTTGTATGTGCTCCTGAGAACATGGCAAAGCCCAGATGATTTTCTATCAGAAACTCTATCTGCTCGATCCCCGGGAGGCTAGACAGGGCCGTAAAGGATATTCGAGCATTAAGTGAACCAGATGGATTATTAGAGGTTTCACAGCCATCTCTTCATTAACTCTTGAAGACTATTCTATTCTTTTCCTTGTACAGATAAGGACGCTGGAGCCTGGAGGAGTTGGCTGATTTAAGTTTGAACAGTTCATAAATGTCACAGCTGGGATTTGAACTCAGGCCTCCGTGTTTCCAAAGCCAGGCATGATCTTTCCAGTACACCCGGTTATGGCATGGAATCGACTAAAACTTGAGGACACTCTCTGTTGAGTTAACAGTACTTGCTGGGGCTCTGGAGGGAAAGCATTGTGCTGGGTGCAGGAGAGACAGAGGAGTCTGCCACGGAGCCCTCTGCGAAGGAGCATACAATCCAATGGCGAGGTGGAGTGGGCCATGCAGATGATTCTAGACAAGATCCAAAGAATGCGGTGCTGTAAATGGTGCCTTTGTTAGCTGACCGTTCCCCTCCACCCCCAGTCCGGCAGCTGGTTTGGGATGCCCCCTTTCGCCCCCAGAAAGTGCCGAAGCACCTGGTGCTCCAGCTCCTTCCAGAGATCTGAATTGTGAGCGCAGGACCAGGGGATTCCTGGGGGAAGATTTCCGAGGTCAGGAAAGTTTGCAGCTCCAGCGCCCCGCACCACACTGGTCTCTGGCCGCCCCACCAGAGTACGGCCTTCTCTGTGTCTAGGCAGTAATGTGTCTGCTTTTTTTCCTCTCGCTGGAAACGCACTTTGACACTTTTTAACAAATAACACAATTTTCCCTTTGTGTTTCCCTTAATAAAACACAGAAATGAGAGCAAGAAAAGGAAAGTAAAAAAACATGTTCCTGTCATCTCCACTCTGTAGCAGAATGTCCCCCCTCTCTCGCTGTCTCCCTCCCACCACGCGAGGGCCTCTGCCTACCCCATCCTCACTCCTCGCCCCAAATCTCAGCCACAGGCATTCGTGAGTCTGGTGGTGGTGCTTCGGTGTCTCTGCCATAGAAAGGGGGCTCCACGGCCAGTCTCCTGGTCTTCCCAAATCTTCCACAGATGGCTGCTTGACAGGGGACAGGTGATGGCGGAGATCTCAAAGAGGACCAGGGCCCCCTCCCAGGTGAAGAGGTACCGGCAGGTTACAAGGTCCCTGTGCACCCTCTTGAGGCTCCTTATTCATTGTTGCTCCTTATTTATTTGTTATCCTGGCTTGTCTTCCTCCAATGATGGCAGCTTCCAGACCAGCCTGGCAAGGGCCCTCCACTTCCTCCTCAAAGCAAAGCACTAGGCTTCAGACATAGTCCCTGGATCTCTTGGAATCTGCTTGAAGTTGTAGGATTCCTGATATTTGGAAGATATCTCTGCCTATCTCTTAACAGGGATAAATGTTAAGTTTCCACACTTGGGGCCAAACACCAGTTGTACAATTGCAATTGGGGGGGGGGATGTGGCCTACCAGCAGCCCATGTGGAAAAGGACAGAGGGGGGTTTTGTTACTCACACACACAGGATGAGTCCGTGGCAGTCACGGAAAATGCTAACCCCCAAATCAGGCCATGTTAATGGGTGTTTTATGGCCAGAGAGAGGAGACGAGGTCCTGAACACACGATCACTGGAAAGCAGGTCTGGGTGGCATAATTTAGGAGGGATAGAGAAAAAACCGGAGCAGGTTCAGAAACAAACGGAACAGAACAGAGAGGGCAGCTCTGCCCACATCTGGCAGATCTTGGAAGTGGGATTTGACATTTCCAATGGCCAACCCTGAGCAATCAATGGACCAGATGTGGCTGCGCTAGGGAAATGAATTTTGACCCAATATAAACTTAACACTTGGACCACACAAGCTTTAAGGTCACCTCCCTCTCTAAACGTCAAGTCATATGGGGTGTCTCTTCTAAAGCCTGTTTACCTCACTTCCACAAACTCTCAGAAAACTATTTCTGATAAAAGGGAGAATATGGCTTCTTCTTCATAAAGAGCTTCTGGACAGTGGGCTTTGTGGCCTCTTCGGTCATTAAAAAGGTGAAATCATAGCATTTGAGTCTAAAATGAAAAACCATGCGGCATGATCAGGAGAATCTTTCAAGATGGCAAGGTGTCTGTCGACCTACCCACGATGTCACCGAGGTGGCTCAGGCCAAAGTGAGATGATATTGAGGGAGGAGTGGGGTTCATGATCCCCAATTCATTGAGAGGGAAAATAAAGCATAAAAGAGAAAACCCCGAATACACAAGGTGTATCTTTAATGGTTTGGACACACCCCTTAGCCACATCAGTGTCTACCCCTGGACCAATTCTGCAAAGTACAATAAGGAGCTGTTGGTTCTACTGCCAACTCTACCCCATTGTTTCACAGATTTCAGACTGGGAAGGCCTTCCAGACCATCACAGACAGGAAGGACAACTGCACAGAAAGGTGAACTTGGCCTGCTAGACTCAGTGGCAGAGCTGGCCATGAAAGTGAGGTCCTTGGATACCTGACCCCATGAGCTTTCACCTTTCCTAGAGTGCCCCCCCCACCCTAGTGAGCACTGCACTCACCCATCAGTTAAGTAAGTGGCATTTGTTAATCACATATATGTGCCTGGCTCTGCACGAAGGACCCCAGGGCTCATAATGGGATTATGAGACAGTCCCCGGGGTGAAGGTGCCCAAGAGCCAGCTGGGGGAAAGACAGTCCTACGCAACGCTTGTGAGTGGTCTATACTCGTCAGGCTGCCTTCCAGATGCAAAGACCATTTCAGGGATTGGGTCCCAGATCAGATGTTCTCATCTATCCCTATGCACTTTCAAGCTACTTATTCTCTAAATTCTTACCACTAGTTAAACATAGCTCATAAATTCAAGACCTTTAGTGAAACCAAAACTCTGTTGGGCATTTAAAAATATTCCTTATGCTTTTATTTGCCTGACTCCATTTTCTTTTTCTTGCCTGACTTCTACTTTATATGTTATCCTAAGAATACTTTTGTAATTCGTATTTCCCCCCCCCACACGCTACTGGGGTGGCAAGAAAGGACAAAGGACAGGTGTCTGGGGACATGCCACTAGCCATCTGGGCAACATCAGAGAAATCTCCCAGCCCTGCTAAGCCCCAAAGATTCATCTAAAACAATGGATAAAACTATTTGTTCTGCCTACCTCACAGGTTTGTTGTAAAGATCAAGCAAAATCATGTGTGTGAAAGTACCTTGGAAAGTATAACGCAGCATTCAAATGTAAAGTCTTAAAGTCTTTGCCCTTTTCCCTTGTTCCCCGAAGTCATGTTCTGGGTTTGGCTTGTGGCGGCTGGCAGACAGGACTTACCAGGGCGAGCGGGGTCAAGGCCCCCCAAGCACTTTTTCTTTAAAAGGAAGGAAGTGGTCCTGTCCTTGGAGAAGGGAACAGAAAGGGCTGGCTGTGTGGCATCTCGCCTGCTCAGGTTCACTCTGCCAAAGCGCCTGGCAATTCCAATTCAGTTCCCTTCAGGACAGGAACTGAGGGGCCCCCAGAGAATCCCGGTGAACCGATCCTCCTCGTGGTACTCACTCGGCTCCCGTTTTCCTCACCTGTAATATGGGGATAATAATTGTCTCCACCTCATAGGGTTGCTGTAAAGATTAAATGAGTTAACTGTGTAACCAAACCTGGCACATAATAAAATGTTCGATAAATGTGAGCCCGCGTTATGATTTATTTATTGAGTATCCACTTGGGGCCCGGCACCGTGCTAACCTCCTGGAGTACACGGATGATTAAGACCCTGGTCCTGCTCCTGGAGGGCTAAAGGTCTACCACTGTAAGCTAAGGTCAGGAGGTGTAGGGAGTTGATATTTCCCCCCAGTACTTTGCTCCCCTAAGTATGCCCCCTTAGCTGACTCAGTGTCATTGAGGGCTCGGTGTCTGGGGGGTCAGATCCCACCTAGTCTCTGCTAGGAGCCCCATTCGAGCTTTGGCCATGGCTCCTACGGCCTCTATACACCCCATCCCTGAACAGGTTTCGATCTGAACCGGTCAACCGCTTTCGAGCCCGGCGGAAGTTGGGAACTTTGCGGGAGCCCCGGCTGACCGAGAAGGGGATTGAGGAGCTCAGAGCTGTGGGCCTCCCCGCCCCCCACCCCCGCCCCGCGCCCGCAAGCAACCACACGCAGCCAACAGCTTCCCCGCGCTTCCGACGGCGCGGGGAGGGCCGCGGTGCTGCTGTCGCCTGCGGCGGCGGAGAGCGGCCGGGGACGCGGCGTGCGAGGGCCGGGGCCGGGGGCGCGGGGGGCCCGGGCGGCGACCCCGCCGGCGCGCCCCGAAGGAGCCCTTGCACGTGGAGGGGAGGAAACTTTGCGTGCCTGCGAGGCGGCCTCGGCGAGCTGGGCCGCGCAGCCGGGCCGGGAAAGGGAGCACGGCGGCCGCTCCAGGGGCGCGTTCCCAGCCCGCCTCCCCGCGCACCCCACCCCTTCCCTCCGCCGCGCGCCGCGCCGCGGCCCCTGTCAGCAGCGGCCGGATCCGCCCCGGCGCAGCAGGGCCCGACTCGCACCCACGACCCCGGGCCTCGGCGCTCCCTCCCGGCCTCGGAGAAGCCCCGGCCCTCCCCGCCCGCCCCCGAGGAAGCGACGCGGCCGGCCAGGACGTCCCGAGAAGGCCGGCCGCCCGCGGCCACGTCCCGGCCCGGCCCGGGCGCGCCGAGGAGCGGAGCCAGGGGCCGGCGCTCGCTCGGGCTCCCTCCCGGCCGCGCCGGCTGCAGCCTCGAGGGCCTACGCCTCTCCCGGCCGCAGCTCCCCGCGGCGCCCGGCCCCTTCCTCCCGCCCCTGCCGCGGGGAGCGAGCTCGCCCACCAGGTAAGGAGGGCTGCGCGTTCCTGGGCTCCGGCTCGGGCGGGCGTGTTTCGGAAAGTTGATTTGAAATGCATCCAAGAGTGAGCAGGGCCAGCCGCGGCTCCTCCCCGAGGCGACTTCTTCGCTCGTGCAGACGTTGCCGGCACCAGCCGACCGGCGGGAGGACCGCCCCGCGCGCCCCCAGCAGCTCTCAGCGCCCGGGGCCCGCGAGCAGGCGGGTGCGCTCCGGCTCGCTCTCTCGGCCCCGCCTGGGCCGGGGCAGGTGAGGGACGCCCCGGGCCGGTCGGGGCGCGGGCCGTAGACCTCGCAGGCCCTCGTGCCTGGGCCCGGCCCCGCGAAGGGAACACCCCCTCCTTTTATCCCGGTCTTTTAACCCACGTCGCTGGGTTCCCGCAGAGCTGTCCCTGGGGCCCGCGTTAGTATAGGTTAGGGCGGAGTCGGACTCGGAATGGGAAACCTGGGCCTGGGGACGGGGTGAGGGTGTGTGTACGGGGCGGGGGGGGGCAAGCGAAGGAGAAGCGCCGTTGGGGGGCGGAGGTCTAAGTACAAAACGCGTTGACTTCAAGTGAAATCAGATCAGTCAGAGCAGTTCGCGGTGACTCGTCTCTCTCCTCCCACCCCACCTTTCTCTTGGCTGGACTCTACCCTCCCGGCTCATTCTGGTGACCCTGGACACTCCCTCCGTCCTTTCCCAGGAGCGTGGCGGCTGCGGGCTCCCGGTCCCCGAGGGCACGGACCCCAGAAGCATCGTATCCTCCCCTCTACAGGTCCTCCCGGCCCGGCCCGAACATGCTGGACGGCCTGAAGATGGAGGAGAACTTCCAAAGCGCCATCGAGACTTCGGCGTCCTTTTCCTCGCTGCTGGGTGAGTGTTCAGGCCGTGCGCCCCGGGCGCACCCTCTTTCCACCAGACAGACCCCATTTCTGCAGCCCAGCTCGCCGGGACCCGTTCGGCAATAAGGGAGACCGCGCCCCGCGTCCGGCACTCAGTGGAGCCCACGCTCCGTCTGTCCGTCAGTCCCCATGGGTCCTTCCTACCCCAAACCGACAAGCCGCCCCAGGCCTCGCTCGCCGGGCACCGAATTCCCCAAAGCCGCGAGGGGCGGGCGAGATTGCTCGCGGGCGTCTGAGTGGCAAGTGATTAAAAATACTCCGGGCTGGATTTTTAATCACGGAGCTGATCGACATCTCATAAATGCCGCCCGCTTCTCGGGGGCCTAGGGGCGAGCATAGGCAACCTGAGGCTCGAAGGCGCCCAAGTTCGAGGCAGCTTCTGGTCCCCACCAACTCCAGCCCCAGTCTCAGCCTCGGGCACGGCCGAAGGGCTTTTCCGGGCGGGTGGGCAGCGCAGCGCGGGGATTAGCCCGCACCGCAGGGCCCTCGCTTGGGTTTTATAATTAACTGGAGCCGGACCTCGAGGCGGGCGGGTTTCCCCGCTACCTCCCCAATCCATTTGCAGCGACCGCTAGGAGCCGCGAGCCAAGGGCCTCGGAAGGGTGTTCACACGCGCGGGTCTCGCTGATCTGAGGCCAAGGGTTCTCAACCCCACCTCCCACCCCGACCTTGGTGGTTTTCAGGTGTGGGCAGCGGGTGTTTTAGTATTTTAGCGGGAGGGATTTTCGTTTTGTCATTTAAACCTCTTGCCTCTTTCCGTCCTTCGGAACCGCTAGAGCGGGGTGAAGGCGATGAGACAGTTTGGCTGGAGAAACCACATCCGGAGAGGAATTCCCCCCTACTCCCCAGATGAAACGAAATCACGCGCACTGCGTTCCCCTCTTTCAACCGCGATTTGGGAAACTTCTCCACTCCGTGCAGCGTCGGAAGAGCGCGGGGCGGGGGGGCAGAGCTGGCATTGCCCTGGCACGGAGCGCGCGCTACCTTGTGTCTACAGCGGGCGCCGGGGCCCGCGATGTGCGCTCCGCCGGCTTACGGCGGTTCCCAACGCCCGGGGCCTGGCCCTAAACGCCGACACAGGGCAGAACGAATAGAGAATTTTACAACTGAAGACTATCTCGCTACTTTTCTTAGCCCTCCCTGCATGCCCCAAGGCGACTGCCCCCACTCAGGAGCTGGTAGCGGGATCCCCCAAGGGAAAAAGCGACAGGAGTGTAGCAAGGAAATGGGGAAGGGTCAGGCCCTTTGGGACACCACGCACAAGAGTATTGTTATCAGGGGGCAAGGCCTTCTTTAAATAGCTGTGAAATGTGCCGACAAAGGCGGCCAAGCGTTCCCACATCCTAAAAAAGGGCACCCCCCCCAGCAAAATAAAGGAACAAAACAGACAAAAATCCAAGGGGGTAGGGTAGAGAGCATTCCCCATTTGCGTGGAGTGGGTTTGGTGTGGGTTTCGCTCGACTGCGCTGTAGCTGAGCTTGCGGGATTCCCGGAATGCCCCTGGCATCTCAGCGCCCTGCTTCTTTCCTTTTTCCCTTCTATTTTGATGCTTTGTAATTATGTATATGTCAACATACATATATACACATGAAAGTATACGTGTAAACCCACCTGCAACTTGTACTCCAGCCAAGGCGCAGCACTTTGGGGTTCATTGCTTTCAACGATACTGTTTGCCTGGAGCGAGATGATATTTTTCTGTACGTCTGAGACTTTTTAGGAAGGAAATAAAAATTTTAAAGTTTTCCCTCAAAAAATACAACAGAATTGCGTTTTAGCAGAAGAAAAAACCAGTCCCCCCAAATTCTTTTTATAGACTCGCAGTTTTCATATTAGTCAAAAGAGACAAGCATAGTGAGTGACTTAATGCTTAGGTGATAAACCTTGGAGCGCAAATTTATCTGTAGCCTAATTTTACTGGCTGTGCGCACATTTGCGCGAATACCTGGGTAGGTTTGATAATTAAGGTCCCTTATTACTGATTTACACCCCCTCCCCGGTAGAATGTGAACCTTCCCATAGAGCTGCTGTTTGTTAGAAACAACACCTGGTTCGATTTTTCTGTTCTCTAAAACGCGGTTTGGTTGATTAGCGGGGGCTTCCCAGGGTGGGGGCGCGGGAGAAATCCGTGGGCGTGTAGTGAACAGAGCGGGTCCCGGCCAGCTTTGGCCGGGATGCTGGGCCGGCGCGGTTGACCCGAGAACGTCTATTGCTGCTGTAGGCAGAGCGGTGAGCCCCAAGTCTGTCTGCGAGGGCTGTCAACGGGTCATCTCGGACAGGTTTCTGCTGAGGCTCAACGACAGCTTCTGGCATGAACAGTGCGTGCAGTGCGCCTCCTGCAAAGAGCCCCTGGAGACCACCTGCTTCTACCGGGACAAGAAGCTCTACTGCAAGTATGACTACGAGAAGTAAGTGAGCGCGGCCCCCACGCGGTCACCAGCAAGCGCTGGATACTCGGTCCTCCTTTACCCCCATCGGCTTCGGGATGGCGCTAGAGGCACCCGTGCACCCAGAGACGCGGAGGGCCGGTTCACCCCCAGCTTGTAGCGGGCTGCCCTCCCCCGGGCCTTGGAGACGTGCGCGGTGCGCCCTGCCACGGCCCGGCCCACAGGGGCGCGAGTGACGCCACCGTCCACGGTGTGCTCGCCTGGTATGCAGTCCTCCCAGGCTCCTACTCCGACCTGGCGCTTCCAGGGGGACACACCTCTGTGGGGGCTCCGACCCCATCCCTCTCATTCCCGGCTCTCCCCTTCCCTGGGGTGCCCTGCGGGCTGCCAGTGGCCCATGTCTGCTCACGGGGTTCCCACTCCGTCTTAGCCACGTGTCTGCGCCACCCAGGCGCTTAGGGCGAGCAGCGAGGTTTCTGCTCCCACGGCTTCCGTCCCCTGTGCGCGGTTCCCGCTTGGCTTTGTCCCCTGGCTTCGCGACAGACTGGGCTCAGAAATGGCGCGGGGGGCCCCCCTGAGCTCCGCGCACATCCTGTTTGCCTTTTCTCTCACTGTCCCCGATCCCCGCCCCGTTTCTCAAAAACCCTGGGGCGCAGGGGCCCTTAGGCCAGAAACGGGGCCTGATCTGAGACTCCCTCCTCCACTGCACAGCTCCCCCTGCCCCGACCCCGAATTCCCGCGTGGGTGTGCCCTGCAGCCTTGCGCCGGATTCAGTTGTCTCCTGCCGACGTGACCGTTCTGGTGTGTTTGGAGGAGAATTAGGCGGCAGGTATTTAAGAAAGTAAATTATTTGGAATCTAGATTTTTGTAATGCCTAAAGCCTGGATGCGGCCTGGATGGGAGTTAGAAGGATTTCCTGGTTCTCGCCAGACAGGCCCGGAGTTGCTTAGTGGGTCCATGGAGAGAGAACTGCTTTTCCTTGTCAAAAGGGCTAGTCAATGCGGACACGGACTTCGCAAAGCTGTGCGTGGTACTGAAGGAAAGAAAAGCGGCGGCATCGCAGGCCTCTCTTTTTGCACACTAGATTGGTGTGTGTGGCCGAGGGGACGCGCGTGCGCGCCCAGGAGAATTCCGCATTTGTTACTGGTGAATAAAAGAGACAGCAGTTGGGAGGATAATCAAGGGAGGGGCAGTGTGCAGGAAAAGCAGTTCCTATCACGTTATTGAAAACACAGGGAAGGGGGGTGTGCAGAAGGCTCCATATAAGAAAAAAGAAAAAAAAACCACTGAGAACAGAAATATCTTCCTTTCAGGGTTGCCTGGGCTGTGAGGTTTTCTGAACACAGGCAAAGCGGTTACACCTAGTGACCACACACACACACACACACACACACACACACACACACACACACCATTTTTTCTGCCGGACAGTGCTCCTTTGCCATTCTCTTCTTGAATTTTACTAACCCTAATCCTCCTGTGGAAGGGGTACTGGGCATTTTGAAAAGATAACTTTACATTTTTAGCACTAAAAAGAATACACATTCTGCTTTGGACCCGTTGGACAATACAGGAATGAATAAAGAAATGAAAACACATGACCACTTTACAAAGTGGTAATTATGGTTAACATTTTTTAAAGAAGACATGCCCGTATCTGTTCTTGGTTGTCTGTTTGTTGCCACAGTGTCTGAGTGAAAAGTGCAATTTTTAGGGAATTAAGCAGATTTTGCCCGCAGAACTTCAAGTATCACCTTTGGATAAAGCTTCTGGTTGATTGTTCGCTTCCCCCGCCCCCCCCCATCTTGCTTTTCATCTGAAGGTTTTGGGATGGTGTAGACCCAATCTTTATCTTTCTGCTTATAGATTACTGAGATGTCCACATCCTTCAGGCACAACACTAGCGAATTCAAAAGTGTTGGAGCTTAGGAAAGGATTTGGATTGTGAATTTCTATTCTGTTTGTTAAAAAAAAAATCACGAATCAAAGAAGGCTTAAGGGTCAACACAGCTGTCTGGCCAGTCAGATCTTCTTTAAGGAAGTCAGGCTGTGTCAAGAGGGGAAGAAACAGTTGTTGTAAAGTACTTAATCCCCTCCATTTCAGCCCCCCAGGTTTGGCGCGGTTTGGGCTTATTAGGAGCCCACTAAGGTCAGTTCTCCTCTCTCACAGCTATTTCTGCAAAGGGAAAATTGCAGGGATCGACTTGCAAGCTGTTGGCCGGAACCAGGAAGATTTTGTAGAGGAACGCAAGCTGTATTGTTCAGAGAGGTGTTGACGTTACAATGAGGGGGTTTAATTTTAATTTTAACATCTATTTTGGAAACACATGTCCAAAATGGAGTTGCTCGCACTCGTTTAGCTCATGGCGCCCTGTCAGCACGGGTCTGTGCCCAACCCCTCAATATTTTTTTTAAAAGATGAGTTTTATTCTTAGTTTCTCCTCTGTTCCCCATCCCAACCCCATTCCCTTTTCCCAACAAAATGGGGTTTTAATATATCCGATCATCTTCATGGCATCAGCATGCATCGGGGTTGCTGCGGTTGTTTGTTTCAAAACTAGGCTGCAGACAAATTCCTTTGTTCAGCCACCTGTTATCATCAAGCTTCTCTATGCAAGGCAAGGGGCTGTGTGCTGAGAGGCTATGAGATGGAGTTGCCTTCAGGGGGCTTTCAGCCTCGCCCGTTTGCCTTCTGTATTCTCCCAACTGTCAAGGATTTCTTAGAAGCCTCCTCTAAGTGCAGGAATAGGTATTGCCTAGGAGCCCTCTGGAATGACCAGATCTTTGTCATCCAGAAGGACGTTTTCAGTTACAGGTATCATGAGATAGTCACAGAGAGCACTTTTTTCCTCTTGAATGAACTGATTATTTAAAAATAATTTTGCCCTTTTGGGTGGATCTTTTTAAAATCTGAGGCCCAGACAAGGCAAACGGAGGGAGAGGAAAAAGAGCTGGAGGTGAGGTGGTGGGGCTGCGTGGGGGTAAATGAGGAAGCACATCATGAAGATGCAGGTCAGGCATGCCCTGCTCGCCGGATTCGCCAAGTTGAAATGCTGTTCCTACACATTAAAATGAAAGAACGCATAGCTAGTGTGCAGTCTTCGGTGAAGGGCAGAAACATAATATTAACAAAGCAAGTTTATTGTATTTGTTTTAACCATTTATAGGTGCTTTCCTGGCTGTGGGCAGTTTTACACTTGAATTATTAGCTGCCTGTTCGTGGAGTCAGGTGGCCAGCTAAAAAGTGCAAATTCTACTCGATCAGCTAGTGGTTACACCTTCTTGGTGTCAAACACCAAATTTGTCTAATTAAAAAAAATGGAATGGACAGTGGCATCTGAGACACAGCCATTCATTTCAGACTTCAGGATGTTTTGTTAAATATTTGTCTCTTACACTATGACACCCTTAGGAGTCATTTATCTTCTGATCATCCAAAACAAATAAACATTTAGGGCCAGAGTGCAGAACACTGATTTATGAATGTCCACAGAAATTAAGAACTGGAGGTGATCTTTTTTGAGCATGACAGGTCATCAAAGAAAAATAACTAGTTAGGTGGGATGAGACGTTTACAGAATTGCTGAAGCTGTACCGAGTGATTTAAAACAGGAGGGTGCTATAGGTAAGGATGTTTAAAAACTGGATTCCACTCTTTTCAGTGTGCCTGAAAGTTAGCAGATAACCAAATATTTTCCAGCCTAGGGGACTTCTATTTATATAACTGTTGTTCCCTATTTAACTGAGTCCTCTGTGATCTGGGTAGTTTGGAGTTTTCCCTGAATTTGTTCCAAACAAATACTGTAGTTGGACTTCAGCTGGAGACAGAAGAGGCTGCTGAATAACGGGAATGTAGTAATACAATAGATAATTAAGCCTTCTGGAAGGGATCCCACATTTAAATCAAGTTTATATTGTTTCTTTCATGTGCCTGGCAGCTTGGTGCGTCAGCCGGGGCCCTCTCCCCTCACATGTGAAGTTTATCATTATCCCTTAGATTGTTCTGGACACCCTCGGAGCAGAGTGGGATAGTGCTGCTGTCATCAGGTCTGTTCTCATAACATCACAACTCCCCACATGTCAGCAAATCCCAGGCCTTGGGAGACCTTTCCTCAGAGGGCCGGTCCATGTTGTCTCCCCTTTCTTTTGGAGCAGACCAATTTTCTGAAGACAGGGACTAAAATGGGGGCAGAGCGGATGTCACATTTAGAGCTTTCTCTGTCTTGCCTTTGCCCTGCTGATTGGCAGCCCCTCGGAGAAAATGGCTGGGGTAATGATCTCTATTAGGACCAGTAATGAACTAATTCTGCGTTTTATCAAGGTAGTGTAGGGTGTGTGTGTGTGTGTGTGTGTGTGTCTGTGTGTAGGGAGAAGAATTAGTTAATTAGTTTGGTTTTATTACTGTGACATTACTTGCAGATCAAAATTGGGCATACAGTTACTCCTAGAAGGGAGCCCACAGATGAAATTACAGAGGCAGTTGTAGGTTTTTGCTGTACTTGATCTTTTGTTGGCCCCACTCCTGGTATAATAAAATGTAAGGAATATAAAAATCAAACACAGCTAGGTAATAAATTGATGTCTGCATTAAATTGCAGGGGGGTTTAGCTCGGGATAAGCACCGTCCACGGGCTGTGGCTGTGTGTTGGTGTGGGCCGAGTAATCTCTTTTTTTATTTGCAGGGTGATTGGAAACAGTCCTTGCTCAGAGGTGTTTTCTCTTTTTATATGGATTGGTCCCCGGGTAGGACTTCCTTGGAATCTAAGACTTAAAATTTTGAAATAAAATTAGACAGCACAAGTAGATATTAATAGTATTCTGGGAATTGTATATGAACATTGCTTTTCAGTGGAGGGCTGTGGGATTCTTTTGATCCTTACATAAATGGAGCACATTATAAAAAGTTATTTATCCAGTCCAGTTGTACATACTCTAGAGTCCTGGGACTTCTGTCATCTACCCAGCTAAGGAGCTGTTTTTGCTTTTAGATTTCAGTGACAGGAGCTGTTCTGAAAGTTCATTGTTTGTCTTGCCTTTCAGTTTCATTTTTCTCATTTATAAGTTTTGCATTCGCCAAAATACTGTTATTGATTTTAGAGAGGCCTTGTCATTGCTTTCTAATTCCGGAAGAAATTTTTTTGGAGGTCATGAGCAGGTATTCTTGCTCTAATGAGAACAATTCCATTTCTTAAATTATCGGCTAATTATTCTTTGCGGTCAAAGAAATTGTTTGGGTCGCGGCATTTCGAAGTGAAACAAGAGGCGAGGATTTAAAATATTCCTTATATTATCAGAAATGTAGTAAAGCCTCTTAGAGTCAACGCCCATACCACAGGTCATTGTTGAATCCCATCACGTTCAAAATGACCCACATTGAATCCCGATCACTTGAGTGTTAAGTACAGTTGTACAACATTAGGGAATGAGCGATGTGGGGGAAATGTGCAATCACATGGAAAGATTTAAAAATAATTTCTGCCATAACTGAACCCTTAGCCCTATTTGAGTGCTTTTCAATTCCTTTTTTTTTAATATCTTTCTAATGTGGATTTTTCAGTGTCCTTTCACATCTTCAGAGGGGAGCTCTTAGCAAGCCACTTGCAGGCTGAGATCAGGAGGATTGGGGGCCCCGCCGGGGGTGGAGTGCCTCTCCCAGCCTCTGTGGCGAGCAGCAGGGTCCCTCTCCCAGGAGGGCCCTGTCCTCTTGCCAGCAGGCCTAAGGCTGCCCCCTAGGAACACCTGTGTTTTTCTGAAAGTCTCTTAGTGACATGCAGAACGGTGTTGCCAGTGGCCTTTGCAGCTTTGGTGTGGGAAAGTTGGTGATTTTAGGAGCAAAATGAAGAAAGGGTTCTGAAGGAAATGATATTAGGGGACAAGAGACCAGAGGCCCTTCTTTTTCCTGTGTGCCCTGTTTTACTGGAACCTACAGGAAAACCGGCTTGGGATTTACATAGTCTCCGCAGTCTTTTTGACTAGCACGCTGCGGGACATTTTAGTCAATTTATCACAATTGGAATTAGTTATGTTATCGCTGACCAGTGTCGGCTGCCGCTTTGTGTCTCTTTGTCATATATTAAATGAAACCCCGCCAACCGCCTTGCTGAAATGAGGGAAACACCTTCCAAATGTCAAATTGTTATTTTAGTCAAGCACAATTATCTGTCTCTATATTTTTAACCAGGACGAAATTAATAAAACTGCTACGGGCCCTGGCATTAATTAGCGGGAGGATTAGAGCTGTATCGGCTAAAAAGGAGGTGTAAACACTGTCATCTTGCTACATGTTTGTTTTCACACTACTGAAAATAAATAAAATGAGACTTAGGATAGGGATTAAGTTTCTTTGGGCATTACACAGCAGATTCGATTGGAATGCAGCAGAAACACTGACGTATTAGCGAAGACATCATGGAAGGAATAAAAACCATGGCCCTCCATCCGTTTCCCACCTTATGTGTAGACTTGGTCCCATCACAGACAACTGCAGCTGAGTAATTAAAAAAATTTTTTTTTAAAACCTACCTCTGGGCTGTTCTTCTCAGTTGGCGAACCGAGGAGCTTGTCACCTGGCCACCATGCTTGGATTAGCCAGAACCTAAGGAAACCATTGCCGGATTCCCCATTAGCGTACCATAATGTCACAACAACTGAAAATACAAAAATGGACTGTGCTTTTCCCAGCCCTCTAGCTGAAGCTCCATGAAAGAGTTTGGTCTCTCCCAGCCTTTCCAGCTTCCAGTTTGGGGATCCTATTTTTGGATAACAGTAAACATGTCTGGGTTTTCTGACTCCAGTGTCTCCCCATCCTATTAGATTGCTGTTTGATCATTATTATCCTATAATGGACCGGCCCTGATGGATGGCTGGCCACTATGGGCTGGCCTACCTTGCCTGACAGGCCCAATTAAACTCTGCGCATATAACAAATATCTTTAGCGTCCAGCATTGCTGGGAATGGACCACATGCTCTATCTGGTGCTCACATCTGGCCCCGTCCCATTCTGCCTCCCCCTCCCCCTCCTGTGCCCTGTGGAATTCTAGTAACTTGACTCTTGCCAGCATCAGATCTTACTTAAATACCATCTCATCAACTGTTTCATTCCCCCCCCCCCCCCCACCCAGGCCATCCGTATGGACCATGAGTCCTCTTTTGATTTGCTCACGTGGGGGAAACTAATTAGTCTTCTGGATGCAAAAGTCAGAGTCCTGTCCCATGGCCACCCAGTTATGGAGCAGGGTTCAGCTCAGTCATTGGCAAGGGGCATACCCCTCAGGTTTGCACGATCCCATGACCCTTGCTCTTTGGGTGACCGGTTAGGGGCCCCTGCACATCTTCTGAGTGTGCCTCGTACCTCCATGGATGCCACCTTATGTGCTGCCACTCTAGATGGATGTTTCTGGGGGAGGGGGGGTGGTCAGAGAAGCACCTGCGTCTGATGCTGTCACCAGTAAACCAGAAGGAGTTATTTGGTGAGAAACCCGACTGGCATCCTGATAGGATGTAAACACACCATTCATTCTCAGCTTCTTGCTGCTTCTGTGGACATGGCACTTGTCCAGCCTGGGAAGAACCCTCCTTTATCTCTAGAGCACCGGGTTCTGCGGCTGCAGTGGGGAGGGATCTTTCTAGCAGCCTCCTTTCCTGTTCCATCCAGGCCCCTCAGCTACTCCAGCGCCACGCCTTGACTCACAGTTCTGGTGCCCCCTCCCTCTGGAGCCTCAGGAACCTTTAAAAGGATTTTTGAAAACAAAACAAAACAAAACACCCCCTCCTGAACTCAAGATTAGCCTCTTAAGCTCATTAAAGTTCCTTTAAATACCAAAATGTTGGGCTCCTGGGGACGATCCCCCCAAACCATATTTTCATTCTTAACATTGTTGTCATTCACTGTGCAGCAGATTAAGGGCAGCTCCCTCTGAGCCCAGGAACGGTCCCCTCTCTCTCTGCAGGAGGGTCCAAATATGTCTTTGTTTGAGTACTCCAATAGCCTGAACCTAACCAAGTAGGAGCCGATGCCACAGCTTGGCCTGGGGCCCCTAGCTCCATGCTGGAGAAGGGGTTGATGTCTTTGGGGGATAAGGTGGGGTCCCCAGTGGGGAATGGGCAGTTGAGTGGAGAAGGCGTGGCTTGTACAGTTTTCAGGAGCTTGGCGGCCACTGGGCCCTCTCCTAGTCCCTGGGGAGAACCAGGGTGGATGAGTGCTCCAGGGGCCTGGACTTAAAGGACTGTCCTTGCCCTAGAGAGTGAGGCTGGCTTGGGGAGCCCTCTTTCTGGGACCCAGCAGAAATGCCAGAGCCCAGTTTCTGTCCTTTCCCCAGGCGTTGGCGGACGGACCATCCCAGTTCAGAGGTGGATTTTTCCGGCCATACCTGCCTTTGGCCCAGTGCCACTCTCCCCCTCACTTCAGCCTCTTTTCCAAGGAGCCTCCTTAATACACCCACCCCCTCTCTGTCATTTCAGGCTTCCTTTCCTAAAGCAGGCTCTTGGGGAGAGCTTTCTGGTTTTGACAGTGGAACAAATCCTTTTTAACATAACCATCGAGAGCTTCCTCCCCTGCTGCTGGCTCCTCTCACGCCTTCTCCTCCTGCCCTCCTGCATTGTAGCAGGGATTCCTTTGTGCATGTCTTCCGGCTGCACAGACAGTGATGGCCGCCCCCTTCACAGGGATCCAGGCACAGCTCCTCAGAGACGAAATCCAGTCGGCGGAGCCGCGAGGTATACTTTGGAAACCCAAAGTGGAAGAACATTCCAGAAGACCCTCTCTTGCATTTCCTTGGCAGGAGTGTTGCTTGGTCCCTGTGCCTCTCTTTCCCTTGGGGCTCTATGCACCTGGCATCCCTAGATTCATCCAGAGCACTAGTTATACCACCCCCTTTTCAGGATCTCAGCTCAGTCTTGCCTTCTTGCTTATCTTGTGCTCTGAACCCATCTTGTGACCTTTCAAATTTCATATTATCTTGTGTACAGGCTAGCGCTTGGTCTTAGTTATCTGTCAAATTGGACAAGCTATTATGAAATAATTCACTTGGGATGTACATGAGAATGTGGTGTTCTTTCAAAGATACTTTTTAACTCGAAGGGCATTCAGTTGAAAAGGAATGACTACCTTACAGTAGGATTTGAGGTCCTAGAATGGGACCAGTATAGGAGATAATTATGGACAATGCAAATACCACTTTGAAGGTGCTTTCCTGTTTGTCTGTGTATAAGGCTGGGTCGTGATTATATACCTTCTCCTTTTCTTCTGGGTTCTGCTCTTGGTCGGGCTCTTCCATTTCAAAAATCCATATCCATAGATGGAAGCGGTTGGACAGGTGGGTATGGTTGGTTTGGGCACTGCGTAGCTCCCTCCATTGCTGGAAAATAACTGGAAACACATGTCCTACTGTCAAGAGATGTCCAAACCACAATGTCCTTATTTGTATGAGGGAATATGCTCACAACCTCGTAGCGTTGTTGTGAGAATTGAGTAAGAAAATGAACACGGAAAGCTTTTTGGTAAAATGCAGAGAACTATACGAGGTTGGGTATTATTGCTGACTTTTTTTATATGAGTAAACGAATGTAGATTCTCAGGAGCTGTGCATGGTAACTCTGCATGGTGTAGTGGTTAAGACCATAGACTGTGGGTGTCTGGGTGTCTGGGATCACGTCCTTGCTCTGTTGCTCACTAGCCATTTCCATGGGCAAGAGTCTTACTTTCTCAGTGCTGGTTTCCTCTCTCTAAAATGGGGGTAATGAGGGGCGCCTGGGTGGTTCAGATGGTTAAGCGTCTGCCTTCAGCTCCGGTCATGATTCCAGGGTCCTGGGATTGAGCCCCACGTGAGCAGGGAGCCTGCTTCTCCCTCTCCTCCTGCTCCCCCTGCTTGTGCTCTCTCGCTCTCTCTGTCAAAAATAAATAAATAAATAAAATGTTTTAAAAAAATAAAATAAAACGGGGAGTAATGATAGTACCAACCTCATAGGGTCACTTTGGGTTAATATTTATAAAGTATACAGGTCAATGCTTGGCTTGTAGGAATTACCATAAAAGGACGTGTTGAAAAAAATGTATCCTTTTCCATTTTCTTTTTTTCTTTTTTTTAAGATTTTATTTATTTTTGAGAGAGAGAGAGAACAAGCAGAAGGGAGGGGTAGAGGGAGAAGCAGGCTCCCTGCTGAACAGGGAGCCCGATGCGGGACCCGATCCCTGGACTTTGGGATCATGACCTGAGCCGAAGGTAGTTGCTTAAATGACTGAGTCACCCAGGTGCCCCACTTTCCCATTTTCAAAGAGCCTTTGCATGTATTATCTTTTTGGACCCCACAACAATTTCTAAAGTTAGATAAGGAGAGGTTTTTTTTTCCCCTCCCTCTGCATTTTATAGCTAGGAAACTAAGGCTCAGAGAGGTTAAGAACTTGCCCAAGGTCATGCTGTTGGTGAAGAGGGAAGCTGGGATGCTGTCCCCAACCACGGACTCCTGGTCCAATGGCCTTTCCTCTAAATCACACCATCTGCTGCTTGAATTCTGGTGTTCATACCTCAGTGAGATCACAATTCTCAGTTTGTCCTGTTGAACCAGCTCTTGGAAAACAAGTCCCCACCTGCTAGATACTTGAGCTTTCAGGCAGCCTTCTGATGGTCAGCTGTTTATATATTGCGTGATTTTAAAGGAAGTTTTTTGGATTTGGGGGTTGCCTGTGTGTGTGTGTGTGTGTGTGTGTGTGTGTGTGTGTGTGTGTGTGTGTGTGAAAGCTGCTAGCATACACCCATCACTCCTGTTTATCAAACTACACCCACAAAGCCATCCTGCCTCCATCCTTTCCTGTCCCATACCATCTGCATTGGGCTCCATTGTCCCTCTAGCTTAGTCGTTCTTCCCCACCGGAAGAATGACAAAAAGGCAGACAAGCATCCATTTTTCTCTCTGCAGCTCCCAGAGTTTGCTATTGGTGGCTTGTTCTGGGAGCCTGTCTGCACATTTGGCAGCAGAACTGTTAAATATCAGATCTGGAGCCTTCCAAACATAACTTCCATTGGGACTAGCTAGCAGCTGTCCATCCATTCCTTGCATAACCCTTTTCCAAGGTTTCTTCTGAACTGTGTTGTATGCTCAAGCAAGCCCCAGCCTCAGCTAGAAAAGATCCCGCTCTGCCCTGGTATGAGGCCGATTTCCAGAACTGCTGACTCCCTCTTGTTTATTACGTGACCTGGCTGGATCAAAAAAGGGAGAGTGGAATCTTGGTTTTAGGAAATACAGTATTCCTGTATTGTATTATTTCACTCACCAGTGCTGACGCTTGATTCACTTAAAACTAGTTCCAGTCAATTTTTGAGAGATGGAATGTGGGTCTGAATTTAATCTCTGTAAACTGGCGTGTAATGAAACTAGAGATTTCAGGTAATACAGCAGTAACTGGAATGCATTTTACCTGGTTGTATGCGGATTTCTCAAATTGAGAATTAAATGGAATCTTATAAACAGTTGGTTTATTAATTAAATCACTCATTCATTCATCTAATCATCAAACAGACTTATTAAATTCCTCTATGTGCCAGGTATGTAAAAAATGAGTAAGATGAAGCACGGATGTATTAACAATCTAGCAGAGACTGTTTAGAGACATAAATTAAACAGATGCCTAAGAGAAGAATAAGATTGTTTGAAGAGAGGCCTGGCCTGTAGGACAGAGAGCCCACTCATTTAAGTCCCTTGGTTCTGCATTACTCAGTGCTCTTCATGATCTCCATAGTGCTTGTCACCGTATGAAGTCTATATTTTTTGTTGCTTTGTGGCCTGTGTCAGTAGGTCATAAACTCTGTGAGGGCAGGGACCTTCCTGTTTTTGTTTGGTGTTTTGTTTCTTGAGACCTGTATCTCCAGCATCTTGCATGGTACCTGACACACAGTAGGCATTAGACAAATGTCTGTGGGTTGAATGGATGAGTTAATCAATGGGTAACTTGCTTGGGGTTGTTACAAAAGCTTCATGGAAGAGGTGACAGAAAATAAACCAATAAATAAAGGCATATTTCAAATTGTGGTAAGCGCCAAGCTACTGAATAGTACGTAGTAATACATAACCAAGGGACCCCGAGCTTTAGGATATATTATCACATAAGTCACGAGAAGAGGGGAATGCCCAAGGGGATGCCACATAGGCTAAGAAGAGCACCGACATTCAAGAAGCCCATCCGTGGGCGGACGACGCAGAGGCAGGAGAGTATGCCAGGGTGAGTGAGGTTCTGGAAGACAGGGCAGTGGTGGGGACTTTCCAAAAGTAGGGCTGCCTGTTTGCTCTTGAAATTGGCAGTTAGTCATTGGTAACCTTATCAAGAGTAGTTTTTTCTTTTTTTAAGATTTTATTTATTTATTTGTCAGAGAGAGACAGAGAGCACAAGCAGGGGGAACAGCAGAGGGACAAGCAGGCTCCCCGCGGAGCAGGGAGCCCGATGCAGGGCTTGATCCCAGGACTCTGGGATCATGGCCTGAGCCGAAGGCAGACGCTTAACCAACTGAGCCACCCAGGCGTCCCTCAAGAGTAGTTTCATCAGAGGCATAGAGGGGACGGGACAGCATTTTAATGGGTAAACGTAAAGTAAAACGTAGTTGAAGTAGCAGAGGGAGTGATATGACCAGCTCTTCTGAGAAGGTGGACAGCAGAAGAAAGATCAGAAGGAAGAAAACACAGTAGTACCTGGGGTGGAGCTAGAATGAAGGGAGGATGTCATAGGATGCGCTAGTCTTGAGCCTACTTCATGGCTCAGATGAGTTTCACCAGGAAGGGAAGGAGGTTGAGGATCCAGGAGAGTGAAGGGCATCCAACGGACAGAGGAGAAGACTGGGGAAGGCTCAGGGACCCACGCAGGGCACAGGGTCTGGCCCTGCTCTCCTCTGTTCTGACCATTTATATGCCCTTTGTTCTGTGGATTAGCTGGAACTGAACCACAGAACGGAGGCCAACAAAGGTGGGTCTGTTTTCTGTCACTCCTCAGGTAGCCACTGCAGCTTCCCACGTTGCTTCTTTCCCAAGGCCACCCTGGGTCAGGGGCCGGCGGGGGCCAGCGGAGTGAAGCTCCAGCCCGTGTCCTTCTTCTTCAGACACTAGTTGTCTTAGTGCAAACCCAGGCTGTCTGTCACCTCCCTGTCTCTGCTCTTCATTTGTCCGAACTCCATTTGGTTACGGCGTGGTCCAGGGTGTGCATGGTGTGGCCAATTCCCCAAGCCCGGAGCTCGTCAGCTGGGCTTGGCAGCTAGACCGTGCACATGTCTGGCAGTGGAAGGGCCTTTGCTTCCTGGGAGACTCAGCAGAAACCTGAAGAGAAGGGCGTCCAGGATGGGGACGTGGTCCTCCTTGTCAGCTGTGGTGGCCCGGTCTCTCTCCACCTGGCTATCACTGCTTATGGTCTCGTTCACACAACCGGTTCATATGTGAACTTTCTCAGACTAGAGACTGGAGTGACCCAGAAGATAGCAGTAGGTTTTTCCAGAAGCCTTGAGCCTTAATCCTTCCCTTGCCTCTGCTTTGGCTGGGTGGGCCTGGGCAAATCACATAATCTCTTTGAGTTTATATGGTTTGCCTCTGTGCCTTTCCTTTGAGTTCTCGGAGGTGTGGAGCATGATCACAAACTGTCTGACGCGCACAGTGAAGGTGTGGGAACATTTTTGACAGAGAGTGGGAGAGCAGTGTATGGGTGGGTATGCATCTTTCCTTGGGTCTCGGGCCATCATAGCCATATGACCCTAGGAAAGAAAAAAGTAAGTAAGTGTCAAGGGGCCAGACCTCTTCACTTAGAAGGGGATGAAGCTGAAATTGTTGCTACCAAGGGAGTTGAATATTTTTCAATGGCTCTGTCTCTGTGGCCAGTAAATTCAGGGGAAAAAAATCAGTGACAGGTTATTTAATATCATAGACACCCAACTGATTCACGAAATGCGTTTTTCTATTTGATTTCGACTGAGCTCCACAGTGCTAGAAGGGAAAGCTGTGTGGAGCGCTGTGATGCACATTTCGGTACTTCATGATGAATTATTTTTCCATTTCCCTGTTGACAGTTAAAGGGCAAGGGCCAAATGGACTGCACTCTTTTAAGTGGCACCATGGACACAGTGGGATCTTTAGAAAGGCATTAGCAGCCAAACCTAGTTCATATCAGCTCAGGTAAATGCTCTTCCTCACTGGCCCCGTTCCCTCAACTCAATTATTAAAGGATTAAAGGACTTCCCCAATGAGCTCCCTTAAAAATTTAATGATGTACAGTATTGCAGGGGTTGAACTGTTACGACAAAGTGATTCAGCTTTGCCCTGATATCACTAGTTAATCGGAGAGAAAGGAAGGTTCTGAGGCTCACGTTACCTGTAATAGGAGAAGACTCACCATCAGTAAGGTCATGTGCTCTGGCATCCCCCGCAGCTCACACTCCTGACTTTTTACCAGCTGAGCCATCTTCTGGGGGCAAGATGGAGGGACAGTATATCCTGCCTGTGGCCCTCCGTCCGAATAGTACTTACTCTTTCTTAGAGTTGGATAGCATTTTCAGGAGAAGTTGATGGAAGAGATGTGTTTAGGGTCATGGTTTGATATTGTCACGTCCATAAGGGGGTCGTTGGGTTCTCAGTGGTCACTTTTAGCCTTCTTGAACATGAAACACGTGCCCTTTTGTGTGTGGGGGGAGTAACACGTGTGTGCACATGCACACACACGGATGCACTCTGTCCCCTTGTATAACTGGGGATACGCACATGTGGGATCACTGGACAAAGTCAGAGGTGTAATCTGTGGCCAGAGAACTGAGTCAGCGCTTGTTTGTTTCCTTGGGGACCCAACCCGTATCCTCAGACTCATCAGCATCAAGGGGTAAATACTGAGCTAATAGCCACAACCAAGCTTAAAATCCACGGTCGTCAGTGCATGGTGAGTGTTGTGGATGTGCGGGTCTGCAGTGGGGAGTACAGCGAGGGGTGAGTGGCTGACACTTCCCAGGTTGGGGGCATCTGTCTTAATTGCCACATGTCCATGCACCTCGCTGACAGCCTAACTGATGAATCACTCAGCATGTATTTATCTTTTTAAAGATTTTATTTAGTTCTTTTTGTCTGAGAGAGAGCGCGAGAGAGCACAAGCAGGTGGAGCTGCAGGGAGCGGAAGAAGCAGACTCCCCGCTGAGCCTGGAGCCCGATGTGGGGCTCGATCCCAGGACCCTGGGATCATGGCCTGAGCCAAAGCAGACGCTTCACCAACTGAGCCACCCAGGTGTCCCGAATCACTCAGCATTTAGAAGCCCTATATTTCAAGGGTCATTTCTAATTTTAAAACCCTATTTGGGATAGGATCTCCTTTTTTGTTGTCGTTTTGTTTTTTTAAATCCCATTCCTTATTTGGTTGTTCTAAAGTTGGAGTTCAGATTAGCATCATTTTTCCCGTATAGTTTTCAGTTTTCCCTTCTAAGAGGTGCATCTGTCTTGACTCAGTTTCTTTTCTCTCTGCTCTGAATTTATCATTTAAATGAGAATATTGTTGTAGTTAGGGTAGGATTTAGACCTGTGGTCCTAACCCTTCATTTTCGCCAGCCTGAAAGGTAAATTTTACTTTGTTCACTTATTTACCTATTCAGCTGTATTTGTTGAGGACCTATGACATGCTAGACATCGTTACAGGCACTTGGGAGAGAACCGGGAACAACAGCAAAGAGAGAATCCCTTAACTTCATGGAGCTGACATTCTAGAGGGGAAGGAAGACAGTAAAGAAACAAAATACACCTTCCCTCCCCTGCCTCTGATATCCACAAGTTTGACTTTTCTTCCTACTTAAATATCCATCTATTTAATGCTGAAACCCACCCCTACAATCGCCACTACTCCATTATATGTCTATTATTTCCCCTTTTTCCAGCCACTGACCACCTTCTAGCATATGCTGTAATTTACTTTTTTATCATGCCAATGTATTGTTTCCCCCATTAGCAGGCAAGTCTCACGAGAGCAGAGCCTGGAACAGTTTTGTTTACTAGTCCAGTGCCTGGAACGTAATAGGTACCCTGCGCTGGCGGTGGAAGGCCTGAGGTGATGGATTCATTGATAAAGCTGTGTCACACCGGTGGTAAACAGAAGAGCAGATGGGAGGTGATTCCGGGGTATTGCCCTGAGCTGGGTATTTCACTTCTCCTGAGTTGGAGAAGACATGAGGGGAGAGGGGGCCGTGGGGGTCGTGGGGGCAGCAAGAGTTTTCTTGGATGTGAACAAGATAATATATCTGCTTCTGAGCCTTATTTTATTCTTTAAACACTCCCATAGAAGCCAGAAAGGAGGGGGAAGCTCAAAGGAGACAAGTGAGTGAAAAATCCAGTAGAGCACCTGGGTGGCTCAGTTGGTAAAGCATCTGCCCTTGGCTCAGGTCATGATCCCAGGGTCCTGGGATCGAGCCCTACATCGGGCTCCCTTGCTCAGTGGTGAACCTGCTTCTCCCTCTACCCCTCCCCCCTGCTCGTGATCTCTCACTCTCTCTCTCTCTCAAATAAATAAATAAAATCTTTAAAAAAATATCCAGCCATGTTGATACTTAGAGATTTTGTCTTAGGAGTAGAGGTTTCAAACCTGGGTTTTGCTTCAGGGTGTCCGTGAGTCCCTTGAATTATTTTCTCAGAAGTGTGTGTGTGTGTGTGTGTGTGTGTGCGCGCGCTCACACGCGCGCGCGCATGCGTGCGAGCGTGCATGGGTACACACGTGCACTTTTCTGGGTCCATAGATTTTGTCAGATCCTAGAAGTTGCCTGTCATCCCAAAATGGGTAAGAGTTAGTGATGTGGAAGAAAGGAGATTATGAGAATGGACCGCAGAAAGTCAGACGTACCCCCTTAGCCCCACTTCGCTTGTGGACAAGGGTTCAAATCTCAGCTCTGTTACTTGGCAGATTAACCTCTGAGGAATCTGCCTCCTTATTTCTTAAAAGGCAGAAACTATCTCTTTACATATGTTATAGGGATTAAAGATTATGTGTGTTTATACAGCATCTAGTAAAGATCCTCGGTAGATGGCAGCTAATTATACTAATAATTTACTCACTCATTTACTCAGCACTGCCAGCCAATTGTAGATTATTATTGCCCATATGGGCAATTTTATTCTCATACCAGTGGTTTGTTTCTTTCATTACTTTTAAACCTCAGCATTACTTTTCTAAGAATTCTCCATGGATGTACCTAATATTTTAAAAGGACATAAAGACAGACAGATTGCCTTGTAAAGTAAAAACACACATCAGATGCAAGAAAGAAAAATCAAGAGCAAGAAATACTTGGTTGGAGAACAGGGGCTTTCAAAGAGATAAAATCTACTTCCCATTGTTGGTTTATACAAACCGACTTGATAAACTTAAGCCACAGGCATCCGGTATTTATTTGTTACATTAATCCTAAACTGAAAGATAATTAGCAAATTTGTTAAGTAGGCTTATGTTTACCCTTCTTTGCCAACAATTGTGATCATTTGTTGGCGACTGAAGGTTGAACTGAGTCCTCCTGTCTTGATCACAGTTGTCAGGAGGAAATAATGTGCTTGAGTTTCACAGACGTGTGAACTTTCTAGGTCTCGTGTTATATTTAACAGAGGCTTAGTCTCTCTCAGAAGGTACTAATAATGATGAGACTTACTGAGTTATTGATCATCCCTTATAAGCAAGGCAGCAGAATGGACTCTAAACAATTCGTTAATAGTAACTTGGCAAGTGGGCGTGCACTCCAGTTTTCACGTTTACCTATGATATGAATTTATTTATGCATATATTGTATTTTAGCCTTTTTAAAAAAGATTTATTTATTTGTTTTAGAGAGAGAGCAGGGGGAGGGGCAGAGGTGGAGGGAGAAGGACTCTCAAGCCGGCTCCACACTTGGCGTGGAGCCTGACATGGGGCTTGATCTCATGACCCTGAGATCACGACCTGAGCCGAATCCAAGAGTTGGATGCTTAACCGACTGAGCCACCCAGGCGCCCCAATGAGTATTTTAGCTTTTATGAGGGAATTCAAAGTCTTTGTTTGTATTTTCTTTTTAAAATCACAGTTTCTCTCAATTCTTCTAATACTTACTTTGAAGCTACCATGAAAACTACTGGCAATGGACAGCGAGAGCCTAAATGAGAGAGAAGCCTGGAGAGTCTATGATAACAGACACTATATCATGTAATCACCAACCCTCATTCAAGATGAGGGGACTGAGGCTCACAGAGGCTGAGCTGCGGTCCCGATGTCACATGGTTTCTTTCTAAGCAGTGTAGATGGGAATCAGGCTCACGCTTTCCAGAGCTCCCTGCACAATGTCACAGCTGCTTTGCCTGTGGGGCAAAGCCCTGGAGATGTTGCCTGTTCTCATCACCAGGTTGTGTGGAAAGGTCATGCCAGTCCCTTCTGTGGAAACTTAAATTTAAGCAGTTCTGGGACAGATCTGTTGCTGAGCCCATAGGTTTACGTCACCCTCTAAGAATGAGTGAAGTGATTATCCTGGACACAATTGCGTAAAACTGACGGAACAGTGATGGAGAAACGAAATCTGCAATGATGGATGTGTTAACTTGGTAAATGGTTCCTTCCACCATTTGGTCTGGGTTTGGACACATACATTTGACCATTGCGAAGTGTAACTGTATCTTGAGCATAAGAGATGTTTATATATTATATATGTGTATTTGATATGTATCAACACACACATGTGGAATCATTGGATTTTAGTGACAGAAGGTACTTCGTAGATTTTGGATGGTATAAGTAGTGAAAAACAGGAGACAGGTTGTCTGATTTCTATTTTTTAAAAAAATATCTTATTTATTTATTTTAGAGAGAGAGAGAGAGTACATGAAGGGGGTGGGGAGAGGGAGAAGCAGGCTCCCCACTGAGCAAGGAGCCTGATGTGGGGCTTGATCCCAGGATCCTGGGATCACGACCTGAGCTGAAGGCAGATGCTAAACTAACTGAGCCACCCAGGCACCTTGACAGCCTGATTTCTAATCTTTATTTTTAAAGTACTCTTCTATAGATGGCATATAGCTGAGTCTTTCTTCTTTATCCATTCTGACAATCTCTTTCTTTTCGTTGAAGTGTTTTGTCCGTTAGTATTTGATGTGATTATTGATGTAGTTGGATTTCGGTCTACCGTTTTGCTATTTTATTTTCGCTTTCTATTTATGCACTCTATTTTTTTGTTCTCCCTTTCTCCTTTCATACCTTCTTTTATTTAATGGATTTTTAAAAGAATTTTGTTTTAATTTACTTATTGGCTTCTTAACTGTATTTCTTTAAATTATTAATTTTTTAATGGTTGTTCCCAGGATTATAATATGCATCCTTAACTATTCACAATGTGTGTAGAGTTGATATTATACCACTGCACATAACACATAAGAACCTCGGAACTATATATACCCATTTACTTTCTCCCTCTATTCTGCTTGCTATAGTTGTTGGATTTTTTTCTCTGTTCTTTGGATTGTGTCATTTCTATTGATCTATATGTAAGTTCATCAACACTTTCTTTGTCATCTTTGATCTGCTGTTAAGCCAATCCAGTATATTTGTTTAATTTCAGATATGGTACTTCTCAGTTCTGGAGCTCGTCTGTCCATTAGCAACATATGGTTATTTAACTGTACATTAAATGCAATTGACTACAGTGTAAAATTCAGTTCCTCAGTTGCACTAGCCACATGGTAAGCACTCAATGGTTACATGTGGCTGGTGGCACTGTATTGGGCAACAAAGACATAAAACACTTCCATCATTGCAGAAAATCCTATCGAACAGTGCTGTTACAGAGTCTCTGTTTGATATCTTTTTCAAAGTTTGAATTTTTTGGTGATATTTCCTATCTTTCCATTTTTTAAGCATATTTTTTTCAGGACATACTCAAGCATAGTTATATTAGATGCTTTAAAATCCTTGTCGGATAGGTGTGCCTGGCTGGCTCAGTCAGTAGAGCATGTGACTCTTGATCTCAGGGTTGTGGGTTCGAGCCCCACGTTGGATGTAGAGATCACTAAAATAAATTAATAAATTAATTTAAAAAAGCTTTAAAATCCCTGTCAGATAATTCTAACCTCTGGGTCATTTTGGGGTCAATCTCTGTGGATTCTCTTTTCCCTTAAGTACAGGTCATGTTGATGATTTTAAATTGTGCCCGGGAAATGATACAGTATAGGTAACCTGAATTCTTATGTTCCTTCAAAGAGTATTCGTATCTTAAGAAATTTCTAGGAGGCAACTAACTTGGTTGAACTCAGACTGCAAACTCTGACTTTCCTAAGGTGAGCTATAGCTAGAATCTTAGTTCAGCATTTTGATCCTTCATTGGGCTGCTTGGAGTCTGCCCAGTGCACCTGGGATCCAGGGACCACCTAGAGATTTAGGCAGAGCTTATACATAGAATTAGGGCTTCCCCCTCTGTAGATCTCTCCAGGTTTCTTCTCTCACTTTTAGATGCTGTGATTGCTCCAAATTCTGTCTTCTGGTCCTTTCCGTCAGTGAGACTGGAACTTTTCCGTTCAAGTCTCTTCATTACTCTGTGTGACTAAGCACTGTAAAAACAGGAAAATCACCCAGTTCTAGTCCTTTCTTCCATGTGCTGACTTCCCTTCAAGTCTGTCTGCTTTTGGTCATTATCTGGTGCTTTCACATAGTTATTTTCTATATTTTGCCTAGAGTTTCCAGTTACTTGTGGGAGAGTTGGGCAGTAGGAGCTACTCAGTTTGTTTCAGATCTTGACTCATCCATCTCCTCTGTGACCTTGTTACTACCTGTGATGCCTCGGTTCCCTCATCTGTAAAATGGGAATAATAATACCAACCTTACAAGATTGTCATGAAGGTCAAGGAGGTGCGGCAAGTGGACTTAGTTATTTCTGGCTGCTGTGAATGTGATTCTGGTCTCAGTCTTGTCATTTGTGTATGTGGAAGTCACTAGCTGAGGGGAGTGCACCCAGCACTGAACCCCGATCTTCAGCTGGGCTACACATATACTCCATACACACAAATGAGAAATAATGTCAATCTTAGAGATGGCTATTTGCCCATCAGAAATGTTTGTGATTATTTCATGTGCTGTAACTCTACACATTATGTTTCCATGGGATTTGATATTTGGAGAGGTCAGAGGGCAGGCTGACAGATTTTACTAACAGCCTTTTCTGTCAAATGCCACGAGAGTTTTTTCTTTCCTCCATTTGATTAGCTCTCATTCAGCTGCATCAGTGTGAGGCTTTTGGGGGGGAGTTATTTAGGCGTGTGGGCTCTTACTGCCTTCAACGACATGACTGTCCTCTCTTCCCATTTAGTGGGACTGTCCAGTTTCACTCCTTTTTCATCATTCGTGAATCAGCCTCTCCAGGCCCATGTCATGCTGGTTGCCCTTCACTGAATGGCCTTCTGGTTGCTGACACGTTTTGGGGACAGAGAGGCCCAGTCTTGCTGCAAAAGTGTGTGTGTGTGGGGGGTTCCCCTACAGTTCTCAGCTCAGGACTCTCACCATGGGACGAGGTGTGCCCGATGCAAATTGATATCATCATGAGCATCATTTTGTATTCTGAGATTTCTGCCCCAGAGAGACAAATTTTTGTCTTTTTCTCTCCTGACAATTGCCACATGAGCTGAGATGGTCTTGGGAAAGCTGTGTTCTCTCCATGGGGGGTTGAGATAAGACCGGAGGCCCAAGAGAGTGAGGTAATAGGGCACGCATCTCTCTTTATGATTCAGCAGGAAACCTAGAACTCACTGGAAGACTAAAGTCTGCCTGAGTCGTCTCTGAACTGTGACTTTCTGTTGGCCCACTTCCCTGAGGTTCACCCCCACAGCTGTGCCTCCCTCGGGCCGCCGGCCAGCACCCGCACAGGTGCACAAACCCTGAAGGTGTCCCCACCCTGTGAATCACCTGTCTCGGTCTTTGCTGGGTTCCTGGCCAGGTGCTGGGACAGACTTGTAGCCAGCTGGGAACACTGTGGAGGTACAATGGAGAGCTTGGTTTTCAGAGCCGTGGGGCTCGCATCAGACTCACATGTTAACTGTTTGCTCTCAGGAGGTAGCTCCGTGGGACTGCCTTTGTGCCCAGCATCTCTGTGCCCTGCTCCTTTCACACGCTGACAGGTTGTTGCCGGGGCTGGGACTAACAGTCTCCACCAGTGAACCCTCTCCCCAACACTCCTCACAGGAGCAGATACTTGGCCCAGTGGGCAGCTGATCAAAATCCAGAGGTTTCTGTGTGAAATCCTGAGAAAGTGCTAAACAAGGGCCTAGCTTGGTGTTTTTGTTATGGGGTTTTTCTTCCCCCCAGTTTGTGTCCCTTGCTCGTCTTCTCTCTCCCTGGCCTCTCTCATTGCTCTTCCTTCCCCCAGTCTCGACCGGGGAGCTAGAGGGAATGAAGCCCTGCAGGTTCCAGGCCTCCATACTCGATGGAAATATTTTCCATTAAAGCTCCTGGTTGGACTCTCTAAATAGAGGTGGTGGCTGCAGCAGGCTCGCCCCACCTCCGAGAAATCCCTGGTTAAGGCCTCTTAGTGAGAAGGATTTACAATTGAGACAATGCCGCTTTCACAGCTTTTAATTACACTTGACTCCTTCCAAAGCCTCCCGCTGGCTGGAGCTACCTTGTTGAAAAGGGCCAGGATCTGGGCTGAGAGCAACGCGGGAGGCTCGGGGCTGGGCCGAGTGTGCAGACCCCTCGAGGCCCCCAGTCCAGCCATCCCCTCCCTGGCGGAGAAGCGCAGTCCCAGAGAAACCTGGGCCTGTTGGAGGGCGGTGACGGCCAAGTGTAGCGTTTGGAGCAACCCACGATGGCTGCCCTTGGGTCTGGTGTCGCCCCTAGTGGGTTCTGGGCTGGGATTCGGAGTGCAGTGCTCAGCTCCAGGACACGGCGGCGGCCACCCAGCTCCTGCCTCCTGGCTGTCCTGCACACCCAGGGCGCTGGCACCATGTTTTGGCATCTCTCTCTCTTAAGTCGGGTTGGACTCTGTTGAGGTCAGAATGACCTAGAGCTTTTTCTGGGTGGCCCTATCGGCTGCAGCAGCTCCCTGAAACAGGGCCGGCGCCCGTGGTTTGTTCTGGATGATGTGCCAAGGGAGCATTAGCCCATGATTTGGGTTGGGTTGGGATCTCTTCTCTCCTTGGGTTCGTCGCTTCTTCCTCCTTTGGGTCCCTCTGTGGTCTTTCCCCGTCGCCCTTATCTCTCTTCTGCCTGCCTTGTTCTCACCAGTGAGTTCATCCACTCCCCTCGTTTCAGCTGGTGCCCCGAGGAGAGGGGCTTTTGGATCTGAAACCCACCAAGCCCCCCGGTACCCTCCTCTCATCTCTCGACCTGTGTTTTCAATGGCCTCGCAAGGAGACTTGAAGCTAAGTGAGGTGTTGAGCCAGAGAGGTCAGGGTGGGGCTCGTGCACCTCAGCCTGTCCACATTTTGAGCTGGATCACTGTTTGCCGAGGGGGCTGCCCTGGGCACTTGTAGGATGTTTAGCAGCTTCCTTGGCCTCAGCCCCCTAGACAGATGCCCGTCTCAGTCGTGACAATCAGGACTATCTCTCAACGTGACGGTATCCTCCACGGGGGCAAAATCTCGCCCAGGTGAGAGCCACTGGGGTATAGGGATACTAGGATCCACATGGAACTGAGCAAGTTTGGGGCAAGAGATGAGTTGGGTTTTTGAGATTTGACGCTAGGGGTGTTGGCAGACACAGCCTAGGAAGAAAAGGATGCCGTCACTGCAGAAGGAGGTGCTGGTGACCAGAAGGCCGGGCTCTCTGGCCTCGAGGTTCTCCTCTGGTTCTCCCAGTCCCGGGACTTAGTCGGGCCTAAAAGAAGCTGGTCCAGAGGGACAGCAAGGCTCTGCTGTCCGTGACTGCGCTGGATTTGCACCACTGACCAGTTCACAAAGGCTGCCGTCATGGATGGCGCTGGCCCTTCCGGGGCACAGAAAGCAGGTAGAGGAGGAACACGCTGGCGGGGAGCTAGGAAGCAGTTGTGTCTAATATGGCCCCCATGGGCAGATGTTCCTAGCTGACCCTAAGAGACCCACACATCGCCTCGAGGGTGCAGGGAAGTACTGAGCCTCGGAGGGCCATCGTATGGAAATGGGCCTCCCTGACGGCTCAGGCACGTCCAAAACCCAAGTATCTTCCCTCCTGTCTCGTCTGCCCGCTTTCCCTCCTCCCCTCTCCAGCCCCCCGTAATCACCATTCCCATCCAGCCTCCTCCAGCCTACTGGAAAGATCTGGGAGGCTGGTGATGGATTTGACTGAACAGTGTGTAATATAAAAGGGCAGAGCTGAGCCTGCAGGGACCAGGGGCTGCATGAGCTCCAATATTGCTTCCTCCAGCAGGGCAGTGCCGGGGAGCCCCTCTGGGATTACTCTCACAATATTACTGCCACCGGTGAAGTTGAGGGGGGGGGCAGGCGCGGGGAGGGTCTCGGGCTAGCTGCCTACGAGGCCTGGAATAACAACAATAATAATAATGGCGATATTTTCATAATAGTAAAAATAGTAATAATTGTGTTTTCCAGGTTTATTAACTTTGGGAAGTCTGGTTTATTAACTCTCCTGGCTTATTAACTTTGCCAAGTCTTTGCTCGTCACAGCATCTGCCTGAGCCTTGCGGGTGTGTTTGAGTTCATCAGTCTCAGGCTTTCTAAGAGAAAGAGGGGCACAGGAGAGAGGGGAGGGGCAGGAGCAGTGATATTTGAAGTAATTAGACTTTATTGAAATCAAATGCCCGGGCAAGAAATGGTAATTAACTGAGAGAGGAGGTTGCTCCGTGCTCCCTCATCCAAGGACCGTGGGGCTGTCAGAGATTAGCCTCATCTTGGGGCCACTGGATAGCTTCTAAAAGGCTGTGTTGGAAGGAATATTTTTGTTTAAAAATAGAGATCTCAATCGAACAGGATAGGAAGGAAGCGTACCTTCCTTCCCCTAGTTACCATTGGTACAAAATACAAAAAGGGAAAAAATAAAATTTAAAAAGCTGGAATGGTTTAATTGGAAATTCCCGTTCTGTCCCTGAAGTAATTCACTAGTGCAGATAATCCAAGACCCACTAAATGAGGGAAGAAACTGATTATGCATGTCTGGAGAGGTCAGATAGAAAACTTTTGATGAGGATTATGATGAGGAGGATGATTTGCCGGGTGGGGGGGAGGGGGACATTTCACTATTTTGAAACTGATATGATGGTACCCAGGGTTAGGGACCCAGTAGGTTGGTTTCCTCGGGTTCCTTCTGGGGGTTGTGTGGTTGCCTTTGGAGGGTTTTAGAGGTGAAGGTGTGGGGGCCCTCTGGGGCTCAGGGCTGGGACTGGCTCCTTGGAGAGCCATTCAGCTCAACTTAAGGAAGACTTTCCAGCACTGCTTTTGAACTTGAAGAGAGTGAGTCCCTTACTATAATGGTGGCATAGAAGGCATCCCAAATCCTTATGTTAAACATATATTTACTATCTGTGATCCTTCAGTACAAAGAAAAAAGCTGGCCTAACTCGATGACTTGGAGATCAAAAGAGCATTGGATTTGGAGGCAGGAAACCAGGTTTAAGACACCCTTTGAACCTGAGTTACTTTATGTGTGAAAATAGGGCCAATGATGTCTGACAGGGTTGGTAGAAGGATTGCACGAGACGACCAGATCGGAGTAATGCTTTGCAGACTGGAAAGTGCTCTATCCCTTCAAGGTTGAGAGCAATTATTGTTATTATTAATATTATTATTGTTTTACGCATGCGAGCCTCCACGGTTGTGCAGTCGCAGACATTCTTTTTCTCCCAGCCTCTCTGGTGGTTTTGCTTTACGTTTGCCCTCCTGGCGCTGGACGATAAAGAGCCGCTGTGTCAACATTGACACAGGGATTGCTCTGTGTCTGGATGTATTCAATCAGTAATTTTCACTTGCAGCTTCTTTTGTCAGTGCTCTGAGACTCATGGCCAAAATGCACTGTGGACACGCAAAGGCTCTCCTGTATTACGGGGATTTACTTCTAATTAGGAGAGTATCAAGTTGAGAACCGGGCCCCTCATCAGGGTAGAGCCACTCTTGGGCTGATGGAAGGAGGCTTAGCGTGGAGGCCTGGGTGGAACCGTGTGGTCCCAGCCCTGAGAACACCCCCCGACTTTCAGCCCGTCATCCCTCTCACCTTCTGCAGCTGGTCTGTCCAAGGAGGCAGGGCCTTCTGAGTACTGGTCCCACTTAATCAACACTCATTCCCCCAAATCTACTGCATGCCTGCTATGTGCCAGGCACTCGTCTTGTTTTAACAAACCATCCTTCTCGCCGATTGACATCTGCATCAGGCTGTTGATGCGGCCACACAGTAGATGAGGAAATGATGTGGGTGAATTTCTCTCTAATTTAGAACACAGATGATAAAAAGATAACTGTAAGCATTCGGTGGGCGCTTTTTGTTCACTTAAACCTGATCCATTCAGCAAATGTTTGCTGTAGTGTCGTTGGGCCTATGGGAGAGAATAAGAGGAACAAGACAAGATTGTTGCCTTTTGGTGTTTTATGAGCTAGTGCTGGACTTGAAAGCCTAGGTGGGAATGAATTGAGAACACCGACATCAACAAGTGCAAAGGTGTAAATTAAACATGCACAGGCTTATCACGAAGGAGTCTCTCAAACGGGGTAAAAAGCCAATCAGAGAAGGTGTCCTAGAGGAGGTAGGTTTTGATTCGGGTCTTCGAGAAGACCGTTGGCAGAGATCAGGGTTTCCTAGGCGTGCTGCCAGCCATGTTGCTGATGGGGACTCTACATGGCGCGTTAAGTACGCACTTCCCACAGGGGCGGTCGTGTCTTCTAACATGTGTACAAGAATCATCGTGTCAGACCGATGATGTCCTAAAAGTGATCTAAAGTTTCCATTAAAATAAATCTGGTTTGGGGCGCCTGGGTGGCTCGGATGGTTGAACATCTGCCTTCGGCTCGGGTCATGGTCCTAGGGTCCTGGGATCGAGCCCCGCGTCGGGCTCCTGGCTCGGCGGGGAGCCTGCTTCTCCCTCTGCCTCTCTCCCCAACTCATGCTTTCTCTCTCTATCTCTGTCAAATGAATTAAAAAAAAAATCTTTAAAAAAATGTGATTAAGATAAATCTGGTTTACCTAAAGTAAGTGAATGGATTACAAGTGATAAGTTATAACCATGCAGGTGGTGGAACGCTTGGCCTAAACCACATCTGTGGACGTGAAAATTCCTGAAGCTTAGGGGAGTACTGGCACAGAAGAGATTATCACTTTACATAGGTTGGGGGTTTTATCATTTACAGTTTGATATGGTTTCATCTATTTTCTGTGGCCTGTCATCCTGAGTGCTCCAGATGGTGGGCCGGCACACCACAACCTTGGCATAGATTGGAATTTCAATGTACTTAATTGTTCATTGAATTTTGACGATTTATTTTACACATGAGGAAATGAGGCTTGGAGAAGTTTCCTTACCCAAGGTGAGACAACGAGTGAGTAGTGGATTGGGGTTAGGTCCTGGGCCCTTTGATTCGGAGACAATTATTCCATCGTAGAGGAGTAAGGGGGTATTCCAGGTCGAGGCAATGGGACTGGAAGACGTAGAGTTACAGCTGGAAAATTGTGTTCTAATACAAGGGATGCAGCGAGAAACTGGTGCGCTGAATTAGAGCATGATTACCATGAATTGAAAAATTGGGAGGGACAGGCGTGGGGATAGTTAAGGTTTTCAAAGGAAACATAGTGTATTCTTTATTATTATTGTTGGTAGTGGTAGTAATGTAAAAGCCATATAACATGAAATTGACCATCTTAACCCCATTTTAAAGTATACAGTGTGGTGGCTTTCAGTCCATTCGTGATGTTGTGCCATTGTCACCACTAACTCTAGAACGTTGCCATCATCCCCATTCCATCAGCCCTGTACCCATTAAGCAAACACCCCATTCTCTCCTTCCCTGAGCCCCTGGCAAACACTGCTCTGCTCTCCATTTCTATGGATTTGCCCATTCTGGATATTTTCATGTAAATCAAATCATGCAATATAGGGCCTTTATATCTGGCTTCTTTCACTTAGCATCCTCTTGAAGACTTGTCTGTGCTGTAGTAAATATCAGTATTTCATTCCTTTTTGTGGGTGAATAATATTCCATTGCATGGATATACCACATTTGGTTTATCATTCTTCCGCTGATGTTTGGTTTGTTTCTATTTTTCAGCTATTATGAGTAACATTGCTGCGAATGTTCATATACAAATTTTGCTTGAACACCTGTTTTCAGTTCTCTTGGGTATATACCTAGGAGTGTAGTTGCTGGGTCACATGGTAACTTTACACTTAACTTTTTGAGGAATCATCAAGCTATTTTCCAACTGCAGCTACACTGTGTTTCATTCCCTCCTGCAATGCATGAGGGCTCCAATTTCTCCATATTCTCACCAGCGCTTGTTATTTTCCCATTCTTTTCTGATTCTAGCCATCCTAGTGGGTATGAAGTGGTATCTTACCATGGTTTTGATCTGTATTTTCCTGATGACTAATCATGTAGAGCATCTTTTCATGTGCTTATTGGCCATTTGCATGTTTTCTTTGCAGAAATATCTCTGCAAATCCTATGTCCATTTTCAAATAGTGGTTTTTGTCTTTTTGTTGCTGAACTGAAAGAGTCTTTATCTGTTCTGGAACTACACTCTTATCAATTATGCGATCTGCAAACATTTTCTCCCATTCTGTGGGTTGTCTTTTCATTTTCTTCTTCTGATATATAGAAGCTTTAAATTGTAATGAAATCCAATGATCTATCTTTTCTTTTGTTTTAATTTTAAAACAAGGGGGTCAACGTGGTTGAGTGTTACAAGGTTGTAATGGTCAAAGACACTGAATTATGAGGTAATTAAATGCTTATTGGGGAACATTTGGAAAATATTAAAAATATAAGGAAAATGGAAATCATCTATAATATCACTATTTACAGAACACCCTCTTAGTATTTTGTTGTTCTTTCTCGTCTTTTTTTTTCCTCCCTTTTTTTCATGGGTATTTATGTGTATCTGCCTGTCTGATTGCCCTTTGTTTATTCATACTGAATGTACGTTCTTAGAACCTCCTATCTTCATTTGACTCTATGTGGTGAACGTTTCTCCATATCATTTGTCTTTGAAAGTATGGTATTATTGGTTATGAAACTTAATTATACCCTAATTTGTGTAGTCATTTATGTTACTATAATTAACATTTAGTTGATCTTCCTGGTAATACATATTTTATTGTATCTTAGATTATTTCCTTAGATTGCTGAAGGGAGGATTACAGCATAAAATATATTAACATTTTTAAAGGTTCTTGAGATCTTTTCCTTCCTTCCTTCCTTCCTTCCTTCCTTCCTTCCTTCCTTCCTTCCTTCCTTCCTTCCTTCTTTCCTTCCTTCCTTCCTTCCTTCCTTCCTTCCTTCCTTCCTTCCTTCCTTCCTTCCTTCTTTCCTTCCTTCCTTCCTTCTTTCCTTCCTTCCTTCCTTCCTTCCTTCTTTCCTTCCTTCCTTCCTTCCTTCCTTCCTTCCTTCCTTCCTTCCTTCCTTCCTTCCCCTTGAAAGGGACCAGGTTGAGTGAAAATCAGTTTGGAAATGGTGTTAAGCTGGGGCAGGGCCTGGGTATTTGTTGGTCAGGGGTCAAATGCCTTAAAAGGGGCCATACCATCTCTACCATCTCTGAGGTGGTCTCAGAGTGTTTTTTAGTGACATTGCTTTCTTGTCTCTCTTTTCACCAGAATTTACCTGTTTTCAAATATGAGGTATTTTGGAAAATATACTCATGAAACCCAATCATTTTTCTCCCTTCTGGTTCCAGGTCTGAATCATAGAATCAATGTGGTCTTTCTCACCTGCCTGTCCCTTGCCTCCCAACCATGTAGTAAAGTGACAAGTGCATATTGTACGTTCTGTTGCTGAAATGCCTCTTGGATTTGCTTTGATTTTTTTTCTGTCCTATAGAAATAACTAGTTATTTATTTCTTTATTTTGTTGAAGTATGGCTGCTACACAGTGTAACATGGGTGTCAGGTGTACAGCGTCATGACTGGAGAAGTCTGTACGGTCTGTGTTCACCATCTGTCACCACACAAGGCTACTATGACACTGTTGGTTGTACTCTCTGTGCTGCGCCTTTTATACTCCTGACGTCATCATGCCATAACTGGAAGTCTGTCCCTCGCACTCCCCTTCACTCATTTTGCCCATCCTCCACCCCCTCCCCTCTGGCAACCACCAGTTTGTGCTCTGCATCTGAGTCTGTTTCTGCTGTTTGTTTATTCATTGGTTTTGTTTTTTAGATGCCACATGGGAGTGAAATCATATGGTATTGGTCTTTCTCTGACTGACTTCTCTCACTTAGCCTAATGCCCTGTAGGTCCATCCATGTTGTTGCAGATGGTAAGATCTCATCTTTTTTATGGCCAAGTAATATTCCACCATATATATATATACACCCACGTCGTCTTTACCCACTCATCTCTTGATGGACACTTGGGTTGTTTCCATATCTTGGCTCTTTGTAAGCAATGCTGCAATAAACACAGGAGTGCAAATATCTTTTCAAATTAGTGTTTTTGTTTTCTTTGAGTAAATGCCCAGAAGTAGAATTGCTTATTCACAGGGTACTTCTTTTTATAAATTTTTTTTGAGGAACCTCCATACTGTTTTTCACCAGTTGACATTCCCACCAACAGCACATGATTCCTTTTCCACGTCCTCACCAACACTTGTTAGTTCTTGTCTTTTTGGTTATAGCCATTCTGACAGGTGTGAGGTGATATCTCATTGTGGTTTCGATTTGTATTTCTCTAACGATTAGTGATGGACATCTTTTCATGTGTTTGTTGGCCATCTGTATACCCTCTTTGGAAAAATATCTATCTGTTCCTCTGCCCATTTTTACCGGATTATTTGTGTTTTTGCTGTTGAGTTGTATTAATTCTTTATACATTTGGATATTAACTCCTTATCAGGTATATCATTTGCAAATATCTCCTCCCATTCAGTAGGCTGCCTTTTCATTCTGTTGATGATTTCCTTTGCTGTGCCAGAGTTTTTTGTTTTGGTGTAGTCCCAATAATTTATTTTTGCTTTTGTTTCCCTTGCCCGAGGAGACCTATCTCGAAAAATGTTGCAACAGCCAGACATAGCTATCTAATTGCTGACCTTGCCCCTTGCCTTCTGTTGCTCCCTCCAGTCCTTTCTCTCTGTCAGTTTTGACTATTTACTGTGGTAAAACCAATCTAGTCTACTTGCTCACTTGTTTAAAATACCTGTACGGTCTCTCCATTACTTTCCAGATGAAGTTCCTCCCTCATAAACAGGTCTTTACAATCTGGTTTTTGTTGGGACTTTAGGGAAAACTTCTGTACTATGGTTTTCAGTGTTAGGATGTCATGAATATTAAGTTACTGTATTAACTTAATGCAACCTTTTTAAGGAGAAACGATAAAAGAAAAGGCAGTCTTTTAAATCTTGTTTTTGAAACAGTTGTCTGCTTCTGAGTTACTTTCCAGGAAGTTTCCACCAGCTTGTACTCCCATTAGCACTAAGGGAAGGTGTCAGGCTCTTTTCATCTTTCCCTCACTGACCATTTTTTAAAAAATAGATTTTATCTTCTATTTTTTTTAAAGATGTTATTTATTTGACAGAGACAGAGAGAGCACAAGCAGGGGGAATGGCAGGCAGAGGGAGAAGCAGACTCCCCACTGAGCAGAGAGCCTGATGTGGGGCTCAATCCCAGGACCCTGAGATCATGACCTGCGTTGTAGGCAGGTGCTTAACCAACTGAGCCACGTAGGCACCCCTAGATTTTATCTTTTAGAGCAGTTTCCAGTTCACAGAGAAATTGAGTGGAATGTACAGGGCTCGCTCGCCCATATGCTCCCTGCACCCCCATGTGCACAGCCCCTCCCATTATTAACATCCCTCACCAGAGTGGGGATCCATTTGGTATTGTTGATGAACCTACGTGGGCAAGTCATTATCCCCCAGAGCCCATAGTTTATATTAGGGTTCCCTCTTGGTGTAAATTTTATGGGTTTGGGCCAATTTATAATGACGTATTCACCACGATAGTATTGCACAGAACAGCTTCACTGTTCCACCTATTCATCCATTCCTCTCTGCAAACCCCTGGTAACCACTGATCTCTTTACCTTTGGTTTACCTATGGAGCAAAGGCTCCATTTACCTATGGAGCAAAGGCTCCATACCTTTGCTTTTTCCAGAATGTCATGTAGTTGGAACGACACAGTATGTGGTCTCTTCAGATTGGCTTCTTTCACTCAGGGATAGGGATTTCAGATCCTCCATGCTTTTCATGACTCAATAACCCATTTCTGTTTAGCACTGAATAATATTCCATTGTCTGGATGCACTCCAGCTTTATTTATTCATTTACCTACCAAAGGAAATCTTGGTGTCTCAGAGTTTTGGCCATTACGAGTAAGCTGCTGTAAATAGCCATGTGTCAGTTTTTGTGTGGACGTTAGTTTTCAGTTCCTTTGGGTAGTACCAATAGTTGGATCACATAGTAAAAGTATGTGTCATCTTGTAAGAAACCACCAAACTGTATTCCACGGTGCTGTGCCATTTTGCATTCCCACCAGCAATGAGTGAGAGTTCCTGTTGCTCCACATCCTTGCCAGCATTTGGTGCTGTCAGTGATTGGATTTTGGTTTTCTAATAACTGTGAAGGGGGTAGCTCGCTGTTTTTCATTGACCATTTTTTTTAGAGGGGGCGGGGCAGAGGGCGAGGGAGAGAAAGATTCTGAAGCAGGCTCCACGCCCAGTGCAGAGCCTGACATGGGGCTCAGTCTCACGACCCTAAGACCATGACCTGAGCTGAAATCAAGAGTTGGAGGCTTAACCAACTGAGCCACCCAGGTGCCCCTTCACTGACCGTTTCTTACTTATGAACATTTGCTGACTGATAGTGTTAAATTGGATTTTAGATTATGTAGGAATTTGAGTAATTTTTCAAAGGGTTAATGGCTATTTTTTCTTTGTCTCTTCTCTTATAGCACTTTTTCTTCTCTTTCACGTGTATATATGAATGAATACTTTATCATATTTACTAGATATGTTTTTCCTAATTTTTTTTTATCCCAGGGATGCCTGGGTGGCTCAGTCAGTGAAGTGTCTGCCTTCGGCTCGGGTCATGGTCCTGGGGTCCTGGAATTGAGCCCCGCATCAGGCTCCCTGCTCAGTGGGGAGTCTGCTTCCCCCTCTCCCTCTGCTGTTCTCTCTCTCTCAAATAAATAAGTAAAATCTTTAAAAATAAGTTTTTTTTATCCCATACATACATTTATTCTATAATGAAATGTTCCTTTCCTTTTGTGATTTCTTCCACGGCATTCATTAATGCTTGTTAGTCAGTAAACAAAGAGGAATGAGAGCCCACGTCTGGGCCAGGAAGTGCACGGAGCACTGTGGAAATAACCCTGAAGGGGCAGTCATGGTTCCTGTCTTCATGGAGCTTGGAGTTCCTGAGACCATTGACCTTTTCTTCTTGCCTTGATTCTTTCACAGTTAACTTTTCTACCCATCTAGAATTCTACTACTGTGTATTGTTAAGTGAGGAGATCACTTTGTTTTTCTCCAGTGTCCAATTTTCCTGACGTCTGTTGTAGGAGAGCTTCTCTCTTCTCCGTGGTTTAGTGTTTTTGTTACATGCCGACTCCTTGTACGTCAGAGGGTTTTCGGGGCAACTGAAATTGTGTCACTGACTTTCTATCAATTCTAAGGCTGCCAGTACCCTGCTATTTTAACTTTTGTACCTTATAATTTATTTTCATATCCTCAGTAGAGCATGGCCTCCCTTATCACCATAGTTTTTTTTTAAATAAAAACTTTTTTTAAATAAAAACAATTCATTCTTCATGCCGTACTTTGTATTTATTTTGTCAAGTTAGAGAAAAAAATATGATTAGGATTTTGACAGGGATTGTCCTCAATGTTGGGAAAGGATGGCCTTGGTAAACCAGTCTCCTCCTTAAGGAACAGGCTGTGTCTCTGCATTTATGCAAATCTTTTCCATCTCTCTGTGAGGTTGCATTTTCATTGTGATGGTCCCACATATTCTGTTTTAGGGTTATTCCTAGATAGTGTGTGTTTCCTTGCTCCTGTGGATTTTTATCATAAATTTTGTTTGAAAAATTAAATGTTTATACATAAAAATGTTTACATATAGAAAAATTAATTCTTATGGATTGTCTTGTCTCTATATTTTACCCAATCTATTAATTTTGTTTTTCATGGCTTTCTTGGTTTGCTTCATCTTCAAATAATGAAAATGTATTGCATCTTCTTGTTTCCAGTAGTTGTAAGTCTATTTGTCTGTTTTATCTGTTTCTTTATACAGAACTTTTTAAGTATTTAAATATTGGAGGTTTAATAGGGAACATTCTTATCTTTTCCCTGGATTTTAAGGGAGGAAATTAATGCCTTTTTTTTTAAGATTTTATTTATTTGGCAGAGAGAGAGAGAGAGAGAGAGAGAGAGCACAAGTAGGCAGAGTGGGAGGGAGCGGGAGATGCAGACTCCCCGCAGAGCAAGAAGCCCGATGCGGGGCTCAATCCCAGGACCCTGGGATCATGACCTGAGCCAAAGGCAGCCGTTTAACCAACTGAGCCACCCAGGTGCCCCTGCCTTTTGGTTTCTTAAGTACGATGTTGGCTGTAAGTTTAAGGTTGACTTTTTTCTTTTATTGATGTATAGTGTACTATTAGTTTCAGAGGTAGAGGTCAGTGATTCATCAGTTGTATACAACATTCAGGGCTCATCACATCACGTGCCCTCCTTAATGTCCATCACCCAGTTACCCCATCCCCCCACCCCCTTCCCCTCCAGCAACCCTCAGTTTGTTTCCTAGAGTTAAGAGTCTCTTACGGTTTGTCTCCCTCTCTGTTTTCATCTTATTTTATTTTTCCTTCCCTTCCCCTATATTCATCTGTTTTGTTTCTTAAATTCCACATAGGAGTGAAATCATATGATATTTGTTTTTCTCTGACTTATTTTGCTTAGCATCATAACCCTCTGGCTCCATCCATGTCGTTGCAAATGTCAAGATTTCATTCTTTTTGGGCGCCTGGGTGGCTCAGATGGTTAAGCATCTGCCTTCGGCTCAGGTCATGATCCCAGGGTCCTGGGATCGAGTCCCATATCGGGCTCCCTGCTCCTTGGGAGCCTGCTTCTCCCTCTGCTTCTGTCTCTCTCTCCCTCTCTCTCTCCGTCTCTCATGAATAAATAAATAAAATCTTAAAAAAAAAGATTTCATTCTTTTTGATGGCTGAGTAATACTCCATTGTGTATCCATATATAAGGAATAGCTCTGTTCCCTGCGATGAAGTTGGTGGGCATTGATTGGTGTATATGTAAGAGAGAGGGAAAGAGATCCCAGCTGAATTACGTTCAGCTTCAACTGACAACAAACCCAGCTAACCCTGGTTTAAACAGAAGGGGAGTTTGTGTTTTTCCACACTGCAAGAAGTCTGGTGAACAGAGGTGATGTGGTGGCTCATCAGTGCCATCAGCAACCAAGCTCTCCCTGTATTTCTTCTTTCCATCCTTGACACAGGGGCCTTTATCCTCTTGGTCACAGAAAGACTGCAGCCCCAGCCTTGAAACCACATTCCAGGTGGGAAGAAGAGGGTGGGGCCTGAAGGTGAATGGTAAAAAGGGCCAAGAGTCACACCAGCTGAGTCTTTTCTCCTTTAATGAGCTCTCCAAGGGGCCACCCAGGGTGTTCTGCTTGTGTCTCATTGAGCCAGATGGGGGATCTCTAAAAGCAGAAATCATCTGAGCATGCTGGCAGATGAGCCAGCCAATAGTAGCTGCCCCAGCTTGGAAGCAAGTGGCTTGGAGCCCTCAGAGAAGAGAAATAAAGTAATACCTCAGGGAGCCGGCCGAAATTCTCTTCTGACCCTCTGTGCCAGCATGGGTAAGTCACTTAGCCTCTCTGTTCATGGGGTGCTGTCTGCCTAGACTGCCGAGAAGGGTGGTTGTAAAGGACAGTTAAAGTCAAATCCTGAAAACGCTCCTATTTTCATGCTGTTTTTGGTGTTAGGATAATTTTTGTGTTTGTTTGTTTTTTGGTTAATGAGTAAACTGTTCTTTCTCCCTGATTTTTATGGCGTTATTATTAAATTACTTTTGCCTGAACAGAACCAAAAGGTGAACAGGATGTCAAGAAAGGGAGCCCAGACAGCTGTTAGCAACAGGAATGGCTCCTTTGTTTTTTTTTTTGTTTGTTTGTTTGTTTTGTTTTGTTTTAAAGATTTTATTTATCTATTTGAGAGAGACAAAGAGAGTTCACATATGCCGGGGGGAGGGGCAGAGGGAGAGGGAGAAGCAGACTCCCAGCTCAGCACGGAGGCGGGGAGGCCAACGTGGGGAGGCCAACGTGGGGCTCCGTCCCAGGACCTTGGGATCATGACCTGAGCTGAAGAACAGATGCTTAACCAACTGAGCCACCCAGGTGCCCCAGGAGTGACTTCTTTGAAAGGGAGTAGATATAAGGTGCTAAAACAAAAAGGCAGAAAGTTGTCTCAGCTTCTCCCCCAACAAGGGGAAGGAGGAAGACAGAAGGCGTCATGGAGCTGTTTAGTGCTTTTCCCCAGTCTGCATTGCTTCCCTCGTCTGCCTTGGGGTAAGAGAAATGCCTAGCTTCACAGCTTGATTGGGAAAAGCACCCTCAATCATGTTGCTTTTGTGGCAACTATTAATTGCTTCCTGAATTTATATAGCATAAATAAAGCAGGTTGCCAGGGAGTGAATTACCCGGTGGATAAATGGTGGGTCATTAATGTAGTGTTGACCCTGAACCCAGAGGATGACGTGAGATCTGCGAGAGCACTCGAGAAATTTACCAGAACCCATTTCAGCTGGAGGTGATGTGTTTTAAATCCCCCTGTAATGCAGTGAGGGGAATCAAATTAGATAATAGTTTGCAGAAATCTTCTGGGCTTGGAGCCCCACTCAGAGGGATTTTATCCTCTTGTGTTGTCATGCTTTCCTTTTAGGGCTATACCTGTGTCCCAGCCATTCCCAGAATGCCTTTATCGTCCACCCCCCCCATGGCGTAAGCCCAAGTTGACCCATTGGAAATGTCATGGTGTGTGGGCGTTCCCCGTTTATTATATTTTGCATTAACAAGTAAATTCCGATTTTGCCTTATTCTGAAGCCTAAGATTCTAACGAATACAAAGAGAAGGGTAAGTTCAATAGGTCATCCATCCATCCTGCTGCCTTATTTATGATTTGCTCCTTTAGGAATATCCAGGGCGTCCCTCTGTGGGTGTCACACCGTTGGGAGAGTTGGGGTGTGTGTGTTAATCGTATTTGTGGAGAGTGGCGTTTCTCAGGGCTTTAGAAACCAGAATCAGAGCTATTTGGGAGTCCCCTCTCTTGACTCTTCTCACTCGGACCCGCTTCCACAAATTCAGAGCACCTCCTGAACAACAGAATGATTAACCTTCGTGAGGGGCTGTGTGTAATACGTATGCTAGGTACCGTGGGGCGGGGTCACAAATGGATGAGAGTTCAGTTTCTTCTTGGGCACTTAAAGTATCAAGTCCATAAATGACCCTATCAGGGTAGGGTTTTGTTTTGTTTTTTTCCTCATTATTCCAAACTCACTGTCCCCGAACCAGATCCTGATCAGAAATGGGAGGGGAAGCCTCAGGCCTGTGGTGGGTGGAAGCCTTGCCCAGGCCCGGGTGCGTCTGGGGACGCAGGTGGGAAGGTGCTGTTCCTGCTGGCCGTGGGCCTCCCTTGGGCTCCCTCGGGCTCCCTCTCTTTGGTCCCATCCTTTCTCGTGCCGTGAAAGGGCAGAGCTACCTGGCTGCATGGCCAGCCGCACGTGTGTAGCGCAGGTGTGTGTCCCTGGGGGCCCCACCTGCCTGTGCGTGCCAGTGAGGCCATGTTAACGGGAAATTCAGATTCCCTGGTCTGCACCACCACCTCTGCAGGACCGTGAGGACTCTGCAAACACCACCCTCCTTCCCCCCCCATCCTTCCCCCCCCCCATCCCCCAAGCGTTTCTGTATGTGGTTCTGCAGCAGCCTGTCAGCCCTGATCTTCAAGCAGAATTCCTCCTGGCTTTCTCTTCTGTGCCAGCCCCTCCCGCGGTGCTCTCTGCGCAGGCAGCGGCTTGAGCGTGAGCCATAGGCTCAACGGCCCTGGGTGCCTGCCACGAGGCTGGTGGTGTGGCTACCACGGGGTGATGCCAGTGTTCCCAGGACTGCCAGGCCTCGGGTGACCCGGCGTCCCCATGGAAGCTGGGTCCTGTGCTCCCAGGCCTCTCTACTCTGCCTTCCCCCATTTCCCTGTGAGCTCTTGGAGCGAGTTCGTGGGACTGGGGAGGAGACAGGCACTGTACGACCCCCTCCAGTGCCTACTGATGACCTGCCTCTCCCTCACACACAAGGCAGAAAACCACCAGAGCGGACTAAGGCACTCGGCTAAGAGAGAAAAACCTTCCTCCTTCTGCCCCGTGCCCACCTGTCACACAGAGAGACGGGGCGAGGGTCTGGACTCTGATTCGGGCACCTTCTGGTCCCTGCTTAAGTGGCTCTGGTCCCCCTCCCGTGACAGGATGTGAGACATGGCCACAGGGGTGAGCCCTTTGGGCCTTTAAGACTTTCGAGTGTCAGGACCCCGATTTATGCCATGTGCTCCCTGAGGGTTTTCTTAGGCAGCACCTTGGTGTCGATGAGCTCTCAGCCGCTGGAGACAGGGGTTTCCAGGTGCTGGGGAGGGGGGGGCACGTGTCTGCAGCTGTGTCAGGGCTGGAGGGGACTCTCCAGAGCCTCTTGTGCCTGTTGGATGCTTTTGAACTTCTGCCAGGGGCCCCGCCGGCTAGAGGGGCCACGTCTCAAGGTTGTCGGGCTGAGTGCAGGGTAGTGAAGTCCCTCGCTGAGCTGCACACTCCCTCGGAGTCAGGGTGACAAGGATTTAGTTTTACAGTGTTGGATTAAGGACCAAATACAAGATGACTTGCATAATTTTCTCTTTGCCGGCTCCTTAGCTACGAATAATGTATTCTAACCTTCTTCCATAATGCCAATTACAGCTGTTAGCACATACTTCAAAGCCAGGATTCAAAGTACAAAGCTATGGTTAGGATTTCCTGTGCTGGTGTCCCAGAAGGCTTTCAACCAAGGTTGGAGCTGGAGGAGATGAAAGGCAGTGGGGCTTTTCCCGAGTGTTCTTGGGGTAGCCTGGATGCTGGGGGAGCTTTAGGGAAGGTGGGTGGAGCCAGCCCCCAGAACGGCTTGGCCCGAGGGAGGGCCAGTCCGGAGCTGTGACAACATCGTAATCACAAGGGCTGTGGCTTTCTAGAAGCCTGATTTTCACTGAGCGGGGAGGCCCAGAGAACGGAATGATGGGGAAAGAGAGAGAGAACAGGCCTGTTAAGGGACCGAAATAATTGACAGACACATCTTGCTGGACACGTCAAGAGGGACAAACAGTAGAACTCGAGACTGTCCTTTCTTGTGTGGGGATCTGATCTCACCTGCCGGTGGGTGACCAAAAAAGGAGCTACATAGCCAGTCCACCAGGAGCCTCCGGGGTGCCGCCTCCGGCGCTTTGGCCTGGGAGGAAGTGGACTGCCTGTGGCCACCGTGCTTCTAACTGGTGTGAAAAGGACACCACCGAGTGTCAACCTGCTGGCTGTGTGTCACTCCAGTAATTCCTATCAATGTTGGGTGCTTCTTACGGGGAAAGGCAACATGCCCGGCTGCTAGAGGAAAGGGAAACTGCCAGTTCTGCATCAAGGGGGAAGGTGCTAGAAGTCTCGTGGGTCTGGAGACATGGTCAAGCACTGAGAGACTAAAGGGAACAGGGAGAGAATTTTTGGGATGAGAACTGAAACAGATACCGGAATAAAACATTTTAAAAATGTAAAGGAGAGACTAGAAGAAATAAAAGGAAGAGAAGGAGAAGCCAAGACTCGACGAAGGAAAACCAGGGCAGAACCAGCTAGAAAGGGGGCTGGTCTTAGCGTTCAGGTTATGGCACCCTGTCTTTTGTCAGATCTTAAAGTCAGGAGAGGAGACTTGTGAAAATGCTCCCAGAGACCCAGAGGCACCCGGCGCTTAGAATGCGGCAGAGATGCTGAGCTCTAGGAAAGAAACTGAGAGTGGCGGGAGGGGAGGGTGGTGGGGGGACGGGGCAACTGGGGGCTGGCATTAAGGAGGGCACTTGATGGAATGAGCACTGGGTGTTGTATGCAACCGAAGAATCACGAAATTCTATCTCTGAAACTTAAAAAAAAAAAAAAAAAAAAAAAAAAAGGGTCAGCAAAAAACCAGAGTTGCTGGAGTCCATTTGGAAGCATCCTGGAAAGTTTGATTCTTAGAGGCTGATTCGGTGAAGCCCTCTATCCCTTTGCCTCGCTCACTGCTTTGGCCTCCAAGGGACAGGCTAGCCATGTGTTCTGCAGCTCAGAGGCCTCCCACGTGGGGACTGTCCCCCTGACCCCCGGGCATCTCCCACACAAATGGCTGAGTTGGCCATCATTTCTCAAGGAGGCACCTGCTTGTGGAGATGTTTGCCGCCTCACGTAGGTAGCTGGCTTTGGGTTCTCTGTTTGCTGTTACCCCTCCTGTAGGGGGGGCGCTGTGGGGTGAGGGCTGGCCCCAGCCAGTTCACCCCCTCCGCTACCCAGTCCAGCCCTGGGTTCTGATGATAGCTGGGGAAATGGCTCCAGGGGATCCCTCCTGTGCCTCTGGGCTTGTGTCTTCAGATGAAAAAACGGGGAAATGTTGAGATTTTATAAAGAGGGCTTTGCCAGTTTCCTTAAAAAGAAGCTGAACATTCACGTGTGCTCCTATGAGACTGACTTGCAGACTCTTCCTCAGTGGGCTCACTTGGCCTCTGGCTTCTCTTGGGTTTGACCAGTAAGAGGCACTGGTCGGAGAACTGAGGGCGGAAGGGGAATGAGGCCGGTGTCTGCTCCCTGGCCCCTTCTCTGGGCCATCCCGGCTTGTTGGCATTGTCGTTTCACCAAAAGCCTTAGAGGACTCTTTCCGCTCAGCTCTGTCTGGGTCTGTAGCTGCTCCCAACCCTACCTTGCAGGCCCAGGGACGGTGCGGTTCCCTGAGAGGCTCCCAGCCCGGCGTGCTGTGGCATCCTCTGCCACTTTCCCTAAGCCCTTTGAATTTTAAAGGGCAAAAGTATCTCTTAAAAACTCCTATTACCTGACCCCCCCCCCCCCCCAGTGACAGCAACATCGACAAGGAGAGCATGTAGGTGTGTCACTGAGGGTGAAGTTGGTCGGTCCTTTCTGAAATGGTTCATGACATGAGGCAGCTTGTTCTGGCTTGCTCTAAGTAAAGTGACCAGAATGGGTTGGGGTAAAGAGCAGAGGAGGTGGGTTTTGGGGGCTTAGGATCCATGTGCCTATGATGTGAATCAGCTAGGCCATTAAGCTGGGATGGAGGGCAGCTTCATGGGTGGGTGATCCGTGCAGCCCTCAGAAGGGTCCCAGGCTTGGATTCATTCTCTGCTGTCCCATCTTGGTAATTCTTAATAATGTAAAAGTTAAAATCCTTAATTCTTAGTAAATAGACTGTAACATATCTTATATATCCATAAGGTACTAATATATACATAAGAATATGTATAAATATATATATTATAAAATTGTTTTCCTTAATTTTCCAACAAAGGGCCCCGTATTTTCACTTAGCCACTGGGTCCCATAAATTCTGCTGGTCCTGCTGGGATGAACCTGCCGGTGGATTCTCTTTTGTTTCCAGCTGGTGTGAGTTGAGCATGACTGTGACAAATCCTCTGCCCATGATAAGGCCATTGATTAGAATGCTACTTCTTCGGGGGACATTTTTTTGGGGGGGTGCAGCCTCTTTGTTGGAGCTAGAGAGCAGTAGTTGGAAGATAATGCCTCGATATTTTGTTCGGTTCCGTCTTCACCCAAGTCTGACCATCCAATCCCATCGTTGGCTGGCACCTAACCAACCCGAGTGAGTGGCTTGAAACAGAAGCAGCCGTATATTTTGGTACTGGGTCTGCAGCTCGTGTAGGGCTCGGCAGAGGTGGCTTGTTGCCGTGGGATGCAGCTGTCAGCTGGGGTGGCTCAGCCGGGGACAGAGGGTCTGTCTCCAGGATGGCACACCTTGGCTGGCAAGTTGGTTCTGGCTCTTGGCCTGGGAGCTCAGCTGGGGCTGTGGCCTGGGGGGTCTTGGTTCCTCTCCATGGGGGCGTCTGCACAGGGTTGCTTGGGCTTCCTTACAGCATGGTGGCTGGTTTCCAAAAGCGGATGATCCAAGAGGCAGGAGATGAAAGCTGTAGGTCTTTGTCCCTCCTACTGTCACAGCACCCACTCAGATCCAGGGTGAGGGGAGCCACACGGATGAGAAGAGAGTCAAAGAATTGATGATCAGATACCTAATCTGCCACATAGGCATACCTTTTTTACATGCGAAAAAATTCAAGGCAACAATGGAATGAAATCTCAGAGCAATAGCGAATATGGGGCCGAGCTGGACTCAGTGTCTATAAGCTCCTGATTTCCCAGACGATGCTCTGTCTAGCATACCATACTGCTATTTTGCATAATCTAATAAACAGCAGTAACTCTTCTCTGTCCTTGTGGCCCGGTTTTCAGCCTCAAAGCACATTGGAATAGTAATCAGGGAGCTATTCCAGTACTTTTTTTTTTTTAACTGTTGAGACAGAGAATGTTGATTTAGAAAACAAAGGTAAGCATCCAAACCATAAAAACAGAAGCAATTCTCCTTTGTCTTGGTTGATGAGGGGGTGTGGGGCTAGAGCAGGACGTGGTAGCTTCTTGTTCTAGAGGCAGAGTGGGTGGTTTGGGACCACTGTAGGAATGGCCACAGGGGTGTTAGGAGTCCTCCTCTGGGTCGCTTTGAGGTTGGGTTAAAACTGAAGGTTTTTGGGTAACACTCAGCCCTCATGAATGGCCCGCCACACACCAGGGGCCCCTGAGGAACACCTAGGCGAACTGGGCCTTCCAGCTACAGCTGTCCTCGTTCTCCTGCAAAGAGCTCAAATGCCCATGTGCAGAGGCAGCTGGAAGATGAAGAGTCCCTTTCCCCAGAGCCTCTGGGGGAAGCCTACCCCTGGCTTCCCTGGGGTGCAGCGTCTGCAGATTAGAACTCTCTCAACCCAGGGTGATGGGCCTGAACCTTTGACAATTCTGGGAAAGAAGTCAGTGGTCTCCAAAGTTTGGAGTGTGCGGGCCTCTGGTGTGGCACTTGGAACCCACTGCTATCTTCAGACGTGTCTCTGCAAAGGCATGAGGCTGCGAAGAGCCAGCCAGTGCCCACCCCCCGCCCCCCGCATCTGTCACTTGCTGTCCTGGGGGTCGTGAGGGGCAGGGTACTCCTGGCATGAGTCTCTAGGTGGAAGCCGAATGGGCTTAGGGACTTCTGGTGGCTTGAGAACCCAGTTGAGTGGAGATTTCTTGCCACACAAACCCGTATGAACCTGGGAATGTGGCCCAGGGACAGCTGGGCCCGGGACTCACTTTACACCCGGGAGATTGTTTTGCGTGTGATTATGAACCTCTGATGCACTATGTATCACTTCAGGCCTGTCGTCTGGAAAACTCAGACGAGTAGATGCAGTTTATTCCGACTACTCTGATTCCAGTCAGGCATTCCTGGGGAAGAGTGAGGGGCCCCGAGGGAAGAAAAAATGTGAATCCTGTTGACTGAAATGCTTAGTTCTTGGGATTCCATTACATCTGCGGATGAGATTCCAGATAAGTCTAAAACTCCTTGAATGCGGGAAGAAGTGGTCAAGTCAGACGAGAAATAGACGTTCAGATCTGGGGACGTTGAAGCACATCCTGGCATAGTGGCAGCTTTTGTATAAAAAATTCTTTCATTGTCCTGCAGATGATCAGATTTACCCAAGAATATTCTAGAACCATCATCAAATACAGGCTCCTTCCCAAGTCCCGTCCATGGGGCATCCCCTCTGAATTGCAGGGACCTGAGTGTGTGCAGGTGGTTGGTTCTGCCCCTCAGCTGTGATTACCTCCACGGTGCCCAGCTCTTACACCCTGAGGACTTCTGACCTGAGGACCTGCAGACCTCTGCAGATCATCCGCTAACCTAAGACCAGTCCAGAAACAGGGGAGCAGAGTGAAGGCAGTGGGGGAGAGGCAAGGCGCGTGGGCCGCGGCCATACCACTGCCCTGCTGGGTCGGGTCCAGGAGCCCGGTGTCACTTGCTTCTTCTGCCCAGAGACGGATCTGCTTTGTCTCCAGGCCCCTCAGCAGGTGTGGTGATGTCTGGCTGCACCCAACAGCTCCCTTTTACTTTCAGCTCCGCCTTGGGTGCCCTGTGGGTCTTGAGAGCGGCAGCTTTGAGTTCGCAAGGCTCCATCCGCTGACTTTCTATTGAGTCAGAAACAAAGGAGCAGGCAAAGGAGGCACTTCTCATCCCCTCACCCAACTCACTTGTGTTCTAATCTGCAGCAGGCCGAGTCTGCTCCTCCAGCGAGCCAGCTTGGGTGGAGGGGGAGCGGAAAGTTAGGAAGGTGGCAGGAGACCAAGTCTGGGTCGGAGAGCAAGGATCGTATTCACCCATCACCGAGGAAGAATTCAGGCTTATGCTGCATGAGGCGAGGATGAATTGCTGGGGGGTCCAGCATCCCTGCCTTCAGAGAACTATCCCGTAAGCCTAAAACTCTGGGACACAAAGCAGAGGGCAGGAGCCTTTAGTTACCGGACCTGGGTTCAAATGATGATGGCCACTGACCGCCGGCAGAGCGCTAGGCAACGTTTTCACATTCCCGAGGCTTTTGTTGATCTGTAAATTGGGGAGATGATTTATTCCGTGAGATTTTACTGTGACTGTCTAACGAAACAGCTTTGAAGAAAGGGCGGTTCAGGGTAGGTGGCAAGCATCGTCGCTCATTCCTCTAGACATGAGGAGGTAATGGTTTTCGTGGGTCTTGGGGAAGGTGGGTGGTTTGCTTCTTGAGCACCTGGTGATGCTCAGTGCCCGAAGGTGTGGATTCCTCCCCAGGGAGGCTGCTGAGAGCCACGCGGAGATGCAAGTTTCCCCCAGGAGTCTGCAGCACCAGCAGAACCCACAGGAAGGACTGGCACCCAGCTGGAGGTGGTGAGGGAGGTTCTTGGAAAAGAGGGGAGGACGAAGCCACCACGCAGATGGTTGCGGCTATTGTCAGAGCGAAGGCAGAGGGTCTGAGAGCAAGGTCACGGGGTTCCCTTGCATCTCGGGGCGGGAGGTAACAAATGAGCTGGCAGTCTGCCCTCCAGCCCCCCACCAGGACTTCCTCGGTTTGGCCACTGGGGGCTCTTGCTAGGCAGAGGTGCCTTCCCTGCCAGGTTTTTGTTATTAACGTTGATCCCATGTATCAGAGAGTGGAAAGCAAGCCTTGGAAATCCGCATCCAAGTGGGATTCAAGGCTCGCTGGAGCAGCGTGTGCCAAGGGCTGGGGGTGGGGATGCTGCGGCGGGCTCTTCGCTCAGCATCAGGAGCAAGCCCTAGGCATCATTCACTCTGTCAGGGTATCGCGGTGGTAATCACTTCCAAATGGTGGTGGGGTGGGGAGGGGGTTCCCCCCCAATCGCCCAAGGAATGTCTTGACTCAGGACGGAAAAGGAGGTTTTCCATAAGCAGCTCCTCTTTCCAGAGGGGACCAACTGTAGAACACGAGACGCCCCCGAGCCTCTCTTAGCATCATCCATAATAATAGCCATGTCAACCAAACGGAGGGGGAGGGAATGATAATCCAGGAGAGGGACACGTCCCATCATCTGACCTGGGAGTTGCTTTCAGGAAGAGCAGCTCATTCCTCCGAAAATGACACGTGACCTCTCGAGCGTCTCCTGAGGAGTGATTGTAAGAGTGTGCGTGGGCACCCGTTATGTCTCTAAATGGATGGACAGGCACGGTTTGTTTGGCCTGTGTTGCCCACACTGCCCGATTCCTTTGCATGGGGCCACAGGGAGTTCTCATTACCAGTGCCCATATGCACAGACACAGCATCTGTCTTCTGCCCAGGAGAACTCGGGGCTGAGCCCTGTCTCCTGCTGACCAATTCCCTCTGTCCGCTGCCCGGACGGGGAGGAGAAGGAGGAAGGTGGTGTGGCACGCACCGTTTCCAATAAGGACTAGAGTGAAAATCCTGCCGATGGTGGGAAGTCAGGCAGAGGCAGCCCAACCACCAGCCATCTTATCTCCAGGAGGAACCGAAAACTGTATCCCAGGTGTGTGATGGCGTGAGCACCGCCAACAAGCTGGTGGTGAGATTTGGAGACCTTCTGCGCTGACTGCATTTGAGGGCACTGTCACCGCGTGGTTCAGATAAATGGAGGAGGCACAAGCTGACCATTAAGGTTAACTTGTACTGAGTGTACTGATTAGCTATCGCCCCAGGAATGCTGCATCGCAAAGCATCTGGAGACTCAGGACTTACAAAACCAAACCTGTGTCTTACTGATGTGCTCTGTGTTGGTAGGGGCAACTCTCTTTTAAGCTGTTGGTCGCCTGGACTTGGCATCCAGTTTCGGGTTGGGTTCAGCTCTTACTGATCTTATTGGATCTGCAGCCATTGGGTCATGTTCTTGTGGAGGATGCTGGGAGCCAGACCACACATACCCATTGACCCACATTCCGTTGGCCACACAAGTCCTATGGTGTAGCCCAAAGTCAACTGGGGAAGGGAATTCACTCCATCTCAAGTGGAAGTGGTGGGAGGGGAGTGACTGTTTATTAAATTAGAAGCTAAAGCATCACACAAAGTTATGCATCTATAAATTCCACCAACTCAAGTTCTGAAGATTGAGAGGGCGGGGGGAGGGATGAGGAGGAGGGTGAAGGAGCGAAGGATGTCTGGTGGGTGGGTGGTTAGCTGGGGGTGGTAGTAGTATGGGTCCAGGCAGGAGCTGGACAGCGAGAAGGTTGGCTTCTCTGTAGACACATCGGGTGAGAGGGGCTGCACCAGCTCCCGTGTGCCATGGCCCTTGCTCGTTAGTTCTTATCTCTGAGGCCCCACCTCTGGAGCCAGCCTCTCCTGCTGTAGTTTTCAAGGAGCTCTGAACAGGAGCGTTTAGGCCTGTCATTGAGACCAGTAATAAAGGGAGAAGAACCAGATTTGAGTTGGATGTTGCCGATACTCGGGGTAGATTTCTGTATCCCTCTATTTCTTTGGAGCAACCAGTAAATACCCAGTTTGACTTTTCTACTGTGGAAGGTGTACCCAGGAGCCATGGCCGGAGGAACAGCGGTTGTAGGGACTTCTCTGCTTCCCCACCCTCGTGCAGCTCCCCACTCCTGTCTCAGCCCCGGATGGAGAGGTTGATTTTTTGGGTGCAATATTTGGCCTATTGAGTCCTGTCAAACTTAAGCTTTAAGGTCTCCCTCTCGATGTCTTTTTTCCCCCGTGTGCTAGTTTTTGAGAACACCCCGGTGCAGATAATGTCCTAGGTCAGAAGCTCCTCTCCCCCTTGCCCATGTGTTTTTGGAGGCCCTCCCACCCAGGGCCCTCCCACCGCTGGGTGGCAATGTGTTGATGAGACCCTTTACTTTGGCAGAGTGCTATTTAGCTAAGTCACCCCTCCCTGTCGACCAGTCCACCTGCACATTTCCGTCTCCTCCCTTCCTTCCACAAACACCGGCTGTGTGCTGGGCACTTGAAGACACACACACATAAAAGCAACAGAGACCCGTCCTTGGCTGTCAGGAGGCCCACATTCCCGAGTGCCTCAGAGACCAGGACTAGAGATCAATATAATGCAAAGTGCTAAGGTTCGCGGCAAAACAGTGTGCAAGTTATAACTAGAACATGAAGGAGAGGCATCCCAGCCTGCTGGTGGGGTTGGAGATGGTAGTCATGCATGGAGGGCATCCAGGAGGAGGTGATGCCTGATGAGAATGAGCAGAAATGGAGAGGAGAAACTTGGCAGGCTGGTGGGACGCTAGAAATGAAGGCACCGGGCAAGGTGCACAGGGGAGAAAGCAATAGTTCAACATTGCGGGATTGCAGAGACCAAGATGGGGACTGGCAGATGATGGGGCAGGGAGGGTCGACCAGGGTCAGATCAGGGACATCTTCAGGATGTCATGTAAGGAGCTTGCATTTAGGGACCCATTGAAAGTCCCCTTTGAAGCAGGCAAGTGACCTGATAAGATTTGCATTGTGTTTAGGTAAGAGCATTAACTGTGTACAGTTCATTCTTAGTTATTGGGGTTGAGGGAGTAGGAAAAAAAGCACAGACTCACAGCAGATAATTTCCATTATTTTACTGCTCATCCAAACCAGTCCTGCGTGCCCTTGACGACCAGGTTTAGAGGAGGCCTATTCTGGGCGAGATGGTCCCAAACAGGAAATGTTATGTTTTTGAAAATAATTGAGAGAAGGCTGAACTATGCTCATGGCTGCTGGGTGGGTTCCTTTTTCATTCTGAGACCAGGCTGTAGTCTTGAAGGATGAGACTTATTTTGAGAGGGAGAGGCAACATTTATATGGCATACCATGATTCTCCCAATCCCATGAGATGGGCTCTATTATTATTATTATTATTATTATTATTATTATTATTATTAATTTTAGATGAGGATACCGAGGCCCAGAAAGATTAAGTAACCTTTCCAGAGTGACCTAGGAGCCAGGCTTGCCCACCTCACTTCTGACCACCTCCAGAACTAAACTTTAAACCAGCATGTGGCACAGTGTCTACCTGACTCCCTCCTTCCTCTGGGCCCAGAATCTGAACCCCTTGGATCAAGGGAGTGATAAGTTGTACACTTTAAGAAAACAACAGCATCTGGTCTGGGATCTCTCACACACACACACACACACACACACACACACACACACACACACACCACACACCACACACCACACACCACACACCACACACCACACACCACACACCACACACACACACACACACACACACACACACACACACACACACACACACACACACACACACACACACACCACATAGGACATCCTGTGTAGAAAACGTGGAAAATTTTATGCTCTGTTGCTGTTGCCTTGAAATCTACCCGGAGCTCCGTAGCTTGCACACAGGCTATTCAGAAGGACCACTGTTAGGGCAGCACTATTGGGGCAGACGGGTCTGAGAATCCAGCAGGGCCCTGAGTATGGAGAAGTGGCTTCCTTCTCCGGTCCTTCCTTAGCCCCACAGGTACCCACCTACGCCCCAGCATGCTTTGCCTCCCTGGGACCCGGAGGGCTGGTGGTCGGAGTGAAGAAGGCGTGGGCGTAGGCGGTGTCTGGAGGCGCAAGTCATCGGGCCGCTGAAGCCAAGTCCGTGACCAGCACGATCCCAGGAGGGCCAGCAGTTTGTGGTTACTTGGCCACTCTTCCAGCTGAGGAATGTGCTTCCCCCTTCTCATATGTCTTGTGCTTTTGTAAATTTTGACGAGGATCCATGAACAACCCAAAGCACCAGAGTGGGTACAAGGTCAGCCAGCCACAAAGTATTCCCAGCCCCCAGCACATTCGGCCTAAGTCAGATGCCACTTGTGAGTCATAAAGGAAATGATCACTTGGTGGATGCCTGCAGCAGGGACTCCGTGAGCTGTGGAAAGGGGGAGGCAAAGGCAGCCCATCCCAGGTTTACCTGCACATTTGGGAGCCTCTAGGAGTTCTCTGCTTGGTGTTGTAATCTTGGCACAAAAACAGTGTTCTCACTAGCTCTACATTCCTGGTTTTGGCCCAAGATGTATAAAAAATTATACATTATCTTTTCAAAGCTTGAGTATTTCATTATTATTATTTATACTGCACTCTTGATTTAAGGCAATTTACAGTCACAACAAAGTTTGTGGGCAGAACATCTGTGTGTCTCCCCCCCCAGCCCCCGCCCCCGACAAATCCACATGTTGAACTGTGATCTCCAGTGTGAAAGTGTTTGGAGACTGGGGCCTTTCGGAGGTAATTAGGGTTAGATTAGGTCATGAAGGGAGGGGCCTCACGATGGGATTAGTGCCCTTCTAAGAAGAGGAAGAGAATGGAGCTCTCTCTGTCATGGGAGGACACAGCTAGAAGACACCGTCTACGGATCGGGAAGCAGGCCCTCGCCGGGAACCAAACCTGCCGGCACCTTGGCACCTTGATTTTGGACTTCCAGCCTCCAGAACTAAGCGCTTGTTGTTTAAGCCCCACAGTCTGGGGTGTGTGTTGTAGCAGCCTGAGGTACAATAAAATGATTGAAATAAGAATGCAAGGAAAGGGGCAAGGCAATGAAGAGGAGAGTGTGGGGCAGGAGGTATTCCAAGGACACAGGCTTAGAGCATCCTTCAGGCGAACACATGAAACTTTGTTCTGAGTTTCCGAGGAGCCCGGGTGAAAAGCAACGATTCTGAGTTGGGGGTGGGTGGGTTCCACTGCTAGCCACTGGCAGCCTCCCCATGCACCTGGAGAGAGAAGCTTCGCACTTTTCTCTAAAGAGGGGGAATCCTAGGGAAGATTATCCTAGGGTCACTGGGCAACTTTGTGGGCTGTGATTTTGTAAAAAATGATCACCAAGCATTCAGTAATACTGGTCTTTCATCTTTTTTTTTTTTTTAATTTTATTTATTCGACACAGAGAGATAGAGAGCACAAGCAGGGGGAGCAGCAGGCAGAGGCAGAGGGAGAGGGAGAAGCACGCTCCCCGCTGAGCAAGGAGCCCAATGTGGGGCCCAGTCCCAGGACCCTGGGATCACGACCTGAGCCGAAGGCAGCCACTTAACCAACTGAGCCACCCAGGTGCCCCTGGTCTTTCATCTTCGTGGTACCCAGGTGAAGTAAAAAGTGATTGGGCACAGGTATTTTTGATGGACAGTTGGAGAAACTGAGGGCAGGCCTTGGACCATCATTGTCAAGGGGTAGTTAGGGAGTGAGGAGGAAAGCTTTGACCAGCATCACCAACATCTGAGAACATCCTCTTCTTTCGGTAGAAAAGTGTGAGGGAGGGGGAGGGGGAGGCGGGAGGTGGGGGTTTCCTGTTGGCTCTGCTGTGTGAGCATCTGTCTGCATGGCTTTGGGAAAGCCCCCGAACTGCCGGTGAGTGACACGTGGGCCTTGCGGTGTCCTCCGCTGCAGAAGGAGAAGGCGAACGATGTTTTGAAGATGTCTTTGCCTGCGTTTCTGTGATTCGGTATTCCCGGCCCCTGCCCCCCTCTCCCTGGCCCAGTCCCCGAGAGCCAGATACATAAGTAAAACCAAGTGAAATAAGTCATCTCACAAAGAAATACTTCATCTTGAAGAAGTAAGCGGCTTTCTAGGGATAAATAACTTGGCAACAGTTGAAAACAAAGGAAAAAAAGAAAAGAACCCGTTTAATCTGTGTTCATTGTGTGTGTCCTTTCTGTTTTCACGATCCCATGGCTTTGCCCCAATTTTGTTTTCTCCTTAAAGTACATCTTGGAACCTGGCTGTCAATTTTGACACTGGAGGAGCATATTTAGCAAAGCTTTCTCGACTTTTTTTTTTTTTTTTGACACTGAATTCCACCAGGTTGGAAGCCGCTTGGCTGTGTAAACAGGGAGGCGGGCTCGCGCCTGAGTTAGTGGTGCGAGAACCGAGAATGGTTTGGGGGGGGGTGATGCGGCGTGGTTGCGAGCCCCTCATCCTGTGTGTGTGCGTGTTTCAAGCGAATTTCAGGTCTTAGAGAAACCCTGGCATGTTATATCATTGCACTGGCAGCAGAGTGTGTTTGGGAGGAGGGTGTCTTCAATTCCTGCTAGTGTGGCGTGAGCCAGATGCTATGTATGTGTCGGGGGGGGGGGCGGGGGGCTCTGGGTTTGCAGGGTCCAACCGTTCCGGTGCCAGGTGGGATGACAGGCAGGTAGGGGTAACACCCCAGAGGACCGGAGCTGTAGAAAGTTCACTTGTTAAGGGGGAAGGGGTATGAAACAGACGATCAGGGTTTCCACAGATGGCACAAGGTAGCTGCCCCATGGCTTCTCACCAGGTGCAGGATTGTGTTAAAGCCGGTCCTGGGAGCTGGTGGTTTTGAGTCCCCATTGTGCATATTGGCACAGTGGACGGTGAGGAGAATTTTACAGTGATTGCGTGCATAAGGAAAGCAGATATCTGGGCTCTGACTCACTCTCCATCAGAACGTACCACCATCAAATGCCTGCCCCTCAGAGTCCCTCGCCCCGAGATGCCACCCAGGCGCTTCTCTGGCTTAGTCCCCCGTGGTCCCAAGTCTGTCTGTAATTTTCCTGGGTTCACCGGCATCCTGGGATTCCTGGGTAAGGAGAAGCAGGCGGGGTGGGGAGGGGGCAGGGAGAGTTCTGGGCATTTAGACAATATTATATGCAAGTGCTGTGCAAATAAAATGCAAATGAAAACGGAGCGCTCAAGCACTGAGCAAAGGTGATGCAAATTTGCTTTTAATTTCCGCACAGTTGCCCGCACTGCGGAGGCATCCAGGGAGGGGCCATGGGGAGCCGAGCAACCATGGGGAGACAGAGCTGGGCACTCTGTGGTCAGTGGCGGACTTGACTGTGGGTCTTCCTGCTTGATGTGCACATAAAATGCGGCTCTCAGGAGGAGAGCCGAGGAGAACCACTTTCTCTGCGCTTGGAAGTGAGGGAGGTTGGGGGAAGGAAGAAGCCTTAACTGGGGTCAGGTCAAGGTTCTGATGGGGAAGAAGGTTGTGTTGGGCACTTTCTGGGGTGTCTGGGGAACTCTGCTGAGGAAGATCCTAGAAACGGCCCCAGTCCCTTAGCGATGAGGAAGCCCTTTCTGGAAAGCCAAGGGGAGAATTAAGTATACAGGTCTCAGGTTGGGAGCACATTGTAGTTGATGACAGATTCTGGTGAGCTCTGAGATCAACATGAATTGGTGAGAACTCTGGACGTCAGCTGAGGATCGTATGGGCTCTGAAGGGTGCATCGGTCAGGGGTGGGCCTGCTACCACCTGTTGGTGTCATGCTCAGCTGGGCTTCTGATGAATCCATCACCATGTAATTGACTTCCCAAAGAGTTCTGAGGGCAGGGTTTTCTGATTCAGTGGCTATTGCCCCACAGAGCCTCTTGGGCAGCCAGTTTTAGGTATCTGAACCAGTGACCTGACAGTCATGCTGGGTCAAAGGGTCAAGGCCAGGCCCCAAAGCAGGGCTTAATTTTTCCTGGCTGAGAGGAGGTCTGAAGGGGGGAAAAGAAAGGATTTGGGAGATGAAGTCAGGCGTCAGGAGGAGCTAACTACCACCTTTAATAGTATAGTCCCTGAAAGAATACTTGTCTCTTTTCTTTCTTTATTCTTCCGTTTTTTTTTTTTTTTTTTTTGGTAGCATGTTTCTTGGTTGCCCTGTTATCAGTCATACATGCAGGAGCTCCAAGAGAAATATGTTTTAACATCCTGAAACTGAATTATTAAATGGGGATTAACTTGGTGTTGACTTTTCTTCATGGCTGATTTGCAGTATAAACTGGGTTTAAGGCATCTTTTGCTAAACCTTCCGGATTTCAGTGGATCGCATTGGATGAGCCATTCATTAAAGATTTCATGCTGATGTTATTTATTTAGGCTTTGATGCCCTTTTTCTGTTTTCCCTCCCCTTTTATTCAATAATGATATCTTTCAGGCGGAGAATACCTTCCATCCTGTGGTATTAAGGGCTTTCCACGATAGAGAGCATGGCCCCGTGGCCAGAAGTGAGGCAGGAACTCAAGAGTGTGAGTTTGGTGGCCCCGCCTGATCCCCAGATGGCCATGTAGCCGGGACTGGCTGCAAGGAGGCATAGGTCCTAGACTCCCTGGTTGGTAAATGCGTCTTCTAGCTGCTCTTGGAAACCTCGGATCCATCCACAAGGGAACTTGCCTTTTCGTTTTAGTCTTCAAACACCCAGAGAGAGGTCCATCACCACATTCTTGTCAGAGAGCAGATCCTGAAGGGAAGACAAAGGGGCCAAGATCTGCCGGAAGCACACTGGCTTTGTTACAACCGTGCATTCCGAACCCTGCTACCCCCCTAGACAAGTCAGTCAGCCTCTGTGAGTCTCATTTTTTCATCTGCAAAGTGGGAAAAATAAACAATACTCTTGGTGTTGTGAGGATTAAGTAAAATTATTCTTGTAATGAGCTCAGCATCTGAGAGATGCTCAGAATTTTCCTTCCCACATGCAGACACACTTCACAGCTGAAGTCAGAGCGTCGGCATCATTTTATGTTACCCTCACAAAGTAAGTACCTCCTTTGATCCTATGGCGTCTCTCTCTCTCCATCATTGTTCATGGCCGCCCAGTATCACGTGTGGTCATGTGCTACGCTTATTGTGGATTCTTTTGGCTGTTTCCCAAAGCTGCAGTCCCTTCTGTGGGCCTTAGAGACTCCTGTCTAAGGAACACGCTGCCTCTGTTCCTTCTGGAACACTGAGATGAGAGATGATGTCAGATGGCGCGGTAGCATTTCGCACAGACCAGCCACCTCGGCTCTGGCCAGAGGTCAGCCGCCCAAGTCCAGAATGGCACTTAGAATGTCATTCTCAGCCCCCCGGGGCCCCGTGTTAATTGGTCTCTTCTTGCGGCTGGGCCTCCCGACTGTGTGTGTCCGAGCCCAGGCCTGCAGCGCCACGGACGTGCTGCTCCATCTCTCTTTAGAACGAACCCTTTGGCCGATTGTACGGAATTCCTCCCATTGACCCCTGCTGACAGGGGCCTCTGCCCTGGTCGTGCTCCCCCACTGACTGGGCCACAAGCCTGTCAGCTGAAAGTTGCACTTGAGCCTCCAGAACCATTTAGTCTTTAAGTGACAGAGGTCCTTGCTGGCAATAAATTAGCTCTCGTCTCCCCAACTCCCTGGCCCTGCCGGAGAAAAGCACGCCTGCACTGAGAAAGGGAGAGGTCAGCCAAGGGGCTTTAGTACCTGCACCGGAGAGGATGCCTCTCTGGGACATTTTAGGTTTCAACCTTTATCTCGAGTTTTAACTCTTGCAAGTCAAGTGAGGCGACTTTTTCAAGGAACACCTCGAATTGTCTTTACGTCCTATGACTTTGCTTTCCTGGTTTAGGAAATGGCAGTTGGCTTTTAATGGGATAGACACTTGACATATATTGTCACATTGAAGCTTTGCACAGCTTGGTGCAGTGAGCTGGGTTTGCTTATCCCCATTTTGCAGATGGAGGAATTTTCCAGATGAGGTATTGGGCTTTGAGAGGTTGAAGGACGTGCCTGAGTTCCCAAAGCTGGATAGCATTGATGCTGATAATGGGACTCAGCTCTACTGACACCAAGGCTGGGGCGTGGTGGAGCAAGGGTGAACCTTCTTCCTGGCTCAGTGGGCTGCAAGGTCTTAAGGTCATTTGGGACTCAGCCCTGGAGGTCACAGTAAGTGCCTAAAGTTGGTCTAGAGTCTTCTGGGAATCCATTTCTATTTCTACAAATGTCCAGCCACTAGCCCTCCCTGACCACCACTGTATTCATCCAGAATGCAGAGGCCTTAAGACCATTGCCCACCGTCTTGCTTTTCAGTGTTGAGTGTTTTGCTCCTTATGTGTGAGCTGGGGACATCCAGAGACTTTATATTAGACCATTTTACCATTTTAGCCTCACTGGGAGTTGAAACTTACAGGGTTGCTTTCAGCCTTGTGTTCGCTTGATGAGACAAAGGAGGCAGGATTCCTTTCTTGAGAAGCTCTAGGAACTGATTCCTGGGTCCTGCCCAGAGCGATTATACCAGGACCAGTGGGGATGTGGCTTGAGCATCTGAGTGTTTTAACCCCCCACCCCCACCCCCACCCCCTGTTAATTCTAGTGTGCAACTAGGAAAGAGAGCCTGTATTTTAACCTCTGAAGGAAAGAAATTTTCAGTACCTGGGTGGACACAAGGGCAGAAGGTCAGAGTGAGCAGGGGATAGACAGTGGAGTTTACATGTTCATTCATTCAGGACCTAATGTCCCAAGAGTTGTGCTTGGGGCTCTAGAGACATCTAAGACACTCTCTTTATAGTCTGATGGGGAAGAGAGACACATAGAGAATTAACTGAGTCAGCTCAGACCAGGGCATATGTTGCTGCTTTGCAAACTTCCATGTAAGTGGGAATCACCCAAGGAGCTTGTTACAAATGCAGAAGCTAACACACTTGCTAAATGTGGATTGACTCTCCTGCTAAATCAAGCAAATTCAAACCCCACAGCCTTTCTTGTAACCTACACAGTAAGGGAGAGGAAATGCACATTCTTTAGAAACAAAATAAAACACAAAGTTACATTGCTTGTAACACCAGCCAGTTCAGGAAGTTCTTTGTAGTGTCTACTCATTCATACTAGAAAAAGCATGTGTGAGAGGGAACTCGGCTGGGGGGCCTGGACCTCAAATGCACCAAATCTGAAATGTACCAGATCTGATTTGGTAGCTGAGGGTGGGGGGCAGGCATCTGCTGTTTATGCTACACTTGAGGTATGGGGAGGATGCTCTAAGTAATCAGGGCAAAAGCAAGTAATTCTGAACAGAGACCGTGAAGGAAGGCTTCAGAGTGGGGGTGATGTTTGGTACTGGCCCTTCTGCGTTGGCCACACGCCTTCTTGGTGGCATTCCCACACCACATCTGCATTTTGTCGGGTAAAGCTGGCACCTCTCCTCTGAGATGGTAAACTCCGGTGAGCCCAGTAGGACCTTCCTTGGCTCTTCCATTCCCTGTCTCACGCTTCGTGCCCTGGTATGCATCGCTGCACCTTGCAAATGCTCTTCTTCCCCATCTGTAATGCCCTTCCCACTTCAACTGATAGATTCCCACGTCAGACCCCTTCTTGTGCAGGAAGATTTTGTGATCTTTTTGAGGAACATCCTGTATAAGTTTGACACTCACCCTTTCACCATATCTTTTGGAGAGAAAGTATCTCAGGATGGGTAAAATCTGGCAGAGTGGGGTGAGGGAGGTTAGGAAGTAGCATTCTGCAAAGGAAGGAGTATAAACAACACAAGAGAGTGTTCTTAAGGACTGGCAAGCTGTGGCAAGCCTTGGGCAGGGCACAGGGTTCGGTCAGGGTGGCATTTGAGGCCAGGATGGGTTTCATAGGCTAAGTTTGGACGTGGGGCTCTGATATGGGCTTTTCAACAGCACGGTGATGTGATCAAATCTGTTCGAGAAGGAAAAGCATGCACTTTTGCTGACAGTGTGGAGCATCAGGTTGCTTCAGTGAATCTGTGTAGGTTGGAAAGAAATTTTGGGGTTAACTTACCATTTTGCTTTCCAGCTGTATGTCCCTTAGAAATATGTGGTTGTCTTTATGTGTATGTTTCAGTGATTTAAAAGAATTCACAAGAATTCACAGATTTATTGGCTTCTATTTATGTATATAATTTGGGTGGGATTTAAAAACTGGATCTTTAATCAATTCTCAAAAAGGTTATGACTGTTTCCAACCAGCCTTTTCTGGCCAAAGAAATATTTAGAACAAGAGAAGAATAAATGTTCAATATTCTCTCCTGTTGTTTAGGATGGTGCCCCAGACCTGAAGCAAAGATTCCAGGCCCATCTGTTCCATTTACTGCTACCAGCCACATGAACTTTATGTTTATTGCTGCTCTCCTCCCCTGTGCCTCCAGGGAGCTAGTTTTCTCTGGGGGGCTGGGGCTGAGGATTGGCACTAGGGAGGGTCCTCTTCTTAAAGGGCCAGGACCCCTTACCTTTCCATTCATGGGTTTGATACTCATGTTTCCCTCTCTCTCTCTCGAGGAGAAAAGTATCTCCACTTTTACACACAAGTAGGTGGAATTTATCCACTGATCATACACTTTGATTGCAGTGTTGACACAGATGCCCCTGTCCTTAGGAGGGCTGGGGGCTTATATCTGAGCAGAAGAAAAAAAAAAGAAACTTAAGCTTTCTCAAGACAATGTCATTAGGTTATTTCTCTTCAAAAGAATAGTTATATCTGATTATGAAAGAACGACATATTTATAGAGAATTTGGGATATATAAAAAAGAAATGAAAATAATCTATCATTGTACCATCTAGAAATAATCACTGTTAATGTTTTGTTACTAGGCCTCATGTTTCCCCTCCCAACCTCCTCCCATCTCTATATTTTTGTAGGCATCGCATTATACATATTATCTTATAAACTGCTTTTGCATTTAACAATTAATCATTAACACTTTCCCATCGTATGAAAAGTGCTTTCACATTTCCAATATCAGTTTCAATGGCTGCGTAGTGTTAAACCGGATTTATGTGCCATTATGATCTAGGTGTTGGGCATCCTTGATTTGTTTTTTTTTTTTTTTTTTCAGGGATTCAAAGCTGAAACTCAGATAGGCTTTAGATTGGCATACATGTGTCCTCTGTAACTGCATGCAAACATTCATGTGCATTGCATTTTTATGGGGAGCAGTACCATTGCTTTTATTAGGTACACAGAGGTTTAACTGCTGAAGGGTCAGAAATGGATAAAGGTACTTATATTAAATCCCTAGAAGAGGAATTGCTGAGTCTAAATGGTCTGTACGTTTTTAAGGCTTTTGATGACTTTGCCCCATTGTCCTTCCAGGGGAGCTGTAGCAGTTGACCCTGCCCTCAGCAGCAGCCAGGGGTGCCTGTGTCCCTAGACCCCGGCCAACCATGGACCAACCCTAGACATCACGCCTTTAGAAACTTACTGTCAAGTTATTCCTGGCGTTCTGACTCTTGGCTTGTAACTTACCCTTAAGCTTTGTAGAGTCAGTACTACTGTTAGAGACGTAGGCACCCCAAATGCTGCGGGGGTTGCTGAGGTCTGGCTGAACGGGTTTATAACTAGAAGGTCTGGGCTTGTCCGCCAAGTCCGTACAGCCACCTCCCCTCCTGGGCTGACCAGGCAGGGCGGTGGTTGGCAACTCAGTCTCCAGGCTCATACTTGATTGTGTTTTCACATTGGCCCCTGTGCTTACTAGCTGCGTTACCTGGCGCAGGTGTGTGAAGACTCTGTGTCTCCGTTCCTTCCTGTACAGACTAGGGATCTAGCATTCATGCCCGTCTCACCGTAGGGCTCTGGGTGCACCCCCTTGTGTGGCATTTAGCTTCGTGTCCACGGCACGTACTCAGCCAGCATCGCCTGTCAATGTTATGTGCCCCCCCGTGGCCTCCTGTGGCCTCCCGTGGCCTCTTCCCTCGCTCTCTCCAAGTCTTAGACTGTGAGTCTCCGTGTCACAGCTTTTAGAGCTGGAAAGCGTCTTACGTTTCAGCTCAGGTCTTTAAGTCTGCAGATGAGACAACAGAGGAGACGGACCGGCCCCCACTGAACCAGGAAGAGTGGTCCCTCCTGGTTCAGAGACTGGTTTTGAGGACCAGATATTGTCCGTAAAGTTCTTTTAAACTTGTGCACATTGATCCTATGTTAATTAGTTGTGCAATGTCTGCGTGGCCCATGACAAATGAAACCCAAATAGAAATTGACTACCCGGAACCCAGGTTTAACTGAAATCTTCCTGAGCCCTTGCTTTCCTTGAGGGCATCTAGCCCAGTGTCCTGCAGAAAGCTCGGCTCCAGTACGTGTTTCCGATGTTGACAGGGAGTATGACCAGTGCTCCGGGCTGGGGCAGAGGATTGTCAGCAGCCCTGGGTGTATTTGTTCCAGTTCCCTGGGTCTTGTTCATCTCTGAGGCCCACCACCTTGCACACATTTTGAGGGAATGAGCAGATGAATGACACCTCCCTAGAAGAGATAAAGGGGAATAATTTTCATCATCAGGCATTTTCAAGCCTCAATGCAGTCTCTTCGCTGGTGGGTACACAGGGGGATGCTGCGGGCTGAGCATCCCGCTGCACAGGTGGCCTGCAGGAGTGATGCTGGGCCTCTCTGCTCTGAACAAACCTCAGAGCCACCTCGCGTGTCCAGCCTGTCTTCCCCTTTCCCCTCTGCCTTTCACTGTATAACAACCACTCCTACGGCTGCCTCACCTTCTGAGCCTTGCTTCCTCTCTGTGTGGTTCTCAGAGCTTTTAAGATGAAAACAATATTTCCAGGGTGGGCAACTGTGAGTCTGCTATAAAAAGGAGGTTCCCAGTAGCTGTGCTCATTTCCCCCTATTTGCTAAAGAAAAAGAAAAGCCCAGGAACATGATGCCAAATTCTGCTTTTTACAGCTGGTGTATGTTGGCTGTCTTTCAAAGCCAAAAGTAAGTGTGTGTGCCTTTGCCAGCCACCCCTGCCTGTCCTTGTCCGTGGTGAGCAGCTGGGTAGCATATAGTGGTTCAGAGGACAGGTTTAAATCCCGGCCCTGCCACTTCCTAAGTTGTGTCCTTTCTGGAGAGTTATTTAACCTCCCTGACCAGTTTCTCATGTATGAAATGGAGATATTGACAGAACCTACCTCGTGGGGTTCAAATGAGGACCAAATGTGTCCAAGTGTTTAAAACAGCACATGCTACAAGTAGGCATTCAAAATTGGGCATCCTCATTATTTTGAATTCAGCTCGCACTTTTAGCCCCAGGAAGAGTCACTGATGATTAGACATGGTCCAGTTCACTTACCTCATTTTATAGATGAGGAAACTGACGCCCAGAGAGGTAAAGTGAGGGGCCCAAATCCAGTCAGCTGGTATGTCACATAGATGGAAAGAGGCCGACCTGGTCTTGAACCACCCCCTTCACCTCTAAGCCAGGGACAGACACTTGCTGCTATTCCCGAGCCTTTGACTGGTTTGTGCATTCTGGTGGTCACATCCTTAAAGCCAGCACCTGTATGTTTTCTCCTTCTGTATCCCCTCTGTAGACCCCGTCATCTGCTGCCGCTAGGAACTGTCGGGAAGGTGGAGGGTATTGGTGATGTCTGGAGTTTGCAGGGTAACTGTCCTAACAGCCCTTAGGATCTTCTATTGGTAATAACTGTAAGCCATTTCTATCCGTATTAATGGTGAGCAATGGAACAGACAGGTGTCTGAAGTGGTGACATTTAAGCAGGTGCTGGATATAAGTTTAGCAGAGATACTAGGGAAAGAAGGCTTGAATATAGGAACTCCATCGCCTCTAGTCCAGTGGTTCTCAAACATAAACCTGCATCAGAATCACCTTGTTAGAACAGGCTCCATAAATGTAGATTGCTGGGTTTCAACCCTGAATTTCTGATTCAGAAGGTGGGGAGGAGGGCCAGGAATCTGGCTTTCAAACAAGTTCCCAGGGGCTGCTGCTCGTCCAGGGAGCACACCTGGAGAACCACTGCTGTAGCGTCTTTCAAGTCTGAGAGTCCGGAATTCTTAACACTCCTTGAGAGTCGTTAGCATCTTACAGTCGGCTGTGTTCTCAGCAGTTAGCCCAACGTCTGACCCACGGTAGGTGTAGTGGGCTGAAACGGTTCCCGCAAAGATGCCCGTTCCTAACCCCTGCAGCCTGTCAATGTGACCTCATTTGGAAAAAGGACCTTTGCAGGTGTGATTAAGTTAAGGATCTTGAGAAGAGATTATCCTGGATTATCCAGGTGAGTCCTAAAGAGAGGCAGGGGGAGATCTTACACACATGCTCACAGACACACAGACACACACAGACACACAGACACACACAGACACACAGACACACACACACACAGACACACACACACACACACACACACACAGACACACACACACACACACACACACACACACACACACACACACACACACTCCGGGGTGATGTGAAGATACACGTAGAGATTGGAGTGATGTGGTCACAAGCCAAGGAATGTCAGCAGCTACCAGAAACTGGAAGAGGCAAGGCACAGATTTTCCACCAAAGCCTCTGGAGGGCATTATGACCCTGCTGAGACCTTCCTATCCACCTCGTGACACAGTTCTGACCCCCCCCAGAACTGTGAAGAATAAATATCTGTTGTTTTAAGCCACCAAGTTCGTGGTCATTTTTCACGGAGGCCAGAAGAAATGAGTATAGTAGGTATTCAGCAAACATCAATGAGATGAGTACTGGAGTTTAGATGCAGGTATTACGATGTCCATTTCATTGATACACAAACTGAGGGCTCTGTGGATCTGGCCCAGGTGTACTGCACACGTTTACTGGAAGGGAGGCCCAGGCCTGTCACCTATCGCTGTTTTCTTTCGGCTAGTCCGGTGGCCCTCCCCAACCTCCCCACTCCCCAACTACATGTTAGAACAATTGAACTGGGATCCCCAGCCATGGGGCCTATGTGTTGTTATTTTAGAAAAGTTTCTCAGGTGCTTATGGTGTGCAGCCCGGGCCGGATACTGCCTGGACCAAGTTCTTCACGGAAGCTGGCTGACCCTGAGGTGGCAAGTAAGACCTTAAACGCGTGAGCAGCTTGAGCGTTTGTAAAGCACGCCTGTCAAATTTACCCTGCAGTGGCCCCCTGAGGCTGGCAGGGTGGGCGCTGTCTTCTTTCTCCAGGTGTATGATGAGGCCTACAAGTGGGACCCAAACTCAGCCCTCGACCCACACTCCGTGCTTCCTGCCTCGCAGGACAACATTGTTTGTGATTGTGTGCCCCTAATGACACTCACAGGGGTGGTCAGTCCTGAGATTTTGGACACTGGACACACGAACACTTTTATATATGGCCTCATGTGAGATGTGTGATGGGAGGAGAGGTTGGTGAGATTCAAGGCCAGGGAGCCCTCACAACATTTCTCTGCAAGAATTTCATGTCCCTCCCCATGGCAGTTGCTGGGACACTTTGCATCTGACTCTGGGGCCAGGCTTGGGAGACCAATGGCCCCAGATGCCTGTTAGAGTGCTCCGTAGCCCAGGGACCCCTCTGGAGAGTTCTGCAGTGCCATTTTGCTCATGTGAGTACCAGGGCCCCTGGCTCTCCTTTCTCTCGGTGACAGTCTGAGAAAGGTGGCCGAGCACACGTTCTGGTGACTTCGGGGTCAGTGGGTTTTTAAGTTGCATCCTCCACGCCCCTCCCCATGGCAACTGCAGGTGCACACTTCGCTGTGACTTCAGAATGGGATGGCAGAGGATGAGGTGAGGCCCTGGGGCACGTGGGCCCCCAGCTCTGGCCTGGTGTGTGGGGCGCCCCAGCAAGGCCCGCCGGTCTGTTTGCTGTGTCCACGCGGCCCAGCTGCTCACACTGGTGCCTCGTTCTGCCCATCGGATATTACCTAGTGATTTTTATGGGGTGAAATCTGAAGGAAATTTGAGGACGAGATCACTTCCTCTACTTTAATTAGCGGTCTGAGGCTCTTTGCCTCCAATGCAGCCGCTCTGCCGCACCTCTGCAGCGGGCTGGCTGCCGGGACCACGGTCGGGCACCGTGACTGTTAAGTATCTGGAGAGGGTTGTTTGTAGAGCTGGGTCAGGACTGCCATGGCCGGCCGAGTGTGTGTGTGTGTGTACGTGTGCGTACGTGTGCGTGCAAGCACAGACACACACTCGCGGCGTCCCCCATACAGATGTTTGAACAGTCCCTGGAGAACGCACATTTTCTGTTGTAATAAAGGAAAACACAGTCCTCGGCGGTAACCTAGGCGACACGGAGTCCCCCCAGAATTGGACTCTTTAACCACATGTCGGCTGCTTGCAGGCCCGGCCTGGGGAAGGCCTTGGCTGGTGTCGCCCGCGCGTTGCCTTGCAGTTCTCTGCTGCGGAGGAGACAGCTGTTGGCTTGCACATAAATCCCTGGGGAGAAATCAGAGCTAAGTGGCTGTTACAAAGGGGTGAAGGGTTTGACTCTCACGGAGGCTAGGCCCAGGAGTGTCTCTGCTCTGACCCACGACGCTTCTCATCCCCAGACCCCTCGCTGCCCCTAATCTCTGCCCGTGTTTTGGAATCACAGAGCTGGAAGGGGACTCGGGGGGCCACCTGCCCGTCCCCACCCCCCCACCACTGCCTCTCAGTTCTTCTTTCGTGCTGGCCCAGCCCGGGAGAGCTGTCCATCCAGTCACCCCCTGGGATGGGCATAAATATTGTTATCTCCATTTAATAACGTGGGGCTGGAGCAAGGTAGAGCATATTTGTTCCAGGGGAAATGAGAGCGGTTGTAAGCCTGGTGACTTGGAGGTGATTTAAACCCCCTCATCTGGATTTGTTTAACACACTTCAGTTTTATTATTCGGTTTTCATACAGGAAGTTAATGAATAACTCAGTCCGGCTCTATACTATACAACCAAACAAGGGACCCTGGCTGGGAGTTCATTCTCAGGACAGGCGTACCTCGATTTACACAATAGCAGAAGTCTTGGGAAATGGTCTCTACACCAGATTTTTGAAATAAGAGTCTTTAGAAGAATGAAGAACATAGCAGTCCACTGTGGGTTTATTGTTGTTTTTGAGGTTTTTTTTTGTTCTTTTTTTTTGTTTTTTCCTGTTTTGAAGCGAAGCCAAGATGCATTTTGGAACATGGATGATTTTCCTCTAATTGACTTTTTATGGGTTTGTTGGGAATAGAGTATTCTTCAACAGGACTTTGTTTTAAGCTTGGGGATGGTGGCTCAGGGGACAGGTGTGGCCCTTGTAGGAGGTGCTGCCTGGGAGTTAAAATGAAGCGATACTATAGATGCTAGACTGTTGGAGCAGAGGGACTCATCACCCTTCCTGGACGAAGCACACCAGTGTTCTGGGACACAAAAGGATAAAATAATTCACAGATGTAACTGAGTGGCTCAGGCTTCCCACTGAGCAGGGAGCCCGATATGGGGCTCGATCCCAGGACCCTGGGCTCATGACCTGAGCCAAAGGCAGATGCTTAACGACTGAGCCACCCAGGCGCCCCTTGGTCAGGTGGATTCTTTGGGAGGAAGTCCACTCCACCCCGAGGCAGCTGGCTAGGCAGTGGACTAGGAGGTCATTCAGACAATTAGCAGTTTGCATTTTTAAAGCTCATATGCTTCCTATGATCAAGACAAACACAACGGGACGGCCTTGATTTATTTTTCCTTAACTAACCTTAATAGTAATGCCCACTGTAATTGCCTCCTGGGTTTTAACCTAGGTGGGTGATAAGTGGGGCAGAGAGATGAGACTTAAGGTCATTGCACCTTGCACCCTGCAGAATTGTCCACTCCTTTCTGGTACCATTCTTTATCATGTGGTGTTATCATTTACTTTTCTCTCTTTCTAGACACAGCCTTGCAAATGCTCAGAACACCTCTGAGAGGTGTTCAGAAATTGGAAAGGGACTTGTCTTTAGAACTGGGTAGGCTGAATTTGAAGCCTGGGGCCCCACGTGATCTTTCTGGTTGGTCTCAGGCAATTTACCTTCCCGAATCTCCAAATCCTCATCTGCAAAGTGACTCTGTGACAAATAACCCTGTAGGGCTCTTGTGATGATCAAAGGAGAGAAAATATAGACAGTGCAAGTTTTGGTGCCTGGTATGTGGTGGGCACTCTCCCCTCCACCCTGAATGTTCCGGTTCCATCTTTACTGAATTAGGGGAAACTGAGGCAGAGGGAGGTTAATGTCCCTTGATCAGGGTAAAACCAACGTGGAATCCTCAGACTCTGGTTTTCAAAGCCGTGTGCTTTCTTTGTCCAGGAGCACAGAGGTAGGAGATTTAGAACAGTCGATGGTCCAGCGTGAAGTGAAAGGACCTGGCGTTTCAGGCTCTTCCCTGGCTCCTGGCTTCCGGGTGAGATTTATGCAATCTGTCAGGGCACTTCCTACACAGGTCCCAGGCCTGCCAGAAAGAAAAGGAGGGCGCTAAGATTTACTGGGTGCTTTTGCATAAATTAACTCATCTGATACAAGAGCCCTACATGGTTGGAATGACTGAACCTCTCTTAAAGATGAGAACATCAAGGTTCAGGCATTTTGCGTAATTTGTCCATAGGCACAGAGATGGTGAAAGCCATGAAGGTGGGGGTCAACCCAGCCTGCTGGACTCTAGCTGCTGGCCCTTCTGCCTACCCCCCCTCCCCCCCTCCCCCCGTACAGTGACTGCTTGGGGTCCTGCCTCCCCTTGGACTTCAGCCTTTGAGTCTGGACCAGTGCTGGGTTGGTTTTTCTCTACTGGCCAAGGAGAGGGGCTGTCCTTTTTCTAATTAGCTAGTCTGTCCTGGGACTGACGCCGGGGAGCTGGGTCACGTGGCTGACAAAGTTGGGAGGCCTCATCACCCTTGGCCTTCCCACCCATTTCCATTCCCAGAAAACAGAGCCACTTTGGGGAAGCCAGGGCCCCTCAGACCAATGAAGAAGCTCACACAGCTTCTCTTCGTTGTGTTTAACAACACGTCCTGGCTAGGAAGGCCTCCCTACTTCTAGCCTAAGCCCTGGTCCATCAGGCAGAACCCGTTCCTTTTCATCTGGTCCTTAGTAAGATGGCCAACAGCTAGTCACAGAGCATCTGTCCTGACCTTTCACGAGGAAGCCCCAGTGCATGCACCATGGACATTTAAGCCTTTTCTCCTCTTCTGGGCAAGAGGACCATGAGCCCGTGCAGCCCTGAGACCCAGAGCAGCTCTTAGGCCAGAAGAGGTCTGTGGCATTTCTGAGCTGCCATGGCAGGGGACAGGCAGGATTAAAGAATCACAGAGTTTAGGGTGCCTGGGTGGCTCAGTTGGTTAAGCGACTGCCTTCGGCTCAGGTCATGGTCCTGGAGTCCCGGGATCGAGTCCCACATCGGGCTCCCTGCTCAGCGGGTAGTCTGCTTCTCCCTCTGACCCTCTTCCCTCTTGTGCTCTCTGTCTCTCATTCTCTCATTCTCAAATAAATAAAATCTTTAAAAAAAAAAAAAGAATCACAGAGTTTAGAACTGGAAGGAATACAAAACAGTGTTTCATCCAACTATGTCCTTTTATAGACGAAACTGCTCCTACAGTGTCCAGACCCTCACCCAGCATGGGTGTTAAGGAGCATCTAGAATTCCAGCAGAACCTTCTCTACCTGAGGGTTTTCTTCCAAGTATGTGATGGGCCCTAACTGTGAAGTGGAGGCAAGAATTTTTATTCTCCTAATGAATTCCTGTATCCAGACCAGAGACCCTGTAGCCTGTTTTCATATTAACATTTAAGTAAGTAAAGGAAACACATTTATTCTTTTTAACAATAGCACTGTGGACGTGTGGCTAAGATCTAAATGGTATTCTTCCCAACATCAAGTGCATCCTGTATGTCAGAGCTTGGCAATGTCAACTTTCATTTTTCCTGTCACCCATTTTGCAGATGGAGGGACTGAGGCACTCTGGCTCTCCCAAAGGCAACAGTCATGGGTGTTCTCCCACATCTGTGGCTCCTGGTGGCCACGGAGGCCTGGTCAGAAATCCCAAAACTTCCTGCCATCTCTCCATCCCCTCTTCCCCGTGGGAGAGAAGAACACCCAGATGGAGGCCGCCTTTCTTCCTGCACGGGTCCTAGGTGGGTGCTAGGCGGCCGCTAGGCAGCCGAGGCTTTGTAAACGGAAGGACGTCCGTGTTGGCAAACCTGCTCACCCTCAGCAGACACGTCCATAAATCTGGTTGAAAACAAATGCTTTAACTAGAGGAGAGTTAAAAGGCCCTGTGGGCATATTCTAATCACTGCTCACGAATATCAGCCAGCTCGGATGGAGGATGCGGTGTTCCCGGCGGAGGGGGCCTGGGTAGGCACCATGTAAAATGCTACTGTAATTAACTCTGACCTCCACCGCCTGTGTGCTTGCTCCTAATATTAGCTTTGACTCCCAGAATGAGCCCCCAGTGCTCACTGGTGTGATGTATTCTTCAGACCTCCTTCACAGCCCTTCTTTAGCTTCTGTTCCAACCCCAAACACACACACACACACACACACACACACGCGCGCGCGCACACACACACCCTGAGCCAGGTGATCAGATGGTATCAAATGAAATCAATAACCAGGAAGATTTTTGTAGTCATGAAAAATGCCGTTTATCTCGAGAATGCTAGCCATCCCTGCATTTATGGCTCACAGTTTACAGCGTGCAAAGTGCTTTTGCATACGCGCTTGTTCCCTGTTACAACCCCGTCTGGCGGCAGGGCCGATACTCTCTTCATCTAACAGATGAGAAAAAACAAAGCTCAGAGAGGGGGCAGCTTGTCTGATAGCCCCTGGGTCAGGAGTGGCTGTGCCCTGGATTCAGACCTGGGTCTTTGAGTCTCAAACACGGTTTCTCACATACAAGTGTTCTTATGGACCAGAGATGGTTTGTAAAGTTGGAAGAAGTTGGGGCGAGAGGGAGCGAATTTGGATCTTTTCTTTACTTCCTGCTAATGGAGTGATGATTATTCAGCAATTTCTTTCTTCTGTCTCCTGGCAACAAAGGGGTATTAGATGTAAAGGAAGCATAGCCTGGCGGTTCGTGATGTCTGGTGGACAATGACGAGGAAAATCCCACCTAGATGTTTGTGACTACGGCGAGTGTGTGTATCTTATTCGTTAGAAGAGCCGTACGTTTGAAAAATGTTTTTTAGAGCATGCTACCTGCTGGGCTCTGTTCTAGCCACTCAGACATGATTTCTCTGCCCACGGAGTGACATTAGATTTGGAGTAAAGATGCCAGTATGAAAAGCAGTGCTGTGTTGGGTGATGAATAAGGTGACCAGATGGGTACTTAGGGTGGGTGACCAGGTCGGGGGGAGGCTATTTGAGCTGAGATCTGACTGCCAGAAGAAATTGTTTATGTAAAGAGGGGGGAGAAGGAGGCTATTCAAGGCAGAAAACAGGCCGGTGGAAATGCCTGATGTTGGGGAAGAGCTTGGGGAAGACCCATTTGAGGCACAGAAGGAAGTCCGTGTAGCTGCTGTTGGATGAAGGGGAGTGGCGAGGCTTGGGTCGGAAAAGGAGGCAAGGATCAGACTGGAAGTTTAGTAAACCTGAGTAGGGATTTTGGATTTTATTCTAAATCCATTGGAGGAGCCACGGGAGGGCTTTCCACAGGGGAGTGAGGTCTGATTTACATTTTCAAAAGGTCACTCGCTGCTGTGTGGCTGAGTGTAGGGAGGCAGGAGATGGAGGTAGCAGTGGAGACGGTGAGAAATGGAAGGACTCTGGCCAGGAGTGAGAGGCCACGTCGGGCTGGTTGGCTTAGATTGTGGCAGAGGGATAGAAGGAAGCAAAGATGAGTGCTGGGTAGATGGAGGCCCTATGGGCTGCCGTGTGGACGACTGGGCACGCAGAAGGGGGCATGGCAGAGAGTTCTGTCTGGCCACGTTAAGTTGGAAATGGGTTATATATCCAAGAGGAGGTGTCAGGAGGCAACTGGATGTGAGTTTGGGGGGCAGAGGTCAGGATTTGGGGTTCATCCGCTGTAGATGGCATTGGAAAGCATGGGGTCAGATGAGTGGCCTGGACGGAGTATGCATAGAGGGAAGAAGCAGAGGCTGGGATCTAGGGTTGGGGTTCCAGCCAGAAGCAGAGGCATCGAGGCTGGGGGCCAGGTGTGCCACGTTCTTCCTTCTGTCTGAGGCCTGAGGTGTCTGCGCTCCTAACCCCAGTCAGCTGGGGTCACACCTGTGGGCCACGGATCACAAGGGGGCTGAGGGGGACGTTGATTTATCAGTGAAAACTCATTGCCATCTCTGGAGGGAAAAATCCCTCAAATTATGTGGATGATCTAAAAGTCTGTAGGACTCTGATCAGTCAAGAGGTAACATTCTCCATGTCTCCTATCGGTCAGGCACTATTCTGGGCAGCATGGCCTTGTTTCCAGAGGATGGCGCGATGTGGCTTCAAGAGTGCGTGCGCACACACCTACGTGCCGATGTGGGCAGGCGCGATTTCCTGCGGGTACGGTCGGCTGAGCGGCGGTCCTTCACTGTACACACACATGCACCCATCCATCCTTCACGTACGGTGGCCGCCTGGCTTCATAAGGCCTTCTCCTGTTCTGCCTGTGGTCCTCCTGAAACCTTTCCTTTTGTGCACCTTCTCCCATCCTTACCTCCGGGAGTCCTGAAGTCTTCAGTCTTTTGGGGATGGACCTGGACTCTGTTGTCCAGCTCTGTGTTTGGCATGGTTCCTGGCTTCCACGTTTGCTGTGGCCACTGCTTAAATCTGCCAGACCTGAGTCCATGAACGTTTAGGCCACAAGTTTGGGCCAAGCGGACCACTGTCAGAGGCCCCGGTCTGTGCTTTGGGGTTGGGTGTTCCTTCTCTGCTACTGCTTTTCAGTGAAGGTGAGGGTTCAGGGTAGCCATGTGCAAAAAAATCTTCAAGAACTGGAGAATTCTGGAGATTTTTTTTTTTCTTAGAAAGCTTAATATCTTGCATTTCTGTGTTTTCTTTCTCAGAAGCACTTGAAGTGTTTTCTGCTCCTTACCCCATTCACCCCCTGAAGCCCTGGGACTTCAGCAAGGGGTAGGAATTGCTACTCTCATTTTATGGAGGAGAAGGACCCTAACAGAGAATCCTGCCTGAGGTCAGAGAGCTAGCCAGGGCTGTTGGTGGGCCTCTAGCCCCCAGGGTCCGGTTCTCTATATCCTGGAGTGGAGAGGTCCCTTCTTCTGCAGGAAAGGTGTTGACCTCATCAGATATGCAGACGGTACATTCGTAAAGACCCCTGTCTAGTCTCCAGACCTTCAGGGCCTGTCCTGTACTAAGTGTCACAAAGGGCCCATCCAATGCACAGATCCTGGGGAATTTGGGTTAAAGGGTCGATGGGACACCACAGGGGAGTGAAAAGAATTGAAAGCTGCATTAAGTAATAATGAAGCTCAATAATGTTTGTGTTTAATCTCAGTTTTATAATAAGACTGCTTCCATACCTTTGTCATTTCTGCCTAGCCCTCTAAATTCTTCAGTAGAAAAACAGACCGAACCACAAAACCGTGCCTACCAGTTTCCCGAGCTGGCTTCCCATGTGGTGCACAAATACTTAATATTGCTAATGATAACCAGTGAGAGTGGCATAGCCAAAAAAAAAAAAAAAGTAACCTCCAGGTTGAACTTTGGGGACCATGGTAATAAATGGTCTGGTATAGCAGTGACTGGGCATGTGGGGTGTCAGTCAAGGTGGAGCAGTGAGACGTGGAAGTGAACCTCCCCAACCCCACACCTCTGTCTTTAAGAAGTCAGCCCTCAAACCACCAGGACCGGCCCTGGGCGGGTGGGGGGGCGGTGGTTCATCAGGGCGAGGTGCTTTGGGGTGGGGGGTGGTTGTTTTTAAGGGTTAGGATCAAATTTAAAACACCACCATTCACCTTGGTTGCTAAGCCCCCCTGAGCCCGAGGTGAGGAATTCTGATCGGCAGAGTCTCTAGGAACCCAGACAAGGGGAAGCAGCACGGAAAAACGGGAGGCTTGGGACGGGTACCCTGGCCGCAGAGCAACTCGGGGCTCCAATAAGCCCAAATCTGCTGAGAATACATTTTACGAACATGCAGCGAAGTTGGCTGCCTTTGTTTGGGGGTTTGTTAAGCATTATCTAAAGAATGCCATGGTTCAGCCTGCTCGGTGTGAAGCCTAATTCTTCCCCTTTCTGGAGCCACGGCCTGGTGTGTTCAATTTTTCTCTCTCCGTAGGGCTGCAGGCTCTCTGGTACTCCAGCCAAAAAAACACTCATATTTTAGCAAGCTTAGTCCCAGTCTGGTTGCCAGGCAGTAAAACGAGCACTTGCCCGCCCCGGGGAGAGGGGGACCACGAGATGGAAAGGGGTCATGTAAATGACGGCTCAAGCCCTCCCCCCAAATCTCCACTTGAGAGTCTTTGGGGCAGTTGATATGTTTATTGATGTGGAGGGACGCTGCTGCCTAGGCCCAAACTGGGGCCACTTGTTGGAACTAATAATACAAATTATTTTTGTCATTACAGAGATGCTCATAGCGAGATAAGTTTGCCCTGTGCCACTTGGGGAGGGTGTTAGATCTTTGATGAATGCTCTGGGCAGGTGGCATTGATCCTGTTGAACCAAAGGGGAAACAGAGGCATAAAGCAGCTGAGCTGCTTGCAGGGAGAGAACAGATGAACCAAGCACCCTCATCCCCTTCCCTCCATCCTCTCAAGGGAGAACAGCCCTGCAGATGGAGCTCATGCCGGCTTCTCTCTTAGGTCTTCTCTCGTGTTGCCTTGTAGGAGACCAGGCCACGTGCCCGAGAACTAACGTGCGCTTGGGTTCTGGAAACACTTCACTGTGCTGGGTATTAGGAGGAGGGCAGGGAGCGGGGCCCGCGGGCACGGCTCCCGGGGCTCCACTGGAGCAGGCAGCACGCTCAGGCCTGCGCCGGCTGACCGCAGTGGCTGGGGCCTGGTGGTCGGGGATGAGGCCTCTCCCCACTGGCTTTGGTCGTCATCGCTCGCTTGCTTCTCACAGACTAGAGTACTTGTCAGGGAGTAACTGAGGCCAGCCTCTGTCGGACACGTTTGGGGAGTTTGCAGCCCACACTGAAGAGGCTCCTCCTCATCCTGTTCTGGAGCGCACTGACAAATGGAAATGCATGGAATGCCCACAGGACATGCACTGGTGGTGGATGTTTACCTTCTGAGCTCCTTGAGCCGAAATTGCAGTAAAAGCCCTCGCAGACACAGAGGAGCCTGCCTGCTTTGATGCAGGGCAGTGCCTACCTGGCACCCCCTTCTGCCTCCCGGGGGGCTGGGGTGCCCTGTGGCGCCATGAAACGAGGTGCCGCCCGCAGCCAGGCCTCTACCCTGGGTGCCAGGTGCAGGGTTAAGGCGCCAACGCCCTCTGTCCGGCCCCTGTGCCGTTGCCTGGCAGGTGAGTTTTCTCGGGGGGAGACCCCGGCTTCTGTTGCCCTGGGCTTGAACTATTACTCCCGCCGGAGAGCCAACCACCAGTCACACCAGGAGGCAGTCCAAAAGCAGCTGGTGCTCACCGCGCCCCTCCTGGGGCTTGAGGGGCTGGTGAGGTTCAGGGTCACGCCTGGCGCGGAGGGAGGATGGGGCAGACAGGGAAGGCCGAGACTAAAATGTCCATGGCAGCGAAAATGCAGCGTGTGATGGAGGGCTTGGTGTTGGCTGAGGTGCCAAGAAGCGCGAGAATGTGAGAAAGAGGCTCCTGGAAAGGCAGGTCGCTGCCCAAGAGAGAGCCTGGTCCGTATCACCGTTCTTTCCCAGAATAGCTGGCGAGTGGCTCCCGGGTGCCCCGGCCCAGTTCTGGGTTGTTGGTGAGCAAAGATGAGTAAGTCATAGCCACGTGCTGGATGTTGAGAGCTGGATGCCTTCAAGGCAGTTAAACCGGTGAGGTCCTGGACGTCTCTGAGAAGGCTGAGTGGATGGAGACGTTAAGTCAAGGTGGTTTTATGAGCAGGGTCTCTGGGGCAGATGGCTTGGGTTTGAAGCCTGGCTCCACCACTTGTTAGTTCTATGACCTTGGGCAAGTTATTGAGCTTCTTGGTACCTCTATTTCTCCATCTTTATTTATTTAAAAAATTTTTTAAAGATTTTATTTATTTGAGAGAGGATGCATGCACACACGTGAGCAGGGGGGAGGGGCAGAGGGAGAGGGAGAAGCAGACTCCCCACTGAGCAGGGAGCCCGATGTGGGGCTCGATCGCAGGACCCTGGGATCGTGACCTGAGCTGAAGGCAGACGCTTAACCGACTGAGCCACACAGGCACCTTCTATTTCTCCATCTTTAAATGGAAGATTAAAACAGTTCATATCTCCTACTTAAGGATTAAATTAGCTGACATATGTTAAGCCCTTAGGATAGTGCCTAGCACATGGTAGCTGACATTATTAGCTATTGTAGTTGCTCCCAGAAATTAGCCATTAGTGCTCCCAGAAATTAGCCATAAGTGCTCCCCATAAGCGCTTAGACACAAAGCCATACAATTTCTGGGGGTTGATAGACCTCCTGATGCCCAATCCTAGACCCCTGGATAAGAATCCCACTTTATTTCTTTTTCTATGTTACCCAGCCAACCGGAAGAAGCTGGATTCTTGCCCTCTAAGACGACAGATAGCCCCCAATCACACACACTTTCTCTGCCATTCTAGCAAGAAGCATTTTCGGTGCTACTGGGTGCAGTGTGTGTCGAGATGGGGCACACTCACCCGAAGATCAGACCTGCCTGTGACCACCATGGATGGAATGGGGGATCCAGGGAATCTGCAGTCCAGGGAGGGCTGGTAGAGCAAAGGAGGACTTGGGGCAGCAACACGGGATAATCTGTCTCTGACATGAACACACATTCACCTATGGGGAGACGCAACGTGAAATGCAGGAAGACGCAATGAGGGACTTTATCCCATGGCTGTAGACCCTGCCTGTGGCCCCCGAACCATCTCCCAGGCCCTGGCACAGCCCTGGAATGCTCCTTCCTGAGCGGAGGATTTGGCAGAGATGCCTCTGGAGGCTGGTGCTCCTGCTGGCGAGCCCCTGGCGGAGAGCAGCGAGGTGGGCAGATGCCAAGACAACTTCATCGCCTCGATGTGCCACCCACAGAGCCTTTCTGACCCCCGCCTCCTGCTGTCGCCAGTGTTTTCCCGGCTCCAGCCTGCCCTGCATTCGAGATTCCTCCGGGTCCAGCCAACTTGCCACACCTTCCCCATGTGCAGCTTTCTCCAGTGAGCACAGACAGATTCCCTTCCTTGGGTGCTCCCGTTCCTGAGCCAGACAGGCCAGTCTGGGTCCCCAGAGCTGTTGCGCTGTTGCGTCCCTCCTTGTAGCTTCCAGAGCACCTTCGAACCCTTTCTGTGCATTGCTACTCCTGAACACAGTGGTGGCATGCCTCGGATTTGACTGATTACGGATTTTATTGCCCAGATCTTGAGCTCAGCTGAGGCCTGGAACAATGTTTCTCTACATCTCTGTACTCTCAGCGTCCTGTTTCTCCCCTGTAAGTTGCAGGAGAATGGTAAGATCCAATTACGTGTGCAGAGTTTCTGTGAAGTATGCTCATGGGCGCGCTCTTACTGATATTCTCCCTCTTCATGAATGTCTGCTCTTCCAACCATTCTCTTAAGAGCTGAGGAATCTGTTTGCAATCCACGAAGGCTGCCATTGATCACACTTACAAAATTCGTTTTGCTTTTCTTTACAAAGACCGTGTGATGTAAAGAACATTGTCTGAGGCGATTTTAATAGCCCACTCGGGACAGGGTGATTATAACCTCACGTTTTGGGGCCCGTGTTCCCCCCTGGGCTAGAGCATAAGGTTGTGGGGCTTCTGGCCTTTCATCTTGTAAGTTCACCATCAAGTTACATGTGCCGATCCTTCCTGGGACCTGCAGGCCTGGGCTGCAATTTGCCAAAGCCTGCAAGGGTGAGGTTGGAGGGGCAGGGCTGTCTGGCTGGAATCCTTTTATGTTTGAAGAGCTCTTCTTCGGCAGGGGTCTGATTTTAAAATTTCGGCAGACTCATTATCAGAAAAGGAGGGGCTTGTTTCAGCCTTAAAGACCTCTTGATGGGCAGGAAAGGCAGAAGGTTTTCCAGAGTATGCTTTGACCTGGGAGTTTAAGTCTGTCACGGAGAATCAGAAAACACATTCTCAGGAATGTAGTGGGGATGACTCCTTTGAAGGGGTGCCTTTTTGGTTTTTCCTCTGTCCTTCCTGACATCTCTCATGCCCCTCCCCCACTCCCGCCTCCAGCCCCTGGTGAGGGCACCCCACCACTCCCGCCGGGCTCCGCTTTGTGAAGCCTCAGGGACATTCCCAACACACTTGTGGTTCTCTCCTGCCTAGCCCCAGTCTGCTCTCATTCTCAGAGTTGGCTAGCGTTCAGGCTCACAAGGAGGAAGACGCACACGGTCTTGCACTGTGAATGTTCTAGAAACCAGAGGGAGGGGAGCACAGTTCTCCCCGTTGTCTTCCCCGGATGCGGCACTTTCCTATTCCTGCTCTTTTCCCTCCCTTTGACCTGCCCCTACCCCGCTCCCCACCGTAAGAGCCCTGGGCTTAGCTGCAATGGTGGACCATCTTCTTTCCCTGGGGAGGACATGTTGGTGTCTGCATCTGGATTTGCTGGAGGAAGGAAAGCAGGGGGTTTTGCCGAGGCAGGGGGAGGACAGAGTGTGGTGGAGGGGGGCCCAGCGGGGGCGTAGGAGAGGTGACTAGAAGTCACCTGGAAGTGAGTCGACCTCTGTCACTTGGGTCAGGTTTGGTGGGGCACCCTTGGATGCTTTGATTGGGGTGTCCCTCACAAATGCTAACGAGCAGTTACATTGGGCCCACTAGCCCAGCCAGACGGCTGGCTGCTTGTTGGGGGTTTTATTCACACTCGCTAATGAATAACTGCCATTAAGGCATTAACCAACAAAGCCAAACAAGTAACTTCAGGGACCCAGAAGCAAATGGCTTGCCTGGGAGAGGCCCAGCCTAGGACTCAGGGCTGCCCAGTACTGTGAAGTTGGTTGAGTTCAGTAGCCCTTCGGTGGCAATTTTAGATGTCAGTCTGGCTGTGTTTGATCAATGCGAAACCTTGTTGATTGGAAACCATAGGGTTCCTTCCACCATTAACCCCAGCATTCCTCCAAATCCTGTTCTGCTGTATTTAAATAAAGAATCAAAACACGACGAAAAAACCCCTCTCACTGGTGATGAAATAATGGGAGAGCTTGGATCCCTCCTAAGTGATGGAGGGCCTACTATGCTTCAGCCACTGTGCTTTTCCTGTATGACTATATTCAGTCCTTCCAACGACCTTACGAGATGTTGACATTTCCACGTTAACAGTTGGGGAAACCAACTGCCTGTGAATGCGTCCCCACCAAAGCTTCACCTCTAGGGGAATTTCATTTTTTGCCTCCATGGCGCGTTACATCCGTGACCGCCATGGTAACGATGCCATAAAGTTTCAAGGGATTTAGCAGCCCCGAGGCTGTGGCTGGACTGCATCCCACAGCTCTTTGGGAGGGTGCTGGCCATCCATCAGTCCCGCTGCCACTTCTGATGTCTGCAGTAAATACTCACCCCTGCAGTCCGGCACCGGGAAGGTAGATTAGCTAAGGGCAGTTTGGTCATCCCTCCGTTCTTAGAATCAGCAATAAACCCTGACTTCTATGCCCCCAAAAACCTAACCCCCCAATTAGTTCAATTTCCTTCAGTGTAACCCAATCTCACCAAGAGTTACTATGTATCTACTATATGCTGGGTACTGCTATGTGCTAAGGATGTGAAAATGAATGTTGTTCCTCTAGGGATGCAATATAGTGCTGGAGACAAATATAAACCAGTACTTATACATACAGTGACATAAACCAAAGTAGAGGTGTAAAACTGTTCTTAGCACAGGAAGTTGGAAGGGCAAGTGTGTGTGTATGTGTGTGTGTGTGTGTGTGTGTGTGTGTGTAGGGGTGCTGAGGGGGGGCATGGGGGATGGACAGGGGAGGCCATAATTGGACTGAGAGGTAGAGAAGAGAGAAAAAGTCATTCTAGAAACCCAGGCAGGTGTTCACTGCCCAGGACCCAGGGCAGTTCCATGGTCAAGCGTGGATGAGGGTATATGGTCATTTAACCTTTCTGGTCCCAGGTTTCCTAATCAGTAAAATGGGGATTATAACTGTGTCTGACTTGGTTGGTTTTGAGGGATAAATGACAGTCTAACATGTGAGGAGTGCCTTGGGCAGGTGAGACAGGTGAGTGAACATGACGATGCTAGGGTTTGTTGCCTTTTGTCTTCGTTTGGTGCTACCTTGGGGTGTCTCTCTGTGACCCTGTGTGCTTTTCCCAGTGGTGCCAGATTTAGGGTTGGCACTCCACCGAATGTCCTTTTGCACCCTCATCTGGAACTAGTAACTCTCGTTGTGTCACTTAGCTTTTCTCCTGTATATGCTCTGAACCTCCAACTGGTCGTTAGACTTGTCTTGGTAAGGCATCGTTTATATTTTTGTGATACTCATATAATGGGGCAACTCAGTACAATGGGTACTTAATATATACTTGTTTATTACAAATAAAATATGTGACTGCTGCAGTGTGTTTGGTGGGGCAACATTCATATGAAAAGAGACAAAACAAGGACTTAGGGAACTTAAGGAAGTACTCATTGTACAGGAGCCCAGACAAGAAGGTGAGGTCTGCCTCAGTGGACAGGCTCCAAGGGACCCCTGATCGGTTGACTTGAATTTTTTTTTTTTTAAGAGGTATTTATTCTGAGAGATGGTGGAGGGGATCCCAAGCAGGCTCCCCGCTGAGTGCAGAGCCCCACGCAGGCCTTGGTCCTACAACCCTGGGATCAGGACCTGAGTTGAAACCACGCGTTAGATGCTCAGCTGACTGAGCCGCCCAGGTGCCCCCAGTTGACTTTTTTTTTTTTTTAAAGATTTTATTCATTCAGGGCACCTGGGTGGCTCAGTTGGTTGGGCGACTGCTTTTGGCTCAGGTCATGATCCTGGAGTCCCGGGATCAAGTCCCACATCAGGCTTCCTGCTCAGCGGGGAGTCTGCTTCTCCCTCTGACCCTCCCCCCTCTCATGCTGTCTATCTCTCATTCTCTGTCTCTCAAACAGATAAATAAAATCTTTAAAAAAATTTTATTCATTCATTTGAGACACGAGCGGGGAGGAGAGGGAGAGGCAGGCTCCCTGCAAGCAGGGAGCTCGATCCGAGGACCCTGGGATCATGACCTGAGCTAAATGCAGATGCTTAACCGACTGAGCCACCCAGGCATCACCCCACACCCCTGGTTGACTTTCTTGACAGATTTCTCCCTGTCCAGGTGATTGCATATTTGCGTCTGCTGGGTGAACGTGTGGATGCAGACTGAGTGTCTTGGGACTTTGCCGTTAGGAGGTGCCCACTGGGTGGTGTCATGTTCCCTGTGACGCTGGCCAGGTGGGCTCCCCTCTATAGACCACACATCCTACTCACCCTTTGGAAAGGCCTGGGAAGGAGTCTCTTGGCACAACAGGCCACTCGGTGATGGTGATGACTTCACCATTGCTCCGGTAAGAGCTTGCTCAGGGGTCCATCAGCCGGACACAGCACATTTGGACTTGCCTCCTTGGCCAGTGCCAGGACTTGCTCCGTACACACAGTGAGTGGTGCTCTTACCTGAGCCAGAGCACATCTCTGGCTCCTCTCAGCTTGTGTCTCCAGCTGTGTCGGTGCAAATCCAAACCACGAAATCCTTCTCCTGGGACAGACAGGAACATGGGTGCTGTGCAGAGGCTGAGCCATAGAAGTCCTCCTATTTCCTCTCTGCGCTGCCAGGAATATGCTTATGGATGCCTCTCCATGGCCCAGGGAAGAGTGCTCAAGGAAGATCTAAGTCTTGCCTTCTTCCCAGCCAGCCATGCTGTGTGGGGACTTCCCCGGCTGCACTCTAAGCTGAGGGCCTGTGGGCCCCAGGGTTACCCTCACTGGCCTCTTCCTAAACCACACTATCAATAACTATCACTCGCAGGCCCCATGCAGACCCCTAACAAACCAGCCGAACTGTTCTGGGCCTCCTGGGGGCTTCTGAGTTTCTTCCTCCCTCTTATTTCAGCACTCACCGGACAGTGGACAAGCCAGCTGACTTCCCAGTCGGTCCCCATCCACCCACCCCTTCCTGCCACTCTCTCTCCCTGCCCCCACCACCCGGGTCCTTCTAGCCTCCCTACCGTGGCTTTCAGCCTGTGTTGCTGGGGTGGTTGCACATTCTTGGGCCTGGGGTGTGCCCCTGTTTGAGCCTGGTGGTGGTGGGGACGGACTCGATGGGAGGGGAGGGGGCAATGAGTAAGGGGCCATCCACAATTTGACTGCCACCCTCGGGGTGGCCCCGCTGCTTTCAATGAGTGAATGAGGCTGGTCGGGGCTTCAGCCACCAGTGTAACCAGATCTCTGTGGGCTCTTGAAAAATGGAGCTCTCTTCAGCAGCAAATGTTTGCAATTAACTTTAACATATGGTGGAATTTGTTTTTGTGTCCGTAAAGCATGATAGGCAGTGAGGATCTGGCAGGGAATGTACCCAACTCGTCACGCCCTGGGCCGAGCTTGTGGGCGGACTCTTTCCCCTCAGTTTGGAGCACGAGACAGTCGGTGAACTAAGTGGTCGTTGAAGGGTCAGCTGCGGCTCTGAGTCCTGTCTTTGGCTTGCCACATCCTCTTCTTGCCAGATGTTTCTACCTGTCTGGCAACGGCGTAAGGTGTGGTCCCCTTCCTTTTATGATGGGGCTCAGTGGCCTCTGCCCTTAATGATCCTTGCTTCTCAGTTGTGGCCACTGCCCAGCTCCTGTTCTCTTGGTCTGTGCACCTTCTACTGCAGATGCCCCATAGGATCGGCATGCTTTGGTCAGCTACAGCAACAGGAATCATAGATCAGCTCTGTGACCAAATCCCGGTTGACGTCTATGTTTTAGTTCATGTTGGGCTGCAAGTAACACAAAACTAAATGAACAGGGGCTTACACCAATAGAAGAGAGATCATTGCCTAACTGGAAATGGGGGGTATGAGTTACTGGGTTGGTTGGGCAGTTCAGTGTCATCAGGGATCCAGTCTCTCTCCAGATCCCCTTTGTGTGTCTTCAGGATGCTGGCTTCATCGACCAGCTTGTCACTCAGTGCCTGCAAGGTAGCTTCCCAGCCTCCTATGACAGGGTCCAAAGTGAGAAGGAAGGGGCTGGGACCAGGGCTTTCTTCATTGTATGCCTTTTACACAGAGGAAAATCTCAGGAGTCCCTAGCAGACTTCCCCTATATCACTTTGACCATAACTGGGCCACAGGCCCACCCTCAGGCTAGTCACTGGCCAATGGGAAAGAGATTCGTCTTCCTGGCTTAGATAAGTCATGACTCATCCCTGGACTGGGGAACACTGCCACCCAATGAAGTCAGGGATCTCCGAGCAAGGTAGAAATGGTGGTCGGGAGGACAGCCAACCATGTGTGGTCTAGTGATCCTCCACTGTTAGAGAGGGCGATGGTCGATGGGACGCTTGAAAGTGCTGGGAGGGGAGCAGTTACTCCTGGGGACACAAGGCCATGGGATAGGAGATTGCAGTGGCCCACACCTCTTCGGGTCCTTGCGCATCGCGCCTCTTCGGGTCCTTGCGCATCGCGCCTCTTCGGGTCCTTGCGCATCGCGCCTCTTCGGGTCCTTGCGCATCGCGCCTCTTCGGGTCCTTGCGCATCGCGCCTCTTCGGGTCCTTGCGCATCGCGCCTCTTCGGGTCCTTGCGCATCGCGCCTCTTCGGGTCCTTGCGCATCGCGCCTCTTCGGGTCCTTGCGCATCGCGCCTCTTCGGGTCCTTGCGCATCGCGCCTCTTCGGGTCCTTGCGCATCTATCCTGTGTGTTGCCCCTAACTGCCATCCTCCTATAGCGCCGCTTCCTTAAGTTAGGCCTCTGCTCAAAGATGTGCCAAGACTCCCCATTTCCTGTGAAAAAGCTGTCAAACTCCACATTTCAAGGCCCTCTCCGTCTAGCTCAAAATAACCTCACATGGAGTGGAAAACACACACTTCCTGTTTTATCTCTTGATATTTCTTTGTGCAAAGCAGGCAGCAAACCGGCCTACTTTCTGCCTGTATAACTCACCTTGGGGTTTTTGTCTCCACAACCTTGTCCCTCTAGAGTCTCCATTTGGCATATCTGACTCCATAACTCAGCCTGCTCTGATTCTCCTTTTTGTTTGAGGTGCTCACTTAAGTCCTCATTTCTTTGGAGAACACCTCCTTGATGGCTCCCAACTGGAAGTTTCCTGAGTCTCCTAGGAATTTCTGTAGTCCCTGTTACCGGTCTACCTACATGAGCCACAGAGAGCGCTGGAGGGGCATAGATGACCTTTGAGCAGGGTACAAGGTTTGCGCTGGCTCTTGAAGGCTGGGGAAGATTTGAGTTGGCTAAGAGAACAGAGATATGCCAGGTAGTTGGGGTGCAGGATGAGACTGTGTATTAAGAATGCACCAAGAGGGGCACCTGGGTGGCTCAGTCATTAAGCATCTGCCTTCGGTTCAGGTCATGATCCTGGGGTCCTGGGATCGAGCCCCACGTCCGGCTCTCTGCTCAGCGGAGAGCCTGCTTCTCCCTCTCCCTCTGCCTGCCACTCCGCCTGCTTGTGCTCTCTCTCTCTGTCAAATAAATAAATAAAGTCTAAAAAAAAAAAAAAAAAAGAATGCACCAAGATAGGGATGCCTGGGTGGTTCAGTCAGTTGGGCGTCTGCCTTTGGCTCAGGTCATGATCCCGGGGTCCTGGGATTGAGCCCCACGTCGGGCTCCCTGCTTAGCGGGGAGTCTGCTTCTCCCTCTGCCTGGCACTCTGCCTGCTTGCACGCTCTCTCTTTCTGACAAACAAATAAAAAAAATCTTAAAAAAAAAAAAAAAAGAATGCACCAGGGTCTTCAAGTTCCCACTTTTGTCTCCCCTTCCAGCATCTTAACACTTCTCCAGGAGCAAATAAAACCGGTGTGTGGTTACCCTATTGGGCAGCTCAGATATAGGACATTTGCAGAAAGGTCTGCTGGGCAGTACTGATGCAGACCAGGGCAGGTCTTCAGTGGGGCTGAAACCCTGATGTCCTTTGGCACAGGGGCAGTTCCCACATCCGTCCCATTGGTTTGCTGAACTCTGAGCTGGTAGTTTCTGGTGTGGGGATGGAAATGCAGAACAGTACAGACAGATCTTCGAGGCACTGAAGCTCAGCAAGCTTCTTCCAAGCAGGCCTGCTCTCAGTACCGGTTTAGATAAAACCCTCTGGAGGCCATCTTCAAATAGGGAGTCTAGACCACGACTCTTGTTCTCTTTTGTCTTGAACCCTCCACAGGACTGAAGTGTGCTAAAAAGAGGTAATGGGAGTCCATGATTGAAACAGGAAATTGGGACCTCCGGGCAGCTCTTGGCAAGACTTCGGTGGCTTAGCCAGGGATGAGGTAATGAGCCCAGAGCTTTGAAGAGGCCACATGCTGGCACTGTTGGGATTTCTCTCTGTCCTGTTCCTGGGCTTCGGGTCTCGTATACAGAAAGTACAATTCCTCCTCTGGGGATTCTTGTTGCCTGTCATATGGTCTTTGTAGTAGCTTTCAGAAACTCGTAAAAATGTGAAGCACATCGAGACAAAGCCAGGTTATATGGATAACCATGGATTGTTTTATAAACTGCTTTTAGAGATATCTCCTCATTTGCTGCTGAAGGCTGGTGATGTGGGTTTTACATACCCCATTTTTCAGGCTCAGAGAGGTTAATTAGCTTGGCTGAGGTCCCACAGCTAATAAGTGGTAGAGTGGGGTCTTAAATTCAGGCCTTTCTATGCTCTTTCCACTACAGTATCATTGCCCCTTAAATGATATTATAAAAAGACATTTTAGCAAACCTTCCACCTTGCTTCCAACTGGTACACGTTGGCACACGTGGGACCATTTCCCAGCCTTCCTCCCGAGTCACTGACAACCTCTCCCGGCATCAGACCTAAGGCCTCGATATTTTGCACCTTAACCAGCCACTCTGCTCATGCCAAACCAGCTGCTGCACCGTTCACGACCACAGCTTTATCGTCAGCCCGAGAACATCACAAGAAGGGTAAAATCTGAGGCAGAGGAAAACACCTTGGACTATTACAGGGTCAGACATTAGTGCTGTGGTTTTGTGCTGTTTTGACTTCAGTGGGGCTTCTCTTGTCATTAGATCCGATAATCCAGAAGGGTCCAGACCGAGGCTCCTTCCCATACGCCTTCCTGAGAATTCTCCCTACGACACCGAGGAGGCTCACCCTGCTCTTGGTTAAGGCCCGTGGCCACTCCATGTGTGCCCTAGATGCCGTGGGGTCCCCGCTCACGTTCTTGCGGGGTCGCTCCAACCCCAGCACCTCTCCCCACCTCTCACCTGCATCCTGGCGATTCCTCTCCTCCGACCCCGTGCATACGTGCCACCACTGCTTAATTACTCCCTGAAACAAACCTTTGACCTGATATCCCCGTCCACCTGTCATTCCAGTTTTCTGTGCTTTTCATGAAACTCTTTGAAAGCGCTGTTCCCTCTTGTGTCTCCCATGTCCTTCCACTCCACCCAGGCCTTCCCCCGCCGCCCCCCCCTCGCTCCCCTCGGCGTTGCCCAGCCCAGTGCGTAGCGCTCAGTCCTCATCTGGCTGGATCTTGCTTGAGGGATTTCATCACTCCCGTTTCCTTGAGACACTCCCTTCCCTTGGCCCCCCCCCCTCCAGTTGCCTGTTTGTTCTCCTCTCTCCCTGGTTACTTCTCAGTCTCTGTCTTCGCTTACCTGGAGTATTTCAGTAACCTCCTAACTGACTTTCCTCCTGTCCTTTCTCTCAGATAGACCCCAACCCAATCCCAAGCAGTGATAGCAATCCCGTTAAAACTTCATCCTACGTGTATACCCAAAGGAACTGGAAACAAGTTCACGGACACACACGGTCATGGCAGCACCCTTCCCAATAGCCCAAAGGCAGAGACAGCCCGAACATCCATCAGTGGCTGAATGGATAAATAAAATGGGGGTATAACCATGCAATGGAATATTAGTTAGCCTTAAAAAGGAATGGAGTACTGCTATATGCCACAACGTGGATGCTATAGAAAACAAGCTAGGTCAAAAGAAGCCAGGCACAAAAGGTCACATACCCTATGATTCATTTATGTGCACTCTCCAGAATAAGTATATAAATAAAAACAGAGAGCAGGTTGGTGTTTACCCACATTTAGGAGGAGGGGAGAATGGAGGAGAAACTGCTTAATGTGTAAGGGGTTTTATTTTGGCATGATGGAAATGTTTTGGAACCAGAGAGAGCTGGTGGGGTTGTACAACATTGTGAATGTGAATACCCCTGAATTGTTCCCTTTAAAATATCTGATGTGTCTTTTACCTCAATATAAAACAACTTCATCGAGCATGTCACGCCTCTGCAAACACCGTCCACTATCATCCCACTATCATCTGCAAGATCTCTGCCTATCCAGCACCCTCCCCCATGACGTCTCCAACTGCAGCTCTTACCACGTTTGACTTTGCCCACTCTGCCCAGCCACCCTGGCCTCTGTGCTATTTCCCAGCATGCTGGCTGTGCTTCTGCCCCAGGGCCTCTGCACCTGCTGTTCTTTCTGCCTGGAATGCTCTTCCAGCAGGCAGTGGTGAGGCTCCCTCCTTTCCAGCTCTTCACATCTTTGCTCAAACATCAGCCACTCAGTAAAAATCACAGCTCCCCAGCCCTGGCACTTCCCGTCCTCTTTTATGCCTGCATTTTTATTCATTGCACTCATCTGACATTTTATTTGGTGCCGCTTGTTTTCCATCAAAGGTAAACTCCAAGGGCTGGGAGTTTTGCCTGGTTTACTCACAGTTATATGCCTAGCACCTGGAACCGTGCCTCGATATTAGCAGTTAGAATTGTAGTCACTTAATAAAGACTTGTTACAGGTACTGTATGAATAAAACCCTTTCCTTAAATGATCTATAATTCAGGTCTCTCAACTTTCTCTTCAATATTTGCTAGTTAGAAGGACCCTATGTGCCTTTGTGAGGGATGCCTCAAAATTCATAACTTTTTTTCTCCCAAGCATGCCCATAAATGAGTTGGTCATGACCTTTAAGTGGCTTTCTGGTTGCTGAAAATGCATTGTGGTGTTTGTCTAAGCTTCGTTGTCTCTGCCCCTCTTGTGACTGCATTTTTGGGGGAAGAATATTTATCTTCATGGAAGTACTGACCTATCTTTAGAGGCATTCATCCTATGACTGTAGTCTAGAGAGTCATATGTTTCAGTGATGGTGACAATCCGCACACTGTCCTTCAGCGTGGCTCTCTGGGTACGGTGGGAATGGAGGCTGGTGCTGGGGCATGCAGCTCCCCCTTCACCATGCAGAAATGTGCAGGGCTTGAGGTCGCGCTCGTGTTTGAATGCAAAGTCCTTCTTGCCTTTGCTCAAGAAAGTCCCTTCTTCCTAACAGACTGGGGCAGCGTCTGCAGGCTTTTTGAGAGGTAGCCTCACAAAAACCCCTTTGCCAAAAGATAAAACCAGCCCCACCCTTTGTGCCTAGTTGTAGGTGATCTGCTCCACGCAGTGATGGAAGCAGGCATTTCTCTTCTATCTGGCAAGAGGAGCCTCTCGCCTTACGTTTTGGCTTGGAAGAACAGGTCTTCAACTTCCTCCTTGTTCTTCACATTGTCATTGGGAACCTGGAGGTCTCTGAGAAGCAGGGAACTGGTGAGCTACTTCATCAGCACCCTCTCTCTGGTCCCGCCTTAGATCTGAGAGCTCCCTTCCCTGAGCAGAAGAGACATTCCAAAAAGCTCATGCTCTGAAGACACTGTCTGGTCTGGAGACACCCTAGCTTGTCATTGTTTATTCCCATGGTGGGGAGAGGTTGTTGTGAACTTTTTTTTTTTTTAAACTTCTGGTTGTAGTATGCTATGAAACCAAGCTGGATCCCCAATCCAAGGGAGCGCGCGGGTGTGTGTGTATTGGGGGAGGGGCACACATTCACATCTGTACACATAACTCGGCCCTGTGATTTCAAACCAGGAATCCTGTTTCACAGAGATTTTTGTGGTTCTTTAGCTCCTCATGTCTGTCCCTGTTCTCTAATGCCCTGAATGGAGCTGGATGTGGGGAGCAGAGCCATATGAAAGGCATCCAAGATGAAAATTATATCCTAGACTTGCGCATGAATGTTGTGGTCAGAGTTGGGGGTGTATGCTGGCTGGCGTTACACACTTGCCACCATTCCTCCTGGACTTTGCATTTCTACCCAGTCCCATTTGCTTGTTTCTACTAAAATTCCAAGGTTGAGGCTCTCCTGGGTTAGACCCAGCCTGGGCCGCTGATCTCAGAGCCTGGGCTCTCTTTAAAGAAATGGCGGCCCGTCTCTGGCCTTTCCTTCCTAGGTAAAATATTTCAGTATAAGTTGATAACTTCATTCATCCAGTTCTAACTTACGAGGAGCTTGGGTTGACAATGATGGTCATTGTCACATAGAACACAAAGTCACATAGAACTTTTAATTTGCAAAATACAGTACCATCCTACCATTTGATTAGGACAACACTCAGAGCTAAGTTAGGCAGTGATATAGTGGATCTTTGGTGGGTTTTAGCACTGACAGACTTGGTTTGAGTCCTGGCATTCCCAACCACTAGCTATGTAAAGTTGAGCAAACTACTTAGACCTTCATAAGCCTCTATTTTCTCATCTGCAAAATGGGAGTAAGTTTTGACAGATGAGTGACATGATCTAATTTAGTTCTTAGTGAGATAAGCTCATATTGAGCAAACTACTTAGACCTTCCTAAGCCTCTATTTTCTCATCTGCAAAATGGGAGTAAGTTTTGACAGATGAGCGACATGATCTAATTCAGTTCTTAGTGAGATAAGCTCATATGGAAACTATATTGAAAATCTACTTTGTGGGTGGCAAGAGGAAGCAGGTGGTCCCTTCGGGAGACTGCTGGGGTGATCCAGGGAAGATATGATGGGAGCGTGGCCTAGAATCAGAGCAGTGGACATGATGAGATGTGATCAGATTCTGGTTATATTTTGATGGTGGAGCAGAATGGCTTGTTGATGATTTGGATATGAGGTATGTCGGGGAGAGGAGTCAAGAATGATTCTGAGATACTTGTCTTGAGCAACAAGGAAGGTGGAGGTGCCATCTATCAACAGAAAAGGGGAGACTGTGGTTCGTTGGAGCAGATATGAGCCAGCAGGAGGTGGGGGAGAGTGAAGATCAAGAATTCTATTTTGGTTTTATTAAGTTTGAGATTTTGATTAGAGATCAAGTGAAGACACTGAGTAGGTAGTTGGATATACAAGTTAGATTTGGGAGGGAGATCTGGGATCGAGATAGAAACTTCAAAGTCCTTTAGTACATACATGATATTTAAAGCAATGAGACCAGATAAGCTCCCTAAGGGTAGGAAGACTAGAGAAGAGGATGAAACCCTTCAAGTTTAGGGAGGGAAGGAAGACCTAGCAGAGGACACCAGGGAGCAGTGATGAGTGAGATAGGAAGAAAACCGGGAGAGTGAGGGATCCTGGACACCAAGGGTCACAATATCAGATGCTGCTGATGTGCTCAGGGCAATGAGGGCTGAGCAACATGGAGGTCACAAGTGACCTTCCCAAGAAGGTTCCATTGGAAGGAGTTAGACAGGTGCCTGATTGGACTGGCCTCCAAAGAGAGTGGAAGGAGAGGAGGAACTGGAGATAGAAAACAGAAGTGATTTCTTTTGGAACTTTTTTTACAAAGCCCCTCAAATAAATGGGGAAGTGGTTGGTACAGAAAGTAGGATCAAAAGAAGGGTATTTTTTTTTCTCAGTATGGGAGAAACGAGGAAAAATAAGTGTAAAAATAGTGACAAAGAGGGAGGATATATGATGTTGATTCTGAGTAAGTGTGGAGTGCTGAAGTCTAGCGCCTGGGTGACAATTCGCCCTAGATAGGAGCACAGCGGTATGCTACCTTGAGTGGAAAGGGGAAGTCCGGTATATAGCTGGGTCCTGACCACAGGGGGGGTTAATCAAAGAGTTTGATTTTTCTCACTTAAAAGAAGCCAAAAGGGGAAGTCCAAGGATGGTGCAACTGCTCAAGAATGTTTCAAGGATCCAGGCTTTTCTCCTTTTATGATGCATCCTGAACAGGTGGCTTTCACTTTCTTAGTACCAAGAGGGCTTCATCTCTAGGTGTTACGTTTAATTCCAGGCAGAAATAAGGGAAAAGGTAAAGAGTGAAATGTAATGTAAAGTAAGAACTCAAAGGTGAAATGTACGTACCGGCTGAGTCTCATGTTATCAAAAGAGTAATAGCTTTTTCAAAGCTTCCTGCTCCTGTCCCCACGTCTAGCGGCATCCCATGTATTGCCTCCGAGGGCCACTCCTAGCTGCAAGGGAGTCTAGCAGGTGAGGTTTTTTTTTCCCCCCTGGGAACCCAGCCATCTAAATTTCGGTTGTAGGGGGCAGAATATGAAAGATTATTGGTCGTTTCAGTTAAAAAATGTTTTCTAATTGATCTTTTTATTTTTTTTAAATTGTAGTGAAAAACGTCTGAACATCTAACAACATTTACCATCTCAACCATTTTTAACTGCACATTTCAGTGCCATTAAGTACCTTCCCAGTATTGTGCTACCATTTACCACCATCCATCCACAAAACTTTTTTGGTGCAAGCCTGAAACTCCATACCCACTGAATGGCTTCCCGTTCCTTCTTCCCACAGCCCCTGGCCACCACCATTCCACTTTCTGTCTCTAGAAATTTGACTCTTCCAGATTCTCCTATAAGTAGAATCATACGGTATTTGTCCTTTTGTGACAGGCTTATATCATTGAGCATAATATCCTCAGTATGTTGTAGCATGCGCCAGACTTTTTTCCCTTTTTTGAGGCTGAATAACAGTCCATTCCAATATATTCCAATGTAGACACCGTATTTTGTTTATCTGGTCATCTGTGGATGGGGGCTTGGGTTTCCTTTACTTTTTGGCAGTTGTCAGTCACGCTGCTGTGAACGTGAGTGTACAAACATCTCTTTGAGTCCTTACTTTACATTTACATATACCTAGAAATAGCGTGGCTGGATAGTATGGTGATTTTATTTTTAGTTTGTTGAGGAACTGCCATACTGTCCTGCACCATTTGGCAGTCAACTGAGCGTGGGGATTCCAGGTTCTCGGCACTCTTGCCACACTTCTTGTTTTCTGGTTTTGTTTTTGTTTTTGTTTCTTTTGATTGTAGCTGTCCTAACGGGAGTGGCGTCTTCTGGTTTTTAATGGATGGGGAGAGAGTTGGGATGGAGGGGGAGTGAGCTGAAAGATAAAAAAAGATCAAAAACAAGAAATAAGGACTGTCTTACTTCCACTGGGTCAGACGTCACTGAGAGCTTTCTGGAGCGCTCTGGACACCTCGAGTCTAACTGAGAAGGAAGGCAACATGATCTCATGGGACAGAGGTTGCATTGGAGGCTCAGGACACCTGGCTTTTTTACTCAAGGCTCCACCACTGCTGGATTTGGGGAGTGTCCGTAGAGTGCTCTTTACCTGTTTTACCTTCTGTGTGATGAGAATAACAGAATCTGACCCTCCCCCTTCTCACTTACATCAGAGCTGAGATGTTACACAAGATCACACATGTTTGAAATCTGTGAACGAAAGGCATTCTGGAACTTCAGATTATCCAGAGATATTTTCCATCCCTTACATGGAAAGGGAAAGTCCCACAGGGCAGCTCTTTGTGGCTTTTATGCGATGGGAGGAGATTTTGACTCAGATTGTTAGCCAATGTTTGTCTTTTCCTGTCTCCCCTGGAAGACTGGATGATCCTTGAGAACAGGTGTTGTACACAAGGAGAAGGAGCACAGTGACAACTGTCAGTGTTTTGAACATTATCTTGTGCTGGTTGCTGTACTAGATGCTTTAAGAACATCATCATTGTTCTTCAGAATACATCTAGTTCCTAATACAGTACTGATGGTCTCTGTTGATTCAGTAAGGAGCTCTTGGTTTGTGACAGTATGTCTTTTTTTTTTTTTTGGATGTATGGCACAGTGGTAGTCATGAAAAGTGAAGGTGACAAAAGCAAACAGAATTCATAGAGAGCTCGGTGTTGCCCCCTGCTGGGATCTCAGAATCTTTCCCATCAAAACACCATCAATAATGCCCTTGTCCTTCCTACTGTTATAACACTCACTCACTCACTCTCTCATTCTCTCACTCTCTCACTCTCTCACTCTCTCACTCTCTCTCTCTCTCCCCCCATGGGTGTCTCTGTCTCTCTCTTGCTCACAGAGCCCAGGAAGCATACAGTCTTTGTAAGAGTATACATTGTGTTGGCCATGTGCCATCCAGCCAAGCCAAAAATTGTGGAACAATAGGAATCTGTGCCTGGAATATCAGCTAAAAATACCTCATTCCCTCTGCTCTGTTGTTTTCTGGGTATGGTTAAGAGTGTCCCGGGAGGCTAATGAGGATGAAGGGAAAGGAAAACTGACAATTTCAAAGGAAACCAAACCTTTAATTCCCTAAAAAGGAAACATGTATTTTCTGTATGTCTGTTTTATGTTTCTTGCCTTTTTTGCATGTCTGTGTGACAATATGGAAAGTCTATAATATGAGTTGTGCCACCTTGGCTTGGATCATTGGAATCCGTGCTTTTACCAGTCTTTTGCTCTATGGTCTGACTCATCGTCTGCTTTCCAGGTTTTGGTAAAGAAGCGGGGGAAGGAAAAGAAAGCGCTCCTAAGCAGGAGACTCACTGTCTCACACACACTTTCTACTCCTTCCACTGGTTCGGGTACTGGTTAAGTGCCAGGGGGACACATTTCCATCACTGGTTGGGCCATTTGTAACCTCTTTCATTTCTTGATCACTGCCCGAGCCTCAAGCTCTGGCTGGCCCTCTCAGTGGTGTCCACTTTCTCTGTGATTTGGGGTAAGTCCTCGATCCTTCCCTGGCATTGGTTGCTTTCCACTTATAAAATGAGGAGAGAGGTTGACTGATTTCTTGGGGGGAGGGTCTGAGTTAGGGGAGCAAGGCAAGAAGTAGGGTGTCTCAGTGAAGGTCTACACGGTGGTCAACGGCCTCAGTAAGAAGCATTCATCTGAGAACTGAAATGATAACGGGGCAAGCGTTTGTCCCAAATATTTGTCAGATAATGTCAGCATTAACCAAATAGCAACTGTTGGTTTTGGTTGGCTAAACATGGAGCTGCTGACTTCCTGAACATATGCTGGGTGTTAGGCAATGAAAGTGGGTGTTGGTCAATACGAGTTGGCTGATGTCAATATTTACCTTGGGTTAGGGTGGACCATAGCCATAGTTGCCTGAATGAAATGCCCTGTTTCCTCTCAAGTATTTGTCCTTTCATATTTGCCTTTTGGTCTGTTCTCCTAGCATATGAAAGGCTTGTTGAATTTTGATTTAATTTGTCATATTCCTGAAGAACAAAGCCTTGAGACACACATGAGTTCTATTTTTGGCTCAGGCATCTGTCTTGATATCTACATGGGTAGATATGACGAATTGGTTTCAATAAGGGGAGTTAAGAGTTGCTGCTTATTGAGAGCAGTTAGTATTGTCAGATACTTCAAATCCATTGTCTTAATCTCCAGAACATCTTGTAAGTAGTTACTATCACATTTTTTATGGATAAAGAAGCTGAGGCCCCAAGAGAGTCTAAGACTAACCCCAGTTCTCAAGGCAGAACCAAGATTTGAATCCGGGTTCCCTCAGACTTCCAAAGCCACGCTCTCATCATTCTGTCTCACGGACTCGAACAGATACCTCGTAAGGACAAGAAAAGTACTTAGTGCACTGTTTCGAGGTCAAAGCTGCCCACAGCCAGCAGTATTTTCAATGGGCGATGAGCCATGTGTGTTCGGCCCTGCCCTTCTCCGCGAGGCAAGCACCGAGCCTCCGGGACGTGCAGACATCATCCTTAGCGGTTCTCATCCCATTGTATGGTCCTCCTCACTGCTCCCCAGGAGCCCCAAGGAGACAGAGACTCTGATTGGCTCTGCCTGCCACTTATTGTTTTCCATTTTCTCCCCACTGCAGAGTCTTGAGACTGTCTCCTATAGAAGATCCTGCCACTTCTATTGTCCTTGCAGACTTTCCCACCGCCCCAGGACCACAGGCTCAGTTGCTTATTGTGGTGGTGTTGGCTCAGCCTCAAGGACAGAGACCTTGAGCCAGCTGACAAGGTTGCTCGTGTCACTACTTCTAAGGCCACAAGCCATGCTTTTGCTTCCCAATACTTTTGAATGCTCTTCTCTCACCACTTCTCCTTCAGTGTAGCCACACGGTCTCCCAGACTCCCAGCAGCAGATTTCCCCGACAGACAGTTTTGGCTTGTGGCCAATCCCCTCTCTGTGCCTGGATGACCTCAGTTACCAAGTCAACATGGCGCTTAATGTGCGCTGCTGTGCCGCCCCCTGGTGGAAAGGGTGGGAACTGAGCGAAACGCAGATGACTGCCTCCCGGGGAAAGAGCTCCACAAAGACCCCTCTCCTGCTTTCTCAAGCAGAAGTTCATCTATTCGATTAAAACTAGTTTTGGTAGTGCCGGCAGCAAGACAGCATGATCTGCAGTTGTCAGCTGTCCAAGCCTAAAAGCAGCTCTGAATTTTTTTTTTTTTTTTTTTTTTTTTTTAATGTTGGGGCAAAAGAAGTATACAGGCAGTTGGCCTCAAGTGAGAATTAGGGTTTTTCCACATACTTATTTTGTCTTCCATCTTTCCACTTCATTGTCTATGGTGTGGAGGCTTTGAGAAGCTCCCTTGGAGGTCTGCAGGACTCTGGGTCAAGGTTAAGGAAGATCTCAGTCTTTCCAAACACACCCTCTGTTCAGGAACCTTCTGCCATGTCCCTAATGGGGGCTCTCTGTATATTCCTGCTCAATCCTCATGCATCTCAGGGCCCCTGCCATGGGATGGCTCTGGGTTTGCATGAGGCTGCCATATTTTGCAGTATTCCTGTATGTGGGAAGTAGTACCATCTGCCTCAGGGTGGATGTGCGGGAGGATAGGGCATCTGGTACCTGGTGTCTGGAGGATGATGGGGCAGGGGTGGGAGAGATTGGAGGAAGCCATGGGAATTCATGGGTGAAAAAGGCCGGTGTGTTGAGAAGAACATGAAGCCCTCGGTCGACCTTGGTTTTTACTTTGATATCAAGGGCAAGAAGGCGTTTCACCTAACCGTGCCAGGGCTGTTAGGGAAATCCAGATAAATCCCGTGTGGATGGGCTGGATGCGAACCCTAGCCCGAGGCCATTTCAGCAGGTGGGAACTCAGTCCTTGGCTCCATGATATTGTCAGGGCTGACCCCCAAGTTCACAGCCAGCACCGCCAGAAAGCTGACCTCTGATATCCTTACATTGTTCATGGCCTTGGTCCTGAACTACTCTCTCCATACTCCTTTATCTAATCCTGATTCTCCTGGTCTTGAACACTGTGATTCTTCATCTTTTTTTTTTTTTTTTTTTTTTTTTTACTAATTTCGCTCTCATATTCATATTCAGCTCTTTTTTCTCCATCACCATCATTACTACCATTGTGATAGATACCACTTTATTGAGGATTTACCATGTGCCAAGCACTATGCTGAGCAGAGTCAACGCATCAGTTCAATTAATTCTTCTTGGGACTCTATGAGAGATAGGTCCTTTTCTCATCCCTACTCTATTAGATGGGTAAACTAATGCCCCCATAGCCTGACCAAGACCACCTGGCTAATAAGTGGTGGAGTAGGGACTTGGACCTAAGTTTATTTAATTACATCATCTTCCTCCTTGTCCTGTTTCCACACCCAGTCTGTCTCTGGCTGGGCTTCCTTGGGTCTTCCTGGGTCCAACCCCACTGGCCTATATTTTTGTCTGTACCTTGAAAATAGTGACCCCCCCCCCCCAGGTTCTCGTGTGAATGGGGTTCCAGCAAGAATTATCTCATTTTGCGGTTGTTTGGGGGCCCGTGTAGACTTGCATGCAGGTGTTGGGTTCTACAGGGTCTCCCAAACACTATTTGTTCCTCACTTAAATCCATAGAGGACAGACCCCTTTCAGGGATCCCTTCAGGTACTTTGAGGCCCAAGAGCTGAGTAGGGATCAACTTGATTTCTAACCCTGCCTTTCTCCCCCATGTGGACAGCAGAGTCTCAGGACCCAGCCATGGCTCTCCTGACATAGCCGTTTCAGCTGCTTGATCTTTTTACTTATTTCTCCTGTGGAAACAGTGCTAGAGAGCCATAAGAGAGAAATGGAAGAAGGAATCTATGAATCAGACGCCTCAGTCTCTCTCCCGGGGAAGAGAAGCATCATGAATGAAGCTGAGCTGAAACCTTGTGAGATACTCTCTGAGTTCACAAAATAGTTCTATTTACTCTTCCCTCACAAATTCACTGTGGTGCTAGAAGGAATTTCACAGTTGCTGGCTCCAAGTGGGTATTTGATAGAGATTCATCCCCTTTTGTTTTTCTCCTCTCTTCCACAAGCTTTTCTTCCTTTGAAGTAAAATAACCAGGGGGCTGAAATACAGTCTAACTATGAGGAACCTGGCATTTGGAATGGGGGGTGGTCTTCCTAAGATCACACCATTGGCATCAAATCCAGCTGTGTGTCTGGTCCCTCAGCAGGGGTCCCCGTCTTTCTGCTGTGATTCCTGCAGCAGAGGCCTGGGCTGGGGCCTCCCAAGCTTCTGTGCCTCCCTCCCGATGGCCTTGGACGTGTCCCTGAGGATATTCTCAGGTGTCAAGACTTCATGTCTGCTTTTTGAAATGCTCTCATCTCCTTAGCTGTAGAGTAGGATTCCCAACCCTGTAATAAAGTCGTGAATTATAAAAATGGGAGTGAATTAAGAAATTACCTAGCCCTAGTGGGTTTTGAACGTGCCTTAGGGGCAAATGGCTTTCTTCACACAGAATCTTTTCTAGAAATATATCCAGAGAGATCCTTCTTAGAGTGAGCTGTTGGTTGTAGCTGGAGTGTGCATATGTGAGTTTTGTGTTTTTGTGAGCCCATACACAATCTCTTTGGGCCTCGGTTTATATGCATGTCGATATATATACATACACATATATAAACCTGTGAATGTGGATGATACGGTTCTGGAAAATATTTGGTTTGGAGAGTGACCGCAGCATGGCCGTGTCGTGCCGAAACACCTTCTGGAGACCTGGATTTGAGTCCCAGCAGTGTCGGTTGCCAGGTGCGGAGTGAGGAGCCTTGAGGAATAGAGACTTGCCCCCTCTGCAGCCTCTCCGTCCTTGATCTGCCACCGATCTAGGCAGTCCCTGGCCATTCGGGACAAGAAAGGCGAAGGACGGTGGCTCTTCTGAGGCCGGTTGGTAAAGGAGGAGCCCTTGAGTCCTGGTCTCCCTGCTGCAGTCACATACCTTCCTCTTTGCTGTTCCCAGGGGCAGCCAGTATGGGGCAGGAGGGCGGGAAGGCTGCAGCTGGGTTGTGGGGCTTCACTCCTGGTCCCGGTGGCATGGGGGCGCACATGCTTTGTCTCAGGCCTGTTCTCTGTCGGGGGGCAGCCCTGGATTCATCCCCCGGGGCAGGACCACACTCCTCGGAGACAAAGTCACCCCCCCTCGAAGCTGGGACGTGTGGACAGACGGGAGCTCACGCTGCTGAGGAAGAAGTGCTCTCCCAGGATGGGACTCCAGGTGGAAACTCCTAAGTGTATGTTGCCACCTTGGGGGCAAAAAAATACCCCGAAGATCAAAATGCAGAGGCAGGGCAAGTAAGAATGATGCAAGCACGTGCTACCCCTGGTAGATGACAAAGTACCCCCCCATCCGTGTTCTCATCTAGTCCTCACCAGTCCCGCAGTGTTGGCATCGTTGATTGCCTTCTCTATCTGAGCAAACCGAAGCTGCCAGAGATGGAGCGCTCTGCTCCACGTCCTCCTACTGACCGCTTGGAAGTGGCAGCACCTGCCAACTCAGGCTCTCTCACCAGAACTAAAAGTGGTCCCTCTCGGAGCTTGTGGGGGGGGGGGGCGCTACCCGATGAGGTGGAAGAGGACATTGAATGGAATTGAGGTGGAGGGCATGGGAAAGCGCCCGGGGGAGGGGGAGAGGGGGGACGAGACCAAAAATTCCTGAACCCCTAAGCGAAAGGGGTGGGTCTCTCCTTTGGGCCGCTCTGGCTCTTCCCTCCTACAGACTCCAGACACAGGGCACTGTGGTCTTTGCTCAGAGCCCGCTGCCTGCCCGAGCCTGGGAGCTGCCTGAGGCCAGGGCGGCCCGGACCGTGGACCGTGCGGAGGGCGTTCGCTGGAGGAAGGAGCGCGCTAACCGCCGGCTCAGTCTCTGGGACGGGCCCTGCCCCGGGTGCTTTTCCGTGAGCTAGAGGGTCTTGTGGCCATTTTCCAGGTGAGGGAATCCGATGCAAAGAGGAGATAAGGAATCATTCGAAGAGTTTTGAGGGGTAGGAAAATCTACAACGGTAGGAGAAGTGGGGAGTTATTATGTATGCCTAGAAGAGCCGGACCTTTCTGGATACCTTGTCTAGCTTTTCAAGGGCACAGCCAGTCTGCCAGGCTCTGAACCCAGAGTGAAGTCTCATTAGCATTCAGAGGGGGAAGGAACCGTGGGGGACGCCATCCAGGGCATTGGGAAGAGACAGGCTGTGTTTTAATTACGACCTGGACTTTTGAACAAATCCTTTTCTCTGCTTGTCTGAGCCTTAGAGAAAACAACTTGTGGGAGGTGTGCCGTCAGCAGCTGGGTCCATAGTGGGACCCGCACAGCTGTGTACACATCTGGCACACAGGTGGTGGACGGCATGAGTCTCTTCTCCTTGAATTGCTCTGGGGTTAGGGAGGGTAGCAAGAGTCAAGGTAGCGAGGTGAGGTTGGCCCGGTCTTCACCCGGAGCGGGAGGGCCGGTGGAGGGAATGGAGAGAAACAGCACTGTGCCCCCCTCTTCCCGGCCCCGGCATCCCCACTGCCCGTGACCATTCCAGGATTGGAGCCCAGACTCTTCTCCAGCCGCTCCTGAGTCAACATGGTGGGCTTTCTTTGTAGAGCCCCCTCTGACCCTCCCATCTCCAACTTGGGGGGAACTTTTAGGAGAGGGGGATGGAATTCAGAAGGGGGGAGGAGGGGGAGGGGAGTAATAAGGTAGGAGTTAGGCAAGCGCGGAGGCTGCCACCTGCCGCTGCAGATTCTTGTTCTTGCAGCGCTTGTTGACTCCCCGGGGCGTTCGCCTTCAGTCTGCCTAACAGTTCATTCCAGGGGAAGGGGAGGAGAAGGAGGGCTTTGGGGACAAAGGGCCTTTGACCAGCTCCTGGAAAAGCACTGATTAGTTTGCTCAGGTTGGCAAACAGTGACTAGGGACTAGGGGCCGGGGATGAACTGGGTGATTCTTCTCCCCGATGCGTGGCATCCAGCATGGGGGCAGGAAGTAAAAGCAAATGTTCGGGGACTGGTGTTGGATATGGAGACCAAAACCACACAGGGCAGCTGGAGGAAGCGGGGAGGAGAAGGCAGGGCTGCTGGTGTCTGGAGTTGTGGTTGGCGGCTGTTGCATACCTTGTCAGTGGCGAAAGAGCCATGCCAGCCCCTTGGAGGTTGAGAGACAGAGGGCAGGCGTATCAGGATGGGGATTTCTAAGGTGCTCCTGATGGCCAGGAGGGAGGGGCTGGTGTGGTGGCCCAAGGCCTGGGTTGAGAGAGACAGAGCAAGCTCATGCATTCCTGACCCCGAGCTGTGCTGGAATCACCTGCTGGCTGGCCTCTGTCCTGGGAGGCTCTTCCTTCGTGGTTCCATGGGAGGCAGCTTCCTTCTCTTCCCCAGGCCTTGGCTTCCTTCACCCGAAGAATCTGAATGGCCTCCATGTTACTTTGGCCCATCTGTGTGCAGTGCCTCCTTGGGAACCCCTCCTTCACTTTCTCTTCACCCTCAAAACTATTCCCTTCTTCCAGGAAGCTTCCAAGATAAACACCCTGGGAGTCATGAACCAGTAAAGTTTTAGAGCTGGGAAGTGATTCTGTTATCAACAAAGTATGGCTTGATGCCATTCTATTTTGTATTCACTGGACACTGCTTTGTGTTGTTCTTGTATTCCGTTTCCCACAGGTAAATCTCTGTGGGTAGACATTATTTGTTTGTTTGTTTGCGCTTTCTCTCACTGGTGTGTGAGCTCCGTGGGGTTGGGGATGTGGTTTTGGATAATTTTGTGCCTACAACAGTGCCTGACACCAGGCGGACACTCCCTATAGACTCGCTTATGTACGTGAATGTTGCCAGGGTGGTGGTTTCTTTTCTCCCCTCCCAGTTAGGACAGGTAGTGCCTAGACGAGTAAGTGAATGTGTGAATGAGCTTTTGAGACGGGGTTGGCCACACTTAGGCCATGACGGTGGTTGGCCTGCCTATAAGAAAATGGTCTTCCGTTATTCTGCCTCCTCAGCTCCCACCAGCATGGGGCGCATTAGCAGAGCCTGGATGTGCTCTGAGTCCGCTTGTGTCTGGCTTTGCGATGAGAGGAGGGGTGAGGAATTTTCTGTACTCTGGCCGTTCCATCGGCCCCACTGCCATCCTCACCCTACACCATCTGAACGGTCCATGTCTGTTGAACCCTCTGGTATGTGAAGACAAACAGGGAGAGAGAGTATGTTTTTTTTTTTTTTTTTAAGATTTTATTTATTTATTTGTCAGAGAGCACAAGTAGGGGGAGCGGCAGAGGGAGAAGCAGGCTCCCTGCTGAGCAAGGAGCCCAATGTGGGACTCAGTCTCACGACCTGGGATCATGACCTTAGCCGAAGACAGATGCTTAACCCAGGTGCCCCAAGAGAGTGGTTTTGAGAGAGATTCTTTTCTGCCTATTATACTACTATTTAAAGAAAAAAAGAAAGAAAAGAAAACTTGTTTATTTTGAGGAGATATAGAAATGAGTGCTACAATGAATGAATCCCAGAGATAGTTTTAGGGTGTGCTTATGCCAAAGGGCATAAGGCATAAGGCATAATTGCCAAAGGCAATTGTGTTATCATGAGGCAATTTTAAAAAGGAATAGATCTGCTTTAAATTTTAGTCTGTCTCAGACTAGCCTGAACTGTTATTGATCTGGGGGTGGGCAAGGAGAAGAATTACTTTTATTGGGACCTACTGTGTGGCAGCCCCTATTTGAGGCTCTTTGCAAGTGTCATTTTAGGAGAACCAGTTAGATTCATGGGTCAAATCAAATCAACTTTTAGTGAGTATCCACCGTGTGCAAGCGGTTGTGGGTTATAGAGCTTTTCCACAGGTTGTCTTCTTCCAATACAGGCTGTTGGTGGGAGTAGTTACAAGCACGGGGAAGGTTAGACAATAAGGCAAGATTAAGATGTGTCAAGTCAGCCGTAGGAAGCGGTCACCCTAAGGCTTTTTAAAAAATTTTTTATTTATTTTTTAAAATATTTTATTTATTTATTTGAGAGGGCGAGCGAGCCTGAGCAGGGGGAGGCAGAGGGGCAGAGGGAGGGGGAAAGAATCTCAAGCAGACTCTGCGCTGACTGTGGAGCCCGATGGCAGGCTCGATCTCCTGGCCCTGAGATCATGACCGAGCCGAAACCCAGAGCTGGATGCTTAACCCACTGAGCCACCCGGGCACCTGGTGTTTGGCATCTTGAAACACCTCCGGGAAGCTACTGAATGAGCAGCACAGACAGATCGTGTAAAGGTATTCAAAGGAGGGGCAGTTTCTTCAGACTTGGGCAGGGCAGGCCAAGGCAGGATTCTCGGAGGTGGGACCTGCTATATCCTGAAGGGTGGTTGGGATTGGCTAGATTCAACAGACAAGGATGGGCTTCACAGGAGGGTGGGATGGCGTTAATAGGCCCAGAGGCAGGAAATCAGAAAGAAGTGCGGGGGCGGCGACATCATCATTAGCCACCAGCTCTGACCACCAGGAGCCTGGGAGCCAACCCCCCACGCTTCCCTGTCTCCAAATTGTGGGTTCTGTCCCCTCCTCTCTGCCGACCATTGTCACTACTCGGCGGCTTTCCCTCCCTCGTCTCTCTGACTCCATTTCCATTCTACCCTTCATGCTTACAAAGAGTTCCTTTTCCTAAACGGGGCTCTTATCACGTTAAACATCGTTCAGCGACTCCCCATTGCTTGCCAGACGATGTCCAGCCTGAGTGTGTTGAGCGGTCACGACTGGCCTCCCCTGTTCCCCTGCTTGGGCAGCCTGCCTCCAACCCGCTGGAGCACGTAGCACGCTCTGAGCCCTGGGCCTTCACACCGGCTGTTCCCTCTGCTTGAGATCCCCTCCTCCTACCCCGTTACGCCATCAGCCTGCCCGCCTTCCTGTCTTTCCTTTGACGGAGATTTACCGACCTCATGATAAAATGTGAATCACCCTCTGTGCACCTGATTGTTCCTTGTGCCCCCCCCCTCCATGCTCTGAAGCCATTATTTGGATGCGTCATTAGCCTGAGCTCATTTCTGATAGGGATTTTCTTTCATTCACCTTGGCATCATTTGTACCCACTGCTTTGGCTGGGCATAGAGGGACACCTTGACGTGGTTTGCTGGAAATAACTGAAATGAAATGAGAAGTCCCAAGAGAGAGACTGAATCCATCGAATGCCACCACGGGAAGCTGTGATGCAGTTTCTCTCTCAAAAACCAGATTACACATCAGAATGCCCTGGCAAGCTTGCTAGGGGCTGGGGCTCCCCTTTTCTAACTGGTAGGAGGGGGCCTGGACATATTTGTGTTCCTGTTATTTGGTTTAAACTATAAGCTTCCCCAGGAATTCTGGGCAGCCATCGGGCCCCAGTGCGTAGACCTCCCTTTGGGAACACTGTGTCCTAGACCCACACCAGTCACATCCTGGGCTCAGACTGCAGCCAGCACCTCTGCCCCTGCTTTTCTTGAGCCTTGGTGAGGAACTCACCTGCATCCTTTGGTTCCACCCCGTCAGAGAATACGTCACCCGGATTTCCAGTGTATTCCATTCCAACCAACTTCACCCCAGTTCTTGGACTCTCTTTTGCCGTTGGCCAGAGGCCCGCTGGGCCCAATTCGACCTTTCTCAAAGACCTTGCTTTTCTTTCTTCCCCTGCTGCCAGGCTGTTTGCGGTCAAATGTGGGGGCTGCTTCGAGGCCATTGCACCCAATGAGTTCGTCATGCGGGCCCAGAAGAGTGTATATCACCTGAGCTGCTTCTGCTGCTGTGTCTGTGAGCGGCAGCTCCAGAAGGGCGATGAGTTTGTCCTGAAGGAGGGACAGTTGCTCTGCAAAGGGGACTATGAGAAGGAGCGGGAGCTACTCAGCCTGGTGAGCCCAGCAGCGTCAGACTCAGGTGAGTGCCACGCGGGGGGAGGGCGGGGGGGGGGTGCGTGGGAGGGGTGGGACGGTGGGGTGAGCTCACCGTCTGCCTTGCTTTCTCCCCAGAGGCCCAGCCACTGGGGCAGCCTAGGTCCATGGCAAAGCAGGTGTGTGCATTCCAGGCAGTATCTTTATAAGGTTGGAATGATCTCTCGTTGGTCAGGAATTGTCGTGATGATGCCATATAATACGTTACCTCCAAATTCTGTGGTGCACGACTGTGAACGCCTAGTCACAGGTTAACAGGAGTGACTCTGTGTCAGGCTGAGGGTCTGCAAGTCACCTGGAATCTGCCGAGGTGAGCTCTGGGCTGCAGACTGGGCTCGGGTCTGCTCTGCATGGTTCTCTCCAGGATCCAGGCTTGAGAAGTGGCAGCTGCAGGGCATGATCTTCTCTTGCCAGGGACAAAGGTGCAAGAAGGCACGCCTAACCTTACAAGTGCATTTCAAGCCTCTGCTCATATTGTGTGGGCTAACGGTCCACTGGCTAAAGCAAATTAAAGGCTCAAACCCAAAGCCCAGGGGAGGGGAGGTATACTGCACGCCCTACAAGGCCCTGCTAGGGTATAGATATGTGATACTGTTAAAGGGAATGATGCACTGGAACCAGTAATTCGGTCTGTTTCCCCATCTGTCAAGTGGGAAAGCTGGAAGCTACCTGAGGCTGGGCGGGTCACGGAGAGAAAGGAACTAGAATGTACCACCCACCCAACCCCCACCCTTCCTGCCTTAGAGCGGGGGGGGGGGGGGGGGCGGGGGCGGGGGAGATGGCAGAGCTCCAGCAATTGCATAGAGTGCATTTCAGAAGGCCAGGGAAATTGAATTAAGTGTCCAGGTTAAGCATGTGTCTGTCTCCACTGGGTAGCATTCGTCTGGCTCTGCCCCTCCCTTCTCTAAATCAGTGAGAGCCCTGTGGCCTTCCTAATTCTTGCCGATCTCAGTGTAATTCCAGCCCCCTGAACACGCCTATAACCTCCTGCTGCCACCTCTTCAGCCGTTCGGGGACCTCTTAGACGCCCCCCCCCCGACTCTTCCCTTGGCCTTGCGGGACTCCAGTGCATCGGTGTCTCCCACTCAGCTCTGTGCCTTACACTTTCATCCCCCCTCTGTCCCTCTCCTGCCCTTTGGGGTCTTGCCAGCATATTCTTTCAGCTTCTGTCTCGGGGCTCTTTCCCCAGGGAAGACTCTTCATCCCTGGCGTCACTGAGTTGACCCTTAACTCCCCCTCCTGGGCCACCCATCCCACTTTATTGCGGTTGCTTGTCTGGCTCTTTGTTGTTCTTGCCAAGTGCTAAGCCCCACGAGGGACGGCATGTGTCTCTTTCGCTGCTGTGTCCCCAGGGCTTAGCACAGGCCTGGAACACTCAGGGTGCTTGATAAACTCGTACAGGAGTGAGTAAACTCTTGAAACAAAAGCACTGCAGCAAGATGCTCGAGTCCAGGGGCGTTGGGGACAGGTGTGGGTGGGGGTGGGGCTCCCCCTGGCTGCCCTTACAGCCATGTGACTGTGGGCAACTTTTGGAACCTCCCTAAGCCTCAGTTTCCACAGCTGTAAAGTCGTGATAGTCAGGCCTCCCTCACGGTTTTATTGAGGGGGAATAAAAGAGAGAATGCATACCACAGCCTGAAGCGCATTACACTGCGGGCGCTGAACACCTGCCTGCTGGTGGTGGATCCTCATACGAGGCTGTTTTGCTTCCTTTACCTCCCCGTTGGTTCTTCTTGCCTGACTCTGCTTGCAGCCTTAAGTAAGTGGACACCAGGGCAATCCCAACTCTGCCTGTCTTCAGTTTTCCTGGATTTGTCTTAATTTGGGGGCAGTTTCTCCTTTTCCGGAACGCTGCCACTGACACATTGGGAATCTCCTGCTGGGGTAATCGGGCCCCTTCTAACCAAACTTCACGGCCTCCGCTCGGTATAAGAAAGTCAGCTCAGCGCTCAGCATGGCTGTCTTGCGGTGCCCACCCACTGAGGCCTCCTTCCCGGAATATTGCAAAATCTCCAAAGGGCTTAGGTGCTATGGTGATCAGGATGCTAGTGGGACTCTGAAAAGGGACACGCCATTCTTCCTCACACGGGCAGATGTGCTGTGGTCTAGCCCTTCTTGGCACAATTGTGTGGGGCTTGACTATGAACTTACCCAGTCGGTCCCTGTGTTAAGGACTCACAGATTTAATTGACTACAGAATTAGGGTGAGGCATGAATGTACCGTCCCCCGCATCCCACCCCCTGCGCAACGACCAAAAAAAAAAAAAAAAAAAAGCTGTATCTGAACAGTGTTAATAGAAATAAAATGTTCAGAGTATGGGAACTGCTAGGGGCCCACTTTTCTGACCCCGTTTTCAGCAACAGGTTCCATTCTGAGCATTTTCTTTGGAGGCTGCTCTAGACACAGTAGAGCTTTCTGGTTCATTTATGCACATTTGTTTGGCCGACATACCTTGAGTGCTTACTTTATGCCGGGGATAGAGTCAAAATGGGAATGACAAGCATGATGCAGGGGTGAGGAGAGCTCAAAATCATGTCAGATGAAGGAAGTATAGATGTTTAGGCTAGAAAAGTAAAGACGACATGAGGGCGTAATGGTTGCCTTCCCAGGGTTGGATCGGACCTATTTCTAACTTCAGAGAGCAGACTTAGAATTCACTCAGTTATCTAACAAAATCTTTGAGTATTTACATTATAGATAGGAAGGTAAAGGCTAGCAGTTCTGACTCAACATTGGGAGTGTTAGAATGTCATCCTAATTATTAGAGCTAACAAAGAATCAGGCTACTCAAAGAGGGAGGTCCCCCACTTGTTGGAACTAATACTGGTGTGGCGGGAGAGGAGAATGGTTCTACAGGATGTCCGTTGTCCCTTTCGACTTGAAAAATCTATCCTTGTTTAGCAGCTTTAAGCAAAATGATATTAAAATCTCAGCCAGAACCAAATGGTATTTTTTTTTTGTCAATTTTATCATTTTGTCAATTATATAAATATTGCCCGTCTTACATCAGAAAATGTTGCGTGTGCCAAATTCTGCCTCACTAACGAGAGGATAAGCTACTAAGAAACAGGGTTGTAGGTTTTCATTCCTTTGTTCCCTCAGCAAAGCTTAGCCTGATGCCAAGGGGAAGAGTAAGTGATCAATAAGTACCTAATGAGCAGAACTCAAATCTTCAAGGAAAGAAGCCCACCTCGTATCGGGGGGCTTACAGAAAGCAAACAATTTTAGGATGTGTCTCAGTACAAACACAATTTCTCCCCTTATATCTGTCTTGAGTGCTCTGCATATCACAGGTACTTGATAAATATTTGGTGAGTGAATGATTGAATGGGCTGTCATCTTGAAGGTTTTTATCAGTGACTTGGATGAAGACACAGAAGGCAGGTTTCTTCAATTTGCGGATGACACAAAGCTGGCAGGGAACGCTCCTGGTGGGGCAGCTAAGACTCTCCATGTTCAAAAGGATTTTGACAAGCTCACAGAATAGCACAAAGTCAGCAAGATGAAATTGAACCATTGGCTTCCAAAATTCAGTAGTGATGATGTGGAACAGGGCCTGTTTGGGTGGAATTCCACATGGGGTTTCGTCAGTGGGAGCCACAAGGAATCCTGTATTAACAGAACTATAATGTCCCTAACTTGTAATTGTAGCTCCAATTTTGTATTGATTAGTGCACATTTAAGATATGTGGTCTCATTTTAAGTAATGCATTTGAGGACATCACTGACAAATTAGAGAGAGGGTCCGGAGGAGAGTGGTTACCTTATCGAACAGTAAATAGCTAAAGAAACTCTGTATATTTAGTTCTGTGAAAATAAGTCTAAGGGAAATAGGAGAGTCATACCCAAGGGTGCAGACCCATGTCATGTGGACGAAATGACCGGTTTTGGTGTCCAACAAGGGTGCAGACTAGACCCTTTATGAGAAGTGGAAAGGCTTGTCTCTTAACATCTTAATCACAGTGGGTGGAAGACAAGACCAGTGACCTCTAGGGCTGCTTAAATGGAGGATTCTAGAATCTATGGTGCTATGATGCTGACTATTCCGACTTACGGAAAAGCATGGGGCACATTTGCAGCTCTAAGGGACACCAAATTTGGAGATCTTTAGCTGCTGTATCTCTTTTCTGGTGTGGCTAGAAAAGCTTTTATCCCGATCCCTGCTTTGCCAGTGGCCTGGAAGCAACCTCTCAAGAAGAATGATATTTGTAGCTGGGGTCTGACAGTTTTCTTTGGGCTTTAATGGGCAATGTGAATGCCCGGGCCTCCAGGAGAGACCTAGTGACATTCATGCCTGTGCTCTCCTTCTCGGCCAGAGAATCACACGGGCTTGTGATTGGAAGGCACACGAGAGGTTCTTCAGTTCACATCCCACCAAATGCTCATGCGGCCTCCGTCGGTGTGTCTCCAGCCATGGGGAATGCTTGGTCTCACGTTCTGAGTGTGGATTGTCAGAATTGTTAGACGGAGCCCCAGTGTCTGTGTCCATGTACAGCCTCAACCTTGGTCTTGGTTCTACTTTCCAGAACTCACAAAATCAGCCAATCTCTCTGACATGTGGCAGCCCTTTGCATTGCAGATGGAGAGCCTCGTACTTCCTGAGTCCTCTGTTGTCCTGTCTCATTCTGCCCCATTCTTCCAACTGTCCTGTCAAGGGGACTGCTCTATCTGTAAACGTACAGCAGCCTCTCTAGAAGGTACCGTCCAGAAGGGCATGAAATCTTCGACATGTGGTCTGAACTAGCACAGTGTTATCACTTCTACTTGTCATGGACGTCATGTTCTATTGACATGGCCCATGATTTCATTGGCTTTTTTGACTGGGGTGGGGGCGGAGGCTTGGGGGCTGATCGTAGGCAATCATATTCTCCTGGCTGGTTCATGTTGCGTGTCTTAGTTATTTACCCCCTTCACATTTCCACCTCAGAGGTCATCTGAGAGTGTCTTGTGCAACAGTTTTTAAAAACTTTATTTTGAAATAAAATTTTAGATTTACTGAATGATTGCAAAGTAAGACAAATTGCCATATAGCCTTCATCTGGCTTCCCCTAATGTTAGCATTTCACACTGACGTGAACGTTTTGATAAGTGCATCACGTGGACTAAGAAATTAACATCAGTCCAGTACTGGTCACTAGACTATATAAGCTAAAGCTATGGTTTGATTTCACAAGATTTTCCACCAGTGTCTTTATCCATCCCAAGATTCAATCCAGGGTACCAAGTTGTGTTTAGTTTTTTGTTATTTTTACATTAAATTGCCTTTCCTTTTTCTTCATTTTTGGGATCAGGGACTCAGACTGTGTTTTTGGCTTGTTCATTCTGGGGTGTGTTTGTTTACCATTTTAAGGTTTTCTTTCTTGAAGACCAGCATGCATTTTAGATTATGCCCAGCATTGATTCCTTGGCCATTATTTTCTTCCAAGTTTCAAACCCTTGATTCCTCTCGGTTTACCCACTCTTCCTTGGTCAGAACCAAAGTCCAAGAGTAGATGGCCCTACATTCCTCCCTTTAGCTTCTGAGACTTGAAACCATCAGCAGGGTAAGGCAGGGCTCTCTCTGGTGCTCTGCTTTTGTGGAGGGATTTTCCCAGAGGAAGCCCTGGGCCATGAAGGCCCTATCATGAGGATGCCTTTCTGCAAAGTAGGTTTTATGTTTAAGATAAATACAGCAATTCCATGGCCTCTGTTTATCCAGTCGTCCGGACTGCTTGGGGAGGCTTCTGCCCTTTCTTGCCTTGTGGTCTACACTCGCCTGGCCTTTGCACAGTGTCTGGTATGCAACAGATGCTCAGTACATGTTTCCTTACTGTGTGAATAAATTAACTTTGTCCGGTTCATATTAGCCTCTGAAGGCCTTAGCAGAGAAGCACAGATCTCCAGTATGGCGGCTTCTTACTGGAGCTGGAATGAAGATTCCTGACACATACTGGAGTTTGGGGATTCTTCCTTCTTAATTTTCCTTAGGATATGGGCTGTTGATGCTTTGGGAGATCCAGATGCCTCTCTTGTCACTCAAATTTTGCAATATATCTCTTTTCCCTTCTTTTCTGTGTCAGGTTTAGGCATTTGTTTTAATTTCCTTCCACAGCCTTGGAACTGATTTAAAAAAAAAAAGCATTACAGAAGTATTTCTTTCAACCTATCTTGGAACTCTTGTTCTCCAATAAATTAGAGCAGAGAGGTAGTGGTTACCTCCTAAGTTTTGGAAAATGCCTGACTGTTCTATAGAATTATCCTTGTCAGTTCATAGTTATGAATTTTAGAATGCAGAATTTGAAAGAAAAAGTCAGCAGGAGGTATGAGGAAGTATCATTTTCCAAACGGTGATGCAGAGTGTGTGGGGTCTAAAGTTAGGTCTGCATTTGAGTCTTGCCCTACACTCCCAGCAGTGTGACCTTGGGAAAGTTACTTTGCTTTCCCAGGACTCTCTTTCTGAACCAGTGAGAGGTGATCAACAGCCTGAAACTTGGTCCATGTCCAGTAAATGGCAGACATTGATCTTATCTTCCAGTGCGAGGGCTGGGCAGCTCACAGCTCATATGCTTATTTTGCCAAAGATCCATCATTTCACAAACATCTCATCTTCTGTCTTTGCTCTTCTGTTTCAGATGCTTCTGGATGGCTGACCTGGGGCCATCTGAGGGTAGTACAGGGAGAGGGCCTGTGATTTTGGGTGGCTAGGATGTATGAACTACAGATGGACTGAGTCACCCCATGGGGCCTGCATGCCTCAGAGGTGCTCCCCAGTCTCTGAACATTGTAGCTAGTGCTGCATCCTGGAAAGTCCATGCAGAAGGCCAGGAGGAAACAGTCTTACGGTCACTTCTGGGACTTAATAGGAATTTCAAGCAAGAATGGGAAGCATGTGTTGTACTGAGCTACCATTCTTTTATCAACTGGGGAACTGAGGTTTAGAAGGATTCTGATTTGAGCTCTTTTGAGTGTCCAAGTATCTTCTTATTCCTGAACATAACATTTCCTGGGATGTGGTTATCCTGGCTGTGGATCTATCTGTGCCTCTTGGTCTGAGGGTGGTGGTATATCTCCCATCTTCAAATGAATTGCTTTTGGAGTGGATTATGCTTCTCTTCTGCAACACTGGCCTTCGAGTCCAGGAAGGACATTGAACCTGACAGTTACCTGTTAGTGAATGCACTGTGTTCCTGAATAGGCCTGTTAGGATCACTCTGTTACCCACTGTAATCTGTTTATATCTTTCTGGGCAGCCAGCTTATCAACCTTTAATTCAACAGATATTTCTTATAGATGCCTACATGGTCCCAGGCTCTGGGCTAAATGCTGTGTTTCAGTTGCTGAAAAAGAAGGGCAGAGGAGTTCGAGAATACTGAACCGCGCAATTCAGAGAAATATATCAAAGCCAACCTCCTGATGCCAGGGGAATAGTGGGGCCCTGGTATAAAGTGATATAAGGAGGCTGAGAGCTGGGAAAAGGGACAGCCTGGAAATTAGTTTTGTCATTCTTTCCTTTAAGAAAAGGATTTTTCTTAAAGGAAAGATATTTTTTATTTTTTTAAATCTTTTATTTTTTAAGATTTTATTTATTTGAGAGAGAGAGAATGAGAGAGAGAGAGAGCATGAGAGAGGGGAGGGTCAGAGGAAGAAGCATACTCCCCGCTGAGCAGGGAGCCCGATGTGGGACTCGATCCCGGGACTCCAGGATCATGACCTGAGCGAAAGGCAGTCACTTAACCTACTGAGCCTCCCAGGCACCCTATGCTACTTATTTTTTAATTGTAGTCTTATCTCTATTAGTGTCATAACCCACCAACGGATCGTGACCTGAAGTTCGAAAAATACCATTTCTAAGGGCAATTTACTTGCAAACCTATCCCCAGGTTTTGGAATTGGTATGGATTCTTCAAATTTCAAGCCAATAACTATGTTTTAATCTTCTGTATATACCCATTCTGTCAGGTGCTGAGAATAAGACCAAAGACACAGAAGAGATCATCTGGCCCCAAAGACTTGGCACAGAGCCCTGCACAGAGTAAACACGCAATAACTATTACCCGCTTTCATTGTGGTTAACATTATCAAGGGGACATGAAAAGCACACACATTTATATCATGACTAACACAAAGATCTTTGTGGACATTTTCTGATTTATTAATCTGGCATCTCTGGATAGCAGGGAAGAGAAAGTTATAATTGCCTGCGTTCTTTACCTTGTTTTCAAAATGAAGTTTTGTCTCTTGTTAGTATCACAGCCGTTAAATTGACTACAGAATTATTTGTTGCTTTCAGTCTGGGGCTCAATGCTTCTTTTCTGTTCTGAACTTTTGTCTTCCCGTGTATTTGTTTTGTCTTCATATTATAGATGGAGAAATAAGGACACAGGATACTTGAGTCAGGGATAAGCCAGAATAAGAACTTAATTCTACCAATTACCAAGTCAGGACACTTGATACTCAGCCTCTGCTATAATTGTGAGTTGAGTATCTTTCGTGCTTGAAAAGTTACAGGCAATGTACAAACTCAGGCAATGCATTATCTCTTTTTCCATCAACTGTGATTTAATTTTAGGTTTATGCTCACACTTAATCATTTTAGTAGAAATCATCATTTAAAATTAGTGCAATTGCTTCAGAGCATATTTAATCTGTCATAGTGTGCTGTGTGCATTCATTTCTCTTGCACAATCCCTAGAAGAACAAAACTGGTCAAATGGACAGCTGATCTTGTGATGTTCACGTGATGATGATGTTAACAATTATTGAGCCCTTACTTTGCAAAAAGCATTGCCTTAGGCACTCTAAACAAATTAACTAACTTAAACGTATGTCAGGCTGATGTGGAAGCCGATGTTATGATTATTCCCATTCTACAGATGAGGGAAGGGGACCATGGAAAAATCAGTAATTTGTTTAAGGTCCTATAGCTAATAACTGAAAGAGCCAGAATTGAAACTAGGGCAGTCCAGCTCCAGAGCCTGCATCATTAAGCATTATGCTGTGCTGTCCAATCGATAAAGATGTGAGGTCTATTAAAATAGACCTCACATTTTGTTCTCATGTTTCATTGACAGCTCTCCCTGGCTGCCTATGGCAGTGCTCCAGGTCCTCGGTAAGGACTTACTACCTGAGAGACCCCAACCGAAGAACCTTCTCACATATAATTAAAGCAACGAAAACAAGGTGAATTGAACTAAGTCTACACTCCTTTTCAAATCAGTCAAAAGTTCACCTTCTGTTTGAACTCCAGATCCTCCTCAATAATTAATCACTGTCGCTATACTTCTCTTGGGCAACTCCTATAAGGAAGTAGGAGGTTTTGAAGGATCCAAAGACAACATGGTGTCTAAATATGGAAGTACTTGAAAAGTGCACACAAAAAACTTACTGGTTTTGTTTTGTTTTGTTCTGTTTTATAATGATTCATCAAACTTCTGCTCCTGTGGTGATCTGATGGTTGTAGGAAAAACCAATTGACATTTTTGTCCAGATGAGAGGTGTCAGCTGTGCAACCCACAGCCCTCATTAATTAAGTGAATAAGAGTACAACGGTGGAGTAAATCAGTCAGTATCAAAACTTCTAATAGGCTTCGCTGATCTGCAATGTCCTACCATCTGTTATGACCCCACTTTCAGGAGAAATGCACTCAGATATGTTTTTCAAGTAGCAGTGTTGACATTGTGCCTGTATCTCCATCATTTTAAAAATATTTTATTTATGAGAGAGAGAATGTGGGGGGATGAGCAGAAGGAGAGGGACAAACAGACTCCATGTTGAGCACAGAGCCTGACACGGGCTTGATCTCAGGACCCTGAGATCATGACCTGAGCAAGAACCAAGAGTCAGATGCCTGACTGACTGAGCCACTCAAGTGGCCCTCTATCTATCCATCTTTATATTGGATCCTTTTTGAATACAATGGCAGGACTTTGCAGGATGACTAGTGAATGTTAGGGGTGAAATCTCTGGCCATGGAGACCCAAACCATGACTGACTTTTCATTACCTGAGCTAAATGACCAGAGACTCCCGTTTCTGGAAAAGGTTGGGGGAGTAAGTGCAGGGAAGATGCTGGTTTTCTTGCACTGACATGCCAGCCAAGCCCATCAACTTTTAGACTTCCAACCCAGAGGTTTCACGATGAATCTGAAGATGCTTTAGACCATATACTGAGCAAAAGGAGGAATCACCTCCAGTATTTCTCTGTACCATGGCATCAGTGACCTAGGAGAAACCCGAGTCTACTAAGGTTTGGTTGCAAACCAGCCTATAGCTTCCTCTGAGCACGTTGGTACTTGGTGCTGTAAAAGTATATGGAAGACCAGGCAATATAAGAACCACTTGGATTCTTACTGGTCCAAATCCATGTTTGCATGCAGGGACCCAGCGGCATGCTTCCTTTTTCTTGGTGATTCTGAGTAGGGATTTGAGATGCATGTGCATGCATGTACTGGGTGGGATCAGTGGACCAAGCTGGTATTCAAGGTAAGTGTCCAGGAATTTCTTAGGCATCTGTGAGGGTGGCAAGGTAGTGGCTTGAACCAACTCAGCATCTCTTCAATGAGTGGGAATTTGCTGAGCACCTGCATCAGGCAAGGATTGGGTTTGGGGCGTGGGGGAACACATAGAAGTATATGATATCTGACTAATGAGTAGATATTTTGGGCATGGACTATGTAACAGGACTGCTACGGGTGCAGCTCATATCCTAGTGGAGAGGGACAGCCAGTAATCAAATAGGTAAGCAAAATTAATGTGCTCAAATGAGAGTGACTCTTCAAAGTAGTCGCCCTATAAGACTTATTCTTCTTATGTATAGGGCTTCTATGGCATGGGTCTTTAAGTGGGCTGGGGTGCTCCTGGGCTTCTGGTTAGTTTGTTTTTTTAAAGCTCCCTAGGTGAGTCTCATGTACAGCTGAGGTTGAGAACCACTGGCCCAGCAGAAGGTGAAGGTCAGGGGGACAGAGTCGGGGCACCTCAATCAGTGTTTTCACCCAATGGCAGAGCTTTGGGGCTGATCCAGGGAGCTTCTGGAATTAAAACAAAAGGCAGCTGTTTCCTCAGAGTAAGCAGGGCTGGGAGATGTAGCAAACAGGAATCTAGTTAAATCTGAATTTTTGATAAACTGTGTTTTAAAGGATGTCTCATGCAATATAAAGTTATTGCTTATCAGAAATTCAAACTTAACTATGTCTCGTATTCAGTTAACCGGCAGCTCTAGATACAGAGACAATCTGGTGGGGGGCGGGTGGAGAAACCAACGGCTGGTGGTTGGTACTGGAGCCTGCAAGGGTGTATAGAAAGATGGTTGGTTGGTTGATGAAAGGTAGATAGGGAGAAATGTAATTCTGTCCCAAGGCCGCCGAGTGCCCTCCCATTTCCCTTCCGTGCCCACCGAGGCAGCGAGTGGGAATCGCCCGTTACCCTAGCAACTCCCCCCTGCCCTTGGCCCACAAGGGTTTGAACGACACCCCACCGAGGCGGTCAGCCGTCCGATCGCTTTTCTCTGGGGCGCACATGTCCCCTCTGGCGCTCGGCTGGAGCCCGCAGCGGGCACTGGGTGCCAGGCGCAGTCGCCGCGCCGCCCTCCCTCTCTTCAAAGGCTTTGGAGCCGGACGAGGGCGGGCGCAGAAGCACCCCGGCCCGCCGGCAGTTTGATGAGAAAATGCAGATAAAGAGCCCGGCGGTGGGGCCATATGTTCCCCATAATCTCCAAAGCCGTCGCTTCAATTAGAGCCTCCCCTGAGTTCTAATGCCCGGTCCTGAGTAAACAAGCCGCCCTGAAAGAAGAACTCGGTTTCCAATTAAAAGTGTACTAACATTGCTCCTTCCCTTAATTCCCGCGGAGCAAAGCCCCGCGCGGGCGGAGGCGCGCCCGGGTCGCGGCGAGGTCGTCGCTGTCCCCGCCGCCCTCGCCGTCCGTTCCCAGGTGACGTCAGGCGGGCCCGGGATTAGGCACCCCCCCCGCGCCCCCCGCCCGCGCCGCGGACTTAATTAAAAGTAATGCCACGGTAAATCCGCCCGTCGCTTCTGGTGGAGCCGCGCCTCCGGGCCAGCCTCGGAGAGAGGGCTTCCGAAGCAGGTGCTGGGGATTTGTGTGCTTGTGCGTGCGTGTGTGTGTGTGTGTGTGTGTGTGTGTGTGTGTGTGTGCGCGCGCGCGCGCGCATGCACGCTCGCTAGGGTGGATTTTAAAAGGGAGGGTCATGTTGTTGATTTGGGGGGTACTGAGATTACCTTCTTGCCCCCACGCCTCCACCTCTGCACACGCACTGACAGACGCACCGCGGGGCGAACCGGGCTTTTCCTTCTGGCTCGGATTTGGGCTCGGCTAGGGGGACTCGTGCATGCTGTGCTACGGGGATCCCTGCCTTCTCCCGCCAGGCCGCCGGTCTCTCTGGCCCCAACTGTGCGAATTGTAGGGCATAAATAAATGGTAGCCAGAGGTGAGGTTATTTAAATCGCAGGAGAGCACCTGCACGGCTCCTGGGTCCTCAGGAGCTCTTCAGAGTGCTGAATCCGAACTTTGCAGGCCCTTCAAGCTCTGCCTGATGGCATTCTAAAACTTGGTTTCCATTGAATTTTTCTGTTTCTGCAGAACCGGTTGGAAGTTGCCTGGTTTCAGATGGGAGAGTGATTGACAGATTAACTTTTTGGCCTACTCTCCACACCCTGAAAGAATCAAAGAATTGAAGGCATTATCTGAAAAATTCCAGAAACATCAACAAGCAGAAAATCCTTGCTAGATCATTCAAATGCAAATGCTTTTCCTTCTTTCATGAATTATCTGCCCAAGTAATTACTTTAGTTTTTGGTTTGGCCTTGCTGGTGAAGACCCCAGAGAATTAGTCTCACTAAGGCCGTGGCTGTTGGTTTATTCCTCACTGTCTGATTGATGCTAACTAAATTAAATTGAGGCAAGTTCAACAAATATTTGAAGGCCTGGCAGACGCTGGGTTACATGTTAGTGAGGAAGGGAAAGGACCTCTGGGTTTACACACACTCAGGTTCTTCCATGGAGAAGAAACTCCTGTAACAAAATGATTACAGTAAAATATCATCTGCATGTATATTTCAGTAGAGACACAAAGTGCTCGGATCACAGAAATGGGATCAGTAGTACCCCCTTGGGGTATGGGTCTATATATTGGGGCAGAGGGATCAGGGCACTCTTTGGAAAGTACTTCACAATGAATGTGGCATTGCACTTGGGTCTTGGTGGAATAGGTCATTTTCAGATGATGAAAAGTAGATGAGAAGGTTGTTAGAAAGAATGGTGTAGCTTCGTGTGCACCCATTTGCAGGAGTAGAGTTGTATCCCGCCATGGGAGGAGGGGCTGGAATGTAGGGTTCTTCTGGGGGACAGAGATCCTGGTACTGGTATGAATGGCAAGATTGATGCCAAAACGTGAAAGGTTTTGTGTTTCTTACTTGGATATATTTTGATGGTTAAAGTGAGTCTGATCAGAAGTTTGTAAAATACACTTAGTTGTGAAACTTCTCAGTTTGTGCTTCCAACAGGGAAGTATGGAGGGTGGAGTGGAGTTGGGGTAACATTGCAGAAGTGCGGAGCTGGGCAGGAGGCTACTGCAGTATTCCCATGGGACATGAAGGTTTGAACTCAGGCACAGATTAGGGAGGGGTTTCAGAGAATTCATTCCTTCATTTATTCATTCGACACCTGGTGGTTTCCTACATCATCACAGACGTCGTTCTGAGTGCCGGGGATATGGTGGTGAACAAAACAGGCCGAGCGTGTGCCCCTGGAGAGCTTAAATTCTAGAATTAAATGATGTTACATGTAGGAAGAAAAGTAGAAGTCAAGGATGACTTTGGGGTTTCTAACCTGTATGAATGGCGATAGCAGAAGCAGAGATACAAATTCAGAGAAGAAAAATCTAGATAATGGATTCAGGTGGGGTATGTTGAGTTTGAGGTTTTTTGTGGACAGCGTGGACGTCTAGTGGGCAGTTGAACCCATCTGTCTGGGGTTCAAGAGGGAGGTTGGGCATGGGTTTTTGAGAATCACAGAAAAAATGAAGGTTTAATCCTAGGTAGTTTTTCACCAGTGTCTTCCCTGATACAGTTGTCAGAATTTTTATGGCCTTGGGAAATAAATGAAACAAGAGCAACAACAGACATTCAGTAGGGCAGCAGTTCTCAAAAGAGTGTTCCAAGATTGGCAGCGTCAGCATCTCCTGGAAATGTGTTAGAAATGGGAATTATTTTTTTAAAAGATTTTACTTATTTGAGAGAGAGAGAGCGTGCGCGTGCATGGGGAGAGAAGCAGAGGGTGAGGGACAAGCAGACTCCCCGCTGAGCGTGGAGCCCGATCTCAGAAGCCTGAGATCATGACCTGAGCAGAAACCAAGAGTCAGACGCTCAACCAACCGAACCACCCAGGTGCCCCTAGAAATGAAAACGCTCAGGCCCTACTCAGACCTATTTAATCAGCCACTCTGGGGGTAGGAGGCAGAAATCTGAGTCTGTTGCCCAGAAAGTTTGAGAAGTACTGAACTAGAGCAGCCCATAGAGCTTATCAGATACCAGTCATAATGACTGTCGCCTTAGCATGAGCAGTGGGCATCTGTCCTTCTTAGTGACCATTGTCTGCAGAAATGAATCTAGATCTCATCCTGAGACAGCTGTCGATTGCTCTGATTCCACGAGGGAACATGTGATCCCAGACCCTAACTAAGCCCTGAAGTGTTACGTAGTGATTCCCAACTTCCTTTTTTTCCTTCTAGAATAATCCTGTGACAGGGTGGGGCTTTTTCCTTGTCCCATCCACCTCAGATTCTGACTAATACAGTCTTCTGTCTGTCCACATTTCCTGCTGCATCCCTAACCACACTATGAATGGGTGGATATGAAAGGACATGGGCATCAGATATATATCTTGGACCAAACAGTTCATGAAATTCCTTTTAACCCTGATTCTGTGGGATAAATCTCACACACACACACACACACACACACACACACACACACACACACACACACATTCTGCAAGTCCCTCTTTCTTACCATCACCTCTGATGTCATTCATTCAGGCAGTACAGAGCCCATCCTCTGTGACCAGCCTCAGACTGCTCACCCGGGGAGCATAATCATACAAAAGATACCACCTCTGTAGTCGGATGGACTTTAACACACTTTTGAATCTGTCAGTGGGGAATACATTATTGTCTGAATAATTAGACAGCGATTTGATGTACGTTTTAAGTGTTTAAATGGTTTTATTTTGAAGATTTTATTTATTTGAGGGAGAGCGAGAGAGAGCACGAGTGGGGTGATGGGCAGAGGGAGAAGCAGACTCCCCGCTTAGCAGGAGCCTGAGGTTGGGGGCTCGATCCCACGACGCTGGGGTCAGGACCTGAGCAGAAGGCAGACACTTAACGACTGAGCCGCCCAGGCGCCCCTGCATGATTTTAGAGAAGAGAGAAATGGGTGAGGACAGGAATAGTCAGGGATTCAGCTAAGACAGTGTTTTAAAATAAAGGCTTTGGGGGTGATGGACACTGGATTTAATTTCTAGTTCTTCTTCCTGGTAGCAGGTGATCTTAGGTAAGCACTTTGACTTCCCTTCCCTCACTTGCAAAATGGCCAGTTGTGACGCTTGCAATAGGCTAATGTAAAGTGTTTATTACAAAGTAAGTGCTCAATAAAGAGAACTTGTCATCACTATGCAAGCACTAGGGACTTCTGCTGGTCCTTTTGACAGCCTGTTCATACAATGGCAAAGGAGAGTGATGAAACCTAAGACGTTGTGACACTCCAAGGACATCTCCCTGACTCACCACAGTACACTTTTCATACGGATGAGAAGCTGCTTGACAGGGACACAAGGAACCACAGCTGGCCTTACCTCATCTAACAGCTGGGGTGTGACGAGAGGGAATTCAGGTTCTTGAAGGAGGGACAAAGGACACCAGACACAATCTCTGCAACGTGGAACACGCCAAAGGGAATGTGACATTGGTTCTAGCATTTTCCCCAAGAATTCATCTAGAATTATATGTTGGGGCATTCAGTTTATTTGAACTGTGTTTCTTTTCTTCAGAAACAACAGGCTGCTCCTAGGAAACTCCTCATCTTAGCAGAAGTAGTGTTTCCTCAGGAGGAGGTGAGGCAGTCGCACCAGACGCCTCCTCCCCTGAAAAACGTACAAAGGAGTATTCACCCTTCACCGCTCCTTCCTTTGCTGGTGTCTCGTGGTTCTGTGGGATGCTGTAAGCCTACTCCACGTTATATGGAGTATAACATACTCCATGGGACTCATGGAGACCTGGTTTTCCCATCAGGGGGCTGGTAGAACCATGCACTGGCATTCTCTGGTGCTCTTCCCAGGTTGAAAAAAAGGGATAGAAATGCCCCCCCCGCCTCCGGCTGAACTCTGGGTCTTTGAGCCCGGACACAGTAACTCCCAACGTGGAGGTCTCAGGGCAAGGCAGCACATCTTGCCAGAATGTCAAGGCTCCCGTGGACCTCTCCATACCCTCACCTGAGACCCTTTGCTTCTCTAGCACAGGAGCATATCCTCAGCTCTCCCTCCACCGTGATTCAGGGAGGCAGGCTTTTTACAGAACCTTCCCCCATCCTGTTCATCTGCTTTGACCTTGGATGTGCCCAAGGATCAGAGGAGGACAGCAGAAGGAAGTTTCTCTTTCTCCTTGTCTGAGAGATCTCTCTTGAGAGTGTTCGTCAAATGCAGATGACCTTCTGGTCTCAGTCCCCGTGGTGCCCTCTGTGCATTGGGTGGTCTGTGTAGGCAAATTTCCAGTAGTGGGAGAAACTTCTATCAGAGTATCCTGAAGGCTAGAATTCTCAAATTATAAGCTTTAGAATTTATAATGTTCAGAACAGTTAAAAATGCCTATTGTATTAGTTTAAGTATGGGAAGAAGGATTATTCAAATCTAATAACAACTCTAATTTTGCATCAAATGTAGGTTCATGGAACCCAACTAACCATAACTCTCAGTGAAGCAGAGTAGGTCATTTGAAAATCCTCCTTTAGTATAAAGAAGGAAGTAATCAGCCAAGAAGCTGATATTAAAGATTTATTTCCTACAACATCCTTGAGAAAGTTTTCCAGAGTTATTCCCTGCTCAACCCAAACTCCCATACTTTCTACACATGCACTTGTATAAAGCAACTGCTTATGTTTGAAACAGTAGCCTTTAGGGCTTACTAAAAGAAGAAGACCCATACCAAAAAACAAATAAATACTGTGTCTACAAACTCTACTTAGTAAGCCTGAAAGATGGAATAATTCACTTTAGAAAAATGTTTTATTAACAGACTTTAAAGGGTAGTGTTTAACCCTATAGATTGAGTGTATGAGATTAACAAGAGTTGCCTCTTTCCACAACATCACTCCTGTGGTTCCAACCAAAAACACATAACTTAAAACTAATAATGAGGAAACCTCAGGCAAGATGTTGTACAAAATAACTGGCCTGTATTTTTCAAACATGAAGGGCCATGAAAATTAAAGGTTGAGGAACTGTCCCAGATTGGAGATTAAGGAGTCCTAACAACTAATTGTAGTGTCAGTTCCTGGATTGGATCTTGAACCAGAAGAAGGATATCATAGGGACAATTAGCAAAATCTAGATTCAGATTTGTAATGTATTAGTGTCACTTTTTAATGTTGACAATTTTACTATGGTTATGCAAGAATATTCTTAATTCATGGGAGATACTGAAGTATTCAGTAGGGGGAAAAAGAACAGCTCATTCTCTGGGCAGCGAGTCAGTGAAGTTTTATAACTGATGTATTATTCACCTGTCTGATTGGCACCGTCGAGGATTTTGTCTTTTCACCACCTATGACAGATACTCCCTGTGGCACTGGACTCTGAGCCAACAGACTGGCAACCTGGATTGGGAGCTGCTAATACTAGGTGTATGATCTAGGATGAGCTCCTTCACCTCTCTGGAACTCCGCTTCCTCCCCTGTAATGTGAAGTCATTGATCTCAATGCTCACCAGGTTAATTTCTTTGATGCTGTCCTTTCTTTTAGCATGTTCCAGCAAGAGGCACCTGGAAGGTAAGTCATAACTCTGTGTGTGGATTTGTGATTAATGTAACAGGACAATAGGAAGCCAATTGGTTCCTCTTATCTCAGCCTGTGCAGGGAGTTATTGCCTTATATGTGGGACTGGTCCCAGCACCAGAAGAAGTGAAACTTGAGAAGTTCATGGGAGAATGCTAAGATTCAGATAGTCATCTAGATAGCAAATGCTGGGGCTTGGGGGGAGTTCTTTAGGCAAGGGAGAGTCTGGCTATCTGCCTTCTATGTTATTGACATTAAGCCGTCATAATAAAATTAGAAAAAAAATCATTATGGAAACAGAGCATAAGCTCAGAGGTGTCTGTTTAACCATCGTAAATACCTTCTCAGGAGGTATTTAGTCAAGATACTTTAGTGTGAGCCTTACTGGCATTTTGGGTGAGACAGTTTGCTAGTTTGCTACATGCCAGTCAGGTCATCAGGCATCGTACCAACCAGACAAAGAGCCTTCATGAATTTGCAGATGACCCTGGGGACAGAAAAATTCCTTATTGAGAACCATTGGTCAATTTAGTGATCATAACCAGACAGCATATTTGCTTGTATTTCCCCCTTTCATTTAGAAGATCAAGTTGAAGGGAATTTAAGACATCATTTATCACAACTCCGTCACATCATAGTTGAGGAAATTGAGGTATCATCCATGTTATAGTTACTACAGAAGGTGTGTTTAGTATCAGGCTCTCTTGCATCCACTGACATGGTCAAAGAGTTATTTGGGACTAATAATGGAAATGACCAGAGGGCTATCTATAACTTTTATTGATGGATGCTCTCCCTGAGGTCCTAAGCCTTGGGGTTTTCTAGAACGACTGGACCCTTAAACAGTTTATCTGGTTCAAGAAGAATTAGGTGCCCAAAACAGAGCCAATGCTATATTTAATATTCTAAGGCACTTTTATTGGTTGCATTTTAACATATCCAAAACTGGGATGTGACTCATAAAATTGAGATGTAGTGAGAAAGTAAGGTATCAAAGTTTAATTGGTAATCTTTTTTCTTTCTTGGTGGCCCACAAAATAAGGACATGTCTTGTAATTAAAAGCATCTTGTATTTGATGGATGGTGGTAACTAATTTCCAGGACAGGTTGTAGGGATCATTTCAATTTTAACAGTTCCCAGAGGCTTGCAGCACGTGGCAACACCTGTCTTCTTAGTTGTTTTGTCTGTATATGACAAAGAAGTACAGATATTTGGAGACAAATTGAAGAGAGGCGCTACAAGCAAAAAAAGATAAGCTGTCCAATTTCTCTCTCCTGTCCCTGGAATAGATTTCCATTAAAGTCTTTTCTGGCTTCCAGTTTTGTCTGTGGCCTTTTGGATCTGGCCATGGTGCTGACTGCTCAGAGCACTTTAGTACTGACTTCCAACAAATCTTGTACCCAAAGTCTAAATCCGGGAGTAATAATTGCCATGCCTCATTACCTAACTGCTATTCTGGCATAAGCATTCAAAATTAGTCCAAGAAAAACAACAATGTGAGAAGGCGATTTGAGCTAACTTTGGTTTCAGTATGGCTAGTGGTATGGAATGTCATGAGAGGCTTACCTGGCAAATGAAGAGACGGTTGCCCAAACCATAAAATCCCTTGTCATTCTGGGAACTGTGTCAGCCAGGGGCCAACCAGGAGGGTAGAAACAACTGTCAACATTTAAAGCAGAGTTTAATCCATAGCATTGGTTATACAACCAGGAGATTGTTGAGATGCAGACAGATGAGGCTGGTGAGACAGTCTACAAATTTGCAGCAGAGAGAAGCTGTAGAGTGACAGGTGATATAACTTCTGTGAACATCTGGTGGAAACTGGAGCTGCAGTGGGATTTTCAAGTGTGACTTGGAGCCATGAAAGAGATGTAACAGCTGCCAGAGACACCATCCAAGGCAGAGGGAGGTCGAGGAAATACTTTGGTTTTCCCTTTCTTCTGACTTCTTTGTAAATACCTGTAAATAATATGAATGATGGAAGTATTAGGATGTCTCTGTATATTGAAGAATATTTATTTATCCTTGAAGATAAAGCAGCTGTTAAGTCTAAGAACTCCTTCTCAGTGGGAGAAGAAAATTCAGCTTTACAAAAGTTTTATTCATGCACAGTTTCTCAGGTGCACATCCATTATTTAGAATGACACACATGATGTAAAGAAATGCTCTATTAACTTAGAACCTGATAGCAAGGTTAAGCTGTACCCACTGAGCTAGCACATCAGCTACCTGCATTTCCCCCAAAGCTCAACTGTACCTATAATGGCAAGACATTTCCCACTGTCAGGCTGCTTGATAGCCTCCAATTCTCACAGGTGTCAGTGGAGATGAGACAGCTGACTGCAAGGGAGGGCTCATTTCAGGCTTGGTCTAAGACATTAAGCTGAATGGACACACTTGATAACATTTGTGTTTTGTGAGAGATGCTAGTTGGGCCATCTGGGGTTTGCAGGCAGAAGGGCTGCTTAGCACTTTGCCTCAATCCTGGAAGAGATGATAATGAACAGAGGTGGAGAGAGCAACCTGATGTGAGGGTAAAGGAGAGGTGATTCATGCTGCAGAGTCCTTTCAGGGGCTCGCTATTCTCTTACCAGCTTAGGTATCCATGGCTCTGGTGCTTAGTAGCCAGCACACTTGACAGAGGAGGGAGAACTGGCCCCTGTGCTGGGTGTAGGGCGCATGAAGTTGTTGTATGCCTGTGGCTTTCCCTGTTCATGTCAATCTTAGGCCACTGTATACTCATCCCCACCTTTTCATCCAATCACACTATTATTTTTTAAATAGAATTCCATTCTCCCCTAATTATCAGAACTAGCAGGAATCACTCTGAAGAGGTAGATGAATTGAAAAGGTATCAAGGCCTCTGTTCACTGAAAGTAAGAATGCATTATGGAGAGAGTGACGTCAGCAAGATGGTAACATAGGTCATTCCTGACTTTACTCCCTCTCACAAGAACAACTAACATCTATTCAGGAACAACACACCGCTGAGTGAATTCTAGAACACGGGTGAGACTGAACCCCCCCGCCCGCCGCCCCCGCAGCATCTCAGAGACCAAGACAGATTGCTTTAGAAGGCTAAGGGAATAGGCTGTGTGTTGATCACATTGCTTTTGCCACAGAACAACAAAGCACCATGAAGAGAGGTCTACCCTGAGCCACTGGTTCCTCAAGTGGGAAAAGACAACCCAGAAAGGGAGAACCAACCTCCTCCTCTGATCTCAGATCATGGGAATCTGACCATGACAGAGAAGGGAGCAGGGCTTGAAACAACCAGCACATGGATCTTGGCAGACCAGTTTCATACCTACTGTGCCCAAGTAATAATCCCAACCAGCAGTTTTGCTCATCTGCAGAATCAAGTTGGAGGCACACTCTGACCAGAGAACTTGGTGGGGTATAGATCTGCCTGATTTGGATCCTTAAATGAGTAGTTTTGTTTTCCTTAGAGCCTAGTTTGCCCACACCTCGACAAGGTGCTAAATCACAGCCCCATCTGATCAGAAAGGCAGGTGACGATTCCTGGGAGCTATGAAGCATAGTGGTGCTCACGACAAGAGGTGGGCAGATAGAGCTGCTCACCTGCAGAACAAAGCCAGTGCTGGGCATGGGGGCTATGCATAGGCAGAGGGATTAATTCATAGCCAAGGCTGAGGGTATCTCCTGGCCCCTCGCAACCAGAGAGCCTGTTTGGAAAATTGAGAGTATCATGGAGTGGTCCTTCCCCTTACCACCCATGCAAGGGGGCTGAGATATAGCTCTGTGTACTGTGGAGAATATTTTCTGGCCTCATCTGACCAGAGAGCTGGAGACAACTCTTGGAAGCTCTGTAGCCCAGTGGCATTCAAGCCAAGAGAAAGGCAGACAGAGCAGATAGTTTGCAGGGCAAAGCTGGCAGCCCTTTTCAGCCAGGGAACTTGGGGTGTGGACTGGCTGGAGTTAGGACAACTTAGAAGAGCTGCTTTAGCTGCTTTTCTTGCTGTACCCAGGCAGGGGACCTAATTCATAGTCCCACTCATGGCTGAGTACAGCCTTCGGCTAGTCCAACCAGGGAACCTAACCAGAGCACACAGGAAGCTGCACAGATCATCCAACAGCATGATATGGCATTTGAACAGAGAGCATTGTCTGTGGCTTCCCTCATCTTCAGAGCAAAACCAGTGGCCTCACCTGACCAGGGAATTCAGAGCACACTTAGAACTGATTTGAGCCCCTGAACAGTGAGCTGCCTACTGCCCTGCCAGAGCAAGGAAGCTAATTCATGGTCCCATTTGTAGTATATAGTACCCAGTCCCAACACTCTAGTAAGCCTGACCAGAGAATTCGTGCAACTGCAGAGTCCAACCTAGAGCCTCGTGTGCATAGGGAGACAAGCCAGCAGTCCTATCCAGCTGTTCTCAGCTGGTGGCACCCCCCCATCCTCATCTTTGGAGCTCAAACAGTTGCCTCACCTCAAAATAGACCATAGCAGCAGGCCCCACTTACCTAAAGACATTACCATCAGACACACACAGAAACCTAAACTGAGCTAACCGGTGAAGAGCTGTCTCTGCCGAAGCAAACTTGTAAAGTCTTGAAGAGGAGCCTCATTACTCAAATACACGAGATGCTGATGTAAAGACTCATGGATCTCTCACACACACACACACACACACACACACACACAAATCAGATAAATATGACACTACCAAATGAAAATAATAACGCTCCAAACACCCTAAGGAAATTGAGATCTATGAATTGTCAGACTAAGAATTCACAATAAACCTCTTAAGAAAGTTTAGTGAACTACAAGAAAACACAAACAACTAATGAAATTAGGAAAACAATGCATGAACAGAACCAGAAGTTTGACAAGGAAATAGCAACCATCAAAAAACCCAAACAGTAATTCTAGAGTTGAAAAACACAATAACTGAACTGAAGAATTCAGTAGAGAGTTTCAAAAGCAGACTCACCTTGCAGAAGAAGGAATTAGTGATCTGGAGGATAGGACATTGGAAATTACCCAGTCAGAGAAGCAAAACGAGAAAAAAAGAAAGAATGAAAAAAGTAAACCCTATGGGAATTATAGAACACAATGAAAAAAACAATGCATGATGGGAATTCCAGAAGGAGAAGAGAAAAGGACAGAAAGTATATTTAAAGCAGTAATGGCTGAAAATTTTCCAAACCTGAGAAACGGACATCCAGATCCAATGACTCAAAGAAGAAATTAAAGGAGAAATAATTTTTCCGAGACAAATGAAAATGGAAATACATCAGAACTTACGGGGTGCAGCAAAAGCAGCTCCAAGAGAGAAGTCCATAGCAACAAGCCTCTCCATTAAGAAGCAAGAAATATCCCGAATAAACAACCTGTCTCTATGCCTTGAGGAACTAGGAAAAGGAGAACAAACTGAGCCCAAAGCTTTCAGAAGGAAATAATAAAGATTAAAGCAAAGATAAATAGAGAACCAAAAAATAGTAGGAAAGATAACCAAACTAGCAGTTAGTTCTTGGAAAAGATAAACAAAATTGACAAGCCCTTAGCTAGACTAACGAGGAAAAAAAGGGAAAGAATCCAAATCAACAAAATTATCAATGAAAAAGGAGATAGCACAGAAATTCAAAGGATTATGAGACTATTATGAACAATTCTATGCCAATATACCAGACAACCTAGAAGAAATGGAAAAATTCTTAGAAATGTATAACTTACCAAGACTGAATCAGGAAGAAATAGAAAATCTGACTAGACAAATAACTAGTAAGGAGATTGAATCAGTAATAAAAATCTCCCAATAAAGAAAAACTCAGGACCGAATGGCTTCATTGGTGAATTTTGCCAAATATTTAAGGAATTAACATCAATCCTTCTCAAATTCTTCCCAAAAATTGAAGAGAAGGGAACACTCCCAAACTCATTTTACAAGGCCAGCATTATCCATATACCAAAAACCAGAAAAGGAACTACATAAAGAAAGCCACAGGTCAGTATCTCTGATGAAGGTAGATGCAAAAATTCTCAATAACATTCTAGCAAACCAAATTCAGTAGCACATTAAAAGGATCATTCACCATGATCACATGGGATTTATCCGTGGGATGAAAGGATGGTTAAACATACACAAATCAATCAATGTGATACACCAAATTAATATAATGAAAAAAATGGTATGATCATCTTAGTAGATGCTTAAAAAGCATTCAGTAAAATTGAACATCCATTCATGTTAAAAACTCTTAACAAATCAAGAATAAAAACATATTTCGGGGAGCCTGAGTGGCTCAGTCAGTTAAGTGGCTGCCTTTACCTCGGGTCATGATCCTGGGGTCCTGGAATCAAGCCCCACATCAGGTTCCCTGCTCAGTGGGGAGTCTGCTTCTCCCTCTGCCTCTGACCCTCCTCCCTGCTTGTGCTCTCTGTCTCAAATAAATAAATTAAAAATTAAAAAACATTTAAAAAAACATACCTCAACGTGATAAAGGCCATATAGGACAAGCCCACAGCTAGCATCATACTTAGTGGTGAAAGGTTGAGGGTTTTCTTCTAGGACCAGGAAGATGATAAGGGTTCACCCTCACCATTCCTACTCAACAGAGTGCTAGAAGTCCTAGCTAGAGGAATCAGGCAAGTAAAAGAAATAAAAATGTATCAATTGAAAAGGAAGAAGTAAAATTGTCTCTATTTGCAGAAGGCATGATTTTATATAGAGAAAATCTTAAGGACTCAACCAAAAACTGTTAGACTTAATGAATTCAGTAAAGTTGCAGGATACAAAATTAACACACAAAAATTCATAGCGTTTCTATACACTAAACAACATTTCTGAAAAAGAAATAAATTGATCCCCTTTACAACAGCATTAAAAACAATAAGATACTTAGGAATCGTTTAACTAAGGTGAAAGATCTCTACTTTGAAAATGATAACACACTGATGAAGAAGAGGGGTGCTTGGGTGGCTCAGTCGGTTAAGCGTCTGCCTTCAGCTCAGGTTGTGGTCCTGGGATTGAGCCTCATGTAGGGCTCCCCGTTCAGCCAGGAGTCTGCTTCTCTTTACCTTGTGCACACGCGTGCTCTCTCTCTCCCTCCCTCCATTCAATAAATAAAATCTTTAAAAAAAATTGAAGACATGAATAAGTGGAAAGATATCTCATGTTCATGGATTGGAAGAATTAATATTGTTAAAATAATGTCAGTATTACTGAAAGTCATCTATAGGTTCAGTGCAGTCCCTATCAAGATTCCAAAGACATTTTTTTTTACAGAAGTAGAAAAAAAGCAGTCCTAAAATTTATGTAGAACACAAAAGATCCCAAATAGCCAAAAAATCCTGAGAAAGAAGAACGAGGGAGGAGGCATCACACTTCCTGATTTCAAGGTATACTATAAACCTGTAGTCATTAAAACAGTATGGTACTGGCATAAAAACAGACCAATAGACCAATGGAACAGAATCAAGAACCCAGAAATAAACCCAAGCATATATGGTCAACGAATATTTGACAAGAATACTTAATGGAAAAAAGACAGTTTCTTCAATAAATAGTGCTGGGATAATTGGATATTGACATGTAAAAGAATGAAACTGGACCCATATTCTATACCACTCACAAAAATTAAGTCAAAATGGGTTAAAGACTTAAATGCAAGACCCGAATCCATGAAATTCCTAGAAGAAAACAGGAACAGGGCTTCTTGACATGGGTCTCGGTAATGATTTTTTGGATAGGACACCAAAGCACAAGCAATAAAATAAAAAATAGACAGCTGGAACTACATCAAACTAAAAAATCGTCTGCTCTACAAAAGAAACCATCAAAATGAAAGATAAGCTATGGAATGGGAGAAAATCCTTGCAAACCGCATATCTGATAAGGGGTTCATATTCAAAATATATAAAGAACTCCTACAACTCAATAGCAAAAATCCCCAAATAACCCAATTTAAAAATGGGCAAATGACCTGAATAGACATTTCTCCAAGGAAGATAATATGGAAGGCCAACAGGCACATGAAATGTTGCTCAGCATCACTAATCGTTAAGGAAATGCTAATTAAAACTACAATGAGATATCACCTCCTCTCTGTTACAATGGCCATCATCAAAAGGACAGAGATAGCAAGGAGAGAAGGTAACCCTTGTGCACTGTTGGTGGGAATGTCAGTTGGTGTAGCTGCTATGGAAAACAGTGTGGAGGATCCTCAGAAAATTAAAAATAGAACTGCCATAGGATCTAGCAATTCCACTGCTGGGCATATATCCAAAAGAACTGAAATCAGGATCTTGGAAAGATATCTAGACTTTGATGTTCACAGCATTATTTACAGTAGCCAAGACATGGAAAACCTAAGTGTCCATCAATGGGTGAATGGATGAAGAGGTTGAGGTATATATACACAATATTATTCAGGAAAATGAGGCAGTCCTATCATTTGTGATGACATGGTTGGACCTTAAAGGCATTATGTTAAGTGAAATAAGTCAGACAAAGGCAAATACTATATGATCTCCTATGTGAACCTAAAAAAAAAAAATAAGCAAACAAAAACAAAACAAAAAACCAAACTCATAGAAAAGGAGATCAGATTTAGGGCTACCAGAGGGGATATTGGGGGGAGGGAGAATTAGAGGAAGGTGATCAAAAGTTACAAACTTCCAGTTACAAGATAAATAAGCACTAGGGATGGAATGTACAACATGATGACCAACATGTTAAGCTAACACTCATGTATGGTACATGCAAAATTGTTAAGAGAGTAAATCTTAAGAGTTCTCATCACAAGGAGAAAATTTTTTCCTTTCTTTTTGTTGTATCTATATGAGACGATGGATGTTAGCAGAACCTATCATGGTAATAATTTCACAACATATATAAATTAAATCATCATGCTGTCCGCCTTAAACATATACAGCAATGGATGTCAATTTTTTCTCGATAAAACTGAAAAAAAAAAAAAGACTCTGTTATGATTGCTGGACCTCCCTGTGTATACATACAGGGGAAGGGGTAGGCCAAGAGAGGGAGGAATGTTCTAGGTCAGTGATTCTCTTAAGTGTGGTTTCTGGACCAGCAGCATCAGCATCACTGGGGAAATTGTTAGACATGGGAAGTCACAAACCACTCCCAGACCTACTAGGGGCAAGACCCAGCATCCCAGAGACTCTGGGTGGAGGGAGAGAGGCCCAGCAATCCTTGTTTAACCAGTTCTCCAGGTCTTCTCAAATTTGAAAGCCACTGTTCCAGAGTCTAGACTATAATTACAGTGGTCTTAGGTTCAGAGCAACACCATGCTTCCTCTTACCTTTATTTCAACAATAAACTCTATACTTTATAAGCAATGACAGTATTGAGAAGAGTTTTTAGTGTTAAAAATTCAAAGCTAGCTAATTACATGAAGTGTTCGTGATGGTGTTATTCGCGATGATTTCCTCAACATCAGGATCATCTCGGGCCACCCAACTTCACTTAAGGGTAATGACCATAAATATTCTCCAGATGGTTGTAGTGGGGTTCATGACACAATTGTACTCAGTTTATAGTTAATTTAGGGAAAGCCCTTTCTGCAAAAAATACTTGTTTTCCAATCCCATGAGTTATCACCTGTGAAGGACCGTGGCCATGTGAATGTTGGTTGAGGATCTTGCACTTAGGAAGGGCAGCCCAGCCCGAGAGGGCTGAGGGCCTCCTCCTCCCCGCAGCTGTGCTTGGGGACCGTGTGTCCCTGTCACCGGATGACTGGCTAGAGGACTGACTGCACCATGGTCCCTGCTCCACGATGCTGGCCTCTCTCTGTCCACGTTTCCAGTTTTCTTTTCTTTGGTTTCCCTTCTTCCTCCCTTTATCCCTAATTATCATAATTTTGGGTTTCTCTTTTTTACGGCCTGCTGTCTTCTCCTTCTCATGAAAACATAACTGGATGGTGATGAAACTGAGGGCTCTCTGTGGGATCAAGAGCAATGTGAAAGAGAAATTCAGATCATAGTTTAAGGGGCGTCTATTTCATCCCAGCTGAGCCCCCAAGTATGGGGATAACTAGTAATTCTCCAATAATTTCTATAACTACAGGAAGTTGGTTGGCATTGGTGAATGGATTTGTGAAAAATGGGAAGACAGAACTCTGCAGTGTGCCAGTTCATGCCATGCATTACCAATGTGACTTTTGGCTTCATTCTGTCCACTCTGTATTAATTGGACATGAACTATTTAGCAACTAATTATTAATCTCCCGAGTGCTCAGCATGGTGCTGTGTTGTGGAGGATACAAGATTATTTAGATGTGTCTCTGTTTCCTAGAAGCTTATTCTACGGATATGGAAAATAGAATAATAATGATAATATGTATTCAGTAAGCATTTATTACGTTCTTACCATAAGCTTAGTACCATAAATACTATACATAAATTGTTTAGTTTAACTATTATAATTAGCCTATTGGGTAGGTGCTTTAAACCCCGTTTTACAGTTGGGAAGACCAAAACTTCATGCCAGGCAGCTTGGCCAAGAGCACCAGCTAAATGATAAAATGATGGAGCAAACTATTTGAGTCCAAAACACTGCTTTTAACCATTCTGCTATACTGCCTCCAGAAGTATGTCCTGACAAGGAGTCTTAGGTTAGTCCCGTGTAGTACTTTTTTTCAAAAAATCCACATCAATGTTTATAGCAGCAATGTCCACAATAGCAAAACTATGGAAAGAGCCAAGATGTCCATCGACAGATGAATGGATAAAGAAGATGTGGTACACACACACACACACACACACACACACACACACACACACAATGGAATATTATGCAGCCATCAAAAAATGAAACCTTACCATTTACAATGATGTGGATGGAACTGGAGGGTATTATGCTGAGCAAAATAAGTCAATCAGAGAAAGACAATTATCATATGATTTCACTCATATGTGGAATTTCAGAAACAAAACAGGATCATAGAGGAAAGGAGGGAAAAATAAAATAAGATGAAATCAGAGAGGGAGACAAACCATAAGAGACTCTTAATCATAAGAAACAAACTGAAGGTTGCTGGAGGGGAAGTGCATGGGGGGATGGGGTAACTGGGTGATGGACATTAAGGACGGCACGTGATGTAATGAGCACTGGGTGTTATATGCAACTGATGAATCACTGAACTCTACCTTTGAAACTAATAATACACTATTTGTTAATTAATTGAATTTTTTAAAAAATCTACACTTAGAGTTTATGATACTATTTTCAGTTCTAGTGGTTGGAGAATGTAAGGCAACATATAAAGTTGTCTTCTAATTCAAATATTCTTGTGTGACTAAACATTTAAGGTAGACAAACATGGGCTCTGGGTTTTTGGAGAGGGAAGGAACTGACACAGAAGGGAGTCGAGGGTGGTCCCGGGAGAAGATGTGGATCTTTTCGGTACAGAATTGTGGACCTGAAAACAGTGTTCTTTACTCTCCCTGGTCCTTCAGTAGCCTCTTGCTCTATTTTATTTTATTCCCGGCATTTAACATTGTCATAGACTGAATTATGTTTTCCTTCATTTATTCACTGTCTGTCTTCTCCCACCAGAGATAGGAAGGCAGAGACTTTATTCCCCTTGTCCATGCCATCTCACCCCGTGTCTGCAAGAGAGCCTGTATGTGTGGGTGCACGCCCGGGTGTAGTTGTGGAATGATGGGACATTCTGGATGAGGAGTGTGAGTTTCATAGTGGGGACAGACAGTAGGTTCCTAAGCCATCAAGAGACGTAGTAAAAATAAGAAAATTGAAAACATCTTACATTTTAATAGTATTTTACAATTTTTAAAAAAGTGCTTTCAGGGGCGCCTGGGTGGCTCAGTCAGTTAAGCGGCTGCCTTCGGCTCAGGTCATGATCCCAGAGTCCTGGGATCGAGCCCCACATCCCCGCTTCTCCATCTCCCTCTGCCTGCCGCTCCCCCTGCTTGTGCTCTTTCTCTCTCTCTGTCAAACAAATAAATAAAATCTTAAAAAAAAAAAAGTGCTTTTACCTACTCCTTCTTTTGAGTTCTCAAACCCTATCAGGGTGGCTTGGCAGGTCTTTATTCCCCTGATTTTCCAACTTAGGAGGGTAGGGCTCAGAGAGGCTAGGTCATTGGCCTTGGATCACATAGCTGGTGAGTGCTGGAGGTAAGCACAGAGACGGTGTATCTGACCTCACTTTTCCCTGCTCTTTTGAGTCTCTCCGTGTTTTGTGGGATGAATTAAGAGTCTGAAGGCACAGACCTGGCCTGGGTAGTGGCCTCAGCTTGCCCCTTCAAACCACCAGAGGGCCTAATCACAACCAGGACGTCTCTGCCAAGGGCATAGGCAGTCAGATCAGCTGTGGTCATCTGAGCAACTTCTCTGTATGATTAAGTCCGCAATGAACTTGTCCAGGGAGGATTCACTTCCCCATGAGAACATTAACAACGTTAGCCAACTCACTCAACTCCGCAGTCATCTCGAGGATTGTTGTCTGGGTCTTTCTTAATTTGGAGAGATAACTAACTCCTTGTCTCCCAACCCTGACTTGAAACAGTTTCATTTTCTCAGATAATTTTATCCTCCAGAGGACTAGTGATTAATGCAGCAAAATTGGACAACTCCAAAGAGATACAGCATTCAATCCGCTTTAGTCTGTTTCTAAACCAGAACAATTGCACTCAGACCTTATTAATAGTAACCTAGGACAATGTCGTTGTTTTTTTTAAGATTTTATTTATTTATTTGAGAGAGAGTGAGGAAGAGAGCATGAATGGGGGAGGAGGAGATGGAGAGGGAGAAGCAGACTCCCCACTGAGCAGGGAGCCCCATGCTGGGCTTGATCCCGGGACTCCAGGATTGTGACCTGAGCCGAAGGCCGATGCTTCACCCACTGAGCCCCACTCAGGTTCCCCTTTAACCTAGGACAACATTATGCATATCACAGCCCACACCTAGTGAACCATTGGTGCATCTGGATTAATGAGCTTTTACTGAGGCTGAACCCTGAGCCCCAAATACCTGATTTGGCTTATTATAAGCTTCCAGTCTCTCTCTCTGGTGCTAGCCAAATCCAAACAACACAAGTCCTGGCTTTTGTGTAGTGCTTTTGTCTGTTCTTGATTTGCATACAGTGATGTTGGTGTAGAGGAATCTCGTGATATCGTAATTATTAGTATTTCCATATATGACAAGTCTGGGCATAGGGGCAGTCAGCATTCACACCTGTGCTCATCAGTTTGGATTGCATGTAGATGTGTGTTTATTAAAATGGGGAAAGCAATAGAACTCCAGAGAAAAGATGCAGTGTGTGTGTGTGTGTGTGTGTGTGTGTGTGTGTGTGTGTGTGTGGCAAGGTAGGTGTAAGCATAAAGCCTATTCAAATGTGAAGAGGCCCCAAACTGATGCAAATCCACAATAATCCCGGCAATCTGCACCAATACTGTCGTGTTTCCCTATAGACCTCCCCTGGCGAGGTTCCATCCCACGAGCACCAGTCCACCAGGGCAAGCAAGTGAGGTGTCCAGGCTCTGGTGGCTGCCATCATCCCCAGAGTGGAGCTGTAGCTCCCTTCAGGGTCCTGGCTGGCCTGCTGGCCCCTCCCCCTGCCTGGCACAGAAACCCCCATCCATTGTGGGCATGGCCGTACGAAGGTGCCTTTCCGAGACACTTGACCTCCAGCCTGACTCAGGCGTGGACTTGGCTTCTGTCTGCTGTGCTCTGCAAAGGCTTAGTGCCCTGTGATTGGAGATTTTGGCTGGGACTGCAATGGTAAGGTATGTGTTGGGGAGGGAGGAGAGGTTCTGTCCCTTCTGGACAGAAAAGAATGGCTTTCCACCCCCGAGAATGGCTTTCCACCCCCTTCCCGTGAGCCTTTCTTTTCTCCCTCTTTAATAACGGTGATGCCACCTGTAGGTGGCCAACACGTGATATTTTGCAAATACCAGGGACCCTTGGATCTTCATACCTATCCCATGAGGCAGTTGAGGCAGGGAGAAGGGATGTGGGGGCACAAGACAGAGCATCGCAACCCTGTGCCCTTGGGCAGTACAACTCCCTCCTTGGGCCTCAGTTTATGCATCTGTAAAAAGGAAAAAAAAAAAAAGACAAACACGCATTTCCTGCTTCCTGGGTTGTGATAGAAACAATGAAACAATGCAACTGTAAAATGACTCCATGCCAAGGATTAGGTAAGCATAAGGGATTTTTATATTATCTTGTAGATGAAGAAATGGAGTCTCCGAGATGTGGGGAATTTCAACCAAGGGTATACAGCTGAGTTGCAGAATTAGGGCTTAGAACCCAGTCTCCTATTTCATGCCCGGAGTGACTTTCTAGCATTCTGTATGGCCCCTGATAAAAGAGTGATCTTTCAGTGGGCTGTGGGACACAGAGCATCTGACTGTCGCCACTCTTAGGCCAGGATGCACAGGTTACTGTCCTTTACTTATGTCTGGTTTGCTGGTTAAAAAGTCTGTCTCTCAGGGTGCCTCGGTAGCTCAGTTGGTTAAGCATCCGACCCTTGATTTCAGCTCAGGTCATGATCTCAGGGTCGTGAGATCGAGCCCCGTGTCAGGCTCTGCATTGGGCGTGGAGTCTGCTTAAGATTCTCCCTCTCCCCCCTTCTTCCTTTCCATCTTAAAAAAAAAAAAAAAAGTCTTGTTTCTGTCCGCACTGCAGGAGCACCTTGGGCCTGGGCTTGGAAGTAGACAGGCCTTGGATGAAACCTGGTCCTGCCGTGGGGGCCCTGCATGTTGGTGGGGAGATTCCTGAACCTCTCTGAGGCTGTCTTTATTCCTTGGGCAGGAGCAGAATGAATGGTACTACCTGTCGTGCGCATTGCCATGGAGATGAGAGGACACGTGTGCCCTGGGCACAAAAGGGCTGACACAGAATTGGTGCTTGGGACATGGGCATTGTCTTCTGTTTCAGGGTCCCTGTCTAGCGCTGGGACCTGAGCGGTTTCCTCAGCCCGGGCTTCAGGGTGGATATCATCACCCCATATGGGCCCAGCAATTCCGGGCCTGGCGTCTGGGCCTTCCCCGGTCCACCCTTTTCCCATGTGGCTCCAGCCACAGGATTCCCTTTGTCATTTATCTCGTCACTGCCGACAGCATCGGCTCTGGGACATTGGGGCCCCTCTCCACCTGTATTTCTTCTTCCTCCAAGTTGTGTACCCTCCGATGAGGCCCTGAGGTTCCCTGTCGTGGTCCCTGGGAGTGCATTCATTTTCTTCCCCTTCCTGAGGTTAAAGGCAGGCTGAGCCCTCCAGAGCTCCAGCTTCCTGCCCTTGGCCTCTGGAAGACCTCGCCTCCCTTGTCCCTGTGTTTAAGCTCCTGCTACTAGCTTCTCTGGCTCACGGAAGTGTCTTTTCTAAATGCCCACGTTTGTACTCACATTTCTCACCATGCCCGAAGAACTTAGCCAAGTTCTGTGTGATATTTTTGATCATTCCGTATGTGCTAACTCTGTTTTCTGTTCCTTAAGAGCAAGGGGTTATGTCTGAGGTCTTTGTTACCCCTCCCAGTGCCCTGAGCAATGCTGGGCTGGAGCTGCATGCCGGCACACTGGCTATTTGATGAGCCCACTGCCTGGGTCGATGTCTTGCTGCCATGCCATTGGAAGTTCTGCTCTTGTGACATGCGGCGCCCCGTCTCCTATATCTGGAACTGCTGTGCGTTGTTTGTGTGACTCATTTGTAGTTCAAGTGACACCTGCACGATGTCACCTTCTCCGGTCCCCTCCCCTCGCTCCTCTGAGCAGAGTTATCGTTCTTTGACCATTGGACCTTTTTCCCCTTTCCGAATCTGGGATCTCTGTGAGAGGAGGGGGTGAGTCTTCATCATCTCCATATCCCAGGGTTGTCCTGGTCCCGTGCCTGACACGAGCCCATAATGGATGCTCATTGAGTGAAATGAGGCAGTGAACCGGTTCCAAGTCTGATCTTTCATGGGAACCTGGGTTTGGTCGGAGTCGAGACCTCCTTGCAGAACCATGTGCAAGGTAGTTTCAAACAGTAGTTTGAAAGTGTACTAGTTCTAGTACAGAGACTCGACCCTTCTGGAGGACTTCACATCTTGCCTCTTGGATTTTAGATGCTGCACTGCATCCAGAGTTGACCACCACTCGGCTCCGGGAGAATGGAATTCCGATCCTGCAGTGCAGCGCAGCAACTGAAATAGCTTCCTGTCTTCATACATCCCGCCCTTCCTCCTTTCCCTCCCCCTCCCCCCACAGCAAGTCCCAGACCCTTCCTCTCCTCCCCCGGCCTGAAGGACATTTATGAGGCTCATCATGGGGGCAGCATCTGAGGTCCGTTCCTGCCTCTCCCTTCCCGAGCATGCGGGTCTCTCCCCCCACCCCTCCCACTACCACCCTCACCTCCTGGGCCAAGCTCAGATATCTCTTTCCCTGTTTATGGGCCGTTGGGATTTTTCCAACAACCTGAAATGAATCTACGAGGCCCCACAGGTAGTGGCAGCCCATCTCGGGGCCATAAACTACGGCTGGGTCTTTCATCTGTGATTGCTTATGTCATAAACGAGTGGGAGGGCCAGGCAAGGGGGAAGCAACAGCCCTGAGCCATTCCAGATTTTTTTTTTTTTTTATGAGAAAGGGGAAAGAAAGACCCTGAGAAACATGTTCAAACTTTATGCCAAGCAAATTCATTTCACTATGGCAGGCTGTGTGTGGAGACTCAATCTCTGGCCTTCCCCACTAGGAGTCAGATTTATGCTGTGTTTGTGTCTAAATGGCCTCCAGGGATGCTGACATTTGTTGTCGGAGACGGCGAGTGGTGTTCCTTTCATCTCCACTGAGGGGTGTCAGCTTAAATTATGAGGGATCGCTCTGACCTGCATCTGGGTGTGGGAGCGCTGGCAACAGAGCGGGGCCGGCTCCCTCTTGCATTCCCACATCTCTGCGATTTCAAAGTCGCTCTTCATCTTCTGCTCTCCAGGCTTCCTGCTGGTTCTGGGAGAAATTTCCTAGCTCTTTTCGAACGTTTCTTTCTCTCGGACCCATCGATAAGTGTGTATCCTAGGCATTGCGTGTTTTTTTTTTTTTTAATGGAGAAGTTGGGGTCCGGAGTCCGACAGCCCTGTCCCTGCGGCAAGAGAAGGCGGCAGCCTCGGTGAACATCCCAGGAGCAGCCTGGAAGTTCCCCGAGAGAGTGAGAGGGCACTGTTCTGCCCGGAATATTTACAACCCAGCAGATAAGGAGTAGGTGATGTTTAGTGATGGTCTGCCTTCTCCTGGGCATCTGTCAGCACCTTGAGAAGTGCCAGAAGGCCCCTCCCTGCTCTGTCTTCAGAATCCCTCGCTCGGCTCTGCCAGGACACCTGGAATTCCACAGCAGTGACTGCTTGGTTGGAGGCATTTTCTGTTCAATGCATAGATGTTTTTGACCGTGGGAGAGAACCCATCCGACTGTGCTCATCACTGACTCCTCGGTGTCCATCAGCAGAGCTCCCTGTCCCCAGAGTCAAAACCTGAAAGACTAGCACGGAGGATATGTAAGTTCTGATGGAAGACGGGTCAGGAGAGGTCTACAAAGGGATCAGCCCACTATGGTATGCAGGCCCAATCTGGCCTGGGGCCCGTTTTTGGAATACACGCCTACTCGTATTGTCTGTGGCTTCCGTGAGGCCTGCAAAGAGTAAAATAGTTACTGTCTGGCCTTTTACAAAAAAAAAAAAAAAAAAAGTTTGTAGGCCCCTGGTCTAGAGCATGAGGAGCTTCTTGGAAGGCAAAGGGTGGGACCTGAGGAGACAGAAGAGAGAGAGATTAGGAGCAGAAAACAGGAATCGAAGGGAGAAAACGTACCCCAAAAGCAATAGAAATACTTGAAACCGATTGTAATCTCATTCTTTCTGTCCTGCCCCTCCTCCCCCACCCCCCCCACCCCCGGCCCCCTTCTCCTTCCTCTTCTGAAAACAAATGTTTTCGTCTCTCCTCCTCCAGGGACCGGGAGAGGATGAATGAGCCACACATAGTGCTCTCCACATCCTCCAAAAGTGGGCACCGGGGACCAGCCCACGAGATAGTTCTCTTTCCTCCTCCCCACTGTTCCATGATGGAACAGCAGCTTTTGGGGAAGGTATGGGTATCCCAGACAAGGGGGGCAGTGCGCAGCGACGCCAGGGGCCTCGGGCAGCCTGCCTCCGGGGCTCCCAACAAATTTCAGCAATTACATCTTCCGTCTGGAACCGGCCCAGCTCCGTCTCCCTCCCTTCACCTTCCTTCCCGAAAGCACTCACAGGCTCCCAGCTACACAACCAACTCTCAGTGTTGGCTGGGGTCATGTCCGCAAAGAGAGAAATGAACGCTGAGTTTGTAAAACCTCAACTCCGACTTCCGTCGACAGGCGACTGTTATTAACAGAAAACATGTGTCTCCCCAGGTCAAGAATTCTTCTTTTATGTTGAAGTAATAATGGTGACGACGATGATGATGATTTAGAAGGCACCTGTTACGTTCTAGACAGCGCTAAACCCTTTACATGTATCATCTCATTTAATGCCAACAACCCCGTCACCCTCCCCGATGAGACAACTGAGTCTTGAGAATTTGTTCAAAATCACACATCATAACAGGCAGAGCCAGAATTTAAACCTGAGTTTGGATGACTCCAGAGCCCACATTGCTTTCCCAAGTGATGGCAGCGTATATGAGCCGTTACCAAGGAATCTAGTGTGACTTTAGACCTTATATTGTCATGAGTTTTGTTCTCCTAGTTGTCAATAAGCATTTACATCAGACCACGTGAGGAATGACTGTCAAGAGAGTCAGACTGACTCCAGAAGACATTTGCAAATATCATGTTATGGACAAAATTGGTTATAACACATGAGGTTCCTAAATTGTATGTTTTCTTTTATTGTTTTTATCTGATAAAATATTTTATGTGTTCCATCGCCTTTTTTAAAATTAAGCTTTTAATTTAAATTCCAGTAGAGTTAACGTACGGTGTTACAGGAGTTTCAGATGTGCGAGACAGTGAAGCCAACAAGTGCATTTTCAGATGTAGGCTGCACGTTGGATTTCATAGTCGTTTGTTCCAGATTCAGCCCCCCGTTCATCGCTGGCCTTACAGGAGGTCTGTATGCTCCTGCGGGAGCGGCGGGGGGGTGTCAGCCCATTTCCAAAGAAAACTCACTGAAGGCCTCACTGATACCAGAAGAGCACACTTTTGACCATGGGAGTCCAGCAGCAGACAGAATTCTTGGCCTCAGGGAGGGACCAGGCTTTGGGGAGAGGAGGTCTTCGAGCAGTGGGGTATAGGGCCTTGCAATGGAGAATGTGGGGAGTCAGTGGCTTTTTTCCCACGGTCTCTCTTCTTGTGGGGTCTTCTTATTTCCCTGTGGCTTCGAGTTCCTTTGTGCTCATTTTTTCTTGCCATTCTGAAAATATCCTTCTAGAAAGATCCTAAAACCCCTTCCTATGGAGGGATGGCTGAGGTCAGCTTACTGGATTTGCCCCAGGGAAGAGCTGCCTCAGAGGTGAAGATGCCAGAGTAGCCACTCCTTGTCATGAGGATTCTTCATCTTTTGTCTCTTCTTTAATCTGTCTGAGTTTTTCCCCTGTACTCTTGAGGGGAGTGAGACAGAAGGAAAAGACATTCTTTCCACATCTATTTCGAGCCTCCTGTGCACCAGGACCGGGTTAGTTGCTTTGCCCGCAAGAGCACTACCCTGAGCTGCCTGCAGATGCGTGTTATTGCTGCGGTGGTGCAGGTGGGGAAACTGAGGCCCAGTGCATGACCGCACTCCCATAGCGCTGTGCTTATAATGGGGGGCTGAGCTGGATGGAGACCTAGGTGTGCCTACGTCAGACCTGCTCAATGACATTGCAAGGGTCATGCCCTCAAGAAACTCACAGGTTAGTGTCCCTTCTTGTTCCAACTCTATGTCTAAATGTTCATAGAGAAAAGAAGCCACTGTCCCTTCAGATGGAATAGTCAACAGAAATCTAAATGAAAATGGCATATGCAGATGAGCATCCTTCACAGAGGAGGGTGGGATGAAGAACAGGGGTTGTGTGGCTCACACATGGAGGGTCCCCTCCACCTGGATTTCTTGAGGTGTCCAGAAGGGGAGCCAGCATCAGGACACTAGAGCTGGGGACACCCTTGGGATGGGGTTTCCCACTGAGGAAAGAGGAGAGCTGAGCTCTATGAAGACCCAGCGAGAAACAAGGTTCTTGTGGGGATTGTTTGGGTATGTAACTGCCAATGGCCTTTAATGCTGAAGGCTTTGCTTCCTTCAGAAGTTACTCTTCCTGTTGCTCACTGCTTATGAAGTAATCCACACAAATATAAATACAGTTACTTTAGTAGTTATTTTATACACAAGCAATTTTGGCTAACCACCTATGCTATATCTACTCTCAGTTATCAGTCCCTGCAAGTAATCTAATGCTGGTCCTCTGTGGCCTTTTAAACAGTAATATTTTCTACCCCTGGCAGTGGCTAGAATTTCAGACACAGTGTCTAGGAAATTATACAAAACTTCTCCAGGCCTAGACTTGAAAAAATGACGTCTAAGAAATAACATTAATAACCAGTGCTTATTGGGCGTTTATTGTATGCCAAGCAGAGTTTTGAGTGCCTCATTGGTAAACTCATTTAATCCTTACAACTCTTCGGATGAAGTAGGTTCTCTTCTGTTCCAGTTTTGCAGGTAAAGAAACTGAGTCAGAGAGAGTTAAGTACCTTGCTCAAGGTCACGCAGTTAGTAACTTTGGAGCTAGGACACGATCCTGGGAGAAAGTTCGGAGCCATACAGGCGGACTTTCTGATTGCTGTCTCTGGATTTTAGAGGTATTTTCCTTGGTCCTTTCCTGGAGGCTTTCAAGTCAGTCCTACAGAGGTTACTGCACTCACCTCTAAAGGCATCCTGGGAACACGGACCCGAGTGCCTTGTTATAGAATAACATACAGCTCCAGGAAGTGGCTTTGAAGACCTTAACACAGTGTTTTCTGCTTCTTTTAGGCAAAAGTGATGATGAAGAAAGTCTTTGCAAGTCAGCCAATGGGGCAGGGAAAGGAGCTGCTGAAGATGGCAAAGACCATAAGCGCCCCAAACGTCCCAGAACCATCTTGACAACCCAACAGAGGAGAGCATTCAAGGCCTCATTTGAAGTATCCTCCAAGCCGTGCAGGAAGGTACGGGGGGAAGAAGAGGGGAAAGGAGACCGGGCCCCACTGTTTGTGTATACTGCCCTCCTCTGGAGTGTCCATGGGCACACGTTGCGGGGGTCAGGGTGGTGAGGGAGGCTGTTCAGATAGAGTCGATAGCCTTGAGCCCTACTGGAGACCCCAGATCCCTAACGCTGTGGCCAGGGAGACAATAGGATCTCCCTATACTTTTGTGCATCTATACCCATTTCAAGTGGCTGCTGGCTCAATTCATGGAGAGCAACAGGAAGAACAACAACAACAGGTACCAGTTGGAGGGTATAGACCCAGATGCTGTAACAAGGAGAATAAAAATATAGTGGCTAATAGAAATCTATTTATTTATTTTTGCTCTAGTTTGTTCCACTTGGATGGTGACTTTGGGCTTCACTGATGTCTTAGTTCATTCATTTTTGTTGCCGAATGGTATTCCACTGTACGGATGCGCCACAGCTTCTTTGTCCATTCACCTGTTGATGGGTGTGTGGGTTGTTTCCAGTTTGGGGCTGTGACAGATGGGTCTGCTGTGAACTTTTGTGGTTTAATGAGGTACGAGTTTGTTTCCATCTTATGTCGCAGCCCAGAGATGAGCAACCCAAGATCAGCAGGGAGCTCTGTTATCCGTCACATGGTTCTAAGGGGCCATAGGTACCCCCATCTTTTCTAGCCACCATGGTGGAGAAAGAGGAAGTAGAGGGCAAGGCATGCCCCAAGATCCTTTGCATCACTTACACTCATACGTGGTGGCCAGAGTTCAATCCCATGACTACACCTCCTCTAAGGGAGCTGGGCAATGAGTCTGCCTGGTTGACCACATGCCCTGCTAAAGCTTGGGAATTCAACGGTTAATCGGAAGAAGGAGAGAATGGGTACTGGGGACAATCAGCAGTCTCTGCCACAAACAGCTGTGCCCGTTTATTAAAGACCCGCCATTTATTGACGGCCATATGCTCAATCTTGTTACTGATACGATACAAATAAGAACTTTTTAAAATTGGAACTCGTGGAGGAAATACGTTTTTAAAAACCTTAGCATTGTTTTTCTCTATCTGTATTAGTTGGCTTTTGCTGTCAAAACAAACAAAATCTTAGTGGCTTCCAGCGGACATTGTGTTCTTGCTCCTGGACTGTGGCTTGGCTGTGGCCCAGCTGGGCTCAGGTTCAGGCCTGCTCCACCTGTCTCTCCGGGGCTCCAGGCCGAAGGAGCACGCTGTTTCCATGAGGATGGCAGAAGGCAGGAGGCCAAGTCACACCGGGCAAAACCACTGAAAGGCTCTCCTTGGATCACACGTACCGTGTCCACACACATCCCGTGAGCCAAAGCAAGTCATGTGGCTAACCCAGTGTGAGGCAGGGGGGAAGGCCCGCCCGTGGGAGCAGGGGAGGGAGGGGGCGTCCTTGCTGAACTGACCAATAATGCCGTTTGCCACCACCTCTGGCCTCCTGCACACCTCTTTCTCTCTCTGCGCTCCTGCTCCCTGGGCTCCAGGGAAGGTGCTGGTAGGAAGTAAAGTAGCCCCAAAGTAGGCTTATGCAAGGACAAATGATCACCTCCTTCTATTACTACTGATTCTACGCGTGTTAGACTCCCAGCCCCTGTACGGCCCCGTGCCTGGTGCTGGTGGCCAGGCAGCCTGCAGGCCCCCAGCCGGTGGGGGAGAGATGCGAATGTACGTAACTAACACGGGGGAGAGAGCTGTGAGGACCATTACCGAGGGGCAGCTGGGAGCCGTGGGAGCCCGGGGAAGGGGAAGGTCACTTCTGTCTGGGGAGTCAGGAAGGCTTTGTGGAACAGGTGGCTTTTGAGCCGGGCCCCTGAAAAATGGATAGGGTTTCAGCAGGTGGAAGTGGGGCTGGGGCACACTGCTATTTTAGTTGGCTTAGCAGAAGGATGTGTTTTCAAGATCTGGTTTAATCATCTCACTTCTCCTAGGCCTCAGCCCCAGTGGGGTGATAGAGGTGGACCGCTTCCCAAGGCGTCCTGTGAGCTCTTTGCTCCTGTGTCAGGCGTTCAACCCCATGTCCTGCCCAGAATCTAAGCAAGAGGGCGGTGTCTCTCAGCCTCGCTCTCAGAAAGGCTGAGCTTCTCGCCTTTTCCCTTCCTGCCCCCTTGCCCGCCCCTCAGCGTATGTCTGCGTGGAGGGCGGATGTTTCAACCCATCTCTTCCTTGGGATCCCGACAGTCCTGTCTCTACGGGGCCACAGCGCATGTGCTGATCAGAGCTGACTGCTTTCACTCTGGCAGATTCCAGATGGCTCTGGTCTTACTCTCCTTGAGTGGGGCTCACTCAGGGTAACAGGGAATATGAATATTCATGAAACACTAAAAGTCACCTAGAGCTGTGAGGGACAGAACCAAAAATGTAGGTTAACGAATTGAGACGGAAGAGAACAAGAGAGAGCCGTTTGTTTTGCAAAGTGATTTTCGCCCTCCGTTCTCCTTAAGTAGGTCAGTACATAGACATGGATGTGACTCTTAAAGCACAATGATAGATTTTGCTAATGTTCCAGAACCCCTTGAAGGCCTAATTTCCAGAGTCAGAGAAATCCCTCTTGGAATGCACATCTAAATTAATTATCCCTTCCTTTGTTTACCTGGTGAAGGACCTCTCTCCACCTCAAGGGAAGCAGTGGTCTTGTGTTTGGGATCACACTGGCCATCGAACACCAGCCAGCTCCCGTGTAAGATGCAGCCTACGGGCCTCCCAGTGCGCCGCGTAGGGAATGTTCTGCCCCCTCCCCTGAGATGCCAGTGTTTCTCTATTTCTAATGTTCCTTTTGTCAAGGTGAGGGAGACCCTGGCTGCAGAGACAGGGCTGAGTGTCCGCGTCGTCCAGGTGTGGTTCCAGAACCAGAGAGCTAAGGTAATCTGCTTCATACTGTCGTTTGTCTCTGTGTGGCTGGTTTCCTGAAATAATAAATACTTGTGGGTGGGTTATCGAACCAGAACTCACTGGATAGAGGAGTTCTTCTGATTCAAAAATTCTGTTATCGATGGTCCTGTCAGCCACAGCAGCCCCGCAGCAGGGGAGAGACGGGGCATTCATTTTAGTGAAATGACTTTGATTTTCCTAGTGGCCGTGACTGTGAATCTGGCCAGCCGTCTGCTGGAATGAACGTCTTTCTGTGTCTTCTGGTAAAAGTGGATTCTTTCATTCACCTTTATCTAACCCAGCTACCAAAGTGCATTTAAAATTGCAAAGAGAAACGTCCATAGCACACATGTGACAGGACTGAGGCCATATCCTAGCGTGGTGGCATGAATCCCTTTCCTCAGTGGCCTCCATAGACACCCCAACCGTCATGTTACTGAGGTCTGCATTGCCCCGCCGTAGTCTTTCATTTATTTTAGACCTTGTGCTCATCCAGTTTTCTGCCCCTAAAAAGGCATGTGGCCTGTGGCCCGTATGTCGGGGGTCCTAATCTGTAGTGGGTGATAAATTCGTATCTCATTATCGGATCCTGATTGGCTCAGACAGCACGGCGCTGCCCTAACTGAATTCCTCAGCACGGGGCCATTGATACGTACTCCATCCTGAGAGGACTCCGTGTCTCCGTAGGTTTGAGAGGCCCCGTAACCTAATGGATTCATAAAGCAGAGGAGTTGGAAGCTCTGAGAAATGTTTGCTCGTTTTTGTTAGGGTCGCACGGGACCATAACGTTCCACAGAACACCGTGTGAGAAGCATTGGGTTAAGATGCTCCTTCTGGGAAGTTTTGGTGGTGACAGGGTGCTCTGGGAGATCAGCTCCTTACCTGGAGTCTCCAACACCAGGGCCGGCAGACGGGGGGAGTGGGCGAGGAGTGCCACATCCCAGGTGACACCCTGTCAGCCAGCCCCTTGCCATGCAGCTAGGCTCGCCTGCGGTCCCCACATGCCACACTTAGAGCTCACCGGAAACTGTCACAACACAAGCGGCGATGTTTATCTGCTGAGAGGAAGTCCCTGTGCTTGTGAGCGGCCTGGTGCTTCCCAGCCAGCTGACTGCGCCCGGCAGCGGGTGAAGAGCCCACAGCAGCCGTGGACAGCCTCATGGCTGGCTCCTGTCCTGAGTCAGGCCGCGGGGGTGGTCTCTCCGCTTTCCACACGAGGCCTGTGTGCCTGCTGCCGGCCCCCTGCCTCCAAACCCCTAACCCTGCACCCCTCTCCTTGTCAGATGAAGAAGCTAGCCCGGAGGCAGCAGCAACAACAGGACCAGCAGAACACCCAGAGGCTGAGCTCCGGTAAGCAGGGCCCCTCCAGCCGGGCCTGCGAGCGTCCGGGCCTCGCCCACCACCCGGCTCTTGCTGGAAGGCCACTTCTGGGCTCAGCAAAGCCCTGTCCGCACCAAGGACAGAGGCTCTTGCAGTGAGGATCGAGCCCCGGGGAATCTGGGAGAGGGTCGAGGACACCGAGCTGAGGCTTGGGAGGCTGACTGAGGTGGTCCGAACCTTCTCCAGAGCCCCCGGGGCCGTGGCAGGACTCCCCGCAGAGCCCAGGACACACCCAGATCCCCCTCCTTCCCAGCAAATCAATTGACAGAGGACACCACTGTGACTGACCCCTTTCTAAAACGACATAAAACAGTAAAAATACGGAGAGTAGAACAGTAACCCTCTCCCTCGTCGGGCACGTTCATAGTTCAAAGAGTGTTCTCACACTGACTCTGACAACACTCTGACAACACCCCCCACCCCACCAGGGGAGCAGAGAAGTCCTTTGTCCCCACCTCACTGATGAGCAGACAAGGGCTCTGCAAGGCTGACCCGGGTCCTCGCTGAATAGGGGGTGAGTCAGGACCGGAGCATAGGTCTCTGAACCTCGGTTCCGCTAGGCCATGCCACCCCAACTCTCCCTTCCTGTGCACACCTCCATTTGCTGTTGTGGTTAATAGTTCTGGTGTGAGGACTGGAAAGAGGTGGAGAGGGACAGGTTGTGGGACTCTTCAAGGGAGTTAAAGGAAAAAAAAATCAAATAGAACTATATTATGACCGTGTGATTCTTAAAGGGATATGCCCCCAACAGCCATCCAGCGGGATTCCCTGAGGGGTCTGCTTGTACCTCAAACAGGAATTGTCAGCCTTCAGTGTGGACCTAAATCACTTGACATGTGGTAAAGTACAGATTCTGATTCCTCTAGTCTGGCTAGGCCCTGAAATTCTGCATTTTTAAAAGACGCCCACCACCGCCACCCTGTGGACCACACTTTGAAAAAGGCCATGACTGTGACAATTGTTCTCAGGCCCCTAGACAGGGCTCCTTGCCCTTGCATGATGGACCTTGCCTTGTGCTTGATACCTGGGCTCAGCTCAATCTAGAATCTGACTCTTGCAGCCCAGAGTTCCCTTGGCTTCTTAATCTTCTAGGCCAAACAGTATCTTAATAGCAAGATAGATGCTCAGAGAGAGAATTTAAACAAGGACATGGGGACCGGGGAAGGTTGTTGGGGCAAGTTGTTCAGGAGACCCGAATGCTGCCCCAGCTCCACCCCTAGAGCTGTTTGATCTGGGACCAGCCTTTCTGTCTCCTGGCGCCTCAGGCTATCTGTCCCCGGGGTGGGATAATGCCGCCTACCAGCCCTGCCGCACTGGGCCCCTGGGAAGTTCAGAGAGGGTCACTGACATGGAAGAGCCATGCACGTCGACTCCCATAGGCCAGCACACTCAGGGTGGGGGGAGAACGCATCAAGGCATTTTAAGAACACAAACTCAGAGTGCTTGAGACTCGAAAGAATTCGAAGGGCAACTCCTAGGGCAGACCTAAGAAAGTAGAAGCTGTGGAAAGTAGAGTCTCTAGAGTTCATGGGCCGATGTTCAGAGAACCACAGCAAGATGTGGAGGCAGGAAGGGAGTCCTCCAGTCTCCGACAATTTTCTACACAAGTGTAGCAAGTTGTTCCAAAGCACATTTATCAGCTCCACGAGGTCAGCGGGGCCGGTGTCATGAACCCCACTTGACTGACGGGCTCTCAGTGGGGTGATGCTGGAAGGATCTTTGATCCATCATCTCCAGTGGCTGCCAGACTCATGTGTAGCCTTGGTTTTAATGATGTATTTCGAGAAAGCTCTCCAAGTTCAACTGCACCTCCCCCATGCCTCTTCTCTGAGGTTGACCCTTGATGGCCCCTGAGGGGGCACAGGCTGGGAACCACTGATGTGGCCTTGTTCCAGACCTTTTTTTTTTAAATTTTATTTTATTATGTTATGTTAATCACCATACATTACATCATTAGGTTTTGGTGCAGTGTTCCATGATTCACTGTTTGTGTACAACACCCAGTGCTCCATTCAATACGTGCCCTCTTTCATACCCATCACCAGGCTGACCTGTCCACTTTATAAATGAGCCAGGAAGTAAAATGACCTCACCACAGTCCCACAGCCAAGATGGCGCTCCACGATTGTCACCACCTGGTGTTCACACCCTTGTGTCGTCCCCTTCGACACTGACGAGGGCTGACCTAGGGAGTGACTTCTGAGGCGAGGTCATGACAAATGTGGCAGTTTCTGCTTTGCGCTCCGCTGGACTGCTGGCGCCGGGGAAGCCAGCTGCCATGTTGCCGGGCTGCTCAAGCAGGCCTGTGAGAAGTCCGTTTGGTGGGGCAACAGTGCGATGGCAGACACAGCACGTGCCACCCCAAGTCTGGGGCTCCCGGTATCACGAGCACCAGCCCCTCTCACGCCTCCTTACAAAGCTGCAGCAAAGGCTGGTGCTGGACGGGGACACCGGGCAGCGGGGGGGGGGGGGGGTATGAAGTTCAGAAGATGCTCTGGGCCTTCTCTCCCAGCATGGGGCCCTGGCTGCGCGTGGGGAATGATCTGCCGCCTTCTTTGTCCTCCAGCTCAGACAAATGGCGGTGGGAACGCTGCCATGGAAGGGATCATGAACCCCTACACGGCTCTGCCCACCCCACAGCAGCTCCTGGCCATCGAGCAGAGCGTCTACAGCTCAGACCCCTTCCGACAGGGCCTCACCCCACCCCAGATGCCGGGAGACCACATGCACCCATATGGTAAGATGGACTCAAGCCCCGCAGGGACCTCTCACAACCTGCTTGCCTGGGATTCTCCTTCCCTCCCCAACGCATCCACACGGTTCCCAGGTGCTCCCCCGGAGCAGCAAAGGAGAATACGTGCCCAGAAAATGCTGCTAGGATCATCTAACCAGTGGCTACAGAAGAAGGACCAACACACAGAGTCACTAGTGATATTTCCATTCATTCTCCTTTTCAGAGATTCTTGTTGGTTTTAAATAAGAGGTTGTACTTCCACTGTAGACCTGTTTGCTGTGGTCAGATTTCCCTCCTTTCCTTTCATACCTGGTCCCACATGCTCATAAGCAGTGTCTGCAGTGATGTGGGCAGGGGCCTTAACCAAGCAAACTTTTTACGTGAAGAAAGAACATATGTAACAGCACAGAAGGCACATTTCCTAATTGAACCGATACTCTTTAAGTGCTCTAAATTAACTCCTGAAACATAACCTGACTTGTGAAGTGAAATCATCCCCTGCCCCCTCCCACCCCACCCCTCCAGTCTGGGGTTGCTTTAAATGTTGGGTGTGTGAATAGCTTGGCCTCCCCTACTTGCCCTGTTTGCTGCTTCCCCTGATGGTCAGCTCTGGGCTGGGGCGCTCTGATGAGGTGGGCGAGCTCTGGAGTGAAGTTCAGTCTCAGGGCCAAATAGAGGTCACTGCGTTTTTATACGGAGAAGGTCAGTGGCCAATGAAATGCATCTAATCTGTGTAATCTGTGATAAACTGCACCGATGGCTAAAAATACAGTTTTATTTCCAAACGTTCAAAACAGTATCAATCAGAGATACATGGCTCAGGTCACAGATTTTGTCAAGCAAAATGCCTTTTTTGCCTTCATTAAAAAGCATTGTTTGTTGTTGAAGTAACCCCTGTCCTCCCATGTGATGCGTACAGCAAACTAGGATTACGATCCAGCTCTCTGCAGAGACTTGACTGACCCTCATTCATACATAGATACATCTGAGCGGGTAGCATGTGTCAAGGCTGAAATGGAGACACCTCCATTCTTGTCACAGTGCTCCCAGAGCGATCCACAGTTTGCCCTACCGGCTGCTCGGTCAAGGGTGTGAATTAGTCGAGGGCGGGCACCTAACCATCTGTCCTTTGCAGGACACATTCCGGGAGTCAGCAGGCACTCAGTCTGATGTTGCTGTTTGAAGGGACCCGTGTTCCCCCCCCCGGGGTTGGCACGAGCCTCCTTCATAGCCCCGCTATTTGTCTTAGTCCCGGGCCTCCTTCAAGAACCATTTTGGGGGGGCGAGTCCTGCCAGAGCCCTGCCCCTGCTTCTCCAGCCCCCACTCCCCAAACTCACCCTCTAGATGTTCTGACATTTGCTTCTGCTGCACCCCATTCGGCCCTTTGTCCTAACCGAGTTTATCCTGTTTTCAGGGGTTGCGCTTTCCATCCGGGCCCCCTAAGGCCCTGAGAGATCTGCGGACAGGGATCCCCTCCCTCCCTCCCTCCCTCCCGCCCCCCCCCGTCGCAGCTCTCCCTCCACCCGCCCCGCAGCACGCAGCACAGGGGGGCTTTCGCATTCCTAGCCCCTAAGGGAGTCACTTCTTTGAGACCCTCATGACCATATCATCTCTATTTCAGGTGCTGAGCCCCTCTTCCACGACCTGGATAGTGACGACACCTCCCTCAGTAACCTGGGTGACTGTTTCCTAGCAACCTCAGAAGCCGGGCCCCTGCAGTCCCGGGTGGGAAACCCCATCGACCACCTGTACTCCATGCAGAATTCTTACTTTACCTCTTGAGTCTTCCCCTCGAGTTCTGTGGCTGGGCTCCCACCCGGAACAACCGTATGACGTGAGGGGTCGGCCGACATTAGGATGGGGAGGCCAGGGGAGAGGTGGGTTGGGGAGGGAGTTTTGTCCGATTGCTGTTGTATAACGACCTGGTGTAGCTCGGCATTTCCAAAGACTGAATACATAATGGATCGCATAGTTTCATGTTTCTGATAAGTCTTAGCTTTAGGTATGAAGATGTGTTTATCATTAAGGACAGGGACTTTTAATATAGACATTCTCATGCAAACTAGGTACCTAGAGACTCCTAACAACTTCCCGCCATTTTCGGGGAAGCTCTTGACAAGAGGTGCATATGTCTACCCATCCATATACCCATAGACAGACAGACAGATAGATGTGTGTGTGAGTGTGTAACCTTCCATGCTTTATCATCAAAGTTTATTCCTAATTATAACACACCAACTGTACAGCAAAAGTAACTTTATTTTCAGTGTGAACTATATTTAAGGAAATGCTTGATGCACTTAAGTTATAAAATGAGATAATTTACTTTTATAAACTTTATTTTTAGTTCGAAGAGACTTGTCGGCAGGGCAGAGAGGACTGCAGCACCTGAGCCCAGAGCTTTGAGTGCTTGAGTGAATTCTGTTTTCAAGAGTGTCATCGAGGTCTGGAAAGCAGCTCCAGGTGGCTGACCGTACTCCTTCATGGATTCTTGCTCTCTTGGGGACTGAATCACAGGGCTTGGGTGGGACAGAAAAAGCCTTGACTGTGTTCTCAGAAAAGGTAAAGCCTAGACTCTTCAGCTTTCTTTTAAATTCTGACGTGTAGTTGTGGGCAGCAGTAGGAAGGTCAGTTTTGCTCTTGAACTTCAGCATCTACAGGTGTGGGATGAGGCTGACACTATGTACCTACCTCACTGGGGGACACCGAGGCTTCATTCACCCCCAGGACACATGAGCAGGGCTGAAACTGATAGCCGATATTTGTTTAAAATACCAGACCAGTCACTTGGCAAAAGAGGCTATGGGGGTGGGGGTGGGTCCGCACCCTGAGCCCTGAGGGCCACTCTGCCTGCCAGGGTCCCTTCTGCAAAGCCTCGGCTGGAGGGGCCAGCTCAGGGCAGCTCAGGGGGCCAGAGTCCTGCCATGGGGAGGAGGCTGTCGCCAAGGGGATGGAGGAGGGCATCGTGGTGTTATAGACCAGGGGTTGACAAACTACGGCCCGCAGGCTGTGTTTTATGGCCTGCCAGCTACGAATGTTTTTTTTTTTACATTTTTAAAGGGTTGTAAAAAAAAAAAAAGTACGGGACAGAGTGTATGTGGCCCCAAAAGCCTGAAATATTTACTACCTATGCTGTCTGGCTCTTTTCATAAAATGTTGGCTGGCCCCTGTTCTAGAAAGTCTGTTTCTAAACAGCCTTCTGGAGCTCATAGAGGCAGCAGGGATCCAGGTGGAACCCCGGGGTTCTTCATTCTGTCTCGCTTTTCGGACTTGGAGCGCAGAAGAGCCGGCTGCCATTGTACACGGGGATGCTTCTGCACCCTGTCCTCCAGCTGTGGTGCTAGGACCAGCTACTTCTGTGCTAGGATGCCTCCTGAGAAAGCGGACGAGGTGAAGGGGGAAGCCGGGGGGTCAGCTTGCACTCCCCTGAGAGGGGCCAGTCCAGGCTCAGCCTCACTCCTGAGGACATCCAGGGTCTTAAGAGCCTTGTCCCCTTCACTCTCTGCAAAGCCAGAGGGAACGTGCTCCCTTATGGTAGAGTCTGTGTTGTGTGATTTTTGTGCTCATGTTTATAATTTATGCAAACCACCCAGAAACCCAAACCAGTCTGGCGAGTGAAAATCATGCAGATGCTGTAGGACTCCGCAGGCTTCTGTGGCGGAGGTCCGTTGGGGAATGTAGCAGATACTATGTGAGTGAAAACAAATAGAGATCCTTCCTCCACTCGTGATGGCATACCAAGATGAAATTAAAAACCTCTTACAAATGAGCTGTCGTTGATTCAGGGGCAGGGGTGGGGGGCCCGGAACCAGGGGGACACGGGTATTTATCAACAGGGGCCTGGGGATGAGCACATGACGAAGCTTAACATGAAGGGAAAGCGAGTCCAGCAAAACCGAAGGAGAAAGGAGTCTACACCTTCCCGCCAGGGTGAACGGGAAGACCTCAGTCTTCACAAACATGGCTGCGGGAGCAGGCCCGGGGAACATTCCGTCAGCACCATCAAGTTAACTTGAGGCAGAGTGGTTTGCAGTGTGTGGTGTGAGAATGTTTGCTTGGAAATCAGAGCAGGAGAAAGATGTCTCACGCAGGACGGAAGGGAGATGTCCAGCCAGGATGGGGGAGCAGAGCCACAGACTGGAGCTTCTCCCAGGGTTCTCAGTGGTCTTCAATGTGATACATGGGTGATTGTTATGACTATGAAGAAAAGAAGTTAGGAAAACAATAGGAATGAGGGCAAAACCGCCAGTTACACTCCGAGTGTGACGTCACTTCTGTGTGTCCTCGCACCCACCTGCCAGACCCTGCCCCCCCACCTCTGCTCCCTCACCCCGTTAGAAGCTGGCTCTGCGTCTTGCCGAGGGCCTGGAAGGAGAGAGATGTGAGTTATGAAGCGGGGCTGGCAGGAGGAGCCCACCAAGGAAGGCTGCCTCACACTGCCCTCCCCCGGGCTGGCCCTGGTTCCATCGCCAGCTTCCAGAGAGAGCCCAGGCTGGACACCGTTCCCTGTCCCCGTCTGTCTGCCCGACACTTCCTTATCCTTCAGCGTCTTGGCCTCCTCAGCAAGCCTGCCAAGCTGGGTGCCGTGCCTGTGTGCAGAGCCCGGCTAGTGCTACCTGCTGCAACGAACACCCCCTGATTTCCTAATCGCTCAAACACAGTAGAAATTACTATTTTTGCTCATGTGAAGGACCTGGGGAAGAGTTTGGGTTCGGAGGGCACCTCTCTTCCCTGCATAATGAAGGCTTCCAAGATCTCACCGCCTGCTGGTTTTCTTTCTTCTTTTCTTTTTTCTTTTCTTTTCTTTTTTCTCGACTCTTCTTTTTTTCTTTTCTTTCTTCTGGCTCAAAGTGGGCACATACTGGTCTGAGTCCCAGTTCGCCACCTCCCAACTGCATGGCCGAGCTGGGCAGGTTACTTCCCCCTGCTGAGCCTCTGACTCCTCATCCACAGTGCAGGTATGGCGCTTGTCCCTAGCAGAGGTGACAAGGTCAAGTGAGGTGACACAGGCAAAGCCCGGAGCCCTTCCCCGGGCACACAGCGAGTGCCCAACCTGTGGCAGTGGCTGCAGCAGGGGCCAGGCCTGCTCTCAGGGTTGAGTTGTTGATGGAGGGCCATATTTGAGGAAAAAGGAGAAAACACTCTGGTTCATCTGGTCGTCCCCCCCCCCCCCCGCCCCCGGTCAACATAATCACTTCTTATGTAACTTCTTTAAACCTCAGTGTGGGTCTTAATATAGCCTGACTCACTGTTGTGGGAGAGTTGGGTTGGTTGGTTGATTTTTGAAAGGCATGCAGATAAAATTCCAATTCCAAGGACACAGTATGAACTCTGGCCCCTAAGGAGAAGCAGTCAGGTCATAGGCTATTTCTCCAGCCATCTGTTGTCACCTCAGGGCTGAGATGAGAGGGAGACCCCAGATCCGTAGTCTGAGCCTTTTCTGAATGGCAGCGTTTTGTGTTGACCTGACGTGAATCAAAAATGGGAAGAAATTGGAATTAGTCAATCCCAAACCCAAAGACACATTTTTTTAAAGATTTTATTTGAGAGAGCGAGAATGAGAGAGAGAGAGCGCTCACATGAGGGGGGGGAGGGTCAGAGGGAGAAGCAGACTCCCCGCTGAGCAGGGAGCCCGATGTGGGAGTTGATCCCGGGACTCCAGGATCATGACCTGAGCCGAAGGCAGTCGCTTAACCAACTGAGCCACCCAGGCACCAAAGACACATTTTTAACCTCACTGCAAGTGAAATCCAAGTACCTCTCTCTCTCTCCCTTCCCCACCCACCCAGTGCAAATACATTCAGTTCAAACTGGTTATAAACAGACACAATTCAACCAGAATGAAACCCAAAAATACATTGTTTCCTTGAGTCCCTTTGTCTAGCATGTTGCAACACTGTTCCATGACAGGGCGGGGAGAATTCAAAAGAAGGCCTCCCTGAGCACATAGGCCCTGTCCACATGGCGGATGGGGAGGATTGGGGGTCCCTGGCCCTAACGTTTGTGTTCTATCTGAAGTTCCCAGGATGTGCAACCTTGACCAAGGCTCTGGGCCTCCCTTTCTTCATTTATTAAATGGGGCCAATGACCCTTGCCTTTCTTACAGGTTGGTTATCATGAGCATCAAAGGAAACAATTAGGAAAGAACTTGGTAGGCTGTGGACTGCTGTAGGAATAGCAGGGTGTCTTAGTATCTCGTCCCAGGAGGCACACGCAGATGGGCCACCTGCAGAGCCTGGCGCCATGTGCAAAGCTCCTGCTTGGGTGGGTGCCCATGGCAAGGAAGGGATACTGCAGATCTGAATGAGATCATTTCTTTCCTCCCCCAGCAGCTGTGGATTACTGCTGCCACGGCCGGATGGGCCCTTCTCCCCTCCAGGGGATGATTCTGGGGCGGGGGGAAGCCTAGGATGGCCTAGCCCCTAGTGGACGGTGCATTAGCTCACCTGTCTCTACCTGTAGTCTCCCCACCCCCCCGGCACCCCCTGTGCTTAGGAAGGGAAGGTGGAGCCTGCCCTCGACAGGTGTGTAGCTGACCAATTGGCTACTTTTAGCACCTCGTGCGTTCATTGGATTCATTCTACAAGTATCTGCTGAGCAGCAAGAATATGCTATGCTATGGGTCATAGAAATAGAAGTGGGCAGAAAGAGCTGTTGGCCCCACTCTCATGGAGATGACAATTAGTGGGGGTGTGTGTGAATGAACTGAACTTGCATTGTATTGAGAGCCACAAAGGAGAAGACATGGGGCTGGGAGAGTAGAATGTAGGCCAGCCTGACTTAGTGTGGAAGGTCAGAGGTTTCTTGGGCTAGTGATGACAGAGCTGACTTGATTCATCTCTCCTAGTGCCCTCCCCTTTCAAGTAGCTATTCCATTTCTCCTTTCTGGAAGGTTTTGTTCGAACTGCCATGGGAGGAAAGAATGTGATATACCAATGTCCTCCAAGGTGTCCATTGAGAAGTTGCCCATAGTGTCTTAGAGTGCAAAATGAAAGGAGGCCACTGTCCCCCAGTTGACACCCATTTATTAAGCCCTGTGGTGGACATTTGCTGTTTTCTAGCCACCCAGCATCTACTCGTGATGCTGATGATGACACCCTGATTTCCTTTGAGGACTTGATCTTCCTTCATCATGCGTGGACTTCATGAGACTATAGATCCAGGTGACTTAGACTGCTGGACCCAAGGAGTGGGGGCACATAACCAAAGCTAGGCCAATGTCCCTTTCCAGGACTTGAACCTGAGGGACTGGCACAAAGCTGGAAACTTGTTTAGAGCTAGCCCACTTCCCAAGGGGCACCTGCCAAGATGACCACATTGCCTGCTGCCTGACCCCAGAGCTGCCCACTCCCCATCTGTTGCCAAGGTCAGTCTCCATACGCCCTCTGGCTCCATGAGCGGTCTGCTCTGCTCATCCTGCAAAAGGCCCTTTTTTGCTCAAGTTAGCTTGAATTGGTTTCAGTAGCTTGCAGCCAAAAAAATCCTGATAGGAGCTATATACCTACAAAGTTTGTGGTGTTTTGCACTTTAGGGAGGGTATGTGTGTGTGTGTGTGTGGTCCTCTGGATTCACTTGGATAGCTGTTACATCCTTTATTTTATAGATGAGAAACCTGTAGCTCAGAGAAATTAAGCCCAAGGTTGCAGAACTAGTTAGGGTCGGAGTTGAGTTTCCAATTCATTTCTCTTGGCTTTCTGTCTTTGCTTGTTCCCCCTAATCCTGACTTCTCAGTGGCTAGGTATGTGAAAGTCAGGAGCACATACATGGTCAGGGACTGGGAGAGGTACAAGGAAGTCACAACATTTTTCCTGCCTGTAAGGAGCTTACAATCTAGTTGCAAGTAGAGAACATGCACATGAACTCCACATGTATGCCTGTGTATGCCAGGTGTCAGGGTGCTGGCACGCATGATGTGCTGAGGCATTCAGAAAAGAGAGAGGTTATTGGGACAAAGGAAGGAAAGAAGCGGCTTTACCAAGAGGGTGGGGCTGGAATTGAACCTTCACAGATGGGCTTTGAGACCACAGATGTAGACTTTAGCAATTATATGTCAATGATTTGATATATATGTTGAGAGGAGGAGGGAGGGCATTCTCAACAAAAGGACCAAAGTGGATAACGGCACAGAAGAAAGGATGCAAGGCATGTTCAACTGTAAATGCACGAAGACCATTCTGGTTGGGCACAGGGTTGACTCATGGCGGAACTGGAGGAATCAAATGAGATCAATGGTGAAGGTGTTGGTGACAGGAGCATGTTGCCACTAATTCACGAATACAGATCAAAGGCTCCCCATTTCAAGGTAGCTTCGGCCGCTAGTTGCTCCCATAATTTATTCTGTCCTAAGATGAACTCTCCATTTGTTACAAGGTTACTTGGAATAAAGCCTATACCTCTCAAACTCTAGTGCAACTAAGTTTGTTCATTTGACCAAGTTCTGCCCAGCGAGGTAAATGGAAGGGTCATATGGCATCTTTGAGGCACCTTCTTTAAAAGACGACTGGCATGTTTCCCTTCCCTATACGGTCACTTTCTTCTTCCTGGCTGTAATGCAGATGTCATGGCTGGAACTGGAACAACTATCGCAGGTCATGAGACGAACCCATGAGTGGAGGCGATGCACGGTGAGACAACACTGAGGGAGTCTGGATTCCTGAGGACTTCTGGGAGCCAAGCTGCCATATTAGCCCTGATTACCGACATCCTAATTATATATATGCAGAGAGAGAGAAATAAACTTCTTTCTTTTATTAAGTTACTGTTGTTTTGGGTTTCTTCGATTTACAGCCAAATTGAATCCTGACTGATACACAAAGCCAGTCCCAGTTAGGAAGAAATCTAAGCCCATTTTGTTCCCCTCATGCTGCTAAGATAAAGAGGGAAAGGTCCAGACTATACATTCCTAGGTAATGGGAGTCAACTGGGGTAAGGCGGAAAGACGGTGGCATGATTGTCCTGTGACTTTAGAATTTATGGATAACTGGAAAGCAGTTACTTTAGAGCTGGGTTCTCTTATCCCTTAAAGAAAAGGAGGTAAAGGTGGTTTGTTTATTTGCCCACCTCATCCCAACACACTTCTCTAAGTATCTCTTTAAGCAACATAGAATTTGATGAGCTCACCCAGCCTCCGAAAGTCCCCTACAGTCTTTCCTGCGTACCTTGTATGTAGTATATGCACACTGCAGTATACACCTGCTAAGCATGGGATACGTACCCATGCGCATATTTACATTATTTACATACATGTATGTATGTACTTAGTGTGTACGCACGAGGAGTATCACATGCCATGTCAATGATGAGCTACTTACTGATTTTAGAGAGAAACCTTCATTCCCAGGTCCCCCGTTTCTGTGAGATTTCCACTGGGGAAATGCTCCTGGGCTCTCCTCTCAGCCCTAACTTGCTTCTCCTCAAAGGAAGAGTCGAGAAAGTACCTGATTAGTGGTTCGGGAAAAGGAGCTGAGAACACTTGGCTCAGCTCTGCTGGCTCTGTGGGTCTCTGGTGTCTCTCCGTGGTCTGGGCGCATTAGATGTTCTTGGTGTATCTGTGTGGGATGTAACTGGGACAGAAATGGAGTTTGGGGGACCGTTCCATTCAAGAAGTTCATAGTTAGGGGGATCCTCTGACTGTGGGTATAAATCTAAGCTTCAGTCTTTAATTAGATTTACCAATAAAGCGGATTTTTTTTCAATAAAGCTGATTTAAAAAAAAAACAACTCCATTTCGCTGGTTCCTTTGTAATAGTTCCTGGTTAGTCACAAGTATAGGAAGCAATGATAGTGATGTTATTTATTGTCCCCCTAAAAGTCCAAAATTAATACCCGTTAAGCATGTCACAAAAAAGTCCAGCAATTGTGTGGTCAGTCTAAATACATTGTTTATTTGTTCATCCACTCAACATGTAAGACAAACTTTTTAAGAACTATCTTTATGCCAGTCAGTGAATGAGGGTAGTGAGTATGGATTTAAGGTTGAAAGCATAGCTTTGTAAGAAACATATGTTTCTGCATTCTTTTATGACAACCTACAGTCTAATTTTGGTCCCTTTCCCGCTGGGCTGGGTTTCCCTCTCCAACCCCATGACCATGTTCTAGTCTTGGGTCTTGGGCAGGGCCAAAGCAGCAGAGGAGTTAGGGAAAGGGGTTCATCAGATGTTGGCCTCTGCCATCCACCCAAGGTGCCCATTACCACTGTTGACACCATGGCTGTCTTTCTTCACAGCTGTCATGGTCCTGACGCACCCTGTGGTACCTTCTCTTGGGTCTTCTGATAGCATTACTTGGAAGCCTGCAGTCTCCTGCCCTTTCTCTTTCTCCTAATCAAGCCAGGAAACCCCTCCCCTCTTTTAATATGGGGAAAGCTTTTCTTCCTTGTTTCTAGTCAAGACACTTAGTCTGCATCCCGCATCTTTACTCTCATGCCTTTAATTCTCTGATGATAAAATAAAATAGTATTTTATTTTTTTATTTTTTAAAGATTTTATTTATTTATTTGACAGAGACACAGCGAGAGAGGGAACACAAGCAGGGGGAGAGGGAGAAGGAAAAGCAGGCTTCTCGCTGAGCAGGGAGTCTGATGTGGGGTTCGATCCCAGGACCTTGGGATCATGACTTGAGCTGAAGGCAGATGCTTAACGACTGAGCCACCCAGGTGCCCCAAAATAAAATAATATTTTAGAGGTGTGTGTTTTTCTGCCACACGAGGTTCTGGAAATAATATTTCCCCACAGGGTATAATTCTAGCTGGTGAGAAAAGGTTTGTAAATAGATCGTTACGATGTAATTGGGCTTTTAACAAAGGCATATACTCAGAGTTCCAAAGAGGCAAAGTGGAGAGAGGGTGGGTTAGGCATGACGTCATGGTGGGGGCTCATATCTGATCTGGGCCTTGAAAGATGAGGAGAATTCCAGGAGTACAGGGTGGGGAAGGGCAATCCAGAAAGGGGAAAATCTGAGCATGAGCAGAACACTGTTTAGGGGAAGATGGCCCTTGTGGCTAGAACAGCAGAGGCAAGGGGAAGTGGGGGGGGGCAATGGCTAGGGCACTAAGTTAGGGCCCTATGGGCTGGGAAGGGTCTCAGATGCTTCCCTAACAGGTTGGGCTTCATCTGTGAGGCATCAGGTATTGTTACTCCACAAACATTTCCTGAGCATCTTCTAGAAAGGGGCACTGCTATGGGATCCCATAAAGATGAAGGCACAGCTTCTATCCTTACAAAGCTTAAAGGTTAGCAAGTGGTAAGGCATAGTATTAGTTATTTTGAGTATATTTAACAAGATATATGACAACTGTTTAACCATCTATATAAGACAAATACATATACAAAAGACAGCAGTATAACAGTGACCTAAGTATAGGTCCCAACAAGTCAGGACTGTGACGTGTCAGCCAACCGGGTCCTACAACCCCCAACTGTCAGATGTTTGAAACACCTCGGGTGATGGATTAAACCTTTTACTCTTCACTTAGACATTGACCAATGCAGAAACGGACACAGCTGAACAGAAATGGCTGTGGTTCTTTCTTTTGGCATGACACCCAAGATGGGGAAACCAGCATGAACAGAGCACAAGCTTTGGACTCGGACATGCTTGCATTATTATTCTGCCCCTTACTGCCACACATCCCCCCCCCCCCCCCCCCCGCAAATCTCATATTTCCTTATCAGCAAACGGGGCTAAAGATTGGTATGAGGAGGAGAAGCGCAAGATTAGTAGCAGCACGCAATATGGTGGCAAGAATTGCAGCCACTCTGGGTGCAAAGTCACGGCCCGGTGCAGGGATGTGGGATCAGGCAGGGAGAGAAAAGGGTACTAATTTGGAGAATCACCTGGTGGCAAAAGTAACAGGACCTGACCACAGGGAGAGGGAGGAGTTAAAAGCATTTTGAACCCCAGGAACTGGAAACAGGGTGATATCTTTAAAAATAGCAACACAGAGCAAATCCTGCTGTCCGGTCCTCCTTTGTCCAGGAAGCTCACCTTGGACAAAGGCAAACACAGGACACGGAAGTGGGTTCAAAGCAGCTGTTGTGCGATGTGAGGGCTCTGTGTCAGAGCGACTCAGAGGGGGTTTTTCCAGGGATGCAGCTCTTTACCTGCTGTTACTTTGGGGCTGCAGATGAGAATTCTGGAATAGCAGGAAGGCAGGTGTGGTGGGGGCTCAGAGATGATGGGGGTCTTTGGGAGGAGGGGGAGGGGCACTTGGCAAGGAAAACGGAGATCCCCTCAGGTGCAGGAGGGCAAGGAGAGGAGAAAGGCGGGATTCAGGATTGACCTTCCTGTAGGGATTGGGACATTCCATCAACAACCCCTCCTTTGTCCTCAGATCTTGCCTGATGGCCAGCAGGAGATTTGCTGGGAGATCACCTTTCAGGTGGGGAGGTCCCCGCGATCTTATCAGGAGAGGGCAAGAGCTTACCCTGAGTGATCTTATGCTAATGACCTCGCTTTGCAAAGGCAGTAGCTTGGAGTCAAATGGAGGGGTTTCTCGCCAGAGAACTGTCCGTATGGGGCAGAGACATGGCTCGAACCTGGTTCCCTGCTAACCTGACTGTCAGATAGTGAGCTGCATCGTAGATCCAGGCCATCCGCTAGGAATAAAATGGGAGCCAGCCTGTGGAATTTTAAATTTCCCGGTAGCCATCTTAAAAAAAAAAAAAAAAGCAAGAAACAATGAGTGATAGTAACTTTAATAATATATTTTATTAAACCCAGTATATCCCACATATTATTTTTCAACATGGCCCACTAGCCACATTTCAAGAGCTCAATAGCCACGTGTGGGGAGTAGCTACCACATTGGACAGCAGACATCTACACAACTGGGATCAAAAAAGAATTTCAAACACCGAATGAGGGGCAAGAAGGAATTGACAGTTCCAGGTGAAGATATCTGAACAAGTAGCTCCATTGCAACCGCAATTTAATTGCATTTACCTGCATTTTACGGGCCAAGGCCACTATAAGCCAAATTCTCTAAATTTCTTACATCCTCCTTCTTTTCTTCTCTCATCTTCCCTGTACCCCAAAACCTGCTAGAAAGAAAATACCAAAGGAATGAGAAAACAAGGACTTAGTCAAGTTTGTACCTCCTTATCCAAGAGGAATTGCGGTCAACAGTTGAATCTAGGTAAATCTGACCAGCAGCCTGCACAAAATATTTTCTACATTTCATTACCTAGGGGGGCTATTTACAACCTTAGAATTCACTGGGTATTTTTTTGCTCTTCGGACTATTTACGCTCTGGGGTTAGGGCTACATTTGGATGCAGCCGACTGTTCTCTGTGAACTGACCTTGATTTGCCCTTAACTATGGCAGCAGATTAAGGGCAGACCTAAAGGTCACTAGTTATTATTTCCTGCTAGACATGATCTCCACACGTGCACATCTTACCCCCAGTTCCTAGTACTGTGCCTGGCTGATAACAGACATTGGGAAAAACTTTGTTGAATTAAATGAGATATCCAAGTGGTAAGCACCAGACCTTTGCCCCAGTAAAAATGGAGAAGTGAATGGATTTCATTCCGACATAAAGGCAGCCGAGTGGACGGGTCAGTCACTGGAAGAGATGGGTGTCACTGATGAGCTGTTCGTTTATTCTTCCAACACACATACCCTGAGCAGATCCGATAAGCCCCCGCCCTCGTTCAAGAGAGTAGCAGATACAAATAATTCTGATCACTATGTGACACATGCCAAACTAGAAATTTGTGCCAAGTGGCATGGGGATCTAAGAGAGGGTAAGTTTAAATCCGCTTGGGGAATCAGGGAATGTCTCGTGGAAGACATTGGGGCTGAGTCTTGACAGGTGAGAGGGAGCTGGCTTGGAGACAAGGATGGGGTGGGTGCTGTGGACTAAAGCATGAGCCAGGTGGATCTGAGGCAGGGGAGGGTCTGGGGAGGGGAAGGGGCACAGGGAGATGCCACTAGTCTGGTGTGGCTCAGCCAGCAGCTTGCCAACCTTTTCCTTTCAAGACCCATTACACTTTCAACAGTTATCGCGGACCCCAAAGAACTTTTGTTTATGTGAGCTGTCTCTGTTGGGATTTACTGTATTAGAAATTTGAGAACATTTAAAAATATGTTCTTCTTGGCTCATTTAAAATAACAACAGTAAACTCATTATATGTTAACATAAATATCACATTTTAAAAGAAATAACTGTATTTTCCCAAGGAAAAATAATCTAGTATTGCATCTGTTTTACATTCTTGCACATCTCTTTAATGTCTCACGTGGCAGAGGCATAGTTGGGTCTCACATCCGCTTCTGTACTTGTTTGTGGCAGTGTGTTAAATCGGGCTTCGTGCAGCTACATCAATAAATATATGGAGGGAGGAGTGTTTTAATAGTTTTCTTTATGATATGATTATTTTCCTTTCATATTACAATCAAACTTGATAGTTTCTTCAAGGTTGCTTGAATCTAAAATCATGTTCTCTGTTACATTAAAATCCATTGCTACCTGGCACCTAGATCTTCGTTGCTAATATCATTCTCTCATCAAAAGTCTCCTGGGAAAAATGGCTGATTCTAGCAGGACTGGGGCAGGAGGTATACATGATGAGCCTCAAAACACACCCACCCACCCACACACACACACACCACACACACACACAATGGTGAAGATCTATCAAAGGGACATAGGGGTCAACTGAAAAGGCTGGTCAAAGCTAGCAGAAATGAAGCAGAAGAATTAATAAAGAAGTATTGGATTATAACCCAGAGTATAAAATAAATATCATGAATCCATATTGATATAGATGAATGATTGAATAAAGAAAGAAAGAAAAGATAAATCTCCCATGTGGAAAATTCCAACTAATTTATACCGTGCCCTTGAGGAGAGGAGGCTCAACTCCCCACTCCTTAAGTGTGGGCTGCAGATAGTGATCTACTCCCAGGAGGACAGCACAAGAAGGGAGGAAAAAGTACTTAATAGTGGAGGAACCTTGCAAACACTCCCTCAGCCAGGTGACTGAAGTGAAACAAACAGTCATACATCAGGTCGACAGTATGTACCTTTGATGTGATGTGATGAAAACAGCACTTTCCCTCTGTGGTCTTGTCCCCCAAACCGTACCCCAGTCTAATCAAGAAAAAACATCAGACAAATTCCAGTTGAGGAACATTCTGCAAAATACCTAACAAAGGTCTTCAAAAACGAAGTTAAGTCTGAGAAATTGTCCGGGCAAGAGAAGCCTAAAGAGACATGGCATGAAACAACGTGATATCCTGGATGGGAAAAAGGACATTAGGTAAAAACTAAGGAACCCCAATAAAGTAGGGGCTTGAGTTGACAATAATGTATCAACACTGGTTCATTCATCATAATAAATGTACCATGCTAACGCCAGAGTTAATAACGGGGGAACGAGGCTCGGGTTGTATGGAAATTCCCTGAAAGACATAATTTTTCCCTAAAACTGTTGTAAAAAAATAAAGTTTATTTTTAAAAAAGTCCAGTGGTCAGTCTTGCACTTTGAACAGGTCTTTTAGTCCTTACTTAATTTCGCAACATCATTTGTTGGTCTTTGGGGAAATATCAATGCTCCGAGTTGGGCAGACCTTTCCAGTGTTGACACATTTCATGGCACCAAACCAGCGATGTCGTCTTTGCAAATATCGCCATTGAGCTCATCAGAAAAGTTTTTGAAGTACTGGGGAGCTGTCAAGCTCATGGGCACATGTGAGTTTTCAAAATTCTGATTTTCTTTCGAATGTCGAAATTTGGTCATTGGCAACAAAAAACGTCAGCTTTTCTTCTTAAAGTGATAGGTTCGATTTGCTCATTTTGGAGATAATGTCTAGCAAATTTTAAATCTGCATAACCACAGGGTGGACATTTTTTTCAAGTAAAACTGGTCTTCTGCAAAAGGAGCAGTTTGCTCAGCTCACAACTCGACCATCACACAAGGGCCCTGCGTGACCTAAGCAGACTCCAGGAAGCAGACGTCCTGTGTGCATACTTCCCAGAGCATCACACCAAATATCAAAAAGATGTGTACTCAAGTGTTGACATTTAATAAAATTATTCATTTTCCCTGGTTCATCTGTTACATTCTTGAGTGAAAGTGGCTTTCTTTGAAATGGGTGTGGGCGTGAAGACGGGCTAACTGCTGGCATAGTTTGGCGCTACTCTTCATCCCTACCAAGGTTCTGGCAGTTTACGGACCATTGCTTTGAAGGCTATTAAGCAGAGCAGAGGCATGATAGGTTTTATACCAGGTCCTTCTGGCAGCAGTGGGAAGGAGGGATTGGAGGGGAAGACACACGAGACGGAGAGATGGGTTGTTCCCAGTGACAGGCACATGCTCTGCTCCTACCTGCTCTGGGGGGGTTGCTCTCTGGCCAGGATGCACCTGCCAGGCCCAGGGTGGCACCTGCCTGTGTGCCACTGTGGACACCTCTGTCAAGGGGCACATGGGTCAGCCTAAAGCAACTTGTGGGTTCTTGCCCCACGAGCCTCTCTCGCCCAAGGGCCTGGTCCATCTTTCCCAAGATGGCACGCTTCTAGGGCGCCGGGGGGGCCGGGGAGTATAAGGAGGCTCTACTAGCCTTCTCTGAACCCTTCTCCAGATACTGCTTTGAAGCCCCAGCCCTGCATCCCTAACAGCAGTTGTTTTCCCCACTGTCCATGCGAGGGGGAAGACTGCTCTTCTCCTGGACGTCCCCTAAGGCCAGAGTGATCTTTCTGAAGGTGAATTTGACACCATTGCTGCCGGCTTGAAAGATCTACAGCCTCGTCTCCACTCCCCCCCCTTCCCCTTATACCCTGGCTCTAGTCGCCAGAACCCCCCAGACGCCCTCCAGCCTGCCACATTCTCTGCCGCCTGCACGTCTTTGCACAGGCTATTCATCTTACAGCATCCCATACCACGCCCCCCCGCCCCCGCGCGCATGCACGCGCACGCGCACACGCCCTGGGTTAACTTACCCATCCTCCAGCTTTCAAGTTAGATACCACGTCCTCGGGGCGGTCTGCTGACCCCTCCTCCTGTGTCTGAGGCCTACGCCCTCCTGCTGGGCCCTCGGAGCTCCCCTTGGACTGCGTCACGGGCCCGCAGAGACTGTGCCCTGGCTTGTTCATGTTGGTGTGCTGGCTCCTAGCCAGTGCCCGGCGCTTCAGGTGCCACTACCCGTCAGTAGGAGAGGGCTTGGCGTCTCCGTTCTGGCGCTGCCCTGACCTTGGCTCCGTAGAACTCACGGCCTGACACCCTGCAGTCTCAGGTCAGAAAACCAACCTCCGCGGAAACAGACTGCTGTTCTCGGTGGGCAGAAGAGCGATATGGTAAGGAGAGTGGGTTCTGGAGTCAGACACCCTGGGTTTATGAGACCAGCTCTGTGTACCTTACCATCGAGCAACTCTGTGAAACTTTCTGTACCCCAGTAGCATGGGGATAATCCTAGTACCTACCCCTACAGCGCTGCAAGGATTAAAGGAAGCCATGCATATAAAGCACAGGGCACGCAACGATCATCCAAGAACAAGCTGCTTTTAGCATTTGACCTTTCTTACTTTTATTTTCCATTACCGCGGTGTCCCCTTTGACCCTTCAGCGGGGTTGGTGCCGACTGCACCTGCCAAGTGCCTCCGCATCCCCCAGTCCTGGGGACTTCAGGCTCCAGCTATTGGTGCTGCTGCCACCCACCCTGCAGCCTGGGTCGCCTTGGTCCTAGAAGCCTCTCAACTGTGTTGCAACTCCTGGCCCTTTGGGTCCGAAGCATATGTGCTGAACAATGGAGGACAGGAATGGCAGGGAGAGTGTCCCAACAGTGTCTCTGTCTCAGGCAGACAGCCTGGGGGCGTGTGGGCTTCTGCAGGTGTGGCACTGGGAGGGCTGCCCCAATTCTTCTGACGGGCTCTGCTCTATAGATGGAAAGACTGGAGCCTTGGTGGCCCACCTGCCTGCTGACTGCAGCTCTGCTCAGGTTGGGTGACATTCCTGAACTTCCAAATGTTTAGACTGGGGGACGAGGAGGGAGAGGAAAGCGTCAGTGAGTAGCCCAGGTGAAGGCCTTTCTCTGAAAGAGAAGAATGGGTTTGGATTCCAGCTCAGCCCCCAGCCCCCAGGGCCCTCTCAATTTCTTGACCTGGGCCCCCTGATGACCTGGCTCTGCCCCCTGGGTAAGCAAGTCTCTTCACCTCATCACCTGCTTCATTCACACTCACCCAGCAATTGAGGGCCTGCCTGCTCCCGTGAGGCAGGTGAGGCTTATTGTCAACACCCTTTCTGTATCCTTATCTCTGATTGCAGGAGAAAAGACTTGTCTGCCATTCAAGGGGTTCAGCCAGCAGCCAGCAGAAGGGGGAGAGGTTTATGGCCCTAGAGGCCTCTGGAGGCAAATGATCCAAAAACATGTTTACAGGGAGGTCTGAGACCTCGGGGCCAAAGCATGTGGGGGACCAATGAGCATTTACATGAAGCTTTAGTAGGTGACCAGCCACTGGCCAAGCACTGCTACACCTGTTCCTCACCACCACCCCCCTAACCAAGCCTGTTCTCCTTTAAAGTGGAGAAAGCAGATTCCCAGCGCTGGTAGATTTGCCTATGATTCTGAAGCTTGCAGCCTGGACTCTGTCTCAGGATTTGCATCTCCACAGACTTTAGGTAGAGATTTAAGGCCTACAAGTGCCAACGCCTGGGACACAATTTGTGCTGTCTTGCCTCCCTTCCTCCCATCTATTTCTTTCTGTCTTCCACCAGATATTTAATGAGTGTATGCTAAGTGCCAGCCTTGCGGCTGCTGAGGATATAATGGGGAGAAAGACCCCCACTCTCAAGGACTTGAGCTGCAGAAGTTCTCCGTGTTGGCAGGGAACCCCTGGAGAATTCCATCTGGGACTTAGTCCCTCATTTATCTGCAACTTTGTAAGTACAACTGTCTCCTTTTAGTCACTTCCTTGTGATCTAAATTAGTTGAGGCCAATAAGCTTTAAATTAAACACAGGCCATATGATGATATTTACAACTTACTTTGTTTATTCTTCTAAGACTTTGTCCCTCAACAGCCATCCTCCTGGGAGCCATCCCTGTTGTCACATGTAGTTGTAGCTTATTCATTTCCCCTGAAGAGGTGTAGTATTGTAGTAGAAGAAACGAACACAATTGTTTTATCCATTCTGTTGATGCACATTTAGCTGTGTCTGTTTGGGGGCTATTACAAAGCAACACTCTCGTGAACATTTTTTTGCATGTTTTTTGGTGCACATCTGCAAGAGTGTTTTGCAAATTGTGGATTGTGGTCCACTTCCTGATCAGCATTTGGGATAAACTAGAGTTGACTGTATTAGAACATACCCCACATAGGAAAGGTAAGTATTGTTTGTTTGTTTAAAGTACAAGTATTGTTTACTAAAACACTTGTCTGAGTTTATCCACAGTTCTCTTTGTATACACACCCATGCACACACCCCACTCTGCACCGTACTTATGTTTCAGGGCTGTGGCTGTGATATGAGCAGCACCTCCTTGAATTGCATGGCAACAGGTTATATTCAAGTGAGTGTGCATGAGTGTGTGTGAGTGTGCACACCTGCTGTGTCCCAATGTACAGTATACTTTTTTTACTATGGTTGAAACTCAAACAGTTCTTACTTTATTTCTTTAAACATATTTGGCATATTTATTTTATAATCTGTGCCTAATAATTCCAGCAGCTGAAATTTTGACAGGTCTGATTGATCTGTTGTTGTTCTTACGGGCTCTCACTCATGGTGCTTTGTTTTCATGTGGATTTGTGTGTGTGTGTGTATGTGTGTGTGTTAACTCTGAGCTTATATTTTTTAGGGCATATCTGTGGGGATTGTTTGAGGCCTGGGTTGAAGATGGGTACCTTCAAAGAGGATATAGGTATTTTGCCATGTGATAGGGCACACTACCAACCTGGGCTTGTTTTCTAATTCAGTTTCTGCCTTAAGATTTTTCAGACAATTCTGGTAATACGAATCTGGACTTCAAGCACTCATGAGGGTTGGCTAATGGTTACAAAATCTGGGGGAGAATTTTTCCTTTACCCACATCTCAGGTTTGAGAGCATTAATTTTTCTTCCTCTTCCCAGGTGGGGGGATTTCTAATTTACTCTTCACTGAGGTTATAACCCTTTGGATTTCCAGCTTCACTTAGAGTCTTCTGTTAGTCTTCCCAACCTGTGTCCTGTCAGGTTGTCTACTGTGCTCCATGTCTTGTGAGGTATGTAATCTAAAACTCATGGTAAGCGGGGGTTAGGCAAATGTTTTCAGAGAACATCAGCTTCAGGGCTCTGCTTGTCTTTCTTTACATTTTCCCCTTGGATTTCAACCTCTGAGGCCTCTCTACTTTACTGTATGTTCTTGACTGCATCTCAAGATGTTTAAAAAATAACCTGCCATTGTTGTTGTTGTTGTTATTTTCCGTGAGAAGCTTGGTCCAAGTTATTTAGTACACCATGCTGTCAGAGATGGAAGTACCCTGTACACTCTTAGTAAGAGTCATAGTGAGCTCCATAAAAGAATGATCTTCAGGGCTCCCCCAGGACCTGTGCCCAATCCTTACAGTTTCACCTCTGGGAAACCCCTGTGGGATTTTCTTCCTTGTCTGACTGGAAGAGATAGTTGCTTGGGATGCTCTGGTACTGGAAGGACACACACCTCGCTCTCCACCTCTTTCCACTGTCAGTGTGCACCGTACTCTGGAGTGGTGACACTTGCTCTTATTTCACTCATTTCCAGTGGTCCATATTCTTTCCATAAAAAGCACTCATTTAGGGAAAAGGACCAGTTCTTAGTTTCACAATTGGAACAGTATAAAAATAAGTATTTAATTGGATATCCCCTTACATTCCCACAAATGTATTTTAGTCCCGTTTACCATATGCTGCCGTTGACTCTCCCCTGACCTATTCATCTCTCTCTCACACACACCCCTCCAAAGGAAATCAATAACACATGGGCCTTGGGATCAGGGGAGGGATTGGCAAAGACCACGAATACATTGAGCAGCATAACACCCAAAGAAGAAGTTGTGGGGTCTAGACGTTAGGCACTCTGATTCCCAGTGCTGACGGCTGTGCGTGTAATTCACGAGATGATGAGCATGTCCTGTGGGGGGCTCCTGTGTGTGGTGCTGGAGGATACAAGGGGGAGCCACCCTCCAACCTTGTAGTATGATTGGGAAGTTAAACACCTACATGACATTTCTCCACACAATAGACTTAAATAAGCTCTAGAAAAGAGATTCAGGCAAGTTTTTATGAGATGTGTTGGGGGAGAATTAATTCCAAATGAGAACATGGCATCTCAGCTAGGTTTTAAATGATGAACTTCAACAAGCAAAGGTTAGAGAAGCACATTTGGGCCGGAGGAACAAACAGTTTGGGCAAAAGCAGGAGAGCTGGGGATGTTCAACGTGAGGGGGGTGTGGAGACGGAGTATAGGGTGCCCTGAGTGCAGGAGCAAGAGCGTGGCAGCTGTAGGTGAACCGGTACCTATGTCGGCAGGTGTCGTGGACTTAGGGCTCGGCTCCTCACTTCTGACGTGGAAATAACGATATGCGTAGTATTACCGTGAGTCTTCAGGGAAGTTCCTGCAGCAAGCAAGACACTTAAAAATATGAACATCATCTACAGTGTAGCCCCTACTTTTAAAAGAAGATGAGGGGCGCCTGGGTGGCTCCGTCGGTTGAGCGCCTGACTCTTGGTTTCAGCTCAGGTCATGATCTCTGGGGTCATGAGATTGAGTCCCGCGCCCCCAGCTCAGTGGGGAGTCTGCTGGAGATGCTGTCCCTCTGCCCCTTCCCCCATCCAAATAAATAAATAAATCTTAAAAAAAATAAAAGAAGATGAAACCAAGATCCAGAGAGGTTGTGACTTGCCCAAAGCCATGTGATCAGAGGCAAGATTTCATTTCACTATATTGTTACCGTTAGCTCACACCCACCCACACCAGTTCCTTCTACAGAACAGTTGTGCTTCCTTCTGTTGACTCACACAGTGACTGTTTACACACACACCTGCTCAAACATGTTGACCAACAGATGAATGATTGGTTGCTTGTTTGGCCTGGCCGACCGTGTCACAGGCAGCACTTAGGGTTTTTCTTAACTCTCTCCCCTCTTTATTCCTGTTGTGAATTCCTCTTAAGAATTTGAACAGAGGGGCACCTGGGTGGCCCAGGTGGTTAAGCATCCAACTCTTGACTTCAGCTCAGGGCATCATCTTGGGGTCGTGAGACTGAGCCCTGCCTCAGGCTCCATGCTCAGTGGGGAGTCTGTTGGAGAGTCTCTCTCTCTCTCTCCCCCTCTCCCCTCCTCCCACTCTCTCCCTCTCCCTCTCTCTCTCTCTCTCTCTCTCTCTCTCTCTCTCAAAATAATAGATAAACCAGTCTTCAAAGCATTTGCACAGAGAGCCAGGAAACAAGCACACTGTATCAATTTCCTATGGCAGCTGTAACAAATTTCCACCAATGTAGTGGCTTAAACCAACAGAAGTTTATTCTGCAACGGTTGTGGGTGTCAGCAGTCAGAAATGAGTCTTAGAGGGCTAAAATTAAGGTGTCAGTGGGGATGGTTTCTTCTGGAAGCTGCAGGAGGGAATCGACCCTTGCCTCAATCCCCTGTCTAGCGGCTGCCAGCATTCTGTGGCATTTCTTGGCTCATCACTTGACTGCAGCGCCTGGCTTGGGTTATCACATCTGCTTTGACAATCGAACTTCTCTTTGCTCCCCCTTGTTAGGACACTTGTAATGACATTTAGGACCCACCTGGTTATCCAGGATAACATCCCCAGCTCGGTAGCCTGAACTTAATCGAAGTCCCTTTTGCCATATATGGTAATGTTCACAGGTTCCAGGTATTGGGACAGGGATATCTGTGGGGACCATTATTCAGCTGACTGTATTCTCCAAAGGGCCTCCCACCTTGGTGTGTCATCTCCTCCTGGGCACAGTGTCCACCTGTATTATCTCCTTGCAGCCCCTAGGCACTTCATACATGAGGAGAAGCCCATAACCTGGTTTGTTCATTGTCACACCACTAAGCCAGGAATCCTGTAGCTGAGTCTACACTCTTTCCTTTATACTTTAGTGAGCAAATCGGTTGGTAGCCTGGGTCCTCTCCTCATAGTAGAACGGTGGCATGATGGGCTCAGTGATCAAATACTGGGGATTCTCAGAATGAAGAAAAATCCCAGGTTCTTAAATCTCAGCTCTTTGAAAAGGTTAAGCAAAAGTGATTATGAGATTCCTTAGTTCTCTTACTCTTGCATATAGGAGAGACGTTGAGTTTCCTAATGTTCTCAAGGTCTGATCCTTGACATTCCCACATGTACCTGGTCCTAGGTCGAGGGAGTTTAGTGGTACAAGTACAATATGATTTGCTGAGAAAAATCAATTTTCTAAAGGTTATTATTTCTCAGAAAAGAAAAAAATAACTTCCCAAAAGTAAGTATGTTCAGATTAATGTAATTTAGGCATAAGATGATGGACTCCTTTCTCAGTTCTGGGCATTTTGTGCCAGCCAGTAACTGTTTGAGAGCAGGTTAGACCAGAAGCTGGAGTAGATTATATGTAATAACTGGTCTATGTCTGCATCCTATTTGAGCCAAATAGTGGGCTAAAATGCCAGACGGTTGGTGATGGACATTCCTAAATGGACTTACAATATTAGCTAGTGCATTTTTTTAATTGAGTTGATTACTACTGATATAGTCATAGAAAACTGGTTGATTGTTTCAGTCAATAAGAAACAAAATGAAGTCAAGCTGGTTTACTGTGGGAAGCCCATCAGACATCTGGGTACCAAGCAGGGCACTGCTCTGATTTTATTTCTCACTTTCATCCATTAATTTGGTGTCATGTTGGCTCAACTACAGTAAGGCTGTGAGTTACTCACTGGTATTTTACCACATTCCCAATTCGCCAAATATTCACACAGTCCTTCTCTTTTCCATCTGGACATGACAGGGCATCAGAGTGTGGGGCAAGCACCGACTGGGTGAAGAGTATAGGCTTTGCAGTCAGTCTCTTCTGGGTCCAATCCCACCTCTATTCTATAGTGTTAAGGGGCTGTGTGGCTTTCAGGGAGTTACTTTATGTCTCTGAGTCTCAGTTTTGTCTTATTTTGTCTTAATATTTATTTTATTAAAGGGGTAGGAGGCAAAGAGAGGGGGAGAAAGGGAATCTTAAGCAGACTCCCCGTTGAGCTTGGAGCCCCATGCAGCAGCTTGATCCCGCTACCATGAGATCATGACCTGAGCCAAAGCCAAGAGTCGGATGCTTAACCGACTGAGCCACTCAGGTGCCCTAGGTCTCAGTTTTCATATTTGTAAAATGGGTAATAACAATAGTATTGTGCCCACCTCAAGAGTTTTCATGAATGTTAGAAGTGATAATCCATATAAAGCACTTCAAATAGTTCAGGGAACATAAAGAAAAAAACACCCTCCAAAAAAGTTAGTCATTAGCTTTAAATGTGTACACATCTGAAGCAGGGAGGAAAATGAGTTACTCATAACAGCCATTAGAAAATAAACAGGTAATTCTTAGGCTTACTTAGATTGATTACATTAGAGATTTCTAGTCATTATTATTGGTGTTGTAACTATTTTGCCATTGGTACTGGTGCCTCAGCTCTGAGCACACACCGATATACCCCATACAGGATATATCTTATATCCACTATAATAATAGGTAGTTCCAGATTACTCTATTGAACAAACTTTGAAATTTTATCTCTTTCAAACCATGGTAAGTGTACTGCATGTTATCTAAACTTCAGATAACTGTATGATATCTAAACTTTAGATATTTGTGGGTTAGGGGAACTGGGAAATCTGAGGATCAGAAAAAAAAAACTTAATTAGGAAAGTTTTCTGATTTTCTCAACTGTCCATTCCTGGTGGGTAGCTTGATGGTTGTTCGTACTTACATTCATAAGATGATAGCACATCCAGTCAGTACATAGCTCAACATGGGTTTCCCAGAAAGCAGAGCTGAGTCAAAGATTTAACAGAGAAGGGCCCCGGGAGCAGGGGTGAAGCACGGCAGACCAAAGCGTGGGAGGGGTGAGCTGGTCACCAAGGCAGGTGACGGCTTGCTTGCCCCCCACCCCCCTTGGCCATCTGAGGAGTTCTATGAGGCACCTCTCAAGCCCATCCACGCAGGGAGGGATGGGGAAACAGACAAGTCCCCGCTGTCTTCTTTCTACTGTTGACCAAAGCTTTACCCCAGGTATATTAACTGTTTTGCATTCCTGGGCTGTGCAGGTTAGGGCTCCAGGTGGGTTTCTGAGGTGTCCCAAGGCAGAGTGTCGACAGAGAAGGCCAGAGGTGGGAGGTGAGGGGTGAAGGTCTGAGGCGAGGGACCGTCCAGTCAAACCGACGTGAAGCCGGCTGCAGCAGTTAGGCGAGGAGGATCGGAAGAGACACAAAAGTGGGGTCAACAGAGGGCACTAAACACACATGCCAATAAACGTTTTTATTGTCCCCAGGACACGATACACCTGGGTTAAAAGACTGAACTGTTTTCTTTTCAACCAGTTATTTTGATGCCACATAGCAGGACTCTGAGAAAAAGTTTGCAAGTACAGGTTGATAAATTTGTATTGTTTTTTTTTTTTTTTTAACTAGTGGACTTAGTGCTGAAATTAAACCAAACTCCTGAGGGTGGTTCTTGCCTCCATCGTACAGTTCATATGGCTGTTATATTAAGGGCTACACACAGTCCAGTGTCAGCTGATTTCAGCTTTGTTTCCAGCTGGGCTCATGTTAGCACTCCTCTTTCTGATGGGGCTCTGATCCCCACCTTTCCATTCCAGAATACCGGGCCCTGGGCCTCTGGGTCGTGCTTGATGGACAGCTGTGAGTGCGCCACCCCCCACCCCATCTGGTAGGTTGCTGGGCTTCATCCAGACCCCTCCCACGCAGAGCACACTCTGCTCTCATGGCAGTGCCCTGCGCCAGCCTCTCGTGGTGGAGAATGATGTGCCCAGCATGGCTCTCTGCTCCAGGTGCTCACACACGTGACATCCCCCCCACCTCTGTACCACTCTAGAGCCGTGCTGCCCTCCACTCGAAACGCTCTTCCCATACTCTCCGCTGTGCTTCACGAACCAGCCCCTGTCCTACACTGACCCATCACATGATGATCCTCCCTTCTCTCTATATTCTAGGGGTACTCAATATCGGCTAAGTCTTGGAGGAATCACCAATCCAGGGCTGTGCTGGTTAACATGCTGTCCCATTCAAAAACAAAAACCTCATTTGTAGTGTTTACCAATTTTCAATAGGTAAATTACTCCCATCATGGCCTATTTCAAGCTGCTAACAGTTTAACAGCCAGCCAGCAAAATTCGTGACTGTTTCACAATGGGCTCTCCACAGAGGACATCACCGATTTATTCCTCTGTTAGAGCTGAACACTACTATTTTTTTTTTAACTTAATTCTAGTTATGGTACTTAGTAAACTGGGCTATAGGCATTTGCTTTCTGGTATAGTTCCCTGCTGAACAGCAGAGCATACAGGAAGGACGCAGGCTCTGGAACCAGGTAGCATCGGTTCATAATCCTGGCCCTGGTACTTGCTGGCTATGTGATCGTGGTCAAGTTTATTTACCCTTCTCTGTCTCAGTTTTCCAGTCTATAAATGGGTATATTCATTTTCTATTGCTGTACAACAAATCCCCACAAACTGAGCAGCTTAAACCAACCCCAATTTATTAGCTCATAGTTCTATATGTCAGAAGTCTGAACACAGCATAACTGTCTTCTCTGCACATGGTCTCATCAGGCTGAAATCAAGGAGTTGGCTGGGCTGTGTTCTCATCTGGAGGCTTGCCTAAGGAAGAATCTGCTTCCAGACTCATTCAGGTTGTGGGCAGAATCCAAATCCTTGAGGCTGTGGGGCTGAGGTCCTTGCCTTCCTCCTGGCTGTTGATCAGAAGTTACTCTCAGCTTCTAGATGCTGTTCCCCATCCCTCACTGAGTGATCTTCTCCACTCTTAAAGCCAGAAATGGAGAATCTCCCTGTCATCAAGTCTTTGATGCTTTGAATCTCCTCAGGAAGTGCCCCGTCTCTTTTAAGGTCTCACCTGATAGTTCAGCTCACCCAGTAGAATCTCTTTTCTTAAGGTCAACTATTAGGGACCTTGTTTTGTTTAGTTTTGTTTGATATTTGACTTAAATTTATCTTGGTCTGAGAACAATTTTGGTTTACAAAATTTCACTTAATGTAGTTTTGCTAGGCAGAATAAAACAGTTTTATTCTGTGGTTTCACATGCCTGTTTGGTCATGCAAAAATGGCAATAGCTAAGCTAAACACGAGTTAAGTTTTACATGGTGAGAGAATGCTGGCACTGAGTCCTTACTGTCCCTTGACACCAACAAACATTTGTGTTGGAAAATGGTCTGGTGCACACTTTCCAGAGCATTTTTTCTGAATTAAATATCTTTAAATTTTAAAAAATGCCTGTGTTTGAGGTATACAACACAGTGATTTGATATACAGATACATGATTATGTCATATAAATATGAAAACATAATACAAATATAATGATGACTTCAGTCAAGCTAATTAATACATCATCTCCTCACATAGTTACCATTTTATTGTGTGTGTGATGAGAGCACCTGAAATCTACTCTCTTGGTATGTTTCCGGTATTCCATAAGTATTAACTGTGGTCATCATGCTGTACATTAGAACTGTAGACTTATACAACTCCCCGTCTCTGGTAACTCCTGTTCTACTTCCTGCTTCTACGAGTTTGACTTTTTTCTTTTTTAAGATCCCAGGTATATGTCTGTTAGGTCCATTTGGTCTCTAGTGTTGTTCACCTACACTGTTTTCTTATTGATTTTCTGTCTGGATGATCTATCCATTGTTCAGAGTGGAGTATTGAAGTCCTGTACTGCTGTCTATTTCTTCCTTCGGTTCCATTAATATTTTCTTTATATACTTAGATACTCTGATGTTGGGTGCATATATGTTCTCTTGATGAGTTGACCCCTTTATCATTATATGTGACTTTCTTGGTCTCCTGTTACAGCTTTTGACTTAACATCTACCTTGTCTTATTTGTTATAAGGATATTTACCACTGTTCTCTTTTAACTGTGATTTGCATGGAATATCCTTTTGCTTCCCTTCACTTTCAGTCTGTGAGTGTCCTCACTGCTGAAGTGAGTCTCTTGTAGGCAGCATATGGTTGGGTCTTGGTATTTTTATTTTTTAATGCATTCAGCTACTCTGATCTTTTGATTGGAGAATTTAATCCATTTACATTTAAAGTCATTATCAATGGGTAAGGATTGACTATTGCCATTTTATTAATTTTTTTCTGACTGTCTTATAGTTCCTTTGTTCTTTTCCTCATCTTTTACTGTCTTCCTTTGATTCTTTTCTTTATCTTTCGTGTATATCCTATAGGTATTTTATTTGTGGTTACCATGAGTTTTACACAAAACATCTTACAGTTATAATGGTCAATTTTAAGCTAACAACTTCACTTCAACTGCATACAAAAACTCCACACTTTAACTTCTATTCTGCCTACATTTTGTTATTGATGTCACAATTTAAATGTTTATTTTTAATTTTTTCAAAATTCCAGTATATTAATGTAGTGTTATATTAGTGGTTCAACAAGTCTACACATTAATCAGTGCTCATCATGATTACTGTACTTTTTAAAAAAATTTTATTTTAATTCCATTTAGTTAACATACAGTGTAATATTAGTTTCAGGTATATAATATAGTGACTCAACACTTCCATACATCACCTGGTGCTCATCACAACAAGTGTGCTCCTTAATCCTCAACACTTACTTCCCCCATCCCTCCACCCCCCTCCCCTCTGGTTACCATTAGTTTGTTCTATAATTGATTTGTCTCTCTCTCTCTCTTTTTTACCTTTCCTTGTTTGTTTTGTTTCTTAAATTCCACATATGAGTGAAATCATATGGTATTTGTCCTTCTCTGACTGACTTATTTCATTAGCATTATACCTTCTAGGTCTACCCATGTTGTTGCAAATGATAAGATTCCATTCTTTGTAATAGCTGAGTGATAGTCCATTGTGTGTGTGTGTGTGTGTGTGTGTGTGTGTGTGTGTGTGTGTGTGTGTATACCACTTCTTCTTTCTCCATTCATCTACTGATGGACATTTGGGATGCTTCCATAATTTGGCTATTGTAAATAATGATGCAGTAAACAGAAGTGCATATATCTCTTTGAGTTGTGTTTTCATATTCTTTGGGTAAATACCCAGGAGTAGAATTACTGGATCGTATGGTAATTCTATTTTTAATTTTTTAAAGAAGCATCATACTGTTTTCCATAGTGGTTGCACAGTTTGCATTCCCACCAGCAATGCACAAGGGTTCTTTTTTTTCCACATCCTTGTCAACACTTGTTGTTTCTTGTGTTTTTGATTTTAGCCATTCAGACAGGGGTGAGGTGATACCTCATTGTGGTTTTGATTTGCATTTCCCTGATGATGAGTGATGTTGAGCATCTTTTCGTGTGTCTGTTGGACATCTACATATCTTCTTTGGAGCAATGTCTGTTCATGTCTTCTGCCTGTTTTTAAATTGGATTATTTGTTTTTTTGTGTGTATGTGTATTTTGAATTGTATAAGTTCTTTATATATTTTGGAGACTAAGCCTTTATTGGATATGTCATTTGCAAAAATCTCCTCCCATTCAGTAGGTTGTCTTTTAGTTTTGTTGATTGTTTCCTTTGCTGTGCTAAAGCTTTTTATTTTGATGTAGTCCCAACAGTTTATTTTTGCTTTTATTTCCCCTGCCTCAGGAGACATATGTAGAAAAACATTGCTGCAGCCGATGTCAGAGAAATTACTGCCTGTGCTCTCTTCTAGCAATTTTATGGTTTCAGTATCACATTTAGGGCTTTGATCTATTTTGAATTTATATTTGTATATGTTGTAAGACAGTAGTCCAGTTTCATTCTTTTGCATGTGGCTGTCCAGTTTTCCTAACACCATTTGTTGAAGAGACTATCTTTTTCCCTTTGCATATTCTTTCCTGGTTTGTCAAAGATTAATTGATCAAGTAGTTGTGGGTTTATTTCTGGGTTTTCTGTTCTGTTCTATTGATCTATTGTCTATTTTTGTGCCAGTACTGTACTGTTTTAATTACTGCAACTTTGTAACATAACTTGAAGTCTGGAATTGTGATACTACAAGTTTTGTTTTTCTTTTTCAAGCTTTCTTGGGCTATTAGGTCTCTTTTGTGATTCCATACAAATTTTAGGATTTTTTCTAGTTCTGTGAAAAATGCTGTACAATTGAAATGTTTTATATATGGTGTATCCGTTAACAAATTATTGGAGCTAGAGTTATTTTTTATTGTTTTTGTCTTTAACTTTTATGCTAGTATTAAAAGTGCTTTACATAACACCATTACAGTATTAGACTATTCTGAATTTGGTTATATTCTTACCTTTACAGTGAATTTTATACTTTCACATATAGTCAGGCTTCCTGATAGAGTTCTCGAATGGACCATTCTTGAGCCTAGGTCCAGCAGGACAGTCCTGGATCCTGGTTCTGTGGGGCCAGCTAGGCACCAGTGATCCCTGGGGTGGGCCTGGTGACTGGGTCATGGAGGCAGGCCTGCAGCCTGCAGCCTGGATCCTAAGTTGATGTGGGCTGGCCTGAAGCTTGAAGCCACAGGAGCCAACCTGGGACTAGAGGGAAACTTGAGGCTGAGTCTGCAAGGGCCGGCCTGGTGCTGGGGTGGAGTTGGCACATGGGTCCATGGAGGACAGGCCAGGTCCTGAGTCTGTGGGGGCTGGCTTGATACCAGGGTCCACTGGTGGCATGCCTGGTGCCTGGGTTTATGGAAGCCGTCCTGCTGCTGGGACTGCAGTGTTTTGGGCTTGAAGCCTGGATCTGCAGGGGTGGGCCTGCAGCTGGGGTTCACAAGAGCTGGCCTGGTGCTGGACCAGTCCTGGAGTCTGAGTCCATGGGGACCAATCTGGCCTCAAGGTCTACTTGGGCAGGCCCGGACTCCAGTTCCCAAGGCTCCAGGGGCTGGTCTGAAACAGGTGGAGACCTAGAACCTGTGGGGATGGGTCTGGTGCTGGGGCGGGTCAGGAGCCTGGAGCTATGGAGCCAGGCTGGTATGAGGGCCAACCTAGAGCCTTTATGACCCAGTCACCAGGCCCACCCAATGGTCACTGGTGCTAGTTGGCCCCACAGACCACAGTGAAGTTGGGTGCTCATTTCACTCTCCTTCCCCCATGAGGAGGGTGTCTCTCTGTGAGCTCCCGGGGTTTGAGGGGGACGAGTGTTGGAGGGAATGTGATACTGTATTCCTAACCTCTTGAATATGTCTTTCTTAATATAAGTGCTCCACCCAGGTGCTGTAATCTCTCACCTGGAGGACTTTGCTCTTGTGAAGGTATTTTCCTGTATGGATAGTGTTCAAATTGATGTTTCTGTGAGGAGACAAGAACTGGAAATTCCTATATCTCCATCTTGCTGACATCACCCCTCCTGGTTAGGGACTTGGACTCCCTTGGCAAAATACCTTTTACCATATAACATAATCACGGAAGTGACATCTCATCAGATTCACAGATTCCACCCACATTCAACCCCGGAGCAGCATATAAGGCAAGAGTCACTGGGTTGCCTTCGAATTCTGCCTCCCACAAAGGGGCTAATAATAGTATTTACCTCAAAGGGTTGTAAGTTATATACGAAAAGCATTCAGAACAGTTCTTGGCACATAGTAAGTGCTCAGCAAACATTAGCCAAAAACATTACTAAATGAGAGTATTTTGTTTTTGTTTTTGTTTTTGTTTTGTTTTGTTTTTTTTTAAGAGTTCTTGGATTATTTACCTTGGCTTCAGAGCCAAGTATCACTGGGAACTCAATAGATGTTTGTTAAGTGAATGCATAAATCTATCTCATGCAGATATATAAAATAGCATTTCACCAAAATAAGCAATTTTGGAGGTCAGGTCATCCAGTCCCACATCTACATTTTTAACGATGTTGAGGCCCACATCGGTGGAATGACCACAGATCACCAACTAGGGACAGAATGGCCACCAGATGACAAACCGCCAGATTCTCTAATATCTCACTGCATTCCACTGTGCTGCAGACACTGACCCAGACCCATCTTCTCAACTGGTTTATCCAGCTGCCTCCAGACAAGGGCAAGGGTCTCCTAATGGCACCCAGAGGGGTGCTTGGCAAACAAAGGGTAGGTGGATTAAATTTTACTCTCTGTGACATCATGTGAGTCATCTGACTCTAACCAGTTCTAGTACCAAAGGCCATCTCTCCCTCTCCTTACTTATAAGCAAGATGCGCACTGTGATCATTCTTCGGAAACAGTTTTAAGAGTAGATAGACCCTTACCCACCTTCCAGAACAGGGTTGCATGGGTTATGTTTTTGTGCAATGTCAGGTCCAGAGATATTACGAAGAATTTTTCTTGAAGAATATTGGTCACTCATACCTCCCTTCTACCCCAACTCTCTTCTCTGATTTGTTATCATCCCTAATTCTTTTCATCATCTCAGATGCTATGTATTTTAATTTTTAATTTTGCTTGCAGTGTCTCCCCCGTTATGATGTCAGCTCCCTGTGGGAGGGCATTGCTCTGCGTCGTGTTCCCTGTCCAACCACCAGCTGCTGGAAGGGTGCCTGGGACAAAGTTGGTGCTGAATAAATACTTTTTGAATGGAGAATGAAATGGGTTTGGGGAAAGCTCGGTCGAGAGCTTAAAATTGGGTTCTTCCCTTTAGAATCTCTCCTGGCCTTTCTTCCAAGAATATGTGTTAAGACTCTCCCAGATGAGATGTGCTGTCCTGCAGCATTTCCCATGAATAATGACAAGCACATCTGGGCACACTGCTCTGCAAGGCAAGGTCATGAGGCCCTCAAATTTTCTCTCTCATTTTTTTCAGTGAGGAGCCTGAGGCCCACAAGGGTTCCATAGCTCATTCTTTGGGCTGGAACCTCAAATCTGCTGACATTCAGACCACTACTCTTCCAACTGCATGCTTCCTGAGGCATCATTCAGTTCATTTCTCTGCCACATAATAGCTAACATTTTTAAATGATTACCTTGGTCCAACAATCTTTTATCAGGTGGAAGCATGAAACTTGATAGAACAGTTCCCAACTATAAGAAAACACATAAGATACTTAAATGGACATATAGATCAAATCTCAGTGTTAAAAAAAATGCCATTAGTCATCTAAATTCCATCCCCATAATGGAACTTAATTATGATGATCATCTCTTTTAGTTGTGTTTTCAGGAATTTAAAAAGAACATATCAGACATCTAACCTCTCTGATGAGTTTGAAAAGAAGAGAAAATGTAATGAGTACAGAAGGACAAAACGGAGGGCTCCCTCTCTTTCTCTCCCTCTGTTTGTGTCTCTGTTTCTGACTCTTTTTCTATCATACACGTACCCAGACACACGCTTGCTTTACTCTTTTTTGCCTGTAGATTCTGGGACTCTTGTAGGTCCTTTGTTAGGTGGTGAGAACTTTTTGGAAGGATTGAAGGCAATTGGAGGGTCAGACAGCATGGTGCAGTGGAAAGAGAGCTGAGCCTGGAAGCATCGAACTTGGGTTTCCTTTTGTCTCCCTCACAAACCACCTATGAGCATCCAGGCAAGTCATGTCCTTGGGTCTCAATGGTCAGTGGTAAAAGGTTGTCTTACTGCTATGAATAGTAAATAAGGGCTGATGAGTGCCTTCCTGTTTTTTGTTGCAATGGTCAGTCTATGTACTAAGCTTCACCGGTAGGACAATTGCTCTCAAACTTTGGAGGACATGAGAAGCACCTGGAGTGCTTGGCAGCCATTGGATTCCAGGCCACACTCTGAGAGATCCCTATTTAAGAGTCTGGGACAGGGCCCAAGAATCTGCTGTTCTAGCATACATTCCTGGAGCTTCTGCTGCATGCAGTCAGACTGAACACTGCGTTCTTGGAAGCACTGTTCTAAAGTTATGGGATTTCCATTTAATTTTGGCAGATTGATCAGAAAAAGCATCTATATGTTCAAGACCAGGATGCCATGTTGCAGTCTTATTACAACTTAATGTAGAGGAAGATTAAAGCCAAGGAAAATGAAAATGAAAAAAATAAGATTGGCTCATTAGACAGGTTAATAATCTCCAGTCTGCAAAGTTAGGCAATGCCCATGGGTTCACTGGGTGCTTTTTTAGGCCTAGATAGAGATAGAGGGAAAGGAGAAATCTTTTGGTACAACCCAACCATATTGGTGAGACTACACTTAATTTTTCACAACTCCCTTCTGGATTGATTTTACATATTATTTTCCAAAGGAGGAAAGTAAGACTAGTGAATTGTCCAAAGTCACATAGCTACTAAGCAACAGAGGCTTGATTTTTAAGCCAGACCTTTTAGCTTCAAAGCTTTTGTGCTATTTACCATATACCTCACTGCCCCTATGTTACAGGATGCCTATGAACATATATATGGATGTTTCTTCAGGTTTGGGGTAGATGGAGTAGAGAGAAAAACAGAGAAGAAATTGAATGAAAGAAGAGAAATAAGGAGGTAGAAAATGCAGAGAAAAATATAGTACCCATGGTGAAGAGTATCACAGGAGGACTGATACCTAAGATGGTACTGCTTGGGACAGGGGCAAAAACACTTGGAAAAATCAAGATGAAACTAACAAGGACTTTGGGGCTTGGAATCCTCTTTAGAGTACTCCCAACTCCTCTGCCTCAGGGAGCAAATCCTAAGGACAGGAGTGGGTTATATCAACTGATATAAAGTGTAAATGACTGATACGGTTCAAAGCACAGGTTGCCAGGGATGCTTGTATTTTAACAGGAAAGGAACATTTAGTTAAAGGAATGCATGTCTAATTGTGGAATTTCAGACCACAGTTGACAATTAGGAGTGAGTCAGGTGGCTTCCCCATTGCATCTAAAAAAAAAACAAAAACAAAACACATAGTATAAGAGCCTTCTTGCTCTGCTTCTGGCTGTTGCAGAGGCGAGTGGGACGTTATTCAAGTACAGGCTAGATTTCCAGGAAAAAAGTTGATTTGTGGGCTACATCCTGAGTCTTAGAGTTGTATTTAGAGGTTGAAAGAAGGCTAACCTAAGGCCATTGTCTTCTGACTAATGACCCATTTCTTTGCTCCACTTCCATTCCCGTGCTCTCACGGCAGAGTCCTTCTTCCTGTTCAGAGCAGCCCCAGAGCAGGCCATTGAGTGAACAGCACATGTTTATAGCCACCTGCAGCTCCTTTATGTGCGGCCACCTGGCACTGAGGAGTCCTGTGTTATCAGAGCAGCTGTCCCTGACCTATATAAGATTCCTGCATTTAGTCCAACAACCTCTGCAAACCCTCTGGGGTCTGGGGTCAATGACTCCAGCAAATGCTGCCCATGCTCCTTGAAGAGGTGCCTTTAGGGAGTGAGGCTTTCACCCTCTGTCATCAGATAGAAGAAAGTCTACTTTGCTCTTGAGCCAGCCAACTGCCCAAAGATCAAGCCCAGAAAATTCCCAACTTCATGGGAATCTTGTGTTACCTCTTCCAGAAGCCATTAGAGATTGGAGGGTCAGCTTCTTTTCCCATTTTCACTTATGTATTCATTAACAAATAGTTACTGAACAGGGCACCTGGGTGGTTCAGTTGGTTAAGTGTCTGCCTTCAGCTCAGGTCAGGAACTCAGGGTCCTGGGATCGAGCCCCGCATCAGGCTCCCTGCTCAGCAGGGAACCTGCTTCTCCTTCTCCCTCTGCCTCTCCCAGCTGCTTGTGCTCTCTCTCTCCCAAATATATGAATAGATAAAATCTTAAAATAATAGTTATTGAACACCTGTGTTTGGCCATTACTGTGCTAAGTACTGTGAGTCCTCAGGAGCCCACAGGCTAGTGAGGGAGACAGGTACATTAAAATCCAGGGGAAGTCTGGAAACAGAGGCAGGGTGGGATGCTGTGGGGGCATGTGGGAGTATGGTCGTACCTTATCCAGACTAGGGCTTCAGAGACAATGTCCTGGAGGAAGGGTCAGCTAAGCTACACCTGGCAGGACTATCGTAAGGTAGGGGAGTGAAGGGTAGGGGTGTGAGGACTAGAGTCTTCCAGACAGAGGGACAACATCAAAAGAGACCCAGAGGCTGGAGAAAGGTTGCATGATGGGGAACTCCCTAGCAGTTCAGCAGCAGGAATGGAGGAGTATGTGGGAGGGGGGCGTTAGAGATAAGGCAAGGTGGGGGATGTAAGCAGGGCCAGAGCATACAAGCTCTGTTAATGACGGATTATTATTCTGAGGGCAATCCAAGGTCAGTTCAGGGACTCACTTGATTGTTTGTCCCCTACGTTATAGCCAGTGAGTGTAAAGGACACCTCTATCACCAAATCTCCCATGGGCAGAGGAACTGTTGGCTGACTTTTGAGAACCTTCCCATGCATTGCCTTACACCATCCTCTCAAGAGCCCCAGGAACACATGGGGCATTCTCTGTTTTACCCCTAGTTCACAGATTTCCAAACCGAAGCTCAGCAAAGGGGATAGACTTGACTGAAATCACACAGGGAGTACACATGTAAAGACAGGATATAGACGCAGGATAATGGTAAGTGACAATGTGATAGGCAAATCAGAAAAGGTCATAGACAGAGGCAGAGTTACTGTGAAACTACTCTTAGCTCCCAGGACCACCCACTTCCATGGGTGCCTTCAAAGACCTTGGAGAAGTTCTTGTGATGTGTGCTTGGCTTTTGTGTCATGGGCTTTTGTGAAACTTGCCTTGTTGAGATATTCCAGAAGCAATCAGTTAAGACCTTCTCTTTCACTCTGCCTTCCATTCTACCTCTCCATCCCCCTTCCCCTGAGATGGGGTGGGGCTGTGAGGGCTGTGCGCAATTTTGAGATTGGTTAAAGGGCTGTTGAGTTGGGGTTAAAATTTGGGGCAGCTGAATGTTTTTCATAACCATTTCTGTGCAGAGTTAATCTGTTGCTAGCCAAGCTGGTACAGAAATGGCTCCCAGGAATATGCCTATGGCCCCTGTTCCAATCCATCGATGAAACAAAGATGCGGGGTCAAGGGTCACATGATGCCTGGCAACAGAAGCTTGTAGATCATGGGAGAGAAAGAAGACTTGAAATGTAGGGAGCCAGAAGCTAGTCTTTGGAAAATTCTTCCAGATATTTTATTGTAAGTGGAGGATTTGCTTTTTGTGGATGACTAATCAGAATGACTAATCTGAACTTTTCTTAGGTCAGAAATATACTTAATAATGGAATGTGTACAATTATAAACACACACACACACACACACACACACACACACACACACACACACACACACACACACACACACACACCCAGGATATGCAGAACGTGCGGGTGCCTGTAATGGGAGTTACATGAGGCAGAATTTATCAGAATTCCCGATGCCTGTGTTGGCTGGGACAGACCTTTGTGATGCAGAACAGAGTACATCTGTGTGTGTTTACATGTTTTGTGCATCCTAACCACCAATAGTAACAAACAAATTTAATTAACCATGCTAAAAGAAAGACTAAATTATCTTTTCATTCTCTTTGGTGGAAAATGGTACAAATATATGTAAGCATACAAAATAGTATGTACCTATGGATGCATACAAAATATGGATGTATGCAAAATAATATGCAGCTAAAAATGTAGGGAAAATATAAACATATATCTGGCAGTTAATTCATAAAAACGTGTGGGCTTTTTTCCTGAATTTTGTGATGTTTGTTATATTGGCTGGCTTTTAAAATTGTATAGTTCACTTCTTATTTCATCCTAAATAGTTACTTTCCAGTCAAACTTGAACGATTAGTTTTGTTCCTTCTTTTAAAAAGCCCCTCCCTCTTCTCTACCTCTCCTTGGTGGTCCCCGCTTCCTCTCAGATTCCCTGATCCGCTCGGGACACAGGGATGTTGTAAGCACTGGGCTACTACGGTCTGGGACTGTTCAAGGCTTGGCTGAGGAGGTGCTGTTTGCACTGGGCTTTGATGAAGGATGCAGTTTTCTACTGAGGGTCCCCGCCAGTTATCTACCAGTGAGTTTTAGCCAGGAGAGCATTGCATAGAGTCCTAAGTGGATCCTACCACAAGATGGGGATCCTAACCAGCCCGTAAGGCTCGAACACAGCCCAGAGTAGGTGGTGGGTTTTCTGTCCACGTGATGTGAGTGTGGACGCTTTCCTCACAAGCAGAATCGACGATGAGGTTGGTAGGAGGGTCAGTTCTGACTTAAGCGGGGAAGGTGGCCTAAGACTCATCTGAATTGAAACCCAAACCCGAACCACCACTAAGCTTCATTTCCCCTGATCACAGGCTCTCCCAGGAGCCATCTTAAAATGCCCTGTTTTGTGAAGCCATTCCTGCGGTGGCATACAATATCTGCTCAATAATTATTTGTTAGTATTACTTAATATCTTTGCAACTTGGTTTTCCCATCTGTCAAATGGATCTCATGGGGTCACTGTGAACACTAAGCACTAAAACGTGGGTAAAGCCCCTAGCACTTGCCTGTATACAGCAGGCAATAAATAAACGTTATTTCCATTTCCTCTTCTCCGGTGTAATGAAGCATTCACTACTTAGTCAAGCTTTTAGCTGGCCTCACTCTCCTCCCCAGACGTGCAGAGGGTTGGTTAGGGGAGCACTCTGCTGCAAAACACCTCTTGCCTCCTAATGATGCCCTCCTTTGGCCTTTCTCTTCTTCCTAGCCTAATATCCCACCTCGAATGTCATTTATTTAGCAAATATTTGTTGAACTCTATGTACAAAGGTCTTTGCATTTTCACAACTGCTCATGAGGTGGGTACCTCAGCTGTTGTCATTTTACTGGTGAGGTCTGCTGTTGGGAGGTGGACTGACTTGCTCCAAGGTACACAGCTGGTGAACGGGTCACAGCCAGGGCTGAAACAGGGCTGCCTGTTTTCCCAGGCTGAGCACTTCTGCACGGGGCTGTCCTGCCTTGCCTTTACTCCAGGTCAAACTGAGATTTCTGGTGGCTGGACAGCAGGTGACATGCACATCCTTGTACCCTCCCCAGTAGGGCTTGGCCAAGGTGGTGTGCAGCCAGTGTGGCTCATCAACTGAGCCAGAGGCGGGAGACTAGAAACCTCAGAGACCAGTCTTCTTGCCTTTACACAGCAGCGTTGTCCCAGGCTTGGACCTGCTCAGGAGACACGGGAGTGGTTTAATGTAATTAAAAAGGTGAAGGTATTCAGGGGTGCGTGCATGGCTCAGTAGGTTGAGCATCCAACTCTTGGTTTTGGCTCAGGTCATGATCTCAGGGTTGTGGGATTGAGCCCCGAGTCAGGTTCCCTGCTCAGCAGGAAGTCTGCTTGAGATTTTCTCTTTCCCTCTCCCTCTGCGCCTCCCCTCTGCATGCTCTCTCTCTAAAATAAATAGATCACTTTTTTTAAAAGGTGATGGTATTCAAACATCTAGCTTTTAGTACTCTTGTTGGTTATTTGCTAATTTCCTCCTCACTTGTGCCAAATTCTACACTGTATGTTGTTAGGAACTTAAGATGTGTATGCACCTGTGTGGTAGGCCTGTTGAGACCTACTCTAATAGTTCTGGAGTTGGGGGTGAGAATCCTTTAGTACTAAAGCTACTATTTTTTGAGCATCTACCATGTACCAGTTTGTCCACAATCTTCACAGGAACTCTACCAAGTAGGCACAGTGATTTCCATTTTTTAGATGAGGAAACTGAGGCTCAGATAGTTCAAGATACTTGTCCACACAGCTGACTTTGGTAGGGTACAAATATATATCCAAGTTTATAGAGTCCCAAATCTGTTGTCCCTCCTGTCAAAGGCACTGTTGCCCTCTATGATGACCAAATCTTTTCTGGTCTAGCCCTGCTCTGTCAAGCCTTCAGTCAAGTCTTATGGTCGGGGCCACCAGATTTGCTCTGCGTCACGCATGACGTGTGCTCAGTGTTCTGATGGCCCCAAGACGGAAGCCGAATCCAGCCACAGCATCCTTGCCAGCCAATGTCAATTCCAGGGTTGATCCACATCCTACAGAAGCCTATAGAGGCTTTTGGCGCTGGAAGCCGGGAAAGAAAATGCTCTGATGACTGCAATGTTAATAAGGGGCAAACCTCAATATGATTTGTCCCTCACAAAGGCCACTCTGTCCTCAGTCGACAGCACGGGAGTCCTATTGCAGCCGTGAGTCCGGCCACCCTGGCTCGGCCACTGTCTCCCCGTGTGGAGCAGGCCAGGCGGGCCTGATAACATCACCCGGGCATAGTGGTGCTTTGTGTGCATTCGGGGCTCTGGTTACCTGGGGCAGGCAGGATGCAGGCTCCGGGGCCCGAGGCCAGGAGGGAGGCAATGACTAAGTAAAAACAAGCGCGAAAGGGGAGTGTTTGGGAAACGCCAAAGGAAGTTTCTTCCCCACTATATCCTCAAGGTGCTTCCCAAGGAGGCTCCTTGATCACTGCCCTCAAATTCAGCAAAGAAAAGGAATTCGGGCAGGACGTTTCCGCCATTGGTGGCCTTGGGTTTGTGTGTGTGCTTCTGCTCACGCCTGGAAGTGGGGCAGCTTGCTAGTACAGACCCTTCTCCCTGGTCCCTGGGGCCTCTGAGGCGTGACAGATCCCGGGCGAACTGTCTCCTGAGCCGCGGTTGGGGTGCCGGCGACTTCTTCATCTGAAGCCAACAGCCATGATTTGCCTTTGAGCACAAGACACATGGTTCTCAAGCTTTCAGTTCAGAGAAAAGCAGCCTGAGAAAGCTTCGGCCTGGAGCCTATTCCAAGAGGCTGAGTTGGAGGGGGGCAGCCGGGCTCCCTTCTGGGGATGAGTCTGATCCTTTGAGCCTTGCGCCGGAGGCCGGCGACTTAAAACATCAAGTGTAGGCGGTGGGGTTGGTCGCTGTCACCTCAAGTGTCCTCTCGCTGGTCCCGCCTGTTCCCTCGTGGCATCACTTGTTCTGGGTGTCCACATCCGCCCGTACCCCGTATATTCTGCGGTGACTGCTCTGCCACATGGAGTGTCCTGCCTGGGTCCGCTTGTCACACCCCTTCGCCCACACCTCCTGCTGCTGCTCTCTTTCCCCTCCTGATGAAACCTGTAGGGGTCCCAGGTCCCAGAGCTTCGAGGTCCAGGAGAGCAGCAGAAGCTCATAGAATAAAGGAATTCTAAGGTCTGAAATTAGTTTCCCACAAGTTCGGCAACTTCAAACAAAATCTGTTCTCTCGCAGTTCTGGAGGGCAGAAGCCCCCAGTCCAGGTGCTGGCAGGGGCTGGCATTCTGAGGGTCCTCGGGGAGGTCACTTCTCTGCTCTCGCGGCGTCTGCTGGCTCCCGGCATTCACTGGTTTGCGGCCCCATCACTCTGTCTCTGCTTCTGTGAAACATGGCCTCCTCCTCTGTGTGTGTGTCTCTCTCTCCTCTCTTAGGAGGGCACTGGTTGCATTCACCAATTCTGGAGTTAGGATATGGACATATATTTTGGGGGAGGCCAGGATTCCACCCACTACAGGGGTTAAAAGCAAATAACACTTGAAGGTATTGTCAACACTGTGCGGTATGTGCATTTTTTAAACATGGAACTTCACTGTCTTAATTCAAAAGAACAATCCCTAGTGGAAATTTTGGGCCTGCTTACAGGCAGGCCCTGTGCTGCATTTTGGAGCAGGACTTTTGGCTCGTTTATTTCCTTCCGATCACACCAGGTGCTCTATCCTTGAAACGTCACAAAGGGAGGCAAGCTTCAGGGTTCCCTGAGAGTGAGAGAATGTGGCCCCTGAGGTGCGTGGTGGTCACCAGGGCAGAGTTTTCTTTCGTGAGTTGCTTTGGAAGACGTATTGTCATCCCCTGTGGAGCCGGAGGGGGGCGGTGGGGCGGTCCCAGGGCTCTTTGCAGGGGAGAGTTGCTGCCTGAACAAGGGGGCCCCTTGGAAGCTGGACTCTGGGAAAATCCCTGCCCACAGACAGGTGGCTACCTTCCAGCTGGTCCTGGAAGGATTGAGGAAGAAGAGGAGGGGTTCTGTTTCTCTGATTCTCAATGCTTGGCCTTTCCACAACAGAGCTGGCCAGGCCTCCACATTCTAGAGTTTCCGAGGGAAGCCAACTTTGGAAGGACCTCTGGCCCCTTTGGAAATGGGTGCAGAAAGGAGTTCGTAAACTCAGAGAATGTATTTGTTCTTCTGCTTCCTAGAATGTCCCTCCCACCTGCGGTATCTACCTTCTATCAGGGCGGACCTCCCTGACCACCCTGTCAAGCAGAGCATTCGCTCATACACTTTATCTTCTTTCTTGACCCAATTTCTTCCTTCCAGAACTCGCCATCTATCTTGAGGACAGGACTTTGTGTGGTAAAGATTTTTGACTAAATAAGTGATTTATAAAACTGGAAAGGATTCACGAAACCGCTGACTCGATGCAGCCACCTGCCTTTATGGTGGCAACGCTTTGTTATCATCTTTGGTTTAGGGTAGAAGCCGGTGAGGCCTGGGGAGGGCAGACAATTCTATGAGGTCACAACATTTTAGGAGATGGGGAAATAAAGCTGGAATCTGTGATTTCCGTTCCGGGAGCTTTGTGCTCACTATTGAACTGTTAAATCAGCTTCCATTTGGTTTCAACGCGGTGCTCTGCTTTCATGATCAAGTGGTTTCCCCCCCGGGGTGAGAGCAGGAGGACTGGTAGTCGGAAGTGTGGATGAGGAGTTCCTCAGGCATGATAGATGCCCAGCTAAACCCAGAACACCGAAGGCAACTCTCCAATAACTTGAGCTGGAACATGCTATTACAGTGACGTTAATAGCAGCTGATTGTGCGCGTGTGAGAGACAGAGAGAGAGAGGGGGGAGAGAGAGAGAGACAGGGGAGAGAGAGAGAGACAGAGAGGAGAGAGAGACAGGAGAGAGAGAGACAGACAGAAAGAGAGGGGAGTGAGAGAGGGGAGAGAGGAGAGAGACAGAGAGAGAGAGAGAGACGGGAGAGAGAGACAGAGAGACAGAGACGGTGAGAGAGAGAGAGAGGGAGACAGAGAGGGAGGGAGACAGAGAGAGAGAGACAGGAGAGAGAGAGAGAGACAGAGAGGAGAGAGAGAGACAGGAGAGAGAGACGGAGAGAGAGAGAGACAGGGGAGAGAGAGAGACAGAGTGAGAGAGAGAGAGACAGAGAGACAGAGAGAGAGACAGAGAGGAGAGAGAGACGGGGGAGAGAGAGGGAGAATGAGCATGACCGTGTGTTGGGAGGAGACTGTGTGGAAGGCAGAGTACATAGGGAAATGTTTTCACCATCAGCTAGTAGTTTTATTGAATCTTCTCTGCCTGTCTTATCTTTGCAAGGATCACATTTTTTCCAAGCAGCTTTATTCCCCAGGCTTTTTGGAAATTAAGATTTCATTTCTTCTCGCACTCCCCCTGGCTGGCCGGCTGGTGCCCACTGACCCCCACGGGGAGGCGGCTCTCAGGCATTTCCCACGTACTGCAGCATAGCTGCCCGCGAGCAGATGTGGTTTTCGTTCTTTCCTCATTCGAGAATTACTCTTGATATGAAACTGCTCCTTAGTGGGGCTTCAGAGACTGAAGGTAAAAAAAAAAAAAAAAAAATGGAGGGAGGCCTGAGGACATGACGGAAGGCTTAGGTAAGAGTCCGAGGAGAAACTTGTAGAAACGAAAACGGCAGTGCTCTTAGGCCTGGGAACAGGGGAACTGGAGGTCACCAGCCTCCCCAGCACGTGGACAGCTGTCCCGTCTCAGCCGGGTGAGGTGGTGAGGCCGCCGGGGGGCTGTCAGCCCTGATTCCAGCCACCAACACTAACCACATCCATCCTCACCCCAGGACCTCCGTGTCCTTGCTTTTGAGGTCTCCAAGCACTCCTGCAGCTCTACCAGTCAAGACATCTCCTTCATTACTCTTAGAGAGAAAATCTGGGAAGAAATGTTCTTATTTCTCTTGACTCTTCTGGGCTCAAAAAACAAAGGGTGACAGTCGCAGCATTTGTACAGACTTGAGGTGAAGTGGGGCCTGGTGTCCTGAGCAAGGGCTCTCGTGTCAGGCAGACTTGGGGGAAAGTCTAGGAGTTTCTTGTTCCAGGGAACGAGAACCTAACCCTCTGAGACTTGCCTTTCATATCTGGAAAATGGGACTATCATGCTGCCTTCCCACTGAGCTTGTTGGGAGGATTAAATCCAGTGTGTCATAATAGCAAGTATTGCGGTGCTGGGCTAAATGCTCTTCACGAGTTTCTCATTCAACCTGTGAGTTACAAGGTTCATGGAGGAGGGGACCATTTAAGGGAGAATAACTGGTAGAACCAGAAAGTATGTCTGGGTCTGTTTGGATCCAAACCCCAAATTCATAGCCGTGATGCTCTTGCTCCCCAGTGGATCTCCTTCCCGTTAGGAATTTATCATAAGCATACATTTTTATTTTTTAATATTCATTTATTTAAAAGATTTATTTATTTCTTTGACAGAGAGAGACACAGCGAGAGAGGGAACACAGGCAGGGAGAGTGGGAGAGGGAGCAGCAGGCTTCCCGCGGAGCAGGGAGCCCGATGCAGGGCTTGATCCCAGGACCCTGGGACCATGACCTGAGCTGAAGGCAGACACCCAACCGACTGAGCCACCCAGGCACCCCTAATTTTTTTTTTAATAAAATAGTTTAGTTTTCAGTTCTAGTTTTAGTTTCAGAGGTAGAGTTTAGTGACTCATCAATTGCGTATAATGTCCTCCTTAATGCCCATCCCCCAGTTACCCCATCCCTCCACCCCCAAGCCCTCCAGCAACCCTCAGTTTGTTTCCTAGAGTTAAGAGTCTCTTCTGGTTTGTCTCCCTCTCTGATTTTGTCTTATTTTATTTTTCCCTCCCTTCCCTTATGAGCCTCTGTTTTGTTTCTTAAATTCCACATATGAGTGAGATCAATGATAATTGTCTTTCTCTGACTGACTTATTTCGCTCAGCATAATACCCTCTCGTTCCATCCACGTTGTTGCAAATGGTGAGATTTTATTTTTTTGGTGGCTGAGTAGTATTCCATTGTATATATATATACCACCTCTTTATCCATTCATCTGTCGTTGGACATCTGGGCTCTTTCCAGAGTTTGGCTATTGTGGACATTGCTATAAGCATACATTTTTATTTTTATTTTTTTAAAGATTTTATTTATTTATTTGACAGAGGGATACACAATGAGAAAGGGATACACAATGAGAGAGGGAACACAAGCAGGGGGAGTGGGAGAGGGAGAAGCAGGCTCCCTGCCCCGACGCGGGGCTTGATCCCAGGACCCTGGGATCATGACCTGAGCCGAAGGCAGATGCTTAACGACTGAGCCACCCAGGCGCCCCAAGCATACATTTTTAAAAGGCAAACCTAAAAGGCCAAAAGAATAAATGAGAAATTACTTAGAATTCCATCACCCAGAAAAGCCATCATAAACACTTTGCTGTATATTTTTCCATACAATTACATATATGCTAAGATGTATACATACTATTTTTTTCCCAAAAATAACATCATTTTGCTTTTATGGTTGTGTAGCTGGCTTTCTTCCATAACGAGATATTATGGGTAACTTGATGTCAATTTTTCATTCAACAAATTTTCTTGGATGTCTGCTTTGTGCCACTTCTAATAAATCAGGGAACTAAAAAGTTCAAATCCCATTTCTGATGGAGTGTACACTATGTTGTGCCAGACAATGTACAATAAGCATAATGAAAATCACAACGAAAAATCACAATGTACCTAAGAAGGGGTTATGTGCCATCAAAGAATAAAGCAGCATAAGGATTGGGTTGCATTTTTAACCAATGAGCCCACCGAGAAGATGGTATTTGAGCAAGGACGTGAAGATGAGGGACTTGGTTCTGAGGTGCTCTGAGCGTTCCAGGCAGAGAAAACAGCCTGGGCAGCATGAAGAGAGAAAATGATTGGTCTCTGGATGTATTGGAAAGCAACACCAAAGGGATTTTCTGACAGACTGGGTGGGAGATCTGGGAGAAGAAGAGGAGTCATGGAGGCCTCCGGGGTTTTGGTGTGAGCACCTGGAAGGACGGAGAAGACATAGCTGACACAGGGGAAGGTCAAGGGTGGAATGAGGTTTGGCGCAAAGATCGGAGATCAGTTTTGAACAGACTGGATTTGAGCTGTCTATAGGGCGTCCCACTGAAGGTGTTGGATACAGTCTCCAGTCCAGGAGTGAGGGTGAGGCTCAGATGACTCAGATTTGGGAGTCATTAACACAGATGAGGTTGAAAGCATGAGGCTTTTTGAGATGCCCCCAGAGCAGAGCATGTGAATAGGGAAGGGGAGGGAAGACTGAGCCCTGGGGGAGTGTACTGTGAAGAGTTTGGGGAGAGGAGAACAAAGTAAAGAAGGCTGAGAAGGAGGAACGAGTGAAGGAGGAGAAGCACCAGGGGAGTGTTGTGTTCTGCAAGGTCAGAAAAAGAATATATTTAAAGGAGGAGGGAGGGACCGACTGTGTGAGTATGTGATAATATGAATACGGACCACATGACTACAACTCCACCACGTGCTGAGGGTGAAGGAGCCTCCAACAGGATTCTCTGTTTTATTCATTGGGTTATAACCCATTGCTATCATTATTCACTTTAATGTTCATATTGTCCCAGATTTGGCCATTGGGAGCCCCTGCGTCCTTCCCGCCGGCCCACGTCAGTCTTGGTACATTGACTTATTTTCTGATGGATGTTTCAAATTTTTCTCTATCGTAAGTGCTCCACTGAACATCCCTGGACAGACATCTTTCTGTCATCTTAGGTCATTTTTTTAAACTTGCTCTTATTTCAGGATGTGTTGTGACTATTTGAATTCCCTGCTCCACGCCTGTGTTTATTGGTATTGTCTGCCTCATTTCCTTATAATGGGAATCTGTGTATTCTTTCCCTGAAATAGAAGTTGCTTTATTGTTTGTTTCTGATTTTCATACTCACTGAAAATATATCATACAAAATAGGAAAATAAAATTTGAAAAGTCACATAAAAACCCACCGGACTGAAATAACCCACTAATAATTTTTGGTGGAATACCCTCCCAGACATTTATTTCTCTTTGCATAACGTATAACCATGCCTTGTGTGTATGTGTACATCCATAACTTTGCCGAGATGAGATCATAATCATACCAATGTTCTACTTCTCTCCCACTCGATAACATAGAATATGTATTTTAATGTGTGTTAAAATAGAATATAACTAGGTTTGCAAGCAGAGGGATAATGATACTGGTTTCCCCACATGAAGTGCCGCATTTTATTTATCTGATAAAATATTCATTAAGCACTTGGTTTGTACCAGCCTCTCTGACACCGTCTCTCCAGTTTTATATCGGGTGCGAGTATTTGGATAGTCACTCTGGCCATTTATTAACGTACTGGTTCTCCTTCCTTCCAGACGCTTGGTAGGATCACAGCTCCCTGTGGAGTTTGGGTGGGGTCACAGGACTTGTTCTGGCTAATAAAATGTAATCATGTGTCACTTCCGGGCTGAAGCCTTGGGACCAGTACAAGACTTGGCACCTTTTTCCCTGCTGTGGCAGCAGTGACGTAGTCTCCTGAGGGTGGGGTGTATGCCTTTGCTACCAGGTTTCATATTTCATTAGTGGGAAAACTGACTAGGATCTTCCCTTGAGATCGACTTGGAGGAAAATCAGGAGACGTCCTTTGGAAGGGCTGTGGCTGGTACTCAGGAAGCACTCACCTTGTTTCCTAAGCCTTTCTTGCTCTCTGCCCAGCTGTCACATACCATTCTGTGATGCAGATTATGGAACTAAGTGCATGGTTCTGCGATTCCTTGGCTTCTCCAAGGTAAACCCATCCAGAACAGGGCAAAAGGAGAGCTGAGATTCCACAGCTGTATCCGCTGAGGAAGAATGGAAGGGACCTGGAGAGTCAGCCTGGACAGAAGAGGGTTGTAGGAGACATAAACTCAACATAAGGGTGGATTTTTAAATAATTATAGCTGTTTAAATATGGTAGGAGCTGTCTTAGGAGGAGGCGCTCATCCAAATGTTCAATCATTATTGGGACATTAAGCGTTAGGTGTTGGACTGTGTTAAGAATACAAAGATGAACAATTTAGAGCTTGTTCCCTTGGAAAGCGGAGAGACCACTAGGAGAGACAGATATGGATGTAAGCAGATACATCCCAGTGTAGTACGTCCTGGTGGTGTGGGGGAAGGGTGCTGAGGGGTCACAAATTAAGGAGTAACTAATCTGCCTGGGTTGCTTGGGGGGAGCCTTACTGAGCAGATGACATTTGATCAGGGTCTTGAAGGATGTGTAGGAGTCTGCTATTCAGCAGTGTGGAGTGCCTTATCACTGGAAGTGTCCAGACAGAGATTGAATGGCCACCTGTCGGAAGAGTTGCAGAGGGATTGCTGGGGGAGGCGGGGGACCGGCCTGGGTGACCTCTAAGGTCCTTCCAAACCCAAGATTTTGTAAAAGAGCCACAGTAGAGGGACATTATCGTACTAGCGTATATGTTACCATCTATCAACACATTATGTCCCATTCGCTGCCTCACGGGGCTGGAGGAGAGTCGCTGTCAAGCTGAAGAGGGTTTAAGTTGGGATCAGGAAGGGGAGGAATTGATCTTTTCTTTGCCCTACGGGTACATATCTCTTTACACTTCTCAACAGAATGTACCAAGAGGGCAAGGTAAGACAGAGTTAATGAGAAAACACAGAGATTTGGGGATGGAGGAGAGAGCTTAGCTCAACTCTGCACACGTGGCAGAGTCAGAGGGTTTTGCTTATGCCCGGGTGGGCTTCTCTCGCTCCTGCCTCCTCCTTTGCTGGAGCCTGGCTCGACGGAGCCAAGGCAGCCATCTGAGGCTCCCTACCTACTGTCCAGTACAGACTTGCCCTTCTGCCGAGAAAAGCGGTGGGGACAAAGGAGAAATACCCAAAGAGCAAAGTGCATCCAGCTTCTCTCCATCCCTCGGCTGGAGAATACTTGAATTGTTCACATTCTTGACTCTGCTCAGGTGAGCGCAGGTGCACTCAGGTGGAGCCACCATCCTTTTTCTCCACCTGCAGGGCTGAGTGGCCCTGCTGACAGGCGCGCAGACAGACCTGCCATTGTCACCCACACGGGGTGGTATATCAAATGCATCTTAAGAAGGGCTTGGGGCTTGAGGCTCCCAAATCTCTGAAATACACACAGGGAAGAAAGGAAGACACCTTACAAATGTGGGCTTTTCTTCTGGGGGTGGGCTGGGGAAGAGCATTTAGGCAATTGAGTCTGGCCACTTTCTTGGTGACTTCTCACGGTCAGTCAAATGTAGGAATAAATCACCTTCTTCCTGGCCTCTAAAATTCAAACCTTGGCTTTCATACTCGTTAAACTCTGGAACTCGTTAACACATCAGGTTTCTTCTGGGATGTCTGTCAAGAAGGATTAGCAGCCGGTTGATGGATGTGGGTTCAGACTGCAGTGAACTTGTAATATCCACTCAGTTCACGAGCACTGACTCTGTGTCCCCTGCTGACCCCTACAGGCTCCTCCAAGTCAGTAGGAAATGCAACCTGATCTGATGGACTCTTTGGTGTGTACAGATGGTGCCTTTTCTGTACGCCAGTAATAACTCTAATATTAACTATTATAAGGAAATAAACACGCGTCTGCATTTTTGCCGAAAGAAACACAGGAAGGATAGACCAAAAACTAGTGGGACTGATTATTTACCGAGGCTGGTTGGGAGTGGGAATGGGAACCCGGATTTGAGGAAGTGACACTTTTTAAAAAAAATACCTTTTTGAACAGTTTTCACTTTTGGAACCATGTTAATGTTTTGCTTCTCCAAAAAAGGTCAAATCAGTAAGGATGGGGGAAAAAACAAAATGGAATACAGACAGAGACAAATGGATCTATTTACGCTTCTTATGAAAAACATAATCACCCTGAAGGAGGAAATAAAACTAATCCAAGGAATTTTGGACCTCAGTATTTTCACTATATGCTTTCAGTCTAAAGTCAAAAAGAACTATAAACAAATGTTGAAGTTTGCTTAGTAAGTTCATTGCTCATGGTGGCATGAATTAGCGATTTTGAAACTACTGTCTGGGTGTCCTAAGTTGGAGCAAATTAGTGACTATTCTATACGTGGGAGCCGGCTCTCTCACTGTCAGAGAGAGGAGATGCAAACATGGGGAAGGGGGAGGGCTGGAATGAACTGGTAGCCCTGGTCTGAATGGGACTTGTGTGAATGGAACTCAAGTTTTCTTTATATGCATTTTATACTATATATGTAGAGAGAGAGCAAGAACATGGTATGTATATACTATGTTTAGATGTGTATGAACTATATTAGGACAATGAACTTATCTAGATATCCATCAATCATTATTGCTCAATCTTTTATTTTTCCATTGTGAAAGGATTACCCCATCTGGTTAATTAACACACCCAACACCTCACTTATTTATTTGTTTTTAATTTCTGTGTGTGTGTGTGTGTGTGTGTGTGTGTGTGTGAACACTTAAGTTCTACCCTCTTAGCAAATTTGAATTATACATTACAGTGTGATTAACTGTAGTCACCATGTTATACCTTAGATCTCCACACCTTATCCATTTTTTTTTTTTTTTAAGAGAGAAGGCACATGGGTGAGTGGGGGGCGGTGGCAGAGGGAGAGGGAGAAAGAGAATTTTAAGCAGGCTCCACACCCAGCACAGAGCCTGATGCGGGGCTCGATCTCACTACACTGAGATCACAACCTGATCAAGAGTTAGACGCTTAACTGACTAAGTTACCCGGGTGCCCCAGCCTTATCCATCTTATAGCTGAAAGTTTGTCCCCTTTTACCAACCTCTCCTTATTTCCACCAATCCCAGTTTGTGGCAATGACTCCTCTGTTTCTGTAAGTTTGACGACTTCTCCTCCTTCTCCTTCTTCTTCAGGATTCCACATAGAAGTGATACTATGCAACAATCGTCTTTCTCTGTCTGGCTTATTTCACTTAGCATAATGCCCTCAAGGCCCATCCATATTGTTGCAAATGCAGGATTTCTTCTTTCTCACAGCTGAATAATATTCCAGGTCCAATATCGAGATAAACCAACGTCACGGGCCTCCCGGTATGAGAAGGATGTAACATTTCTTCTGTTGTGATTTCTTTCAAAATTGCATAACCTGAATCTGAGCCCAAGGAAACATCAGACAGACTCAAAATGAGGAAGCTTCTACAAAATAACTGACCTGTACTCCTTGGAAATATCAAAATCATGAAGGAAAAGGAGAGCTGAAAAGCTATCTCAGATTAAAGGAGGCTCAAATATCATGACAGTAAATGCAATGCTTCATCCTGGGGTGGATCATGGAATGAGGAAAAATGGCTAAAAAGTACGGTATTGAAACCATTGACAAAATTCTAATATGGACTGTGGGCTAAATTATAGCATTATATCAGCATTAAAATTGTTGATTTGGGTGATTGTACTGGGATGATGTAAGAGAATGTTTTTCTTGGGAAATATGCACTAAGGTATTTAGGATTAAAGAAATATGTCTGCGATGAGGGAGAGAGAGAGAGTGATAAAGCAAATGGGGCAAAGTTTTACCAATTGCTACTTCTGATGTATCTAGGTTAATGACATGTGGGTTTTCTTTGTGGTTTCTTAAAACTTCGCTGCAGTTTGAAATTATATCAAATAAAAAGTTTACAAGATAAAAGAGACAAATTTGAACTGTGTTGATGAGGATTTTTCCTGCCCCATCTTGCACTGTTGGAGGGAGAATTAATCATCAATTATATTTTTAAAAATCTTCCATTTGTATACTGGTTTAGACCAACATGCTTTCACACTTTTATCTCATTGGATTCTCAAGACAGTCTTTTTGTTGGAAGCAAGGCAGATATTTTATTGCCTTAATCTTATAGGAAACCCAAGGTCAGACACCTTGAGCTTCTCAAAGCCATAGAACTAAAATGTGCTAAGGTCAGGACTTGGACCCTGGCATTCCAACATTTGGTACCAAGCTTCCTCATTGCACTAAGGTCATATCTTTGACCCCTGCAGCATGTGTGCTCCTTCGGGTATGGAGAACATTGATTAGATTGTGATGATGTTTGGATACTTGGTGCCTGTTCTTTGTCTCTGCGCCTGCCTTGGGTTAGGCTTCCTACAACGTATTACTTGTCTAGCCAAGTGTCATATGCATTGTGCTAGTACCTAATGGTCTTGTGGTGGACGGTCATGCCAGTGTCAACGCCTGGACATTACTACGCACACAGATTCAGGTCCTCTCCCCTCACGCATGCCCACACCCCTGGGCTGTTTATGAAGTAAAAAATACATCTAGCATCTTAAATTCTATAGCTCCTTTCCTTCACGTTCAACCCCAAGTAATAAAAGTCTACCTTTGGGGCACCTGGGTGGCTCAGTTGGTTGAACGTCTGACTCTCGGTCTTGGCTTGGGTCTTGATCTCAGGGTTGTGAGTTCAGGCCCAACGTTGGGCTCCATGCTGAGCGAGGAGCCTACTTAAAAACAAAACAAAACAAAACAAAACAAAAACAAAGAAACCTGTACCTTTGAGGAAGGGTCATAGGCAAGTGGCAAGGTATTATGCGATAGACAGGAGATGAGGCAATGCGAAAGTCAGCAACAGGCCCTGGTGACTGGTTTTGTGCAGGTCTTAAAAGTGTTTACACTCCAGTTCCAGGCTCACTTGCTAGAGAGTCAAGGCTAGAATTTCAGAGGGTTTGATCTCATGGACAAATGAGGCAGGGAATGTCCTGGGATAAGACTGTCTAAACTTGTAGCCAACCTCCAATTTAACTCCAGCCCATTGCAAGCCTTGATTTTTCTGTATTAGACATCCATCCTTTCCACGCTGCTCTTCTTGTTCCAACTCCTTAACGCTCTCATCGTCTGTGCCCTTCATTTGATGCTGGTCACATATCAGCCAATTTGGAATCATCTGGGGGCTTGCACACACCCACCATACACTCCTAAACCCAGAAGTTAGGTTCTGACTTTGCTACAGCTGCTCTCCAATGGCTGCCTGGTCGCCAAATCCAAAGACCCATCCTCAGTCTTTATTGTCCTCCGTTTGTCTAGAGCAGCCTTCGTACCTTTGAGGATGTGACCGGAATGCAGATATGCCCCCCCCCCACACCATTCTACTTATGATTTCAATCACCCCCTTCTTCTTAGTCCTCTCTGTTAGGAGAAGTGGAAACAGGTGTTTTGTTCTCGTTTTGTTTTTGCTTTTTACCGTCTGACTTAATGAAGCACAAAGAGTCCCAATGCTTGGTAGCAGGAAGCAGCGCGAGGCACTGTGGGCATTGATTGCATGCACCCCAGAAGCAGCCAGCAGGCCTCTCTCCTCAGCGCCTCCCTGACCAGACTTGGTTTTGGACAGGCCCTGGCTTAGCACGATCCCATCACGTTGGGCTTTTACAGAGGAGACTGAAGTGTTGGTTCACTTGAGAACGGTGGGCAGGTAAAGGGTGGGGGCAGAAAGCACATCACCTGCCCGAACTTTCACCTCCAGACCCTTTTCTACCCATCAGTCTGGCCTCAAAACACCTGGGTCATTTTCCTCTGTGGTGCCAACCGTCGGGATTGACGGCTGAGTTTGGGAGTTGATCAAATGTTTCACTGGACAGAGGTACCTTTAAAAATTACACTCTTTGCTTCTAAAATTCTTTCTGCTTCCCAGGGATGTTTGGGGATGGATTACGCCACATCTGGGAATGAACTGTGAGCTTCTGGGGAGAAGGTATTACCCAGTGCTCTTTTGAAAATCTTCTACAGAATGGCCAGCTGGACAAAACTGTAGCCATCCTACAAAATGGATGCTAGCCCTACCCGTGCTTAGCAAGGTCACATCTTAAGCACCAGGTTGTCCCCTCCTGCTCCTCATTGCTTGATGAGGATGAGTGAGAATTCGGAGCCTCTGACTCCATGTCCAGAGCATTTCCCACAATGATGGTAGGAGCTATTGTTTAGGGCACAGTGCCCTGTGCGCAAGTAAGAATGCGGATACAAAGAAATGGGCCCTCCAGCTTTGCTATGAGGAATGGATAGTATAGTTTGAGAGGGAGATTCATGTGTGCAAAATCCAATTCTGAGCATCGGCATCTCCCAAAATGGGCTCCTTGGCATTCTAATTTCCCAGAAATCTGAGAGGTTATGTGAGAGAGAAAATTCACCTGTTCATGCTTGGTGGAACGAACCACCCTGCTGTGAGCCGTCCGTGGTCGAACACTTTTAGGATAGTAGGAAAGTATTGTTGGATGAATGCGTAAATAAATGAAATCCTGAGTCAAACAAAGTAAAGTGGGGTTCTTTGTAGTAGGGCAGGCCAGTTCCCCAGAAGCCGACCCTGAGGTGAGGACCTGTGGCCAGGGGCTGATGAAGGAAGTGCTCCCTGGAGAAGTCAGTAATGTGGGGTGGCAGTGGGGGTGGGCGGTGGGAAACAGGACAGGGAAGGAAGAAGCCAAGCCACGGTGTCATCGTGGGTGAGATGCTCCAGGGATTAACTTACTTGGCAGAATTTGTCCCACCTCAAGGCAAGGGGCTAGGCTTCCAAACTCCTGCCCTAGTCATCACCAGCTGTAGCCTCCTGGGGGCTCTCAGGGCACCCGCCAGTTCTCTGAAGAAAGTTGTGAAGGCCACAGAAGCTGGGGATGAGCCCAGAGACTATACAGAGATCTTAGAGGGCTGGAGAGAGCACTCACCATCTTGGCTTGACTATACTGATAGAAACTGGATCACCAGGAGGAAAAGAAATCACTCCGTGATTCTTTTGAGTCCCCTTTTTTGGACAGAGACCATCTTTTTCCCTTAATGCTTCCCTCGCTGGTTTTCTATGAAACATTCTCTGGGAAATGCTGCTTACATTTTGCTCTCTTTTGCCAATTTTGTTTTAAGTGGCTTAAGGAGACATAAATTAAGGTTGTGTAAATGGGCACGGGGTGGCCAATAACTCCCTGATTTACAACACATTCCAGCTGATCGGCAGGCGCGTGGCCAATTTTATGTCGTTTTTGAGAGTGGAAGATATTGAAGGCCGTCTGAGGAAAGTGAGGGGGTATGGTCCTTTGGAATTTAAATAGCATTTCGGTCTTGGGTTTCAGGGACCTGAAGAGTGTGTCTACCAACAGCGTAAGTCTGTAAATATAAAATTGTACACATACGAAAATATAAAGACTATAAGGCACTAGATGAAAGGACAATTTAAAGACACTTCATTTGAAAATATATAGCTGAATAAGGTCTGGAAACTTTTTTCTCTTTGTAATAATAGCCCTTGCAGCCACTAATCCAAGGCCAAAACCTGGCTTTGTCCACTTTATCAGGAGAGCTGAGTATTAAGGGGGAATGTTCCAGTTTTGAGAAATCAGTCAGATTTAGGGACAGAGAGTGGGAGAAAGGGAGGGAGAAAAGCCTGCTGTTTATGTCCACGTGACAAAACAACCAACCACCATAAGGGCCGGTGACATTCACGCCCCTCCCCTGAGGGGCTTCCGCGAACAGCTCTTCCACATTGAGGAGCCTGTGCATTTATATTTTTAACCCCAAGCATTTCCAAATTCAGGAAAGGAGGAAAAATATCATTTCCCAAGTACCAAATGGTAGAGGCAATGGATGAGCCTTGTACTGTGTTATTCTGTATATAGCATGTAACGTGTAAAGTTGCCAGATTGGTTCTCCTCATTTCCATTTGCAAAATGACAACAAGCAGAGCTCAACACTGACCCTGGTCAGATCTCTGATTACAAGAGCTCGGTGGGATGATTCACACGGAAACTCAAACAATAGAATATACATTGCTCACAGTGGCTAATGTCCCAGAAGGGAGGAGGAATTTAAAATGTTTTCATTGTATTTTTCGTAAGGTTCTCATCCGGAAGCGGATGACTTGGTCACTAAAGGCTTGCTGCCTTAGAGGGTTATCACTCTTGAGATGCTCATGAGGGACGGTGTTTGGGTTATCATGAGTGTTTCCTGGAGGACCGCGGGGATGGACAACGTCTGTCCTAAGACTTCGGCTATTACGTCAGCCTGATACCTGATATCCGAAAGGGTGCACGTCGATCTGCTTTCCATGTGCCCCTGTGTTATCTGACGGACATGTGTACGACGCAGCGCTTCTCTCTCACTGACATGAAAGCATACTGTACTACTTCAGCTTCAACTTTGTACATACTTACCGAATTCACATTGGGCTGAGACCCGATGTGATCACGAAGGAAAATTTCCCCCAAATTATGAACAGTCGGACAAGCGAGAATGGGAGAGTTCGCATGGAACGTGTCCTATTAGTGTTTGCTTTCCGTGCACTTCTGTTACCACTGGTTCAGTCTTGGATGCTAAAAATAGATTTCCATCTTTGCACTCGGGCTTCATTCGGTGTTTTCCGGGGTACGCGAGTGCCCTCTGGTGGGTGTTTGGCTGGAAGTGTTGCGCTGAGGATGCCCCTTGTCCTGTGGTCCAGGGCAGACACACAATGGTGCTCATGGGGCTTCTGTAAAGACCGGGGACCAAAGGAACCTCCCCAGAAGAGTGTCAGAAACCTTGCACAGTCTAAATCAGCACTATTTCATAGGACCTCCTACCGTGACAGAGATGTTCTTGATCTGTGTTGCCCAACGTGGTAGCCGCTGGCTACTGAGCACTTGAAGTAGGGCTAGTGAGACTAAGGAACTGATGTATTTTTTATCGAGGCGAAATTCACATAACATAAAATGAATGATTTTTAAGTTGTACCATTCAGCAGCCTTACTGCATTCATGTTTCTGTGCCACCAGCATCTCTTTGTAGCTCTGAAACATTTTCATCACCTCACAAGAAAATCCAGGACCTAATAAGGAGTGACTTTTCATTGTCACCTCCCCTCGGTCCCTGGCAACCACCAATCTCCTTTTGGTTTCTACAGATGATCTATTTTGGATATTCTGCACACATGGAATCATACAATATGTGACCTTGTGTGATGGGCTTCTTTCACTTAGCATCATGCTTTTGAGGCTCGTCCGTGTTTGTAGCTGCTGTCAGCACCTCATACCTTTTTATGGCTGAGTAATATTCCATTGACTGTATATACCCCATCTTCTCTATCCTTTCATCCGTGGATGGACCTTTGGATTGCTCTGACTTTTGGCAATTGCAAATAGTGCCTCTTGGGAATATTTGTGTCCAAAGATCTGCTCAGGTACCTGTTTTCAGTTCTTTTGGATATATACCCAGGAGAGGAACTCTGGGTCCCATGATCATTCTGCATCTAGCTCTTCAAGAAACTACCAAACTGTTTTCCGAGCAGCTGAGTTTTGAATTTTTATATAGTTGCAATGAACAATTTAATTGAATAAATAATGGGTAAATAATTTTGATCCCAACACTGCAAAAAGCGTGATGATTCTGGAGCATCTTGATTCTTTCTGAGCAGTAGGACAGGGTGCTTAAGAACTGTTCAGACAACGTCTTAAAAATCTGCTCTATGGGGAAAAAAGCCATAGATAACCATAATCTTACCTTGTTTTTTTTCCTACATTATAGGGAAATAGATCACAGATCACAGAAAATAAGAATTGAAAGCGACCTTCAAGGATAATTTAATAGATGAAGGAACTGGGGTCCCGAGTGGTGACATTTCCTCATAAGCATTTGGTGTGCAACACTACTCAGGGCGAGGGCTGGGAATTCTGCAGCCGTCCGTGGCTGCTGGGTGGCAGCAGAGAGCATGGGGGTGAGAGGGCTCGGGGAGAACAGAAGGGGATGATGCCCTGAGACCAGGCCTGTGGTGTCTGCCAGAGGGTGGGCGTGAGTGACTGATACATAAAAGGAGGAAGGAGAGAAGGAAGGAAGGAGGGTAATCTTGGCCAATAAGCTAATCTCTCTTAAATCTTGGTTGTTTCATCTCAAAAACGGAATTAAGAATCATCTGTACCTCATAGGGTTGTCAGGTCTTGCAATGGTGCTCCGCGTGCTTAGTCCGAAGCTGGGCCCTCAGTAAGTGCTCAGTAGATACAGCTTTCCCTAAATTTCCTAATATTATTTTTGCTATAACTTCTCCTTTGGAGGAGATGCCCGCACTCTGTGCATAACCTCTGTAACGGTGGGAAATTCATGGTTGGCCCTCATTATTTCCACCTCATTCTACCCAGCTTGATTTGGTCCACCTGCCATTTCCTGCCTCTGGATGGCGCTCTCCATTCCTCCTCAGTTACCCATGCCTCATTTCTTCCCTGCTCTGCTCAAGGTTCGAAGTTTCTCCAAGTCCACTGATTTCTCACCACTTGGTACACGAGTTCACTGCTGTGACTGATTTCATATTTAGGATGCATGTGTGCGGGGGCACACACACACACACACACACACACACACACGTGCGCGCGCATGCCCACACACACACTTCTCAACTTCTCAGCACCCTCTAGAACCCTTGAATCTCTGGCTGATATGATAAGGAGATAAGGAGCTAACATTACTTTCTTATATCTGGACCTCCAGACAGTCCAAATAGGGCTAGGTGATCTGCTCCTGGTAGACAGCTGCCAGGGCTCAAAACACCGAAGATTAGATATCTACTAGGGGACTGTGGCCTCCATAGGTCAGAGTTTTCTGAGCTGGTGTCTCTCACGGAATAAAAACGAGGCTGCTGGCCTATCTCCTTGCCAAGACATTGTGTCTGTGTGACTATACTTCTCTGGCTGGCATGCCAGTCCTTCGGGGGACACAAGTTGAGCTCCAGGATCAACACAGCAAACCCTCCCAGGACCTCAGCTATAGGGGTATAAGTGTTTAAGTCACTGTTTGAGGTGGAGCACGGATATGAAGTAGACTATAATAGCCTCATAAATGTTTGAGATAAAATATTAATCTTCAAGGGAATGTCTTGCTTGTGGAGTGCTGCTTTAGTCTACATTCCCAGGCTCCTTACATTCTTTTTATCCCCCTTAGGTACAAATTCCCACTGTCTTCTGCTCTTTGAATAGTTTGAAGGAATAATCTGAGGTGCACTATTGAGATAAAATGTACTGGTGTAGAAGTGTGCATGCTTTTCACAATTACATTGCAAAAAAGAGCTCTCTGATGCCAGCAATCTGTCTGATCAGTGTGGTTTGTATGAAATAAGGCCAAGTCATCCTAAACCCAAACCCATTTCCACCTCCAAAGAGTATCATTGAATTAACCAGTCTGCAGCTGACACAGGTCTTTTTTAGGTGGGGAGAAGCTTTAATTATTTTCCAACAATTTAATATTGAAAAAAATGCATTGCATTAAACACATCTTTAGTGTTTTGAAGTAGCCTGGATATACTTAGCTTTTACAGTTCTAATAATGGATGTTTTACATTCTTTAGGATCATATTAAGGTCTTTCGGCATTTGGAGCCTCCTTGATCCAGTGATCACCCAGTGGTTCATAACCCCCAATTGGTAGGATGATTGTGCATGAAAAAGTATAGTTTACCTTGGTGGTACCTACAGTAGCAAGCTCAGATCCTCTGTAGGGGACCTGTAGCTCCTGCCCAGGGCTGGTAATTACACTTAATAATAAGGTTGGTGCAGGGATTGTATAGTCAAAAACTGCAGTCCCTGTAGAGTTCAAAAATTCATCTTGCGGCCACCTCCCTGTTCATTCCTGGACCAGCTTTCTCAAGTTACTCTTCTTTTGACCAAAGAAAATCATAATCACAGGGAAGGAACTTCAACCAAACATCTGCTGGGGAAACAAGTAGAGCTATTCACCTGCATAATCAAAGCGGTTCCTAAGTTACACAGGGCACAACAGTGACCTGGAGTCCAACCACAGGGGCAGCCGTCCTGGGGGTCCTTCTTGCTAATAGGAAGAAACTGAATGACGGGAAAAATTGCTTGTGGAGGGTGCTCAGACCACGTAACCCCCAAGTGACCTTGGTTCAGAGTCCCAGGCCAGTGCAGCTTGTCCCTTAGGTGGAATTGCACTTGGGGAAGGGGGAGGAACGGGTGGTAAGAGGCTGAAGAGTGATGCTTCATGGAATACGCCGATGGCGAAAGAAAGTTGAAATCTGCTTCTGAACCAGAGACACTCCTTTGATCTTCTAGCTGTTGAAAGTTTTCTTTTCAGAGAAATGATCTATTCAGCTAGATTGTTTGCTGGACATTGAGACATTAGTTACTTCGAAAAAATTAGTCTTCCCATTACTCACTAGCAGGGTGGTCCCAGGTTTGCTTTCAGAACACAATACATTTTCTTATGGGCTCACTTTTTAAAGCTCATTCCCTTTCCCTTGTAGACACTAGCTAATATGCTCAGGGGGAAGGGTAACATAGCTTTTGGGGTGACATATGCACCTCTTACCTGTGGCCATCTGGAAAACATGAGCCCTGATCGCTCCCCGACCAGTGACTCTGGTTCGGGATTGTGAAGTCAGGCCTGAGGGGAGCAGCCCGACCTGGGAGGGGGAAGGCAACATAGACGAAGAGACTTTTGGTGCCTGTCAAGTCAGAGCAAAGACCAGTCAGCTGTTGTCTCTTCTGACTGTGGGGCGTGTGTTCCCAAGTAGAGAGAGAACTAGGCAGATGTTCAGCTATACCCAGTGTGTCTGGGGAAAAAAAAGGAAATTTGCCATCTTCTGGAAGAATGTCTTCCTCATGTCACCTGATAGCTGCAGTGCTGAGCACCCACACACTCATTCTAGGACTGCTGTGTGCCTACCATGATGTTTTGCAGACTCTCTATCACCCTTTCTAGATGTCCTCCCACCCCCCTCCCCTCCTGTCGCCCCTGCTGTCCTCCTTCCCTTCCTCCTTTAGTCCTTCCTGCATTTGCTCATGACACATGATTGGTGGGAGAGAGGAGAAGTGGGAAGCAGCCTGGGTGACCACAGAGAACAGTGAGGAAGGCTCTCTCACACCTTTGTTCATGTTGTTTACCCATGTCCGAGTCCCAGTTCAAGGAGCTCAGCTTTGTGATGTTTCTCCTAAGTGTCCCCAAGGAGAGCCAACCGCTGCCGCCTTTGCTCCTCATTGTCCTTGTTCAAACTTCCGTTGTAGCGTTTGGTGTTTTGTGTTCTTATCCGATTCCATGGAGTCTCCCTACTGGGTGGTGAATGCTCCAAGAGCAAGGATTAGTCACTGATCTCTGATCCTGCAGTGGAACCCTGTTCTTGGCCCATACACAGTATGTGCTCCATGAGTACAGACCGGATAAATGAATGAATGGAACACATGATGGATTTCCTTTTGTCTGGAAAATCATGTCAGAATTCCTTAGGACAGCCTTCAGCGCTTTACTCAGTCTGTTCTCAACTTGTTTTGTGTGGTTCAGACCCCCTGACTCAGCCAAGATAAGCTATGTACTGCCCCTCAGTGTACTGCAAACACTCCCGCTTCTTTCTTTTCTTTTCTTTTCTTTTTTCTTCTTTTCTTTTTTCTTTTCTTTTCTTTTCTTTTCTTTTCTTTTCTTTTCTTTTCTTTTCTTTTCTTTTCTTTTCTTTCTTTTCTTTTCTTTTCTTTTCTTTTCTTTTCTTTTCTTTTCTTTTCTTTCTTTCTTTCTTTCTTTCTTTCTTTCTTTCTTTCTTTCTTTCTTTCTTTCTTTCTTTCTTTCTTTCTTTCTTTCTTTCTTTCTTTCTTTCTTTCTTTCTTTCTTTCTTTCTTTCTTTCTTTCTTTCTTTCTTTCTTTCTTTCTTTCTTTCCTCTCTCTCTCTCTCTCTCTCTGTTTCCTTCCCTCCCTCCCTCCCTCCTTCCTTCCTCTCTCTCTCTCCCCCCCTTCTATCTTTACTGTCTCCTTATCCTCCCCAACACTGTAATATCTCCTCATTCCTCACTGCGAGTTCCCATCTTGCTCCTCTGTGAAGACTGTTCTGTCTTCTGCAGCTGTACTTTCCACTCTGAATTACTCACAGGACATTGAATCATTTATACCTTGCAGCATCTCTTACAGTTGTTTTGAAATTGCTACTCAATGTCAAATAACTTCTTAAGAGTGCCTTTCTTGTCTCCTGTTAAGTTCCCTGAAGACAGAGATGATGTCACACACTTGTGACTGCAGAGCTCACCTCCCCCACTGCCCAAGCCCAGCACATCGCTGGGAACACAGAAGCTGCTCAAGGCTGGTTCTGAATGAATGAATGGAGGCCAGCGCAGACAAGGACGACTGTGAGCAACAAGTCATTGGCTCTTTGGGAGAGTGGACATTCCTCTCCTGCCTCAGCTGCCCTCAATATCTGAGAGAAGCCACAAAGATGTGTAGAGTATCTGAGACAGTAAGAGAAGGTGAAAGGATGTCAACGAGGAAGGCCTGAAATTTCCAGAGACTCTTCTCTTCCGTGGGTGCCTAAGCAAGACTCCAATGGAAAATTGAATCAGAATGCTCTACTTCTCCACCTAAGTGTGTGGTTGACAATAACTCTACTCCTTTCTCTCCATGCTTTCAGCTTTGTCCACCCTCAGTTTCATGCATTTCCTTTCTACAGTGTATCTTCTAGACATGCAGGGCTCTTCTTCCTTGGTCTGAAAATGACTTTTTTTTTTTTTTTTTTGAGAGTAAGTCATTTTTCTGCCAACTTTCCCTCCTTAACTGCTTATCTCACCACTTCTTGATGATACCCACAAGGTAACTTTACTTCTTTTTGTTAAAATTGCAAACCCACTTTGCTTATTCCCCAAATGCTCTATTGGGAAGACTCACTGTAGGATTTATTTAACAGTGGACTTTACTTGATCCCATTTTGTTCTAGATAGAGCTTAGAATATACTGAGTTTTCAGCTGTAGTCTTTTATTCACTTTGGTACCCCCAGCACTTAGTATAGCACCTGACTTCTGTTGAAGGGTACAAAATGTAAGTGAAAATCATTTATAATGGCAATATTGAACATTAGACTGATATTTACCTCAAAAACCAGTGGTCCTCAAAGTATGGGCCTTGGGCCAGCAGCATCGGCATCACCTGGGAATTTGTTAGAAAATGCAGATTCAGGGGCGTCTGGGTGGCTCAGTCGGTTAAGCATCTGACTCTTGGTTTTGGCTCAGGTCATGGTGTCAGGGTCACGAGATCGAACCCCGCATCAGGCTCCTTGCTCAGCCGGCAGTCGGCTTGGGATTCTCTCTCCCTCCCTCTGCCCCTCCCCACCCCATGCACTCTTTCTCTCTCTCTCTAAAATAAATAAATATATGTTTTTTAAAGAAATGCATATTTACTGACAGACTGTCCTTAGCAGTTGAACTTTTTCAGTGAGTCGTTCTATATTAAGAGATGCAAGAACTTAATCCAGGTTCATACAAACCCATCATGCTATAACACGGCTCTGGGACATTGGATGGTAGTATGCAGTGTGGCAGCTGGAGTTGGTTTCAGTCTCTGATGTTCTATCAGTTGGAGAGAGAGCGGCCTGTCTGTCAGCACACATGCCCTGGGCTTTCTTTGCTGCCCTCGGTTTGCACTTAGCTGCCCCGGCCCCCGCATGCAAAGGATAAGAGGAGTCATAAAGACAGTGCTTGATTTGCACAAGCCCTCCTCTGGCCCCCTGTGCTATGCATGGCATTCCCATAACCTGGCCAAGCCGCCTGAGCCCCCGTTCTGCTGAGATTCACCTGCACCAGGTAGACAGTGAGGGATTGTTCGGAGCGAAACACCGTGCAATCAACTGGAGATAGCAGAGGCACAGAGGTCAGGCGAGCTGCCCAGAGCATCTTTCATCTTTGACTTATATCAGGAGGGTGTAAAGTGTGGCATCGGCCCGGCCTGCCCCGCGGTCAATGGCTGCCTTGTTCTGCCCCCCACTTATCTGCCATCGCTCTGATGTCACAGGTTTCGTTTGGATAGCTGACTTCAAAGGTGCTTTTCAAATTTTTTTAATTTTTCTATTTCAGGGATAATAGCACAGCTTTTCAAAAGCATTTTGCTGTGCAATCAAATCAAACATTCTTAAATGGACGGGGCCAAGTTAACCCAGCCCAGGCATAGAAGCTCCCAAAAGGTTGCCAAGCACTTGGTGCCAATTCTGACAGATGGACAAAGGGAAGCTGTGTTTGCTGTCCTCCTCAACTCTACTCTTCTCCCGAATCCATCATATGCTAAGATTTAGAAGGCAGCAAAGGCCCCTCGCCATTCCCTCCTCTCTGGACATACCAACTCCCCTGGGACATTTTCCACCAGGATCTGTAATGTATTACCCAGGAATGACTGGGCAGTTGAGTCAATAACTGAATCGTCGAGTTTTTCTGACGGATTAATTATGAGTTCCATAGAAAAAGCCAAGTTGAATTCTGGCCTTCATGTCTTATAGACCCCGCTTTTATTTGAGGCCATATCTGTAAGTGGACCACAGAATCTACCACTTTGTGGCCTGTTCTTTTCTTTGTTTTCTTCCATCATCACATTAATGGCTGAATGCTCCATCACGGGCTGCCTGGGCTTCATGGCAGCAGCTTGACCTGACGTTTCGGTAGGCTGAAATTACTAGACACGAGCTTGAGTCTTTATAGGGGAGGGACATATTTCCAGTGAATAATGACAGTGAACATTAATTGGCATGGTCATTTCCTAGACACTGAGCTGAGTGGTTTCCAGACATTATCTCATGTAATTCTCATGTCCCTTGGTACCAGGTTCTGTTATTAACCACATTTTACAGATGAGAAAATTAAGGCTCACATGGCTGGGATTTAAACTCATGTCTGTCTGCTTCCAGACTTAACATCTTAGCCCTAGTTTTGTGGCTCCTCAGTCTTGCTGCAGGTGGTAACTGAGTTAAGGGAAGTACAGAGGAGAAAGAAGAGGACCGTGATTTTTTTAACCAGGGAGTATTTTTTTCCTGAGCTTCAAAGAAAGAGGTCTGTCTGCAAGAGCAAAGGGTGAGGGGAGCATCGCTTGTGGGCTTTCAGCCCCCTAGGATCTGTCTTCCCTCTGGGGCTATGGAGAGCCCTTTGTGTGGGATCGGAAGAGGTTGCTTTGCTACCGAGGTGATGGGGGAGTGCGGAGAAGGTCATGCCTGAAGAGCTAGGACCAATCTTGACTCTACAAGTTCCAAATTGTGGGCACTGGACTGTTCACAGCACCTGAGAGTGTAGGACAGAGTTAGAGATGTACTTTATATTTCAGCAATCTAATTTGGAAAAGTTCACAGAAGCAGAAGCTCAGAGAAAAGATAGGAAAAAGTTCCAAAGAGTAAGACAGAAGGCAGAAGACTCATTTATATGGAAGTTTTCAAAAAATTCTCGGGTAGAAGAAAAGAGGAAATGGATGTTGGGAAACACTGAGCCGTCCTCAGGGAATGTATCTGCACGTTCAGACGTAAAGGAGGCACAGGGATAAGTGCCTATACATAATGGTGGACAGAATGCCTTGCCATTGACCTCTGGGGGGGCAATTTGCAAGTAAACCAAAAGGCACCAGATGACAAAAGATGGATTTTTTTTTAATTTAGATTTTGAGCAAGAAAGACCAGCAACAAAATGATGTTCCTCTGCCAAAGGTCAATATTGAAATGGTCACAGGTCACAGAGAAAACAACTCTCTAGCACCTATTTAACTTCTCTGTTCTTTTAAGGAGAAGGATTGTACAGCCTTGAAGGTCAACACCAGCATTGACGGGCGGGAGTTTTAACCCTGGAGAGGCAGGAGGTGATAAAGGGGAAACGAAGTGCTCTTCCTGTGGGCAAGTCTCGTGGGATGAACCGTGTGTTTTCTGAGTACGGAGAGCTGGCTCACAAGCCAGCTGGAAAGACCCACAGTGATTTTTAAGGAGTCCTGAAATCAGTGGACTTTGAAAAGCTGGCTTGTAAGTACTTGGACAAGAAAGAAGTGAGGCCTAAAAAAAAAAAAAAAAGAAAGAAAGAAGTGAGGCCTTGGATCAGGGAGAAAAGCATTAAGCACTAGTGATTACAAAATAGGCTCATCTCCTTTTTTCTTAGGGCGATGCTACAGGCACTTACTGACCTATTTAACAAATGTATATGGTTTGAAACTGGCATGCTAATATGCCCAGTGGGAGAATCTGATTCCCAAAGGTACTGGCAGACTGGGCCAAAAAAAAAAAAAAAAACAAACCTCACAAGATAAAAATAACACAAAATCGACCACTGCTCCAGGATAGAATAGAGTAAAGGTGTCTCACCAGGCATTACCCTGAAAAAAGAAATAAGGCTTTTAGGTGATTGTAAATTTGACATAATAAGCCTGGAATAAGATATTGTTGCCCAAAAAGTTAATTCAAACTTGGTCCACATAAATGGAAATATGATGTTCAGGACTCAGCAAAACAAAACAAAACAAAACAAAACAAAACAAAACAACCAACCTATTTTAATGCCTTCCTTCTGCAAAATATTTTCAAACACACGATCTCATTTTATTTTTTTTTTATAGAGTATAAACCTCATTCTTTATACCTGAGTTACAAAAACCAAGACACAGAAAAGCTAATTAATTTTTTCAAGATCATGTAGCCAGAAAGTGGAAATGTCAGAGTTCAGACTCAGGTCAGTTTGATTGCAAAGCCCTGTACTTCCCATTCTCCCAATAGTAAGGCTTCCACCAAAGCACATGGGGCACTGTTTTACACTGCAGCAGGGTGCTGGGCTAGGTGGTGAGGGTTGTGCTCCAGGAGAGGCATTAGTAATCTAGAGCATTTTTCGAGGCTATATTCCGCATCGGAATATGGAGTGTGTTCAAGGTGCCAACTTTTTTGGGTGAGGGTGAGAACGAAAATATAAAGTAGATACAATAATGAAGGGTTTGGAAATTGTCATATGAGGAAACACTGACAATATTAAACTAGCAAACTAAAGATTTAGGGTGGATTTGAGATGTGTCTTCAAAAGCTCCATGTTTGCCGTAGGGAAGGAAGAAGCAGAGGTGTTTTGGTTCCTCCAGAAGCCGATCTAGAGCCAATAGGGGAAGTTATAGGAATGTTGGTTTCCCCTCTGTGTCAATTTCCTATTGCTGCTATAACAAATTACCCCGAACCTAGTGGCTTAAACAATACAAATTTATTATCTTACGGTTCCATAGATCAGAAGTCTGATATAGGTCCCGCTGGACTAAAATCGAGGTGTTGATGGGGTCATGTTCCTTCGGGAGGCAGTAGGGGAGAATCTATTCCCTTGCTTTTTCCAGCTTCTAGAGGCTGCCCACATTTCTTGGCTCATGGCTCCCTTCCTCCATCTGCAAAGCCAACAATGTTGCATCTCCCTGACCATTCTGTAGTCCCTCTGATGCAGTCAGGAAAGCACCTAGGTGATCAGGCTGCACCTACCTGGCTAATCAAGAATAATCTCCGTCTGCCACGGGAGATTATTCCTTAAGCTTATTTTATTTTATTTTATTTTTTTTAATTTTTTATTGTTATGTTAATCACCATATATTACATCATTAGTTTTTGGTGCAGTGTTCCATGATTCATTGTTTGTTCATAACACCCAGTGCTCCATGCAGAACGTGCCCTCCTCAATACCCATCACCAGGCTAACCCATCCCCCTACCCCCCTCCCCTCTAGAACCCTCAGTTTGTTTTTCAGAGTCCATCATCTCTCATGGTTCGTCTCCCCCTCTGACATACTCCCCTTTTCTTCCTCTTCTATTATCTTCTTTTCTTTTTTCTTAAAATATGTTGCGTTATTTGTTTCAGAAGTACAGATCTGTGATTCAACAGTCTTGCACAATTCACAGCGCTCACCGTAGCACATACCCTCCCCAATATCTATCACCCAGCCACCCCATCCCTCCCACCCCCGACCACTCCAGTAACACTCAGTTTGTTTCCTGAGATTAAGAATTCCTCATATCAGTGAGGTCATGTGATACATGTCTTTCTCTGATTGACTTATTTCACTCAGCATAACACCCTCCAGTTCCATACACGTCGTTGCAAATGGCAAGATCTCATTCCTTTTGATGGCTGCATAATATTCCATTGTGTATATATACCACATCTTCTTTATCCATTCATCTGTCGATGGGCATCTTGGCTCTTTCCACAGTTTGGCTATGGTGGACATTGCTGCTATAAACATTGGGGTACACGTACCCCTTCGGGTCCCTACATTTGTATCTTTGTGGTAAATACCCAGTAGTGCAATTGCTGGATCGAACGGTAGCTCTAATTTCAACTGTTTGAGGAACCTCCATACTGTTTTCCAGAGGGGTTGCACCAGCTTGCATTCCCACTAACAGTGTAGGAGGGTTCCCCTTTCTCCACATCCCCGCCAACATCTGTCGTTCCCTGACTTGTTAATTTTAGCCATTCTGACGGGTGTGAGGTGGTATCTCATTGAGGTTTTGATTTGGATTTCCCTGATGCCAAGCGATGTTGAGCACTTTTTCATGTGCCTGTTGGCCATTTGGATGTCTTCTTTGGAGAAATGTCTGTTCATGTCTTCTGCCCATTTCTTGATTGGATTATTTGTTCTTTGGGTGTTGAGTTTGATAAGTTCTTTATAGATTTTGGATACCAGCCCTTTATCTGATATGTCATTTGCAAATATTTTCTCCCATTCTGTCGGTTGTCTTTTGGTTTTGTGGACTGTTTCTTTTGCTGTGCAGAAGCTTTTTATCTTGATGAAATCCCAATAGTTCATTTTTGCCCTGGCTTCCCGTGCCTTTGGCGATGTTTCTAGGAAGAAGTTGCTGCGGCTAAGGTCGAAAAGGTTGCTACCTGTGTTCTCCTTTAGGATTTGGATGGACTCCTGTCTCACGTTTAGGTCTTTCAACCATTTGGAGTCTATTTTTGTGTGTGGTGTAAGGAAATGGTCCAGTTTCATTCTTCTGCATGTGGCTGTCCAATTTTCCCAACACCATTTGTTGAAGAGACTGTCTTTTTGCCATTGGACATTCTTTCCTGCTTTGTCAAAAATAAGTTGACCATAGAGTTGAGGGTCCATTTCTGGGCTCTCAATTCTGTTCCATTGATCTATGTGTCTGTTTTTGTGCCAGTACCATACTGTCTTGATGATGACAGCTTTGTAATAGAGCTGGAAGTCCGGAATTGTGATGCCGCCAGCTTTGCTTTTCTTTTTCAGTATTCCTCTGGCTATTCTGGGTCTCTTCTGGTTCCATACAAATTTTAGGATTATTTGTTCCATTTCTTTGAAAAAAGTGGATGGTATTTTGATGGGGATTGCATTGAATGTGTAGATTGCTCTAGGTAGCATTGACATCTTCACAATGTTGATTCTCCCAATCCATGAGCATGGAACGTTTTTCCATTTCTTTGTGTCTTCTTCAATTTCTTTCCTGAGTATTTTATAGTTTTCTGAGTACAGATCCTTTGCCTCTTTGGTTAGATTTATTCCTAGGTATCTAATGGTTTTGGGTGCAATTGTAAATGGGATCGACTCCTTGATTTGTCTCTCTTCTGTCTTGTTGTTGGTGTATAGGAATGCCACTGATTTCTGTGCATTGATTTTATATCCTGCTACTTTACTGAATTCCTGTATGAGTTCTAGCAGTTTTGGGGTGGAGTCTTTTGGGTTTTCCACATACAGTATCATATCATCTGCAAAGAGTGAGAGTTTGACTTCCTCTTTGCCGATTTGGATGCCTTTGATTTCTTTTTGTTGTCTGATTGCTGTGGCTAGGACTTCTAATACTATGTTGAATAGCAGTGGTGAGAGTGGACATCCCTGCCGCGTTCCTGACCTTAGGGGAAAAGCTCTCAGCCTTTCCCCATTGAGAATGATATTCGCTGTAGGTTTTTCGTAGATGGCTTTTATGATATTGAGGTATGTACCCTCTATCCCTATACTCTGAAGAGTTTTGATCAAGAAAGGATGTTGCACTTTGTCAAATGCTTTTTCTGCATCTATTGAGAGGATCATATGATTCTTGTTCTTTCTTTTGTTAATGTATTGTATCACGTTGATTGATTTGCGGATGTTGAACCAGCCTTGCAGCCCAGGGATAAATCCCACTTGGTCGTGGTGAATAATCCTTTTAATGTACTGTTGGATCCTATTGGCTAGTATTTTGGTGAGAATTTTTGCATCCATGTTCATCAAGGATATTGGTCTGTAATTCTCTTTTTTGATGGGGTCTTTGTCTGGTTTTGGGATCAAGGTAATGCTGGCCTCATAAAATGAGTTTGGAAGTTTCCCTTCCATTTCTATTTTTTGGAACATTTTCAGGAGAATAGGTATTAATTCTTCTTGAAATGTCTGATAGAATTCCCCTGGGAAGCCATCTGGCCCTGGGCTTTTGTTTCTTGGGAGATTTTTTATGACTGTTTCAATTTCCTTAGTGGTTATAGGTCTGTTCAGGTTTTCTATTTCTTCCTGGTTCAATTTTGGTAGTTGATACTTCTCTAGGAATGCACCCATTTCTTCCAGGTTATCTAATTTGCTGGCATAGAGTTGCTCATAATATGTTCTTATAATTGTTTGTATTTCTTTGGTGTTGCTTGTGATCTCTCCTCTTTCATTCATGATTTTGTTGATTTGGGTCATTTCTCTTTTCTTTTTGATCAGTCTGGCCAGGGGTTTATCAATCTTGTTAATTCTTTCAAAGAACCAGCTCCTAGTTTCGTTGATCTGTTCTACTGTTCTTTTGGTTTCTAGTTCATTGATTTCTGCTCTGATCTTTATGATTTCTCTTCTCCTGCTGGGTTTAGGCTTTCTTTGTTGTTCTTTCTCCAGCTCCTTTAGGTGTAGGGTTAGGTTGTGTATTTGAGACCTTTCTTGTTTCTTGAGAAAGGCTTGTATTGCTATATACTTTCCTCTCAGGACTGCCTTTGCTGTATCCCAAAGATTTTGAACAGTTGTGTTTTCATTTTCATTGGTTTCCATGAATTTTTTTAATTCTTCTTTAATTTCTTGGTTGACCCATTCATTCTTTAGTAGGATGCTCTTTAGCCTCCATGTATTTGAGTTCTTTCCAACTTTCCTCTTGTGGTTGAGTTCTAGTTTCAAAGCATTGTGGTCTGAAAATATGCAGGGAATGATCCCAATCTTTTGGTACCGGTTGAGACCTGATTTGTGACCTAGGATGTGATCAATTCTGGAGAATGTTCCATGGGCACTAGAGAAGAATGTGTATTCCGTTGCTTTGGGATGGAATGTTCTGAATATGTCTGTGAAGTCCATTTGGTCCAGTGTGTCATTTAAAGTCTTTATTTCCTTGTTGATCTTTTGCTTAGATGATCTGTCCATTTCAGTCAGGGGGGTGTTAAAGTCCCCCACTATTATTGTATTGTTGTCAATGTGTTTCTTTGCTTTTGTTATTAATTGCCTTATATAATTGGCTGCTCCCATGTTAGGGGCATAGATATTTACAATTGTTAGATCTTCTTGTTGGATAGACCCTTTAAGTAGGATATAGTGTCCTTCCTCATCTCTTATTACAGTCTTTGTTTTAAAATCTAGTTTGTCTGATATAAGGATTGCCACCCCAGCTTTCTTTTGGTGTCCATTAGCATGGTAAATGGTTTTCCACCCCCTCACTTTCAATCTGGGGGTGTCTTTGGGTGTAAAATGAGTCTCTTGCAGACAGCATATGGATGGGTCTTGTTTTTTAATCCAATCTGATAGCCTGTGTCTTTTGATTGGGGCATTGAGCCCATTTACATTCAGGGTAACTATTGAAAGGTATGAATTTAGTGCCATTGTATTACCTGTAAGGTGACTGTTAACTGTCTGTTGTCTGTGTTCGTTTCTGCTCTTTGCTGCTTTTAGGTTCTCTCTTTGCTTAGAGGACCCCTCTTAATATTTCTTGGAGGGCTGGTTTCGTGTTTGCAAATTCCTTTAGTTTTTGTTTGTCCTGGAAGCTTTTTATCTCTCCTTCTATTTTCAATGATAGCCTAGCTGGATATAGTATTCTTGGCTGCATATTTTTCTCGTTTAGTGCTCTGAAGATATCTTGCCAGTCCTTTCTGGCCTGCCAGGTCTCTGTGGATAGGTGTGTTGCCAATCTAATGTTTCTACCATTGTAGGTTACATATCTCTTCTCCCGAGCTGCTTTCAGGATTTTCTCTTTGTCTCTGAGACTCGTAAGTTTTACTATTAGATGTCGGGGTGTTGACCTATTTTTATTGATTTTGAGAGGGGTTCTCTGTGCCTCCTGGATTTTGATGCCTGTTTCCTTCCTCACATTAGGGAAGTTCTCTGCTATAATTTGCTCCAATATACCTTCTGCCCCTCTCTCTCTCTCTTCTTCTTCTGGGATCCCAATTATTCTAATGTTGTTTCGTCTTATCGTATCACTTATCTCTCAAATTCTGCCCTCGTGATCCTGTAGTTGTTTCTCTCTCTTTTTCTCAGCCTCTTTATTTTCCATCATTTGGTCTTCTATATCGCTGATTCTCTCTTCTGCCTCATTTATCCTAGCATTTAGTGCCCCCATTTTTGATTGCACCTCATCAATAGCCTTTTTGATTTCGATTTGGTTAGATTTTAGTTCTTTTATTTCTCCAGAAAGGGTTTCTCTAATAACTTCCACGCTTTTTTCAAGCCCAGCTAGTATCTTTAAAGTCATGATTCTGAACTCTAGGTCTGACATCGTACTAATGTCCGTATTGAGTAGGTCCCTGGCAGACGGTACTACCTCTTGTTCTTTTTGCTGAGGTGATTTCTTTCGTCTTGTCATTTTGTCCAGAGGAGAATAGATGAATGAGAGAACAAAAGGCTAACAGGTTTACAACGTCCCCAGCAAATATACTGTATACAAATCAGAAAAGACCTGAAACCAGGGGAAAGGAAAGGGAAAGAAAGAAAAAAGAAAGAGAAAAAGAAAAAAAAAAGAAAAAAAGATAAAAACAAAAACAAAACAATTCAAAAAAGGCAGAATATGATCAAATATGATCAGGCTAGTGCATAGATCAGTGCCACACACTAGATTTTGGGCGTATTTTGGTCTGTTAGAAAAAAGTGCCTCCTAAAATTTTAAAGGAAGAAAGACATATATGTACAAAATAAGGGTTGATACAATGAAGGGATGGAAGATGACTGTAAAGATGAAAATTATAAAAGATTTAATAAAAGGACTTGGTAAGATAAGTTGTTTGAAAAAAGAAAGAAGATTTAAGGAAAAAAAAAAGGAAAAAGGGAGAGAATGTGATCAGGCAGGAGACTAGAACAAAGCCATACACTAGTGGTTTAGGGTATATTTTGATCTGTTAGAAGAAACTGTACCTCAAAATTTTAAAGAGAGAACAACTTATATATATATGCCAAAAACAAGGATAACTACTATGAAGGGATAAAATATGACTCTAAAAATGAAAAAAAAATAAAAAATGTTTTTTTTTTTTAAAAAAAGGGATTTATAAGATGTTGGTTGAAAAAGGGAAAAAGAAAAATAAAAAAAAGTCAACAAAAATTAACTTTGATGAAATAATGAATCATGGTAAAAAAAAAAAAAAAAAAAAAAAAAAAAAAAGAAGCCATGAATCTATGTGCAGTATTCCCCTAGCGCTGGAGTTCTCCTATTCTCCTTGATCGATCAACTTGGTCTTGGCTTGCTGGCTGTTTGTGCTGATCTTCTGGGGGAGGGGCCTGTTGCTGTGGTTTCCAAATGTCTTTGCCGGAGGCGGAATTGCCCCGCCCTTGTCGGTCCGGGCTAAGGAAGCTGCTCCAGTTTGCTCTCAGGAGCTTTTGTTCCCTGCAAGCTCTCGGTACAGCTTTGGAGGACCAGGGCGAAAATGGCGGCCTCCCAGTCTCCGCCCGGAGGAGCCGAGAACTCGGGGCCCCACTCCTCAGTGCGCCCCCAGAGAAAAGCAGTCACTCCCGTGTCCCCGGTCTCTGGCCGCACTCCGTGCTCACCCGGCCTGTGACCGAGCGTTGCTATCTCTGGCACCCGACCCCGCTCGGAGTCTCCAAACCCAGCAGATCCCTGCAGTGTGTTCCCGCACCGCTCCTCCCCGGGAAGGAAGGGGAGTCTCCCCGGATCTGCTGCTTGTTGGGTCCCTGCTGGGGGAGCCGTGCCCCGACTGGGCCGCAGATCACAGTTTGTGGCAACCCAGAGCTGAGAGCCCGCGACTCTGCTCCGTCTCTGCAGCCGGCTTCCCCGCTCCGATCCCTGGGAGCTCTGCCGCACTCAGGCACCCCCGGTCTCTCTGTGACCCCGAGGCTCCTGAGACCACACTGTCCCGGGAGGATTCCACCCCCCGCTTAGCCACTGCAGCGACGTCCCTCTGCCGAGCCAACTTTTAAAAGGTCCGATTTTGTGCTCCGCGGCTCTAGCACTTGCCAGAAGCGGCCGGCGGAGGCCCCTCCCCCGCCGTCTATCCTCCCGAATATCGCCTCGGATTCACTTCTCCGCACGCCCTACCTTCCAGTAAGTGGTCGCTTCTCTGTTCAGAGAGTTGTTGCTACTCTCCTGTTCGATCTCCTGTTGAGTTCGTAGGTGTTCAGAATGGTTTGATCCCTATTCAGCTGAATTCCTGAGACCAGACAAAATCTAGGTCTCCTACTCCTCCGCCATCTTGCTCCGCCCCCCCTTAAGCTTATTTTAAACATAATCACATCTGCAAGTCCTTTTTGCCATATGTTCATGGCTTCCAGAGATTAGGATGCCGACATACTTGGTGAGCCATTCTTCTGAATTTTCACCATAAGGATGTATTTTGTAAGCAGCTCCCTAACAGAGCTGTACAGCCAAGAGTGAGCTGTTTGACACCCTACTCCTGGAAATAATCCAGTAGAGAATAGACTGAATTTTGATGGTGATGCTGCAGGAGGAGTTTGAATACCTGATGAGAAGTTGATTAAATGTTTTTATAAGGTTGATCCCACCCTGAGATGTAGGATTCTGTGACCACTCATTCTGTAGTGGGTTGAATAACGTCCCTCCAAAATTCATGTCCACTCAGAACCTCACAATGTGATCTTCTCTGAAAATAGGGTCTTTGCAGATGCAAGTAGTTAAGATGAGGTCATACTCCATTAGGGTGGGCCTCAAATCTGGTGACTAGAGTCCTTAGAAAAAGAAGAGACACAGAGGGAAGAGAGGCCTGTGAGGACAGAGGCCGGATGAGACTCTAGTCCTTTCTACCATGGTGTCCATGCATCCTCTGGCCCAATCCAGTTCTGTTATAATGGCCAAGAGCATAAGCCCTAGAGTCTAGGGGCGCCTGGGTGGCTCAGTGGGTTAAGTGTCTGACTTCAGCTCAGATCACGATCTCAGGGTCCTGGGTTGGAGCCCCATGTAGCACTCTGCTTCTCCCTCTCCCTTTGCCCCTCCGCCCGTCCCTTCCCCACCCCTTCCCCCTGCTTGTGCGCACATGTGCGTGCTCTCTCTCTCTCTCAAATAAATAAAATCTTAAAAAGAAAAAAAGAGGCTAGGCCCCAGAGTCTAATGGCTCAGAGCTGAGGACTCAGCCTCTCTAAAATTTGTTCTCTTATTTGTAAATCATGGGTAATAGCATGACCTCTCTTGTGGGGTGGTGGTGAGGATTATAAGATGCCCATGTTAAAGGAAGCTCTCCATGAAGTATGTTCACTCATACAGAGGATGTTCTGTGATCGTCTATGGAGTCTGTCCTGTGTCAGGCACCATTCTAGGTGCCCGTATATCTCAGCAAAACAGATAAAAAGTCTCAGGCCTCATGGCACTTATATTCTGCCAAGCAGCAGAAAATAATAAATAGCAAACTTAGCAAATTTGTAAATTACATAATATGCTGGAAAATGATAAGAGCTATAGAAAAAAACCAAAGCAAAGCCAGGGGCATGGGGAGTATGTGTGGAAGGTTGCAGACTGAAATTTTAAAAAATCGGAGTGAGATTTGAGCAAGCACATGAAGCCATTAGGGAAGTTAGCTTTTCAGACATGTAGGGGAGCACATTTAAGGTGTGGAGAACAGGGAGCGCAAAGACCCTGAGGCAGGAAGATTTCTCGTGTGTTTGAAGAGTAGGAAGATCAGTGTATCTGGAAGAGATATGGTCATGGAGGCAAAGGAAAGGAGGTACATGAGGATATAGGAAGGAGGAAAGAAGACAATCAAAGGATTTGGCTTTTACTCTGAGCAAAATGGAAGCCATTGGAGGGGAGTGAGCAGAAGAATGGTATAATTTGGTTTACCTTTTAAAGGAAGCACTGTAGCTACTCAAACCAGCTATTGAGAATAGATCACGCAGGCCTAGGAGTGAAGCAGGGAGACTACTGTAGTTGTTCAGCTGAGAGACAATGGTGATCCGGACCAATGTGATAGCAATGAAAGTCGGATTCTGCACAGATTTTGAGGATAAATCTGATAGGGGTTTCTTTCTTTTTTTTTTTTTTTTTAACATGTAATGTATTATTTGTTTCAGAGGTACAGGTCTGTGATTCAACAGTCTTACACAATTCACAGCGCTCACCATAGCACATACCCTCCCCAATGTCTATCACCCAGCCACTCCATCCCTCCCACCCCCACACCACTCCAGAAACTCTCAGTTTGTTTCCTGGGATTAAGAATTCCTCATATCAGTGAGGTCATATGATACATGTTTTCCTCTGATTGACTTATTTTGCTCAGCATAATACCCTCCAGTTCCATCCACATCATTGCAAATGGCAAGATTTCATTCCTTTTGGTGGCTGCATAATGTTCCATTATATATATATACCACATCTTCTTTATCCATTCATCTGTCGATGGACATCTTGGCTCTTTCCATAGTTTGGCTATTGTGGACATTGCTGCTATAAATATTGGGGTGCACGTACCCCTTCGGATCACTACATTTGTATCTTTTGCGGGAATACCCAGTAGTGCAATTGCTGGATCGTATGGTAGCTCTATTTTCAACTTTTTGAGGAACCTCCATACTGTTTTCCAGAGGGGTTGCACCAGCTTACATTCCCACCAACAGTGTAGGAGGGTTCCCCTTTCTCCGCATCCCCACCAACATCTGTCGTATCCTGACTTGTTAATTTTAGCCATTCTGACTGGTGTGAGGTGGTATCTCATTGAAATTTTGATTTGGGTTTCCCTGATGCCGAGCGATGTTGAGCACTTTTTCATGTGTCTGTTGGCCATTTGGATGTCTTCTTTGGAAAAATGTCTGTTCATGTCTTCTGCCCATTTCTTGATTAGATCATTTGTTCTTTGGGTGTTGAGTTTGATAAGTTCTTTATAGATATTGGATACTAGCCCTTTATCTGATATGTCATTTGCAAATATCTTCTCCCATTCTTTCGGTTGTCTTTTGGTTTTGTTGACTGTTTCTTTTGCTATGCAAAAGCTTTTTATCTTGATGAAGTCCCAGTAGTTCATTTTTGCCCTTGCTTCCCCTTGCCTTTGGCGATGTTTCTAGGAAGAAGTTGCTGCGGCTGAGGTCGAAGAGGTTGCTGCCTGTGTTCTCCATTAGGATTTTGATGGACTCCTGTCTCACATTGAGGCCTTTCAACCATTTTGAGTCTATTTTTGTGTGTGGTATAAGGAAATGGTCCAGTTTCATTCTTCTGCATGTGGCTGTCCAATTTTCCCAACACCATTTGTTGAAGGGACTTTTTTCCATTGGACATTCTTCCCTGCTTTGTTGAAGATGAGTTGACCATAGAGTTGAGGGCCCATTTCTGGGCTCTCTATTCTGTTCCATTGGTCTATGTGTCTGTTTTGGTGCCAGTACCATACTGTCTTGATGATGACAGCTTTGTAATAGAGCTTGCTGTCCGGAATTGTGATGCCACCAGCTTTGCTTTTCTTTTTCAACATTCCTCTGGCTATTCGGGGTCTTTTCTGGTTCCATACAAATTTTAGGATTATTTGTTCCATTTCTTTGAAAAAAGTTGATGGTATTTTAATGGGGATTGCATTAAATGTGTAGGTTTCTCTAGGTAGCATTGACATCTTCACAGTATTTGTTCTTCCAATCCCTGAGCATGGAACGTTTTTCCATTTCTTTGTGTCTTCCTCAGTTTCTTTCATGAGTATTTTATAGTTTTCTGAGTGCAGATTCTTTGCCTCTTTGGTTAGATTTATTCCTAGGTATCTTATGGTTTTGGGTGCAATTGTAAATGGGATCGACTCCTTAATTTCTCTTTCTTCTGTCTTGTTGTTGGTGTATAGGAATGCCACTGATGTCTGTGCTCTGATTTTATATCCTGCCACTTGACTGAATTCCTGTATGAGTTCTAGCAGTTTTGGGGTGGAGTCTTTTGGGTTTCCCACATAAAGTATCATATCATCTGCAAAGAGTGAGAGTTTGACTTCTTCTTTGTCAATTTGGATGCTTTTGATTTCTTTTTGTTGTCTGACTGCTGTGGCTAGGACTTCTAATACTATGTTGAATAGCAGTGGTGATAATGGACATCCCTGCCGTGTTCCTGACCTTAGGGGGAAAGCTCTCAGTTTTTCCTAATAGGGGTTTCTAATGTTGATAGTAAGAAGGGAATCAAGAATGACTCCAAGGTTCTGACCTGAGCAATTGGAAAAGCAAAGTTGTCGCTAACTAAGATGTGGAAGACTGAAGGGAGCACCTGTTTTGGGGGAAAGAAGTTTAATTTTGGATATGTTAAGAGAGTGATGCCTACTACATATGTAGATGTTGAGGTAGAATAGGCAGATATAGATGTCTGGGGTTCAATAGATAAGAAACAACTGTGTAATATCTAAAGACCTATAAAATTCTATTATTGATTTTGTGGAGTGTAAGTTACAGGAAGATGGGGACCATGTTAAATTCATACCTGAGTCTCCAGACTGCCTAGCAGAGAGTGTCACAAAGTTTATTGCCCAATAAATGTTGACTGAGTAATTGGAGATTTACAGTTTTCTGAATTTGGTGGGTCTGTAGCAGGAATATAGGACTGATATGCCTAGCGCTTGGTCTAGATTATTTCTCCTCTGCAAATCATTGCTTAATGGGAACTAAAAAGAGCCTACTACCTGTTCTGCTTACAACTAAGAGTCCCTCCTCCTCTGCATCCTTGAGTTTCTTCCTCTGTGACATCTTGAATAACCCTGTTCCCTAAAAGAGTGAGGTGGAAAATCATAGGATGCAGAACAATTTAAGTGACAGATGAGTTCCCCATTTGTCTCCCACCTATGACGGTAAGAAAATCCTACTTACTTTTCTGAATTCCTTCTATGACACTTATTTCTCATTTATTATTATTTTTTAATCTTAGGTTTTAAGCCATCCTCTCTTCTCCCATCCCAGTACCTGCCCTAGGCCCTGAAGAGGCTTTTTAGCTAAGAGCCTAAGAGAAAGATGGAGCTCATGATTCCTTCAGAAGCTTCAACCCATTATGTAATCTCAAATATTTAAATCCAGAAGAATCAGCCAGTTGCTCAACATCTTGATGTCATCTCAGGCTTTACCCAGGCAGGCTTTTCTGACTTGAAGCTAGACAGAGAAGGACTTATTTTCAAATCAGACCCAGGCTGAACTCGGCCTGAATTTGACTGAGGTCCCCTCGTCTAATAATCTCTAAGCCTGGAGATGCATTCAAATTACCAATGGGACTCAAATACTACAGATTCCAGGCCCACAGTCCAGACCTGCTGAGTCAGGAACCTCTAGGTCTTGAGCTCAGGAATCTGTATTCTCTAAGGTCCTGTCATTGATTCTGAGACAGCTGGCCCATGGACTTAGACCATGCTACTTTCTTCTAACGACATGGTACTCACAGGATCTGAGTTATCTCCCCTACTTTTTTAAAGTCATCCCCAAAAGAAATTGTTCAAATGACTTCTGCAATTCATTCAGTTTTCTCATAAAAATAAACAGCTATGTTTTTAATGCTTTAGCAAATTCTCTTTTAGGAACATAAGTATGGCCATGCTCATTATTTATTCACTTTACCAATACTTGTTAAGCTAAACCATTTGATAGATAAGACACTGTCCTTGTTCTCTTAAATCTCTGGCTACAGGGGGAGGGACAGAAAAATAGGCAGTGAGCAGTGGGAGGTAGTATCAGGAATAGATGGATGATCTGGAATATTAGACAGATACCCAGACGGACACATCACAGACACGTCTGCGTGTATTGCTTGTGTGATGGTAAGTATGCACACAGATCCTTCGTGCTTACATCATCAACCTCTGGGTCGGAATGAGCAAGACTGATTTTCTTTTTTTTTTTCTTTTAAAATTATTCTTTGGACATAGATGTGTATGTCTATGTGGACACCCCTGGGTGTCTTAGTCTGTTTGAGCAGCTACAACAAAATACTGCAGACTGGGTGGCTTCGAAATAACAGATTTTTTTCTCATGGTTTTGGAGGCTGGGAAGTCTGAGATCAAGGGCCAGCATGGTTGGGTAAGGGCTGTCTTCTCGGTTGCAGACTCCTTGTGCCCTCCTATGGTGGAAGAGGTGAGGAGCTCTGTGGGGTCTCCTTTAAAAAAATTTTTTTTTAAGATTTTATTTATTTGAGAGAGAGAGAAAGACTGCACCCACAGGAGCAGGGGCACAGGGAGAGGGAGAAGCAGACCCCTCCACTGATCAGGGAGCCCAACAACATGGAGCTCGATTCCAGGAGCAGGGATCATGACCTGAGCTGAAGGCAGACATTTAATCCACTGAGCCACCCAGGCCCCCTGTGGGGTCTCCTTTTTTAAGAGCACTAATCCCATTCATGAAGGCTCCACCCTCATGATGCAAGCTCCTCCCAAAGGCCCCACCCACAGCACCTTTAAAGGTTAGAATTTCAGCACGTGAATTTGGGGTTGGAGGGGACACAAAAGTTTACACCATAGCACTGTGTAACCACCACCGCTGCGAGGAAGCACGTGGGATACATGAATACTGATGTCCACAACGAAGTTCGGACACTGCACGGCCTCCACCGCCCAGGCCAGCCATCAAAGCAAGAACATGGCATTTTTCACCACAGTTTGTCAAATGTGATTCCAGGACCCTCTGCTGGATTCTGGGAATTCATAGCACACATTGCACATATCCGAACAAGCTTTCTGTATAACTTCAGCAATTCCGAAATACCCACTCTAACTCACACCTTGCAAAGTGCTTACCTTCCATACGCGTCGTCTTGGTTTAGGTGGCGTCAAGGTCCTGTGAAGGGCACAGCGATTGCTGCAACTTGCATTGATTTCATAGAATTATAGTGACTATCCCTGGGGCAGATGCGCAGGCAGAGGTTCCCACAAGCACTGCTGAAGAATTCTTAATAATGAAACTAATCAAAATGCTTTGCCTGTGTGTGTGTGTGTGTGTGTGTGTGTGTGTATGTCACACACACCATATGTGACTACATATATGCATGGGTATCCATATATATATACTTTGCCTTTGCCACTTATGTTTAGAGTGATTTTATTTACATTATTTCATTTTGTCCTCAAATGCTGTGAGGAAGGGAGAGGCTGGTAGTATACACATTTTGCCAACTGAAAAAAAGAAGGGCTCAGGCAGTTCATGTCTTTTTCAAAGTTCATAGCTAGCAAGAACAGGAGCCTAAATTCGAGCCCAAATGTCTCACTCCTGTTCCGAGATTCTCTTGTATATACTCTCCCCGCCCCGGGATGCTTTGTGCATTGTCAATTCATACGCCAGGACACTCCTAAAAAGTGTGGTTGTTGCTTCTATGAACCCGCCACTTTCAGAGTTTCTTCTTGGTGGGAAGTCCAAACTGAGGAGGACGCCCTGTTGTTTTTCCTTGAATATTTCACGTTGGTTCCTTGGGTGCAGACATCCCTGGAGCCGTTCATTAGTGCTTAATTGTAGCCCTTGTTAGGAGCCCTATTAGTAATGCGGGTGGTCTGTGGCCATGGCTGTCTTTTCTCACTTTGTGCTGACTCTCAGCAATGGTTCTCTCTGGCTCCTGGAATGACTTTGTTTATAAAAGAGGAGTTTACCATTAACAAAAGGGCTTAAGAGTGTGATGGAAAAGAAATACATTTTGTTTGGGACAGATAGGAGATGGCTAAGATCGGGACTCTAGGACCCTACAGCTCAGTCCATGACGGCTGTCGTCATTTACAGTAATGATTTACGTGGATTAAGCCCCATGGCTTAGAAGCTGCTGGGTTGGGATAATTTTGTCTTTATGAGCTGTCACCCTGAGGTCAGGAAATAAATGTCACGGGCACCTAGGAAAGCAAGTTGAAAAGGTGAGGCCCATGAAGTCATGCCTCCAGGGTGACGGAAGGGTGTTCCCAGCACACACTGACGACAGCCTGCACTGTTTGTCCTCGTCTGCACAGGGAAGAATTCCCGGGAGCCTGGGATTATTAATGGCGCACCAGCTGCTCTGTCTTTATTGCTGTCAGTCACGGTGTCTGCTTCTGCCCGTCCGCAGAGACGCGGCTTCTGTGGTCAGAGTGCAGGGCTGCCGCTCAGGGGCTGCATGCCCCCTGTCCTCTCCTACCTTCCATACCTGCGCTGGCTTGCTTAGGTTAACGGGTCTCCTAAGCTGAAAGGCTGCTTCAGAGGCAAAGGATGTGGGACTGCGCCACCTGCTGAGCTCAGGCGCGACACTGATTCAGAGTGCTCGGAGCATCTCCGCAGAGCCCTGGCTATCCGGCCTGCCTGCCCCCCTCCCCCCCGCCCCCGGCTGTGGCTGGGGGGCCTGGTTGTCTAAAGCTACCTGCAGATACAATTGGAGATAGAGACAGAAAGTGGAGGGGGGTTGCCAGGGACTGAGGCGAGGGGGACCTGGGAGTTATTGTTTACTGGGTGGAGAGTTTCACTTTTGCAAGATACAAGGTGTTCTGAAGATTGATGGTGGGGATGGTTGCACAGCAATATGAACATAACAAATACCACTGAACCATACACTTAACAATGGTTAAGAAGGTAAGTTTTATGTTGTTTGTATTTTACTGTCCCAACAAAAAAATTCCGTAGAATACGGGAAGGAATTGATTTTTAGTAAATGAAATATCTTATTTGATCATCAAAAATACGTACATATGGAGGCGCCTGGGTGACTCAGTTGGTTAAGCGCCGGACTTGGTTTTGGCTCAGCACATGATCTCAGGGTCATGAGATCGAGCCCTGCATCAGGCTCCAGGCTCAGTGGGGAGTCTGCTTGAGATTCTTTCCCTCTGCCCCTCCCCTGACTTGTGCGCGCGCTCTCTCTTCTTTCTTTGTCTTTCTCAAATAAATAAATTAATCTTTAAAAAAAATACGTACGTAGGTACATACAGTTTGATTATCTTCTGGGTACCCAATACTCTGTCTCCACAAAATTCTAACTGCACATCTTGTTAATCTTGAAGTTGATCATGGGAGGGCACAGTCATTCACTTAGAGAAGTGGCAGAGTAAACAGTGGAAAGGACCCCATATCATGAAACCTGGGTTCTGATCCCTGCTCTGCAACCAGTTCTGCCAAGAACTTAACCTTTCTGGACTTATCTGTCAACTCACCAATTAAAAAAAAAAAAAAAAAAAAAGAGGTCAGGGATTTCTGTTAGCTCTAAGGCTAAAAATTCAAGGATTTCCTATACAAGTAAAAATTGGGCTCAAATTCTCACCAGGAAGGAAATGAATGAGACCTTCTTAAGCACAGGCTTTCTTTAAGGAGAAGGCACAACGGGAAAGGGTGCTTTGAGGCAAAGGGGTAACAGACGAGACAGGGCAATTTTGAAACGGAGAATTCCAATTCCTTAGTGGGTTGTGAAAATAGTTTATTGGCTTCCAATCAGCATTTTATAAAAAGAAATAGAACAGCAAATATTTGACTGTGTTGCATGGAGTCATGGTGAGTGTTCTGTGAAACTCTGATTCCAGGTCATGACTCTGTGGGGGATAAAGCCCATCAGAAATTCCGCAGAGAGGTGGGCATGACAGGGGGTGACTGCCTTCCGAGGACCCAACAGTGGAGATCTGACCATCAAGGAACGTGGCCTGCGTGTTGGGTCCTTGGAAGGCGCCATGTCACACCTAGCCTGGTGGCATAGTTTTTCATGGATCAGACATGTCCAAAGGCCTGGAGGATATGGGTGTGAGGAGCAGATGCTCAAACTATTGACACTGAATTTTCCAGAACCTGCAGAGAATTCTTAGTAAAAATGTCTACACACACAATGGTCTCATTTGCTAACTTTTCCAAAACACTCTTCAAGTAAACTAGGCATTTTGTCTGTAAGAGACTTTCATTTACAGATAGATATATGCATGAAATGCTTGCCTAAATGCACTTAATTTGGGGTTGTTCTTGTCTTTGGTTAGAGTTTGTTGTGTAAAGGTTTCTAGGGTCCCCAGGGAGAAGTTCTCACAAACCCCCAGTATTTTCTAACCAAGTTATGTAACAATAGGATAAGGTCATAATAAGGGGACTGGTTACCTATAATAAATGAGAATTTTATAATTCCCAATCCTATGTATTCAGCATTAGTCAAGGCAATTTACTTGCTGTGGTAGAACATCCCCAAAATTCAGTGACTTAACATAAAAAATCCAATTCAGTGTTCCTGGTTGGGTGCTTCATATGGGAGACTTTCCAACAAGTGGTGACTTGGGGACTCAGGCTCTTTCCACCTTGTGATGCCACCATCTTCAACCAGGTCTCCAAAGTCAACCTGGAAGGAAAGAGAGATGAGAAAGGTACTCTGATATTAACAGTCTTGGCTTGGAAGTAACATGCATCACGTATATTGCATGGGCCAGAATTGGTCGATCAGATGCACAAGAGCTGGAGGATGTGGGTCTGGCTGGGGCGGCTTCCCAGCAATAATGGAAAGGGGACACCAATCTCTGAGGGTCAGGTAGCTGTCGCAGCCACATCCTGCTCTTAATGTAGTAAATCAGAGGCCCATGATAAGTATCTCCTGAGTTACTTGACACATGAATAAATAATAGAGATTTTTTTAGTTTATAATTATTGTATTATTTCTATGACTATAGTTTCATTTCTTATTTTAAATTGCTTTAAAGTGCTCATTTAGCTATTTAATCATTTCTTACCTTTCCTGGCAGGCCTTTCAAAATGATTCTATACCATGTCTCAAAGTAGCTTAGGTGGTATTTTCCCTGAAAAGTAATGCAGGGGCTGAGAGTGAACTTCAGACCCCTTCCAACTTGGCCCCTTGTAAGCTACACAAACGCGACCCCGGCAGTGTGCATAGGCAAGCAGGGTCGATGGCATGTTCTTTTGCAGTAACTCTATGTCAGCTAATTATGGATGTTTGGCCAATGAAGCCGAGGTGATGGTTGTAGCCAATATATAAGAAGTGTCCCCAGAATTATTTGAGGCTAAGAAAACCAGCTAAACTGCACACCATTCAATTGTATTGTGACTTGCCTCATATTATACATTGGGCTTATAGTGACTTAAAAAAAACAGAATTGGAAATTTAAAATTTTTCAGCAATTTTTAGTACCATCTGAGGAATTATGAAATGATACATCCAGTGGTTCTAAGAATTCTAGTCATAAAAGAGGTGTACTTACTGTGGGATAAGTGCATGAATGCCTTTATGTAACTCAAATGACTTATCTTGTAAAGATCTCTAATTTGCTTTGTTCTAAACCTCTTCTCATTCCAGACTCTGATCACTTTGTAAATGCTCTTAATTGATTACCCTTTAATCAATGTGCTGGGTTGACCAACCCTCTCCATTCCTTCCATAAAACTTACAGACCGATGCCCACAGTATCTTTCATGGATCAGAAGTCTGGAGGCAAGCAGTCCAGACTTAAACAGTAGTTTGGTGAGATTGTGGAGGATCCAGGCTCCTTCCAGGTTTCTGCTCCACTGTCCCTGGAAAGTGACCATTATCCTCATGGTTCAATATGGATCCCAGAGCTCCGGCCATCTAGCCATGTGATAAAGAGCCCAACACTTTCTTTTTAGGAGGCTTCCAGCAAGTATTCCATATACACTAAAATAAAATGTTTAAAATATGTTTGTATCATTTAAAATGATCCCACTTTAACCAACTCATTTATTTAAGATTTTATTTATTTGAGAGAGAGACCATGAGCGGGGCGGGGGGGGGGTGGGGGAAGGGGCCAAGGGAGAGGAAGAAACAGACTCCCCGCTGAGCAGGGAGCCCAACGTGGGGCTCGATCCCAGGACTCTGAGATCATGACCTGAGCCAAAGGCAGACGCTTAACCAACTGAGCCACCCAGGTGCCCCTAACCAACTCATTTAGATTAACAACCAACTACCGGTCCTAATAATATCTGATAACAGAGCTTCTGATTCAGCTTCCCATGATATTGAATAGGAAGAGGATGCTGTGTAGAATGAATTAAATATTCCTGTTGTAGGAGGTGTATATACTAGCATTTGGGTTACTCATCAGTCACGCACACACTTGTTATTCTAATTCTTCTAGTTAGAATACAGTCTAAGTTGCTATGACAAAGAGACCCGAAAAAACCCAACGGCTTCAGTTAGATGGAAATGAGAAAAATAGCTCTGTCCTCTTTGTAACCCCTCCTCAAAGACCCGTGCCCACCTCATTCTGCCCATCCCTCCCTCCCAGCCACAGGTGCCTGCTGATCTACTCTGTCTCTATGGACTTGCCCAATCTGGACATTTCATATAAATGGAATCGTACAATATGTGCTCTCATAGTATTTTCAAAGCTCATCTATGCTGTAGCAGGTATCGGCGCTTTATTCCTTTTTATTACTGAGTAATATCCATTGTCTGGATACACCCCATTTTGTTTATCCATTCATTATTGGTGGACATGTGGGATGTTTTCATTTTTTGTGTATTATGAATAATAATGCTACTGACGTTCTGGCACATGCTTGCGTGCGGACATATGTTCTCATTTCTCTTGGCAATATACCAAGGAGTAGAATCGCTGGGTCACACGGTAACTCTGTTTCACCTTTTGGGGTGCTGCTGGACTCTCTTCCAGAGCAACTGGCCCATTTCACACTCCGACAGCAGCGTACAAACAAGGGTTCCAGTCTCTCTGGATCCTTGTTCTCTATCCTCAAGTCTTGCAAGTGTGTGTCTTTTTTTTTTTTTTTTAAAGGATTACATCCATTTACATATTTATTTATTTATTTTAAAGATTTTATTTATTTATTTAAGAGACAGAGAGCCAGATGGCAAGCGGGGCATTGGAGAGGCCAGAGGGAAAGAATCTCAAGCAGAGTCCGTGCTGAGCGGGGAGACCAGCGAGGGGCTGCATCCCACCACCCTGAGATCATGACCTGGGCTGAGACCATGAGTCGGGGGTTTAACGGTCTGAGCCACCCAGGCGCCCCAAGTGTCTGTCCTTTTGATTTTAGCCATCAGAGGGGGCGTAAAGTTCTTTCCTTGTGGTTTGATGTGCATTTCTCTGGGAGCTCGTGATGTTTAAACACCTTTTCATGAGCTTTTAATACATGTATATGTCTTGGGAGTAATCTCCATTTTGATCCTTTGCCCATTTTTAAAATTAGTTTATTTGCCTTTTTATTCCTGAGCTGTAAAAGTTCCTTACATATATTTCAGATATAAACCCCTTATCAGATATATGATTTGCAAATATGTTCTCCCATTCTGTGAGCTGTCTTCTTACTTCCTGGATGGTGTTGAAGACGTTTCCAGCCTCCAGTTAGCTTTCAGATAAAGGCACTATGTGAATACAATGCACAGAGAAGGTGCTTACAATGAATTTTAAAGAATCCCCCCAGGTGGAGGTTGGGCATGATTTGGAAGCTGGTGCTGTTGGATGGCTCAGATTAGTCCCTGTGTGTTCTTTTGTGCCCAACTATTTGGCTCACAAATTCGGTCAAAGTAGCCATCAGGTCAGTCCAAAAGCTGGTTTGGCTGGATTTCCCTTTCTGTTGGGCTGACAGGATATTGAGTGAACCCACTGGTTGTCTGGTAATGAAACCCTGTCCAAGGACCTCACTGCCTCTCTCTCAACCTTGTGATACATAATCTCTTCAGCTCGGTTAGCAGAACAGAATCACCGCTGGGTTGGAACTGAGAGATCCCATTTGTAGCTGCAGAAGTGAAGGGTCTCACAATGCCGGGCAGAGCGGAGGACTGTGAGCTCAGTGTCCTGAGTCCCAGACCCAGTGTCTCCTGCCACACCACTCTGTTGCCCCCTTGCCTGCCCCTCCTGGTCACCTCTTGAACTTTCGGACTCACCTTCCCAAAAAGTAAGACTGGAAAAAGTGAGTGTCTCTAAACGTTGTTTAGGGTCTTAGCCAAAATATACTGCATGGCGGTTGGGGCTCAAGGTTGGGGTAGCTGAGCACATAGACGTGGTCCGTTTTTCCTCTTATGGAGCAGACAGAACGCTCCCCACTGCAAAGGGCTCTGTGCACAGAATCTGCCGGGGAGGCGTTCTGGCTGAGGGTTACTCTAGCATAGGAGCAGATGACAGGACGGCAGGCAGTCCGTCCCCTTCTAGGGAGTAAGGCAAGGATTCCTTTAACACAATGTGACAACTAATCTCTCTGTAGCATCTGACTGAGCGGGTTTAATTACTACTGTGATACACACACGTGATTCCTTTATTCCTGCAAACAGCCGGGGTGGTGTCTGTGTGTTTCCCCATTACTCTGCCGCGTGTGCACCAGCGCTGGGCGGATAGATTCTGAACCCTTCTCCTTCTCTTCTCCTTGTCTCTTTAGTTCCCTCTTTCCCCCTGCTTTGTTTTCGCCCTCCTTTCATGTATCCTTAATTTGTGTGAATGAGCTTATTGATTTTCTGCTTTGAACATAAGGCCGGGTCCTTCAGCTCTCCTTCCCCTCCCAGACGTGGCAGTGAACCCAGTGGTCCTGGGGAATGAAGGTGTTTTCACAGGCTTGCTGGCATTCAGACGAAGACCTCTCTGGGCGAGAGTGTGTAGGCTGGTATGGAACAGCACTGTGCAGGAAAGGCAGGAATCACGAGAATGAATTTGGCGGGGGCATGCAGATCAGACTTTATTCCAGCTCAGGAATTAAACTGTGACCCAGTTCTGAGCCCGTGTCATCGCGATACCAAATATCTGTTTCCTTTGCTCTGTAAAAATATATAAACATCTGGACCTTACAATGACAAATGTCTGAATATTTGGGAGCACAGAGATTCAACTCAGATTATTTGTTTATATTCACATATGAGATGATCCAGAGGCTCCGTTTGGAAGACTATTTGGAACATTTGCAAATCTCTCTGCTTCCAGGCAAAACAATGTTGTAAAAGATGCCCCCGAAAAAGTTTTATAAAATGGAAATATTGATCAGACATGGTTTGAGCACCAAGATGTTCCACGGTGAAACATTTCTCAGCAGCTTCAGTATATATATGGACACCTGTTTGATTTAAAGAGAAGGAATAGAAATTAAAGAGGAAAAAACCTGGGGCGCCTGGGTGGCTCAATTGGTTGAGCGACTGCCTTCGGCTCAGGTCATGATCCTTCGGTCCCGGGATCGAGTCCCACATCGGGCTCCCCGCCGATGGCGGGGAGCCCGCTTCTCCCTCTGACCCTCCCCTCTCTCATGCTCCCTCTCTCTATCTCATTCTCTCTCTCAAATAAATAAAAAATCTTTAAAAAAAAAAATAAAGAGGAAAAAATCTGAAATCCTCACTGTGATGCTTCCCATGGGCTGAGCAAGTCCATACCCAGTGTTCCTTTCCATGCAGTTCCTAAGGATCCTCCCTCACCAAGCACAAGACTACAGCCACTTTGGAAGGACAAATCGGTGACATCTAACTCGCTAATAAAAGTTTCCATGGAAAGCAGACTTCATCACCCAGGTCCTCTACTCTGAGCGCCGCCCCCACAGTCTGGACATGCTTCCTTCAGGACGCACTAGCCCCAGATGCTTCCCCTGATATATTCTCGATCTCTAGCATCTCACCCCCTGGTCCCTGCTATGCTGCCCTCACCCTTCCTCAGCCTGCCCTACTCTGGCCCAGATAATGTAACCGCCTCCACGGCTCCGGTGCACAGCTCAGACCGCTCACGCTGACCTGAACTAGCCCTTGGTCTGACTCTTTGGGCCATCCAGGGTCTTGGTTCTCCCTGTCTTTCAGGGTCAATTCCATGACAGTATTCTCTCTCTACCACGTATCTGACCAAGAATTGGACTATTTGCCTCTTATCCAAACTCATTCTATACTTTTTCATTTCTACATCTTTGTTTGCTATTCCATCCTCCTGGAATGCCCTTCCATCCTCAGTGTCGTCCCCAACCTGTCAAAATCCTACATATTTTTGAAGTTCCAGCCTAAATGTTTCCTTCCTCAGGGACCTCTGCACCCCCGCAGCGCCTTCCCTGCTACTGTTGGGGGCCCTGCCGCGCTCTTGCTGGAGCAGCGGGAGGAGTCTGCTGGGCTCAGGAGGACCCAAAAAGGCGTGTGGCCCTAACGGCGTCCCTCAAATTCTTTGAGCCTCAGTTTCCTCCTGTGTCAGCATGATGGGCTGGGATTGTACAGCCTGGAAGGGGCCTTCTGTTTAAAGCTCAGTGATTCCATGATTATGACTTCAGAGCCTACATGGTAACTCCCCTGTAACCTGCTAACTCCTTTAGGGCAAAACTGATACTTTCTTGGGGCACCTGGGTGGCTCTGTCAGTTGAGCATCTGACTCTTGGTTTCTGCTCAGGTCATGATCTCGGGGTCGTGGGTTCAAGCCCTGTGTCAGGCTCTGCACTCAGAGGGAAGTCTGCTGGAGGATTCTCTCCCTTCCTTTCCCCCCGCTCAAATAAATAAATAAACCTCAGAAGAAACCTGATAGCGTCTTCCCCTAGCCCTCTTTCCTCTTGGTGTATGCGTGAGGGTCTTGCACACAGTACATACCCAGTAAATCTTTGTTAAATGAAAGGATGGATGAAAAGCAATCTCTTGCTGTGATCTGATCTCACTACTTAGTTTGTTTCCAGAAGTACCATGGAAGAACTGATGAGTACTGTCTATTGAATAACTATATCCTGCCTCCTTCTGTTCGCACACAGCATTTGCTTTGGCTAAAAAGTTACACGCTGGAGAGCAAATCTGGATCTCCCAGCCTTCTCTGTTTGATTGTCTTCTCCTGTGTACACGTGGACTTTTCCCCTAAATAAATGGCATGAGATAAGTATTAATTTATTTGAGGGGATATGCTTCAACCTTCTGCCTTCTGTCACGAGAGAGGCATGCTTTTGATTTTTGAAGAGATGCCCAGTGCTATACAACCCCATGGTTGCCAGAGCTCTCTGTGCTGCATGGAGCAGGAGATCACCCATGTGATGTGATTGCAGAGGGGCTGGTGGGGCCGCCATCTGCCTACCCACTGGTTGTCATGAAGGAATTACCCCTTTGCTTCAAGAGTAGCCTGCTAATATGATACACCTCGAACTATCATGGACAATCCTTTAGGCCAGCAACATTTGCTTCAAGGGCATTCTAGAAAACCCGAGTTCCAGAAGATGTGAATAGATGTTACCTAAAAAGGGGACTTCTGTGATGAAATACATTTGGGCAGCTACATTAAATAAAACTAAACAGATTCTCCTAGCTGCAGGACTTCTCAGAACGTTGAATGGGCCAGTGTACGAGGGGAATGCGGCAGTCACATTTCCCATACTCACGTGACTACAGAATCAGAACCCTGCCAGCTATTTATTTTATTTTATTAGTATTATTTTTTTAATTTATCATTTAAAGTGATATCATTTAAAGTCTTTTCCACCAAGAGGAAAGAGGGCTAGGTGAAGACGCTATCAGGTTTTTTCTAAGGTTTATTTATTTATTTGAGTGAGGGGAGAGGGAGGGGGAGAATCCTCCAGCAGACTCCCCTCTGAGTGTCCTAAGAGTCTAGATTTTCCCTGCACACATTCGGGGAAAAGCTGGCTCGGAGGGCCGTTAAAAGCCAGCCGCGTGCGGGATTCAGAGAGGCAAGCAGGCGGGGTGCAGAAAGAGATGCGCTCAGCCGGGCTGCGGCCCCCAGCAGCTAGCGTGACGCTGCGTGGCAAGTGGCAGCAGATCCCCCATTCCACTGAGCTTCTAGTAGCACCTTTTCTTTCACGAGTTGCCCCTGATTTGGCTTTGATGGGCTGTCCTCACACTTGCACCGAGTGACCTTGAGGGTCCCGAGAAAGCTGTGCTATTTCTCCAGCATGTTTGCTGGATGCTGGGCTCTGCGCTCTGCCACAGAGAGGGAAGCTCTGAGGATCCTGACCCCAGGACACAAGCAGCCTGTGCCCTTCAGATGCCAACGCTGCTGCTTAGCTCCTCGAATCAACACTTTAGTCCGAGGCGGTGTCAGTACTGGGGGTGGGGTCATGGGAGATGGATAAAGCTCATTTCCTGGTGAGGCAGGGTTTACAATAGGCAATGATTGATTATTTCCCTGCGGTGTTTCAAAAGCTTCTTGGGCTGTCCGTATGCAAAGTTCCCGAGACAAACAGGTTGACCACAAACCTGGAAAGAAAGAGCACCTGCTAGGTAGCTAAATTAAAACTCCTTCTTCAAGAGAGCCGGCTGCGGTGGAGGGAGTGAAGGAAAGCCCCTGTGACAGACAGGGAGGGAGGAAGGAGAATATGGAGCAGCGGGGAAGCCATTCCCAGCTCTGCGAAGCCCTGGGCGGCCCGGGTGGCACCTGCCCCCACCCCCCCGCCCCGTTCCCGAGAAGGGAAGAGCACTGTGAGCGGAGCGGCTGCAGGTCATGGGAAGCCCTCCTTGAGCTGTCCTGGCTCCCCCGGCCCCACGATCCGGGGCGCCCTCCCTGTCACAGCCCCCCCCCCCCCCACTGACTCCCACTCCTGTCCTCCGGCTCTCTGTCCTGTTCCCACCATGCACTCTGCTGCAATGTCACAGTCCCGCAGGCGGTGGGGACACCCCTCCCGGTGGTCTTAGTGGCTCTGGGTAATAGCACACCGCAGGCTGAATGAATGTTTGCCAGGCATTGCTGTGCTGGCCTGTTCCTGGCCACACTGATCTCATCCCTCCCCAGGTAGCTGCAAGCATCCAAGGAGCACCCTTGCTCCCCACCAAGGTGACTTGCCCGTCCTGTGGGGTCCACACATGAGCAAGGACCTCACCCCACCGAGCTCGAAGGGACAGGCGCTGCGCACAGGAGGGCCTTGTGGAGTGTCCTTCCTTTGTGTTTAGCAGGGATGCCACAGTGCTTGGCATGGGAGCAGAGAATCAGGCTGAGTTCCTACTTCTTCCACCCCTATGTCCTAGAGGGCTAGAGGACCCAGGACAAAGGGACAAGGTGACCGTGGGGTGGTCCGGGGCGGAGGACAGAGACGCACTTCCTCATCTGCCTGAGTGGCTGCCTGGCGGGGGGCTAACGAGAAGCGGGGTGAGAGGCAGGGGCTGCAGGGCCATCGCAGCTGCTCAGAGGGCTGACAGCGACAGCACCAGCACCACTCTGCGGTCCCTCCCTCCCAGAGAGGTTCTTACTGCCCCGAGGCCAGGGGACCCCCAGGCCCCATTCACCCCCTCCGGCCTCCCACTTAGGGCCTCAAAAAAGGAGGCTGTCTGAAGGTTCAGCCCACCTACTTACAGGGGAAATGCCTCCGTCTGCCTAGCGGGCCTTTCTGCTTGTAGACGTGCCTGGGTTGCTCCAGACGAGAAGTGGGGAGCAGAGGATTGCTGGGGTGCCCCAAGCATTGGTGATCTGTGCCTGTCCAGGCATAAGCTTGGGTCTCCCTCTGCCGGAAACTGCCAGTGATTCTTAACGCCCTCGGGCATCATCCAGCCCTTCGTTCAGGAGGCCTCCCAGGGCTTCTCCTGCCTCCTGCCTGTGCGGGAGCTGGGTGGCCAGCCATGCCTGGCTCTCCCTACCACCTCTCTGGCTGGTTGTAATGCAACCCCCTCCTTGTTTGCCAGCCTGCCTGTGGTTTCTGCAGCTCTTCTGTCTCTCGGCGCCCCGGCTGGCCCGTCAGATTCTGTGCAGGTGGTTGAATGCATGAAACAAACCAACCAGTCCTTCCAGTTCACCAGCTAGCTCAGCTCCAAAGAGCAGGATCTAGAGAGGCCAAGGAGCCGGCCCCCACTCCAGGGGCATGTGTGGGCTGCCCCCCTTCCTGGCACACTGTGGGGGCTCCGGCCATGTGAGGTCTCTCCGTTCTGTGCCCTCCTTAGTGCAGGCAGCCCCAGTGATCCTTTCCTTAGAAAGTCACTGTCAGAATGGATTTGGGGACACCTTGGCTGCCGGGGAGGAAGCTGTTTAAGGTAGCCTTGCCAGACTTTAAAGAAAAGTGTGTTCCTTCTTGAATCGTGTGTGTCCCGCAAACTGAGCAAAGCCCTCTGTTCTTTCCAACAACCAAGGCTGTCGCCTCTCCCAAGGCTCCTCTCTCTCTCTCTCTTTCTCTCTTTTTCTCTCTCATGCTCAAGCTGGTTCCTGGAGGCACACACCCTCTCCCAATCCCAGCATCTCTCCCCTCCCAATGCCGCAAAGCATCTCTTCCTTCTTCTTCCTCCTCCCACAATGCTTTCAGTCCAGCAGGCGAGGGAGACTTCTGGTTGTTGGGGCCAAGGGCGCTTCCTGACGCCCCTCCGCACCCCGTCCCAGCGGGACCCCCTCTTCTCTGCACTGGCCTCTGGGCTGCGACCAGGAGGAAGGCAAGGAGAAAGAAGCAGGATGCTGATGCCCCAAACCTCCAGCGGGCCCAGCCTCCGAACAAGGCTGTGGTCGCCGGCTGCACGCGCGCACCTTCTGCCCAGGCGCGTCACCTGCCCCCGCCACCATCCTGGAGACGCCCGCGGCGCGCCACCTCTCAGAACAGCTGGCCCGCGTGTCACAGCCAATTAGGCTTTGGAGGGAGTGAGAGGGAAAGGAGTGACACCGCATATTGACCCCTGCTGTCACGGGGCCGGTGTGGTGGCCAGCACGCGTCCCCGCACGGCCACGCCGCTAATTAATCACCTCGGCCTCGAGTCATGACAGCGCTGTGCGCGGCTCCGGGCGCCCTCGGAGGCAGGGCTGCACCTGTGGGGACAGCGGCGCTGGGCAGGCTCGGGGCCACCAGCCACCTCTGTCCCGGCAGGCCTGCTTCTGGCAAGTCTTCTGGAAGCTGCTGGGGTTAAAAGGAAGGGTGGGAAAGAGCAAGGGCACTTTCTAAAAACCGGAAGTGATTACACAGAGTGCGGGTGGGTGGAGCCACGGAGCTGGGGCAGAGCTGGGAACTGGGCAGGAGGCAGTCCCAGCAGGGCCCCCTCTCTGGGGCGGGTTCTGGAAGAGGTAGTGGGTGCTCAGGGATTTGCCCGGGAAGGAGCCCGGGACCAGGTGGCCCTCCAGCTACCGTTTTGCCTTTTCTTCCTTCCACTGGTTTCTGCACCCACCCCCGTCCTCCTAGCCTTCATCAGACTTTCAGGGAGAGAGGCAGGCCATGTGCCGGCTGCAGAGGAGCCTTAGCTCCTACCCAACTTTTAAGACTCGAGTCAGATGTCACTGCTTCCAGGGAACACCCACAGTGGGTGGCCATCCAGAGAGTTCCCTGCGCTCTGCCACCTCTGGTCCTAGCTCTCAAGACCCGGGGCTGTGATGGCCTATTCGCTGGACGCAAGGACCTGTCTCGGCAGCTCACCTGCTAGAGCAGCCTCTACCACAGGGTCTTGTACCACCTCTGCACTTACCGACATTTGTCAAATGGTTCCCGAATAAGGCACGACCTCACCTTCACAAGCTGCAGGTCTGCTGGGGAGAGAGCCACAGGCCAGGTCATGGCCCTGCAGCCCCGCAAAGTGGGTGGTGTCACAAGACAGGGTGCGGGGGAGCGGGGAGGGCAGAGAACGGAATGCCAGCCCCGCCTTCCACCATGGAGCACGTACGTGACCTTGTCTGGCTGACGGCTGCTTTTGTGGAAATCTTGGGCCAGTCCACTCCCTTTCTATCAAAGCTCAGAATCATGGCCAGAGCAGTCAGGGTGACCACCGAATGGCTTACTCTTAGGCCAAAGTTCTCCTTCTGTGAGATAAAGCTCGCCCTGGTCACTCACAAACTGAAAACAAGCAAGGCTGCCTCAGGTGACATAATGCACAGCAGGGGGACATGTTCTGTGTGTCCATTTGGATATAGAGCGTTAAGGGTTCATTTCTGATTTTAAGACCTGGGAGCCGTGCGTGCCTATGAAATCAAGCCGCAACTCTGTATTCCTCGGGGGCGAATGGGAGAGAAGGCTTCTGGTGATCGGCCTCAACCAAGCTCTCAGTGTCACCCCTTCCCTCTCTCTCCAGACACATGGCCCTGCAGTTCGCAGGCAGCTCCTGGCCCAGGAAACCCTCGGCCCTTGGTCTGCTTAGCAAATGTCAGCTCCCCCTCCAGACACCCTGAAATGGCTCCTCCTCAGACTTCCTTTCTAGAAGAGAGCCTAAAAACAACGAGAAGCTTGAGCGGTCAGTCACAGAAATCGTTCCATGAGGACAGATCCCTCCTGTTATATGAGAAGAGCTGTCCTGGGCAGCGAAGGGCAGCGTTGGGAGCTTCTGACAAAATTCCGTTCAGTTTTTCGATGAAAGACTCTGCCAACAAGCAAGTGAGGGAGCGTCCAACCTCTCTTTCAATGGTCGTTGAAGTGACAGCCAATTTTACTCAATCATTTGTTTTCTGATAAAGACATTGAGTTATCTGTGGCTCTGAAAGAATAATATATGCTTAGGAAAGAGACTATGTTTACAAGAAATCCCTAACCAAATGTTTCGATCTTGGAATACCACCCCCCCCCCCGAAAGAAAGTATCTCTCTGTTTCTAAAGAAAAATCTAAGTAAAATATACAAAAAGAGTTTTAAAAAATGGTTTAAAAGTTTAATAAATGAAGGTGGCTCAGTTGGTTATGCGTCTGACTTTTGGTTCCAGCTCAGGTCATGATCTTGGCGTCATGAAATCGCGACCCGCATCCAGCTTGCATTCAGCAGGGAGTCGGCTTGAGATTCTTTCTCCTCCCTCCCCTCCCCCCTGCTCCTCCTCCTGCTTGCATGCTCTCTCTCCTTCTCTAAAATAAGTAAATAAATAATCTTTTAAAAAATAAAAGTTTAATAAATGATACCTTAAAATGTCAAAAACTGGAACTTGTAGCTTAAAATATGTAAAAAAAAAAAAAGTATCTACATTAGGCAGACAGAACTGTTCATACAGGAATGGCTGATGTGCTCTGTAGGTTGCCTGAACAGGGAGTGACCAAGACCCAGGACTCCTTATGTGTGGGCATAAGGACCAAAGCTGAGCTCTGAGCCATGTTGCAGGCACATCTGACCTTGTGACCTCTCTGGATTGTACCTTTGGTTGTCAGCCTCGGTTGACAATGGTTGTGCTAGAGAGAATATATACTTTAAAGACAGGCTGGGATTGAGTTCAAGTGTCCCCTCTTAACTCGTGTGACTTTGAACTACGTTCTTTTCTTTGGCTAATACTTATCGGGCACACACTCACACGCCTGCTCACTCGTGCCCCCATATCGCATTCTTACACTTATATCCCAAGTGAGAAAATAGTCAGGCATCACGAGGGGTACAAAGTGATGTTCTAGGAGCTCCTGGCTGGCTCAGTTGGTAGAGCATGTAGCTCTTGATCTCAGGGTCATGAGTTCAAACCCCACGTTGGGCATGGAGCCTACTTAAAAAGAAAAAGACCAAATAACTAAAGTGATGTTCTAGACATGCTCCCTGCCAAAGAGCTCTCTGTTCAGTGACAAGCGCCATTGAATTTCTCCAGGCACCGATGTCTTCCTTCCTAACATGGGAGTGGGAGTGCCAATCTCAAGGTCATGCCCTTCCTTGTTCGAATAGGGCCCCTAGAGCCAATCTTGTGTTCATTCATTTTGACTTTTGATACTTGCTTTGGACACACGTTGTGCCATTAATGCCAGTTTTTGACATTTATAACAAAGTTTTGATGAGCAGTAGATCGACCAGTGTTTGCTCTTTCAAAATTTAATTTATCCGGAAAGGAGTCAAGCAGTTAAAAATTTTTTTCTTCCTGCTTCAAATGTTTTGTGTTTCTTTGTTTTTTGCTTTTCCTTTTACTTCATGCCCAGCGCCGTGCCAGGTATGAGTGGGGATGCAGAAAAATGTTCTAATACTTTCTATTTTCTTACTTGGGGTATGTACATAAGTATGTGTTATTAGCCTGTGGGTGGATGTGTGAATGTGTGTGTGTGCCTATGTGTGTGAGTGAGTATATTCACATGTGTAGGGTTAGTGTATGCACACATTAGGGCATGTGTGGGCATGCATGTGGATGTATGTTTATATGTGTGTGTGACAATGAGTGTGGGTGTGAGTTAACACACGTGAGTGAGAATATGTGTGGGTATATGTGTGAGTGTGTCTGTAAATGTGTGCATAGAATAAGTATGTGAGTGAGTGCAGGAGTGTGGGAGGAAGTGTGTGCATATGTATGCATGCAAGTGTGAAAGCATATGTGTGTGAGTGTGTGTGAGGGCAACGTGATGTCTCTCTTACAGACTCTGGAGACCAGGCGTCTGCTTCTGAGAGAGCAGGGCACCTGGGTGGCTCAGTCGGTGAAGGTCTGCCTTTGTCTTGGGTCATGATCCCAGGTCCTGGGATTGAGTCCTTCATCGGGCTCCCTGCTCCGCAGGGAGTCTGCTTCTCCCTCTGCCCCTGCCCCACCCCCCTGCTTGTGCTCTCTCTCTCTCTCTCTGTGTCAAATAAATAAAATCTTAAAAAAAAAAACAACAACACAGAAAGTCCCAGTATGAGATCAAAAAGCAGTCAAGCAACTTGTTCTTCCAGTTGACTTTTTTTGGCAGATCTTTTTCTTCCTAATTATGAAATAAAATTTAATAACAAAAACAACAGAGGGGTAATTGGTCTGAAAAAGAATGGGAAAAGATTCCAGAAATAGAAACCAGCAGGGATTTAAAAAAATAACCGACAGCCTGGACTTTTCTGGCGAAATTTAAACTGAACAAAAATGACTAACTTGAGCGATTCCAGGGAGGACAGCGGGTGGCCCAGGCTCTGCTGGGAGGTGGGCAAAGGTTCCCCGGCTAAAAGGCGGAGTCTCCATCTTGTGGCCTAACACAAAACTGCAGCTCCTCCAGAGCGATTGCAAAACAAAGTGACAAAGCAGTTGAGGGCTCAGGGCAGCTGGGCAGGCAAACCAGTGAGGCTGCCCCCAGTTGTCCGCATCACCAGGCCCCCTCTTTCTGCAGCCCCTGCCGACCCCCTGTGATGTCACAGAAAAATATATATTGGCCTCTGCCCCTGGTTCCTGCACAGAACTCCTAAAACCCTTGCAATTTCTTAAGTGAGAAGAGCTCTGGGGGCATCTTTCGTTCTAATATTTGGTCTTTGGTCCCAGTTCGTGACCCTCTGAAAGTCCCCCCATAATTTCCTGGGGGAGAGCAGTGTCTTTTGTTCTAATGCGGTGACTCTGGGTGGGCTCCTGGAGGGGCGCCGGCCACTCAGGATTCGAAGCTTGGACCCTCGGCCCCACTCCATCCTCCAGGCTGTGGGTAACTTGGGGACCTACTATTTGCCCTGGAGTCTGAGGTGGAGGCGGTCCTGTGGGACTTAGCCTGTCCCTGACCTGTGGAATCTGCACAAACCCCACAGAGCGTCCGAATTATATTGAATCATAGGACCCCCAGCTGGGAATTGCTTGGTGCGGGAAAAAGCCCCATATCTGGGGTCAGAAGTGTGGTGAGTGAGACAGTGGTGTTTCAGGAGGGAGAAGCCCAGGGGCTGGTTCTCCTCTACACCCCCCTGCCAACTCCCTCTCGTCCCTTCCAAGGCTCTCTGCCCTCCTGCCTTCCAACCACCGGAACTGGCTAAGTATCGGTCTATCCTGTGCATCTCTTTTGCCCCATACCTTTTCCATGGACGTTACAGAAGAGGACAACCCAGGCCTACACCGGAGGCTGTCAGACGTGTGATTTCTGTACTCTCCTTACCAAAAGGGTGGGAGTTGCATTAGTGTGAGTGGTCAGCTTTCAGACATGAAGCTCACCAGATCGGCCTGTTGGCCAGTGCAGATGCCGCTTCAGATTTGGTTCCTGGCAGCAGGTGGGCACAGGCCTGGGCGCCAGCCTGGAGAAGGAAGCCTGACTCCCCATGCGGCTCGTGCCCGGCAGGCACTTTTAGCCTGCTCCTGATCCGCTGATGTTTGTGCAGTTGCCTTTTTGGGGGTCTTTGTTTTTTATTTTATTTTATTTTATTTTATTTTATTTTATTTTATTTTATTTTATTTTATTTTATTATTTTATTTTATTTTATTTTATTTTATTTATTTTATTTTATTTATTTTATTTTATTTTATTTTATTTTATTTTATTTTATTTATTTTATTTTATTTTAATTTAATTTTATTTAATTTTATTTATTTTATTATTTTATTTTATTTTATTTTATTTTATTTTATTTTATTTTATTTTATTAATTCAGTTAATTAACAGACAGTGTATTATTAGTTTCAGAGGTAGAAGTTAGTGATTCATCAGTTGCATGTAACACCCAGTGCTCATCATGTGCCCTCCTTAATGCCCGTCACCCCGTTACCCCATCCCCCCACCACCTCCCCTCCAGCAAGCCTCAGTTTGTTCCCTATGATTAAGAGTCTCTTATGGTTTGTCTCCCTCTCTGATCTGGAGCTAAGGGGAATCACTGGCAGCTTCCATGGAGCCTTGAGCCTCCAGAATCTAGTACATCCCAAGCATACAAGGAGGGCCCTCAGGTTTTACCACAGACATCAGCTGTGGGAGTATAAACTAGAACAAGTGTACTCTCCGTAGAATAGAATACTGACACCATTTAAAATGGCTTTACGGAAATATAGTAAATATTGACATGGTGAAGTGCTTTTGACGGTACCTGGCAGATACTTAATAAATATTAGCCATTATGATTATTATGAAGTCATTTTTAATGGTGTCAAGGCGATCTTCCCAGCAACCTAATAATTGGAAACTAATAGTATCTCTGTCTTACACATAAGAAAACTCAAGTGCTGAGAACTAGCCACCCTGGTTAGACTCTGGCAAAACGGGGACTCCAATCCCAGGTGGCTTATGTCCAAATATCAGGCTCTCATCCAGTGTACCATGTTATTTTTAAGGGAAAATATAAAGACAAGGAAAGATGTTCCCAATATATCATTATCTGAAAAAGAAAGTTGCATGAAATAATGTTAAAGTATAGCCTTATTCTGTATAAAGAAAATGTGCGTGTGTGCACGTGTGTGTGTGCGTGCGTGTTGCTGTAAGGATTAAATCAGGTGGGACAGGTGAGCACCTGACACAAGCTATGGCACTTAGTAGCCAGTCAATATTGTTGGCCCTTATTATAGATACATATGAAAGCTTAACAGTGCTGATCTCAGGGCAGTGCAGATATGGGGGACTTTTTTCTTCTGTTGTATCTGTATTTTCAAAGTGAACTTTCATTAATGTGTACTGCAGGCGAGGAAGCATTTGGAAAGAATGCGGGAAGAGCCGGAGGGTCAGAGGAGACTGCGGATCAGTGGCTGGCTGAAGGCCAGGTGGAGGCTGGTGGTGGGGAGGGAAGAGGCTCTGTGGGTCCATATGCCTGGTTTGACAGAGGCAGGCGGCACTGAGGTTTTAGGCAGGTAATCAGATACGGCTTACCATGGTGCAGTAGAGACAGCTAGCTCTCCCCAATATCTGCTTTTCCCTTCCTACAACTCCCAACCTCTAGCTGGGTTCATGGCCATGCAGAGTACAAGCTACATTTTCTAGATTTCCTTTTTTTTTTTTTTTTGAGATTTTATTTATTTTTTAGCTGAGTGCATGATTTTCCCTCTGCCTCTAAAACCCTTCCTCTCCTTTGTCACCTGGTTGGCCCCTTTTGGCAGACCCTGTTGCTTGCCTACCAAACAGCCATTTTCCTCTTCTTCTCTGCTAAAAGGACCCCCAACTTGGTTCAGATTTGGAGCAGCAGTGTGCTCAGTTGGTGGGCTCTTCCTGGTCTCAGCCAACCATGGTAATCCCGTGCTCCCTTGTCAACAGTTGATTTCAGGCTCTATAAGCAACCCAATTATAGCTAACAGGGCCAAAGAAGAAGTCTGCTGGAGACTTCTAGAAAATATTTTTCACCCCGATAAATCATGAGCGTGCCCCCACCCCTTTCCACTTTGAAACTTTGTTATGTGAGGGTGTGTGTTGTATCAAGTTCGGCAGCCATCTTGCATCATGAGGGGCAATATCCCTGACATACTGAATGAGGAGGGCGAGGATGATGGAAAGAGCTTGCATCCTTTAGAGAATAGGACTGTCCACCGTGAGTGGCCACCAGCAGCTTATCAACGAGACAGGACACGCAGCACTCAACTAGTGGTATCAGGTAGTAGTGCAAAATAATGACAAAGTTAGGAACAGACTGAGGTCCAGGCTTTTTCTTTGTGAGGATGCTGTTTGGCTGTATGAAGAGAAATTTGATCAGTGTGGCTTAATCAGATGTAGGCTTATATTTCACTTCAGTGTGAAGTCATGAGGTAAGTGATCTAGGGCAGGCGCCCTGGCTCCACGAAGGCACCAAAGTCCTCGGTTCCTTCAGTCTTTCTGCTTTGCCATCCTGGGCTCGTGGCTTTGCTTTTGCTTCAAGCCTGCTTCACCTTGAGCCTTGCGTCGGCACTCTAGAGAGTGTAAGGGAGGAAGGGACAAGCACAAAGGATCAGGGCTCATAATGAGGAAATGAACGTGTCCTAGAAACTTCTGCAATCTTTCTGACCTGAGCTGTCACGTGGCCACCTCTGGGAGGTCCGAGATGCATGATTTCTGGGGGCCACATTGCCATCCTGGGTAGAACTGGAACTCTGTGCATGAAGAGCAAGGGGTACGGGTTCGGTAGGCAGAAGCATCATTTGGGAAGATGCTCTAGCCACTGATACTGCAATGGACACGTCTCTGGTGCTCTCTGCCCTCCTGGGGAGCGGGAAGGTGGAGCGTCAACAGATGGACATCACAGTGGCACCAGCCAGGCTTGAGCCGAGCTTCATGAAGCAACGTCACACTTCTTCATGTCCAGTGCCATGGAGCAGACCATCCCTGCTAGGCCAGAAAGAAGCAACGGCTTCCGTTTAAAAGCAGTTCAGCATTTTCCCATCATACTACACTGCTGGAATTCTCTCTCTCTTGTTTGCTCCCCCTCCTGAAGACCCAGAAGTCCCCAACCTTGCCTGCACGCTATTATCACCTGGCGAGCACTGACAATTCCTGCTCTCCAGGCCTCCCGGCGGCAGGCCAATTCAATCAGCCTCCTTGGAGAGGGGACCTGGGGCCTCAGTATTTTTTTTTTAAGCTCCCAGGTGATTCCCATGTGCAGCCAAGGTTGAGAACCTCAGCGACTGGAGCGGTGGTTTGAAATCCTGGCCACATATCAGAAGCATCCAGGGGGCTTTTAAAAAATGCTGAGTCCAATTCCTACCCCCCCGAGAGATTTTGGCTTGGTTGGTTTGGGCGGGGCCCGGGCGGCCACTGCTCTTTAAGGCTCCCCAGGTGGCTTTCATGTGCAGCCAGGTTTGAGAAGCGCTGCACATGAGCCACGAAACCGCAGAAGGAAGGAAGGAATCCTTCCTTTTTCTAGGCAATAAAGCTGCTAAAGTGCTGTCACCTAGCATGTTTCTGGGTGTCGCCAGAACAGTGGTTCTCAACCTCGCTGGCACATCAGCACCTCTGGGGGCAGATTTTGAAAGTTCCAATTCCTGGACTCTACTCTCTGGGATTTTAATTGCGTTGTTGTGGGCGGCAGCGGGGGGGGGGGGGGGGTTGCTGATATCATTCTTGTCCCTTTGTTTTTAAAGCTCTTCCGTGAGGATTACAGATAACAAGGGTGAGGACCACAGCAAAATACTAGTGATGAGGATGCAGATGATGGTGATCCTGATGGTGATAAGATAATGACCCATAAAAAGTTATAACCGGGCCAGTAGAAGACCATGGTAGCTAAGAAGGGGCAGGTTTCCGGGCACCTGGGTGACTTAGTCGGTGAAGTGTCTGACTCGTGATTTCGGCTCAGGTCATGATTGCAGGGTGGTGGGATCGAGCCCCACGTCAGGCTTCCCACTCAGTGGGGAGTCTGCTGGAGGGTCTCTCTCTCCCTTTTCCTCCATCCTTGGCCCTCCTTCTCTTTCTCTCCCCTTCTCACAAAACAAAACAAAACAAAACAAAAGGCCAGGTTTTATTTATGCCAGAGGTGCTGAACGTCGCCATTTGTGTCTTTTCCATTGTTAATCCAGTATACTTTCTGCATCCGTAAACAACTCCCTTGTTGGGACACTTGGGTGGCTCAGTCGGTTAAGCATCTGCCTTCGGCTCAGGTCATAATCTCAGGGTCCTGGGGTCGAGCCCCACATTGGGCTCCCTGCTCCTCGGGGAGTCTGCTTCTCCCTCCGCCTGCCGCTCGCCCTGCTTGTGCACTTGCTCGCTCTCTCTCTCTGATAAATACATAAAGTCTTAAAAAAAATTACCTGGTTTAAGAATAGGCCCTACTCATTTTTCGTCTGCTTTCTACTTCACCCAGCATGATAGGAAGTCCCTAGAAGTGTTACCGACGAACGAACTGTGTGGCTCAAGCTATCAAAAGTCTGAAGGTACCTGTTAAAGGCTGTATCCAGTTCTCTACTTAGGGACGTCAGCTTTTTCTGTCCCCTTGCTGCCCTACCCCATCAGTCTTTTTACGAAGATCTCGGTCAAACTCATTGCTTGGGGTTGTGCAAGCAGAACCAGCGGCCGAACCGTGCTGCAGCTGTGACAGATGTTCCTGGGGACATGAGTGTGCCCTGCACGTTTGGAGCCCCGGCTGCCGCGCGGCTCGCTCCGCGCCCCCCTCCACAGAGGCTGCAGGTGCTGGTAGGAGGGCACCCAAGAACAGGAGCTCTCTCTTCCTCCCTCTGCACACCGAGGCCGCTGCCGGCGGGGGGGTACGTGCAGGGCCTTGGGGGGCCGCTCGCAAGGCGAACACGCCCGTGGGCGGGCGCGGCTAGAAGTGGACAGGGCAACCTCTATCTAGGGTAGGTGTGGCGGTCTCCCCGCCTGCCCCGCGCCCTTCCCTAGCTCTCTCCTGAGTGCCTCAGAGCTTGCCTCTTGCACCGCCGGGGGAATGGCGCCTCCCCATCTGACTGGTGTGGTGAGCTCCCCGCGGGGGCGGGGGCACTCCTGCCTTTCAAGACGAAGATGCCGCATCTATGTCTCCTAGGGCGTCTGTCTCTCCATCTTCCTTTCTACTTTCAGAAACTATTTCTTTAAATTTGATCTAAAAGTCCAACATGGAAGGAAGTTAGAAATCAGCCCTTCTCTGATGGAAGAGTGAGGCCCCCAGAACTTCTGCAAACCCTTAAACTTCTGCGTACACAGGTTGAACACCTCTGCTGACCTTCCTGGCAGGTGAGGGGAGCTGCAAAGTACACTTTTCGGTGCTCCTCAGTCACACCTGAAGGCCGCTGCTGCCTGGAATCCAAGCAGGCCCGGGACGGGGCCTCTGCGCCCTAGGGGCACAGCCTCTATCCCTCTCTCCCACGCTCGGTCTGAAGGTGGCCAACCTCCCCCCCCCCGGCCCCCCCCCCCCAGGCCTGGGCTCTGCAGATTTGACAGAGCATTGCAAAGGCAGGAAAGGCCACCCCTTCCTGCCCATGCCGTCGGATAGGGAGCCTGCGGGGACCGCAGAGGGGTGGCATCTATCCGTGCCCCGGTGCATGTGCTCAAGCAGATCAGAAAAACCCCATCTCTGTGCTCAGACTGCTCTGTCTGAGATTTTTCAGGATCCACTGGAAACTGTTAATATGGTTGTTAACTAACAGTTGGCAGCTAGGAGTGTGGTCAGTGACTAGAGCACAAAATTTGGCCAAAAATTTAAGAAAATGAACGGATTCCTTTTCTCTCTGATAGAAGAACAAAATAACAAGTACAAGTTTCCTGGGCTAACCTCGGCACTCCTGACATTTTGGGCAGGAGAATTCTTTGTCGTGGGGGCTACCCTGCTAGATGCTGAGCATCCTCCAACAAATGGAGACCACAAAAAAAGTCTCTGAACATTGCCAGTGTTCCCTAGCAGGAAAAATCATCTGAACCATCGCTTTATAATCAGTTGGCTTAGAAGGCTAGAGGCTGTGTGCCAAGCCAGTTTTGGGCCACAGACTGAGGAGATAAAAATCACCTTAAGGCTAGAAGAGATGCTTTTTCTGAGTCTGAAGGGAGAACATTCGAGGCAGCTTACTAAAGGAGTCTTTCTGTGGAGGGACCCTCCGGCCCATCTTCCCATAGGTGAACACCCACATGGGCAATGATCTGAAGAAGGGGGCAGCAGGGGTCTCTTTAAGTTGGGGAGGACCCTGGGCCTTAATTCTGTGGCGTAGTCTGGGGACTTCCAGCTTAGGAAGGTCCCAGGGCTGTCCAAACCTCCTCGTGGTGGAGGGAAAGCAGCTGAAAGTGTCAGGCTGTGGACAAGGCCTTGGGAAAGTAGTTGAGAGAGGCTGGCAGACCCAAAGCCCCCCCCCCCGCCCCGCCCCCGAGAGACAGTTGGGGTGGGGCGGTGGATGCAGATGCCGTGACTTTCAATGGAAGACTGAGACCCAAAACAGATGAGACGCATCCCCTCACAGTGGGCATCTCCCATGGCAGCACCTGATGATCTGCAGGCCCACCCCCATCCCAGCAAAGCCTGCAGAAGTAAGGCCCGCCCTGAGATTCTACCACCCACAGAAAGTAGAAGAGCCGAGGGCAACGTCCTGAACTGATCGGGAACGTTTGCTATGACACCTCCCTTGCATGGTCAATACTTTACTTTTCAAGAGGCAAACAGGATGGAAGTTGGAGAGTTAGCTTGTGTTCAGCTTTAAGAAAACAGTTACCCTTTTGCACGCCTGCATTTGTGAAATGAATGCCTGTCACAGTTTGTGTAAGCCAGCATTTCTGGTCTTATTTGACAGGGGACACGTTCTCTTTTTTTGAGAAATATCTATGCCTAACCATTCAGACCCGTGTCCCATTTAATACACTTCAGGGCCTGCCGGCTTCACGTGTAGACCATTTGTGTCTTGCCCATAACACAGACAAACAAATCTATTCTTGGATCATTGTGCTTATTAGCAATACTGAATTTTCTCTGTTGAGTGCATTTTTGTTGCTGTCGGACATGAGGTGTTAAGAATTAGCAATCAGAATTGTGCTTTGAGGGGGCCGACAAGGAAAAGTTCTGAGGTCTTGGGCATGAGACCCACCTGCCCTTTGCTGAACTTGAGACAGATGAGGCCTGCAGAAGACCTTGGGGTGGGGCTGAAGACACAGCCTGGTTTTAGAACCTGGCATTTCACCTTGTTTGCTGGGGGAGTTTAAGAGCTGAGCTCGGGGCTGGACTCTGCTCTCCGTCTGCCCAGCACTCCTCTCCTCTCTCCCTCCCCACAGCCTCAGGGATGTCCTGCCCAGCATCTCCGGAGTCCCCCAACGTAGACAGAGAAGGTCAAGACGGCACATGCCAAGTGGTAACAGTGGCCCTGGGGAGAGAGCCCCATGGACAGGAGTGTCCTCAGTGCTGGAGGAAGGCCTGTCAGGGGTTCTTCATGGAAGTAGTTCTTTCTCCACAGCCTGTTTGATAATTTATGCATCGAATTGATCGATGAGTTTTATTGATGCTTGTGGGCAGGGACTGGGGTTGTTAAATATCCCAAAATACAGTGGACAGTCCGGCATGACACCAAGTTGCTGTGGCACCCCCTGCAGATTTGGAAAGTTCTGCCAGAGCAGGTAGAAAGCCGATTTGTAGCTGCGGGAGGAGCCTGGACCCTAACATCTAACACGAAAACACAAAAGGGCTTCTTTTTTTTTTTTTTTTTAAAGATTTTATTGATTTATTTGACAGAGAGAGCACAAGCAGGGGGTGTGGCAGGGACAGAGAAGCAGACTCCCCACTGAGCAAGGAGCCCGATGCAGGACTCGATCCCAGGACCCTGGGATCATGACCTGAGCCGAAGGCAGATGCTCAGCTGACTGAGCCACCCAGGCGCCCCTACAAAGGACTTCTTGCAAAATTTTAGTAGACCTTAAATTTCCTAGAAATGAACCTGCTGTTAAATCCCAGGGAAGGTTGTGCTTTGTTTTGTTCAGAATTTTACCAGATCTTTCTTATTTATTTTGAAAAACCACATGATCTGCCACAATGTTGCTGGTGGCTCTTGAGATGCTAATAGAGTCCTTCTGCCTGTCGCCTTTGTGACTGCCGTGTTTCCAGTGATTCTGACTAGATGCCAGTTTCCAAATAATTGTGTCTTCTAGAACACTCGGACCTGGACACTATATATTTAAGTGCAGATTCGTGCATTCATCCATTATACATACACATATTTATATTCATTATTTTAATTTTATTTATCTAAAATTACTTCCCTTGGGTTTTTCTTTTATATTACAGTTAAGATTTTTATGGAGTCTTTTGAAATCATGCTCATAAAGTCAGCTGTCTTCAATTCAAAGAGTAAAGAGCACAAAATATTTATTATTTAAAAGGGATCCCCCCCTAAGGGGAAAGGTGAGGTCCTAGTGTCCAAAGACAATGAGAGCAGTTCTACAAATTGTCCACTGGAGGTTGCTAGAATCTCACCCAAAGGGGTCAGGGACTCTGGCAGGAGAATTCCGTTTCTCCCACATGAAATCAATAGTGATGCAAATGACTGTTAACATTACTGACTCCCCCCCTTACACACACACACACACACACACACACACACACGCACGCACGCGCGATTGTGTGCCCTCTCACGTCTCTTACACATGGGGTCAGCCTCCTTTGTTCACACCCAGGGCGCCGCCTGTGCCTGCCTTCCCTGAGGTTCCATTTCCAGGATATAGAGATGTTGAGCTGCATGGGGGCATGAATGCCTTATCTCCTTGCTCTGGTAAAAATCAGATAAATCGGCATTTTGCAGAATTTAAAATTAGACCATACATTACAGGCTGTGTTGAAGTTTACCATGCTTGCATTGCCGCCCCAGGGGCACAGAGACCGAGCTCCCGTCAACAGAGCTGTCAGAATCATACGACTCTTTTAACATTAAAATAGAGAAATGGCCAAAGAGGGGGGAAAAGCCTCAATATTTTTTAAAAATCTATTTGGCTATCAGAGGAAAAACATTTTTCGATACAACACATCCTCATGGCCTTAGCATGCTGCAAAGGCCTTGGCCATGAGACATGTCGTAAGATGCGATCTTAGATGTGAATCGAAATCTGTTCTCTCTGTGTCTCACAAAACCAATTTGCCTAGATTTTCACTCCCATGTAGAGATGAAAAATATGTGGGGCACAATTTCTGAGGATTGTCAGAGAAAATGAAGAGTGTGCCAGGTCCACAGAGTTAGAGCTTTGGACTTGAGAGAAGGGCTCAGCTCATCGGCCCCCTCCCATGGACGCCCACACCTTAAAAATGAGAAGCCCAGGGGCGCCTGGGTGGCTCAGTCGGTTAAGCAACTGCCTTCTGCTCAGGTCATGATCCTGGAGTCCCAGGATCGAGCCCTGCTCAGCGAGGAGTCTACTTTTCCCTCTGACCCTCCCCCTCTCATGCTCTCTCTCTCATTCTCTCTCTCAAATAAATAAATAAAATCTTAAAAAAAAAATGAGAAGCCCACATCCTGCGGGCAAAGTGGGAAGGTGAAGATCAGATTCCGTCCAGAGCCGGGTTCCCTCAGGTAAGGGAGGCAGGGGGACAGCTCAGGGATGGAGCATCTCGGGCGTGCTCACTGGCAACGGTGTTCTGTTTCTTGTGTGGGGTAGGGGCGCAGATGTTTGTCACAGAAACAAAACCAACAAATAAAGCAGAAACTTGTCCATGTCCAGACCAGCAATGTGAGGGTATCATGAACAAAAGACAGTGATAAATCCGAGTCTGTGTTCTTGAGGTCCTAAAGGGGAAGGAAAAAAAAAAAGGTGGGAAGGAAGAAAAGGTGGTTTCTGAGGTCATACATCAGCTGGAAAAGCCTGGATGCAGACTCAGATCTTGATTTCTAGCTCAAAACCTAAGTCAAGCTGTTCTTTACCCTGCCTGCAGCTCTTCAGTTGCCTTGCAACACACATTTGCTGAAAGCTAGTTAAAAAGAAACAAACCAAAAACTAATAAAAATAGTCAAAGGGGTTGAGGTCCAAACGTGGGGAGGACGGGATGTAGAAACCTTAAGACAGCACCCTTAGTTTGAGGAGGTGAGTTTCACCCAGTGGATCAGATCAGGAGACCCCGCTTCTCTCTGAGGTCTGTCCGCACTGACCACATGCCACGGCTTTACCTACCTCTGAGAGAGAAAATATTCAAAGGGTTCCCATACTACGGAGAGGATCCAATAAGTGAGAGAAGAAATCAATAGTCCCGTCAGTTACAGAACCCCACTGAGGAATTTCCCAGTGTTTTTGTTTCTTTTTTCTAGGCCAGGATGTAGCTCAGCCAAAGCCCGTGGGCCAAGCCCAGTTTACCACTTGTTTGTGTAAATCAATTGTTTGTCAGTGGTTTCAGCTGGGATAAGTTTGCTCCCTAAGAGAGCCTTGGGCGGGGATTGCCCAGAAGCATTTTTGGTGGTCATAAGTGGGGGCAGAGACGCTATAGGCGGTGGTGGGTCCATCCAGGGATGCTGCCGGCCCTACTGCAGCGTCCGTAACAGCCCCACGCAGCAGAGAATTAGTGGGCCGAAATGGCAATAGTATGGGGGTGGAAAATCCCTGGTTTTGTTGGTCCCCACTCACATTCATTAGGTTCTCTGGCTGCTCTACCAGCCAAGTTGAGTAGGCTGAGACAGATCTATGCCCCCCAAAGCCTGAAAGATGTAGAGTGTGTCCCGGTATAGAAAAAGTTTGCCAACCCGAAGCCTAATCTAGATCATCCATTAAGAACGAGCAAACCAGTAAACTTGTATTACTTTAAAAACAGCAATGTTTTATCTATAATGTGTGCAGTATCCCTTCGAAAGCCTCTTTGTTTGACTTTTTACGGCTATGTTTTAATTCTATATCCTTCTGATTGTCACTCCTTTATCTCTTTTATTAAGGCTCTACTTACACACCAGGCGCTGAGCGGAGGCCTCTGCCATTCAAACACAGGCACATTTCCTGCTCTTGGGGGGGCGGGGGGGGGGGAGTCCCTGGCCCAGCAGGAAGACAGACATTAATTAAACCATCACCCTAATGAATGTATAATGACAAACTGCAGTAAGAGCTTGAAGGCTAGAGACAGGTTCTGTGACAGTTGACTGGGGCTCGGGAAAGGCTCCATGAAGAAGTGATTTGAACAGAAGCCTAAGTAGGGAGTAGGGGTTAACTAGACAAGACTGTGTATGGGGGGGGGGGCCCGGGGCAGGTGCAGGGGTGATGGTGGTGAGACAGAGATGGGGACACTGCTAACTGAGGCCCAGAGAACCTGGAGGGGGAGAGGGGTTGGAGATAAAGCTGTAGTGGGAAGTCTAGGGGGGACCAAGCAAGACCTTGTGGGCCAGGTTACATGCTTGGTCTTTATCCCAAGAGCATCAGGAGTGCAGAGAAGCCTTTGAAGGGCACTGGGGGCGGGGGGAGAGATTTGATTGGATTTGTATTTCAAGTTCGTAAATTGTCAGACTCTAAAATTGAAAAAAAAAAAACACCTCATTTTAAAATCTAGTTATTTTAAAAACAACTAGCTATTGATTAACTTTAGAAAGTCTAATTAAACTATTGTGTTCCATTTTTTTTTCCTTCCCAGGGTAGTCAGTGAAGGGTCTGAATTCAAATATCATTTTCTTTTTATAAAATAGGTTTATGTGTGTAGACTCAGCTGGAGTTTATCCTACAGTGATTTCTGAGGTCATACTTCTTTTGAAGATCAGTTGAATATTTATGTGTGTGTGTTTTTTGATGTTGTTAAAATGCCCAATTCTCACTGTGCGTTCTAAGTTTTCTAGGACTTTTAAAAACTGCTCACCAGAGAGTCCGTAGAATCAATAGCTCATTGTATAAACTCTCTATGGTGCAGACCATCTAGTTTTTCTGTACAAAATGTGGTTTTTACCAAATTTTTATTTCCTTTTTGCCTTTTCCATTTGGCTGATCATATCTAGCCTACTAAATTTTATTACGGTCTATATAACCTTTTCGTTATTTATTAGTAGTACCTTTGGAAATGTAGGCTACAAATTCTCTATGTGACTAAAATCAATAAAATATTCTCTTGTATAGATTAAAGGGTGGAGAAAGGATAGTGTGCATAATAGGATGTGATTTGGGTTATTGTTCTTTGGATTATTGACCATTGTCCTTCAGGAAACAATGACATCTGTTTTCCAGCAGGGGGTGCCACACTCCCAAGTCCGGTCGGTTGTCTGGTTTGTGCAGGAAGTTTATCGGAGCCCAGCCACATTCATTCGGTTACTTATTGTCCTATGGCTGTTTTTATGCTGCAATGACAGAGTTGACTAGTTGCGACAGAGATCATACAGCTGCAAGCCTGAAATGTTTAGTCTCTGGCCCTTTACAGAAAAAAGTTGGCAGACTCCTAGAGAAAGCAGATGAAGCTATTTGTATGTTCCTTTTCTGTCAGACCCGTTAGTTATGTGTGTAACTACATACACAGCCTTTGCCTGTCTATGGCCACCCTAATAACCCTACATTTTCCCACCCCTCGGGTAAGACCCTAGAAAGGACAGTGATCGTTTTCAGCCCTTACAACACAAGCTACCCTTCACAAAGCATTTTATATGCACCCTCTTGCAGATGCCTTGCCACAGCCCCATGAATTAGAAATTATGATCCTCGTTTTGCAAATGAGCAAGTTTAGATTGGAGAAGCTAAATAACATCCATGTTCACAGAACTTGGAAATGGCAGAAATGAGAATCCGATTCAGTTTCTTTGTCCTGGGTTACCAACCACTCTATTGCAGTGAATTCACGCCCCGCATATTTTTCCATCAGAGCCTGTTGATGAAAACGCAATGGCTGGTGGGTCCAAAAGTAACCTGTCGCTTCCTGGAAAGGGCCCGAGGTGGTCAGCTCTCAGGACAGACGTACTTCCCAGTGCCTAGAGCTCCCTTCCTTGGAGACAGCCAAGCCAAGCCGACTCTGTGCTTGGAATTGGCGCTCTGAGGCGTACTCGGCAGCCATCGATGGCTTACGGCCTCAGAGATGCTCCAGGGGTTTCATTTGTGAGAGATTTCAATTTCATCTTGAAGCATGGAAGGGAAGGGAGACAAAGAAGCAGCTCTCAACCACCATCGCGTTCCAATAGAAGCCCCATTCAAAGCTCTCTGTTACCTGAGACCAGAACATTTGATGGAATTATAGAATTATTAAAGAAGCACCCCTTCCCAGCCCCATCTGTCATCATGTGAGTATTTGCATTTCACTAGCAGGATGAGTGGCCTGAAGAGAACGCTGCTGCTGGCTTCAGAGGGGCGCCAAGGCTGCCCCAGCCCTGCGATGCCCGGGAGTAGTTCTTCAGTGACAGATCGCAGCATCGCCTGCAGTGAACGGAAACCCTTGATCTGTTAGTCAAGCCTGTTTGAGAGCAATAGAACTCACCGCGTGGACCCTTCGGAATCCCGTCCATTTGTCTCCAGATGCACAAAAGGATTTGTGAGAGTGAATTCAGTCTTTTGAATTCAACAGGTTATTTTCAAAGGAGCCAGGTTTTTGATGTGATTCAAATTTCTTTTCCCTTGCAGCGATTTGTTTGAAAAAATCATATATTTTTTTAATGCTTCTTCAAAATGGAATACAATCATACTGCACTCTGGGGGCTTTTCCTTACTCTAGGATGCATCAGGAATTATTTTAAATCTCTTCTGAACACGAAGATACTCCGTTCACCTCCCTGGTCCAGAATTAGGTCAGTGGGGTTGAGTAGGTTAAAAAACGGAATTTTTCAAGTCCCCAACTATAAAGTGAATTACCCACCAGATGCAGCAGGCTCTGAAGGAATCATTAAGAGCTATTTAGCTAAATAATATCTGTGCTAACAAGTCCCACAAAACAGATTTCTGTGACAATGTGCATCCTACAATGGCCCTAAACACACATCACACCATAAGGGTTCTATCAGCTAATTAATATAGGGTGAGAGCTTAAAGAAATGAGGTTAACTGAATAAGATTCTCTTAACTGATCTCCCTCCTTAAAATAGCACGACGAAGAGCTACCTGCTAGCTCAGAGAGCGTCAGGTCTCCATTTGACTTTGGCCCCTGGGGACAGGAACCCCTCTATAGTTTTGTCCTTCTAGAAACTCTCCCAGCAAATACGCTTCAAGAGCGTATTTTGATGCTACTGCCACAGCAGGAGTGATGAGGATTCTCATCTTGTGAGAGTTTGTCATAATTTTCTGCAGATATATTCATTCACTTATCCTTTCAACATTTATCAAGCTCCCACTGTGTACCAGCTACTTGACCCTTGATGTGAACAGGCATGGCTGCCTTCAGTGCTTAACTGTGTCTGCCTTAGTCATGCGGGATGACCTTGCTGGGCAGTACAGCTCCACTTCAGGGAAACTCTTGAAGCTCTAGTAAGTGAGTCTCAGAAGCCTTCTAACTTTGAACTGTCTTGGGAACAGTTTATTCCAACCCTACAGTGGCCTTTTGCAGCTGTAGGTAGACGGCACCCAAGCTTTCTAGCCTCAAAAGCCCCATCAGGAAGTTACACTAAATATATTTCATGAACATGCATGTGGAAAGTCCCATTCCATTCCTCCAAACCAAAGATGTCCTGGCATGGAGTCTGGCCTGACCGTTAAAATGTTGTCATACAAGTTCATGTAAAAATTCATTTCCTTCTCTCTCTCTATCAGACTCACCCCCAAATAGTAATTATGAGGTTTCGTGCCTTTCTTTCTCTGGCTTATCAGTTGGTAAATGGATGGTAGAAGTAAGATGGGGCTGCTGGGAGTTTGGTCTTTAAGTTATACGATCGACCTCCAACTTCCCTGGACATCCATGTGATCCTTATATTGCTGACGCTCCAGTAAGATGAGTAGCCAACAAACGGTGGCAATCCAGTGTGATAGATCAGCAGTAGAGTATGTATAAAGCCTACTAGTTGCATGAACAATGGACAGACCATTGCCGCTATGGCTGGAGGATTGGGAGCTGCTTCTCAAAGACAGGGATGGAATCTAGCCCTGAAAATCCATTCAACCTGGAGGATACGGGCTGGGGAGAGGGGGAGGAGTGAGCATTCCAGGTGGAGGGACAAACGCGGTGAGACTTCCGGTGAAATGGGATGGCGAGGCCACGATTGCATTGGTAGTTTGCTGTCACTGAGGCCTCTGGTATGAGGCAGGGGACTGTTGGAAATGGGGATTGATATATATGCAGGGACCACAAAGCTAAGCGTAAAACATACGTTTTTATGTTAAGTGTGCTAGGCTCTTTGCAAGCAACAGGACCTCTCATTTATCATTGTATTACAGCATCAAACATGGTGCCCTCGTCTTGTCAGATCTTTGCTAAATATTTACTCATTTATCTGTTGAGTAAAATACTGAAACAATATTTTTTAACATTTGTTGGCCCCTTTCTGAACTATTAGCTGGATCATTGGTATGATAAATGGAATCCGATCCTGCACTATTCCTAAAACATGGGAAGCAAGACACCTTTGAAGTTCTTCTTAGAAAAAGTTGCTGATGGTTGACTTGGGGGACAACATGTACAAAGTGGATGGAATTGGATATGTGGGGAGAGAACTTTATGTAAGGGTATTGGGGGGTGATTCCTTTTTAAGGAGTAGGGGACTGGAACATGCTGGGTGTAGTATGTGATCCACCCTCAGACCCACACTGTCCAATAGAAATATAATACAAGGCACATACATAATGTAATGTAATGACGTAGCTACACTAAAAAGGTCAAAAGAAACTGGTGAAATTAATTTTAGTAATATATTTTATTCAACCTCTTGTAGCCGAAATATCATTTCAATATATAATCAATACAAAAAATATGAGTGAGAGATTTTACACTCTTTTTACAAATTATCTTCAAACTCCCATGTATTTTATCCTGATATCACACTTCAGTTTGGACCAGCCGCATTTCAGGTGTTCAAGGGTTACACATGACCCGTGGCAACTGTATCAGATAGTGTGTCTTAGACTATCTCCAACTAACCCGAAGATGAGATCACCGGAAGGCTGCTCTGTGTGGTCGGTCAGCAGGTTATTGGCTTCTAACTAAACATCAGAACCTTTCGGCCTGACAAAGTGAAGTCCACACATTGGTCTTCTGTGCAAGCTGGTCTTCTGTGCAAATCAATCCCCATTTCCAACAGTCCCCTGCCTCATACCAGAGGCCTCAGTGACAGCAAACTACCAATGCAATCGTGGCCTCGCCAACCCATTTCACCGGAAGTCTCACCGCGTTTGTCCCTCCACCTGGAATGCCCACTCCTCCCCCTCTCCCCAGCCCGTATCCTCCAGGTTGAATGGATTTTCAGGGCTAGATTCCATCCCTGTCTTTGAGAAGCAGCTCCCAATCCTCCAGCCATAGCAGCAATGGTCCGTCCATTGTTCATGCAACTAGTAGCTGGGACGTTGTTTGTACCATGACTCTCATCGTGGCTCTTCTTTCAAACAAGGGCCCACACAGCGGCAGGATCCAATAATTGCTGACGTTTATTGGGCACCCACTTTGTGCCGGCCACCACCTACGGATTATTGCACTTAATCCTCACAGCGTCCTTGGGATACATGTTCTCAGTGTCTTTTTACAGATAAGGAAGTTGAGACCCAAAAAGCCTAACTTCATTGTCCAAGTTACATGAAGGTGACTAAAAGCAAGGACGGGATTCAGGTCCAAGCATGTGACACGGGTCACATCACTGTTCCGCCTCACAGCCAGCATCAGTGCCTTTGGTAACATATTCGTGCTGGCCGGGAGGCGGGAGATACATATTTTATATATCTATGCTATAACATGTAAGATATGATTATAGATAAATGAGTAGGTAGCTAGATAGATACAACAAATTTAATCCAGCAAAGCTCCCTACAGGCAAACAGCACAAACACTCAACAAACATTAAGTACCTGGTGCCAGGTGTAAGGCTTTGGGTAGAAAGAAGTGAGTAAAGCAACAACCCCGTTCTGGGAGTTTACGGTTTCGTGAGGGCAACAAAGACTTGAACTGAAAATGTTCAATCCACTAGTCGTCTCAGAGGGAGAACCCAACGTGGATGGAAGCGAGAAGGAGAGTGAGGCCAGGTCTGCAGGGGACACTGGCTTTGGAAGGAGGGTCCTCAGAGATGCTTCCAGAGGGATGAGTATCCCTCCATCTGGATTCTAGTTAACAACTTTTCATTATTCAGCTAAATAATTTCATTTACCCAACAGACGGTGAGAAATGGAACCCATGTGCTAGTTTTTCCTCCTCCTTTGAGGGTCTCCTCCCTCTGGTGTTGTGTTTTTATACTCTGGAAATTAATTAGGCAAGTCAAGAACAGCATTTGTCTTAATGAAATAAATTAAAACAGTCAAGAGCAATAGGTACCGGGGGCAGGTCTGGCCTCAGGATTCCTATCCTTTCTGGCAGCTAGGCGTTTTCTTGAGTATAAAGCCCTGTCCAAGCTATCAGATGTTGATCCGCGGTGTGTTGCACTGAGTCGAGGTGTTTTTTCTTGAGACTTTAACTTGAGTATCCATCTTGGTAGAGTGGGGTGTGATATAAAATCTGTTTCCTTCTGTGGCCATGGTCATAGAAGTTTGAAAACCACTGCTTTGAGTGCATGAGACTGCCGAGGAGGGGTTGCCTTCATCTTCACTGGCACTGGCCTGGCAATGTGTCCCTACATCTCCTGGGCCCTGCTATGGGCTGCCCCTTATTCCTGGCCGTGGCTCTCCCAATGACACGTGATGCGCTCCAGCAGGACACGTGGGAGGAAGGCTTGGATGTGGGGCAGCCACGCCTCCTTTGCTGCCCCACCTCCCTTCTCCGTTGCTCCTCTCCCCAAGCCATCCTTGGGCGCACGCCCCCAGTGGGAGTTGAGTTTCCCCGAGGAGCAGAAAAATTCTAAACACGACTGTCTCCTTAGTCCATGAAGAAAGCACCCCAGATGTTAGAATATCCACAGGAGGTGCCTTCATCAACATCTGCATTTCTTAATCTTGTGTCTCAGCCTTCGTTCTGCTCTTCTCTATAAGAACACCTCCCTCTACAGCTGCAACTAATCTCACACCATATGTTAACTAACTGGAATTAAAATAAAAACTTAAACAAATAAAACTTCTGTGTAGAAGCATTGAGAAAAAGAATACTTCCCTCTTCTAATTTCCGCTCTGCCAACTGCCATTCCATGTCTCACGGGCAGGTCTGGCCTGGGATTCATATCTTTCCTGGCAGCTGGGTGTTTTCGGAGTGAGTTTCCATTATGGAATCATGCCCTAGATACCAAGAAGAGTAGTCCACTAGGCACAGCATGTGTGTGTGTGTGTGTGTGTGTGTGTGTGCATGCGTGTGTGTGACACCACACATTCATGTCACTGGGAGAAATTTAAACATTCCGTTTCTTGAGGAATAACTCGGGAGAGACATGGGCAGCTAAATCCCATGTACTTTGAGCTGTGAGTTGCCCACCTGCCTCTGCATTCTTTCCATGATAAAGGTTAACTCTTGGATCATACAAATAATCACACACTTACACATTCACTCACTTCCTAAAGATCAACATTAATCCCTCCCCCCCATACTAAAATTTACACCAGTGTTTTTCAAATGATCCATGTTTTAGAAGCATTTGGGAAGCTTGTTAAAATTTAAATTCTGGGGCCTTCACCCAGGGAATTTTGGTTCCTGAGGTCTGAGCAGGGCCTGGGAATGTCAGTTCTAACCAAAACTCCAGGTGATTCTGGAGCAATCTCAGGACCACCTTTTGAAAAGTACTGCCATACTTCCTTCAGCCGCTGTCCCAGTACCACCGCAACTGGCAAGACCGTGGAGTCAGCATTCACGTGATTATGCATGCAGGATATTTTGTTCCTTTTTCATGTCCAGCTCATAACCCTTCCCCTTCCTGCCTTACCACAAGGACTCTCTAAAAGACTCAGATGGCGACCCTGCAGAGCAAGAGCCCAAGGTGGTGACTTCCTTCATTGACGTACCACATTCAAATGGTGAAATGACCATCTGTGAGTGCTTGGTTAGATGTATGCACCAGGGCCTTTCTCCCCTGCACCTCTTTCTGGGGTTGGGGGCAAGGTCTTCGGAGGCGAGGGTTGGTTTTCCAGCCACAGTTACATTTACCTTCCACAAGTTATAGGATCAACTCACTCTTACACAGAGGCAGATGACTCAGAAGACACTTAGGCTGGGTTGTTAAAAGAGCCTTTGGAGTTTCCTCTGAGGAAGAGCATGGTCAGCTTCAGACACACGTCTGCCTTGGGGGTCTGGGAAGGGTGAGGGGTGCAAACGGTTTGTGACATTGTGAGTTTCTAAGTATGCCCATTTCAAGAGGAGAAAGTCTGGGAAAGGCCAAACCCAGGCCTCAGGGGAGACATTAACTTGTGGTCGCCCTCCTGCCAGGCACCTGGCCAGTCATCCTCTGTCCTCTGGCTGATAAGCAGCAGTGGCTCTGCTTGAACTAATTCACCATGCAAACAATAAAGCCGGTCTTCTACCAACGACCCTAATCCTCAACCCAATGGTCCAGTCGGTGTCTAATGCTTCTTTTTTCTTTACATTTCACCCCATAGATTTATACCTTTGCCAAAAGCTCCCTTCCCCCTTACTGTTCCTTTTCCTCAGCTTTCAGTTTCATCTCTTGGTCTCTGAGGAGGACTTTGTTCCTTTCCCAGATGACTTTCTCTTGGCATCATCCCAGATGCTGTAGGTGACCTGGTTCCACACACCTAGTTCTTTTTTTTTTTTTTTTAAAGGTTTTATTTATTTATCTGACAGAGACACAGCGAGAGAGGGAACACAAGCAGGGGGAGTGGGAGAGGGAGAAGCAGGCTTCCTGCCGAGCAGGGAGCCCGATGCGGGGCTCGATCCCAGGTCCCCGGGACCATGACCTGAGCAGAAGGCAGACGCTTAACGACTGACCCACCCAGGCGCCCCCCCACACACCTAGTTCTTGTGGCTTCAGTGTATTTATAGAATGCCATCTTGTGATTAGACATCTCTGGGCATAAGCCACCATTTTGTCAACTTTTTTTACAATGTTTCCAGTCTTATGGCCACATGGTTGCCCTTCTTTGTGGTTGAACCTAACCCTAGTCTCGGTTTCCTTATAATGTGATTACTAATGAGGACTATTCCCTATGAGTTCCAGTCACATGGGCCTCCTTCCTGTTCTTAAACATTCCCGGGGGCTTCCAGGCTAGGGCCTTTGCACTGGCTGTTCTCTCTGCCTGGCTGCTCTTCCCCCAGGTATCAGCATGGCTAACCCCATGACTTCCCTTCAGTCTCTCTCAGTGAGGCCTACCCTAACCATTCCCTTTAAGGTGGGACCCTGCTACAGTCCTGATCCCCTTAATTGCTCTGTTCATTTATTGTACTTACTTGGTTCTTTATTGTTTGTTATCATCTGTCTTCCTCTGCTAGACTGTAAGTTCCAAGAGGCTAGGGATTTTGTTCTGTTTTGAACACTGATGTGTCCCCAAGCACTTAGATCAGATGCTGACTCATAGTAGGTGCTGAACAAATATTTGTTGAATGACTAAAATCACCCTTGAGGATAGGATCTGTATTTCCTCCCTGTATGTACTCTAGCACTTAAGAGAATGTATATGGGCAGGGCTCAGTAAATTGTCAGTAAGCTCTAATTGTATTTTTATTACTCATTTCATAATAACCTGTGGATGTCAAGCAACATAAATTCAAAGGTTTATTTTTTTTTAAAATCCAGAGACAGTACTGGAGGAGAGAGGGCCATGGTACACACACTGCCCATGTTGTGTTTCCCTCTTCTTCCTGCCCATGCTATTTGTTGGGATAGCCTTCATGTCTCTTTGTGCCTTTCACACACCAGCCACTCAGTAAGAGCTTCACTATTGTTTTAATGAAGGAGGTTGGCAGCTTGCCCACCTCACTTTTGTAATTGAAATACCATGATGTTAGTATTTGGGGTACTATATAAGATCTGCTATTATTAGGTTGATCTACATGAAAGTGCTATTTTTTGTGTGTGAGTAAAAAATGATCCCGTGGCAGCAATTTCATATGGCTCAACCTACACACAGAGTCAATCTGATGCAGTTGTGAATGGAACCAAAAATAACTAGACAAAAGAGACTTATCAGTGAAGAAATCTAGGCTCTGTTTTTCCCTCCTCCTCTTGAGCCAATTCTTCGCCAATTGATGTGTGGCCATGCTTGGAAATGCTCCGTCAGCTAGATCCTATCTATTCCATTTCAGAAATGACTTTCCTTCTCCACCCGCTGCTGGGTTCTGAGCCCTGCATGGTCCAGGGTGACAATCAGGGTGCTGAGTATGTGTCCCAGGATCCTGTTCCTTTCAGAGAAACAGCAAACCCTGATCATACCCCCTTTCCCAAACCTTACATGTCATCACCTAGGTCAAGGGCATGTGAGGTTTTCAGCCTGTGAACCACTTGGGCAGTGCCTCTATAGAGACCTTGCACACCAGCGACACCCCCACTCCTCAGCATGAGAAGACTACCCTGATGTTCTAGAATAAATGGTACCCAAGAGGATGCCCATGGAAAAGGTGCCAGGAGGCAATGCCTGGACTTCATAAAATACTAATGCAAACAAAGAAACAAATGATAATATGTCCTTGTCACAAACACATGACATGTGGAGAAGCTTAAAGAGCTGCAGAAAGTTTGCTGATCCCATTTTAAGAACCATACTGATTGGTAGTCAGTAAATGCCATCTCTGTTGTGATGAGCTAGATCACCCCTTTTGGTCTGATTGAGCCACAGTCATTATTCAACAAGGATTTAATGGGAACCAAGACAGCAGAGGGTCATAGTTAAGAGCAGAGTCCTACCTGTGCCATTTACAGTTGAGGATCTTAGGGAAGTTACTGAACCTCTCTGTGCCTCAGTTTCTTCATGTGGTACAAGGAGATACTACTGCCTACCTCATAGGTTTGATGTGAGAGCTGAATAGGTGAACATGAATATTTAAAAAGTGATTCACATTGTATCACTTTTTAATGTATTACACATGGTAAGCACTACATAAGCGTTAGTTACAATTATTACAATGTGTCCACATCTTCAGAACACTCAGAGTGCCCAGTACAACACAACTGTGGAATATGGCAGGGGCTCCATGAGTGAGCACCTGAATAAGAAAGTGAATGTGGCTGGATTATTATAACTGCATCAATAAGCAGAGCTTACTTATGCCTATGTCCACACTTCACCAGGAAGACAGATCAGTTTAGTGGGGGAAACAGATGGGTTGTTCAGTGCTTTGTAGATATATCCCCCAGTGTTACTTATGTTTAATTGTGAGGGTGGTTTAATTAATTGTGGCTGCAAGGATATATTTTAAATCACCGTTATGCAAACCATTAGAATGGTTAATTTCCAGTACTCTTGATGGGAATGGGAACCCTTATCAGAATAACTACTTGTTTCAAAATAAGGTCCTACCGATGTTCCTATTATCCAAATAAACTCTCCTCCCCAGAGCAATGGGGACTATTTCCAAAACAATGCTGACCATGGGAATATCTATTTCGTATTTTCGCATAGAGAATTTCTTCTGTTGTTATTCAAGCATCAGTTGGGAAACACCATCTTGATCGGAGTAAGCTCTGATAATGTAGGAATTTACAGCTACAAGCAGAGAAAGATCTATTTTCTTCAACAAATTTGGTGGAAGCAGAAAAACATGCAGTAAATTAAACCTGATTTGCATGACATTGTGCATGCATGCAGTACTTCCTATGAGCAAGGGAATGCTCTTCGATTGAATTTTCTTTTTCTCTATGTTTATATGGTATTCTGGGAACAATCGAGGAGCCCTCTGTTGGCTAATTAACACCTGTAAATTCACATTGCCTGGTGTCTTCCTTATATTGCAGAGGTAATGAGTCCAAATCCTGGTAGGCTTGTATTTTTATTAAAATTTCTTCGTATCTTTTCCTTTTCATGTCAAACAGATTGCTACACTTTTAACCCTTTAATGCCTTTTATGTTCTGTCATTATCCTGGGAAATAAAGCAGAAGTTAGAGAACTATCATTGGGTTGCTGATGGGAAGAAATCAAACACCCAGGCAAATTGTGATCAGTAAAATAATAGGTTTTGAAACTATGTGGTGACAAGATAGTTGGAGAATGAAATTCCAGCCATTTAATCTGTGGGTCAGTCTCTATGATGCCAAATAAATGCTCATTAATTCATTAACAGATATTTCCTGAGTGACACATACATGATGATGAAGGCAAGGTGGTTTTCAGGAGGAATGACATAGCCACTCAGAGGTTAGAGTAAATAGATGCAAAACTAGTTAATACATAGAAATATGCTCAGGGTACTACAGAAAAATAGAGAAGGGAGAAGTTAACCCATTCTGTGGGATCATAGGCTTCTCAGAGTAGATAAAACTTGACCTGAATAGGAAAGGATGCTAGGAGTTAGCTGTGGCACAGGGATGGGGCACTCAGTGGAAAGAATTAGCATATACAAATACTCTGTTAATGGAGAACACAGTTGCTTATGTCTGCACAGTTCTGGGGAGAGTTCTGATGATCCCGTCCGTCATGGAATAACTCCAGTGATAAAGACCAGCCCAATATGGTGATCCTGCTCTGGAAGGCTGAAAAGTCACATGGCTCTAATTCCTAGTTAGTCAGACCTATTCCCTAGCATGGGCTGGCTATGCCATCATGACCTATCCTGTGGAGGAAATATTCTTTGCTGACTTACTGAACAACTGTGCCATCAGTGGAGTAACCTCACCTATGTTGCGAAGAAGCTGGGCCCTCTGTACATAGTCATCCTGCCCTGAAACCTCTGAAATCACCTGTCAGCATCAGGAAAAGCCTCAACACATAAATAATAGAGAAACTATACTCCTTCTTCACATCCTTCCAGACCTGATGATGGCAGATCCCAGGGAATCAGAATGACCCAAATTTGAGCCTGTTTTGTGTTGATGTACCAGGCTCCGTTGTTGACCAGCCTCAAGTTTGCCTCATTCTGAGTGGATATGGTCAATGGGCACTTTCTGCTGGAGAGATTAATAATGAATGAGACCCTACTCATGCAAGTCAGAGTGAAGGGCCATATGGAGAGGCTGATTCTATTGATTGCTCTATCAATTGAGGTGAGTTAACTATCATAACAAACAGGTCTCTCAATATATATAATGGGTCAAACACAGTACAAGCATGTTTTTTGATGTGTAACAATGCTGAGTAGGAAAACAGGTTGATGGAGTGGTCCTCAACTGTGCAGTTATTCAGAGATCCAGGCTGGTGGAAAATGTGCCATCTTCAGATTGCACCTGCTGAGATACTTTGGGGTTGTTCGCATTACTACCAGGCACAGGGTAAAGGAACATGGAGGACAGGGTAGGAGAGATTTTTATGGAATGCCTAGAAATGGAACACATCACATCTATTAACATTCTGTTGACTAGAACTCAGTCATATGGCCACATCTAATTGCAAGGGATTTGGGCAAATATAGTCTCAGCAATATGCCCCTAAAGAAGAGGCAAACATGGATTTTAGATAATAGCTAGCAGTCTTCCACAGTCCCCCACCCCACCCCACCCCACCCCGTGCCACCTTTTATTATTAGACCTTACCTGCATTCCATACGTGGCCCAGTAATCACCCTGGACTCCAGGACCACGATTGACGGCTATCATTGCCTACAAGTCACGTGGCCAATATGCTCTGTCCTCACTACTGCTATCCAGGGTGGTGTGCTAGTTCACGGTTGACTGCCCAAGACCATAAAAATAAGAATTGGAGACGCTTCTCCTGTGATTTCATGTCTGGAGGTCCACACTGATTTAAAATGATAGGATCTGGCTTTTGTCTGCTTTATTTGTTCATAGTTCTGTATAACATTATGACTGAACAAAGAGTTCCCAACAAAAAATTTTGAAAATAACTCAGCTAGATTTCCAGACTAATTTCTGTGAGTCTTAGAAATAGGTTGTGTCAGAGGAATGACCTTAAAAGTTATGATTGAATAGTCAGCGAGTCATGAGAGATATTTAGAATTCAATATTAAGAGATAGGAAACATATGAAAAGAATGCAAGATGCTGATGGGTCCAAAAGTCTTTAGAGTTAACTGGAAAATGCATTTATGTATTTTAAGATACAAAGGAAAGCAAAATGCAATCAAGCAAGCCAGGGCTCGGAATGAAATTTTCTGGGGTAAATGGAACAAGTCATGGATTATATAACTTGGTATGAACTAAACAGTCTATGAGTCCACCCCATTGGAGGGTTTTGATATAACCTTGGTAATTGGAACTAGGCATGCCCCATCAGTGTGGCTGACAAATATCCAGTCACCATCTCAGCTGAAACCTCGGGTCATCATGTAATCCTCCCAAATTATGTGGGTAACATAATTGTTTCTCTTTTGCGTATTCATCTTTCATAACTCAGAAGATTAGAATTAAGTACTGAAATGTCTAAAAGACAAGAACCATAGTATTGATGTCTTTGTGTCAGGAATCTGAAAAAACCTGGAATTTCAGTTACTAGTAATATTTAGGTACTTAAAATGACCTATTAGAAGAACAGTTTAACTTTGTAACTTCAATTTAAAATTGCAATTGAGTCATTGATTTAGTCCTATAATTTTAGGTTGAAATCTTACTAATTTTATGGACAGTGTTGAAATATTTAAGAGAACTTAAGTTTCACTGTGTTCATAAGTCTAATTTATTAGATTTATAAGAATTACTTAAATATGGGGAAAGTTTTTCAGCCAGATAATTGAAGTGTTTAAAGAGAAAATTGAATATATTAAATTTATAAGTGCAGTTTAAAATTTGTAAAGGAGCTTAACCAAGTTTGTAAATGGGCCCAAGCATTAATAATGCCCTCCCACCAAAATATGATTAAGATTTGTTAGATTTAAAGGTAAAATAACAGGATTTCTAAATTGAACTAAAAAGCTTAAGGAAGGATTAAGTTTTTGGATTAGTAACTTTAATAAAATGAGTATTAATTACTACAACCAAAGACGATATCTGATTGGAACTTTCTGGCACATGAAACTACTCTCAAGGATACACACACATACACATATAATCCTTACATTTAATAGATTTTATATTCAGGACTTTATCTGAAGTGTCAGCCAACTTGTAAAAAAGAAAAAAAAATTGATCAACCAGTTGTTTGATGGAATTGAGTAGACTTTTGGTGGAACTGACTAGTCTTCAGATTCCTCTTCCAAAAGCTTCCTTCCTTAGAGCCAACCCAGTAGATAGAGAGCTGGGTCATTCTGTGCAGGGGTCCTCAAATCTTGAGCAATTATGTAAACCCCCCTTAAAGGGGAAAAATGCTCAAGGATCCCTGTGTTAAATTATTTTTATGTTACTTTAATATGTTTAACATAAAACCGGCTATAAAGTGTTCATGTTAAGAGCTCCAAAACAACTTCACCAACTAAATACAAACTCAGATTACAAACATGATAAAATTCAAATGAACACAGGAATGCTCTGTGATGAGCCACGTTTGGCTGAAACTCAATCACAGTTTTGCAGCACAAGTATGGTCCTGGCTCCTCCGAGTTCTGCGTGCCCCACTTATTACCTTGTGTACTGGCTCATTTGCACAACACTCTCCTCTCCTGAACTATTTTGTACGGCCTGCTGTGATGTCATTTGGAACAAATGCATCATTTACTATTCAGTTCACCTCTGTTCTTTTCTCATTACTTGGAGCCATTAAAGTAGCGCCACTTGGCAACAACGTAATTGCAAACAAAAGCAAATAACGCTGAAATGTGACAGAGCCCAGTTACAAAGTGGGTGTTGAGATGATCCAGAATATTCGTACATTCAATCTGTTGTATTATTATAAAAGCAAACACTCCATTTAAAACTTATTACAGAAAACCCATGGATTTCAAGCATATCCAGTTTGATAAGTGTGTGGTAAAGGGGAGAGAGCTTAAGTTTTCCAGAAAGGTAAACGTGGCTTCAAATCCTAGCTTTTCCACTGAGTTGACGGTTGGGTGACCTCTTTGTGTCTCTTCTCTCCATTTATAAAACAAGGATAATAATACCAATCACGTGGAGTTGAAATGAGAAACAGAGGTAATATGTATAAAGTTGTGAACAAATAGGTAAGCATTCAGTAAAAGAGAGTTAGTATTATGAGAGATTATACTTAGTATATTTGCCCAATAACCTGTTCTGAAGGTGTGTGTGTGTGTGTGTAGTGGGGTTGTGTAGTTAGAAACTTTACCTGCATCAGACACAAATAAAAAATAGTATAAGGCAATGATTTTCCAAAGAGGTTCTATGAAGCTCTGCAAAAGGGAAGGGATTGGCTTTGGCAAGGCTGGCAGGGTTCGGGGTCTCAATACTCTCTTGAACCAAAGCAGTTTTGTTTCACATACTTGTTTTACACATATAAGATACTATTTGAATAAATGAATTTTGTGGCTAAAAATAAAAAAATATTTAAAAACTATTAGTATATGATGATGATGATGATGATGATGACTATCGACCCATTATTATATGGCTAACACAACAACTTTATGAGTTAGGTATTGTCATCATCCTCACTCCAGTAGTAGTATCCTCACTACAGTAGAAAAAAAAATTAAAAGTATGTGTGTGTGTGTATATACACACACACACACACACACACACACACACACACACACACACACACACACACTTTTTGCCTCCTCTGGTGCTTTGAATAAAATATAGCCTTGACAGTGCTGTGACAACAACCTGAAATATTCCTCAATTTTGAAAGCCCTTGTAAACAGATCTTCCAGGTCTAAACTTACAACGTAATTCCTTAAACATTAGGCAAAATCATCTTCTCACCTTTTTGAAATACTATCCCTTAGCTGTGCATAGCCATCAGCTAGGAATTCACACCTCTCAAGCCTGCGTCTTAATGAGTCAGCATCCTTCATTTGATTCCTATTAAAATGAAGAAGCGTGAAACCAGTTTCAGGCAAGTTGAGAAAATAGACTGCCTCAAGATTTTTCACCATAATTTCATCCTCAGGGGCCCTAGAAATGCAGACACATGCATGCCCACCGGCTAACACCCCCCCCATCTCAGGCACATGTGTGCATGCACACACACACACACACACACACACACACACAGGGATACAGGGAAAAGGTTTATTATTGTTATGCAAATGGATCTGTTAACTAAAGACTGGGATGCCAATTGTCTAAGGAATGTGTTAATTCTGAACCCTGAAGAAGATACCTGATGGGAAGGAGAGAAAACATTGCCTAAATTCTTATAAAATGACCTAAGCTGCTACTTGTGTTTGAGGTTACCAGTCCTTTGTTGTCATCTGATGGGCATTTCATTTTTGTCAAAGGCAAAAAATGAATTTTGCCCCAGAAAGTGTTAAGAGAATCATCTCATTTTATTGGCCAAAGGGTTCCCTTTCATGTTGTAATAACCCAGTGTTGATGGAAATTTGGAATATTGTTCAGATTCTCAAAGACACATAGGCTTAGCACGAGGCGTGTGCAGTTACAGCACGTTGTTCTAGAAAGCTTCTGCTTTAACACCCACAGATGGCCCCCGAATTGACTTTTCTTTTCCGTCAAGGGAATCATTACTTTCAACACTCTAAAACAGTTTGGTTGATTGAATCAACCATATCATTATTTTAACAGGTCATTAAAATAAATGAAAAAAAATTTAAATGATTATAAAACCTGTGTTTTCTGCAGTATAATCACAGCCAGAAGCTCTGTGTGTATATAATAAACTAGGGCCATGGCACAACATCTCAAGTATTCTTCAAAACAAGGAGGGTATCAATAAAATTAGTTGGGGGCAAAAAAAATGTCTAGCTAACACAGTCACGGGTTGAGAACATGTTGTAATGAAAAGACATTAAATTAAAATTTAGGAAAACAAGGCCCTTGCTTCTGCTCTCCAGTAACTAACTAGATGATATTGAAAGAGTCACTAATTTTTTTTTGAGTCTTCATCTTTTCCTGTACTAAATAGAAAGATTTGTGGCTCTACCTCTGTAAAGTCCTTAATGTGGGAACACATATTTGTTGTTCATGCATGCAGTTCAACAAATATTTCTGGCTCTCCTGCTGCTGCATGGTAGGGTTGCACTTCCTATTTACTTTGAGGGTAGGTATCGCTGGATGAAACACTTTGGCCAATAAAATTTGATTAGCAGTGATGTGTGTCACTCTTGGGTAGGAACTTTAAGAACCGGTGATTGATTGGCCACATGCCCTTCTCACTGCAGGAGTGATTATAGAGGCTCATATTGAGATGACATATTGATCACGGTGGGTTTTGAGATTCTGGTGTTGTTTGTTACTGCGGCACAACCTAGCACATCCTAACTAATACAGTGTATGCAGGCACTTTGAGGAATAGTAGGGATTGTTCAAATGTAAGGATGAAGAAACCACTAGTTTTAAAGACATTTTTATTCTATTTTGATTTTTAAAGAGCTGAACAGGGGGGCACCTGGGTGACTCAGTCAGTTAAGCGTCTGCCTTTGGCTCAGGTTATGATCTCAGGGTCCTAGGATCAAGCCCTACATCGGGCTCCCTGCTCGGTGGGGAGTCTGTTTCTCCCTCTCCCTCTACCCTTCACCCCTTCTCCTGTGCTCTCTCTCTCAAATAAATGAATAAAATCTTAAAAAAAAAAAAAAGCTGAGCAGGAAAATACCATATCTTCTTTTTAGTGGAAAATCAAGTTGTAAATGCACAATAACGGAATGGCCCTGTGTAAGAGAAGTAGGGGCAAAGTAGTCACAGGAGGTACAGAGCAGTGTGTAAGCAGCCCCTGCTAAACAAGCCAAGGAATGCTTCTTGATTGAGCTTGCTTTTTTGCTGGTTTGGACATATTTTAGCATCTGTTTTTAACTGATCAGGAGAAATATAGGCTTGGGTTCTAAGAGAAAATATTGTTTTATGTATTCAGAAGAGACAGTGTGGGATGGGTCCTGTAAATACCATGCTTTGTTTTGTCAGCACAGTGTTTAATTCCTTTCCTTTTCTTAATTGGAATGACTTTCTGTGGGCATGGGTCTGGCGCTTCTCCAGAGTACCCACCCCTCCCTAGTGCCTCACGCCCAGCTCCCGCTCTACAGCTGTTACTGCCTCCCCCCCCGAGGCCAATCCGATTTTGCAATCCTTGCACTGAAGTGGATAGACTTCAGAGAGAAATGGGAGTTTACAGTAGTGATTAAAAACTAATACATCCATACAAAAGTGAAAAAATACCCATTTCTATTCAATGAAACTGTTGTTAAGACCATAACAGTATGGGCAACATGCAAGCCATTAGAAAACAGGATAGACAACTCCTTGGGAGAAAGTTAATATTTTTTGTATGCCTGAAAGGAAATTTAAGCGCTAGATAATGGGGGCACCTGGGTGGCTCCGTCGTTAAGCATCTGCCTTCGGCTTAGGTCATGATCCCAGGGTCCTGGGATTGAGCCCTGCATCGGGGTCCCTGCTCCACAGGAAGCCTGCTTCTCCCTCTCCCACTCCCCCTGCTTGTGTTCCCTCTCTCACTGTCTCTCTCTCTCTCAAATAAATAAATAAAATCTTAAAAAAAAAGAGCTAGATAATGGAAAATTAAGCGTGAATTGGGCTAGTTGAGAAAGCGCCTAACTTAAATGTGACATTTCTTTCAATTTTCCTCATTTTTTTTTTACTATGACCCATGAAACTGTTCCTTATCTTTTATGGTTTTAGATCCAGATATAAATCAGTAGGAACTAGGCTGTCTATGTAATTGGCTCTTTGTGGCAGGGACCATACTTTGGACCTTGGACCATACTTTGGGGAAAAAAAAAAAACGCCTAAAAGTATTATCTTGCAAATCCACCCTGCTTAGGAGATGGCAGGAGAGGAGCCCCGAAGAGGGATGCTGGGTCAAGTACCCCTGGGACTTCCCCAGTCCTGGAATAAGGGTTCTACTTTCCCTGAGGACATCGTCTTCCCTGGGCTAACTGGTAGCTAGAGCTACCTGGGAAGTTCAAAATCTTTTTTAAAAATCTTTTTCTCGGGGCGCCTGGGTGCCTCCATCGGTTGTGTCCGATTCTTGATTTCAGCTCAGGTCATGGTCTCAGGGTCGTGAGATCAAGTCCTGCATAGGGCACACCCTCAGTGCAGAGTCTGCTTGAGATTCTCTCTCTCCTCCTTCTGCCCTACCCCTGCTTGTTCTCTCTCTCTCTCCCTCTCTCTCTCTAATAAATAAAATCTTTGAAAAAGATAAATAAAAACCTCTTTCTCTCACAACCTATTTGCACTCTATCAGCACATCTTGCCGCCTTAGTTTCAAAGTATATCTAGAATGTGGCCACTTCTTACAGAGTTCCTACTGCTGTTCTTGCCCAGATCTTCTCCTTGGGTCTCTGCTCCTGCTCCTTACCAGCCCATTTGCCATGGAGGTCACCTGATCCTTTAACACCTGTGAGGTGTGGCCTCTCCTCTGCTTCAAAACCACCAGGACTTTCGCATCCATGAGAATAACGTCCACACTTTACCACGGCTGGGAGACCCTACATGCTCTGATCCCTGGCCGCCATGCTGACCTCCTGGCAGGCCTACCCACCTTGTTCCATCTGCACCAGCCAGTCTAGCCTCCTGAAATGTGCCAGGCTGACCCTTGCTGCCCTCTCTTCCCAGAATGCTCTTTCCCCAGACCCCTGCCTGGGCACTCCTCCACCTTTCGGCATCTTTGCTCTAAGAGGCCCTACTCTCACGCTCACTCCCCTTATACCAGGTGTCGTTACTACACTTACCCCTGCCTGATGTTGTGCTACACATTTGCAACAGAATATTAAAATAAGACCCCTCCTGGGTTGGAGGCCCCAGGGCTGAGAATAATTGCGTGGCTCACTGCTCGTGCTTGGCATGTCAACTGCAGCTTTGATGGGAGAAGCTGAGATTAAGCTGGGGAGGAGGATTTAAAAAAAGTTTCAGAGTAAAGATATCTTTAGAGAGAGGGCCAGGCACTGAGGATCAGGGTTTAGGGGTGGGGTGAGTGGGGGTTAGGATCTCAAGGGAACAACTGGAAAGAATTGAACACATTTCCTAGAGTTTGAGGGTTCCTTAGGGACTGAGGTGCCTGGCTAAGAGTTCAAACAAACAAACAAACAAACAAAAACAAACTTCCAGGAGAGAGGCTGACTGATACAGCCCGTGCTGGGGGCCTGGTCTTCCAGAGTTTGGTGGGGATGAACCTGTGGCTCCGTTTCCCCAGACAGATGTGAATTCCTGCCCTGGAAGCTCAAGGTGACTGCAACAGAAGGATCGATGCGAAGCTGAGGAGGATGATAGACATGACCAGATCAAGAAGGAAACTGTAGGTCGGAGGCTCTCGGAATGCAGGGGGGGATCTGCAAATGCATTGTTGGTACTTGGACATGCAGAAGGCCCAGCCCTGCTGTACTAGGCACTCAAGAGGGCGCCTCTTTTCACCATCCCCACTTCCACCTGGGGTAGGGACCTTAAGCTAGCAGATTGGAAGGGTGGCAAGATGAAGGAGAGCCTCCTTCCCACAGCAGCTTCCATACCTCAGTCAGTCCTGAACTGGAGAGGACAGGGAGGGAAACATTTGAAACAGATGACCCAGCAAAACTTTAATTGGTTACTGTATTTTTTTTTTTTTTTTTTACAAACTTGCAGAAGGGACTCCTTCTCCAGCCTGTTTCTAACGATTTCGTAGACATTATTATGTAGGATGGCCAGATGGAGGTAGGAGTTGGCAAAGAGATGGAGGTGGTTGGAGAAATGGTGGAGCAACCAACCGTCACAAAGAGAGAGCATCTCGATAGAAAGGGAACCTTATTTGGGTGCCTCCCTGGCTCTCAGGCCCCAGAGCAGATTGGTTCTGTGGACCCTGAGAGCAAAGATCTGAGTTTCCACTCTCAGAGACCTTGATGGTTTGGACAAGGTGCTAATGCAGTGACTTCTGTGAGTGAAGGCCCGGGGGCCACTCCTCGCCACAAGCACTGGGAAGATTCCTGGCACCTCTGCATTGTCCTTCAGAGGGGAGGCTGGTGTTCTAACAGGGGAGGTTCAGGGTCATAATTAATTTGATTTAGAGAAGTTAAATAATGCAAGAAGTTAAATAATGTCTTGCACCTGAGTGTAGTGGTTGCAAATTTATATCTACCACACAGGAGAATGGGGCCGCAGGGCGTAATCCTGGAGAGTCAGAGGAGAGGGATTAGGCCACCTTCCAATTAACTGCTCTCTACAACATGCCCGTTCAGTGCACAGGAGCGGACACCTGGAGTCCCATTTCGCCAGCAATAAAATTAAGTCACGAGCAGCTTGTCGGCACAGGAGGATCTTGAAGTGAGACACTGTCAGGGCTGGCCAGGAGAGCTGGCCAGAGCCAGAGGTCAGACAGCCCACTCTGGCTCCTGGCCTGCCCTTGGACCCCTCCCTCCAGAAGCCTTGGGCTCCACAAAGATTGAAGGGAAACATGCGAAAAGCCTCACTGAAAATTGAATCAATTCGTCCCAGGGGGTGGAAAGGAATAAAAGGGGAATTTGCAAATCCATCAGGGAAGAGGGAGCATGACAGAGAAAAGAGAGCAAGTTATAAAGGAAAAAGGGTGGGAAATTAATGGGGACTAAAATAGATTAGAATTTTATGTCCTCCACAGCGTTTACAACACTTCCCAGGCAATTAGGAATAAAATCATGGCCTCCCCAAACCCCTGTTCCCTGGAGGCAAAGGAGGGAAGTGATAGGCGTGTGTGGGGAGCAAACCCCAGAGGGCCTTTGTTACAAAGACTTGAGCCAGGCGGTGGTTGGGCTGTAGCCTAGACCTCCCAGCCTTCCTGGTGTCCCCCGTGGACCTACGTTAGTAGTGAGAACAAGGCACAGGCGTGAGGGGACTGTGGGGGGCCAAGCTCAGCCGCAAGGGGCCACCCCTTTCTCCCTTCCTCTCTTGTCCTGGTCAAGCACAGTGGAAAGGGTGAGTCATTTGATGGTGGGCATGGTTCCTCCTGTAACTGAACGGAGATGCATTTGCTAATGCTGGTGACCGCTGACCTCTGCCCAGAATTTTCAGTTTGCCAAGCACTTTCATGAATGCGGTCAAATGGGAACAAAATCCTTTGAGAAAGGTTAGAGGAGCAAGTATTACAAGCATTATATCGTCCTTGTTCTACAGATGAAGAAAATGAGGCTCAGAAAACAGCTAAATACAGGGCAGTGGAGCCTGGATTCAAACCCAAATCTTAAGATCCTCATCCAGACACACCTCTTTTCCTGGGTGGGAAGGGGCATGTAGGAGGGCAAGTTTGGAGTTAGAGACAGAGGAAATAGAATGCTGAAGTCCCCACCCTGAGGTCTGCCTGCCCCAGACGTTTCCCAACAAGCCCACAGTGGGAGCTGCATTTGTGTGTGATGGTTCTCAGCTGAGGTGTTCCGGGCGGTTGGCATGGGGCAGTTCTGTGTTGTTCAGGATTGTTCTGGGTGGTTGTTCAGGATTGCAAGGTGTTTGGCACCATTGCCTTGCACCCAATATAAATGGGCATCATGATAATAAAAATGTTCCAGTCATTTCCAAATGCTTCCTGGAGGCTGGGGCTGTCCTCACTTAAATATTGTGTCTCTTAAGAAGGGTAGCATGTTCACTTGTATTAGTGGCTGATCTCTAGATTTGGAGCATGCTCTATCCCCATGCCTTACATGGAGGGAAAGCAAACCACAGAATTGAACGGGCAATACACAGCCCACTGGCTGCACTCACCAGCAATTGGCAGAGGGGAGGGTGGGCTCATGGATGACGCTGTCTGAAACAGAGCTCAGGCTCCCATTGCTCTCACGTCTAGAGAGATTTAGGGGACATTGTACAAAGAGTCTATTTCTTCCAGTAAATGTAGCTACCTATGGAAGTCATTGGTTCTTAATTTATGGGTAGTGAGACTATACTGTCTGGTTTACCTCGGGATGGTTCCAGTTTATTCCTGTTTTCTTGGCATCAGTGTCAGTTACACCCTCTTTCCCTCTGGAATGCATCCTGGTTTGCATAATAAAACATAGATTCCTCCTAATAATTCCTCCCAATATGGTAGAACTCAGACCAGGGTAATTCCCTATATCCTGTGTCCTGAGAACCTCCACAGAGCCTAGAAGAAGTTCCTCCTTTGAATTACCGTATGTACTTAGCCACTGTTATGGGCTGATGTGTGTCCGCCACTAAATTTACATGTTAAATTGCTAATCCCCAGTATCTCTAGGATGTGACTGTGTTTGGAGATAAGGTCTTTAAAGAGGTAATTATGTTAAAATGAGGTCATTAAGGTGGGCCCTAATCCAATATGACTGATGTCCTTATAAAAAGAGCAGATTAGGACACAGACACACACAGAGGGAAGGACACAAGAATACACAGGGAGAAGACGGCCATCTACAAGCCAAGGAGAGAAGTCTTAGAAGAAACCAACCCTGTCCTCGACTGACCTCGATCTTGGACTTCTGGCCTCCAGAACTGTGAGGAAATTAACCTGTGTGGGTTGGGCCACCCAGTCTATGCACTTTGTTATGGCTCTAGCAAACTAATAGAGTCACCTTCTGGGATATATAAAATAGTACTGACCCCCAGGAAATAGAAAACACAGTGTTCTTGGGGTAGTGGCACCTTGGGCCTGATTTACCACACAGCTTCACTTGGGCTGGAAGACCAAGGGCCTGAGTAAGAAAAATCATTCTCTAGGAGCCAGATCTAGAGACAGGGGCCCTGGTCAGTGTGAAGTAGCCATGAGGAGTTTGTGGTCCAGCCTGTGGGAATTGCAGACCTTTACAAAGCCCTGGAAGCAAGGCTTGGCTCCAGGGCCCCCACACCCTCAGCTGTACTGGCTTTGTAGGAACCGTGCCAGAACCCTCCACAGGTTGACCCTCACAGAGAGGGTGTCAGCTTCTTATAACCTAAGGACAGAAAGAGGTCCATCGAATCTTAAGGGACCAAGGTCTCTAATCAGTCACCATCAGAGGTCACCATCCGTTGCCTCTACCCTCTCACCTGGATCAACTTTATAAGACTAAGGCCTACAGGAAGCTGAACTTGCCCCTGAGACCGTATTAGAGGAGGTGACAATGCCGAGATGGTTTTTAAGAAAATCCCTAGGTGCCCAAACACACAATGTCTATTTATACAACACCCCCACCATTGTCAGTAGCTGTTCATTGCAGAACAAAAATCATATCTAATATCTTTCATATAATTATCAAACCTTCTAAGTATTTGTTCTCTCTGGAGTATAGATTCCTGATTACTCACCCACCACCCAGTGTGTATTTCTCTTTAGGGAACTTTAAATATTATCTATATCTACCCAGAGGATGTAGGTAAAAAGGAACACATATTTATTACACTGTCCCTACTGAGGTATCTGAAGCAAATTATAGATAGTAGAGCCCTCTCTTTATGTATATTTTTCATATGGAGTATTTTATAGGGTATATATCATATATATCATTCAAAGATATATATGTATTATATAGATGGATAAATAAGAAATACATTATAGGAAGAAAAAATCTTTTGTACTTGTGTGTGTATGTGTATACATAGACACATAGAGACACACACATGGACACATGGACACACATGGACACACACACATACACACATGTACATATACAAAAGAAGAATTGCTCAGTCAAGAGACAGTATTTTTGAGGATCTTGATTCACGCTGTTAAAGCACCTTACAGAAGGGTTGTATCATGATATGGTGCCACAAGGATGTAAAGAGTAGATGTTTCACTGGATAATAATGTGTATTGTCATTTAAAGAAATACATGCTAGTTTATAGATGAAAATCATGTCTCATTTTAATTCCTGCATCTTAAAAAAAAAACAAATGACAAGATTGAATAGTTTTTACATGTTATTAGCAGCATTTTGTCTTCTTGTGAATTGTTGGTTTTCATATTAGTACTTTTTAGGGCTCTGTTGTTTTCTTATCAGTTGGCGCTTTAAAATCATGGCTGTAGACCTGCTCTGATGCCATCTTGGGCACATGAGGAAACGTACCTCGGATTCCGTGGCTAGAGGCTCAGATCAAATCCAGACTGAGGCTTGCCTGACTCCAGCTGATTCTTCCCCAGTCACATGGCACTTCTTTCCAGCGTGCCAGGGAAATAGCAGGTTACACAATGTCTGTGTGGGGTCTGAGGCAATTCAGAGCCAGGACCCACATAAATATGGAGCTTAATTACTACGATGTGGGTCCTGGAAACGTCTCATAAATAATTTCTCATTTAACCTCAAAATACTCCTATTAGACAACAATCAAGTATAATTATGATATTGACATTTTACAGATGAAGCTGCTAGGGTAAAGTAAGATCCATGTGCATTACGTCAAGTAGAGGTCAAATCCAGTCTTAGACTCAATACCATTATTTTATGATAATATGTAACACTCCATTTATCTGTCACCATCAGGAGGAAGAGGCAGTCACTTCAGTTAATTTTCGGTTAGATAAAAATTACCCCTTTAAATACCAATTTTTAAAAACCTTTCATGGAACTTTCACAAAAAAAATAACTGATCATACACATTTATCTTTTCTTCCTCTTGAGGAACCACTAAAATGATAGTAAATAAAAATTATAAAGGTATAAAACACAACCATGAAGAGAATGTCACAGATGAAAAATTGAAATTCTTGAGAGAGAGAGTGGGATTGAGAGAGACTGAGCATGTATATAGGGAACTTGTAACCATGGAAGTGGGGCCTACAAGGTCTGGACCAAGCAGTGCTACTAGGAATTTGCTAGGAAAGTAAATTTGTGGGCCTCATGCCACACCCACTGAATCTGACTCCTTGAGTGGGGCCTGGAATATGCATTTAATGGGCTCAGATCATCCCTATATACAGTCGAGTTTGAGAAGCATGAGCTTAGAGGACACCTGGATGATACAGCTGAGGACGTTGTTCTTCACCTTCCTAATCCCAGAGAGGCTTGGCATTTGCAAGTACCAGATGTGAGAAACAGAAAACAAGCTCCCTCCTGTCCTTTGTGGGACCCAGAGCAACAGTACACGTGGGGTCCCTCAGCCCCCAGCTGACATCCCTTCTCTCCCCTGCCCCCTATTCTGTACCACTCAGAGCTGTCCGTGCACCTGCATAGCCAGCCCAGTTGGCATATTGTGGCTCCATTTACACCCCCCACAAATGGCCACCCCTTGACTACCATCCAAGGCCTGGGGAGAACCCCACACAGTGCCTAGAAGGAAGAGTGTTGGGGCTGAGTGGGCAGGGACTTCTGGGGTCCCAGTTACTCAGAGCATGGTCTAGAAAGGGAACTGTGAATATTGGATGGATCATCCCTTGGCTCCTCAAACTCCTTGCCTAGTGGGGAGGGCTGAGGCCAGAGGAAGGACAGAGCAGGAGCCTCATATATCACAGGAACTAGGGCAGGGGCTGCAGGCACGTGGCGGAGAGTGAAGAGAGAAGAGGAAGATACCATGGGGTTATGGGCAGGCGGATTAACTGAAAGCACATACATAGAATACTTGGCATTCCTTAACCTCTCCATTAAACTTGGCTTCCAGGATATTCTTTCCTAAATTGAAAAATTGGATATCTTTTAGAGGAAAGAACTCTGCATTTTCTCTTCTAGGGATCTCCCTAAAAAATAATCATACACTTCTGGCCTGATCATCCTGGGCCGTAGCCTAACAGATGAACACCCGCCTATAGGCACCAAACCCCTAGTCAGCTCGTGGTTGTCACATTTAAGATACAGATACAACTCAGGATCAACAGACAGTTGAGGATTTTGAACACCATGAAAGAGAAGATGGAGATAAGCTAGAATAAAATATCCTCATGGAAAACCATAATACGTAAGAAAATCCAAGAGAACATAAATAAAACCCTAGTTAGAATCCTCTGAGATAATATGAATAATTAGCATTCATGAAACAAGAAATTATTAGAATGGAGAAAGCAAAGTAGAAAGAGTTGTCTGACATGAGGACTGTGGTAGCCAAAATGGCTGCTGGTGGACCATTCAACAGCCATTGTCCTCTCTTCCCCTTTCCTGACAGAATTCTGATTGCAGCCAGCCTTCTCCAAATGCCTTATGTTTCAGGGGAAACTTGGGCCTTTCCCGGCACCAGGAGTAGACCTTGACTAAGATAATAGTGGTAATTCTGTTCTCTCTGTCACGTCATTGGCTTAGGAATGGGTATGTGAATATACTATTGGCCAGTGAGGTGTGAGGCCAAGTCTGCAGTAATGTTTCTGGGAAAGATTTTCCTTATTAGTAAAAAAGGACACAATGCAGACGTTTCCTTTTGTTCCTTCAGATCTAGTTGTGTGAGGATATGATGCTTGGATTTGCTGTAGTCACCTTGATACTAAAAGTCTCCAGGTCCAACCATAAGGATGACACATTGAAGTTGCCAGAGCCCCTATGTCATTAAGAAGCTGAGTTTATTAATCCCTTGTGCCACCCACCTCTGGACTTTTTCTGTGGGAGACAATCCCCTTTTGGTTCAAACCATTTTGAGTTGAGTCCTCACTTACTTGTGGGCCAAAAGCATCTTACCTGAGATATTGAAATAAAAATATTAAATATTTTATTTTTTATATTTATATTTATTTTATATTTATTTTTATATAAATATATGTATATTTATATTTGTTTTTAATTTTATTTTATATTTATTAAATTTTTATTTTAATATTATTAAAATATTAAAGAAAGTCCCTACAAACACACAAATGGGCAGAAATGGGATATATGAGTTGAAAGGTCAGCCTTAGAAGATCACCCCAGGGAAGAGTTCTAGAAAGAGCAGAGGAATGGAGGAGGGGGGAAATTATCAAGAAAGAGTACAACAGAATGTTCCAGAGTGAGGGCTGTTTGTGTCCAGATTGGAAGGTCTTCTCAATTGTTAATTAAAATAATTGGAAAAAGATCAAAATATGGACACACCATTGTGGAATATCAGAACACCAAAGATAAAAAGTATGTTTTCGGAGAGGAAACAATAGGTCACTTTGATGAGAAAAGACCATATATTCTCTCAGCAATACTGGATGCTAGAAGTCGATGGGGCAATTTCCTTAAAATACTAATGAAAAATTATTTTCAATGAAGAATTCTCCACTAACCAAACTACTAGTCAAAAGAGGGTAAAATAAATGCATTTTCAAACATGCACCCAGAAAGAGGAAGATACATGGGAATTATATTATTATTTGGTAAACACCCGCTTCTCTCCCCTCTGCTACAGAGAAATGTACTTTCCCTCTCTTTGAGGCTTGGCTGTGTGACTTACTTCATCCGGTGGATTGCGAGTACATGTGACATATACCATATTGATCAGAGGCTTTAAGTGTGCTCGTGAGGTTAACCTTGGCCTCTTCTATTCTGCCTTCTCTCATAAAAAGAGCAAGCCTCAGGCAGTGCTGCTTTTTCAATCTGAATCCCAGGACGGGGAACTTGAACCATCCCACAACCTGGAAACAAGGCAAATGGCACTGAATTGTTTCACAGCAAAGGAAATCTAGATATGATGGAAAGCTTGAAAAAGAGAGTAGCACAACCCCAAAAGGAAGGTTAGAGGAGACACTAAAACAAAACAAATCTTACAAGAAAGTAAATGTAATCATAGAACCACAAATGGCTCTACTATTAACAGTATTTATCGTCTTTACTGATTTAACTGAAATACCAATATAACTTTATTGAGTAGAGGTCAAGATTCATTTCCCCCCCATACAAATAGCCAATTGTTTCAGCACAATTTGTTCTATTTCCTCTGCTCACTGAATTGCTTTGGCAGCTTTGTTGAAAATCAATTTACTTTATATGTGGGGGTCTATTTCTGGGCCCTCCATTCTGTTCCATTGATCCAGCTATCATTATGCCAATACCATACTCGATTACTGTAGCTTTATGGTAGGTCTTGAAATCAGGGCTCAGGATTCAACTTTGGTCACTCTTTTTTAGATTGTTTTGGTCATTCTGGGTCTTTGAATTTCCACATATATTTAGAATCAACTTACCAATTTCTATTTTAAAAACACTGTAGGTGTGATAGGGATTATGTTCAATCTGTAGATTGGGGCGAGGAGAACCCACATGTTAACAATGTTGAGTCTTCCAAACTCTGGGAATGATATCTTTATTTATTTAGGTACTAAGTTATATCAGCTGTTCTGTATTTTCAGGGTAGAAGTCTTACATGATTCTTGTTAAATTTGTTCTTACATTTTTTTATATTTGCTGACACAATTGTAAGTGAAGTTTTTTTTTAAATTTCATTTTCCAATTATTTGCTGCTTTTTATATTGACCTTGTATCTGGTAACCTTTCTAATTCCACTTATGAAGTTTAATATCTTTTTTAAAAAGATTCATAAAGTTTTCTATGTAAACAATTATTTCATCTGTGAATATTTTACTACTTCTTTTTCAAACTATATGCTTTTTTCCCCCCTTGCCTGTTGCCCTGGATAATATCAGAAGTGGTAAGAGCAGACATCCTTGCCTTGCTCCCAATCTTCAGGGGAAAACATTCAATATGTCACCGTTATCACCATTAGGAATAATGATTGCATAGTTTTTTTTTTAAACTTAATTTAATTTTATTATGTTATGTTAGTCACCATACAATACATCATTAGTTTTTGTTGTAGTGATCCATGATTCATTGTTTTTGTATAACATCCAGTGCTCCATGCAATACATGCCCTCCTTAATACCTACCACAGGGCTAACCTATCCCCTCACCCCCCTCCCCTCTAAAATCCTCAGTTTGTTACTCGGAGTCCATAGTCTCTCATGGTTTGTCTCCCCCTCCGATTTACCCCCTCCTTCACTTTTCCCTTCCTTCTCCTAATGTCTTCCGTGCTATTCTTTATGTTCCACAAATAAGTGAAACCATATGATAATTGACTTTCTCTGCCTGACTTATTTCACTTAGCATCATCTCCTCCAGTCCCATCCACGTTAATGTAAAAGTTGGGTATTCATCCTTTCTGATGGCTGAGTAATATTCCATTGCATATATGGACCACATCTTCTTTATCCATTCATCTGTTGAAGGGCATCTCGGCTCTTTCCACAGTTTGGCTATTGAGGACGTTGCTGCTGTGAACATTGGGGTGCATATGGCCCTTCTTTTCACTACATCTGTGTCTTTGGGGTAAATACCCAGGAGTGCAATTGCTGGATCATAGGGTAGCTCTAGTTTTAATTTTCTGAGGCACCTCCACACTGTTTTCCAAAGTGGCTGTACCAACTTGCATTCCCACCAACAGTGTAAGAGGGTTCCCCTTTCTCCACAACCTCTCCAACATTTGTTGTTTCTTGCCTTGTCAATTTTTGCCATTCTAACTGATGTAAGGTGGTATCTCAGTGTGGTTTTGATTTGAATTTCCCTGATGGCTAATGATGATGAACATTTTTTCATGTGTCTGTTAGCCATTTGTATATCTTTTAAGAAGTGTCTGTTCATGTCTTCTGCCCATTTTTTTGACTCGATTGTTTGTCTTTTGGGTGTTGAGTTTGAGAAATTCTTTATAGATCTTGGAAATCAGCGTTTTGTCTGCAGTGTCATTTGCAAATATCTTATCCCATTCTGTGGGTTGCCTCTTTGTTTTGCTGGCTGTTTCCTTTGCTGTGCAGAAGCTTTTAATCTTGATGAAGTCCCCAAAGTTCATTTTTGCTTTTGTTTCACTTGCCTTTGGAGATGTATCCTGAAAGAAGTTGCTGTGGCCAATGTCAGAGAGGTTACTGCTTATGTTCTTCTCTAGGATTTTGATGGATTCCTGTCTCACATTGAGGTCTTTCATCCATTTTGAGTTTATCTTTGTGTATGGTGTTAGAGAATGGTCGAGTTTCATTCTTCTGTATATAGCTGTCCAATTTTCCCAGCACCATTTATTGAAGAGACTTTTTTCCATTGCATATTTTTTCCTGCTTTGCCGAAGATATTTGACCATAGAGTTGAGGGTACATATCTGGGCTCTCTATTCTGTTCCATTGGTCTGTATGTCTGTTCTTGTGCCAGTACCCTGCTGTCTTGGTGATCACTGCTTTGTAATATAGCTTGAAATTTGGCAACGTCATGCCCCCAGCTTTATTTTCCTTTTCAACATTTCCTTGGCAATTTGGGGTCTTTCCTGATTCCATACAAATTTTAGGATTGTTTGTTCCAGCACTTTGAAAAATGTCATTGGAATTTTGATCAGGATAGTGTGGAAGGTGTAGATTGCCCTGGGTAGCATAGACATTTTAACAATGTTTATTCTTCCGATCTGTGAGCATGGATTGTTTTTCCATCTTTTTGTGCCTTCTTCCATTTCTTTCATGAGTGTTCTGTAGTTCCTAGAGTATAGATCCTTTACCTCTTTTGTTAGGTTTATTCTGAGGTATCTTATGGTTTTTGGTGCTATTGTAAATGGAATTGTTTCTCTAATTTCTCTTTCTACAGTTGCATTGTTAGTGTATAAGAAAGCAACTGATTTTTGTGCATTGATTTTATATCCTGCCACATTACTGAATTGCTGTATGAGTTCTAGTAATTTGGGGGTGGAGTCTTTTAGATTTTCCACATAAAGTATCATGTCATCTATGAAGAGAGAGAGTTTGACTTCTTCTTTGCCAATTTGAATACATTTTATTTCTTTTTGTTGTCTGAATGCTGTTGCTAGGACTTCTAGTACTATGTTGAACAATAGTGGTGAGAGTGGGCATTCTTGACATGTTCCTGATCTTTTTTTTTTTTTTTTAAGATTTTATTTATTTATTTGAGAGAGAGAGAATGAGAGATAGAGAGCACGAGAGGGAAGAGGGTCAGAGGGAGAAGCAGACTCCCCGCTGAGCAGGGAGCCTGATGTGGGACTCGATCCCGGGACTCCAGGATCATGACCTGAGCTGAAGGCAGTCGCTTAACCAACTGAGCCACCCAGGCGCCCCAACATGTTCCTGATCTTAAGGGAAAGGCTTGTATCCTTTCCCCATTGAGGATGGTATTCGCTGTGGGTTTTTCATAGATGGATTTTATGAACTTGAGGAATATTCCCTCTATCCCTATACTCTGAAAGGTTTTAATCAGGAAAGGATGCTGCATTTTCTCAAATGCTTTTTCTGCATCAATTGAGAGGACCATATGGTTCTTCTCTCTCCTCTTATTAATGTGTTCTATCACATTGATTGATTTGCAAATGTTGAACCACCCTTGCATCCTGGGGATAAATCCCACTTGGTCGTGGTGGATGATCCTTTTAATGTATTGTTGGATCGTATTAGCTAGGATTTTGTTGAGAATTTTGGAATCCATATTCATCAGTGATATTGGTCTGAAATTCTCCTTTTTGATGGGGTCTTTGCCTGGTTTGGGGATTAAGGTAATGCTGGCCTCATAGAATGAGTCTGGAAGCTTTCTCTGTTTCTATTTTTTGAAACAGCTTCAGGAGAATAGGTATTATTTCTTCTTTGAATGTTTGGTAGAATTCCCCAGGGAATCCATAAGGCCCTGGACTCGTTTTTGGGAGGTTTTTGATCACTGCTTCAATCTTGTTACTGGTTATTGGCCTATTCAGGTTGTCAATTTCTTCCTGTTTCAGTCTTAGCAGTTTATAGGTTTCCAAGAACGCATCCATTTCTTCCAGGTTGCTTAATTTATTGGCATATAGTTGTTGATATTAATTTCTAATAATTGTTTCTATTTCCTTGGTGTTAGTCGTGATCCGTGTGTGCTTGAGAAGAATGAGTATTCTGTTATTTTAGGGTGGAATGTTCTGTAAATATCTATGAGGTCTAGCTGGTCCAGTGTGTCATTCAAAGCTCTTGTTTCTTTGTTGATTTTCAGCTTAGGTGATCTTTCTGTTGCTGAGAGTGGAGTATTGAGGTCTCCTACAATTAACATATTATTATCAATATGACTCTTTATTTTGGTTAACATTTAGCTTATGTAGATGGCTGTTCCCACATTGGGGGTGTAGATATTTACAATTGTTAGATCTTCTTGTTGGATAGACCCTTTAAGAATGATATAGTGTCCCTCTGTGTCTCTAATTACAGTCTTTAGCTTAAAATCTAATTTTTTTGATAAAAGAATTGCTACCCCAGCTTTCTTTTTAGGTCCGCGGCATGGAAGATGGATCTCCATCCCTTCACTTTCAGTCTGGATGTATCTTTAGGTTCAAAATGAGTCTCTTGTAGGCAGCCTATGGATGGGTCCTGTCTTTTTATCCAATCTGCAACCCTGTGCCATTTTATGGGAGCATTTAGACCATTCACTTTGAGAGTGATTACTGAAAGATATGAATTTGTTGTCATCACGTTGCCTGTGAAGTCCTTGTTTCTATAGGTTGTTTCTCAATTTCTGTTCTATATTGCTCTTGGTGTCTTTCTCCTTTTATAGAACCCCCCTTAGTATTTCTTGCAGGGCTGGCTTAGTGGTCACATATTCTTTCAGTTTCTGCCAGTCTTGGAAGCTCTGCATCTCTCCATCCATTCTAAATGACAGCCTTGCCAGATAAAGTATTCTTGGCTGCATGTTCTTCTCATTTAGTACCCTGAATATGTCTTGCCAACCATTTCTGGCTTTCCAGGTCTCTGTGGATAGGTCTGACGTTATTCTGATGTTCCTCCCTCTGTACGTAAGGAACCTCTTCCCCCTAACTGCCCTTAAGATGGTTTCCTTGCTTCTAAGATTTGTGAGTTTTACTATTGCATGCCAGGGCATTGGCTTGTTTTCCTTGATCTTGGGAGGGATCCTCTCTGCCTCTAGGACATGAATGTTTGTTTCATTCCCCAGATTAAGGAAGTTCTCACCTACGATTTGCTCAAATATATCTTCTAGTCCTCTCTCTCTCTCTCCATCCCCTAGGGGTTCCAATAATTCTGACATTGGAATGTTTCATGGTGTCACTTATTTCTCTAATTCTGTTTTCATGGATTTTGAGTTGATTCTCCTTGGCCTCCTCTTTATTCTTCCTTTCTATCAATTGGTCTTCTAGATCACTAATTCATTCTTCTGCCTTGCTTACCCTAGCTGTTAGATTAGCTAGATTAGATTGGATCTCACTGATAGGATTTTTAAATTCTGCCTGTTCAGCTTTCATTTCTGCCCTTAGAGACTCTATGTTGCTATTAATCGATTTCTCCATTCTAGCTATTATCTTCACAACTGCTACCCTGAATTCCATTTCCGACATCTTGGTTATATCTGTATCCATTTGTAAATCTGTGGCAGAAGTCACAGTCTCTGAGTCTTTCCTATTTTGGGGGTTCCTCCTCCTAGTCATTCTGTTGAGGGGTGGTTGAGGGAATGTACAGAATCCAAATTATTGACCACAACCCAAACAGGATGCACCTGTTTTATAGGGACCTTAGTGTTGTCGGCCTCTTGTTCTCCCAGCCTGCCTCTGGAGGAGGGGCCTGCCGTGTTGTTACTCAGGCAACCAGGTTTGGGCAGAGTTGCCCTGCTCTCTGTGGGAGGGGATGGGCTCAGTGAAAACCGGTTTTTTGGGGCTTTCGTTCTCTGGCGTCTTTCCCTGGTAGCTTTACGTGTCTCTTCCGAGAGTCAGAGCAGAAGAGATCATTTTCAACTCTCTGCCTCAGAGCAGAGAGATTGCAGTCTGTTCTTCAGTGAGCTCTCCAGGCCACACTATCTCCTTTTCTGTCTGTGCTGCTATAAACTGCAGCGTCCTAGGTTGTGCACCCCTCAGCAGGGCTCCCAGTCCTTGCCTCCGGGTCGGGGAACGTCTCTGTCCTTTGTACTTCTAAAACCGCCAGCCACCCAGTTCGCACAGTAGTCCTGCCGATCTGGGTTTCAGTCCGGAGGGCTGCCCTAAAGTCCTTTTCCCACCGCTACTGGTCTGCCACTACCGGTCTGTGAGTCTGTGCCCAGTACCCAGTGCTGGAGGCTATTGCTCACAGTGGTGTAGGATCCCGGTGGCTTGGCTCCCTCCCCCTTCTGTTTATCTTCGGGTATGTGCCCACAGAATCTTGGCTCCCTGCTTCATACCTCAAAACCAACCGCCTGCAATATTCTGTTTGTAGAGATCCAGATCTATCTTCTTATATCCCAGGCTGATTTCATGGATGTTCAGAGTGGTCTGGAGGATATCCAGCTCAATCCCAGGACGAGTTGGAATAGGGTCTCCTACTCCTCTGTCATCTTTTCCTCCTGCATAGGTTTTTCATAGACATCTTTTAACAGGTTGAGGTTTTCTTCTATTCCTAGTCTGAGAATTGTTAAAATTGTAAGTATGTGTTGAATTTTGACAGTCTTTCCCATCTCCATTGTGGTGGTCAGATGTTTTTCTCTTTCATTCTGTCATTGTGATTAATTACTTTGATTTTTAGTTATTGAACCAACATTGCATTTCAGGAATAAATTCCACTTAGTCTTGAAGAGATTTGCTAAATTTTGTTAAGGATTGCTTTGTGTTCATGTAATAAAAGATAGTAACCTGTGATTTTCCTTTCTCGTGATATCTTGAATTTTGATGTTAAGGTTATATTGGACTTATGAAGAAATTATTGGGTTTTCCTTTCCTCTCTATTTTTTAAAAGGAATTATTTTAAAGATGTTATTTATTTATTTGAGAGAGAGAGAATGAGAGATAGAGAGCACGAGAGGGAAGAGGGTCAGAGGGAGAAGAAGACTCCCTGCTGAGCAGGGAGCCCAGTGTGGGACTCGATCCCAGGACTCCAGGATCATGACCTGAGCCGAAGGCAGTCGCTTAACCAACTGAGCCACCCAGGCGCCCTAAAAGGTTTTTAAAGATTATTCCTTCTTCCTTTTTATATTTGGTGGAGTTGACTGGTGAAAGCATTTGAGCATGGAGTTTTCTTTGTGGTAAAGTTTTTTTATTATTGATCCAATTTTTAAAATAGATAGGACTACTTCCATTTCCTATTTCTTCTGTGTCAGTTTTAATAAGTTGTGTCTTACTAGGAGATTGTCTGTTTCATCTAAGATGCTGCATTTATTAGGATAAAATTTAACCATATTATCCTTTTAATATCTGCAGAATCTGTAACAATATCCCCACTTTCATTCCTCATGTTGGTACTTTGTGTTTTCTCTTTTTTTCTTGATCAATCAGCCATCAGTTTATCAATCTCATTAATCTTTCAAAAACTGATTACTGGTTGTCAATTTCCTCTATTTGACTGTTCCTGTTTAATGATTTCTGCCCATATTTTTTTTCCCTTTTCTGTGGTTTTAGTTTGCTTGAGATAAAGACTTAGACCACTGATTTTAAATCTTTCTTCTTTTCTAATATAAGCATTGAAAGCTATAAATTTCCCTCTAAGTACTATTTCACCTATATCTAACAGATTTTATATATTATCATTCCATTATCATTTAGTTCAAAGTATTTTCTACTTGTGATTTATTTTTTTGACTTATGAGTTATTAAGAAGTATCGTTTAGTTTTAAAATATTTGGGGATTTTTTTTGTTACCAATTTCTAATTTAATCCATTGTGGTAAAAATATACTTTAAGATTTCAATCTTTGAGATTTATTGAGACATTTATGGCTCAAAATATGACCTATATCTTTTTAACAATGTGTATTCTGTTTTTCATTTTGGGCATAATATTGGATAAATATCTTTAAGGTGAAGGTAGTTGAAAGTGTCATTTGTATCTTCATAGTCTTACAAATTTTTATCCAGTTTTCCTGACCATTATGATAGTGGAGTATTAAGATCTCTAAGATTAACTTCTTTATTTCATTCTGTTAAGTTTTACTTTATGTATTTTTAAGCTCTGTTATTATGTTCACATACAATTACAATTCTTTTGTCTTCTGATGAAATGGTCTTTATCATTAGTTAATGTTTCTCTTTATTTCTGGCAATACTTTTTGTTTTGAAATCTATTTTCCCTGATAATATGCTTATGCTTACTGTTTGGTGTGTCTTTCTTAAAAAAAAAAAAAAAAACAACATGTTTCCTTTTATTCATATTTGAAGTGCATCTCCTTTAGATAGCAGAAACTTGATCTTAATTTTTATACAAACTATTAGAGCCTTTCTAAGTCCCTCAAATTGAAACACTGAATTCAGGACCTTTGCTTATTGTACTCATGTCAATAAGTTTGTCCTGGCCTAATATTATATCCCTTCCATTCTGATCCAAACTTTTAAGTTCCTTTTTTATACATGTTGCCCCAGACTTTTTATTATATAGTCAACAAATCTTGGATTCATTTTCTGTGTTATCTCCTTATGGGTCACACTTTGAGATGACTCCTTGGGGACCTGATGGGACTTGAGTCTGGACATAGCTCTAAAAGTGATGCGTGGTTGTAGGGATAGTCTTGAGGAGGATCAGCATTGCCCTGCAAGACAAGAGATGCCATCACAGGCTCTTCAGGGAAAGGAAGACTAGGGCAGATAGGGCAGAACAGTATGCTGCCAGTAATAGGAAAAATAAAAAACCTTGCAGAATATGGGAGTTCAAGGTCCTTGGCTTCATTTGAATCTATTCATGTATCACCATTCCAAATATTGGTACCCTTATTCTTTCCAATTAATGCCCTAAATTTAACATAAGAGATTCTGTGAGCTTATAAATTCAACTTGAATAGTAATTCGGCTACCCACAACACTATACTTTGTTAAGTTTTCAGATATCTCAGCCCCCAAGCTGTAAGATAAGTCACTCATCATAGAGATCATACCTTACACAATTATGGGAAGGGTTTAAGAAATGAAGATGTAGAATGGGAAGTTAGAGGCTCACAGAAGGAGGCACTGATATGTATAGACAAGTAAGACCTTCAAGGGAAACTAAGAAACCAAGCATGATAGATGGTCAGAGTGGGACTGTGTAGAGAGAAACTTGTGGAGGGGAAACTGGGAAGCCATTGCTTCCATACCAACCTCTGGGGGTCTGCTGCCAGGAGGCTGGAGGTGGGCTGAGCTGGTTGTTGCCCTGCAGGACTGACAGTCAGGCAGAAGAGCTGGGTATGGAGTGAAGGAGAGTGAGGGCAAGCTGGAACTTGCTAGGCACCTCTTCTGCTTGTCATCATATCAAACTGCAAAGAACTTCAGAGAGTAATGGCTGCTGCTTCACTTTCGATTCCTGAATTTCATGCTTGTTCTTCTTTTAACAACTCTAGTCTGGAATCCTGCAGAAGGGGACTCTGGATAATAAAGTTCTTGGTTTAGCCAAGCTGACAATAGAACAACCCAACACACACTGATTTTCTCATCCCAAGATTATTTCTAAAACCAATAAGAGTGATTATCAAAACCAGTGATGCAGATTTTGGTAATGAATTTTGATGTGCTAAGTAAAAACTTCTAGATTACTCTCAAGTGTGTGTATATATAGATCTGTATATATGTATATGTATATATGGATTACATGTAATTTTACTTTTTGCTGTTTATTCATGTATTTTATCTTTTATATTGAACATGTATTATTTTTAATCAGAAATTTCATGAATTAAACCAGCTGAGTAAGTCCTTTCTTTTGCCTTTATTTGGAACTAAATGCTCAATGGCACATGTACATACAGTTAACATTAAATTTAATCCATCAAAACCTCTGATCTGAAACTTCTAGCATTCTAGGCATTACCATCTGAGTTCTTAATTTTGAATTTTATTGAGTAGATCAATGACTCTTTTTCTGTACTTCTTCCTCTTTTCTACCTCCTCCTTTCATTATGTTACAAAGAAAAAAGCTTATTTATTTTCATAGTTGCAACTCCTTCCCTCATCCCTTCATATTCTTCTTTACATAAGTGAAAACATTAACCTTCTCATTTAATGAAAATCATGGCCTCGAGGCTTTGGCACTGGACAGAGGCACAGATGGCCTTAGGAAGAGGTACAGACACTGCCTTGGGATTGGCCGCCTCTGGCTGGATCTGTGCACTCTAAATCTGCACAAATCAGAGCAAAATGCCTGGCCTCGTGAAATGGTATTTAAATTTGGCTACTGGGGAAGAAGGGTAGAAAGCTAACAACCGTGTCTTGGTTTCATCTTTGGGTTGGAGGGTGGGGATATGGGTTTCTATGCCCCTTGGGGAACAAAGGAGCTGGGCTGGCACTTAATTTCATCATGGAATCATCTACTACGACCATCCAGGGGCCTGTGCCCGCTGGTCCCATTCCTCTGACTATATTTAGTCCATTATGAATATGGAATAACACTGAAGATGATTCATATCGACATCCCTCTGTCTAGCCTAATAACGTCAAAGTCATTAACAACAACGTAAGTTCACCCTGACAGTGTGGTTTGCAAACCTAGCTCTCCCCAGGGCCCTCCTCTGCCGTCTTGATGTCCTGGACACAAGAACCCAGCATGCATGCCCTTCCACTCCCCAATCACCTCCCTGCTCCGGCGGCGGGGTGAGGGGAGGTAGAAAAAAGCTATAAAGGCCACAGAGACAAAAGAACGCTGTTGGCTATATGGACTGTGGGTAAAATGTGGAGTCAGCAGGAGGTGGGCCATCATCACAGAGAGAGAGGTGAGGGTAGAATGGGAGTTAGTCGAGAGGTCTTTTCTCATTCTGTCTCTGCCTTTCATTCTCCCTACACATCCCACCTGAGCTGCTGAGACTCCATAATCCCACTGTCACTCTCTCATCTGTCAACCTTAACGTCTTCATTATTCTTGTTTCTGGTCAGGATTTTCCAACAGAGGACTTCTCCACATAGTACCTCACATGTTACTCCACTAAGAGTAACTAAGTGACTAAGTCCTCTGTTCTTTGTCTTGATAGTATTCATCTAAATAAATATATTTTCCTCACCAGCCTGGAAGATCTGTGAGGGCAGGGACTCTGGTTTGCCCATCATTTTATAGGCCTGGAGCAGTGACCATCATATGGTGGTATTAAAGAAATAACAGTTAAGTAAATGAATAAAAGAAGAAGAGGAATAAAGGTGGACCCATGAGGTAGGGGTGGGGAGAGAGAACTTGAGAGAGATAATTAAATATTGATTTCATTTTATGGTAGGAGAAACAGAGGTACTGAGCTGGTAAGTCCTTTCCTTCAGGCCTCTTGGCAGAATCCATATGCGTTGCTGCATTTTCATATTCTGGCATTGGGGTTCCCATCCCCACCCTGAAATCACTCGTTCCTCTAAAATTAACAGGAACTATGGTATGGGCTCACCTGTGCATGCCGATCCCTGCTTGGCCTCTCTCTGGTCTGTGACAGATCGTGGCGGTCAAGTAAAACCTAGATAACTCTGGGGTCAAGGTAGAGTACCACACAGGGACAAAGTGAAACCCTGAAACCCTTTCCTTTGTTTCTGGTGTGGACTGTCATGGTGAGCACTTTACCCAGCCTCTCTTCAGCTATCTTCACAGCAAAACTCCCCAGCCTGATTTTTGCAACACAAGGCTAAAATGGGTCTCCTCTCTTCAGTTGTGTTGCTTGGCATTTAACAGAGAGAAGCTCATAGTGTAGCTTTATCTACTTGTGCTGAGTTTCCTCTCCTTTCCTACCTCACACCCAACACTCGAGCTCAGAGGAAGAGTCTGTTCCCCAGCCTTCCTGGCAGGGACTGAGTAGCACTCTGCCCCTTTCCCCAGCATTACTTTATCTTCCTAAACACAGAGAAATGGCTCAGGAACATGAGATCAGTTGGTCCAAGGGTTACTTGCACTCTTTTGAGAGTATAGGTGCAGGATTCCCACCTGCATCTGAAGAAAAGATTTGGGGGAAAGACTCATATAATTTCCTTCTTTGGTGCTCCCAGTGAGGACCTGAGAAGTTCCTCCCAACTGTTCAATGTTGAGGGGAAGAGAAACTTGCTGGTTTCCTTCTACTACTTTCCTTCTACTTCATAAAGGGAGAGTGAAGAAAGAAATCATTTTGTCAACTAAACTTAATAGATATTCTGTTCCAAGTTAAATTAACAAATTGGACTATTAAACAAATGTGTGTGAATACTTAGATAAAGGTATGATTTTCCCTAGGAATCAGCTGAGATCATCATGGACTCATCATGTCAAACCCCCTCTTTAGGGAAACCATATTGGCAGACTGGGTGCATGCCATAGACAGGGTGTAATTTCTTCTCATACATGCACCAAGCTCAGATGGAAGAGCAAATATGATGAATTATGGAAATAAGATTGAAGATCTTAGAACTCAACAATTTCTAAGTTTCTTTAGTATCAATAATGTTTACTAAATATTTGTTTTTTCCTGTGCCTGTTTCTCCACTCAGATTTTCAATTCAATTTTGTTATTGTTGAGGCATACTTTATATGCGGTAAATGTTCTCATTTGGTTTGATGACTTTGGACAAATGAGTACATCCTTGTAACCAGCACCATAATGAGGATGCAGAACTTCAGGGCTTTTTTGATATTATGGTACAGAGTATTAACTATATCCTCCACTGCCTGCCAATACCTTCCACCATGGTCCAGAGACAGAAATAAACTGGATACTCGAGATGAAAAATACTTATTTATTTGCACATTTATATTTTAATTGTGTTAAAATACACATAACATAATATTTATCATCTTAACCATTTTTAAGGTCACAGTTTAGTAGGATCCAGTATATTCCCACTGTTGTGCAACCAATCCCCTGTACTTTTTCAGAGATGGGAAGTAATTTTGAATAACCTTTCCTTAAGTTACTGTATTGAGTTTATTGGGCATTCTCTAAGCTCCCAATAAGCCAGATCGCAAGGGAGACACTTTGGGTAGTGATCAAGAATGTCAACTTTGAAATTACATGACCCAGCTTCAAACCCAAGTCCCACCACTTAATGTATTGTATCATCTCTAAGACACCACCAATCATAAGATACATCATTATTATTTTAAACACTACGAAGGAAAACAATGTCACCAATTAAACTAGGAAGCAGTGCCTTAATAATCATTCTACATGGCAGCTGCCTCAGTTCTAGCAATGTCTTATTGCCTTGGAATTTCTTTCTTCTTTTTCAAGAAGAAAGAAATTCTTTTTCTTCTTTTGCCGTTCTTTACACTGCCCTCCTTGGCATGTGATAAGCAATCCTTTTGCACATATCTCAGGAATAAAGAGAAACAGCTTTAGCTATTTATGGGCATCTTCCTTTTTAGGTCTTGCAAAGGATTTGGTAGTCGTTTTGCTAGAAAATATGGAATTGTCATTCCTTCAGCAATAAATATTTGCATCTCAAATATAAAATTTATGATCTGCTCTGTTGTCTATTTGTGTACACAATAACTTAATTTTGTTTCCAAGTCAGAGACTATGCTTTTGAAAATATCTTAAAGAGCTGTTAGGTACAGTGCACGTAACTCGAAGGAAGGGATAACACCATGAACGGCAATGGCCAAGGTCACACAGGCGCACACAATTGCAGTTGTATTAAACTGTTCCCTTGTTGCCAGCAACTGTGAGACATCATGGATTGTTAAGAGGCATCCTGATTTCAGAGATGGTAAATATGAAAAAATATGCCTGGTATAATCCATGAAATACAATGCTGTCTGTGTCCTTGGGCAGGATGTTTAACTTGCTTATGCCTCAGCTCTTGATCTATAAAATGAAGTTAATAATAGTGCTTGCCTCACAGGGTACGTGTGAACATTAAATGAAACATTTAGCACAGTAAGTGTTGTATAATAAGCATCCAATAAGTATTTTCCACTGCGATTATTAATATATCATCTTAGTTGTATCCAAGTATATCAGGTATCTGTGGCTGCATAATAAATTACCTGGAACTTCATGGCTCCAAACAATAAACACTTATTATCTCACAGTTTCTGCTGATCAGGAATTTCGAGTGGCTTAGCAGGGTGGTTCTGGCTCAGAGCACCTCATGCGGTTGCAGTCAGAAAGTCAGCAGGGCTACAGTCCTGTGCAGGTTGGGCTGAGGTTTGAGGATCCATCTCCTAGAGACGAGCTCCTATGGCTGTTGGCTGGCCTTTCTTACATGGCAGCAGGCTTCCCCCAGAGCCATGGGGGAATCCCACAGACGTGATCCAAGAGAGCAAGGGGGAGCTCACAGTGCGTTTTATGACCTAGTTCCTGAAACAGAACACTGTCACCTTCACTTTGTCCCATCCATTGGAAGCAAGTCACTGAGTCCAGCCCACACTAAAGGAGGGGAATTAAGTTCTACAAGGGAAGAATATTGAAGAATTTGTAGACATGTTTTAAAACCGCCATGCTGACAACTTCAGGTCAAAATAACGATCATCAGCTCCTCTTTCATCTCACTTGTTGGCTACCAACTATATTGGACAAGAAAGAGATGGCATGTTCAAATTCAGATACTTGGAGAAGGCTTTGTTACAGTGTGGGGGCAGGTGTGCAGTAACGCAGGAACCTGGGGCAGGCAGAGCAGAGCGGTTACCTCCCATAGGCCTGAAGGATGAGAATGGGGAGCCTAGCAAAACTCATGAGGAGACAGTAACATAGAAGAGGTTCGCTGGAGAGGAGTGATCTTTGGTCAAGGTACATAGCCAGCTTGAAACAACTTCACAGGGAGAAGCCAGGGGAATAGGTATCCTGACATCATTCTCCTGCCAGCCTTCCATTTCATGCTGGAGATGCCCAATTAGCTGAGGCCAGAGGCGTGTAAGCCCTGTTGGATGTACTACTTACAGATGAGACTGCTATAGGAGGAGGGGGCAGGGGAGAGAAAGGTGGATCCAGGATCTGGGTAAGTAAACAGGTGACATTCAGCACAATCCCTTCCCTTTCCTTCCTTAGCATCTCAAACAGAGGACTCAGTCCCATCAGCAACTTCCTCATCACGAGGAGATGTCAGGTTAACTACACTCCCCCTGAAACTTACAACACGAGCCGCCACTGGGTTCATCATTTAAGCTCCTAAGGGGAAAATGAGAAGAAAGAAAACAGTTAAGTACTCTTAAAAAACGGTTACAATCTCTGCCTCTGTGGCATCATGAGGTTTAAGTTGGAATTCATAGCAACCTCTTCCTCCACCAATTTCTTATTCCCCTTGCCCTTTGCCAGCCTCTCAGATGGACAGGGCTCTTTACTTTATAGGGATAGTTAAACCTTAATTTCTTCAGAAATGGAGTTCTTAATGGCCAGGTCTTTATTTGGTTCCCACAGCTTTCTATTAACCGGGGTTATGGGGAAAGAGGTGCTAAAAGCAATCCAGTGAATTCCTTTTGTTCTCAGTCTGGTCTTTCTTACTGCTTCCGTACAGAAGTAACCAAATTTCTCCTGATAATTGGAGTTAACCACCCCATACGGTAATCTCCCTGCTTATTGGTTTGGAGGTAAAGGAACCCAAAATGGACAGAAGGCAGATGTAGCTTCCAGTTCATCTGAAGGATCATTTGGTTCCTTGGTGGAAACTTTTCTCCGATGGGTGCTAGAATCTCCAAAAAGGTAACTGAAGTTCATAGGAACAGGAAGGAAAAATTCTTCCAGCAGGTTATTAGATATGATAGTGAGAGAGACCTCCCCCAGTTCTAGTTCTTGATGCCTGAACCCATGTGTCTTGACTATGGGAAGGTGATGTTGGTTTAAAGCAGGTCTGACATCTGAAAAAGGGTAGCCCAATTGTGTAGGGTGTTATTTCTCAGCTGGGACCATAACAGAACTTTCCATAGGCCAGGTCACTGCTTTATCGAGCCAGCTGCCTCTACAAGTTGGGGAATTTGATAAAAACCACTGAATTCTGTGGTTGTAAAATATGTCATTATTTTATAAAATATGTCTACTGCCCTTGGGCACTGTTGTATGAGATACCATCATGATGGATGAGTCATTTTTACAATTTACAAATAATGATGCTGACCGAAACACTTCAGGTAGGAAAAGCAAAGTGTGTTTATTCCTGTGAAGACACGGTACTACCTACTTTATAATAAGCAGAATCCAGTGACACCAACCTGTAAGCTGACAGGTCCCTTCAGGGAATAGAGCCACAGAGAGGGCTCAGCGTGGGTTTCTGCTGTTGGCCAATTGGTCACTCAGCCATGATGGTAGCTGGACTTGCTTTGCTGGAGAAAGGCCATGGTGTTAAGCCCACGTGGAGTCTTCTTCATTCTTCCAGGGCCACTTTGTACATGGATCCATTGAATAAGCACTAGGGTGGCTGGGGACAGAGGCTGATTGTCATCTTTAATAGGTCATTGTGCCCATGTATTTATAGGGAGTCTCCTTAGCTGTGGATGCCCTCTAGTGGGCATTTATCAGCGTAATCTCTTGATTGTCTGTTCTCAGAGTGCCATTTAAGTACACGTTGTCATCAGTTTTCCAATTTTGTTCTTTCCAAAGTCCAAATCAGCTGGCCAACCCATTAGCCACTGTCCATGAATCAGGAGAGATATGTAACTCAGGCTATCTTTCCTTCCATAGCAAGTGTGTGATAGAATATACTGTACACAGTTCTGCTCTGTTGTAGGATTTCCCTTATTACTGTCTTTCAAGGCCACCCTTGAATGTGAATATACTGGGGCATCTGCAGAATTTTGGCTGCTTACTGTGTAGATGTGTAGATCTATTCATGAACCACACCACCAGTGTTTTTTCTTCTTCTGTTAATTGGTTACGGGGAATACCACATGAGGCCATAGAAATAGGCTGAGGAAGAGGCATTGAAACACAGTGGACAGTAACATAGTAATCTGGGTTATCTCTTTGTGCAATCACCTGTGCCTTCTTGACCATTTTGGGCTCAGTCTTTCATATACAACTTCCTTCTTATAACAAAACTGATTCTGTTGTATGTGTGATTTTGTGGTTCTGTAGATAATACCCAGGTCATTATGGGAAGTTCAGGTCACATAGTCACTTGGTGACCCATTGTCAGGCATTCAGTCTACACCAGTGGCAAGTCATAAGCTACTCTCAAATGCGGATTAGTTGTTGACAGATCCTAGCTTGGCTTTATTCGGGCTACGCTGTGGTTTTCCTATTGGGCCTTCCAGAGGCTCCATGCTGCATCTGTGTCCAACATAGATGGTTCCTATATAAATGGGTCTTCTGGGTCATGAAGGCAGCTTGCATCATAGCTTTCATCTGTTACAGAACCGTTTCTTCTTCTGGGATTTACTCAAAACCAACAGACTTAAAGATTACTTGGTAAATGGGTCAGAATAGCATGCCAAGGTATGTATATGTTGTGTCCCCATACCAAAAGGCCATTGAGGCCTTGTGTTTTGTGTTTGTGATAGGTGGTATAACAACTAGTTTGTCACTTTAAAAGGAGTATACCAACATGCTCTGGACCACTAGTGGACCCTGAGATACTTCCTAATGTGGCAAGACTTTGAAACTTTGCAGGGTTTAACTCTCACCCTTTGGCATACATATGTCTTACTAGAGCATCTAGGAAGTTTATTATTCCATGACTAACAGTTCTGAACAGCGGAATGTTATTAAATGACATTGATGCTGAACAATTGTGTTACAATGTTCTATAGGGTATCGGAGCAGTTATGACAGACCAAGACAGTTGGAACTCTGAGCAAACACTGTAAAAGTATATTAACACTGCCACACAAATGCAAACTGCTGCAGATTATTCTTCCCAATTGAAATGTAAATAAATCATTTGCCAAGTCAATAGCTGGGCATCTGACCTCAGGGATGGTGATTCATTTGCTCTAGTGAATATAGTTCCTCTAGAGTTGCAACTACGATTGTAGTAACAACATAATTACATTTCCATTAATCTATTGCCATTCTTTATTACCCATCTGGGTTTTGCACCAGACACATAGGTAAGTTTATCAAGGATTTGGAAGGAATTTTCAACTGTGCATTTCCCTAGTCTTTGACAGAGCTCCTATTCTCTGCAGTTTCCCTAAGTTTACGGTATTGATTTTGTTTTACTTTTTTGGTAGGTGTGGAAAGAGGTCAGTTGCAAGGGCTTCTTCTTGGTCCTTCTTAACAGAAAAGCCTTACTTCAAGGGATGGTAATAATGTACAGAATATGCTTTTTACCTAGTATTTCTATTTCTGTTATCCAGTCTGGGACCAGTGGAACAACCCCAATGAGTCTGCATGGGCCCAGTGTAAGATGGGCTGGGCCAACACTCCATCTATTATCTGATCTCTACTATAATATAAAGAGCTTAGGCGAAGACCCCAACTACCTTCTCACTTCTGTAAGCCCCTACTTGGCAAGTGCACCACAGTGGTATTTTGAGTCTCTGGACATCAGCATTAGTTCAGAGCCAGTATCTAATAACCCCAGGAAATTGATTATTGCCCCTGTTCCAATGTACGATTACCCTGGTAAATGGCCTCAGATCCCCGTGATGAAAGTTTTATGGTTTACAGGTTACATGGTATACACATATGGCTGTATTACAGGGTCCACACTCAAAGGGATCTAGCTTCCTCCTCAGTCAAGGGACTCTGAGTCTCGGAACCAGCTTAATTCTGGGAACTGGTTAAAGGATTGGGAATCCCCATTATAGCAACTTAGGTTAGGTTTCTGTACATCAGACCTAAAACATTTCTCTTGTATATGTCAAGCAACCTCAGTGGACAGCTTATCTATATTACATCTAGGGACCCTGTGATTAATCACCATTGCACATTAAAACAGTCTGATTATTATTTTGTCATTGTAGACTGTGATAGTAATTGCCCTCCTCGTCTCTGATAATTAAGTGATACCACCTGGCTTATACCAGTGCGAGGATCCCTTTGGTGCCCTTTAGATCAGGGAACCCAGATCTATTGCATTAACGCCTACCAGTTTCCCTAGACTATAGAGGACAGCCACCACAAGAGCCTGCAGCAGGGCTGGTGCCCTGTTCCCCAATGCATTTCTTAATTCCTTGCTGAAGGGAGTGTTTTTTGGGCCTTCCTCCTTGGGGGTGGGAGGACAGGGAGAAGCATATTTAGGGAATATCTGAGCAGAGTGCATATAATGGATCCATTCCCCTATTCCCATTTCCTGAGCCTTCAGACTCTGCTCTGCAGAATTTAGTGAAGTCCTGCCATTTTGATCTTTTTAATTCAAGGCCATGGTTAATGATAGGTTTTGAGTAGCCAAAACACTAAACCCCCAATTTGGGGAAGGTGTACCTAGGTCAGTGAAAGCAGCTTGTTTGAATCCAGTATTTATTCCTCCTTGTCTAATGCCCTTACAATCCATCCTTGAGCTTGCCCTACTCCTGTTTGGGGAGGTCTCATGATTACTTTTATGTATAGGCTCCTCCTCATGGAGCAGTGCTTCTATCTCCATAACAGAAGTAGCCCTTACTCTTGGACTGGAGGCAGCAAGAGCTGCTGGTGGGGGTGGCCTGAGGAGGATTGGCGTCAGCTGGAGAGCAAGTGCCCCAGGTGCATTCACTGGAAGACTTTTATCCAGAGAAGGGCGAATTAGAGGAGAAAATGGAGGGAGAGGGGGGCCGGGGGTGGGGTGGGGGTGGGGACTGCTTCCTCTGACAAGAGAGATTGAGGGATTTTAGCAGTCCAAAGTTCTCGGCCCCATCTCTGTCTTTCCAAACATTCACGTCCCACGTCTCATAGTTCCACTCCTCTCCACGGGGCTCTTCACACGGCGTGGAGGCAGTTCATCGGCACTGAAACGTTTCAAGCTTTACAAGACAGGGTTAGGGCCCGATCCCCAGCCGTATTTGCCTTCCAACCACTGGAGGTGGGGGACTCTTTAAAGCTGACATGGCAGCCTTCCGATTGCATACAGTGTTCTCAACTACATAGTCAGAGTTTTTAACTGCATTTCCCTAGATTTGCACTCTAGGCCAATACACACAAATCGGTGCCAACAGAATTCTTCATTCCCTTCTCTAAAGTCTACTCTTGCCCTTGTCTTCCCTATCTCGTTCAGTGTTGCTAGTACCCACCCAGTGGCTCAACCCCAAATGGAAGGTTTCTCTCCTTCCTCATCTGCATACCCCACCTCTTAGTATAGATCGGCATGACTCCACCTACCTTGAAAACATGCTCCTGTCCACTTACTGTATTACCTCTGTTGCTATAACTCTAGTCTCAGCCACCCTGTCTCTTGTCAGTCTCCTAACTGGTCCTCTTGCATTCACTCCTGACGACTTATTCTCCACCCAGAACTCTGAGTGACCCTTAAAAAAATACAAGTGGAATGGTATTCCTCTGCTGTTTAAAAAACTCTCCAATGCCTTTCTATCATTCTACCATTAAAACGAGGAATAATCTTTTTATCTTGTTTAAAAGCCACACATGCTCTGGTACTTGCTTATTTCTCTGTTTTCCTCTATTACTAGTCTCCCTAGAGCACTATGTTTTAGCCACACGGGTCTTTTAATTCCTTGAACATGCCGGCTTCCTCCATCTTTGAACTTTTGCCCCAGCTGGCACCTCTGCCTGGATTATTTTTCCTTCTGATCTTTGAAGAGCTGGCTCCTTGTCATTCGGATTTCCCCTGAAATGTCTTCTCCTCAGAGACCTCTGCATAGCGCTTTTACCAGCTAACATTCTGTTAATTACTCCCTTATTTTTCTGCCTGTTTATCTTCTCCCTTTAAAATAGAAGCATGTTCACTAATATATCTCTACACCTAGAACCAGGCACAGAGTAGTAAGTAATAATTGAATAAATATTTGTTGAATTTGGCTAATAGGATATCATGTAAGGGAAGCCATGGAGCACATGAGCCATTAACTAAACCCTAGGGGCCTATGTAGATGCCATAAATAAAAGGATATATTACGTCTAAAGAACTTGATTTTTTTTTAAGATTTTATTTATTTATTTGAGAGAGCATGAGAGTGTGGTGGGGGGGGGGGGCGCTCAGAGGGAGAGGGAGAAGCAGGCTCCCCGCTCAGCGGGGAGCTGGACCTGGGGATTGATTCCAGAACTCCGGGATCATGACCTGAACCACCCGGGCACCCCACCTTGAGTTCTTTGAAATATTCAGGTTATTCAAGACAGAAGAAAACCAACAGCAGCCATGTAGGAAATTATTTACTTATGAGAGATTGAATATACACATGGAAAATGACCAGACTATATGACCTCCAATCTGCAGCAAGAAGTACAGGAAGGCAACCTATTACCTGCAGTAACCAACCCAGGAGGCCAACCCACTAGGTATAGAACCAGTCCAGGAAGCCACTTAATAACTCCTGTAGCAGGTGGTCCCAAATAGCCAGGGCTTGATTAATGGAGAGCTTTCCCCAGTTTTGCCTCCATTTCCAGCTTTGGACCAACTAGAGAAAGCCAAATATGCACCCAAACAAATGACCTAGAGTGCCTCTCTTCTAGTTAGCTGGCTTACAGCTCCCCCCATCCAAACAGCCTCCGGTCAGGACATACCTGAAGCCTTCCCTTTTTTTCCCCACTATAAAAGCGTTCCCACTTTTCTGCCTATATTTGAGTCTCTGCTGAACGCATGTGATGGTGGCTGACTCCCTTGCTATACCAAGCTCTGAATAAATAGCCTTTGCTTATTCTCTTATAGGTGCTCTTTGTTTATTTTCGCAAATACGCCAACATATCTAATACCTAGGTAATTTGGGATAATGAAAGGATTCAGAATGAATTTTCCAGATAATTTTGCTGCATCGACCAGACCTCTGGGATTTGAGATGGACTTTTGAATTTAAATGCTGTGTATAGCACGCCATTTAATGCCAGAATAGTCTAATGAGGTTGCATTGTATTGTGTGATATATATCCCCGGGAGTATTGACTTGCTAGATCATTATGCAGTCACATTGCCTTCTCTCTTCAAAAACAGAACAGGAAAAATGGGGAAAAGAGGTTGAGTTTGAAAATAGTATAAAGTTCCCTTTCTTCAAGAAATGTCTACCAAATTAAATATATACAATTATGTATGGTTATTTATCTTTAATGGATGTGTCTGCCACAGAATTATAAGGGAAACTACCTTGCCGTTGTGGTTGCCTGTTTGGGTACTGCGAGCTGGAAAGAAATTGCTTTATTCAAACCATTAATGAAATGTCACTGTCAATCCACCTCTAACTACATCATGTGCTTTTTATTCTTTGTGTTAAAAATAAAGAAATAAAGAAGAAAATATTTTCAGATACCATCTTATTCCCGTAGAAGAGAGCTGTGTTCTAACCCCAAGCTTTATACTTATTTCCTGCTTATTTATAAATTTCACCATTAAAAAAATCAAACATCCAAATTTAAGAACATAAAAAAAAATCATCTTGAGGAATTTTCCCCTTGTATATTATTATTTCCAGTCACATCCTCTAATTTTTCTGATGATTTAGTGAGATGTTTTCCCTCCCTTTCTCTCTCTCTTATCCCCTCCCTCCCTCCCTTCCTTTCTTCCTTCCCTCCCTTCTTTATTTCTGTTGTTTTTATTTTTGCAAGGACAGAAGCAGAGTCTCTAAGTTACCTTTTCCCCCCGTGGCCCTACACTTTCTTACTCAGGCCCCTGATATGTGTATGCTTAACCCAGATTTTGAAAACAACATATTCTTAAGAGACCATAATAGGTGAATAATGACCCTCAACTCCTGATGTGGTTCTAGGATAGAAGATGAGGAGTAATATGAAGTGTATTTGATAAAAATTGCTCTGGGTTTCCTATGGCATCACAGGCTTGGCTAAGATAGGGCCAGGCGGCATGTTTAGTGGAATCCTTAATACTAAAGATGTAGTATTTCTCCTGGATAACTTGGAATTTCAGCAGCCACATCCTAGTCAGTCCTGGCTCCCTCAAATTTCCCAGCTCCCTCAGGAAGCTACTTGGGCAAAACTAAATCAAGACAACTAAAGCTTTTCGCAAGCAATTGCATTGCTGGGGCAAGAGGTTGCCTGCTATAGGTGAGTGCCATGACTCAAACTTTTGAGCCCGCTTTTTGACACCTCTGGTCAAGGATGGATCTGATCAGCCTGTTGTAGGAGGGAGGATAGTGCTGGAGGGAACACAGAATTGGAAGCAAAAAAAGGGTCAACAGTGGCATCTTTATTGCAGACTTTCATTTATTTCATTATATTGGACGGGGGAGAAAGGGATTACAGGGGCATGTCTTGGCCCCTAGACCCAGAAGCAGAGGTTAAGTGGACCTGACAGTATCTCCCTTACTGGGCACAGTGAACTGATTGGGAGGTGGGTGTAGCCATGGGTGGAATGCGGGACCTGGAGTCCGCTTGTTACAGAGTTTAGTTTTGTGTCTGGCAAGACTCTCGACTGCCTTTGGCATTTAGAGGCACCAATAGCAACACCTAGGGCTCTGGCAATTTGCCATCTTTGGAACTTAAGCACCACTGGCATTGAGACGCTTTGCACTTTGGCAAACTGGCTCAGGCCCCCACAGCTATGGTGTTAACTAGCGTGCCTTGAATACTCGCCTTGGTGCGCAGCAAGCACAATGCAAAGGGCAGTATATATGTTATTTCCGTTAGTCTTTGATACAACTTGACAAGGGGGATACAAACAATATCTTTCTTTTGCAAAAGATGAAACTGAGCCTCGGGGAGCTTAGAGGCTGCCCATCCAGTGTGTGTGAGGTGGAGATCGAAGGTGTACTTGATGCATAACTTACAGGTCTACATCCATGATACCAGTTTCCCTACTATCTGGGAGAAATAAGCCCACCAAACTTCCCCTCTCTCTTCTTCCTTTTGTGCTGGCTTATCAAAAACAATTTCCCTGGCTCTAAGAAGAAATGAGAGCATTTCTCAGCTTTCTGGATGGGACTAAAGCAAAATGGGGTCCACGTCTGACTCAGCACTGGGGTCTGGGGTTCGTAGTTATGCCATCACACATGTCCCAATTCTTGGATTTTGGACTCAATTACATACACATTTTTTTTCCTTCTGGGGTTAAAAGATAAAAATGCCTGGCCTGTCACCCATTTTATGTCCCTTACCTTTTCCCAGTCCCCGATTCATCTTTTCCTAATGATCATCAACTGTTAGGTCGTCCGATGATTCATTTGGAACCCTTTCCATTTATTTTCATAATATATGATGTGCTCCTGCTCATGTTCACTCCTCTCCAGCCCCTGTGGTCATAGCTCTCTACCTCCCCCACCCAATTTTGGAACAATCATCTCTAGCCATTAACCGACTTAACAAATCTTTCTGTCAGTGGGGTACTTTATGGAAATTGAAAACTAATTAACGTTTATCTCAGCGGCTAATCACATAAAATCTACTGCCTTCCTATCTCAGGTTCTAAAATAATGATTGCCCGTGAATTGAGCAAGGAAGATCTTGATAAGTCCTGACAGGGCGCAAGCTGAGATGAGAGGAAACCGGAAGGTTTCAGCCTCTTCCACTAATGAGGACCATGGGGGCCACGGCAGCAAGAGCCTCTAGGAAGAGGTGGCCTCCCCACTCGGACAGTCAGTAACCCAAACACACAGCTTGCATCTGTGTACGCAACACACACAGACGAATGTCAAACCCCCCAAAAGTTGTTGATTTTAACGCTTAAAAATAATCCTCTTGTAAAAAAATACTTAACCATTTATTCATCTATTCATTCATTCCATAAGCATTTACGTATCACCTATGCTAGGCATTTTTTTGTTCTATGTACTGGCAACTAACATGTGATCCTGTGTCAAAATTTAAGTTATAAGCCACAGACAGTCTGCAGAGGGAAGGAAAGTGATGGCCAGGGACATGTCTTCAGCAGAAAACAATCAAATAGAAAGAAGGAAAGAAACTGGTTCTCTTTCAATTTGGGAAACAGAGTTAAGCCATGTTTTCTGAGTCAGCCTGGTTTCTTTACTGCAGGACTTCTCTGAGACTTTAATATGCTAATATGTGTGGTTAATTTTGTGTGTGTATGTTTGCGTGTGTTTGTGATATTTACCATATAGGATCAAGTTTCTTAGAATGTATTTTAGGCAATTGTGGCTTACAGTGAAATCCTTTAAGCAAAAGAATTAAGACGTTTATGTGGTGGTGGGGACTTGGGAAGGACACTATTAAAAGGAACTGGTGGCAGATATTGAGCTGGCCTGGAGATCGTGTGGCATGGGGACTGCGATCACATGGCCATCATCACTCACGGGGCTGCCGCTGGTCCATCACCGTCCAAGAACAAATTCGAAACCAACACCCCTCCTCTGGGCTGATGCATCCTGGGACAGTCAAGGCTTCAGCCCTATGCCCTCCCCACTGGGTGCCCTTGGGCAGAATGCAACTCACACAATGGAATGTGGGTACCTAGTCTGGAAACCAGGGCTCTCCTTCATGCTGACCTTAACTGAACTTCTCAAAGCCACATTTTGGTCTTCCAAACAGTAAATCAACTATCAACGCAGAATTACAGCAGAATCTTACTGGAAAGTTGTTGAAAATCAGGATTTCAGGCTCATCCCCAGACCCACTGAATCAGAGACACCGAGTGGATCCCTGGAGTGTGTGGTGTTTTCTTTTTTCCTTAAAGATTTTATTTATCTATTATTTGAGAGAGAGAAGGGAAGAGCACGAGTGGGGGGAGGGGCACAGGGAGAAGGAGAATCTTAAGCAGATTTTCCGCTGGGGGTGGAGTCCCGCTGGGGGTGGGATCGGTGAGTCTCGATCCCAAGACCCTGAGATCATGACCTGAACTGAAATCAAGAGTCAGATGCTTAACTGACTGAGCCACCCAGGCGCCCCTGGAGTGTGTATTTCTGACAAGCATTCCAGGTTGTTCTGGAATGCTTGGGCAGCCACTTTGGGGAACATGTGTGAGAAGAGCCGCCTTGATTACATTTAAGTGGCAGGAGAGAGAGCAATTTTGACCTGAAACCGAGGCATTCTGTTTTGTTTTAATAACAGGAGGTAGATGGAAAGCTTCAATGAGAAATAGAATAGAACCACTATAATTAAAACTTACTACCTAAAATTAATTTAATTAGGTTTGTTCATTAAGCTGTCTACCTGTGCATTATCTATTAGAATTTCATTTACATCACTAAAGTACTTTCTATTCTAATAAAGTGCATGCTTAAAACAGATGGGTGCTTCCAAGGGATGATATTAGAGGGGTTACCTGGTCCAAAGTTCAGAGTCTCCAGCAGCTCCATCCCCCAGGTCCCCTTGGGCTGTGGTAGGAGAAGGGGCCCTAGCTGGATACAAACACCCTGAGTGGATTTACTCTAGCTGAGGGAGATGCAACCAAATATCTTACAGAAAAATAAAACAAATAATGGTTTAAAAAAGCGACTTGCCTTCATTTTGTCAAAGGCAAATTTGTTGGAATTCAACTCTTATTAATACTAAACCCATCAAATCATGTGAATAACCTTCACAAAGTTCATGGCATATAGTTAGTGCTGGGTAGATAGAAGCTTCTCAAGTATAGGAAGAGCATCACATTTACTTTGAGGTCTCCCAGAACCTAGCATTCATTAAGCAAATGCATTCTATTTATCTTTTACTCAACACATAACAGGTGATTTGTAAGTATTTGTGGCATTAATAAACATTTTATTTTTGAAAATATTTCCAAAATATTTTTTTCAAGTGGTTTAAATTGGTTGGTGTGAAAGTCCAGTCGCAGGCTTTGCAAGATCTATTTTGGGATAAAGTTCTTGTAGTTACAGGGAACATAAACTTCACTGAAATAAGAAATCCAGGGTGACTTGAGCAGGAAACATGGTGGGGTCTCAAGAGGTCTGGAAGCAGGAAATGGAACATCCCCAGGTGCTCTGGCTTTTTGCTTCTCTCTCTCTCTCCTTCACTTCCTCTCCCCCCTCCTCTCCAGACAGCTTTATGGGCTTTGCTCTTTGACCTTTGACAAACATGGTTTCCCAAGGGCTCCCAAATTTATATGTCCTCAGTTCAAATGGATACATCAAGTGAGTCTCAATCCCAACTCCAGATTCTCAGGGGAGAGAATCTGATTGGCTCATTTTGAATCAGTGTCTCACTCAAAGTCAAATCATCCATAGCTATACATGGGGGAAAGAAGGGCATGCCATACAAACATGGCCCACTAGACTCACACGTGTTGTACGTTCTCGGATAAGAGGGGTATGAGCTGGGAGGGTCCCTGTAAAGTCATCTGCTATGACATCCCTGTACCATGTCTCTTGTAATCTGTACCCACTGCCACCCTGCTCCATTTTTAGGGAATCTTCACGCTTTGCTGTTATAAGGGGAATTTATCAAACATAATAGTTGTGTCAATTAAATTTTAGTAAATGGGACATGACATTTGGATTCTGCAGAGAGTGAGTCAGTTCAAGGGATCTTGTGTGAATACTTTTAAATTCAGAAACAGCATTCGTTTATATGTTCTCTCAGGGAAGGTTTGTGCTGTTTAGATTTTCTGAAAGCAAGAACACCAACAATGGATTCATACTACTCCTCTTCGTCCACTTCATTTTCCTCACAGAACCAAACACAGCATTCGAATAGAGCACTTAGGGGAAATAACACCGTGATGACTAGGATTTCCACTCAACAGAAAAAAAAAATCGTTTCACTAAGTCAGGAACAGACATTTCTAAAGACAAAGATGGTATTAACATCCTAAGGATAAATATTTCAAAGTGGTTAAAATTATATTATTGTTAAGTTTGGATAAAGGACAAAATAATTATGATATCTGTGAATCTCAAAAGAAAAGTCAACATGTCATACTTTTTATGATCCCAACTATGTAAAATATACATTTTTTGGTAAGAAGAATCACCAAAATACTAAAAGGAGTTATGCATATGAATAACTATATAAAGGCTATTCACATGTTTTTCCATATATCTTCCTATATTTTCGAAGTGACATAGCTTTTTTACTGGGGGTTGATGTAGTCTTTAGTTAGTTAGTTATTGTAGTTGTTGTTGTTGTTGTTTTAACAATAGGCTTTATTTTGGATTTCAGCAATTTTCCCAGTCCTGTCTTTTTCTATCCCAAGATCCGATCCAGGATACAGTGTTTCACTTAGTGGTCACGGGTCCTTAGTCTCTCCAAGCTGTGACAAATTCTCATTCATTCCTGTGTTTAATGGCTTCAGCATTTTTTAAGAGCACTGGTCAGGTATTCTGTAGAATGTTCCTGCATTTGGGTTTGTCTGATGTTTAGATCAGATTTACATATTTTTTTTTTTTAAAGACTTTAGTTCTTTGAGGAGTTTTAGATTTACAGAAAAATCAAGCTGGGAGTACCAACAGCTCCTGCATGCACCTCTCCCCCGGTGCCCTCAAAAGAAAATACTTCTACAGACTCAAGAGCTGGTGGAACCTTGTAGAGTATGGAATTTCAAGCCATTGACTTCACCGATGAGTATAAGGCTCAGGACACTGAAGCAATTTGCCCAAGGTTACACGGTAGTGGCCCTACTTACAATACACCCATTTTTGGTCTGTTTTTCAATTACTTCTAAGTTAATTATCTGTAACCTAAGGGATGGCTTTGTTATAAAAGTGTTAAACTCAGAAAATTTTGTACAACGCTTTTTTAAAAAACTTATTTTAATTACAGAACTTGGAGACCGCCTTGCCTTAAGTTCCTCTCAGAAACAATGCATACTGACAGTCATTCTTCCAGCAGAGGCAAGGAGAGCCTAAATATGGTTAGCACAATGGAATGAAGACCCTGCCGAACGCATCTAGAACGTCACTGTTTACACAGTCTACCGGGGTCTTCGGGATGGCTTTTTTTCTTCCTTCTCTTTTGGGGTAGGATCAGGAGACAGACATCTTCTGAGCAGAGCATCTTTGTCTTGGACAATGGTTTTCAAAATTGCCAGAAACTCAAGGGGTACTTGGCAAGTGAAGTTCAGCTTTAGGTTGTCTGTGAGATTATTGTCCCTGTGGTTTTTCCATGGTTTTGTGTGAATGTTATTTCTGCACCCGATGTCTTTCTCCCTGTTTGGTCTGCAAGCTGTGGCCTCTGCCTCTTGCCCTAACAGAGCACTGTTCCCAGGGACTGTCAAGGAAATGGCCAGAACGCAGGCATCACAGGCACAACAGCTTCGAGATGCAAATCTTACTACGTTTTCCTTACCGTGGCCCAGATGAAAAGCAACAGTGAGATGTCTCACGTTTTCCTTGGCTCACAACCCTGATCTTCCTAGAATATAACAGCAGAAAGAAAAATCACGAGGTCAGGTTACAATCAGAGGAATGTTTGGTTCCCAGCCCACACTTGGTTTGGTGCAAGATCTTGCAGACGCTTGGGCTCTCTGACTTCTCCACCAATGGGTGCCAACCTTCCACCTCCGCGAGCAGTCCTGAAGGCCACACAGGCCCAGTGCGATGCTGGGTTCACCACCAGGGGCACCGTGCTTTGTTGCTGGTACCCCAGCTGCCATCAGCCCTCTGGGAACCACAAAAGAAAACATAATTTCCCTCAAAGGACCACCCCTCTTTGAGCCCCAACATCAGTGTTTCTTTTATGCATCCATGCATGCAAGACTTCTTTCCTTCGTCAGTTAAAGACTATAGCAAATTCACTTTTGAGGGGGTGCCTCACCCTTGCCTGACTGTCTCTCGCTCAGTATATTCATATTATTCTCAAATATAGAGGGCTCGTTCACCTTCCAGCACACTCATACCCTCTTCCCTACCCCAGCAGGGAGGTAAGCATCACCTTCCTTTTTTGGTTGACAAGCCCCTAAGCTCCAGATGTACTTTTTGTGCTTTCTGCCTTTTTTGGTGAACTGAGAAACCACTCAAAAATAAGACTTTGGTATTCTGCTGTGATGTTGGAGAGTTCCTATATTCTGTAAGCAAATCAGACCCTGACTGTACATTCCCAAAGGTCCCTTATTTCATTAGGTCTGGAAACCCCAGTAGACAGAAAAGAGATCTTGAGTGTGGGTTCTTTCTTTTCTTTTTTAAAAGATTATACTTATTTATTTGACAGAGAGAGACACAGCGAGAGAGGGAAAATAAGCAGGGAGAGTGGGAGAGGGAGAAGCAGGCTTCCCGCTGAGCAGGGAGCCTGATGTGGGACTCAATCCCGGGACCCTGGGACCATGACCTGAGCCAAAGGCGGACGCTTAATGACTAAGCCACCCAGGCGCCCCTTGAGTGTGGGTTCTAATGAAAAAAACTTACCATTCCTAACTCAGTTTCCCCTTTAAATTGAACATAATTATTTTTGTGTAGACAGAGCCTGCTCTGGGGACATCTTGCCTCTTTTTCTAGATCTTTTGCCTATCTCCTGCTGTCCAGTGTTTTGTTTAAATGATACCAAACATTTGGATAGTTCACTGGATTTTTCAGTTCTGCACCCAGATGTTTGGAATCCTGTGGACATTGTCAAAGATTTGTTTATTGTCATCTGGCCTGTAATGCTGGGTCTGCAGAATCTTCATCTTCCATATGAAAATTGAAAAAGTCAGTCAGTCATCCAGATGCTTCCAAATGTCTGGGTGTTTGTCATTGCCAAAGAACATCTGGATGGCTGCAATTTTTTTTTCCAGTTTTTATTCATGTCTTTGGCACAGACACAGTCTGGGGTTTCGTTGCTCTGGATACAGTACAATAAATAGCCTTAATGGGATGGGTAGATATTTAACAGAGATTTAGGGCTTCTCTGGTTAAAATGCCAGTCTTTGGTCTGTACAATTGGAAAACCATCTGCACCTGAGGAAGTATCCCAGGGAAGTGACATGGTGCCCCCCCCCCCACCCCAGTGTTCTCTCTAGAGGCCTGCCAGCATCAGGGGAGTTAGGATACTGTGCACCATCTATCTATATGCAGAGAGCCTCCAAGGCTGGAGATACAGCTCGGGGAAAGAGAAAGAGAAAACAGACCTTGGCACCATTTACAGTCCCAAACATAAAGCCCGAAACAACCACCCATTGTACATAGAAACAGCTATCTAAAGAAATCTTGGGAAAATGGTTTGCCCTTTTGGGACAACTTTTAAATGAAGGTGCTGGATTAGAAGGTCACCAAGTTCTCTTCCAGCTCTGACAGCTTCCTGTTTTATAAAACCTCTGTACCCGTTGCACGAAGGAGGGAAAGCTACAGGATGCTGAGTGGGTGGGTGGTAAGGGTTATGACCTTCAGGGTCAGGAAGACCCCATTCACATGCTGGTGCTGCCCTGCACCTGCTCCATGAATGCAGGCAAACTCCTAGCTTCTCTGAACCTTGCTTTTCTTGCATTTCCAAGTGTAATAATTTGGAGTGCTGTTGTAAGGATTAAATAAGACAATGTATTTGAAGAGCTTGCATAGTGCCTCCTGTACCACAAAACTCTAGGAAAGTAAACTCAAGGTACAGTTAAGATTCATCCTTTAATTAATGTCTAGAGTAAGTTCGGAATTCCGAAAAGGGGCCTGGCTGGAATCATAAACAAGGAATCAAATGGAAAACACCAGAAGAAAGGGGAGAGAGTGAGGAGCAGAGGTGGAGGCTCAGAGCCTAAGATACTCCGATATGAAAGGTAGGGAGGAAGAGGGTCAGCCAGTGAGGTGAGGGTGGGGGGACCCTGGGAAGTGAGGTGTCCTGGAAATCAAGAGGTAGAAGAGTTTTGGGGAAACATGGAGTGACTTTCTGGGTCTCATGCTGCTAATTGGTCAGTGAGCAAAGACAGGGAGTTGTGTTAGCATAATGGAGGTTGTCTTCGTTGAGTTCCTTCAGAAGCAAGCCCAGAAACAAAGATTCAAGTGTTAGTCGTTTATTGAAGAGGTGACAGTAGGGGCGTAGGGAAGAGAGACAAGGAAGAGGAGACAGCCAGTGGCATGGGGGCAACTGATGAGGAGCAGTTCCCTTACCACTAGGGGAACTGGAAGCCAGTGGAAAACCACACCTCAGCGGGTGGCTCCACAGGCGAGGAGCTGTTTACACATCAAACCCTCCCTCACTTGTTGAACTCTGCCCACTTCCAGAGGACAGGGTCTTCCCTACAGCCTCATGAAGGGAGGCTGTGTTTCCCCTCCCATCCCTTGTCCCCCAGAACCAGGGTGGGAACAGGTGTCCTGCTCGCCACCGCCAGACCTGTCATTTTTCCCTGCCTCTCCAAGTCACAGTTTCCATGTTCTGAAAGACATCTCGACATTTTCCATCATATCATTCATTCATTTCTCTGCAGCATCTATTCTGCTTTTTTTTTTTCCTCCAAAAGGAATTTCAATCCCGAGTTTCTGTTTTCAGTTCTGTTGGACTCATTGCTTATCTCATTTATGTCTGTTTTCGCCTCTGGTCATTGTTTTTCCCCAATCCTGCACCCTATCACCTCAGCCTTCAGTCTCATATTTTCTGTTCCTATTTCTCAGAGGCCATCCCTTCTAGACCTCAATTAAGGATGCCAAACAGTTTGTGAACATTTGCCTCCATATGCAACAAATGGCTAATTTCGGAGAAATGATCTCATTCTGGGTCTTCTGGGGGCCTTTCCCTTGCTCTGACGTATTTGTTCTCAGTCCCATTTCCGGTTATTTCTTCTTAGTAATTTTTGAATAAAGCAGCATCTTTGTCCACATTTGTTGCTTGTGGTGAAGGCATCGTTTTGGCTCACATCTTGGCTTACGTGATGGCTTCATCTTCCTTTCACTTACACCACTGAAGGGGCAGTAGACGGGCTCCTAATTTATTTCTCAGTCTCTGGACGAGTTTCAGTCAGTGCACCTCTACTCTCCTGCTTTAGTGTCTAGTTTGGAGAGGCCACGTGGTACCTTACAACCTATTACTGACGGTGTGTCTGGCTACCAGGACTCTAGTAGTCTCTGCCACCTACAGCTTTGCCTTATGTCTAACTCAGCTCTTTCCTAGGATTTCGGCCCCTTGCCTGAATGAGAATGGTCTGCCTGCATTGGTAACGGTCCGACTAGGGAAGAAATGATGTTAAAGGAAAGATACCTTCCCACGTAGACTCACACCAACAGGGAGGAACTGACCATCCGGTGTTCAGCTGGTGATATCTATATAGGAAAGGGTTGTAAAGTTTTAACTTGTCCTTGTTCAGGAAGCCTCTGGTCCACGAAGTGAGGCCAGGTTATGCCATACACCACAGTCCAGTCAGGGTTTTCTCCATCCACATCTGTTGGTGTTACTATTAGTAGCAATTACTCCCCATTTCCAGTGTTGGGGGCATCTGCCATTCTGGTTTTTCAGGATGTCACTTTGTTTTTCCTGAATCCTCTGTGACACTTTAGGAACAAGGTGAGAGAGGCTGATTTGGGGCTCCTAACTAGATTCACTCTGGATCAGCAGTTCCAACCCTTTGGGGATGGAAATGGCCTGGTGGCTGAGGGTCTCCTGAGGGACAGCATGTTGGGAAGGAGAGTCAGGGTTGCGGTTGGACATATCGGCACCCTGGGTTTGAAGACCAACTGCCATTTTATACCTGCATGGTCTCTTGTCTGTTAAATTGGGCTAATAATATTGACTTCGGGGGTTTGTAAAAGAGTTTGATAAAACAGTGAAACAATTGTTAAAATGTGAAACATCTAACCCAATACATGACTCATTATTATGACTCACATGGCACGTTGCAGAGGTTCTTGTAACTGGTGTTAAGGAGCGTAAGAAACCAGACCACCTAAGTTATACCACTAATAACTAACTTTCTATTGCATCTTTATAAAGTCTGTTTTTTAATCTATATATTTTTCACTGACTTTTCATAAGAATCTTGTGAAGCAGGGAATATTGCCTTCACCTGATCTTACAAAATGAGCCATAGAGACGTAAAGTGAATTCTTCAGTAGCACTTGCTAATTTAGAGCCGGGCCTTGCACCCAGGTTCCCTGCTTTGCAAACCTGGGGCTTTCAACATGACCCCTCAATGACAAAGCATTGGTCGGGCACCTGTCTAAACAGCCCCATTCCCAGAGAAGAACTTCTGCCCCACTGCATGCTGGAAAAGCAGACAAGCTTTCCTGAGGTTCGTCACGAGGACCTAAGAGAAGCATCTCCTCTGCTCTTAATCCCACCCAGCTCAGCCATACGCGTGAAAGCACAGCTACGTGAGATGTTTTATAAGGTGTCATTTGTGCCTCTTGTAAGAAAAACTTTCCAGTGAACACACTTAAGGTACCACGATTTCTATTATTAATGGAGACTGAGCAGCAACTTTACCCCACGGCAACGTTGTCACTTGGATCATTTATGTCTTATTTTTAGACTGAAAGTAAATTCACAAGCAACTGAGAAAAATGAACAACTGCTTTAACAAAAAATTTACCATCTTACAAATAGAGCTACAACTGAAAGTGTATAGGCAGGGCCAGAGAGAATCCTCGGTCTTTTGGATTTTGTCTTTGCTTTTTTAGATAGAAGAGACACCCAAACTGTAGCCTTCCCTTTACTTGGGGTGCGAAGGGAAGAAAGGGGTCAAAAGGAAAACTTTCTCCCACCAATTCTGATGTTTGTTGACATAATACAGAGGGACTAAGAACAGTGAGTAAATTCACACTTAGTCATTGTTTCTTTCCCATGGACATTTACAGGGACAAGGGCCTTTGGGCATTTTTTAATTAGGGGCCTGTAAAAACAGAATTGTGTCGACATTTTCTCAAAGAAGTGCCTGTACATTTGTTATCGAATAATTCAAAGGTACTTGAACTTTCCCATTCAGTTTATAAACAGTCTTGATTTTATTTGCCCTTCTAAGCCTTGTAAAAGCTGGTAGCTCCCGTGTGCAGCCACTGTGATGCTGCCCACAAGGCAGAAAAGTCATGCTCAGCTGTGGCTGGAGCACAGAACGTATGAGCAACAGCACCAGAGAAGTAGAAATCTTCTCCAGAGGAAATGCAAGTATATGACGAAACCAAGAGATTAAAATAGGGCAAGAAGAACCAGAGTCTAAAGGCCTAACAAATCTTGACCTTCTGACTCAAATCCCAAATGGACAAATGGGACCGTATCAAAATAAGAAGCTTCTGCACAATATAGGAAATAATCAGCAGAGTGAAAAGGCAACCTACAGAATGGAAGGCATGTGTCTGATGGAGCGCTACTATCCAAAATATAAAAGGAGCTCCTACACCTCAGTAGCAAAACAAGAACAACAACAAAACAATGAAAACATGGGCAAAGGACTTGCAAATACATTTCTCTAAAAAAGCCATACGGTGGTCAATAGGGACATGAAAGGATGCTCACCATCACTCATGACCAGAGAAATGCAAATCAGAGCCACAATGAGCTATCACCTCACCCCTGTTAGGATGGCTGGGATCAAAAAGATTAGAAATAACAGGGGTTGGTGAGGATGTGCAGCAAAGGGAACCCTTGTGCGCTGTTGGTGGGAATGTAAAATGGTGCAGCCACTATAAGAAAACAGTACGGAGGGTCCAGAAATATCACTTCTGGGTATTTATCCAAAAGAAACAAAATCACTGTTTCGAAGAGAGATCAGCTCCCATGTTCATTGCAGTATTATTCAAAATAGCCAAGATATAAAAATAACCTAAATGTTCACGGGCAGATGAAGGGACAAAGAAAATGTGGTATATATGTACAACAGAATATCATTCATCTTAAAAAAAGAGGAAATCCTGCCATATGTGGCAACATGGATGAACCTGAAGGATATTACGCTAAGAGAGAAAGGCCCGTCACCAAAGGGCAAATACTTATATGAGATCTCTAAAATAGTCGAAGTCATAGAGATAGCAAGTCTGATGGTGGTTGCCATTGCTGCTCAGTGGACATAAAATGTCAGTTATAAAAGATGGATTAGTTCTAGAGGTCTGTTGTATGACATTGTGCCTGTAGTTAATAAAATTGTACTGTGAACATAAAAATTTGCTGAGAGTAAATCTCACGTGTCCCACAGTCTTTAAAAAGGAAGAAAAAAAGCTTTCATGTGCAAAACACTAGAAATCTTGTTAAAAAGAACAAAGAATTGCAAAAATGAAAAAAAATCTATTGATCATAGACATGGACTTTTTTTTACCTTCCTCAATTCCATTTCATCAACCTGTATTTCTGTTCTTATGTCAATACCACACTATTTTGATTACTATAGCTTTGTCTGAAATTTTGAAATCAGAAAGCAGGAGTCCTTCCTTCTTCCAACTATCAGCTTTCCCGGGTCACTTGCAGAGACTTCCTTTGCCTGAATAATGTTTCTGGTCTGGGAACTGTATCCTGATCCCTGAAGCATGATAACTCTTCAATGGTCCCCATGGTCTTCAGTTAAAATCCAAACTTCTTAATATGGTTTCAAAGACAATTTTCAGCTTTCGCGTTCATGAAATCACAACTGCACCACAAGAAGAAGGCAAACCAAGCAATGCCAGTTCAGTATGATGAGTGCTGCCAAGGTTGAAGCAGTAGGTGCTATGGAACACATAGACAACATTCCTAACCCAATTTTGAGTAGTCAGGGAAGGGCTGCCTAGAGGAGGTGACATCTAAGAAGACACACAGAGAGGCACCTGGGTGGCTCAGTTGGTTAAGTGTCCAACTTTTCATTTCAGCTCAGGTCATGATCTCAGGGTCCTGAGATCAAGCCCTGCGTCGGGCTCTGCACTGGACATGGAGCCTGCTTGAGATTCTCTCTCTCTCCCTCTGCCCCTCCCGCTGCTTGTGTTGTGTTTTTTTTTTTTTTTTCTTTCTCTGTCAAAATAAAAAATAAAAAAATAAGATGACACACAGAGAAAGACTGGGCCTAACCTACGTAAAGAGGCATGAAGTGTAGAAAGTCGTTATTTGCTCCTCCCCACTGAATGCCCTTCTTCCGACTGTCAACTCATCTGAAAATAGCTCATTAGCAGAGATCAGGCGGTATAACTTCTTGATACCAAGCGGGAGCACAGTAAGGACTGATTGTTTCATGTAAGAACATTTATGGAATTTAATTAATCTGCAAATACTCAGGGCTAATTGTAGTTTTATAGGCAGCCTGAGCTCTCAGTCCTACACAGAGCTTTCCCTCTGCTGAGAACCGAGACCAGATCAGGGGGGAAAACATGAATATCCACATTATATGGATTTAAGCCAGAGAAGAACTTTTGGGGGCCCTATAAAGCCAACCCTGTCATTGCATGAATATGAAAGCTGAAGCCTAGAAAGGTTCTGTGACTCATCCCCAGCCAAAGGAGTGATATTTAGCAGAACAGGGATGCAAATATCAATCTCCTAACCCCCAGCGTCACCATCTGTGCACACAGCTGTGTGGCCTCTTCAGGCCAGGTCATAGGAACACTCGTCATAGGATAACTAATGAAGTCTGCCCACTGACTCACCATACAGGCACCAGACCTCAGATGATTTGAGAAAACGGGAAAACTAAATGTGCCTTTTCTTATAGGTAATAATCTCCCTCCCGGCAAGACTGGGCTGGCACCACCATGAAGGCAGCCTGCTGAGCTGGGCTTTGTAAGGCCCAGCGCTTTCTTCCATGACTTCCAACAGGGCCAGCAGACCGTACTTTATATAACAAGTGGATTATTTAAAAGAGATTATTGGAAAGGAAAGCCTATTGTCAGACATTTTGTGTAGCCTAAAAGATGGTCATTCAAAGGGCTCTGCAGTACTGTCTTTAGTGAATAAAAGCAGTGATTGGGCCAAAAGTATTTTAATCTTTTTCCTCTCACTGAGATTTTGTGAGTGTGTTGATAGCATAAAGGGTCACTTTTCCATTTCTTTGCTTTTGGTGAGCCTGGATTCTTGGCTGGCAAACGTGGAAGGAAGGAGGACCAGAATAAGTTGAGCGTTCACTGTCTGCCAGGTACCTCCTGTGCAATAACATCACATCACATCACATCACATCACATCGCATTACATCACATCACATCACATCACATCACATCACATCACATCACATCACATCACATCACATCACATCACATCACATCACATCACATCACATCACATCACATCACATCACATCACATCACATCTCTACTGATATTTCCAGAAGGTCTGAGCTTTACTTTATAGATAAAGCTTCTGAGGTTCAGGGAGATTGTGTGGCTTCACCAAGGCAGAAGGCAAGTTTGGCAGGCTCTACACTGAAACCTTGGTCTGTGTGATGTCCTAGCTGGAGGCGGACTCTGTAGCCCTATGGGTCACCTGGACCCCCTTCACAGTTTGTTTACAGTTCGACTTTGGCCCTATTTGTTACCATTGCACAAAATTATAAGTGATGTGATCCTAAGAGGGGGTTTAAATAGAATAGAGAAACCTGGTTCCAGGGGCTCCTTCTTACCTTTTAGAAGAACCACCTCTAGACTGTAGGTTGTCAGTGTTGTCATCACCTGGGATATCACGGGTGGCTGCAGTAACTCACATGCTCAGTCTCCCAGGACTTTTTTTTTTGTAGTTTTTTTACTGTTATGTTAATCACCATACATTACATCATTAGTTTTTGATGTAGTGTTCCATGATTCATTGCTTGTGCATAACACACAGTGCTCCACGCAGAATGTGCCCTCTTTAATACCCATCACCAGGCTAACCCATCTCCCCACCCCCCTCCCCTCTAGAACCCTCAGTTTGTTTTTCAGAGTCCATCATCTCTCATGGTTCATCTCCCCGTCCGACTTACTCCCCTTCATTCTTCCCCTCTTGCTATCTTCTTCTTCTTCTTTTTTTCTTAACATATATTGCATTATTTGTTTCAGAAGTACAGATCTGTGATTCAACAGTCTTGCACAATTCACAGCGCTCACCATAGCACATACCCTCCCCAATGTCTATCACCCAGCCACCCCATCCCTCCCAGCCCCCACCACTCCAGCAACCCTCAGTTTGTTTCCTGAGATTAAGAATTCCTCATATCAGTGAGGTCATAATGATACATGTCTTTCTCTGATGGACTTATTTCACTCAGCATAACACCCTCCAGTTCCATCCACATCATTGCAAATGGCAAGATCTCATTCCTTTTGATGGCTGCATAATATTCCAGTGTGTGTATATACCACCTCTTCTTTATCCATTCACCTGTCGATGGACATCTTGGCTCTTTCCACAGTTTGGCTATTGTGGACATTGCTGTTATAAACATTGGGGTGCACGTACCCCTTCAGATCCCTACATTTCTATCTTTGGGGTAAATACCCAGTAGTGCAATTGCTGGATCGTATGGTGGCTCTATTTTCAACTGTTTGAGGAACCTCCATACTGTTTTCCACAGTGGTTGCACCAGCTTGCATTCCCACCACCAGTGTAGGAGGGTTCCCCTTTCTCCGCATCCCCGCCAACATCTGTCATTTCCTGACTTGTTAATTTTAGCCATTCTCACTGGTGTGAGGTGGTAACTCATTGAGGTTTTGATTTGGATTTCCCTGATGCCGAGCGATGTTGAGCACTTTTTCATGTGTCTGTTGGCCATTTGGATGTCTTCTTTGGAAAAATGTCTGTTCATGTCTTCTGCCCATTTCTTGATTGGATTATTTGTTCTTTGGGTGTTGAGTTTGATAAGTTCTTTATAGATTTTGGATACTACCCTTTATCTGATATGTCATTTGCAAATATTTTCTCCCATTCTGTTGGTTGTCTTTTGGTTTTGTGGACTCTTTCTTTTGCTGTGCAAAAGCTTTTTATCTTGATGAAGTCCCAATAGTTCATTTTTGCCCTTCCTTCCCTTGCCTTTGGTGATGTTTCTAGGAAGGAGTTGCTGTGGCTGAGATTGAAGAGGTTGCTGCCTGTGTTCTCCATTAGGATTTTGATGGACTCCTGTCTCACGTTTAGGTCTTTCAACCATTTGGAGTCTGTTTTTGTGTGTGGTGTAAGGAAATGGTCCAGTTTCATTCTTCTGTATGTGGCTGTCCAATTTTCCCAACACCAATTGTTGAAGAGACTGTCTTTTTTCCATTGGACATTCTTTCCTGCTTGGTCGAAGATTAGTTGACCATAGAGTTGAGGGTCCATTTCTGGGCTCTCTATTCTGTTCCATTGATCTATGTGTCTGTTTTTGTGCCAGTACCATACTGTCTTGATGATGACAGCTTTGTAATAGAGCTGGAGGTCCGGAATTGTGATGCTGCCAGCTTTGCTTTTCTTTTTCAACATTCCTCTGGCTATTCGGGGTCTTTTCTGGTTCCATACAAATTTTAGGATTATTTGTTCCATTTCTTTGAAAAAAGTGGATGGTATTTTGATGGGGATTGCACTGAATGTGTAGATTGCTCTAGGTAGCATTGACATCTTCACAATGTTTGTTCTTCCAATCCATGAGCAGGGAATGTTTTTCCATTTCTTTGTGTCTTCCTCAATTTCTTTCATGAGTATTTTAAGTTTTCTGAGTACAGATCCTTTGCCTCTTTGGTTAAATTTATTCCTAGGTATCTTATGGTTTTGGGTGCAATTGTAAATGGGATCGACTCCTTGATTTGCCTCTCTTCTGTCTTGTTGTTGGTGTATAGGAATGCCACTGATTTCTGTGCATTGATTTTATATCCTGCCACTTTACTGAATTCTGTATGAGTTCTAGAAGTTTTGGGGTGGAGTCTTTTGGGTTTTCCACATACAGTATCACATCATCTGCAAAGAGTGAGAGTTTGACTTCCTCTTTGCCGATTTGGATACCTTTGATTTCTTTTTGTTGTCTGATTGCTGTGGCTAGGACTTCTAATACTATGTTGAATAGCAGTGGTGATAGTGGACATCCCTGCCGCGTTCCTGACCTTAGGGGAAAAGCTCTCAGCTTTTCCCCATTGAGAATGATATTCGCTGTAGGTTTTTCATAGATGGCTTTTATGATATTGAGGTATGTACCCTCTATCCCTATACTCTGAAGAGTTTTGATCAAGAAAGGATGTTGTACTTTGTCAAATGCTTTTTCTGCATCTATTGAGAGGTTCATATGATTCTTGTTTTTTCTTTTGTTAATATATTGTATCACGTTGATTGATTTGCGGATATTGAACCAACCTTGCAGCCCAGGGATAAATCCCACTTGGTCGTGGTGAATAATCCTTTTAATGTACTGTTGGATCCTATTGGCTAGTATTTTGATGAGAATTTTTGCATCCATGTTCATCAAGGATATTGGTCTGTAATTCTCCTTTCTGATGGGGTCTTTGTCTGGTTTTGGGATCAAGGTATTGGTGGCCTCATAAAATGAGTTTGGAAATTTTCCTCCCAATTCTATTTTTTGGAACAGTTTCAGGAGACTAGGTATTAATTCTTCTTGAAATGTTTGGTAGAATTCCCCTGGGAAGCCATCTGGCCCTGGGCTTTTGTTTCTTGGGAGATTCTTGATGACTGCTTCAATTTCCTTAGCAGTTATAGGTCTGTTCAGGTTTTCTATTTCTTCCTGGGTCAATTTTGCCAGTTGATACATCTCTAGGAATGCACCCATTTCTTCCAGGTTATCTAATTTGCTGGCATAGAGTTGCTCATAATATGTTCTTATAATTGTTTGTATTTCTTTGGTGTTGGTTGGGATCTCTCCTCTTTCATTCATGATTTTGTTGATTTGGGTCATTTCTTTTTTCTTTTTGATAAGTCTGGCCAGGGGTTTATCAATCTTGTTAATTCTTTCAAAGAACCAGCTCCTAGTTTCGTTGATCTGTTCTACTGTTCTTTTGGTTTCTATTTCATTGATTTCTGCTCTGGTCTTTATTATTTCTCTTCTCCTGCTGGGTTTAGGCTTTATTTGCTGTTTTTTTCTCTAGGTCCTTTAGGTGTAGGGTTAGGTTGTGTATTCGAGACCTTTCTTATTTCTTGAGAAAGTCTTGTATTGCTATATACTTTCCTCTCAGGACTGCCTTTGCTGTATCCCAAAGATTTTGAACAGTTGTGTTTTCATTTTCATTGGTTTCCATGAATTTTTTTAATTCTTCTTTAATTTCCTGGTTGACCCATTCATTCTTTAGTAGGATGCTCTTTAGCCTCCATGTATTTGAGTTCTTTCCGACTTTCCTCTTGTGATTGAGTTCTAGTTTCAAAGCATTGTGGTCTGAAAATATGCAGGGAATAATCCCAGTCTTTTGGTACCGGTTGAGACCTGATTTGTGACCTAGGATGTGATCAATTCTGGAGAATGTTCCATGGGCACTAGAGAAGAATGTGTATTCTGTTGCTTTGGGATGGAATGTTCTGAATATGTCTGTGATTCCATTTGGTCCATTGTTTCGTTTAAAGTCTTTATTTCCTTGTTGATCTTTTGGTTATATGATCTGTCCATTTCAGTCAGGGGGCTGTTAAAGTCCCCCACTATTATTGTATTGTTGTCAATGTGTTTCTTTGCTTTTGTTATTAATTGCCTTATATAATTGGCTGCTCCCATGTTAGGGGCATAGATATTTACAATTGTTAGATCTTGTTGGATAGACCCTTTAGGTAGGATATAGTGTCCTTCCTCATCTCTTTTTACAGTCTTTGTTTTAAAATCTCATTTGTCTGATATAAGGATTGCCACCCCAGCTTTCTTTTGGTGTCCATTAGCATGGTAAATGGTTTTCCACCCCCTCACTTTCAATGTGGGGGTGTCTTTGGGTCTAAAATGAGTCTCTTGCAGACAGCATATCGATGGGTCTTGTTTTTGAATCCAATCTGATAGCCTGTGTCTTTTGATTGGGGCATTTAGCCCATTTACCTTCAGGGTAACTATTGAAAGATATGAATTTAGTGCCATTGTATTGCCTGTAAGGTGACTGTTACTGTATATTGTCTGTGTTCCTTTCTGGGCTATGCTGCTTTTAGGCTCTCTCTTTGCTTAGAGGATCCCTTTCAATATTTCTTGGAGGGCTGGTTTCGTGTTTGCAAATTCCTTTAGTTTTTGTTTGTCCTGGAAGCTTTTTATCTCTCCTTCTATTTTCAATGACATCCTAGCTGGATATAGTGTTCTTGACTGCATATTTTTCTCATTTAGTGCTCTGAAGATATCATGCCAGTCCTTTCTGGCCTGCCACATCTCTGTGGATAGGTCTGTTGCCAGTCTAATGTGTCTACCATTGTAGGTTACATATCTCTTTTCCTGAGCTGCTTTCAGGATTTTCTCTTTGTCTCTGAGACTCATAAGTTTTACTATTAGATGTCGGGGTGTTGACCTATTTTTGTTGATTTTGAGAGGGGTTCTCTGTGCCTCCTGGATTTTGATGCCTCTTTCCTTCCCCACATTAGGGAAGTTCTCTGCTATCATTTGCTCCAATATACCTTCTGCCCCTCTCTCTCTTTCTTCTTCTTCTGGGATCCCAATTATTCTAATGTTGTTTCGTCTTATCGTATCGCTTATCTCTCGAATTCTGCCCTCGTGATCCTGTAGTTGTTTATTTCTCTTTTTCTCAGCCTCTTTATTTTCCATCATTTGGTCTTCTATATCGCTGATTCTCTCTTCTGCCTCATTTATCCTAGCAGTTAGTGCCCCCATTTTTGATTGCACCTCATTAATAGCCTTTTTGATTTTGACTTGGTTAGATTTTAGTTCTTTTATTTCTCCAGAAAGGGTTTCTCTAATAACTTCCATGCTTTTTTCGAGCCCAGCTAGTATCTTTAAAGTCATGATTCTGAACCCTAGGTCCGACATCATACTAATGTCTGTATTGAGTAGGTCCCTGGCAGAAGGTACTAACTCTTGTTCTTTTTGCTGAGGTGATTTTTTTTGTCTTGTCATTTTGTCCAGAGAATAGATGAATGAGAGAACAAAATGCTAACAGGTTAATAACGTCCCCAGCAAATATACTCTATACAAATCAGAAAAGACCTGAAACCAGGGGAAAAGAAAGAGAAAGAAAGAAAAAAGAAAGAGAAAAAAAAAAAAAAGAAAAAGAGAGAGATAAAAACAAACAAAAACAGAACAAAACAAAAAAAACAGAATATGATCAAATATGATCAGGCTAGTGCATAGATCAGTGACACACACTAGATTTTAGGTGTATTTTGGTCTGTTAGAAGAAAGTGCCTCCTAAAATTTTAAAGGAAGAAAGACTTATATATGTACAAAATAAGGGTTGATACTATGAAGGGATGGAAGATGACTGTAAGGATGAAAATTATAAAAGATTTTATAAAAGGAATTGATAAGATAAGAAGTTGTTTGAAAAAAGAAAGAAGAAGATTTAAAAAAAAAAGAAAAGAAAGAAAAAGGGAGATAATGTGATCAGGCAGGAGACTAGAACAAAACCATACACTAGTGATTTAGGGTATATTTTGATCTGTTAGAAGAAACTGTATCTCAAAATTTTAATGAGAGAACAACTTACATATATATGCCAAAAATGAGGGTAACTTTTATGAAGGGATAAAATATGACTCTAAAAATGAAAAATAAAAAGTTTTTTTTTTAAAGGGGATTGATAAGATGTTGGTTGAAAAAGGGAAAAAGAGAAATTAAAAAAAACAGTTAAAAAAATTAACTTTGAAAAAGTAATGAATCATGGTAAAAAAAAAAAAGCCATGAATTCTATGTGCAGTATTCCCCTAGCGCTGGAGTTCTCCCGTTCTCCTTGATCGGTAAACTTGGTCTTGGCTTGCTGGCTGTTCGTGCTGATCTTCTGGGGGAGGGGCCTGTTGCCGTGGTTCCCAAATGTCTTTGCCGGAGGCGGAATTGCCCCACCCTTGCTAGTCCGGGCTAAGCAAGCTGCTCGGGTTTGATCTCAGGAGCTTTTGTTCCCTGCAAGCTCTTGGTACAGCTTTGGAGGACCAGAGTGAAAATGGTGGCCTCCCAATCTCCGCCCGGAGGACCCGAGAACTCGGGGCCCCACTCCTCAGCGAGCCCCCAGAGAAAAGCAGTCAGTCACTCCCGTCTCCCCGGTCTCCGGCCACACTCCGTGCTCACCCGGCCTGTGACCGAGCCTTTCTATCTCTGGCACCCAACCCCGTGTGGAGTCTCCAAACCCAGCAGATCCCTGCGGTGCGCTCCCACGCCGCTCCTCCCGGGGGAGGAAGGGGAGTCTCCCCAGATCTGCTGCTTGTTGGGTCCCTGCTGGAGGAGCAGTGGCCCGACTGGGCTGCAGACCACAGTTTATGGCAACCCCGAGCTGAGAGCCTACGCCTCGGCTCCGTCTCTGCAGCTGGCTTCCCTGCTCCGATACCTGGGAGCTCTGCTGCACTCACGCACCCCTGGTCTTTCTATGACCCTGAGTGTCCTGAGGCCACACTGTCCCGTGAGGGTTCCACCCCCAGCTTAGCCACTGGAGCGACGTCCCTCAGCGGAGCCGACTTCTAAAAGTTCCGATTTTGTGCTCTGCGGCTCTATCACTTGCCAGAAGCGGCCGACGGAGGCCCCCTCCCCCGCCGTCTATCCTCCTGAATATCGCCTTGGATTCACTTCTCCGCACGTCCTACCTTCCAGTAAGTGGTCGCTTTTCTGTTCAGAGAGTTGTTGCTACTCTCTTCTTCGATCTCCTGTTGAGTTCGTAGGTGTTCAGAATGGTTTGATCCCTATTCAGCTGAATTCCTGAGACCAGACGAAATCCAGGCCTCCTACTCCTCTGCCATCTTGCTCCGCCTCCCAGGACTTTTTTTTTAATGTAAAGTTCCCAAAACAAAGGGGTTTACTCAGCAATATTTAAATATAGAGAGGGAGAAATACAGACTATTTCTTAAAGATGTCACCCGAGATTGAGAAGTGGGCAAAGCTGGCCAATCAACTGACCAGAGACTGATCCATTTTGAGGTTTCCATTCTTTAACCAACTCGGCTACTTTCTTTTTATGACCTAGCCTAACTGATGAGGAGTTTTCCTTATAAGCATGACCTGAAAAGAAGTCGTATGGGACAACTCATCCCGGGTTATGGTCAACCAGTCAACAAGAATGGATTAGGAGCCTGCTATGTATCAGGCATTGTCTAGGGATTAGAGAAACAGCAGTGGTAGAATATCTGACCCAACAAATTGACATTCTAGAGGGTGGAAATAAATGATGTAAACCCATAAATACATAAAATATAATTTTGATACTGTTAAGTGCTGTGGAGAAACTAAAATGGAACAATGTGATGTGGAATGACCAAGGCAGATGTAGGGTGGGAGCAGGACTCCATTGCGTGGGGTGGTTGGGGATGTCCTCCTCGACAAGACGATGCCTAAGCGATGTGTAGAGGCAGCCATGCAAACATCTGTGGGAAAAAAAAAAAGGCATTTCAAACTGAAGGAGTAACTAGTACAAAGGCCCTGAGAAGAATAGAATCTTGGTGTATTTGGGGGGCAGAGAGAGAATTGGCATGGTGGGGCTACCCAGTGAGTGTGGGAGAGTAGAGAGTGGCAAGAGGGGAAATAGACACAGATGGTTTGACCTTGTTCTGTAGGCACAGAAAGTGTGACAAATGCCTTTGGTTCTTTTCCCCTCTTTATGATCCCCTGCCTTTTCAGAAATAGAACTACAAATGTACTCTGGGAAGGTATGCTTTTTTCTCCTTCTCCAGTAAATGAATCATGATTGACTAGGACATTTCTACTTACCAGTGATAACTTAGGGCTAGTCATGTAACTCAGTTTGGGATCTAACTTTAGAGCATTGGTGAAAGATTCTCCTCCCTCCTAATAAAATAAAGCCTTCTCTGTCCTTCCTACTCTGCAAAATTGTTACGGGAGGATGTGATACTTGAAGCCACAGCAGCCATCTTTCACCCATGAGGTGAGATATCACTGAATTGCTGAAGATTACAGATCAAAAAGATGGAAGAGATTATGGAGCTCTAGAACCAACCTTGGAGCCGCTGACCTTTGGCATTATTAAGGGGTAAAATATAAAATTACTTTCTGTTGGGTATTTGTGACCCGGAGTTAAAAGTATTCTAATTAATGTAGTTGGAATATTGGACTTTATTGTCATTATAATGAAAAGACATTGAAGATTTTTAAGCAGAGTAGGATTATACTTTGATTTATGGTTTAAGAGATTTCTCTGGATGCTGTTTGGAGAATGGACCAGAATGGAAAGTAGGAAGCACAATGAGGAACCAACTACAGTAGTTCAGGATTGGATAGGGCCATGATATGGAGATGGAGGAGACTATTTGGATTGGGGATGTACTGTGGAGATAATATTTGCAGGACTTGTTAATGCATTGGTTTAGATGTAAAATATGAGGGGAAAAAGGATTACAGGATGCCTCCTGGATTTCTGTCCCGAGGAAATGATAGGTGATACATGGTATTTATGGAGATGGAGAAGAGTTAGAGAGACAGAGTATGGAGTCAATGGTTCTGTTTGATCAAATTAATTTTTGGTTGTTTATTAAAAACTCAAGTGGACATGAAGACACTGTCCAGTAGACAAGTGTACCTACAAGTCTAGAGCTCAGGGGAAAGGTTTGGGATAGAGACATCATTTGGAGTCATCAGCATTTAGGGGGTACTAGATAAAATCACCTGGGAAGAGCATAGATAGAAGTGAAAAGGACCGATGTCAGAGCCTGGAGGCACTTTAATGTTTGGAAGTATGGCGGAGGAGGCCGAGGGAGCAAAGGAAAAATTTAGCAAGGAACACTGGCAAGGAATGGACAGTGAAGTAGGAAGTAAACCAGATAAGGGTGCTATTACCACACCCCAGACAAAAGTAGCTCAATAATGTGGGAATACCAAGTGTAGCTAAGAGCAACGAGGGCAGAACATTGGTCATTTGCTTTGGGAAGCTATAAGTCCCTGTTTTTCAATCTTTAATGAGCATAGAGATTATCTGGGGCATCTTATTAAACTCATATTCTGTGGCTGGGCTCAAATTCTGTGTTTCTGCTGCTGGGTGATGCTGAAGCAACTGGTCCTTAGATCACACTTGAATTTCAAGGATCTAGGTCATCGGTGACCTTGACAAGAAGCAAATTTCCAGTGGATGATGGAAGACGAAAGGCATATTGGAGAGAGAGGGGGGTTTAGGGAGTGGAGACAGAATGTGGACAATTGTCAAAGATACAAAAGGTCTCTCTCTCTCTCTTTCTCTCTCTGGCTGGCTGCTTGTTTCATTTGCATCTATGTGTGCCTGCACAAATTCATCCTTCTGCTTATCATCCCATAAGATGATTGCTGTGATCCTTGAGGGAAGATCAGATTTGCCCTGCACAGCCCAGTGACCAGCCCCCAGGCTAGATCCTGGAGTGACCCTGGCACTAGAGAGGCAGAGCACATGACCTTCAAGCTGCCGCAACCTTTTGTGTTTGCCACACAGCCGAAGGCCTCACAGAGCCACTCATCAGACTGCTAATCATGACATTCCTTTCCAGAGGCCCTCCCAACACAGTCTTTTCTTTGTGATGGGATATTCTAGGGAAAATGCTACATATAAATATGTTATTTGTAAACTATACATTATTTGTTACAAGACTATTTTATGGGCCTTTTTTTTTCTTGTAAAGGACATTCTACCACCCACATGTCCCCAAGGTTACCAGGATTCTCATGTCGGACTGCTCAGGTTCAAAATCCAGCTCCAACATTAATTAGCTAGGTAAGCTTGAGCAGATTATTTAACTCCCCTAAATTTCCATTTCCTCACTCACGAGGGATAAAAGTACTCAGCAGCTTTGTTGAGAGAATTAAACAAGGTAATAAATATAAGTACCTAGCATAACACCTAGCGCATAGTAAAAGCTTCATAATTTTTGTGTAGTATTACATAATTTAATGCATAAGGCAGAGAATTGGACCTTTATTAACTATCAAATTATGTTGACTTTACAATGGTTTTATAGAATGATTAACAAGGAAATGTTTATGATGAATAAAATATTTTATCTCCAAATTAGGAAATGTAAAAAAAAATTATGTGTGGTAACCAAAATACCACTGAACAGCACAATAATTTCAGACATTGCTTTATTTTTAAAAAGGGGTGTTTGTTCTGCTATCTGACATTCAGAGTCAAGTTCCTGCTCTGCTCTCCTCCTTCCACCTCAGAATCATAGGACTTGGAAGGCAAGCTATCTCTGAGACTGACCTGTCTGAGGACCTCTATACAAACGCAGAAACAGGGCTCCCCGATTTAGGCAGCTCACACAGAAACAAGGCTCCCCGACAGCTCACATAAGGTCCCATTGTCCACAAATAAGTGAACGAATTTGAGTTTAAATAAAGGTCTCCAGATCCTTTCACCAATGTTCTGGGATCAGATGAGTGAAGAGATTAGTGGGGGAAATATTTGGGGTTAAATAATTCAGAATACTTCTATGGCAGCAGCCCGAGATGTGAAGGGACAGCCTGCACTCCACAAGCAGGAAGACACTCAGAAGCAAGACCAGCAAGAGTGTCCCCCTCCTGGCATCTGAACTGCACATCCCTGTTGCCCATCCCTGTTGGTTCCGATCTGATGCCCTGCTTGTGGCACTTCCCCCGGTGCGGGGGTCTACTGGGGTGTCTGGGGTCTCAACTTCCCTGACCTCAGGAGTTGAGGCTGGGTATGTGTGACTCACTTACACCTGTTAGACCGATATCCAGATAAACAACTTCAAATAATATCAACTGAGAACTGCTGTATGTTGACGTTTGTTTGAATATTATCTTGATGACCTTGCGCAGGATGGCAAGTGGCTTTCATTTTGTGGGCTAACTCCAAATAATTGGTGAAGGCCGACTAGAATGTTCTGATGACAGTGGTCTGGGCTGCACCATACCTTAAAGGAAAAGAGTAAAAACAGGATAAGCATTGTAACCAGTTAGAAAGTTCTGCCATGGGCAATGGGGTTGGGGCTTAGGGCTCACGTCTGCCTCTTTCCAGTCTCTGAATGGCTGACTGGGCATTTTCTGGGACCAGCTTTCTAGGTGCCCTTGGAGATTGGAAGTTTTTCTCTGATCCTCAAGTAAGAAACTTTATGCCTCTCCACTTTCAGGGGGATTACACCATATTTAGAGATTTTGAGAAGGTTCTAAAGAGAGGAAGGACATTAAAATTTGCTGAAGGCTTACTGTGTCCTACATACTTTCATGTATGTGACCTTTATTAAGTATTAAAAGAAAATACGTGGGGGGAGGGAGTGGTTTGCCCTGACTCCAAAGCAGAGCCTGCTGGCAAGGGTCAAATGTCCCAGCTGTTGGAAGAAAAAGAGCCTAGGGGTCAGGGACCCTGCAGGCCCTGATATTTTTGGTGTCACATTGTCATAGTTAAGTGTCAGAGAAGCAGAGAGGCAACACCGAATAATGAGAGGAAATAATGGGAAACTCATTAGCATATTTTATAAAAACTCATAACAGACTTTTCCTCAGTGTTGCACAGTGCTTTGAGATCCCCAGCTCTGCCTTGGGTAGCTCATGTCCCCCTATCACCCATTTCCTGGCTCTGGTGGGTGGCTCTGGAACTCCTATGGGTGGAGACCTCATCCCATTTGAGAACACGCCCAAGGGGGGTCCAGGGCTCTAGGGACTTGGGTCCAGGTTTTAGTTCTACACGTCTGATTGAAAAACATTAGGTACATTCTAAAACCTAAAGCCGTTTTCTTTTCTCAAAACTGAGAAACGTTCGCTCCATTGTATACTTTAAAGGTTGCAATGACTCTTCTACTAAAAGTGCTGGGAACTTCCTCAAAAATGGTGTATACCTGGAAGATGAAACTTCGCTTTTCTGACCAGGTTTATTCTCTTGCGGAGAATGAGGCCCTATGAATTTGAATAATGTAAATTTCACAGGCACCCGCTTGCGGGGCCACCATCCCCAACACGCATGCGCGCGCGCGGACGCACTCGTATTTCTGGCAGCCGCCAGAGATAGTTCCTGTGTGTCCCGGTAGTAAATCCAGTCGGTTACGGTGGGCTCTCTCCTCCCGCAGTGAGCGTGGCCGCCTCCGCAAGGGAGTGCTGATGTTCCACCACACTCGGCAACCTGCTGCCTCAGCTAGTGCTGCTACCTTTGCCAGGGAGACTGCTCGCTCTCCGGCTGGATGCCCCATCTCCTGCCATTGGTTCCGCTACTTCCTATAAGGTCCCACAGGTCCCCACCAGACCCTTCTGTCACTGGTGTGTCTCCTCTCATCTCCAGCCAGACCCCGAAATCTGCCAGGTATTGTAGTTAAGTTCTTAGGGTAACATAGCTGCACAGTGGGTTTTGGTTAAATAAGGGACACTATCTCCCTCAGTGCCCTTTACTGAAATGGGAAGGGGAATATTAGATCCATTCATCTATTTATTTGTTCGGTCCGAAATTCAATTCACTGGGCATCCTCTGTGTTCATTGCGCTGGGTGCCAGGCCACTGTCATAATACTGCTCCCCTCCTGCGGCGCCACCTCTGATGACCACAATGTCCACCACCGTGACCCGGGCTCCAGCTAGACTCCAGACACGTGAGGGGTGCCTCATTTACCCTGTTTTATCCAGTCCTCAGAACAGCAGGGTCCAGGGCCAATTCCATCCCGATGTTGCAGCTGAGAAAGATAAACCTTGTGAGATCGAGGGATCTGTTCAAGGTTTTCCACTAGTGACAAGTACCAGAGTCAAGGGTTGAACCCAAGCCTTTCTGCTGCCAAAGCAGATGAAAAGTCACTACCCTCCAGTGTCACGCAGTCTTGTTCCTTCTGATATGAACACACTGGGATGCCATAGAAACATGAATGCAGTACAATGCACATACAAACAAATACGGGTAGGAATATTTTGTGACTTTGTGGATCTCAGAAATGAGTGGAACACCCATCATGCTGGACACTCACATGTGTTCTGTAAGTCAAGCTGACTCCACGGGTTCTCTGATGGAGTCTCTCTTGCTCTGTGCACCTCCCCCCTGCCCCGCCACGCCCCAGCCCCGTCTCAGGGTAGTGCTCCTATGGAGGGTGAATATCTGGCCCTGGGTATTCTGTGATGGTGCAGTGATCAGGAGAGCAGGAAGAGCTGCTTTCCCCCTCACACCCGCACAGTTGGGTGTCTCTCTTCCTGAGCTCAGCAGGGGGAAATTGGAGTGCTTCTAGAAAATGCCACCATAGCTGCACCGCTGGGTGCTACAGAGCAGTTTCACATGTACGGTACAAACCGAGGGCACAGCACTTACTGTTCTGGACCGGATGGGGCTTCCCCAATTCTCCTATTTGGTGAATAAATCTTTTTTGTTTAAAAGATGCCTCAAATAGGAAGCGTCCTAGTTGGAACATAGTGATTCAGGAAACACTTCGGGAAAGTAGCTGCAAGACCCTGCTCTGGAGTGACTCAGTTTCAAGGAAGTGCTGAGGATGAGTCATTATCAAATTAAATGGCAGACCTCAGTGTGTCCACTCTTCGAATAAACCACATTTATTACCTTACAAAAGTGACATTTTCCTTGACACTAAAACTGTAACATTCTAAAGAAATAACTGTCTGTGACATTGTTTGTCACAGGCATGGTGAAGTCATTCCCAGGCATTAAATTTGAATGATGTCTTGATAATGATTATCCTCATAAAAAGAGGGACTGGGCTTTGTTATTATGGATGGGGCTGGGGACAGAGGAGGAGAAAGGGCGCTTCCCAGGATCCTTCTCTTGCAAGAACTGAGATTGGAATCTGAACACATAGGCTACAGTGTACAGAGACTTATTCCAAGATCCCCAGTCCATCCTGTTGAGATGGGCACCAAGAAATGTCCCCTATTCCCTGGGGAAGAAACGATCCTGAGCTTACCTTTACTCTGGGGAACTAGAATGGGAAAAACATCAACAACAAATACAAGTCAAGCTACATGGACAATGTGCTTTTCTTTATCCCGTTGTCTCCCAGAAGTCCCAGGGTAAGCAAGGAAATGGTACTGTTGACATCGAAGTTTACAGTCTTTTCACATGAATTGACCCACTATATCTTCCAATAGCCCTGTGAATTAGGAATTAATATTCACATCTTATAGACAAAAAAAAAGTGAAGCTCAAGAAGGGAGTTGAATCCAGTATTTTATAAAATCAGATGTTTCTGTACTATAAGGTATAGATGGCATCTAAGAAACAATCTAGCTGGAACTCGTGTTCAAGTTAGTATAACGTAACTTGATTCCATTGGATCAAAACCCTTCATGTATTACCTGGCTGTGCTGAGCATTGGGTCAGACATGGGGTATAAAACATGGGTCCTGGTGTCTGTCCTTGAAGAGTGTACCTCCTGTCAGGGGAAACAGCATGGGAAACAGGTACCTCTCATACCATGAAGTAAGTAATGCCCAGAAGGGGTGTGTATGATGCAGTCTGGAGGAGGGGGGCAGGACTTTGCTGGGGAGGACAGCCCAGGAGGGAGCTTTGAGCTGAGCTCTGAAGGAGGAGGAAGAGGGTCTCTTCTGGAGGACCAGCTGGTGAAGAACCTGGTCGGGCAGCAGGGCAGGGCTATGCAGGTGAAGGGCACAGCACGGGCAGAGGACAGAGGGCTGCCACAGAAGGTTGGCAGTTCTGTGTGGCTAGAACATAGTGCTGTAGGAGAAAGGTAAGGAAGTTGGAAAGAGAAATTATGATTAGAACTGGAAGGATTTTGGAGCACCCGGGTGGCTCAGTTAAGCATTGTCTTCAGCTCAGGTCATGACCCCAGGGTCCTGGGATTGAGCCCTGCATTGGGCTCCCTGCTCAGCGGGGAGCCTGCTTCTCCCTCTCCCTCTGCTCCTCCCCCTGCTTGTGCGCATGCGTGCATGCTCTCTCTCTCTCTCTCTCTCTCTCTCTCTCTCTCTCTCTCTCTCTCTTTCTAATAAATAAAATCTTAAAAAAAAAAAAAGAACCTGAAGGACTTTAAAGACCATGTTAAGTAAGATTTGCTTCTATAGGAAATAGAAACTCATCAAATGCTTTTAAATACAGGAGTTTCATAATAGTGACCATGATAATAGGTAATATTTTTGAGCATTTCCTACAGGCCAGGCACTTTGCTCGGCACTTTATAAGCAGTATCTCTGTTCATCTTCTCGAATACACTTTGAGGTAGGAGTACCTACAATGCCCATTTTATTGATGTGGACACTAAGATGAGTAGCCTTTTGTGGTGGGGCCAGATCTCCAGCGATGACAGGCTCTGGCAGCGGTGTTTGTGAGAAGGGTCACTAAAAGCAGTGTGCAGAGTGGGTGTCGGTGGAGAAAGGGGTTATCCTGCACAGACAAGTGTGAATTAGGCCCCCTAGAAATGCCCTTGGTTTCTGAGCTGTAGAGGGAAAGGCTCCTCTCCTTCAGTGCTGGCTTCATTCCCCAGGAAGCCCAGGGAGAAGTATGGCCCTGACCACCCAGGCCACTGGCTGCTGCATCCTGCATGTCCCCCTCCACCAACACACACACACATTTGCACTTTTCCTTGGTGACAGCTCTGAGATCCATCCCTGTGGCCCAAAGGTCGTTAGTCAAATCAAAGCTGTTCATCCCAGGAAGTGAAGGACAAGCAGGGTGGGGAGCTACCTGTGGTCCAGGACAAGCTGGGGAAGGCAGGATGAGCGGAGACCTCCACCCCATTAGCACCTCCCAGAACAGTCCCTGGAAATGCTCTGATTCCATGCCAATTAAATGTAGGTAATATAATTGTGATTGCACTGGTTAAAGAGAGGAAAATGGCTGAACTGTAAATCAGTTTATTGAAATGCATTTTTGTGAGAGCGGAGTATAGGCATATCATTAGCTTGTAAATGTGTCTAATAAGCCTGTCTTCACTAATATGCCAAAAAGAGCCTAATTAACTTTTTTTCCCCCTCCAGTTAGGCAGTAGTGTGAGAGTCCCTGATCACATTTCCACACTATCTTTTTAGCATCAGCAAAGCGGCACTAAAACAGCCCCTGTGACATCTATAAAAATGCTAGTTTATAATTAGGATGATCTTGGCTTGAACAATAATGTTGCAATTTGTAGTGATGGCTTCTGTTTCTCTTTAATTTTAACGTATTAGCCTACAATGCTCTGGAGATTTCTACGCAGACCAGCCTGTTGCTGTTTCCAAAACTGCTGGCATTCTGTGCTTTAGCTTAAGCAAGGAGAAGCAGCTACAATTTGGTAGGGTGGTTTTTGTTTTTAATGAATGCAAGAGCAGAAGGAAGACTGGGGAGAAAAGCGGAGGACAACGTTACCCATTTATGCTTAACTCATCATCTGGACGTGAGGACCATGTCTTGGAGACAATGTTGATGAGAACCAGACCCAGAAACCACAAACAACAGAATCCTGGTCTCCAACGTGGGGGTTGTCATCCTCTTTCCATCAGAGTCCTGGAAGCCTGAAAAAGTCTGACATGGGCTCCACAAACAGAATTCGGGAAGGGTGACCATGTTCCTCTTTCAGTCCTGTAAGTCTTCCTGGACTCCACTGCATGCTGAAACAAAGTGCCAACATCATGGTCAGGACCACATCACTGATGCCCGCAATGGCTCTCTCAGGTCCAGGACACAATCGCTCCTGTTGCCTGAAGTTAGGGTTCTCAATCCTGGGAGAGAGGGGGCTCCCAATGGGCTTCAGGAGGTGTTCAAATACCCGGAAATAGAATGTAATTCTGATGAACATCAGAATTACCTGCAAAAGATTTTACCCATACCAAACACTTGGGTGTCACCATTGAAGAATCTGATTCAGGAGATGTTGGGTGAGATTAGGTGATCTGTACTTAAAAACAAAAGGAAAAAAACCCAGATAATTTTGATCATTTAACTGGGGAAATTTTCACAGCTTTTCTCAGAGCCTCAAATAAATGTGTGACTCCTAAGAAGAATAAGAACTACTGGCCTAAAGTCTGGCATTCCAGGCATGCTCCTTCATCTGGCCTCTTCTTTGGTGCAACCCTGTTCTCCTACTGGGGATTGAGGGACCCAGTGACCAGAACCACTCTTGCCTGCCTGAGTTCTCAACCAATTGAGAAATAAGACAAATGAGGCAGAAGGGAGATGAACAGATTACCTTTATTTCCTAAGTGGCTGTTACTGAAGAATGTGACATACAGACTCAAGCTAGTGGACTTGTTAATACTAAAACCCTAGGTTCTACCCACTCAGTCTCAAGCAGTGTTGGACTGGGGCAGGCATCCCCCACCCACTGAAGCAGAAGGTGCCCCAGAAGACTTAGGACACCAAGGAGTGGAGTGGTACCCATGTTCCCTCTGAACAGCTGGCTGCTGAGGGGGAGAAAGGCCAGGGGCTGGAAAGCACATGTTTAGGTTCTCTCCTATATATCCTTAGAGCAGCACAAATGAGAGGACAAGGGAAAGTCGGACTTTTCTCCAACAGAACCCCCTCTAACAGGAGGGAAGCATCCAGAACTGTCTCTACTTACTCCTTGACTAACATTTCCCATTTTTCTCCAAAATGCCATGTATTTTCCTGCCTCTGTATCCTTTTCACACCACTTATCCTACCTGAGGTGCCCTTCCGATCATCATCGTTCATCTGAACTTCATTTGTCCTTAAAAGCCAGACAGAGTTTGATTTCCTCAGTTGAATGTTCTCTGCTTCCCTGGGTAAGCTTTCCCTGTGTCAACGGTGCACCTGTTCTGAGCTTCCATGGCAGTTGCCCATAGCCTGATTGAACATCAGAGTTACCTGGGGGACACTTTACCCACAAGAGCCTGGGTCTTGCTGGTGGAGTACCTGGTTCCCTAGATCTTGGGTGGAGTTTAGGAATCTGCATTATTTAAAAAGTCCTCCTACATAATTCTGATAATCCTCCTGGTCTAGAAAACACTATCCCATCATTATTTGATGACCCATTTGGTGCTCACACCTGTGTGTGTGAGAGGGCAGAAGTGTTTCTCATAAAATAGAGGGGCCGCAAGAGAACATATGGTGTACAGAGGAGCACAGGTAGGATGATCATTGTGATTAAGGATCTTAAACACTTGGGTGAGACAACACTTGGGTTGTGAAGAAGTATTGGGAACGTTTTCTACCGCTCTGCCCCCTCTCTGCAGCTGAAACCACCTCAGGGATCAGGGAGCACAAGAAAATTATTTGACCATTATCTGTAAAATGAGTACCATAATAATACCCTTGCAGAGTTGTTGGGTAGATTAAGGGAACAAAGTATATAAAGTGTATAAAGCACCTAGAATAGTGCCCAGAATAGAAATGATAATTAATAAATAATACCTAAAATTATTTTTAAAGACACAGTGAATACAACTTAGAATATCACCATAATCCAGATTCAGTTATGTACCTGTAATACTTGTCTGTGGGAAAGATACAGGATGAGTAATCACAAAAGCATATATGAATAGGAGAATTGACACTGATATTCTTATTTTGTTTATGTATTGTTTTTCTTGATTTCCATTAATTTTTTTGTCCGTGTTTTGCCTTTGCTCTTTGAGCATATTTAGAACAGTTGTTTTAAAGTCTTTGTCTAGTACGTTCAATGCCTCTGCTTCTTTAGGAATGGTTTCTGCCAATTTCTTTCCTTCCTTTGAATGGGCCATGTTCCTCTATTTTGTAAACCTTGTGATTTTTTTGTTGTTACTGACATCTGGGCACTTGAAATAACAGCCACCTCTCTGAGTCTTTGCAGACTGGCTCTATGGTGGGGCAGTCCTTTGCTGATTAGCTGGTTGTGCTCTGAGGCTGGGGACCAGCCCAAAGGGAAAGCTTAAATTCTTCTCAGGTCTGTTCTAAACATGTGTCTTAACTGGGCCCGTGTGTGGCTCTTTCAACCCCCTGTCCACATGGCTGCTTTTGCGTCTCCTAATTTCCTCAAGGTCTCACCTCAGCCTTTCCTTGGGCTGAGATGGTTTATTGCTTGTCTCTACTGTAGTGTCCTGCCACGGGCTCTGTAGGTCTGTAGTCCCCTGCAGCTTTCACGAGTTACCCACCACGTCTTCTCACCAGAGATCCATCTGAGGGAGGACAGAGGCCAGTCATTCACGTAGCCCCCAGCCAGGTTAGAACATCACAGATAAGGTCTGTCCTGTTCCCTCCAGTTTGAGGGAGGGAATTGGAAGCTGGGTCGCCACTTCCTCCACAGTGAGGAGAGGGTGGGACAAGGGCAAGGAAAAAATGCCACAAAACTTCCTATCAGTTTGAATGTGGCTTTTCTTGATTGGAAGTTCCCTTGGTTGGGGTGTCTGGGTGGCACAGTCCATTAAGCATCTGTCCTTGGCTCAGGTCATGATCCTGGGGTCCTGGGATCGAGTCCTGTGTGGGGCTCCCTGCTTGGTGGGGAGCCTGCTTCTTCCTCTCCCTCTGCTGCTCCCCCTTCTTATGCTCTCTCCCTCTCTCTCTCTCAAATAAATAAATAAAATCTTTAACAAAAAAGAAGGAGGAGGAGGAGAAGGAGGAGAAGAGGAAGAAGAAGAGGAAGAAGAAGAAGAAGAGAGAAGAAAGAAGAAGAAGAAGAAAGAAGAAGTTGCCTTGGTTGATGTGGACTTTTGACTGTCTTCCAGAATTCCTGTAAGGTTATCTTAGCCAGTTTCCATTGCTTCTTGATGTTTCCCTACAAGAACAAGGGATTAGAGGACTCTAGCCCGTCATCTTTGTATCAGACTTTGTGGTCATCCCTTAAAGTGTGCTCTCCTAAGACTTTCAGGATGTTACCACTATTTTTCTGACAAGTTCAGGATCACAAAAGTAACGTTTTAAAGAATAAAAAAATATCAAATTATTAGAACAGGGATGGACTTCAAAAACCATCGTTCCCAAATTCTTCATTATTTTTGTGAGGAAGCGAAGGCCTCCCCTGGAAAGAAAGAACTTTGTTGCAGTCACACAGTCAGACCCAGCTTTTCTAGCTCAGCGGCTATTGCGATCTGCTTAAGAGATACACATGCGCCAGGAAAGTGTTCAACCAGCAGGATTTAAGCCACACCTGCCACTGTCCCAACCTCCTGCCTTGGCTCCGCCCCTTACAGAGGCCCTTCTCAGTTGCAGGTTGCAGACCCCATTGCTAGGTCTCCATGTTGGAGTGCTGATAGGAGGTGCAGAGCTCTCTGTCTCTCTGCAGGCATTACCTCTAGAAGCCCCCCAACACCTGTCCAAGAGTGCTGCTGGTCCCGGGGAAGACAGAATGATGAGTGGTCCACACTCTGATCTCAGGATGCTCAGCCATTAATATGCGATTGCTCTTGCTATCAGGCTCAGAGATTTGGGATCTGCCTAGAACCTGGGACAGGTTCCTCTATAAAGCTGTTCAGGCCACCTAAAAATGACTTTAAGGACATTTTTCATTGGTAACTATTCTCCCCCAAATTATATATTAGATATCCTGCATGGTGTTCATTTATCTTATTACTAGCGGTAGGGTGGTAGTACCAGCAGTAATCGTTCTTAGCTACGCAGTGAAATCTTTGAGTCCCCATTTTGTAAATGTTTTGTGGATCACTAGTCCTTTGGGAAGCTTACAAGAGTTCCCATGGAAAACGTGCATACAAATAAACACACGATTATCCATGAAATTTGCAGGGGCTTCACGAGCCTCCTGAAAATCCAGACATCGGATTCAGAACCATGTAGGCAGAAAGCTGGCCTCAGGAGTCAGTGGGGCCTTGATGGTATCATTAGCTTATTTGCTGTGCTGGTTTGGATAAACCAATTTTTCTGGCTTCCATTTATTCATCTGTTCAAATGAGAATGGACAGTGTATTCATAGTTGGAGAGAATAAATTTAAGAGCAGAAGGCCATGCCTCGTGCCATCTCGGCCACTGGAGTGGGCACATGTGGCGATACCCAGGAAGGGGAGAAAAAGAACCTCTTTGGGGGGGGGTTGCAAGGGGATCCTGCGAGAGGGACAGGTGACATGCAATAGGCTGGCATTACAGAGGTCCACCCAAAGGAATAGGTTGGAGGTGGGCGGATGGACAGGTCTCAACAGGCAGGATACTCTGGGAGCAGACAATTTCATAGTTCTTGGCAGGAACTGTCAGCAGCAGGGATGTTTGAATGAAAGTGGCAGGAACTGAATCCTCAGACTGGGATCAGAGGCAGAACTGCAGTCCCCGGGAAGTTAAGTCAGAGTAACAGTCCAAGAGCAAGTGAAATGTAGGCAGATCCTAGAAGAAACACTCAGGAACAAGAACCAAGAGCCATCTAGCCACAAATGTGGGGCTCAGGACTGGGACTGAGACATGAAACAAAACTGTCCATTCATAGAAACTGGACAGATGAAGGACAGACACAGGTAATTGACAAAGAAAGAATATAATTAATCAGTACAGATACAAAAATGTTAAACCTCAATGGTAATAAAATAATTGCAAGTTAAAACAACACAAGATACCATGTTTCACTTATCCAGATAGCGTGATTTTTTTTTTTTTAAAGCCAAAAAACAACTAGGTTAGGGAGTAGGGAAATGGGTATACACACTCAATGCTGGGCAATTTGATTGGTATAATCTCTCCAAATTTGAAAAAAAAGTATGTCAAAAAGATATGCACATATTTTGGTCCAGTTTTTTCACCATGATAAATTTATACTAAGGAAATATTTAAGAAAATGCACACCATTTAGCTACAAGAATGCTAACTACAGAGAAGTCAGATGTGCAATGATAAGTAGTTAATACATCACACAATATCCATATATTGGCATACAATGAACAAGTGCAATTGATGGTGTTACTGGCATAGGAAGATGTTCATGACACATTATGTGTCATAATGTGTCACTAAATAAAAGAAAAAAACTGGTTCCAAATATGTGCATTTGGTGTGTTCTTGACACATAATATACTCAAAAATGTGATTTTTTTTTCAAAAAAATTTTTTATTTGAGTACAGTTGACACAAAATGTTACATTAGTTTTGGGTGTACAAGATAGTGATTCAGTTTCTCTATACATTATGAAAAATGTGATTCATTGATATGATACATCTCTAACAAGGAGAACACATGTCAAAATATCCATAGTTATTATCTGGGGTTAGTGAATACTTTTTTCTTTTTTTCTTTCTTTTCTTTCTTTTTCTTTTTCTCCTCCTCCTCCTCCTCCTTCTTCTTCCTCCTTATCTCTTTTCCTCCAATGAACATTGTACTATTTGTATAACATACAAAAAGTGGAAGTTACTTATAAAAAGTGGAAATCACTAACTAGATGCCTCCTTTACCAGAGGTCTTTGTAATACTACTTAGCATGCCCTGATCCACAAGTCAGGCTTAGATGACATCCCCAAGGCCTGGCTATAGGCCACCAGGCCCAGGTGTAGAGAAGGCAGGTCTGTGCTTCTCCCATCCTCCATCCCTCCCCACACCCTGACACTCTGCCCAAAACGAGGTCACCATCAGGCCAGTAGCCAGATCCCAAATGCTCCTGGAACACCCAACCTCACTGGAAAGAGCTTTTCTCAAGCTCCTATTTGCTAATTACACAACTACCAATTAAAAACCTCCAGCAAGACGGCTAATAGGTCCTTCTTGCATGCTGCATTATCCCCAATATCTACAGCACAGGGCTTGGCACATAATAGACACTCAATAAACATTTGAGTAACTGATACAGCATAACTCTTACAAAATGTTTGGAAAAGAGAGGAAAGGAAATAGAATTCGATTCTGTGAGTATATTTGGTAGGCCAGACGCTATTCTAGGAATTTTTTTATGACTCTTAAAAGTCAGTACAGCATGGATGTCAATGACACAAATGGAAACTCAAGATGCCTTGGGTTTGAATCCTAGTTCTGCTTACTAACTCTGTGACTTTGAGAAAGTTACTTAACAATCAGAACCTCTGTTTTCCCATAAGTGAAATGGAAACCTGGTAGCCAGGCTCCAAAACTGGCCCCCAATGAACCATGCCTCCTGGTATTCGAGTCCTGTGTCATCCCCTCCCACATTTGGCTTCTGCCCACCTGTGACCTGACTGCATGACTAACAGGAAACTGACAGTGATGTTCTGGGTATTAAAAGGCCTGGTGGATTCTGCTTTTGTGCTTCAGGGAGCCCTGCGTGGCCAGGTAAGAAGTCTGTCCTTCTGGAGAGGCCACATGAAGAGGTGAGGCCCTGAGACCATGTGGGGAGAGCTACCCAGCCATTCCACTGTCCCAGCTGAGCCTTGGTGGCTCATCCCCAACTGCCTCTGGCTGCACCACCCCAGACACCCTTAAGTGACAACGAGCAGAAGAATCTCCACTGAGCCCTATCAACTCCCAGAACTGTAGGGAATAATAAAATGGTTGTGTAAGGCCCCAAATTTGGAAGTGGATTATCACACAGTGGATAACAAAAACCCAGAACAATCATTTTTACCTTTTAGATAAATTACAACCATGCCTATAAAACAGATGGAGCATAATAATTGCTCAGTACATGTCCATTAATTGTGTAGTCTTTGCAAACAGTTCCATAAGGGAGGTATCAACAGCACCCCTTTCCATGATGAGAAACCTGCACCAGAAAACCGAAGGGAGGGATAGAGACAGGATTCAAGGAGCAGTTTCACTTCAATTGCAAAAACCTACCTTCCCCTTAGTTCACCGCCGTGTCTCTGGTGAAGGAGAAGTGGCAACTTGCCCCGAAGACTTAGGAAATCTACAACCGATTTTTGCATATCCAGTCCCTTTAGTGATACCCAGCGAGGGAAATGAGGAAGAGTGTGTGTGTGGCGGGAGGACCCATTGCTGCCTCGTCTCCCACGAACGCGGATTTCAGCTGGGGAAACGCGCCCCAGGAGTGGCTGCACCAGGAAGCCACCACGCTCTCTCTCCTAATGCAATGTAATGAAGGAAGTTAAGCTACAAATGAATGAGAATAGGGATGGACTATTTTCTAAAGATAACGCTTCCTGGGATCTCCACAGCGCTCTAACGAACACCATCAGCCAGCAGAATGGGAACAGCAGTGTAAGTGCCATTCCGTGTCAATTACATTTAAATAAATCTAAAGGCACTGGGCTCAGACAAGTCATTCTTAATAACACCTCATCCTGGGCTATTAAAATTTTTATTTGTCACCATCTAATTGATTTGTGTCTGTTTCAGTTATTTGTTTACTTTATGCAAGTCACTTTCCTGGGCCAGTGGGAACAGGTGACCAGCAACCTTCATCTCTTCCTCTACTGATGTTTGTCCCCATCAGTGTCTGCCATCCCAAATATCTGACACTGGACCTTGTCAAAGTACCACTGCCCCTTGGACAACTTGAGTTTGAATGGCGTGGGTCCACTTATACATGGATTTTTTTTGATACATACAGTGCAGTATTGTAAATGGATTTTCTCTTCCTTATGATTGTCTTCACATTTTCTTTCCTCTAGCTTGCATTATTGGAAGAATACAGTATATAATACGTATAACATAAGAAATATGTGCTAATCAATTGTTGATGTTATTGGTAAGGCTTCTGCTCAGCAGTAGACTATAAGTAGTTAAGTTTTTTGGGGAGGTCAAAAGTTATATGGGGATTTTTGACTGTGCTGGGGAGGTCGGCGCCCCTAACCCCTGCATTGTTCAAGGGTCAATTGTAGTGCACTCTCTGCCTGCTCCCTGACCTTGGGGTCATGCTGATTAATTCCTCAGCCCTTACAACCCAGCTCCGAAGTCAGCTGAGGGAGGTTTCCGCACCCAACCCTGCCCTTCCATACTCACTACTCAACAGGATCACTGGATCCTAGTCATTTTGCCTTTTAGGGTCTATCACCCAACTTGTGTACATGTATGTTTTGTCTCATTTGGCATCTACAAGCTCTTCAGGGCAAAGTTGTGCTTGCTATCTTTCAGCTCAGCTGTTTTTCATAATGGGCAACACACACACACACACACACACACACACACACACACGCCATATAGCAATACTCTGAGCCCTAGTTCCTCTCATCCAGATTCATCCATCATGTGTCCCCACCCCCACCCCCATTCTCTCAAGTCTCCTCCAAGGGGCCAGGTGTGATGATGGTGTAATTAATGACATGAAGGGGTGCTAATGTGTGAGTTCTCTTACATGACCTTTCCCAGATAACAATATGCTCTAAATTAAGTAAAAATGCATGTATCTCCTTAAGATGAGAACTGAGTTCATGGAGGAAGGAAGGAGCTGTATATCAGAGGAAGAGGGTAGATCCTTTGACAGGGAGACCTTTCTGGACCCTCAAATCATATCCGGAAGCCAGTTGCCTTTTGTGCCCAGCCTTTGAATGCCAGGTTTGCCGCAACTTTGTTTTGTACACCTGATGGGGGCTGACATTGTAATTAGGGCCTTTAGGGCCCCCCAACCCACCTGCTAGATAATAATAAGCAGATGGGATGTGGTACCCAGAGATGCAGGGCTTTGGGACAAATCTAGGACAAAGGCAGCAGTAGGGGTAGAGAGGGGCATGCCCCCCTCCCATACCCCAGTTGCATGCATGTCCCCTCCTCACCTGCCCCCACACCGTCCTTCAAGCTCAGCCAACATGCTCATGCCTTTGAATGCCTCCATCTCAGGGCATGATATATTTTCCACAGCAGTACGAATCAGAGTAGACGTGGCTTCCAAAAAGCCAAAGGGAATGGCATTCACCCATCACTGCAGGGACAGGCACTGGAGGCTCCAGCAGTTGACAATATGTTTGTAACAGATCACTGGGCAATTTTCCAGTCTGATACTTCCACTCTGCCTGTGTCCTCCAAAGCACAAGGTATCAGGGAAGTTGGCAGTCTAGTGTGACGAAGGCTTTGAAACACAACCCCCATCACACACCACGGCTGGAAGTCATCCAAGCCATAGTACCCTGTTGGATTCATGTGCAAGTCTCTGAGCCCCAGGTTAATTGTACCAGACAATGGCCCTGACCCATCAGTACAAAAGGAAGGCTGGCAGGCTCACAAGCGTCTGTTCATTTAACTCACCCTTCTAAGTGTCAGGGTACTTACATGGGCATGTCCATAGGTGGTAAGCACAGGAATACGTGTGCTGGTGCCTATTAACACACATGTACACTTACACAGATAGTCACACGCACACATGCACATAGATTCATGCACATAAACACGCATGAGCTTGCGCGCGCCACACACACACACACACACACACACACACACACACACACACACACACAATGCAAGGGAGGTAAATCATCCATCAGGCTGGCTCTTGAGTCAAGCCAACTGGACTTGGCCTTCTCATAATGGGCAACGCACATTGCCAGAGCCAGAGAGCAGAGCTCTACAATGCGCTGAGTAGGACGCTCCTTCTGGCTCCTGACAGTTACCTGAGTCTGAACACCTCTCCCCAGCACAGCCTGACCACCTTGCTTTGAAAATCAGCAAGTCTGCATGCCAGCCATGAAACAGAAGGCTTTCCACGGCCACCTGACCCGTGTCCAGGATACCACTGACTCCTCCTCCCACTGTGAGGGTGGCCCAGAGGCCCCACCCTGGCTCTCCTGGTCTTGCAGCTCTGTCTCCTGCCACCTGACTCTCCTGCCCCCCCCGACTTCCAGTGGTGGCTTGGCTGAGGAGCATCTATCCACTCTTGCAGTCCCCCTCCCCCATTACTTCGGGTGGAGGTCTAGCTGGCAGAGCTTAGTAATGATGCCGATGCCCGCTTACCACACCCCTGAGGGCTTCCGGCTGTACCGTAACTGAGTGTAGGCAGGAGAGCGAGGACACAGAGAAACTACTCTGGGTCGAATTGCTACATTTTCTCATTCGGTCCTCCCAGGCCAGGGTGTTAGCTTTTATCAGCCCCATTTTACAGATGGAAAAATCCGAGGCCCTGAGAAGTTGGGCCATTGATTCGAAGCTTTATGGCCACAAAGTTCCATGTGTCAGAATTAGGGCCCAGATCCCTTGACTGCAAGGACGGCTTCCTTTGATTTCATTCTTCCACGTGTGTGTAGACAGCAGAGAAGCCTCTATTTCTCCTCCAAAACACAAATGAAGCCCCAAGGAACAGGAAAGGTGGTAAATAATACATGTATTCATTCAAATATATGGCATTTTCTTTCACTTTCTGGTTCCAAAAACCCAAGAAGGACACCAGATGTCAGTTGTGCCAAATGGACCCGTACTTAACACAATGATGTGTACGTAGATGAAGACGGGCTTCCACCAAACTTTCTGATGTAGTTTGGAGCCATGAGAGAGCTGAGATCACAGGGAAATCCACTGGCCCTGCATCTAAGGAGAGACAGTGCCTGTAGGGAGGGAAGAAATGCAGAAACACTGCTGCAGACAGCGGGGAAAGAAAAAACAGCCACGGGGAGGGAAAAGAAACTCACCGAGATTGTTCTCTTTTATTTCCTACATGGAGCAAAAACTTTCGTCTTTGGGGAGAAAGGCAATACACACTCTGGCCTTAGGACATTAGCAAACACTCATTTCAGCTGGGAAGAGGGAACAAAGAGGAAAATTCTACTCCCGGAGAGAATCCTGACAGACACCACCTTTAGTAAAATGATGGAGGCTAACATCACTAGTAATACGTATTGCCACCCAGTGCCCTCTGATAGGATGTCCTAAGGGGGCACCTCACCTCTGTGGCAACCTGCTGACAATGCTTCACCTCAGTCTAATTGTGAGGAAATATCACACAAATCCAGTTGAGGGACATGCTATAAACCAATGACCTTCAAGAGTGTCAAGGTCGTGAAAGGGAAGGAAAGACTGAGTCACTGGCACAGATTGGAGGAGACAAGGAGACATGATAATTAAGTACGATATGGGGTCCTGGATTGGACCCTAGAAGGGGAAAAAAGGACATTAATGGAGAAACTGTCAAAATATGAAAAAATTCTGTTTTAGTTAATAATATTGCAGTAGGGTTAAATTTCGTAGATTTTATAAATGTCTAAGATGCTAATGTGAGGGGAAGCTGGGTGGAGGGCCTATGAGAACTCTCTATACTATATTTTGCAATACTGCTGTAAAGCTAAAATATTATTCCACATTTTAAAAACTATTAAAACACACATGTGAAGTGGGTTTTACTTTCCCACTGATTGCCATTAGGATTCCAGAAACTCTGATTTGATTCTGATTGTTCTTTAAGTACTGACTATAACATGCTGGTTTTCTATATCTATTCCCCTAAGACTCTGACAATTATGTCATTATCTGTAAACAAACACATAATTTTATGAGTACACGTTCCAAAGAATCTTGCATCTACTTTTTTCAAATAAATGACATCTTTTGCAAACTTGAGTTTCCTCCAATGTGTATGCTTTATAAATTTTACTTTTCACATATCAGACACCATCAGTTAATGAGTAGCTACCAAAGTGAACATACTATGTACTTTCACACATCAGTGCCTTGTTCTCACTATTTCCGTAGCTGAAATGGGCTCGCTTTCCTTCTCCATGAGTCCTTCTTGTTATTCAACAAGCAGCACAAATGACCTACTATCCTCCTATTGTGCTTCCAGAGCACATGATGATCACCATCATGGCTGTGATATTCAAGACATTGAAAGGCTGGCGCATCATAGGCATTGACCTGTCAGAACTGACTTGGTCACCCTGGTACCTACTTGTTGAATATCAGCTCTTCTTTTCTGGTTGCACATTCCATTGAGCCTTGCGATCTAGATAGTGTTTGAAAAGTATGTCTAACTCTGCCCATTGAACTATAAAATCATTAGGAGTAGCTTCTTCAACTTTGTGTACCTACAACATTTAGCACAGTGCCTTTCCCCTAACACTGGTTCTGAGGACCCAGAGAGGCTTAGTGATGGAGCCAGAATTTGAACCCCTGTCATTAACTCCAGTGACTGCAAATTCTATACTCTTTGTAATGTCCCTCTCCTATATGCTGTGCTTGTTAGGATGTGCGTGACTCCAAGAAACAGAGTATCAGTCAACCATAGCTTTGGCAATGAAGAAATGTGATTCTCTCACTTCACAAAATTTTGGAGATGATAATACCAGGTTTATTGCAGAGGATCAATGTATCATCAAGAACCCAGGTTCACTCTGTCTCTCCTCTCTGCCATCCTCAATGTGTTGCTTTTTGCCCTTTAGGCTTATTGCCCGATAGGGACAAAATGACTCCAGATACCACCGTCACACATGATGGCATCTCACACAGAGAAAGAAAAGGTGAAGAGAAGAAAATCCTTGCACCCCAAGAGACCTTTCTTTATGCCTCACTATCCAGAAGAAGTTCATATACATAACCCTAGGCCAATCACTGGCAATAAGAAGTGGAATGTCTATGACTAGCTTAGACCAATCTAGTTCCTTCCCTGAACTTGGAGAAGCGTCCTACATTCCCAGAGCATATTGTAATCTGTGTCACACCTGGGCGAACTTGGGGTTCCATTAGGAAGAAGGAAGAGGAGAATGACTGTTGGGTAGGCAACTAGCATCTGTCACATACACTAACTTGAGTTTTTCTTTATTTCTTATATGCATTTATACTGCCCCTTTAATTATATTCATTATGTTCCTGATAGCAAGAATCAAGTCTTAGACTAATTTTGCATTCTCCAGAAAGCCTGGTCCAGAGATGAGCTCAATAAATATCTGTTGGTCAACTGGAGGAAAAATTTAAAAAACAACCACAACCCAGTGTTAAAGAGGTGAAGACCCCATTATTCACCGTGTCTCCATATTTCCATGCTAGCTTTTCACGGGTCCCTTTGGTACACTTGCAGAAGATGCCAAGCTGGAAGAAGGGCACCAGGACTTCTGTGTGGCAATATTCAGTTCATTGGCTGGGCATGCACACATGCCAAATTATACACCAGGCAGACATTGGGACACCTGCTTTGACAAAGCATGTCTATTACGGGATTTGTGTAACTACTAACGCCAGCAGCAGAGTTCCCCACATTCATCATGTTGCGTCTCATTTCCATATTTTTGCTCATGCTACCTCCACTTCCTGCAATGCCTTCTGCTCTCCTACTATTTCGCCTGGCTGAATCCCTCTAGGAGTCTCTCTTCCCAGATTCTTCCCATCAGGTGGGATTTGGGGGCTCCTCTTCTGTGGTCCTGGGTGGGTATCCTCATAATTGCACATAATACTATTATATGTTATGTATTTATGATAGTATTTACAATTTACTGAGTGCTTATTATCTTTAAGGCTTGTGATAAATGTTTTAAATATATGATCTCAATCAGGAAAAACCCTGTGATGCATTAGGGGGCTTACATTCTGGTTTGAAGTATAGATGATCAAATAATGACAGAATTAAAGGTATAGTTACAAACCCTGAAAAATGCTATGAAGGAAAACATACAGGGCCATGGAAGTATCTAAGAGGGCAAGCAGGCTTAGTCCATCACAAAGAAGCAACATTTAAATGAAGAGCAACAGACTAAATGAACATTAGCCAAGTCAAGGGAAGAGGGACAGGGGAGTCGGAGCAGAGAGCAGAGCACCTGTAAGGCCCTGCCCCAGGAGGGAGCGTGACAGAGAAAAGGAGAAAAAGGCCATGTGAGTGCCAGAGAGAGTGAAGGAAAGAGTGTTCAGGCGAAGCTGGAATGACCAGTCCATATAGACCCTAGTAGGTTATACAAAGGGTATTGTGTTGTTTGTCTAAAAGCCACTGGGATGGTGTTCATTTTAACTAGTCTTGGAGAGAGTGACTGTGGGGGGCGGGGTGGCCAGGAATCACCTGGTTGTGTTTCTGTCCAAAGAAATGATTCATGCTGCAGTGTAAAGACCTCATAGAAGATGAGGAAGATGGGTGTGGAAAGAAGGGCTAGGGAGCTACTTCACTGGCTCAGGAGAGAGATGGCAGGGGCTTAGACTAAGGTAGGGGGCCATGGAAGTGGAGCAAAATAGATGGATTCAAGCTGTATTCGTTTTCCATTGCTGTTGTAATAAGTGAGCACACCTAGTGGCTTCAGACAACACACATTGAGTATGCAGCAGTGGGTCAGAAGTTCTGGCACAGAAGAGCTCCATTGGACTCTCCACTCAAGGCCTCCTAAGGCTAAAGTCATGATCCAGCCAGCCAAGCTCTTATCTAGTGGCTCTGAGGCCGACTCTGCTTCCAAACTCACTTCAGGTTGTTGACAAAATTGAGTTCCTTGCAGTTGTAGGGCTGTGGCTTCTATTTCCTTGACAAATGACCCCCTTCATCTTCAAGCCAATGATAGTGCATCGAATTTTCCTCATGCTTGGAATCTCCAACGTCCTTTCTGCTGCATTTATCTGGTTTTTACCACATAATATAAGCATAGGCATGACATCAGAGGTCAAAGGCCATGGGCACCAAAATTCTGCCTGCCACACAAGCTTACTAAAGGAGATAAAATCAACAGTTCTTGGAAATGGATTAGAAGGGACAAGAATTATACTCTTCTTCCAGGCAGACAGATGCGAGTGGAGAGAAGTTAGCCCCCTATCAGGTGACAGGCGACTATTACTTGTTAGCTAGTACCATCAGATGTTTTGCATGTCTGGCACCTAATCATGAGTGACAAGACCTGGGTCAGAGGAAGAGTGGCCCGAGCAATAGTCCCAGTCCCGTGGGTCTTGGAGCAAGCCAGTCTACCTCTGGGGGGCTTGATTTCCTAATTTGTAAAAGGAAGGAATTGAACCAGAGTGTCCCTTCCAACTGCAAATCTCTAACACTGAGTTAATCATATTCATTTGTCTTTTCTTCCCTCTACTTGATCGGGAACGGGCCAGGTGTGAGGAGGAGGTGCCATGGAATTGCCTGCAAATGCTGAATTCTTCATGTCTTTTCATAGACTGTAATGCCAACAGATGTTTCTGAGTCAGGATAAAAGGTTAAATATTTTAATAAAAAAGACACATGTTGAAGGTGATTTGAGTTTCTGTTAAACTCTCCCATACCCACCATATTTTCCTCACATGCAAATGAACTGGAAGCTTATTAATGAGATGAGAGGCTGAAGCCTAATTAGCAACAGGACTGGGGAAGCTTCTATTTGCTGATTCAGCAAACTAACTGGATAATTACTGTAGCTGGACTTTGGCAGCTTCTAGAAAAGCTTATTAATGGAGCTCTCAGAAATTGCCTTGATTATGGCCTCTCAAAACCTAAGGGCTTAATCCAGGCCATAGACGTTTTATGGTTATTCTGTACAGGGAATCACTGTCTTCCATCATTGTTAGTGGGCAAGCAAAATGCAAACCATCTCCTGCTAGGTCAAAGCTTTATCAACTTGGAGACCTACGGGGACTCTGTATCTGCTGCTGACCCAGTCTTTCCTTGAGCCCCATCTTCATTTGCTCCATGGCTCTAAGAGATATACCTGATGATACTTTTCACATTCATTGCCTATTTGAGAATAGGAGGTCTAGTATTTTAGGTATTAATTTTTAGTTTTTAAAAAACCCATTTATATGGTTGTTAGCATGGCAGGCACAGTTCTAACTTATGCTTATGAAGCCTCATTTAATCCTCACAAAAATGCTATGGGGTACACGTTATTAATGTCTTCACCTTACAGGTAAGGAAATGGAGGTGCAAGGTGACTCACCTAAAGTCACAGAGCCAGTATATGAACCCAAGAAGTTTGGATCTGAGATCCAGACTCTTAGCCATGTCCCGATGATGGCTTTGTAGCTTGACATGGGAATAGTTAAGAGGAAAAACTGAACAACAGGAAACACTGGGCTCCCAAATTCAGGCTGGCCATCTCAAATAGTGGTTTCAAAACCAGAACACTAACTATTTTGTTAGAATTATTTAATGCTATTTGACTTTTCCCAGATCTTGTTTTCTTATTAAACAATCATTTCTCTGTTTATGACTTCAAAGCTGGGTTAACCAAATTGCTTTCAAATTACAATTATTTTGCCTGGTTTTTGAAGTTCAAAGTTAACTGGCTCCAACTTACTGGTCTTGTCTTAGTTTGTATTACCAAAACTGTTCCCTTGAGCTACTGCTTCAACCTGGAGTGCTCAGGTTCTCATTCAATTGAAGGCCTTACCCCAGGTTACTTATACTAATCTCTACTCCACACTGAAACATTTGTCCCTTTGTCCTGGTCTTTCTGCTTTCCACTGAATTTAATTTCTTAATCTCCTGCTCTGTTCTCTGCCCCACTGAGCTGAAGGTTAGAAGTACAGAGAAAAACAGGACATGGTTCTTGCTTTTATATAGCCTAATGAAAAAAATAGAGCCCATCTTTAAAATAAATCTATATAATATGGTATGTGGAGAGAGACATAAACCTGGAGTTCGCTGAAAGACTAGAGGAGAAAATACTTTTTGGAGAAGGTGATGTCTGAGATGAGTCTTGAAAGGTAAGTAAGAGTTAGGAAGATAAGAGAGTGGGCAAGTGAACACAGGAGGCGGTGCCACCTGAGAATGGTGTATACAGGGAAATACAAGTAGTGGGACGTGGAAAGTGACACGGAAGGGAGCCACTGTGAGAAGTGAGACTGGGGAGATGGTAAGCCATGTCATGGAAGATCTTGCATGTCCTGATTATGTGCATGGGCTTATTCCGTAGTTGATGCAGACATCTTAAAAGGCATTGAGCAGGGTTGTGAATAGGCCTAACTGCAGGACATGGAATGGATTTAATGGATTGAGACTGGAGACAGGGAGACCAGTTGAGCTGTTTTTGCAGAGATACTACTTGTAAATGACATCTGGTTTGCAGCCCCAATGTCTTTGGGTTGCAACATTCCATCAAAATAGCTATTAACTCACCAAAAACAAAGACTGGTAGACCACATAATGACAGAATTTTTGAGGACTCTTTACTGACTAAAAGTACAAGGGGCTGGATTAAGAAATTTCACGTCACATGAAAGAGATCCCCCATAAGAAAGGGTGGGAAGATGCTTCTTACCTCTGAGCCAGGGGTCTCACTGCTTCCCACAGTCCTCTTCAGGGTTTTATTTTTCTTCTCCTTCTTGGGAGTTATACTTCTTGGAAGAGTTGTATTAACATGCTGTTACCTTTTTCTCAACTCCCCGTTCTTCAAACCATCATAACATGACTTCTGCCCTCATGCTCCACCAAAACGGTCCTCATCAAGGCTGCTAGTGACGTCCCCATTACCAAACCCAATGGACTCTTCTTTGTCCTCATCTTAAACTCCCAGAAGCATTTGACCCAGTCAACACCACTCTCCTTCTCTGGTGACTTTCACAAAACCTTTCTTTCTTAGGTTACCTCCTCCTTCACTCAGAAAATGATAGGACTTCCACAAGGCTCCATGCTAGGCTCTTTTCTCTTCATTCTCTTCCAGGATAATCTCAGGCTTTCCCATGGTTGAAATGACATTTTTGAATTGATCGTGGTTCTCAAATGTACCTCTTTAGCCCAGATAACTCCTCTGAGCACCAGACTCATCCACTATCTCCTCTTGAAGGTCTGTCTCACACCTTAAACATTACACATCTGAAATGGAGCTCTTGATTTATGACTTCTACCCCAACATGTATATGCCTGCTGAGTACTCGAATACTTGAGCCGAAAATCCCCTTGAGTCCTTACTCTGCACTAATCAGCAATTGCATGTGGGGAAGGTGCTCAGAGGTTGGAGATAGAACTCCTCAAAAGGATTAGGGGGAATGATCCCTGGTGCTCACACAGGGCTGGGAATTATGTCTGTTCCCACCAGTCAGGGTGAGAAACCTCATCATTTACAGGGCATTTCGTAGAGTGCTCAAAGGATTTTGCCTCAGTAGTGGGGAAAATTAACCTTACACAAAACACCCTAGGCTATTGCACTAAGTAATCAAATTACAGATAAAGGAAAACAGCTTAAAACCAAAAACTGAAAGGAGCAAACTATTTCCAAGCAACTAAAACAGAATCCCAAAACAATGCTCAAGGATAGTTATAGGAATACAAAAATATCCAGTATCCAACAAGGCAAAATTCATGTCTGATATCCAATGAAAAGTTACCAGGCATGCCAAGAAGCAGGAAGATACTACTCACAATGAGGAGAAAAATTGATCAGTTGAAATTGACCCAGAATGACACAAATAGAATTCATGGACAAGGACATTAATAATGCAGCTGTGACTGTATTCTATATGTTCAAGAACCTTGAGAAAAAACTTAAACGTATTGAGTAAAACATAGAATATGAGATATAAAGCACACTAGATGGGTTTAATGGTAGATTATGCAGAGCAAAAGAATAATGAACTTGAAGACTGCAATAAAACCTTCCAGAAATAAAACACTGACAGGAAAAAAAAAAGATTAAAAAGAAAAAGAGAGGAGGAAGAAGAAAAGAGATGTGGAGAGACTTCAAGCAGCCTAGTAAACAGGTAGTCAGAGTCTCTGAGAGAGCAGGGAACAGAAAAATAATATATTTAAGGAAATAATAACTAACACTTCTTTAAAAATTTGATGAAACCCATAAGGCCACAGATCCATAGAATGGAATACTATACCGAAATAGTAATGAACTACAGATACATGTAGTAATGTAGATGAATTTCAAAATAATTATGCTGAGTTAAAGACAGACCCCCTTACTTTCAACCCCCCAAAAAGAAAGAACATACTGCATGACTATGAGCATACATTATATGTCTGACGAACATACTATATGAAAACATACTGTATGTATCTGTAAAATTCTAGAAAATGCTAACTAATCTATAATGACAGAAGGGAGATCAGTGGTTGTCTGGGTAATCAGGGGTGGGAGTAAGGGATTACTAAGGGGCATGAGGAAGCTCTGGGGATGATGGATGTGTTTATTATCTTGACTGCAGTGGTGGTTTCACAAATGTGTATCAATTTCAAAACTTATAAAATTGCCATTTTAAATAGTGTAGTTTATCGTGTATTAGTTATGATTCCATAAAGCTGTTTTTAAAGAAAACTTGATTGATCACCCTTGGTGAAATTTTGTGAACCACTCATTATTTTGCAAGCTAGTAAATAAAAGGGAAAGAAATGAAGGGAATAAAATGAACACTATGTCCTTCATTTCCTGTATGACCTGTACCACTGGGTATCCAGATAGATGAAGGGAAATTTCTCATATAGATGTTACCCAGCTTGAAACAATGACAGAGGAATGAAAGAATTGAAATTTACCATTTTCTAATCCCTAATGATGAATGGGTCTAGGCATTGATAATCAATGACTGCTAAGTCATTGACCAAAAAAAAGTGAGGACCAGACATTATGTGCTTATGTTAGAACACAATATCACCTCTGAATTAGTCTTGCCAAAAAAAAAAAAAAAAATTATACCTATATATCCAACAACTGAATCATGGGAGACATAGAGGACAGGAGAACATGTTAAAAGATACCAAGGAGGCGCAATAGGCAAAATCTAGTCTGTGGGAAGCCCTACAGGACAAGCCATTGGAGTCTTCAACAGATAAATTACAAGGGGAAAAACCAGATCAAGAGAATTTATAGATTAAAAGAAACTTAGGGGTGCCTGGGTGGCTCAGTCGGTTAAGCATCCAACTCTTGATATCAGCTCGGAGCTTGATCTCAAGGTCGTGATTCAATCCCTACATTGGGCTCCACTCTGGGCATGGAGCCTACTAAAAAAACAAAAAGACTTAAGAGGCATTTCAACTAATTGCAATGTATACAACTTATTTGCATCTTAATTTAAATAATATGTAAGAAAGTGATAAAAATGATATAAAACTGATTGAAATTGAAAGTTGGGACACTGGGTATTAGATGGGATGAAGTAATTAACATCAGTATTTTAGCTAAGAAAATATTATCTTTAAGACATTCATATATCTTATTTTAAGAGTTATATACTCAAATATTTGCAGATGAAATAATGTGAAGCCTGGAATTTGCTTCAAAAGAATATGGGGCTGGGTAGTGGGCAAATGTATAGATAAAATAAGATTTGCCACAAGTTCACAATTGTTAAAGCTGGATGATGCATATAATAGAGCTTATTATATTATTCTATGCATATAACTAAAATTTTTCATAATAATTTTTTAAAACAATTTTATCTTGGAAACCTGAGCTTTATTTTTTGTTTCACAAAGCTAAAGAAAACTACTTTACATAATGTGGAATGACATGACCTAATGAAAAAAATGGAAAGTTAAAAAAAATTTGTTTTTAATTAGATACACAACTAGTTTCAAGGAGTAATGGCACCTGGATAAAGGAGAGAAACCTGCTTGTTTATACCCCAGGACGGAAATTAGGGTATTTGTTTATACCCAAACTGAACAAATCTGACACTGCGAGAAACCACAGACTTCCTTACCAGCATGGTTGGCAGAAACCCCTGCCTCAGCGGGGTGCGCGCATCTAGATTCTTGGATGTTCATCAAGACCAGATTGAGTCTTTAGGGCTTCACCCATCACCAAGCAGAAGGATGTTTCATTGCTTTCCCCATCACATATGTCACTGAAGATTAGGATTTCCTAGTTAAAATCTTACCCTGAGGTAGTTGTCAGGAGCACACCTCATTTACTTAAGGCCAACGAATGGATCAACCTCAGAACCATAACACATTTCCCTTTCCAACAAAGGGATGCCAGTCTTCCGTGTCTTGTTGGTTCTCGGCACGGAGTATAGCTTCAGGAGCCTGTACATCTCTTCAGCATATTTTTGCATAGTACTAAGCCTCCTGACCAGCTTTGAGTTCAAAATCTCTGCCGGGATAATACTGTGCAATACAGGCCAGTGGGTGACTGCTCTGGAAAAAGAGTTGTTCTCAGAATCCCCTAGGAGAGTCGATCCCACAGGAAGAAGGGTTTAAATAACTTTTTGTCTCTTTCAATGTCATTCTGCTGTAGTCAGGGTATGCCAGGGATACTCGACCCTGGATCTGAATTAGAATCACCTCTTCTGGATCTGGCAAATATACTGATGAATGGACCCACTTCTAGAGACTCTCATTATTGGTGTGAAGCAGCCTCAGGCATCAGTACTTTTTTTAATGGTTGTCCAGATGATTCAGATGTTCAGTAAAGGCTGAGTATCCCTGATTAGAAGGCCTCAGCTAATAGCAATGAGGATGTGACACCCCGCAAACAGAGTTTCTGAATGCTTATCACACGCCTCCTCATGAAGTTGTGTGGGGGACAAAGGAAGACAACAGGAATGGCCTTAAACATACCAGATGTTTTACCTGAACTAAACTTGATCTGTGTTTTCCACTTTTATGTCCTCTGATCAGTTCAACAGGCAGAGGGCTCTGTGGTCTAGCTCCTCCATCCACTTTAGTCTATTCCTGCAACTCTAGCATTCATGGATGCTGATGGCAAGTGTAAACAGCACAGAAATGGGAGTCAAGGAGGTAGGCTCTAGCCCTAGCTTGGCCATTATCTTGTTGAGTAAACTGTCTGAATCAGAATGCACCCTCAGGCACCCTCTCTCTACCTGTGGGCATGGCCAATCACCCTGTAACCCATAGTGGTGGTGGTGGTGGTCATCTCAAGGAATTGCTGACCTGTACTTGGCACCTGTGTGCTTTGTTTTGATGTGTCCCTGCTTCCCATTTCATCCCATGGCCTTAAAGTTCATCTTTGTTGTTTTACCTAACCCCTATGGACTTTAGCTTAATTCAGTTCTTAGTTTTGCTACAAACTCTGCCCTTCAGGTTTCCCCAGGCTCAGATCAATCCAACCTCGCTCCTGACACAGCTCAGCCTATTAGAATACCTGTCCCCCAACTATAGTCTTCATCCTCACCCCTGCCCTGAGATTGGCCCCCTAGGCCTCCACTCTTCCAGGAATTCTGGGCTTCACTGGAGAAAACGTAGTATAGAAAGTCAGTGGGCTTTGGTGTTGGCCAAATTTTTTAAATTTAATTAATTTAAATTAAATTAATTAACATATAGTGTATTATTAGTTTCAGAGGTAGATTTCAGGGATTCATCAGTTGCGTATAACACCCAGTGCTCATTACATCACGTGCCCTCCTTAATGTCCATCACCCAGTTACCCATCCCCGCACCCAACTCTCCTCCTGGTTTGTTTCCTATAGTTAAGAATCTCTTACGGTTTGAGGCACTGGGTGGCTCAGTCATTAAGCATCTGCCTTCAGCTCAGGTCATGATTCCCATGGTCCTGGGATCGAGCCCCACATCGGGCTCCCTGCTCAGTGGGAAGCCTGCTTCTCCCTCTCCCACTCCCCCTGCTTATGTTCCCTCTCTCACTGTGTCTCTGTCTGTCAAATAAATAAATAAAATCTTTTAAAAAAAAAAGAATCTCTTATGGTTTGTCTCCCTTTCTGATTTCGTCTTTTTATTTTTCCCTCCCTTCCCCTATGTTATCTGTTTTGTTTCCTAAATTCCACATATGAGTGAAATCTTGTGGTATTTGTCTTTCTTTGATTGACTTATTTCACTTGGCATAATACCCCCTAGTCTCATCCATGTTGTTTGTTGCAAATGATGTTTCATATTTTTTGATGGCTGAGTAATATTCCATTGTGTGTGTGTGTGTGTATATATATATATATATATATATATATATATATATATATACACCACATCTTCTTTATCCATTCATCTGTCGATGGACACCTGGGCTCTTTCCATAGTTTGGCTGTTATGGACATTGCTGCTATAAATGTTGGGGTACAGGTTCCCCTTCAGATCACTACGTTTGTATCCTTTGGATAAATACCTACAACCTGGGTTGTAGGACAGCTCTATTTTCAACTTTTTGAGGAACCTCCATACTGTTTTCCAGAGTGGCTGCACCAGCTTGCATTCCCACCAACAGTGTAGGAGGGTTCCCCTTTCTCCGCATCCTCACTAACATCTGTCATTTCCTGACTTGTTAGTTTTAGCCATTCTGACTGGTGTGAGGTGGTATCTCACTGTGGTTTTGATCTGTATTTCCTGGATGGCGAGTGATGTTGAACATTTTTTCACGTATCTATTGGCCATTTGTATGTCTTCTTTGCAGAAATGTCTGTTCATATCTTCTGCCCATTTCTTGACTGGATTATTTGGTTTTGGGGAGTTGAGTTTGATAAGTTCTTTATAGATTTTGGATCTTAGCCCTTTATCTGATAAGACATTTTGGTGTTGGCCAAATTTTGATTTGAATCCCTACTCCCTGCTTACTAACTCTGTGACCTTTCTTAAGTCTGTGGGCCTCTGTAAATTGTGCCTGATGATATTTATGCATTAGAAATATTGCAGGGGATAAATTAGATGATGTCTGTAACATACCTATCACGCAGTAGGCAATACATACCGTCGTATTGTCTTTCATTCCAAATCCAAGCTTCATTGTCTGCTCCATGAAAATGGAGATGGGCCCTTTAAATATTTCCTCTTTGTCAGCTGGCACACGGGTAAAGCTTTGTCAGTGGAGGATGCTAGAAGGACACTGGTAGAGGATGGAGTTTTCCTTCCTAGTTCTTCGTGCTTTCTTGGCAATAACTTGGAGCAAATGCTGCTTCCTCAGTGCCTGATTCCTGCAGCGTGTTCTGCGGGCCAGTTTCCTGCAGCACGCGCCCCCTGCCAGCACCCAGCTTCTACAGCATGCATGGCAATCCCGGCATCCAGAGGCCACGCACACAGGCAGCCCCTCCAGTCCCTGACTCCTGCAGCATGGACAGATTCTTCTGAGCCTGGTTCCTGTGGCAAATGGCTTCTCCAGCACCCAGCTTCACAACATGCCTCATGGCCAGTGGCTTACCCTAACATCCCCACTCAAGCATTTTCCAAAAACAGCACACTGGCAAGGCACCTCCCATCATAGTTTTCCCTGGCTTATCCTTTGTGGGATTTTTCAGCAAGGGCTGAGGCACAGGACCTCCTCATCAACAGCTTTCCCTGGCACCTGAAGGACATACTCCTAGTGTAGTCCACCTGCCTGACACCTCAGTGACTTCTTCATCGTCTGTTACCCTCTCTGGATCTCAGCTGTGGGGTAGGGGAGAAGGGCATTTTTCTTGAGCACTCTACATCAGCCTCAGTGTAATGGCTGTTCCTTCTATCTGCCATCTGATAGACCTTAGAGAGCTCTTTGCTTCTTACTAGCCAATCCCCCATTACTACAGTCCCCTGTTATAGTTCATAGTATATTTTCCCTGTTCAGGTTCTATCTCCTAACTGATACAGGCACTCAATTCATATTAGGTAAGCCCTAGACTGAAGAGATTGGCCTACATAATCTCTTGTATTCCCTTCCAGTTCTGAGACTTAAAAAAAGTTTATTCCATAACTGGTATTTCCTCTTATGATAATAAAAAGTATAGTGCATACATTATGAATTGATATCTGACACCTGATAATGGATCCATATTAGCACATGGCCAGACTCAGGCCCTAGCAAGAGTCCTTTGGTGATCTGTATCTCCTGTCTGAGGACCTTTGTTCTGCACTATCACACTCTCCTATCTTGCCATCTGAAGTATTATTAGAGAAGAGATTCTATCAAGGAGTACATTCTTTTCTGGAATGTCCCTCAGTATGATTTCATGAAAAGGAGTGGATTAGTTGAGAGATGAGATTGCTTATCGCTGGAAAACAAAATGTTCTTAGGACCTCAGGAAAATTTAATGGAAAATTGTCTACGTTAGTGATTGCTTAGAGAAACAGAACAAGTATGAATAAAGTTTGGTAACAAAGGTCGAAGTGTTAATTGTACTACTAAGCTGGTAGTCATTTTAATTTCCTGCCAATGGGTTATTGTTGAGAAATTTGACTTAAAATTAAAGGCAGCCCTTTCACAATGAGTCACTGGTAATTGGTGCCTTTGAAAAGCCTGAACAGGACTTATGACTTGAGGTTTCTTTCTTAATTTGCATTTTTAATTAGATGGGATCTCCAAGGGTTTCTGAGCCTTTTCTCTTTTTGCCTTTTGCACTGCCTTTTTTGGATTGTTGCTCTGCAATTAGAATTTGTAACAAATGAGTCGCTGACATATAAATGTCAACTCTGAGGTAAAATATTGTTACTGAAGGACTTAGCAGGGTTCTGACCATTACTTTTTAAATGAAAGCACTTTTCAAAAGGTTAGCACATTCCTTCAATGAAAGAGACATCAGTGGGGCTGGAAGAAGGGATGTCTGGATTGAACTCTGGTTCAAGTTCTTCCTATGAACTGTTTTCTCCATGTATATTTGAGTAATTTCTGAAACATTGTATGCACTCCCACTTCAGAGAACATTTCCTTCTTGTTCAAGAGCCTGTGTAGAATCAAACGGACAAAGTTAACAATCCAGAAGAAGGGAGGTGGACTCAGTAATTCTTCAAAGAGCCCTCTGGCCAAATGGTGTGCATCTGGCCAAATCTCGTTTTACAAAATGGACTATAGGAAAATAACCATGGGGCCAACATCTAACCAGCCGCAAACCAGTAGACTGTATTGGATCATCGCTAAATCCTTTTATCCAAACTCCCGACTTCCATTCATTCCTTCACATTCGCAGAGCTGGTGTTCTCTGTCTAGTGCTGGCAGACAGGGTAAGGCGGTCCAGCTATCAGAAATCTAGTAAAGGCACAGTCAGACCTCCAAGGGGATATGGAATTCACAACGGACACAGGCAAAGCAGGGCATATGTTTGCCGTTCCAGGCACAGATCATCTAAGCTATTTTTAAAGGCTTCTAAAGAAGAGGATTCTGTAAACTCCCATGACAACCTATCTAGCACACTGCCAGGAACCACTTCCTCATATCTAGCTTAAGCCCCTCATTCTAGGGGTAAGCCATTATTCTCTGGTTCTGCTCTCAGCTCAGAGAGAAAGCAGCTGCTCCCCATCCTGCTTAGGTGCGCCTTTTATAGACTTCAAGACAGTGTCTGCCTTCTGTCTCCTTGTGACAGGAAAGAAACTGGGGCTGCCAACGAAGATAACAATAATAATTTTCACTTGGAGATGGAATTATTATTGCTATGGTTACTAGTAAAATTTTTTTCCAAAGGGAAAAAAGGCATTTATTCAGCACTCTGCCTCTGAGAAGAACAAAGTGCTAATAAACCCTGGTTTGTCTGCTTTGTGGATTACTCAGAAACATCAAACGGGAACTTCCCGAAATATGTCCTGCTGCCATTTGGACTCTGGTGGAGAACTTGATGAAAAGCAGTCCTTCCCTCAATTTCTGAGCAAAAGTTCAATGCTGAAATCAAATAGAATCTCCCAGTTTATTAAATCAGGGTAATTTCAAGAGGGGCTTTGAAGGAAGAAAGTCGAGTGTGACTTAGAAGTTACTATTGTCATTAAGAGAAAAGGGTTTGAACAGCTTTCTTTTTTTCTTTTTTTCTTTCTTTCTTTTATTTTTTTTTTAACTGAAGAAACCCCCGGAGAAGTCACAAAATGGTCAGGACAGGCCTACGTGCAGTTAGCTGCCTGGTCTCGTGCTTTGAAAAACGCCAGTCGTAACTCACTATCTTCCCTAAACCTATCCCCTGGTGGCCAGCCAAGGGCCCATGATTCTCCCATTTGTCATTTCTCTAGGTTTAGGCAGGAAAGTTCAAAATTAAAGTAAAATTGTCTTCTGGGACAAATAAAACATGTAGCCATTATCAGTACTTGACTCTTGGGCTCAAATTAGGTTGTTAGGTTAGTTCTAGGTAAGAACAGAGTTCTCAGAGAATGGATCAGGACAACCGTGAGCTGTCTGGGCTGAGGGATTGGGGAAGGGGGAGGGCTGAGTTAATGCCCTGGGGATGCTGGCCTCAAGATGGAAAGTTTGCTGGGGGCAGGGGTGCGGGAGGGAACAGGGAGGGCTACTGGAAACACACTTACCAACTTCCCAATCTTCATGGCACTCTATATAGAGAGACCACACCTGTTAAAACACCATACCTTCTTTTTTTGGTAAACCCAATTAAATTCAATAAGCATACATATTGGGGTGCCTGGTTGGCTCAGTAGGTTAAGCGTCTGACTCTTGATTTCAGCTCAGGTCATGATCACAGGGTCATGAGATCGAGCCCCAAGTCGGGCCCTGTGCTGTAGCAAATATTTTTTGCAAATGATAAAATATATCCTTACACATTTATTCATGATTTTAAAAAAAATGACTTGTGGCTTGAACAATTAAAAGTTAATATGGAAAAAAATAAAAGTTAATATGGAGTACATTAATAAAGAATTAGAAACTGAGTCTAGTTGTGGAGAAGCAGTTGTTACCATATTAAAGATATGTATTTGTTTAGCCTTTTATTTTATCACTTTTTAAATCTTCCCTGAAGTATGACATAAAAATAGAGAAGTGTACATAAGACAGAGCTAGATGTTTTATAAACTAAATACATCATGTAACCAGCACCCAGATGGACAAACAGGACATTCCAAACACCCCAGAAAACTCCCCTGTTTCCTCCCAGTTACTACCTCACTGCGTGTGACAACTTTCCTGGCTTCCAATAGTAGAAGTGATGTTTCCTTTATATTTTATATAACTGGCATAATACTGTATATATTCTTTTTGTTTTTTTGGGGGGGGGGTCTGGCCTTTCTTGCTCTCAATGTATTTGTGAGATTCATCAGTATTCTATATATGTTTAAGAATCATTTATTTTCATTGCTAATTAACTTTCCTTTGTGTGAACAGACAATATATTTATCATTCTGTTATTAATAGACGTCAAGGTAGTGTCCAGATTGGAGTATTAAAAATATTGCTTTGAACATTCTATTATATGACATTCAATGAACAAATGTACTGATTTCTGTTGGTATATACTCAGGAGTAGAATTCTCTGGTCGTGGGGAGTGCATATGTTCAGCTTTTCAATTTCCATTAAAAAAAAAAAGGCCTAGTAGGATTTTGAGTGCAACTTCATTAAATCTATAGATTAATTTGGGAAAATTGACATATGCTGCATTCTTCAATCTGTGAATGTAGTACACTCTTCCATTTAACTGATTTCTCTTAGTAATATTTAGTTTTCAGTGGAGTGGTCTTGTATATCTTTCACTAGATTTATTTGTAAGTATTTGATATGTTTTGATGTTATATATTATAATTTTTTATTTTATAATTTTTGTTGCCAGCATACAATTAATTCTTTTATATTGGCCTTGTATCTGCAACTTAGCTGAATTCATTTATACTTCTAATAATTTGTTGACTGTTTTTTATTTTCTAGATAAACGATCATGTCATCCATGAAAAATAAGAGTTTTCTTTCTTTCAATATGTATGCTTTTTTTTTTTGAAAGAGAGAGAGAGAGCACACACATGGAGAGAGGCAGAGGGAGAGGGAGAGAGAGAATTTTAAGCAGGCTCCATACCCAGGGTGGAGCCCAATATGGGGCTCAATCTCACAACCCGGAGATCATGACCTAGGCCAAAATCAGGAGTTAGACGCTTGACCGATTGAGCCACCCAGGTGCCCCACTATGTATGCTTTTTTTTCTTTCTCTGGATTTATTACTATGACTAAAAACTACATCAGAATTTTGAATAAAAGTGAGGCTAGCAGGAATTTTTGCTTCATCTCCAAACTCAAGAATTACGTTTTCAGTATTGTATTATTAGCATGATATTTGCTGCAGGTTTTTTGTAGATTATATTTATCACATTAAGGAAGTTCCATTCTGTTCTTCCTTTGCTGTGAGTTTTTCATGAATATAATTAGATTTTGCCAAATGATTTCTCTGCATCTATCAAGATGATGTTTTCTCCCATAATATGGTAATACTTTATCCCCTTTTCCATTAATGTTGTCAATTTACTAATTAGTTTTCTAATGTTAAACTACCCTTCCATATCTAAAATAATTCTATTTGGTTATGTTAATCCCCTTTTTATATTTCACTGTATCCTATCTGCTAATATTTTCTAAAAGAATCTTGAATCTATATTTATGAGAGACTAGGTTATAGATTTTCTTCCTGAAATGCCACTGTCAAATTTTAGAATCAGATTATGCTGATCTCTAAAAAGATTAGGAAGTGTTCCCTCATTCTCGGTTTCCTGGATGTATTTGTACAAGAGTGGTATTATTTCTTTCTTAAACTTTTGGACAAATACTTTTCTTGTCTGAAGAATCAGGCATTTTCATGTTGGGTGGGTTTTTTATTATTATTATTATTGTTGTTTTCCAAGTCAGGTTGTTTTTATTTATACCATGTATCCACTTGGTGTAGGAGTAGTGGATGCTTTTGGAGTGTTTCTTTAACTTTCAATGAACCTCTTTTCTTCTGGAAAAGTTCTACCTTTTAGTGAAAGTTCTACCCTCAAGAAACTGGGACTGAGAATTGATTCCACTTTGGGGGACATAAAGTCGGAAGTAGGGAGTAGGCATCATGTCTCCTACTGTGTGGCCCAAAGAAGCTGAGGGGAGTGGCCTGCAGAAAGAAAGAGGGAAGCAGATGCACAGGAAAGAACAGGGACAAGGGACAGAGAGCAATTCCAGATGGCTTTCTGGTTCTTAGGTTCAGCTTGTTTCAGAGGCTCTGAGGTCTGGGTTCTGTGAGACCAAACTACCTCGTGGTAGATTCCCCTTTCCTGCACAAGCTAGCTCTAGTGGGTGTTGTTACTTGTCACCTAAAGAACATTAGCAAGTACAGTGGCAGATACCTGAATCAGTCAGTTAGGAGAAAGCGTTATTGGCACATTCTCATCACAGAGGTAGTCAATCAGTTAGGGTTAGGTATTGCTACATACAATAGGCCAACAAAAGCACCTTCGCCAAAATAAGATAGAACCTATTTCTCTTTTGGATAAAACAAGTTTAGAGGCAGGAAGTTCAGGGCTCATACAACAGTTCTTCAGTTTTCAGGAAACTAGAATCCTTCATCTTTCTTCTTTGATACATTTGGCTCAAAATCCACTCCCCCCCCCCCCCCCCCACACACACCCTGAGATTGCCTCATGGTTCAGTTTGGCTGCTGAAGCTCTGGCCTTCATGTTCAAGTATCAGGTCCAAAAATGGAGGAAAGACAGAAGGGGAGAAAGGAGCTCCCAGCTCTCTCTCTCTTTTATGGTGCTTCCACAGAAGTTCCTCTGAGCAGTTCCATTTACATCTCAATTGCCAAAATTTAGCCAACTGGCCACTCCTTGTTCATAGAGGGTGCTGAAAATGTCTTTTACCTGGCACATTGCTAGTCCCAAAGATATAGGTGTTTCCTTAGAAAGAAGAATGAGAAAATGAAGGATGGGTATAGAACTAAAGTCCCTGAAAGTCACATGGTGCGTTTATCATATCCACAAGAATATATCTAAAAGCACACGAATCTGCTCAAGTTAGCTGAACTGATGGTCTATCAAAATTCTCTACAGCAAGTGCCATTAAGCAGGGAGAGGCAAGAGACCACCAATCAGATCCACGGCCACTATCCCTCAGGAAGGGGATGAGGGAAGCCACAGGCATGAGGTGATAAAAATGTCCTCCCTTGTTCATGACACAGCCGTTGTTTTAAGGGGCTTAAATTTCCCATCAGCATCATAAATTTCCTTTGAGATATCCACTATCTCTCCTGCTTCCTCCTGTAGAGATGGTGCATATTGTGTTTCCCAGGAAGCATGCAAAATGGGTTAGTTGGCAAACATCTAAAATAAGTTCTCTGGAGGCTCTTTTAGTCTTTTAGTCTTTTTAGACAGACACAGTGTCTCTACGAGGCAATCTGCAGACAAAATGCATCCTTTTGCAACTGAGCAAGAAGTCCAAGTATCTGGAAGGGTCTCTCCAGAGCCCCCATGCATGCTAACCAGAAGCACAAAGGTGAAAAAGCAGGGGGAACTGGAAGAAGATGAGGGAAGAGCTGAGAAAGAGGGTCACACTCTCGAAAGTGAGTGCCATATTTTTTTTAATGTCAGATCCTTGCCTGCAAACTGCTGGCAATAAAAAGAAGATACCAGCTCACCTTGGGACGTGCAGATACTTCTAAATTTATGAGAAAGGACGTCTGTGGAGCATGAACAAAATACATTGAAGGCAGGCAACAAGATTTGCTTTCAGAAGTTCTCTGGACTGGGAATTGAAATTTCACCTGGCTCACAGTGGGGGCTTTCTGCACCTTGTTCAGCCTCTTGAAAGGCCCTCACCCCAACTCCACCACTGCTCTTTGTTCATGGTGTGAAACCATCAGGCCTGGGGAGAAAGAAACTGTTTCCTCACTCACCCAACTCGCCCTTTAGTCACTGGGATGCTTTCTGGAGTGGTGCTGTGGGCCATAGGGTTGATCCACAGCATTTCTTGTTACCAGATTTAAGTTGAGATGTATTTTCCCTTGTATCACAACACATGCCCCATCATGGGTTTCTGGAGGTTATGGTGTCTAAACATTATTTGTGAAATATGCATAATCCTAATTACATTTCAAGAAAACCTCAGGACTTCTCAGAAGCAGACATGAATTTTGGAAAAGAGAAGTAGTTGCAATTTTATCTTCTAGCAAAGTGTCAAAACTCCATATAATGGATGAAAGCATAGGCTCTGGGGTCAGAACATGTGAACTCAAATCCTAACTCAACCACTTAGCTGCTATGGGCCTTTGGACACGATATTTGGCTTCTCTGGGTCTCTGTTAACACGTAGTAGTTATTAATGCAAGGGTTCAAAGCAGAACTCCTAAAACAATGCTAAGCCTCTATAAATATCAGCTATTATCATGAGTTATCAGGATGTCATTTGCTACTCAACAAGGTCACTTGTCAAAAGGGGACGGGGAAAGAAGTGTCCTGTGCCTATTCAGTATTAGCTTTCTCAATGCTCTCTCTGATTTTGGGAATGCTAATACTGAACAGGCAAAGGAGTCCTCTTCCTCCAACACATTTGGACAGTGATACACATTTAATCCACATATTCTTTAGTTACTGTTAAGAATTCTTGGGTAAAACTCCCTGTTTTTGATGAGTACTCACACTACTGATAGCCCCTTTCTCTTATTAGAGAAAATGTAAAGCTAAATCTTTATTTAAAAGATAGTAACAGTGTTATGGGCTGAAAGTCTCAAAGGTCATAGGTTGCAGCTTAATTCCCAAGGTGATGGTACTAGGAGGTGGAGTCTTGGGGAGGTCATGAGGTCATGAGGGGGGCTGCCTCACGAAGGGGATCAATGTCCTCATAGAAGAGGCCTCAGGTACCTCTCTTGTCCCTTCTGCCTTGTGAAGTCACAGTAAGAAGACAGCCATCTATACACCAGGAAGCAGGCTCATGGTAGACACTGACTCTGCTGGCACCTTGATCTTGGACTTTTCAGCCTCCAGAACTGTGAGAAATAAATGCTGACTGTTTCAGTATATGGTATCTTTTTATAGAAGCCTGAACAGACCAAGACAAACAATTACCTTTAAGTACCCATCATATTCTCTCAACCTCCTCTGTCTCTGACACCTTTGGCTGTGGCAGTGGACACACTGGCCTCATGCCCTACCAGCTAGAGCAGCTTCTCACACTTGTTCATGCCCAGAGCACTCTATGCTGCTCCCTTTCACCTCCTGCCTCTGGGCTTCTTTGTTAACCCCCCAATAAGATGAACCTATGTCTAACGGGAGAAGGGAGCCAGCAGATGGATTCTTCTCCTTTCCTCCACCTGGATGGAGTATCCTAAGAAGCCACTATTCAACTGGTAGCTCAGGAGATGGTCCTGAGAGACCCAGCGGTCACTTCTACTTGACACCAAGAGCAAGATGGCTTGGAAACATACCCTTGAATTGCCTCCTCCTTCTTCCCTGTCTCTTCCCCATTTCCCCTCCCTTCTGCTTCCCTAAGATGACACTCCTAATAAAACAGTAGGCTTTTGCCTCATACTTTGCTTTCTGGGGGAACCCAGGCTATAACAAAATCTATAGTTTTTAATTATAAGTAAGATCAGTTCCTTTTAAAACTACGCTCATTTATTTTGCATGTTTGCATATTAGAAGCTCCTATCTTGTGTGATGCATTGATTCTTTAGAGTGGTTTGAATCTTGATACTAATAGGTTTCTTCCTTGAAGTTCCAGAGATTCTTTAAAAATATTTCTTCTTCGCAGAAGATGAAGAAATCTTAGATATAGAGCCACTTCATTGAGATAACACAGACTAAAGATCTGAGAATGGTCATCTCCAGTCTTGGCCAAGAGCTATCATCCCTAAACCCACCCCAAATTCCTAACATACTTTCAGGGTTCCTTGTCATAGAGACCTCATCACTCTGCTCTGCCAAGCATCTAACAGTTTCAGATCCACTTCTGCAAATGACATTAGGTATTCTTACCTTCTTTACTGCCCTTATGTTAATAGGCTAACCTACATTTCCTTAATCTCACTACAATGGCATTGCTCTGCCCCCCTACCCTCACTCCTGGCAACTAATTCCAGGACCTCCCCCATCTACTATCACTGCCTTCAGTATTTACACACTTATTTATACATACTGAGTGTGACATGTAATGTGATATGATATGAATTTGACTAAGGTGTATTAGGGCTCCCTAAATAAGCCTTAGCTCAATATTATTCACCAGGAAGCTATTTATTATTGAATTATGTTTATGACTGTATGGCTATATGACAAAATAATACCTACTAAAAGACCCAGCATGTTTAAATAGTTCTTTACTTTCTCCTCTTTCTCCCCTGCTGACTTAAGCCCTTTCCCCAATTTTTCCTCCTTCAGAGTGGTTAATTCTTGAGAAAGAGAGCACCCCTATTTCTACTGTCTCTGGATTGTTCTGCCTTTCCTTTAGTGATGCTAAAAAATTTATGCTGATGTGGGAGACTAGTTTGAAGTATTCACCTACCACCTTCCTTGGTAAATAGTCCTACTACCTTTATCCCTCCTGGACTCAGATAGCTGTGAAGTATTCTTTACTCACCACCCAGGATGCAGCAGTGCAAGGGAAAAGGGGAAAAAAAAGTTCAAGTTTGGCTTTTGTTCCCTTAAATAGACCTTTGTTATGGACTGAATGTTTGTGTCCTCAGACGTTGAAATCCTATCTCCGAATGTGATGGTATTAGGAGGTGGGGGCTTTTGGGGGTGATTAGATTATGAGGACAGAGCCCTCTTGAATGGGATTAGTCCCTTATAAAAGAGACCTCGGAGACCTCCCTTGGTCCTTCTGCCCTGTGATGATAGTCTATGCACAAGGAGGTAGGCTCTCACCTACAGTCCAGGATCTTCCAGGACTTTGATCTAAGAATTTCTAGCTTCCAGACTATGAGAAATAAATTTTTGTTGTTTATCAGCCACCCAGACTATGGTAGTTTGCTATAGAAGCCTGAACAAATGAAGACATAGTTTTCAAACTCATTATTTTTTGGGGGGAGGAAGAGAAGATGTAGAATGTTTTGAGTTCCAGAAAACTGGCTTTTGAGTAATAAAAAGTAAGATTCTTAAGGGTATAGGAAATAAAAATTATGTCATATAAATGGACTTAGAAGACATATGGAGCCCATTTTCTCTCATATGGGAGATCTAATTTCCCTGGGAAGACAGAGGAGAGCCAGAGAGGAGAAGGATAGAACTGGACATTGCTATGCCTCCCTAAGAAGGATCTCTGCATCCCAGCTTCCCCTCCTCCCACTCCTCAGGATATGAAGTCACACCCCTGAAAAGTTTTCTTGAAGTGCTCTCGTGCCATAACAGCAGAAGAAATGGTAGCATGTCTTCTCTAAGAAGAGACTCTGCAGTCATCCTATCAATTTTCCTGTGATCTCATAGCACTTCTGGAGAATAATCAATGCTGTCTTAAGATGCTATTTGAGAGGGTCTTTGAGGTACCTGAGAGAGTCAGCAGACCAGAAGAAGCCTCGTGGTTGGGTTCTGAGAAGGCTGTGGTTTGCCTTCTGTGGACTAATGACAAGATCAAACATCACCATGGATGCCAGGGGAGGTTATGGATGCCATAGACTAGGTGAGTGGCCTGAGGAATCATAGCCACTACATGTATTAATTGGGATTATTAAAAAGGAGTATGCTTCAAAAGCTCATGATGGGTTGAAGAGCTACTAAGTGCCCAAGATCGTCATTCTCACTGAATGTTGAAACTTTAGCAGATCTACCTTGGAGTTGGAGGCTAAGTCTCTTAGTTCCTTAGAGCCCCCTCAACCATCTGGTATGTGACCCACACCCACCATTTACAGCCAGCACTTATTATAGCAGTAGGTGGAGAAGTCACTGGCCTCAAGGCATTTAGAATCCCCTGTTTAGCTGCTCACCTTTCCCTTGCCAGAAGACATTGTGCTGTCTCTCCATGGTGCCTTTCTTCAGCTTATTCTTCTGTAAAAGGAGAGAATAATATTTGCATCCTATTTATAGAAAGATGGAAATAAATTAGGTGACCATATGGGCTCTAATGGACTCTGAGTTCTTTGGGAAAAGTTGCTGACCACAGACAATGCACTTTTTTTTTTAGACTGACCATTCTACATAGTCAGTTATTCAAAGCCACTGTGTCCTTTCTTTTCTTTTTATTTTTTCTACAAGATGTCATGTCATGTCTTTGCAACACTTCCAGTGAACAGGAGGGCTCATCAATTTCAACCTAAAGCTATTAAAATGTTACTTTGTTAGCAATAATTAAGGTGTGCAGCCAGGGCTCCCTATAGATCACACTTGGAGTCAGGGTCATATTTTTCTCCTATTGCACCCCAGGTGTCTTAAATTGTGAGGTAGTCAGGGGAGGAAGGGTAAGCTGGGAGCCGGGCAGGCAAGGAGAAAGGAAGGAAGATGCTTGCCTTACAAATAAAGGTGGAAACAACAAATGAAATCTTTTTCTATGAGCCAACCTTCCCATAAGAGTTTTTAAAAATATTTCCTCAGATTTAAGTTGTTGAAATGCTTCCAATAAAAATTTGATCAAAAACATTTTCTAATTAGATTTTTTCAATCATCAAAGGCACTCACTAAAATTTCCCTTTGACTTTGGCTGACAAAATATCTGACAGGCTATGAATTCTATAGCATGACATCAAGACACAACATGTCCTCTACACCATCTTTTCTTTGTGGTCTCATTTTCCTTCTTAATCTTATTTCCCTCCTCAGAATGGATATTCAGCTGTGCAAGAAAACGCTATTTGTTTGCTCTTTCTATGCTCTTGGCCACCCCACCCCACCCCATCTTCTGACATTCCAGCAAAATCGTAGTCTCTTGGAAGTTAGTCAAAGTGATTTTCCTATAGAAAAATTAGCTTGTACAAAATTTTAAGGACATAGGTATGGAATGGAAGGCTAATGGAAATTTGGAACTCAAGCTATGGGGAAGTATTAGAAGCAAAAGAGACTGGAACTTTGAAACCTGATAAATAGAGCTAGCTAATATGGGTGAAAATATGTTCTTATGTTTCTGTTACTCATTCCCCCGGGTGCATAAGGACTTTAGAGTATTTACCACACTGTGCACTGGAGAGGTTATTGATTATGAAAGATATCTGGACTCCGCTTTTATGAACCGATGGTCTAGAAGTTTGATGCAGTGGAAATAGCTTCAAATTGGAGATGAGAGACTTGGCTTTTATTAATTATGTGACTTTGACCTCAATATCTAAAAACTTCCTTTCCTTCATCTGTCAAATGGAGACCCCTCCCACCTCAGAGAGTTTTTATGAGAATGAAATGAGATAACATATGTAAATGAGCATTATAGACCATAAAGTGCTACACCAACATTATTTTTGCTAAGTTCTTTAGTAGATTGAATTTTTGACCCCAACTCTTCACCCTTCCTTGGATCCATGACCTTGGTCATGTATCTCGCTTTGGCAATGGAATGTGGGCAGACCCTGTATCAGTGGTCAGTTCCTCACCTAAGCCCTAAGAGATGTCACATGTTTCTGTTCCCCTTCTTGTGCCTCTGCCATTGTCCTGGCTAGCTGACTGGTCCAAGAAGGATTAGAGATCTAATCTGCAAATGAGAGCAATGGTTCTTGAACTTTAGCATCAGAATCACCTGAAAAGTTCATTAATACACAGATTGCTGGGACCTACCCCTAGAGCTTCTGATTGAGTAGCTCTGGGGTGGGGTCCAATAATTTGCAGTTTTAATAAATTCTCAGTGATGCTGTTGCTGCTGGTTCAGTTTTTCCCAGAACTGTCTTTCTTCCTTCCTTTCATCCTTCTTTCCATCCTTTATTTCTTCCTCCCTTTCTACCCCCCTTCCAGTATGTACATCATCCTGGCATCACAGGTCATATTATGTTTTAAAACAGACCAACAAGAGCAATTTCATCCCATCAATGGCTGGTGCAGCTGAATTCAAAATTCACTCTCAAACCTGTTTCTGAAGAACAGAACAACTGAGCCCAGCCTGTGTCAGCCAACTTCCAGATAGCCTGAGCAGGTGCGAGCAAAGTAAATGCTTATTGTCGTCCACAATTTTGTGATTGTTACACAGCAATAGCTGACCAATGTAAGTAATTGCTCAGACAGATTATAAATTAAGGGATATATGTTTGTCTTCTCAGTAACACAGCTTCTCAAAGAGAGGTAAGTGGCAGCTCCTGAATTATGAGGAGCCTGCAGGACCATCTTTAAAATGCCATGTATTGGTGATCTTTCCCAGGGAACAATCCTTCACCCCAACATTTCTCATGTTTTCCCACTCCATTCTGCTCCCTCCTTTATTTCTCTACTCTCTCTAAATATTCCTGGAAACTCATGAAACATGCTTCAGTAGCAGGTCTGAAGGTGAACTCTAAATGCAGCCATGCCAGCCACCAATGGAATGAACCTGCCCGCTTGGTCTACTTTAGAACACGTTGTGACCTACAATACAAAGGTGGTGTACACATTGGGAGGGAGAGAGGAAGGAGGAATTTGCAGGGCCCTCTGGAGTCTGATGAACTCTCTCTGGTCAATGACCCATGGATGCAATTTTTACAGACCTCCCTGATTTCTGCTTGGGGGACAGGAGAGCCAATGGGACTGCACCTGCTACCCTAGGCTCCATCCTCTGTTTGAGGACATGTTCGCCCAGTGTGCACAGGTAGCAGATAGTATTCCCCTCCAGATTATCAGCTCCTCAAGGGGCGAGATCTTTGTTTTGTTCACTGGCAAAACTCAAAAACCTATAGAAATGCCTGGTACACAGTAGGCGTTCAATAAATATTTGTTGAATTGAAAATGAATTGAATTGCCCCGAGGCCATCTGATGGACAATTTCCGGGAGTAACAGGTTGCTGGGCAGATGGACCATCCCTGCTGTCCTCACCAAGCTGGTCACACTAGTTCTCAGTTCCCAGTACCTACCCCCTGCAGTAGGGCAACACCCAATAGCAAGAGCCATATATTCCATTTGCTATATCCAGCTACTTCTTTTTCTCTTAATTCCTTTTTATTAACTCGATCATTTCCCACTCAGCTTCATTTCCTTTAAGTCCATGCCCCTCCATTGTTCCTTACCATAAAACCATTATCACTTGGCAATTCTGGAGTTTTTTACTGTTTATAGAGTATTCTGTTTGCCCTTTACAATAACAGTGGAATGGAGATGGAGTAGGAATTTTACAGCTTTGGAAACTGAGGCACAGAGAAAGGGAGTAATTTGTAGGACAGAGCTGAGACTTGAATTCCCTGAGAGGACCCTTCTCCCTACTGCTCCACGATGCCTGGAAGGTGTTTGGCGCCTTTCTGGGCTGGTGTTAGATGCAGGCAGCGAGTCTGATAAAGCCTATCTAGGTGTCTTGGCCTATGATGCAGAATGCTAACTACTGTGGTACATTAGGACGACAAGGAATTGTCACGCTTCTAGAAGACTCTGCAGTCTGCAAAGCACCTTTGAGCACACAGTCCCCTTTGATAGTGAAGGACTGTCCCTGGTTCAGGTGATGGCTTTCTTGGCAGATTCCCTGCCATTCTGGAAGGGAAAAAAAGCACCCATAGCATCGCAGTGATAAATAATGTTCTATCGGTGCAGCACTTTCCCAGGGCAGCAGCTGTGGCCCTAAAGAAGCAAAGATGATCCTCTGGGTCCCAAACTGAAGTCTGGAAGGGGGGTCCCCAAAAACAGAGCCAGAGTAAGGATCAAGAGGCAGCAAGAATGGGGACATCTCACCACCACGGAGGCAAATGCTGACGGGAGTGTGCACAGTAAAATATTTTACTACGAAGCAGAATTACTCCAAAGACTGATGGGTACGCTCGCGAGGCCCACTCACATTTATGAAGGTCATAAGTTACAGACGCCCAGCCCACTCACAGGAGTGCAACCGGCACCTTTTATGGGTGAACCTTCCTGCAGTATATTAAACTCTCCAGGAAACAGACAAGGGGTTTATGGCAAACGATAACTTTAATGCCTAGAAACCATTCGGTGATTTTGGGAGGATTATTAGTAACAAGAGCAAGATGCTGAGTTGTTTCCAGGCACCAGGCCCTGGCTCTCCTGCCTGCTCACATCAAGCCCCCTCTCCCTGCATCGCAGCCAGAAACATGGACCCCAAGTCCCACCTGTGCTGAGCAGGACTGTGCGGAGGACAGACTCTTATGGGGTGAAAATAATTCTATCCCAAAGAGAAGAAAGTGCCTGTGGGGATCTTTAGGTTGCAGCGAAGACTGTCGTTGGAAACCCATCAAGGACAGGGGGCCAGGAGACATCTAACATCACTGCAACTCATTACAGGTAATAAGGGGGTACCTGTATGAAGTTACCCGCTCACTTGGAGGAAGTCATAAAAAGGACCAGGCTAGGGTCATCTTGAATGCTTTGCTCTACATGATTTAGAGGAATCTGAGAGGGTCCTCCCCACCAAAGTCTGATCACACCAACTTGGTTTATTCCCTGCCCTGCTCGGGCACCATCAGCCCACGGAGGGGTTGCTGGTAGCTGGACCAGCAGATCTGAGTGAGGAGGAGTCTGCAAAAGCATCCAGTACAGCAGCTCAGAGGGGCAGCTGCCCGTGCCTGTGGCATCCCTCCCAGGGTCGGGGTCGGCAGGGGCTAGACCATCGGAGTAGGAGTCAGGTGTTGTGGGTTTGAAATCACATCCTGGGACTGCAGACATGTCATGGCAGCTCTCTCGACCTCCGTTCTACTGTTTGTAAAAGAGATGTTAAGATGTTCCCAGGAGTCCTTTGTCTTCATCATCTCTGACTGGGGGTTCTTGCCTGAGCTCTGGCTGAACATGCCCTGGAGGCACTCAGAAGGTGTTTAGTTTTCCAAGTGGTATTTAGACTTTTTTGTTTTCCCCATGGACCTGCTCTTAAAAAGCATGCTCAGATCATTCTTAGGGACTGAGCATCAAATTTCTGCATCACAGGAGGGGAAGGGACAGAAAGGGGAAACACAGAAAGTGCCCTGTAGTGAGAATACAGATCCTGGATTCTAGATCTCATGGAGCCATGAACTGGCTGCACATCCCTTCCCATGCTGAACTCCTATTTCCTTCTCTATACACTGAATAGCACCAGATAACAACTGCTTCCATTTATGACTGCTTGCTATGGACCAGCCACTGTTCTGAGTGCTTCATAGGTGCAAATTCAGTTCTATGGGATAGAGATTCTCATTATACCTATTTTACAGGTAGGGAAATCAAGGCACATAGAGGTTAATAACTTGCCCAAGGTCTTACGATGAGTAAGAGGCAGAGCTAAGATTTAAAATTCAAGCAGCCTGCCTTCAGGATCCCACATTATGCAGCTGTGATTTTTTTTCAAGCTGAATAAAAGTTCTAAGAAAACAATATTGTTCTTTGTCGGTATCTGTAGATTCTCTTTTAAAGCAGTAGCAAAGGTGGCTGCCTTTGCAAGAGCTCAAAAGGCAAGGCAGCATTGGAAAGTGTCTTTTAATAGAAAGTTAAAAATATAAATGGAGAAGATCTGTTTCTATCTTTTTCTTTCAGAAATTCCTTTTTCCTGCCTCCCACCATGTAAAAGGAAACATTACACTTTCTGCTCTCATGACTAAGGTGACAAGGGTTCTAGAATAACCTTTCAAGATTCTCAGGAACATTCGGTTGGGGGCCATTTCACCTAACTCAGACCATATGGAGGCAAGCAGGTCCTCTGCTCTAGCTCAGCAGTTCACAAGCACTTGTGTGTTTATGTATCATCTACAAAGCTTCTAAAATGTTCAGGTTCTGTATCTTCTTCTAGGGATGCTGATTTAATTGTTATGGGGCAAGTCCCAGGATGCTGTCTTTGTATCAGATGCCAGTGGAGGTAGTTGGAGACCACTTTCTGAGACTTTCTGAGAAACACTGTTCTAAGGTATCTCCAGGTATTTTAGGAGACTATTTGGGGAGTTGGGGACAGATTAATGGGGAGAGAGCATCTCCCTGTCTTTGAAGACCTCACCATCCAGTTAGAAATCCCAACACAGAGCATGTTACTGTGCAAGGTGGCCTGGGACATTCCACCTTCTCCACGCTGTGACCCTTTTGATCCCATCCACATGACTCAAGCTCCACCTCTAGCACCCTGGGACACGGGCCCATCTCTGGTTCCTGGAGTCCATAACTGGTTGCTACCTCTCTGCTCCCATGACCTTCAGCTCTCAGCACTGTCCCAGGCTTCCCCTGCAGCTCCAGGACTGGGGTGCCTGATGTCTACAGAGAGTCAGTGGAGGGGCAGACATGAAGCCCACTCTACTCCCTTTCCTGCATGTGAGTGCAGGCTACAAGGGCCACTGCAAAGCCATTTATACCCCAAGGGGCAACCTGTAGCCAAGGTGGGTGCTTCCTGGTCACCTCTGCTTAGGGAAGGAGGCAGGCAGATGATGACTTGTTTCTTTCTCTGATTTATGAAGAAGTTGTCCTTCCAGTTGCTTACAGAAACTTGAGTGTTCCTTCTTGCTTTCCTCCACTGCATGTAACTCACACATGAATGACATGGCCCACTGTGCGGTACAGATCCCCCCCTCACCTGGCATCTGAACCACACACCTGTGCTCACAGGAAGCCATCACAGTTTCCACACAGATCTGACTGTGGCTGGTTTGTGGTTAGCTCTAAGGGTGTCTCTTCTCCCATCATGCCTTCCTGTCTGTCTGTCTTTAGTTTCAGATCCACCATTCCTTGAGGGCAGACACTGATATCTATAAACCTCATTGTGTAATGCTCACTCAGGTTCCTGTGGATGTGGGCGTAGAACACAGACATTGCTCCCAGGTGAGGCTCATTTGATGCTTACTTAGGCCTGTGACTCCACGTGGTATATGTTGAAGTGTCTTGAAGCAAGTCACAGACATGGGAATGGCTTTACTGTGTTGGACATCCTATCATTTCACCTTAGTTTTGGCTGTTGGCTTGGAAGTTGCTCTAGTTCATGGGATTTTTCACACTGGGCTCCTGAAAGCTTTGGGATCCTCCCGAGGTCCCTCCTCTGCCCCACTGGCCCCACCCCAGCTCTCAAGAGGAGGCAGGGTGAAGGGGGTCTCGTGCAGAGACTGACCAGGGCTTGAAGACCCTCCAATCCAGGCAACTCGCCTTTCACCTGTTCACCCACATTTGCCTTCCAAAGCTTTTCTTGAGGAAAAGTTTTTGATGCTTTTAGGAATGTTTGAAAATCACTTAACTTTTCACAATATCTTTGATGTAAATAATCCAACAGAGTGTTGTCGTTCCTACTGTTCTGCCACCCAAAAGATGTGCTTGGTATTCACTAAATCCTTGGCAAAAATATTTAACCAAATGGGGCTAAGCCCGTCACCAGAGACTTCATTTAAGTTAATAAAAGTGAAAGGACAGGTGAAGTACTAAGTGCATAGATAAATATTGCCTATGATGAACATTATAATTATTGTTAGAAACTGTCCTCCATTGTTCATATTAGTCCCAGAATGTGTATTTTTGACTACAGTTTTTCAATAAATTCATATACCTGAATTCCCAGCCAATTCACATGTCTTTGTCTTGCTTACAAGGATATAATTTTAAAAACTGTCAAATGTCTTGCTTTTTGAAACAGACATATATAGTATTCTCCTGATCTGTAGGTTTAATAATCATAGTAAAATAAGGACACGGATTCAGGGTGTATAAATCCATGCCGATCCCAGAGATCACTCCTTTCTTTTTTAAGTACTCATCATTGGCAAATTCTCTATTGGATAATCTTCCTTAACAGGACACATCTATTTTATTAGTGTGCAGTTTCCAGTTCAATCTTTTTTTTTCCTTCCTGAAAACTTGAATTGGATTTTATCCTTTCCTACCTCATATTTTGTATGGTTTCTCAAAGATCTTTATTCTGTGTGGAGTAGATCTTTATTCTATGTGGAAGCTGACTATTTTTTTAAGATTTTATTTATTTACTGTAGAGAGGAGAGAGAGAGAGAGAGAGCACAGAGGGAGAGGGAGAAGCAGACCCCCCTGAGCAGGGAGCCCGATGTGTGGTTGATCCCAGGACCCTGGGATCATGACCTGAGCCGAGGGCAGACCCTTAACCAACTAAGTCAGCCAGGCACCCCAGAAGCTGCCTATTTTCTATCAAAAGGAGAACAAAGTCCTCTCACATGGACCTAGGCACTGGGACTCCTGTAGAGAGCTGAACTGTTCTCCTACCATCTGCACAACCAATTTGGGCTTTCCTTTCAGCTTTGAGGATCCTCATCCTTGAAGAACAATAGGGGAGTAAATGAAGAATTAGAAATTGTTGTTTCATCTTTGATCAGGTGTAAAGGAAGGTTTGTCAGGGTCCGAGTGTCCTACAATTGACCCCCGGCCACACAGAATGAGACCAGTGAAGTATCTCTCAGCATCAGTAGGAAAACTTCATCATCCTCACAAATATGGGAGAAGGAGCTCCTTAAATTCTGATATGTCATCTTTCCTGGAATATTTTGTTTCAAAAATGTATGATTTTTTCATCTCATGCAAAATTGCACGTGTTCCTATGGAGGCAGAGGCAGAAGCAATCCTTGGATTTTTCATTTCAATATGCCTGAATAATCTCTTTCAGAAAAGGCATTCTAGTATCTAAGCCTAAATTCCTGTTACTAGAGCTTTAGGTTTATGCCTTCTTGTTCCTTCTTCCGTGAGTTGGGGGGACAGCCCACAAAAGCTAATATTCACTCTTATGTGATATGAATCTGCTTCATCTAAATCGACAATAGATACTGGCAATCTGCTGGTGCTAAGAATTGTGCCAGACACAGTGGGATGAGCATGGCCATTGGATCAGATGGTGCTGCCTTTAAATCCAGAGTTGGGCTCGTAACCGATGCTTAGCCCTGGACAAATGATTGCAATCTAAGTTTCTTCATCTGTCAAAATGGGACTTTTAAATTCTATTATACCAATTTCACAGGACTATTTTTTTCATCAAAGGAATATGGTGTGAAAATAGTCCTTCTCAAACTTTGCTGCACACTGGAATCACCTGGGAATCTTAAAATGCTGATAGCTAGGTCTTGATTGAATTGAATGGGATGGGTCATTCTGGTTGGAATTGATGGCTTGAACAAGGCAATACCCTTGACCTCTTGGGAATGACATTCTCAGGGAGCATCTTCTCATATAAATATTACTTCCAGAGTCATCCCTCAAGTTTAGGCTTTTGAGTTTCCCAAAGAGCTGCAGACCTTGCTCCTTTCTTAAGTCAGAATGTGCTCCTCTCTTCAATCCCCCTTCTCCGCTCTCCCCTCCTCCCTCCCTCTCCCAGTAAACACACCTCTGGCTAATACCTATTTCTAGCTTCCAAGTCCCTCAGACCGGGGAGAGCTACTGTCAGGAGGAAGAGGCACCTACCAACAGTCTGTCACGGTGGAGAGCCTGCACCTGCCCCCGACTCTTGGGGTAATTAGCTATTTCTGATTGTCATTGACCTGCAACATCTCATGAAGTTGCTTCTGGGACAAGTCCTCCCTAATTTATGTAGGTAGGTGCATAGGAAAGATCTGAGTGCCTTCCTCTCCCAATACCAAATTGCTTTCTGGAAGATCCTTTTGCCATTGTCTTAAACTGGACCCAAGTTAGGGATGGTGACTTCTAAAACCCAGCCGCAGGGCAGGTGGATGGTGCCAGAGATGGCAGATGCTGGCATTCCACTGGACTTCAAGCTCCAAGACAGCCCCCATGCAGTGGTTCTCGGTAGAAGTAGGAAGGTTTACCTGGAAACTTTTCAAAAACATTCCAACTCCTCCACCCCCATTTTATTATATTCTGGTTGGTTGAAGGGGAATCCTAGTATGTTTATTTGGGCAGAATAAATGCTTCTCCACCTAATCAGTCATTGCAGCAGAGACTTCATTATCACCGCATAATTAAGAATTACAGATTTAGTGGTGAAATATACCTGTCTCTATAAGCAGTTCTTTCAAGTGTCAGTTTGATCATTAGAGTCACAGGTGAAGCTTTTACAGAATACAGATTCCCAGGTCCTGCTCAACCTCTGCTAAATCAGAATCTTTTCAAATAGTGTGAGAAATCTGTATTTTGACAAAAGGCTCGGAGGTGATTGTGGAATCACCCAGGGCTAACAACCACTGACACAGTGAGTAGGAACTTGGAATCTGGACTCAAATGTGGAATAAATCTTTATAGAGGTAGCAACATCCAACCTAGCTCTTAAACTAACATCTTGGATGCCCAGAAATAATAATTGAAGGTCACCATAACTGAGCACCTATTCTAAGTAAGTAATGCACAGGAGCTTTGTACATATTATTTCGTCCTGTTTTCATGATCATCGACGTTATACTGAAGTTCAGAGACATTAAGGCTGCATGAGGCAGAATCCATGCTGAGACCCTGGTCTAATTCCAAAACTCATGCCTACTTCCCACCACGTTCTGCCCTATCCCATGAGGGGTGAATAGATGAATTGCCAATATTACAGCCCTTGCTTGGGCCTTAGTCTCAAATGAACAGTCAGCTGCCACCTCCTGCAGACACCTGAAATTAATACCCACTTAATCATGTGCACACAGATAAGAACAGAACCAATTTCATGTAAATGCCTGTGCTGGAGCTTTTGGGTGGCTAAAAATGATCAGATGTCGTCTGAATTTTAAGTTTTAAGCACCCATTTTCTTGCAAGAATGTATGGAACCTTAGACCCGGGCTGGTTAGAAAGGGCTGGTGTGTCCAGAGTTTAAGGGGTGAGATTTAAAGTTTGAAGAAGGCGGCATTAGGAAGGATTCTAGTGTGGAGCAAACTGCTTGCTCACCCACCTGTGCTTTTTTACAAATCCCCCTTCTCCGCTCAGATCTTTCCTATGCACCTACCTACTTACATAAAATAGACAATCTTAATGGCCTTGAGTGGCATTTTATGATTAACCACAGTCCCACGTATTGGTCTACACATGAAAGTAGACATTTGGTGTTAAGATCCCTAGAGGGGACAGATACTGTCAGGGAGGCAGATGCTGAAGTCAGAGAGCCAACTAAGGGAGGAGGCCAGGAGCAGGTGAGGCCCCTGGGCCTATAAGTTAAAGAAGCTGCTCCAGGGAGGAAATGACACTGGGCTTGGCTGGATGTGATGAGCTCTGGGCTCCTGGGCCATGGTTGGAGATAGAAGGCTGTTAGGGGCCATTGAAGCACAGCGGGCAAATTGTGAGAACTTTTAGTCACTGCAAATGACCAGTGCACTCTGGATACTGTAATCAGCCCATACCCCAACTTAAAGAATCTCCTGGTTTCCAGGTGTAGGCAGAAGAAGAAGGTGTGGAGGGCTGGCTCAGATGGTTAAGCATCTGCCTTCAGCTCAGGTCATGATTCCAGGGTCCTGGGATCAAGCCCCGCATCGGCGGGGAGCCTGCTTCTCCCCCTCCCTCTAGTGTTCCTCCGGCTTATGCTCTCTTGCTCTCTCTGTCAAATAAATAAATAAAATCTTTAAAAAAAAAAAGAAGAAGAAGAAAATGTGGATCCACAGCTCTACCTGTCTCTGCCATATGCACCTGCACAGGTACACATAGGCACGCTCATGCGCGTGCACACACACACACACCACCTCCCTCACCCAGCTGCTACTCTTAGGACATGCCCTCATCTCCAGATTTTAAGATCCCTAAGGAACCCTGATGTGAGTGAAGATTTGGTACCTCTTTAGCCAAAGCCAAAGCTGGAGTCATCTGATGTTTGCCATGACCAGTGGCTTCATTGGGGAGTTTAGGAACAGATGAATGAGAGTCCAAGGGTAAAGGGACACATCTTCAGGGAGGCAGCTGTCTGTTCAGAGATACAGGCAGGCAGCAAGTCCTTCCAACAAAGGACATTCCTCCCTTTTAGCTCATTCCTGGTGCTGTCATTGATCCAGAAACTGAGTCTTAACGGCTCATTTGCTGAGAAGTACATCTTCCCTCAATTGGGTAAACGGTGCCCACCAACACAGTGAGACATTCACAGGGAATGTGTCGCCTCACATTGCTTTACCCGTTAAAAGGCCCTTACTTCATTTTAATTAAAAATAGTGAGCACCTATAGCTGGAAACATGCCATCGAGTTTACTTGCGCTTAAGAGAGCAGGTTCACAGACCTGATAACAGATTGGGAGCAGTGGTGGGATGAAGGGGAAAAAAGTGGTTCAAGATAATGTCCTGAGTTAGGCAACAGAACTGAAGGCGTGTGGTTATAAGGTGGCATATTGTGCCGGTCGAAACTGATTTTCCAGGACCCTCACTCTCTTGTTGACCCTCTTCTTCCCCACCTGGATCTTTCATCCCCACCTTCCACTGCCTTCCTTCCACCCCTGCTGGCCCCTTAGCAATCTCACCCTTTCTACTCATTCCACTCACTGTCTCCTTATAGTTCCCACCATTAGTGCTGTCACTAATAATAATACCTCAGGCTTGTGTGGACGGCATCCCCAAATTCCTCAAAACACCTCCACGTAGATCATCTTACTTTTCTCTGCAAAACAACCCTCCTCTTTCACCAAAAAGTTGCATCCACAGCCTTGCCTTGAAAAGATAAAACACGAAGACTGGTTTTTGGCTGCTTCATTTGTGTGTTTCTTTCTGTTCATTGTTCTAGAGTCTCGGTATATCTGCCTTGTCATTGCTTATTTTAGATCCTGCATGACTTACTGACCTAGTGCACAGCATGCCCGAAGCAGCAAGAGCTGAGAGGGCCAGAGCCTAGTGATGACGTTCCTCGCCAAGGGGTGGAGTTGACTGTCCCAGAAGCTTCCTGACAATGGAAGGAGCTCCCTAAGGAGGCAGTGCCTCTCTCACCACTGGAGTTGTTCAAACAGCAACAGGATGGCTCTTGTAGCTACTGCAGAGTAAACTGGTGGTTAAAGTAGGGGGTGAGATGGAAATCCTGCATACTTCCTGTCAACTCCTCTGATTTTCCTGTTACAAGAAAGAGTTTACCACAGGGCTTCATTAAAGCCGATCTCACCCACAAGAAGTTTTCCAACAAAGATTCTCTGAGGATCGTATTTTAAGTGAAGCCTTCTGCGTATTTAAATTCTGATAGACCCTCCCTCCTCCCTTCAAAGCAGCATTGAGTAGAATTCTTCAGACTTTTCCTCCCATTAACATGACACAGTGCCTACCAGGTCTTAGAGCAAACATCCTGTTCACAGCTTTTGAAGGAATAGGGCTGAACTCCTCAGCCAGAAGCTACTGAGGCAGGAGAATCAACTTGCTCTTCATGCCCTTGGGCTGATTTCTTCTCCTGCCTTTCTTTTTAAATCTCCTGTGGCATTTTAAAAATGATTCCTCAGCATCCTCCCAGGCTTCTTCCCCAAGCATGATTTGGTCTCAGAGAATGTAAACAGTTTCAATGTTAGCCTGAGGAAGCATTTCCCTAAGTGAGATTAGAGCAACACTTACTCCTAATAGGTGCTTCAGGGAAACAGGTCCTTCTGTTCAGTATTGCTGTTTGTCCTCTTTGGAAACCTTCAGTGGGTATTAGCATGTTGAAAGTTTTGAGAAATCCTGCACAAAGAAACCTGTTTCACTTGTCAACCCAGAGTTCCCCAAACTTACTCGATATGGAAACCCTTTCCTAGAACATTCATTTTGGAGGGGAAGAGGAGACCTGGCCCCTGGAAATGAGTTGACACCAGAAATACCTGCCAAATGTGGCATGAAGAGAGCAAAAAGGTCCTCACATCATTCATGATCAGAGGGATATAGGGTTGGTTTCTGGAATATGCACTGTTTGGATTGATTTGTGCCATGGTGCCCACTTCTGCCTCCAGCCATATTGACACAAATGTTGGGTCTTTCAACACCAGCAAGTCCCTGGCACCCCCTTGGGAATCATCTTTGATGTGTGCTGTTGACTTGGCTCCAAGTCACCATCTGGAGCAAGACGACCTTCAGCTTCAAGGCTGTGACCAGGTCGTGTCTGCAGTTTCCTCCAGGAGTAAGTGTATTTCATCCTCCAGCACCAGGGCACGGGTCCTGCAGCACCTGGAAGAGAATGATAATTCTATCATGGCCATGGGATGTTCCCAGTAATTCGGTTGGCAGGAGCGAGGGGCCCAGAGGCTCTCTTCACAAATCTCTAAGTCAACTGGCCATGCAGATGCAGGAGCAGCACCAGCTGTTTCAGAGGCAAAGGCCATTCATCTTCTGCCTTTTATTCTTTTGTTTCTGGGAACCTGCAAGAGTTGATGTCTCTGCCACAAGGCATTACCTGCCTAGGCGCTCAACTAACATTTCGCGGGGGGACTATAAAATGTGCTAGGTGCTTTCAGAAGGCTTCCACATGGAGGACCAGGTTCTTTTATGCAAAGGGCTTAGGATCATGAGGGTTCTGTTTTAAAAAAGCTCATGGAATGCAAAATTCCTGTTCTGCAGTTTGTGTTGGCGCTACTCGATACAAACCAGGTATTTACAGTGCCCAGCACAGTTCTCAGAACTGAAGGAGGTCCAGAAAAAGGTACAAGTTGATGGATCTGACCTTCTGGCTACAAAGTGCTCATAATACCTAGGAAGGCTTAAGAAGGGAGCACTAATTACCCCCCTCCCCAATAATCTCCATTCTCCCCTGAACCACTCCAAATAACCATGAGATCAGCTGGAAAAGAAATCTTGCCTGTTTAAAATGGCTCTGCTTCTCCACGTGGATGTTTAATAGATGCCACACACTCACCATGCCCAAAGCTCAACTTCTGATCTTCATTCCCAGCCTGTGCATTCCCAGTCTTCCTCATCCCAGTTGAAAGTAACTCTATCCTTCTGTACACAAAAGTTGTGGAGCCATTCCTGAGTCAAGTCTGACTGCTCTCTGTTGGCAGGTGCATTGGCTTTGCTTCCAGAAATAGCCAGAATCTCGTACACTTGACTTGTTACACCCCTGCATAGGTCACCTTCCTCTTTCACCCCATTTACTGCCACTGTAGGCTCCTGACAGGTCCCCAGTTTCTGACTTTACCCATCTGCAGTCTATCCTCAACCTAGTGGCAAGAGTGATTCTTAAAATTTTAAGTCAGAAATTTTAAGTGTCATTCCTCTGTTCAGAACACTTCACTGTCATCCCCTCTTACTCAGGGCATAAGCCAGAGTCCTTTGGTCATCTACATGGTTCTCCATGGGCTCCCCCATTGCCTCTCTGATCTCATTCCCTACCACATTCCTCTTTCCTTCTGCTCCAAGCATATTTTTCCAAAATCCCCAAGCATGAACTTCCTCAGCACTTGGTAATTGTTCACTGTCACTTTTACCTGGAGACCTCTTTTCTCAAACTATCTGCATGGGTCAACTCCTTACCTTGCACAGGTTTTTGCTTAAGGCTCTCTGACCACCCTGGCATAAAGCACTCACAATCTCCTTCCACTGCTTTATTCTTCTAGCACTTACCACCATCTGCCATAGTTTATAGTTTCCTTTTATGATCTTTCCCACACCCGCTAGCATCTTAGTTCTTCAAAGGCCGTTTGCCTGTTTGATTCACTGTTTCATGGACTAGGGACAGATGCCTGGAAGGTGCTCAACAAGTAGACCACCCACAAGGCAGGGGCTACATATATTATTTCATTCAATCTTCATTCCTCTGCTAAAGGTGAGAAAACTGAGGCACTTATCAGATTTAGAACTTAAATAATCAGATTTAGAACTCAACCTACCAACCTCCTAAATCCATGTCCCCAAACACTCCACAGGTCCCCTGTGAATTCCCCAGGGCAACCAGAGCTATTGGGATTCAAAGGAAGAGAAATGGGTTGTCACTGAGGGGGGCCTGGGAAAGATTCACCCATGAGCTAGAATTTGATGTGAACTTTGGCAGATGACACATTTCTATAAGGTAGAAAGAGGGTGGCATTCCAAGCAAGAAAAGCATGAGGGCACAGAAGCAGAATAACTCAAGATTTGTTCACCCAAGAGTGACTTAGAGTGAGTAAGCTGCTTGTCCCAGGTTGCCCAGGATGTCACTGGTTCTGCACCAAAAATCCTATGTCCTGGGAACTCCCTCAGTCCTAGGCAAACTGGGATTGTGGGTCACTCTATGGGACAAATGTATCTGTTTTAATAGAATGGAGTGTTTGTGCACATTGTTGAGGAAATTTTGAGAGTAACAGCAAAAAATGAATTTTGAGGCTGGGGGAAAGAATTTGGAGTTTATGGTGCAGGTAAAGGGCAGCCTTTGGAAGTTTTTGAGTAGAGGCCATTGTGTGGAAACAGAACAAGCCCACACAAAACAGGAGAAGGCAATGTGAGCCTAATCGTGGCAAATAAAATATAGCATTTCACAGGGGTAGACCATGGATGCCAGAGTAGCTCATAGCAGAGGAAGGCTGATCAAATCTAGACTCATTTATCCCAAGTTCTTTCACATAGTTGCTCCTTCTTGAAACTGGCACTTTTCCTTCTCCTTACAGTTCTTCAATCCGTGCTAACATCTGTTGCCAACATGAGCTCCTGGGAGTGGATGGAGATATGTCACCTCCCATGCCTTGCATCCAAAAAGAACTTAGGGACACAGGGAAAGCCTGTCTTGTCTCCATTTCACATTTTCCCAACCCCTAAAACTTCATCTCCTCCAGCATGGACCCGCAAGCTGCTTTTCTCTAGAGTGTCAGGGCTTGTGATCAAGATCCTCTAGGATCCCTACACACTTTGCCACTATATTAGCACTTTTCATCATGTCTTTTGGGAGTCTTACACTTACTAATTTAGTGGAAAGTCCTTATTGAAAGAAAAGTATGAGTGCAATGCCCATGCTTATTTAAATAGATGAGAAAGAAGTACCAGGGAGCCTATAAGTGCCCTTGATCCTTGGAGATATCCAGGATCATCTATGAAAATTGCACCAAAGGTAGTGATGTTGGATAAAAACAACCAAAATTAGTGCATGTGATAGTTTCTTCCTCACTGTGGTGTGTTTAATATCAAGTACAACAGTCTTGCCATCAGAGGTCCTCAGCACTTCATGAACCAAACAGAATGGGAAGTAAGGCCTCCAGCAAACTATGCTCAACAGAGATAAACACACTAGGGTTCTGGGTGGAGCTGAAAATTGCCCTCTGCTCCCACAGATATCCTGGTAGCAAGATCGCGTGCGCACGTGCACACACACACACACACACACACACACACCTGTTTCTTGTTGTTCTATTTCCAGAATAAATGAAAGGTTTTGTCTTAAAAATACAAGTTCCCCCAGAAATAACTGGCTTCGGTGCCCAGGAAATTGTTTTCAGTTCTTTTCAGGAGTAAAGTCAGGTTTTGCCCAAAGGTCAGAAAGCTCAACCTTCCTAGCTGTACCTCAGAGCCTCAGAGTGAGTTTTCTGGATGAGTCGAAGACAGTGCCCTGCAACTGCAGCTGGAAGGAAGCTCTTCCAGTGGAACCATGGTCTGCACGATGAGTTGGGTAGAAATCAGCCAACCTCACCCTCAATCACACAGTACTTTTTTGAGTCAATAAGGATGGAAACAGAGAAAAGACTCTCTGGCATTCTATTTGACTATGTTGGCAGTGTCAGAGTAGGCCACTGCACCCCTCTTTCCTCTTTCTTGCACATTCTCCTCATTTCAGTGTTGTTAATTTAGATTTAGATGAAGTTGAACTTAATTCTGGATACCTCAGTTATTACCTGTGTGAACTGTGTGAGGGCCAAGGGGAGGCTGTCTCCAGATGTGCTACTTTGGTATATTGATTATTTTGAATTTAAAGTTACGTAAGAAACAGCCATTGTAAGAGGAACACTCTTACCTGCCTTTGTCTCCAGAAAACAGGAAATAAATCTCCTGTGGGCAAGGTGTCTTCCCTGCACCAGGAGGAAAAGAGACATCCTTATCACCAGAGACAAAGAGCTCAGAGCTGAGAAGGCTATATAAAAAAACCTTGTTACTTTTACTAATTTACCAAATTCTGTTTAGAATTCCTTACTAACTGAAGCTCCCAAACATGTTTTCTTTGTTCTGTCAATGCCTCACAGATTTATTTTTTCTTTGTCTAAAATGCATTAAAACTATCTTGGTCATTCCTTTGGGTCTCGATTTTATTATTGGTCCTCTGTGCATATGCAATTAAACTGTATTTTTTTCTCCTGTCAATCTGTCTCATGCAACTTCATTATTAGACCACCTAGAAGAATCTTGAAGGGTAGAGGAAATTTTTTCTTTTCCAACAACTGGCTATTTTATTTAACTTATAAGCTGAAGTTTATTTGTCTATAAAACAGGGGAACTCCTTTCTTGGTAATCTGAAAGTTGCCATAGGGTTGTTGCAAGAAGTTACCAACAAAGTGCTTAGCACAGTAACAGGTCATATACAGTAAGAGGTAAAACAAGGTAGCTGGAGTTATTATGCCTTCAGCACTTTCTCCAGTTTCTTACTTCCTCTACTCCTTCTTCTCCTGCTGACTCGTTTCATACCCCAACTTCAACTTCCAACCCTGGGAGGGCAAATTGATGCCTGTTTTCACCTACCATTGATTGATTTGTTAGATGGGCTGCCCCACAGAAAAATTCTTAGGAGCTTAACTGGATTTGAAATTTAAAACCATCTCATATTCATGTGTAGCTTAGACATTGCTTCAATCTGACTAGTTCAAAAAACATTTTTTTAAAAAGATGGATATATGTTTAAAAAGCTCACAAGTTCTCTTGGGCACCAAATGGCTCTTTGGAAAGAATCCTGTGACAAGTTAAGTGTAAATGAACCAGAAACATAGAGATTAAATTCCTCCTGAAATACTCCTGGGTGTGGAAATTAAGGAAAAGCAATTGCAAGATGTCTCTCATTTTGCAGACCTGCATTCAGCTGGCGTCCCTTAAGGATGCCTGCTGAGCTGTGGGAAGAGCTGGCTGGCTCAGTCCAGCCTCCAGGGTACCTCCGGAGCCATAGGGTTACTTTCTCCTGGGTGAGGCAGCAGAGGTGATTTGATGGGGGTAACTTTCATTCCAATCGCTCTTCCGGCAAAGCTCCTCTCTGGGGACCTCAGACTGGCACCTTTCACCATTGTTAAATTCACTTAACATAAAAGCGACACCAGGCAAATGACAAGGGAAGAGCCATTAAGGGATGAGCATAAGCAGTGACTGACAGGCAGGCTCTGCTGAACACTCAGCTGCCAGCCCAGCCTCCGCTGGAATCACTCCCAAATGCCTGCCCAGCCAGCGCTTGACAGATACAGGATGCAATCCAAGCTTGTGGGCCTCAGCCTTTGTTTCCCAGAGCCTCAGCCTCCAAGTCCCTTCACCCACACCCACCAGCCTTCTGACCCAGGGACAGCACCAGCGACCACACTGAGAGGAGATGCTTGCCTGATGAAGGTGAGAACCCACCCTCTGTCTTCCCTCAGGTGGGTGCCTACAGTTGGTGGGCCATAGAGTGTGGACAATGAATACACTCATTGCAGTTAGGAGAGATGAAGACTGAACTCAGCCAACTAGGAGAACACATAATCTGTCAAGCCTCTCTTTCCTCCAGTTGTTTTTTGGTCTTAATTTAAAGTCATTTTGGCCATGTTGATCTTTTCTTGGGATTGTGTACAAGGGGACCCATTGGGGCTCTCTGCTAGGAGATGCTCATCACCCAGCATCCCAGGAGTCCCGCAGCACTGAGTCTTATTGAGTTGCTTGCTTAATAATTTTTATTAAGGCAATTTATTGGAAAATATTTGAAAAATACAAAAAATTAAAAACCGAAAAAGAAAAATAGCAATCATTCAGAAAAACCCACGATTGTTAACATTGTTGCAAGGTTTTTGCTCTTCTGTGCTTTCCTTTTCTCGTCTGTAAAATGAAGACAAGTACAACACCTACCTCATGGAGTTGTGAGCATTCATAAGTTAAAAACATGAAGCAGTCAGAAGAGGGCCTAGGGCGCTGTACAGACTCAACGAAATAGTAACTGTTGTTATCAGGCTATGATTTTCACCAACCTTGATTGCAATTGCAGCTCCAGTAGATCAATGGTTCTCTGCCTGGGGAGATTTGCCCCCAGAGGACATATGACAATATATGGAGACATTTTTCTTCACAAAGTAGGGGAGGGGTTATTACTGGCATCCCATGAGTAGAGGTCAGGGATGCTACCAAGCATCCTGCAATGCACAGGATGGCCTCCACAACAAAGAATGATCTGATCTCAATTGTCAGTAGTGCTGAAGTTGAGAAACCTTGATCATGTTAAGCACATATTGTGACAGATCCCAGCCCCTGCTTGCTCACCTTGAACTTCAGCTCCCCTTCAGGGAATGTCATAGTCTTTTCTGGGGGTCCTGGGTGGTGGGGTCTTACATATGCTTAGGAAAATGCCTCTCCCCCACTCCTGCCTCCTTTCCACATGTGCTGCCGCCCTCCATGACATGCATACGCACCGCTATCCTCTGTAGGTGCCATCCCGAGCAGAGTCAGAGCCTGGGGGTATGGTGGGCCAGTGGCCTTATCCCAAATCTCTGAAGTCTTGTTACCTAGATCCCAAAGTGGCCTCATGGATGCCCAGAGGCTGGCAGTTTTCACCAACACAGCCTTCAGCTTCTTTCCCTCACTTCTCTCTCAGTTAAGTCTCGAAACCAGACTCTCTGCCTGAGTTTTGGAGCAGAGCCCATGTTACTGAAATCATTCTCATCTCCTTTTCCTTCCTTCTCCTTGGGTATCTCCATCCCCCAAACATCTTTCCCTTCCATCAGTCCAAAAGATAAAGATCTCATACATATCACAGAAGTCTTATCAGCTCATGCAAACAGATTCTCAGGGACAGCAAGCCAAGAGTGTACATATCTCAGCAATACTTGCTAGTACACACAAGCTTACAGATACATAACTTTTTATTTTATTTATTTATTTATTTATTTTTAAGATTTTATTTATTTGACAGAGAGAGACACAGCGAGAGAGGGAACATAAGCAGGGGGAGTGGGAGAGGGAGAAGCAGACTCCCCGCAGAGCAGGGAGCCAGATGCAGGGCTCGATCCCAGGACTCTGGGATCATGACCTGAGCCAAAGGCAGATGCTTAACGACTGAGCCACCCATGCGCCCCAATACATAACTTTGTAAATCAAAGTTGTGATTTTACCATTTCCTTGTTCCTTAATATTGAAAATGAGAAGATAGTGCTGCTCTGAATAGTGTTATAAAGCAGCTTTGTACTCTTGTTCACTGATTTTCTTAGGATAAATTTCTAGAATATAACTTAAGGGTTGTGAAAGAAAGGATTTAGGAAATTTGTCTTAGGCAACAACATCTGCCTGTCATAAACACATCAGAATAGCCATCCAATACCCAGCATGGCTGGGAAAGTGAAGTACTTAGTCATTGGAAAGTTCTAGTTAGTGAAGAATTCCCCACCCCACCCCACACTAATATCATATGTGGAAAGATTCTTTCTAAATAATATACCTGACACTAAATGACACAGAACAAAATTCCCTTAATAATTCAATAATTATCCCTTAATAATTCAAAGGCCACTCATATTGTTTCAAGGTCATTAATATAACCTCATTTCTCACTGTAGAGTTTCAGATGATGTGTGTAGAAGCTCTTTGTAAGTGGCAAACACACACACACACACAAAGAAATATAAAGGTTTATTATTTCAGTTTTTAAATGGGGAAAATTTGTATTGACCAGATTCACCAAGAAATGACATACCTAGGAAACTTCTATTTTGGATAAGTTTCTGACATTAATTTGTTTATCTGTCATTTACCCCTTCCTCATCAAAGCAAAATAAAGAATATGTAAAAATTCCTTTTGCTTCAGGTTTTGTATTATATTCCAGATGAATATGTTTTACTATAATCTCGGTATCTCAAAACATTGTTCAGTCATAAATTCTTCCCTGTCTGCTCCTAATAATAAAAATAGGATAAAAAAAGTACTTTCTATGACCTGTGCCTTCATTAAGTGAGGAATCTATAGGTAAGCCCAATATTTCCCTTTCCTATCTCTTGTGGCCATGAAGTTGGGCAAGTCAATTATCCTTTCTGGAATATGTTTTCTTCATAGATAATGAAAAGACAGTGATTTCTAAGACCTAAAACTTCTGTGATTTTATGATTTTGCTTGCTCCTTCTGAAGGATTTGAAATTCTGTTCTCTAATTTTCTTGAAAAAAATCTTGAGCTAAATAAAAACAATTTTCTTGGAAAACAGGATGTTGAAGGCAATTTTCCCAGCATCTTGGAATGTTGGCCAAAGCCCCAAAGCTGAGAACAATGGATGAGAAGTAACTCCCCATTTTAAAGAGAGGAACTAGAAGCATACTACCAAAATGTGCTCAAAGGAAACAGGACCTTCCCAGCACCCATCAGCCCCATCAATGCCCAGTAGTAAATATAAGACCAGTCTAGAGATTCAAATGGATGACTGAAGAGATTCACTGAAAGGTTTTTAGACTAGGAGGGAGGACTGTGATATCTTTTTTCTCCATTTACTTTCCTTTTCAAGGGTGCCTTCCTCCAAATCAAGTGATGGGGACTCAAGAGAAATACTCACAGAGGTTGAGAGTGCATGTGAGAAGCACAGAAGGGTCTCTCACTGCCCCCAATGGATATTTAGGAAGTGTAGATTCTGGGCTCCAGGGCTGAAGGAGGGAGATGGGGTGAAAGAGTCATTCTTTGAGATTCTATGTGAAACTCACGACTGGTGCCTGGTTCTCCCCCTAGAGTTCAGGAGACGAGACCAGCTGCAGCCATGCACAATGGTAGGGTGAGGAAAGAGAACAACAGTGAGGAGCTACATATATTAACACCCTTTGGGCTGGCAAGGATGAGCAAGATTCCTATGGCCAAGTGGATCCTGTTGGAAGTCCCTGGACTTCAGTTACCATTCAAGAAGGCGCCCTGTTGGGGCAAAAGTTTTTCAGCAGTAAGAGGTAGGAGGTGAACAACCTGACAGCCAAGATTAGCCAAGAGAGGATTATAGTGGTACCAGTGACATAAAAGTCTTCCCTCTTCATCTAATCACCCTTCCCCCTGCTAAGACCTCAGGATATGCAGAAGGCAAAGTGGGAAGGTGGCGGACAAAGAACAAAAGAGCCTATCATGCATTTTCCTCAACTGTAGGTGCTTGATGAACAGGCACGGGTTAAAGAGAGGAAAGAAGTTATGGACTGGATCTGAGATTAAAATTTCTTTTTTAAAAGATTTTATTTATTTATTTATTTGACAGAGAGATAGAGAGCACAAGTAGGCGGAAGAGCAGGCAGAGGGAGAGGGAGAAGCAGGCTCCCCGCCGAGCAGGGAGCCGGACATGGGGTTCGATCCCAGGACTCTGGGATCATGACCTGACCCGAAGGCAGCTGCTTAACCGACTGAGCCACCCAGGCGCCCTGAGATTAAAGTTTTAATATTAGACTGGATTGGACCTTTTCCTTTAAGGGGAGCAATAATTAGATCCTATTTATAGCAGAAAGTAAACAAATACTCCAGGATCTGCCTAAGATTCTGCAAAGGGATGGGAAAAGGGGGTATAACTAAGCAAATGTCATGAATGGCGGACTCCAGCTGAGTCAACATGAAAATACCATCAGTATGTCTGGGAATAACTGTGTGTTCAAGGACCACTATGTTTTGTTTGTGTGTTTTTATAGCTGAGAAAACTGAGACATGGACAATGATCCTTTAACCAAGACTCTGCTTCACCTATCCTAACAGTGTGTGGTTGTTTTTTTTTCAAAATACATTTTTCTCTTCTATGGCCTTCTTTGTTTTCACAACCACAATATTGCTCTAAAACAATAATTCTATAGTAACAGCAAAAATCAGTAAATGTCATTTCTTCATCAGATATATAGAGGAAGATTTAAGACAAGGTAGTGAAAAAAAATCTGTCTATAATAAAGTAATGTTATATTTTAACCACAGATTTGTTACTTTTAGTGACTTCCTTCTTGAGATTTAACAAACAAGCAATGACTGTTCCTTATTTAGTTATACCTATATAAGCTATGTAGAAAAAAATCTATACTTTTCAGAGAGAAATTATGTTATAAAATTGGGTTCATGGAAAGTTATGGCCTTTGAAGATGGACAGACTTGAGTTAAATTCCTGGCTCTACCACTTACTGACTATGTGACCTAGGGAAAACCATTTGGTCTTTCTGGACTTCCACTTTCTCGTATGTAAAAGGGGACTATTAATATTTATTTCATTCAACTGTGATGATTAAATGAAATCACATATACCACACATTACCCCAAAGAACATGGACAATAACATTGTTTCCTGCCCTTCCTCTGCTCCTTAGTCCTAAACACAAATTTGCCTGATTTTATTTATTCTAGTTTGATTGATTTTTACATATATTTATTTTTACATATGTATGTATTATTATGTATATATGTACACACACCTATATTCTACTTATATGGATTTTCAACAATTACAAATGTAATTTGTAATCTTCATTAAAAGTCAAAGAGAAGCATAATAAAATGTTTAATGACCTCACCACCCCCAATCCCAGCCTCTTGAAATACCCAATGTCAGTAGTTTTGGGGGACACTCTTCCATACTCTTCCCTTTGCTCATACAAACATCCTTTACACATCACTCTGAAAATTCCTTTTTTCCCTTAAAAATATATAATTGGGACACATCTCAGGTCAATACATGTAATTCATGTTTATTCTTTGGTGTAGCTATATAATATCCCAGAGCCTGATGACCATATTTTAACTTCTTTTCATTGACATTTTGGTTGCTTCCAACTTTTGCAACCTTAATGCTGCCATGATGGTTACCCACGTAGGGGGATCATGCCCACTGAGGTTTTCATTTACAGAGTCTGTAATCCCTATCGAGGAACTGCTGAGGTGGTGTACATTTTTTTTTTAGGAATATGTACATTTTTTTTTGAGGGAGTGAGAGAGTGTGTGTGTGCATGTGCTTGTGAGTGCATGAATGGGACAGTGGGGAGGGGCAGAGGGAGAGAGGGAAAATCTTAAGCAGGCTCCACACCCAGTGCAGAGCCCACATGGGGCTTGATCTCACGACCCTGAGATCCTGACCTGAGCCAAAATTGAGTCAGACACTTAACCGACTGAGCCACCCAGACACCCCAGGAGTGTGTATATTTTAATGTTCATAGGTATTGACCTATATTGTAAATGTATTGGATAAGTTCATTATATATAAACAAAACAAACCAACAAATGACTCAAAGAAAAAAAATTCAGTAAATTCTATAAAGCAAAGGCAACTTTCTATGTACCAAGCCTTTAATTTACTTGTTTGGTAAATTAAATTGCTTTTTCTTTGGGAAAAAGAAAACTTTCCATGCCAGAATGGGTGTGGTGAAGGGCTCAAGGGAAGTTTAATAATGCACTGTCAATTTAGTGTCCAAGGCAGAGCTCTGGTCCTCTAAATCAGTTCATTCCCTCTGGCCATCAGCTCTTGTGAGTGGGATGTGAGCTACTTGCTGCACTGGAAACTGCTCCTGATGTCACCATGCTAGCTCTTCCCATTTAGAACAAATCCAATCTCTGGGTCACTAGAAAGTCACATGTCACATGTCACAGACTGTCAGCTTTTGTCTCCCATCACTCCTTATTACTTAAGGGTGTTGGCTGAGATCCCAACATCTTTATTTCTTAGGAGGTTGGGAGCCCGGGCAGCTTCTGTTCCTCTCTCTCTTCTTTCTTCCATATATTCCCTATGTTCCCTATATCCCTCTATTGGGTCATAGGCTTTTAGGAAGTTCTTGCTCAGAATTCTCTGACCTTCAGAGATCTGGATTCCAATCCTGATAACATTAATACCACTGGGATTAATGCAGAAAAAGAAACCCCTATCTATGTCTGCATCCAACTCTGGGCAGAATATAATATGGGCTGGAGGGGAGGAGCAAGATGGTGGAGGAGTAGGAGACCTAATTTTTGTCTGGTCCCAGGAATTAAGCTAGATAGGGATCAAACCATTCTGAACACCTACAAACTCAAAGGAGATTGAAGAAAAAAATAGCAACTCTCTGAACAGAAAAGCGACCACTTTCTGGATGGTAGGGCGTGCGGAGAAGTGAATCCAAGGTGCTATTTGGGAAGATAGACCACAGGGAGAGGGAGCATCCTCAGCCACTACCAACAAGTGATAGAGCAGCAGAGCACAAAATCGGAACCCTCACTGGGACAGTGTGGTCTCAGGACCTTTGGGGTCACAGAAAGACCAGGGGTGCCTGAGTGCAGCAGAGCTCCCAGGTATCAGAGAGGGGTAGCTGGCTGCAGAAACGGAGCCGAGGAGTGGGCTCTCAGTTCAGGGTTGCCATAAACCATGATCCGCAGCACAGTCGGGCCACTGCTCCTCCAGCAGGGACCCAATAAGTGGCAGAGCTGGGGAGACTCCCCTTCCTCCCCCGGGAGGAGCTGCGCAGGAGCACACCACAGGGATCTGCTGGGTTTGGAGACTCCACACGGGGTCGTGTGCCAGAGACAGAAATGCTCAGTCACAGGCTGGGTGAGCATGGAGTGCGGGCGGAGAACAGGGAGACAGGAGTGATTGACTGTTTTTCTCTGGGGGCTCACTGAGGAGTGGGGGCCCGAGTTCTCGGCTCCTCCGGGTCAGAGATTGGGAGGCCACCATTTTCACTCTCATCCTCGAAAGCTGTACAGAAAGCTCACAGGGAACAAAAGCTCCCAAGAGCAAACCCCAGCAGATTACTTAGCCCCGACGGTAAGGGCAGGGCAATTCCACCTCTGGCAAAGACATTTGGGAACCATGGCAACAGGCCCCTCCCCCAGAAGATAAGCAAGAACAGCCAGCCAAGACCAAGTTTACTGATCAATGAGAACGGCAGAACTCCAGCGCTAGGGGAATACTGCACATAGAATTCATGGCTTTTTTCCCATGATTCTTTAGTCTTTCAAAGTTACTTTTTTTAACTTTTTTATTTTTTCATTTTCTATTTTTTAAAATTTTTCTTCTTTCCTTTTTCAACCAACATATTATTTTATCAATTCCTTTTTTTAAAATCTTTTTTAATTTTCACTTTTACAGTCATATTCTATCTCTTCATTGTATTTAACTTTATTTTTGTATATATATATATATAAGTTATTCACTCTTTAAAATTTTGGGATACAGTTTCTTCTAACAGACCAAAATATACCCTAAATCTAGTGTATGGCTTTGTTCTAGTCTCCCGCCTGATCACATTCTCTCCTTTTTTTTTTTTTTTAATTTTTCTTTCTTTTTTCAACCAACTTCTTACCAATTCCTTTTTTAAAGTATTTTTTAATTTTCATCTTTACAGTCATATTCCATCCCTTCATCGTATTAACCCTTATTTTTGTATATATATGTATATATAAGTTTTTCTTTCTTTAAAATATTGGGAGGCAGTTTCTTCTAACAGACCAAAATACACCCAAAATCTAGTGTGTGGCTCTGTTCTATTCACCAGCCTGATCATATTCTTTTTTATTTTTTTCCCCCTTTCTTTCCCCCTGGTTTTGGGTCTCTTCTGATTTGTTTAGTGTATGTTTTTCTGGGGTCATTGTTACCCTTTTAGCATTTTGTTCTCTCATTCATCTGTTCTTCTCTAGACAAAATGACAAAATGGAAAAACTCACCTCGAAAAAAAAAAAAAAAGAACAAGAGGCAGTACCGACTGCCAGGGACCTAATCAATGTGGACATTAGTAAGATGTCAGAACCAGAGTTCAGAATGACGATTATAAAGATACTAGCTGGGCATGAAAAAAGCATAGAAGATACTAGAGAATCCCTTTCTGGAGCAATAAAAGAACTAAAATCTAACCAAGTTGAAATCAAAAAGGCTATTAATGAGGTGCAATAAAAAATGGAGGCTCTAACTGCTAGGATAAGTGAGGCAGAAGACAGAATTAGTGATATAGAAGACCAAATGATGGAGAATAAAGAAGCTGAGAAAAAGAGAGATAAACAACTACTGGATCATGAGGGGAGAATTTGAGAGATAAGTGATACCATAAGACGAAACAATATTAGAAAAGTTGGGATCCCAAAAGAGGAAGAAGGGGGGGCAGAAGGTATATTGGAGCAAATTACAGTGGAGAACTTCCCTAATGTGAGGAAGGAAACGGGCATAAAATCCAGGAGGCACAGAGAACCCCTCTCAAAATCAATAAAAATAGGTCAACACCCGACCTCTAATAGTAAAACTTACAAGTCTCAGAGATGAAGAGAAAATTCTGAAAGCAGATCAGGAGAAGAGGTCTATAACCTACAATGGTAGAAACATTAGATTGGCAACAGACCTATCCACAGAGACCTGGCAGGCCAGAAAGGACTGGCACGATATATTCAGGGCACTAAACGAGAAAAATATGCAGCCAAGAACACTATATCCAGCTAGGCTGTCCTTGAAAATAGAAGGAGAGAGAAGTATCTTCCAGGACAAACAAAAGCTAAAAGAATTTGTGAACACCAAACCAGCCCTACAAGAAATATTGAAAGGGGACCTCTAAGTAAAGAGAGAGCCTAAAAGTAACATAGACCAGAAAGGAACACAGACAATATACAGTAACAGTTACCTTATAGGCAATATAATGGCACTGAATTCATATCTTTCAATAGTTACCCTGAATGTAAATGGGCTAAATGCCCCAATCAAAAGACACAGGGTATCAGATTGGATAAAAAAGCAAGATCTATGGGGGGGGGGGGGCGCGGAGCAAGATGGCAGAGGAGTAGGAGACCTGGATTTCGTCTGGTCTCAGGAATTCAGCTGAATAAGGATCAAACCATTCTGAACACCTACGAACTCAACAGGAGATCGAAGATAAGAATAGTAACAACACTCTGAACAGAAAAGCGACCACTTTCTGGAAGGTAGGACGTGCAGAGAAGTGAATCCGAGGCGATATTCGGGAGGATAGACGGCGGGGGAGGGGGCCTCCATTGGCCGCTTCTGGCAAGTGATAGAGCCGCGGAGCACAAAATCAGAACTTCTAGAAGTCAGCTCCGCTGAGGGATGTTGCTCCAGTGGCTAAGCGGGGAGTGGAACCCTCGCGGGACAGTGTGGTCTCAGGACACTCAGGGTCACAGAAAGACCGGAGGTGCCTGAGTGCGGCAGATCTCCCAGGTATCAGAGCGGGGAAGCCGGCTGCAGAGACGGAGCCGAGGTGCGGGCTCTCAGCTCGGGGTTGCCATAAACTGTGATCCGCGGCCCAGTTGGGCCACTGCTCCTCCAGCAGGGACCCAACAAGTGGCAGAGCTGGGGAGACTCCCCTCCCTCCCCCCGGAGGAGCGGCGCGGGAGCGCACCGCAGGGATCTGCTGGGTTTGGAGACTCCACACGGGGTCAGGTGCCAGACATAGAAACGCTCGATCACAGGCCGGGTGAGCACGGAGTGCTCCTCAGGAGCGGGGCCCCGAGTTCTCAGCTCCTCCGGGCGGAGATTGGGAGGCCACCATTTTCACCCTGGTCCTACAAAGCTGTACTGAGAGCTTGCAGGGAACAAAAGCTCCTGAGAGCAAACCGGAGCAGCTTGCTTAGCCCAGACTCACAAGGGCGGGGCAATTCCGCCTCCAGCAAAGACATTTGGGAACCACGGCAACAGGCCTCTCCCCCAGAAGATCAGCACGAACAGCCAGCAAGCCAAGACCAAGTTTACCGATCAAGGAGAACGGGAGAACTCCAGCGCTAGGGGAATACTGCACATAGAATTCATGGCTTTTGTACCATAATTCAATAGTTTTCCAAAGTTAATTTTTCAACTATTTTTTTTTTGGATTTTTCTTTTTCCCTTTTTCAAACAACATCTTATCAATCCCTTTTTTTAAAAAAACCTTTTTTATTTTTCATTTTTAGAGTAATATTTTTATCCCTTCATAGTAGTTACCCTTATTTTTGGCATATATATATAAGTTGTTCTCTCTTTAAAATTTTGAGATACAATTTCTTCTAACAGATCAAAATATACCCTAAATCACTAGTGTATGGATTTGTTCTAGTCTCCTGCCTGATCACATTCTCTCCCTTTTTTTTCTTTTTTTTTCTTTTTAAATCTTCTTCTTTCTTTTTAAAAACAACTTCTTATCAATTCCTTTTATAAAATCTTTTATAATTTTCATCTTTACAGTCATCTGCCATCCCTTCATTGTACCAACCCTTATTTTGTACATATATAAGTCTTTCTTCCTTTAAAATTTTAGCAGGCACTTTCTTCTAACAGACCAAAATATGCCCAAAAGCTAGTGTGTGGCGCTGATCTATGCACTAGCCTGATCATATTTGATCATATTCTGTTTTTTTTTTTGTTTTGTTCTGTTTTTGTTTGTTTTTATCTTTTTCTTTTTCCTTTTTTTTTTTTTCTCTTCTTTCCCTTTCTTGTCCCCTGATTTCAGGTCTTTTCTGATTTGTATAGAGTATATTTGCTGGAGACGTTGTTAACCTGTTAGCATTCTGTTCTCTCATTCATCTGTTCTCCTCTGGACAAAATGACAAGACGAAAAAAATCACCTCAGCAAAAAGAACAAGAGGTAGTACCGTCTGCCAGGGACCTACTCAATACTGACATTAGTACGATGTTGGACCTAGAGTTCAGAATCATGACTTTAAAGATACTAGCTGGGGTTGAAAAAACTGTGGAAGTTATTAGAGAAACCCTTTCTGGAGAAATAAAAGAACTAAAATCTAACCAAGTGAAAATCAAAAAGGCTATTAATGAGGTGCAACAAAAAATGGGGGCACGAACTGCTAGGATAAATGAGGCAGAAGAGAGAATCAGCCATATAGAAGACCAAATGATGGAAAATAGGCTGAGAAAAAGAGAGATAAACAACTACAGGATCACGAGGGCAGAATTCGAGAGATAAGTGATACGATAAGACGAAACAACATTAGAATAATTGGGATCCCAGAAGAAGAAGAAAGAGAGAGAGGGGCAGAAGGTATTTTGGAGCAAATTATAGCAGAGAACTTCCCTAATGTGGGGAAGGAAACAGGCATCAAAATCCAGGAGGCACAGAGAACCCCTCTCAAAATCAATAAAAATAGGTCAACACCCCGACATCTAATAGTAAAACTTACGAGTCTCAGAGACAAAGAGAAAATCCTGAAAGCAGCTTGGGAGAACCTACAATGGTAGACACATTAGATTGGCAACAGACCTATCTACAGAGATGTGGCAGGCCAGAAAGGACTTTCATGAGATCTTCAGAGCACTAAACGAGAAAAATATGCAGCCAAGAATACTATATCCAGCTAGGCTATCATTGAAAATAGAAGGAGAGATAAAAAGCTTCCAGGACAAACAAAAACTAAAGGAATTTGCAAACACAAAATCAGCCCTACAAGAAATATTGAAAGAGGTCCTCTAAGCAAAAAGAGAGCCTAAAAGCAGCATAGATCAGAAAGGAACACAGACAATATACAGTAACAGTCACCTTACAAGCAATAAAATGGCACTAAATTCATACCTTTCAATAGTTACCCTGAATGTAAATGGGCTAAATGCCCCAATCAAAAGACACAGGCTATCAGATTGGATTCAAAAACAAGACCCATCAATATGCTGTCTGCAAGAGACTCATTTTAGACCCAAAGACATCCCTACATTGAAAGTGAGGGGGTGGAAAACCATTTATCATGCTAATGGACACCAAAAGAAAGCTGCGGTGGCAATCCTTATATCAGACAAATGAGATTTTAAAACAAAGACTGTAATAAGAGATGAAGAAGGACACTATATCTTACTTAAAGGGTCTATCCAACAAGAAGATCTAACAATTATAAATATCTATGCCCCTAACGTGGGAGAAGGCAATTAATAACAAAAGCAAAGAAACACATTGACAACAATACAATAATAGTGGGGGACTTTAACACCCCCCTGACTGAAAAGGACAGATCATCTAAGCAAAAGATCAACAAGGAAATAGAGACTTTAAATGAAACACTGGACCAAATGGATTTTACAGACCTATTCAGAACATTCCATCCCAAAGCAACAGAATACACATTCTTCTCTAGTGCCCGTGGAACATTCTCCAGAATTGATCACATCCTAGGTCACAAATCAGGTCTCAACCGGTACCAAAAGACTGGGATTATTCCCTGCATATTTTCAGACCACAATGCTTTGAAACTAGAACTCAATCACAAGAGGAAAGTCGGAAAGAACTCAAATACATGGAGGCTAAAGAGCATCCTACTAAAGAATGAATGGGTCAACTAGGAAATTAAAGAAGAATTAAAAAAATTCATGGAAACCAATGAAAATGAAAACACAACTGTTCAAAATCTTTGGGATACAGCAAAGGCAGTCCTGAGAGGAAAGTATATAGCAATACAAGACTTTCTCAAGAAATAAGAAAGGTCTCGAATACACAACCTAACCCTACACCTAAAGGACCTAGAGAAAAAAACAGCAAATAAAGCCTAAACCCAGCAGGAGAAGAGAAATAATAAAGACCAGAGCAGAAATCAATGAAATAGAATCCAAAAGAACAGTAGAACAGATCAACGAAACTAGGAGCTGGTTCTTTGAAAGAATTAACAAGATTGATAAACCCCTGGCCAGACTTATCAAAAAGAAAAAAGAAATGACCCAAATCAACAAAATCATGAATGAAAGAGGAGAGATCACAACCAACACCAAAGAAATACAAACAATTATAAGAACATATTATGAGCAACTCTATGCCAGCAAATTAGATAACCTGGAAGAAATGGGTGCATTCCTAGAGATGTATCAACTACCAAAATTGAACCAGGAAGAAATAGAAAACCTGAACAGACCTATAACCACTAAGGAAATTGAAGCAGTCATCAAAAATCTCCCAACAAACAAAAGCCCAGGGCCAGATGGCTTCCCAGGGGAATTCTACCAAACATTTAGAGAAGAATTAATACCTATTCTCCTGAAACTGTTCCAAAAAATAGAAATGGAAGGAAAACTTCCAAACTCATTTTATGAGGCCACCATTACCTTGATCCCCAAACCAGACAAAGACCCCATCAGAAAGGAGAATTACAGACCAATATCCTTGATGAACATGGATGCAAAAATTCTCACCAAAATACTAGCCAATAGGATCCAACAGTACATTAAAAGGATTATTCACCATGACCAAGTGGGATTTATCCCTGGGCTGCAAGGCTGGTTCAACATCCTCAAATCAATCAACGTGATACAATACATTAACAAAAGAAAGAACAAGAATCATAGGATCCTCTCAGTAGATGCAGAAAAAGCATTTGACAAAGTACAGCATTCTTTCTTGATCAAAACTCTTCAGAGTATAGGGATAGAGGGTATATACCTCAATATCATAAAAGGCATCTATGAAAAACCTACAGCGAATATCATTCTCAATGGGGAGAAGCTGAGAGCTTTTCCCCTAAGGTCAGGAACACGGCAGGGATGTCCACTCTCACCACTGTTATTCAACATAGTATTAGAAGTCCTAGCCACGGCAATCAGACAACAAAAAGAAATCAAAGGCATCCAAATCGGCAAAGAGGAAGTCAAACTCTCCCTCTTTGCAGATGATAAGATACTGTATGTGGAAAACCCAAAAGACTCCACCCCAAAACTGCTAGAACTCGTACAGGAATTCAGTAAAGTGGCAGGATATAAAATCAATGCACAGAAATCAGTGGCATTCTAATACACCAACAACAAGACAGAAGAAAGAGAAATTAAGGAGTCGATCCCATTTACAATTGCACACAAAACCATAAGATACCTAAGAATAAATCTAACCAAAGAGGCAAAGTATCTGTACTCAGAAAACTATAGAATACTCATGAAAGAAATTGAGGAAGACACAAAGAAATGGAAAACATTCCATGCTCATGGATTGGAAGAACAAATATTGTGAAAATATCTATGCCACCGAGAGCAATCTACACATTTAATGCAATCCCTATCAAAATACCATAAATTTTTTTCAAAGAAATGGAACAAATAATCCTAAAATTTGTATGGAACCAGAAAAGACCCTGAATAGCCAGAGGAATGTTGAAAAAGAAAAGCAAAGCTAATGGCATCACAATTCCGGAGTTCAGGCTCTATTATAAAGCTGTAGTCATCAAGACAATATGGGACTGGCACAAAAATAGACGCATAGATCAATGGAACAGAATAGAGAGCCCAGAAATGGACCCTCAACTCTATGGTCAACTAATCTTTGACAAAGCAGGAAAGAATATCCAATGGCAAAAATACAGTCTCTTCAACAAATGGTGTTGGGAAAAGTGGACAGCCACATGCAGAAGAATGAAACTGGACCATTTCCTTACACCACACACAAAAATAGACTCCAAATGGTTGAAAGACCTAAATGTGAGACAGGAGTCCATCAACATCCTAAAGGAGAACACAGGCAGCAACTTCTTCGATCTCAGCCACAGCAACTTCTTCCTAGAAGCATTGCCAAAAGCAAAGGAAGCAAAGGCAAAAATGAACTAATGGGACTTCATCAAGATAGAAAGCTTTTGCACAGCAAAGGAAACAGTCAACAAAACCAAAAGACAACAGACAGAATGGGAGAAGATATTTGCAAATGACATATCAGATAAAGGGCTAGTATCCAATATCTATAAAGAACTTATCAAACTCAACACCCAAAGAACAAATAATCCAATCAGGGAATGGGCAGAAGACATGTACAGACATTTTTCCAAAGAAGACATCCAAATGGCCAACAGACACATGAAAAACTGCTCAGCATCGCTTGGCATCAGGGAAATCCAATTCAAAACCTTAATGAGATACCACCTCACACCAGTCAGAATGGCTAAAATTAACAAGTCAGGAAACAACAGATGTTGGTAAGGATGCGGAGAAAGGGGAACCTTCCTACACTGTTGGTGGGAATGCAAGCTGGTGCAGCCATTCTGGAAAACAGTATGGAGGTTCCTCAAAAAGCTGAAAATAGAGCTACCCTATGACCCAGCAATTGTACTACTGGGTATTTACCCCAAAGATACAAATGCAGTGATCTGAAGGGGCACGTGCACCCCAATGTTTATAGCAGCAATGTCCACAATAGCCAAACTGTGGAAAGAGCCTAGATGTCCATCACCAGATGAATGGAAAAAGATGTGGTATATATATATATATATATATATATATATATATATATACAATGGAATATTATGCAGCCATAAAAAACGAAATCTTGCCATTTGCAATGACATGAATGGAACTAGAAGGTATTATGCTAAGCGAAATAAGTCAGTTGGAGAAAGAGAATTATCATATGATCTCACTGATATGAGGAATTTGAGAAACAAGACAGAGGATCATAGGGGAACGGAGGGAAAAATGAAACAAGATGAAACCAGAGAGGGCGACAAACCATAAGAGACTCTTAATCTCAGGAAATTGAGGGTTGCTGGAGTGGAGGGGTGTGGGAGGGATGGGGTGGCTGGATGATGGACATTGGGGAGGGTATGTGCTATGGTGAACTCTGTGAATTGTGTAAGACTGATGAATCACAGACCTGTACCCTTGAAACAAATAATACAGTATATGTTTAAAAAAATGCAGATTCTAATAAAAAAAAGAATATAATATGGGCTTAGCCATGGAAGTTGGGCCTTCATGTTTGAAAGAATCATAAAACCGTTGTCCTCTCTGACTTCCTGCAAACATAAGGATCTAATATCTGGGAAGTGATTTCTTCTTAGTTTTCCTCCTTAAGAATAATAATAATTTCAATTACATTATAATAATTATAATTACTGTATTTTATATAATTTATATTATATAATAATATTAATCATTTCATGAATTCTTCCTATGTACCAATTTCTTTGTGAAGCACTACTTGTACTTTAATCCTTACAACAGGGGTGCCTGTGTGGCTCAGTGTTTAAGCGTCTGTCTTCAGCTCAGGTCATGATGCCCGGGTCCTGGAATCGAGCCTCGCTTCGGGTTCCCTGCTCGGCAGGAGGCTTGCTTCTCCCTCTCCCACTCCCCCTGCTTGTGTTCCCTCTCTTGCCTTACTGTCAAATAAATAAATAAAATCTTTAAAAAAATAATCCTTACAACAACCATTTTGGATGAGGAAAATCATATTCAAGAATGTAAGGTAACTTTTGAAATGTATCACAATTATACATGGGTAGAGTTGAATTTGAACCTAGAACCGTCTTCCTGTGAAACCCATGTTCTAATCTAACTGCCACATTATGGTATTAGAAGTCCTGAATAGAACTGATGTAGGTAAAACAAGGTGGCACTGGGTTTCCCAATTACCCTGACCAGGAACGTCATGAGGAGAAGTTTCCTTTATATGCATAATTGGGTAAAAGTGTTGCATGTTATGTATGATAGTGTAGACAATATTTATCACATAAATTCTACTACTGAATAATCAAAGTCATTAAAAAGATCAAAATATTTTTATGCTAAAACAATGATGACCTTATTTCTCTATGAGGAACGTCAGTGTCATAGGTTCTTGGGATCAGAGATATTTAGATACTCAAAAGTAGAAGAGACTTGAGAGGTCTTTCTTACCCTTTTACTTGATTCTTAGTTTTTCTATTCCACATCCTTGAAATGTGTCCTAGATCATCTGTTGGGGACACACTAGCAATGGTGATCTCATTTTCACATTACAGAGAAGAAGAACCAGACAAGTAAATAGACAACTACAATCGAATTTGATGAATGCTCTGAAAAAGCTGTGTACAAGTTACGAGAGAGTGTAGAAAAGGCACCCGGCTTGGAGGGAAGGCGATTCAGAGAAAGGTTTCTGAGTGAATATGACAGTGTGTTGGCTCTTAAATGAAAGAAGCAAGTCTGACAAACAGGAGGGATGGTAGGGGAGTGAATAGAGATAGCTCAGATAGCTGGAAGTGAGCAAAAGCAACAAATACTTAGCAAGCATGGGAATCGTGCTACAGGTATCTCAGTGTGGCTGGAGCATGGACTGTGGTTGGAAGAGTGTTGACAGATAAGGTGAAGCCCAGACTGGAAAAGTGTATCCCATGCTAATAGTTTGGATTTTATTCTGAAGAGGGAAAGGGAGTCATTGAATATTTTTAAGGGAGAACCAAGATCAACTCTGCATTTTAAAATGAATACTAGAGGGCGCCACTGGGGGCTGTGGGTTAGAGGATGAGCCCGGGATCTGGATGAAGAAGCTAGGGCAGAGCTGGACAAAGATTAGCAATGACAGGGGACAGACAGCAGATAAGATTCCATCTTATTTAGCACCTAGGGTTGAAAGAATTTGGTGATAATGTGGGTGTGGCCGAGGTGTAGAGTGGGAGAAGTAGAGAACGATGTCCAGGTTTCTAGCTTGGGTAGCTCCGTATGTGGGAAAAAGGACATCCAGTTCCATCCCAGCATTGGCAAGCTCTCAGTGTAAAGCAATTCTTCTGGTATTGAACTACTGTTCTTTAACATTCTTTGCGTTGCTCTTAATCTGACCTCCATCGTTACAAAGAGCAATGGCCGTTACTTTGTAGATGCACTGAGTTGCAAGTAAATAGAGATTCCTACTTGATAAACTGTTTAATAAATCAAATCTTATTATCTATCTCTGAATATATGCATCTTTATATTATGTATTTATGTTTTATTTATATCTATTAATATATATTTATATGTATGTTTCTTTGAACTTCTAGGAAAACAAGAATTAAATCATTCCAAGGGTCCATTCCCCCAGTTATGATTAATATCTGAAAAACAAGGTTACGTTCGGAGTTTTCATAAAGAATATGTAAATAAAAGTTCAGCCAGCACATACACTGAGAGGCAGTGGATAAATTGTGAAAGAAGTAATCGAGCCTCATCTTTCCCTCTACCCACTGGCCTTTTCATGGCCAGGTGTTATATGTATTGCTGTTTATTCCACTGTAATGACTAGGGGGCTGACTGCATCTCTGTTCCTGAGACTATGCTCCCTGTTTCACAAAAGCCCTTGGGATGAGAGAATCAAATACAGAATTTGCAGAAGGGCACAAATATCAGCAGTATTCAGCTAACCAAGTCCAACCTAATGACATTTGTCTAAATCTGGGATGTCAGTGATGCCATTTACCCTCAATGACAGCTATTACTGCTTTTTTCTTTTTCCTATCCAGACTTTTTTCAAAGGGAGGGTATCTTTTGGCTTGGTCAGTTACTAAACTTCACTCGAGGAAGATGCATAAAGAATGAGGTGGTTTTGTATAGAGACACAGTTTGTGAAGGTTTTACCAATTCCTGGCTGGACCAACATGCCTCTCGCTTATGAAATTGTGGGACCTCAAACTGCACGGTCTTTTCTTTCTTCCCAGCAGATCTTTACTCATGTAGCAAAGTCCCGACCTTGTCTTATTTTAATAAGAGTAAGGGCCGGTATTTCTCATTCTTCTATTGAGCCAGTGTCAGTTTTTTTTTTCAAATATATGAGAAAATACTGTGTTTATTAAATACAATCCCGTTAAATTAAAAACTGCTGTAAAACATCACCCAAGGATGTAGACTTGGGTAGACAGTTGGAGTAATAATATTTTCATTTAGCTCCTCTCCCTTGAAATCTGCTAATCCATTGAAATTAATTTTGAAAAAATGAAGGAATAACAAAGGAGAGTAAGCTTCCTCTTTAATGAAATGAGAAAACTTCACAAACCCAAACCACAAAGTATAAAACACGTCCACCTAATAATGTTAAGTCTGGGATAAGATATTGGGAAATGGGGAAGCCAAATACCTAACTTCTTAAAACATGAGTAATTGACAGATGTCCCTAAGCCACCTCGCCAAGGAAGCCTCCCTGTGGACCCTGGGTGAAGGAGAGAGAGCAGCTAATTGACAGATTGCAACATGAAATGTCTGTGAGTTAACCAAGAATCCTCTCCCATTTTTCTTTTGGAGAACCCAAGTGTTTTACAGACTTATAAGCACCCCGCTAAAGATCTCAACCTTTTGTCTGTAATACAGATGGAACACCTTCTTCCAGAACCTTTAGTTTATTTAAATTTTGCTTATCATTTATTCAGTTTTGATGTTGTTTTTATTGGGAGTGGGGAGAGAGCAAGGATACGTAGCCAGATGTATTCTTTTCCTACCTTTGGTGCTATGTTTAGAAAATCTTATCCATCCTGATATTTTTACCGAAAGGTTAGTTCTTCTGAAATTTATCTTGAAGTTTTTCTTTCCCAACAAATGTGCTATTTAACCAACAGTGAATAAACCAGCCCTTCCACTGCCTCCTTTATCCCATATTAACTTATATATACTCGTGTCTGTTTTTGACTTTTGAACTTAGTTTTGTAGCTCTTTAAAATGGTGGTGCAAGACTAGGGACTGTTAATTAATAATTGTTAAATCTGGCGGATGTTGAAAATGGCATTATGCTTAGGTATAAAGTAAAGGTGGATACTAAATTATTTAGGGGTATCTGAAATGTCCTTTACTCTAACAAAATTAAAAGGGGTTAAAAATAAAGCAAGTATAGAAAAAAAATGGATAGCCATTGAAGCTGGATGATGAACAATGTTGTACTCTGTTCTTGTGGGCATATTTGGAAATGTTTATAATAAAATCTTTAGAAAAAAGAGATTAGGTTGACACTGTATGGCAGCCATCCTGGATTCTCTCTGCTCTCCAATAACGGAAGACCTCCTCTTTTTACCTCCATCTCTATTATAACCTCTCATCTGACTTTGCCCTTTTTCTCAGCTATGGTAGCCAGGAATCCCCTGGTTTCATCTTTCTTGCTCTGGCCTCTAGGCAAACTGCTGCTGATGCCCACAATTCAGTGGCTTGGGCCTGCTGGTGTGAGGTCAGCTGCTGCCTCATGGGCTGTCCCCCCAGAGAAAAAAAAGGAGAAATTTCTGGAAGTCCCTGTTTGGCCACCTCCCGCAATTGTCCCACCACCCCTACCCTTCACCCCCACTTCATGGTCAGATACAGACATAAAGGTATCCTTTCAATCAAATATTCTTTATTACTTCTCTACACTTATTTGGAGAAAACAAGAAACTGATTTTCTATGAGTCATAATTTTGTGCTCTCTTGTGAATTTACGTAGTCCATACTTCAGTTATCCTCCTGCCCTCTCCTTCAAGTTTCCCAAAACAAAATTGCACCCCTGTAAGAGTTCTGATGAGTCTGTAGAATTTACTAAGGAAATTCCTAGGGCAGAACATTGCACTAGAAATATGTCCAAGTGGAACACATTGCTTCTCCCAAGTGTACCTTCCAGTCCACCAACCACCAACGTCTCCTTTTCCTTCCCTCTCATTATCCTAATTTAACAGATGGCAAATAAGGAAACATCATAAAATGGTAAAACTCAAGTGGTGATAGATCAGAACTTTCACATAGTAACACCAAGATCACTTCGTTCTCCAGGCCTTTTGCAAACTGCTTTGCATGCATTTTCATTTAATACCCTAAAATACTCCATGTCGTATATATTATTATGTCACCATTTTACAGAGGTAGAAACTGAGGACCTGTGAAGATGAATAAAATTGCCCAAGGCCATGCAACTCATCAGTGTCAGGGCAGAGACTCAAACTCAGGTCTGTCTGAATGCAAAGCCCACGCTATTAAAGGCCACCTAACACTGCTTCACAAATCCTCATGTATTCAGGACTCACATCAATACTAAACACTCTTCATCCCCAACTAGACCTCTCCCTTGCTGCTGGGTGAGTGACTGTGCTGTTAGTCACCATTGTGGAAAGAAACCTTTGTGACAGTTAGTGGTCTCCGTGCATGTAGGAGACTCAAAATAAAGCAAAATAGCCTATTTGCATAAGTACAATCTGCTCAAACGTCAGCAAGCACAAGGTAGCAACAAACCTGAAGACAAGGCAAAGGAGGATAAGGCATCGCCCCTTGCCTCCCACCCATCCTTGTCCCTGCAGCCTCCGTCCTGGACCCTGGGACCTGCCAGGGAGTACATCCTGTCAGACAAGCCCGGACCAGACAAACATTGTCATCTGACTTGAGCAGACCGTTCTGATCCAAACCAGCTTCCGGTGCAAGCTTGACACCCAATCATGAGTGGAATTTGGTTTGACCCCTATAGCCTTATATGTCAGAATGTGACATCCCAGGTGTCAGCTGTAACACCGAGTGCACAGAGCGGGAGATAGATGCCATACCTGGCACCGGGACTGGCCTCCTGCCTGGGGCGGGGAGGGGAGTGGGGCTCATCAGCTGTGTGTCAGGGAGGCTGGGGCTGCAAAGCCCCCTCGGCTGGGTACCATGGGGTCTGGAATGCCACTGCTAGAATGTTCCCTGTGCTTAAGCATTATACTCTTCTTGCAAACTGTGAGTCATTCGGTGTGAATTTGGATATCAGCTAGCATTTTCCCTGGCTGGAAGAACCCCAGGGTGGAAGCCTGTAGACACGAGGGCACGGAAGACAGGACAATTCACAGCTTTGCCTAGGACTGCCCCTAAAGGGGAGACAGAAACGAACACTGACTGAGCATTCAGTCCTGAATTAGGAGCTCCGTCTGAATTATTTCTCTTCTCCTGAGGCAGGGAGAGCAGTGACAGGTGCACCCACTGAGTTCTCGCTGCTGGGCCTTCTCTCTCCTGTCTGGCACCCCAGAAATGGGAAGGAACGGTCAGATAATAGAGTCAAATCAGCCCATCCACTTGCCAAGCCCCCAAGGTCCTATGACAGCTTCAAGGCTCCTGTTCCTCACAGACATCCTGTGGCCCCCCCTGGGGCTGCACAGGGTCCTCACGATGAACCAGGCAGGAGGTTTCAGTGGCGAGAGGGCAGGGTCTCACCCCCGTGGTGCTGAGGCTGATGCTGGGTGGAGGGTGATGATGGCCGCCCAACAAGATGGCGATGCTTGCAGGGACCTCCTGCTCATCTTTGCCAACACTGCTCGCAACGCTGTAAGTGACATCATACAGCACTGGGTTCCCAGCCTGGGGATTTTTAATTTTTAAAAACATTGAGACCTGTCATATAAGTGCCAGTGTTTTATTTTGCTGAGCACATACATAAACCGCCCCCAATTATTACCACTGTAATTTCATAAAGAAGGGACCTCTGTGAGAAATGTAGGAAAAACATCATTTCATCATTAAAGACGGGCTTTTTCAAGGAAGGAAGTTGGTGAGCTATGTTGACATATGTCTAGATATCATATTTTGTTACGGATGTATGAAAATATTCCCAACTGCACGATCCTCAGACTGACGTGTAAGCACCTCTTATTAAGGTGGAATAACCCTGGACTGAGGTTCAAGGGTAACTGGGTCAACCCTTGACCTCACTACTGACTGTCTATGTAGCCCTGAGCAGGTGGCACCATCTCCCTCGTACTTAGCGTTCTGCCCCAAGGGATGGAACAACAGCACCCATCTGAGAGGGCCACTGTGACGATGAAATAAATAATGGGAACTCATCTGTGAAGTCAGGAATTAGATGAAATGAGCTTTGAGATCCCTTCCGACTCCCCATGACTCCAGGAAAGCAGCCCAGGCCTCCTCCAGCATGTGCCTCGGAGAGAAAGTACGTTCTCAGAGAGAGAGTGAACCTCAGAATGAAAGTAGCTCCTAAATCCTGGGGCAGATCAAATTTGGGGTGAATCCTGGCAAATTCTCAGCCCCAGTTTCACCCATGGTCTTTTCCCCGGTCTTATTCATACATAAATGAGCACAGCAAACACTTCTGTGTTGTTGCTTTGGCAGAGGTGGGGCCCCGGAGGTCCCCATGGTGGGTTGACCACCTCAGGAAGCTGGTCAGGGTCAGGAGATAAAATGTAAGGGCATGAAAAATTAAATAACAAAAGAATTCAACCCAGACCATATAATTGGCCCTAAGTTCACCATTTCAGGACCCCTAAATCCTATTCCTGCTCATTTCCAGACTGTGACACTCTCAAGAGCATCAAATCTTAAGCTAACGTGTGGGAAGAAGGTGGGCACAGGGCACGTGTTGTGTGCCATGCTCATGCCCGGGAGTGGGAAAGAGAAGGCAGGGGGATGTCTTTGCTTCTCCCTCCACTGTCTTTCCACCTCTGCCTGCGTCAGGCCCCATCCACCTGAGACCCATTAGGAGCAAGAGGCCCCACATTCTTCCTGTTTGTCAAGGGGGCAGTAGCCTCTGACTTATGCTCGCTTGCTCTCCCTTACACGCGGGGAGATTTACACATTAGGCCAGATACAGCTTAGGCAGGAGACACATTTTCCAAAGTTCAAAGAATGATTTAAAAGCACAGTAGGCTCATTGCACCGAGCACTGGGCTGGATGCAGGTGCTTTGGTGGCACCTGCATTTTCCTGACTGTTGGACTTTATCCTGTCTCTGGACCCCGTCGTCACAAAACCTGGCCCAAGTCCAGCCTCATCTATACAGAGCGTATTTACAGATAGTCCTGCCAGCCCCAAGAGGTCCTGGAAGGCTGACCATCATGTGTAGAAGACTCTGTGTGTGTGTGTGTGTGTGTGTGTGTGTGTGTGTGTGTGTGTGTGTGTGTTCATAGAACACATCAAGGAAGAGTGAGGGCAATCTGGATGCAACTTGCAAAAGGACCCCAAGTATCAGCGTGTTATCAGATAATGTTGTAAAAGTCATCTTCCAAAGTCAAAGTTCAACTGAAGGTTACTATGCCTAAGGGAAGTGGCATTAGAAGCTCTCACTAAGAAAGAAAGCCTGAGCCAAGCTCACCTCACATCCTCACCACTAACGTCCCCCAAACCCTTCACCAGCCCAAGGAAGCTGCATGCAACAGTTCCAGTGCTTGGAAATACGGGTGAAGCATCCCAGGGATGCCTGTGGAAATGGGAGAGGGCAGCAGTGGAGGTGTGAAACAGATAACGGACCTGGACAATGTTTCATAGCTGCCAACATCAGTTTTCCCATCTGTTCTTTTGAGGGGAAGGTTGAGGCACATCTAAAGGGGCAGGAGGCAGGTTTCCGAGCTCTTGCCTTACCCGGGGTTTCTCCTTTTTTATTATTTGCACATGTGAACCAGAAGCTTTCAAACTCAGCAAGTTTTATTGCCTTTTTCTGAACAGCAGAGATAGTTTCTGTAAGAGCCATCATACGTAAATGGCATCCAAAAAGTCATCTGAACAGCAGTAGAATAAAATAATAAAAAGGATGAACTACTTCATGTGGTGTACAACCCATGCCCCCCCATCTCGAGCTCCCCCCCCCTTTTTCCCCAAGAAGAACTGACTCTTAAAACACTGCAGGTCTCAACAGGAATATTGCTGAAGATGCAAGAGCCAAGTTTAATAAGGTCTGCTCTGTGCTGGATCACCTCTCCTCCTGGAGAACACCCAATATTGGAAAGAATGACAGGTCATGTAAAAAGAGAAGGGGAAGGCCAAGGGTGAGCATCACAGTGAAGACTCCTCCACCAGAGCAGGGAGGGCTCTGCCAGGAGCTGCCAGGGCTGAATTGTAGCAGAAAACCCCCCTCTCCTGGGATGGATGTGGGGGACAGGCCAAGAAGTGGCTTTGGGCAGGTTTGTCATAAGCCAGAAAAGGATGTGTGTCACACAGAAACTGAGCTGGGGCTTAGAGCACTATATTAGTCAGGTTTCTCCAGAGAAACAGAACCGGTAGGAGGGATGTGTGTGTGTGTGTATGCCTGTGTGTGTATGTACATGTACATGTGTATGCATGTGTATATGTACACGAATACCATGTTTCAGGGTGTGGGAACCAGAACCACTGACTGCTAAATGTATTCTTCCCCGGTCCCACTGGTAAGAGCAGCACTATCTAACCGGGGTCTGCTTTCCTTACTTGCTGGTCTTTTGTCACAAAGAGCCCAACATGCCCAGACAGCAGCTGCAGCTTATAGCTCAATGGGACTTGCTCCATCTCCTGGAGGAAGGCTTCCTTCTTCGTGAACCAAACTTCCAGACCCACAGAGACCAGAGGTATGGGAAAGGAGGACACAACACCCCCGCCCCTGCCATGTAGGTCACTGGGAGTCATGGAAGTATGGTCACTTTGACTTCTACCTCTTGGTCTCAGATTCATGTATTCTATATACCAGGGACCCAGCACCATATCATGACCATTGATTTAGGATGTACAGTGTGTTCTGGAAAATGGAGCCCTATCTTTGCAAGGTATCATCTCCAAGTTGGTGCTGTCTTTAGAAATCCATTTTATCATGTCTCTTGTGCTAGTAGCAGCTGGAGGCTGTTGAATATCATATGAAAAGTAGACCCCAGGGTCATGTGCTTACTGCCACCCCCCCCCTTTGCTATGAAGTGGGTTTCTTGGTCCAATGCAACATTATGTAGAATCCTGTGTCAGCAGATTTTAGAAGCTGTCAAAGAGTGGTACTAGCTAAGGCCTTGAAGGCAAGAAAGACAAACCCAAATGTGGGATATCTGTGGATTCCAGTCAAGTTGAATTTTTGCCCGTTATGGAGTGGAAGGGATCCCAGGTTGTCAAGTGCTACCAGATGGTTGATGTGTCTCCTTGGGATGGTGCCATTTGTGGGGAGGTTGGAGAGGAGTTCAGTTTGGTCAATGTTGCTGCATAGACATTTGATAATGGCAATATCTAGATCAGGCCTGCTGGATGGAAGCTCATGCTTGTTCCCTGCTACCATGAGCATTCCATTTATGGGCCCATTGTGCCAACACTGGGGTGGCCAATGAGATAAACAAGTTAATATCAACCTTCTAAGTCATTCTGTCTAATTGGCTGTTTAGTGCTTCTTCTGTGGTGGATCCCTTCTGGTAATGATTGAAGAAGGGATGCTTCCACTCCCAAAATCCATCCACATATGTCTTCCAAGATCTCCTTATCTCTGATCTTAAATCTTTCTCCTTCCAGGCTCCTGAACACTAGCCATGCCTTTCACCACTGCCCATGGGTCTCTGTGTATCTTTACTTCACTCCTTTTTCCACACAAAGCAGAGGAAGACAAATTTCAGAGACTTGTAGTAGGTCTTCCTCATTACAATAACTCTTGCCCCACAGACCAAGGAACTGTGTAAGGTTTCTATCAACTACCAAGTATATGCATTCCAATTATTTATTTAGGGACTGAGGAAATTACCAAGGGTGGGTTCGTGGACCCACCAAATGCAGTAAGACCCAGACCTAGGACCTCTACTCTAACGATAAGTCCATGATATTTGTCTCATTCTCAGACATCAACATCAGCCTTAGATCTGTGTCTAACAGCCTTCAAATGCTTCAGTAGTCTTTCCCCAGCATATGCTTATCTGAGTAGAGCCAAGGACTTTTTTGGGAAGAAATGGGAGAATCATTACCATATATACATACTATAATATTCGAGCAGTCTTTCCACATGGGCCTCCAGCCTTTCCTTCTGTCAGTGGGTTCTGGCTCTGAAAAATGACTCACAGCTGGAAGCTGGATATTAGACTTTGACTTTTAGTTGGGGTGGCTGTGCTCAGCCTCCTGATCACATATCCTTGGTATCTTTGATTGTATAGATTCAGTGACACTCTTATTGGCTCTCTCTATCTTGCCCCTAGAGATACCATGTTTTACCAACCATCTCCATGGTGCTCTAAGTGTGCAATCTCTCTGGCTGTATTCCAACTTGTCACTCATTAGAATAATTATACCGAGGGTCAGTGAGATGTGGTTATCCAGCTTCTAGGAGATCTTTAGGCATGAGCAGTTCACTACCCCCTGAGACAGCTTATATCATCTTTACACATCCAGCTTTGTGGAAATCCTTTCTTATGAAGCAGAAATATGCTTCCTGGAATTTCTAGCCCTGTGACCACACCTTTAACTATTTGAAAGCGCTACCATGCAAATCCTCCTTTTTTAAATTAATTTCCCCCACAGTGACTAATTCCTCTTGCTTCAAGACTAATCTAAACAAAGTCAGGCCTTCACATTACCAAGGGGATCAGAATGCTCAGCCCAGATTATCTGGAGGGGAAGAGAACACTGAAGTGTGGCAAAGTTATAGTAAAATTGTAATGAAAACAAACAGATACCATGTGTGGAGTGTTTACTAGTGCCAGGCTCTGTGCAAAGCACGTCACTCATATCATCCCCACGACAACCAGTCATGTATGCAACAAATATTTATTAAGCACCTAAGTCATTCTAGAAACTGGAGATACAGAAGTAAAGAATACAAAACACCCTGCCCTTATAGAGCTTACATTCTAGAGGTGGGAAACAAGCAATAAATAAGATAATTAAGTGCTATATATAGTATGTTAGGTGTTAAGTGTTAAGGAGAATAATAAAATGAGGAAAGAAGACAGGAAATGCCAGATGGTTTGCAAGTGTAGGTGTCACGTTCAAGGAAAATCTCACTAAAAAAGTGAATGGAGTGAAGCTCTGGAGGAGGTAAAATGGTGACCTCTGTGGATAACTGGGTAATGGAAGACCATTCCAAAGAGAAGAAGTGAGTGATAAAGGCAAAGACCCTGAGGTAGGTATTATTATGTCCATTGTACAGATGGTCCAATGACTTGCCCAACAGAACACTGCTCGAAGATGGGGCCAGGATTCACACTCAAGTCTACTTGACTTCAGAGCTAGTATATCATAATACACCTGCTCGGTGATGGAGAGGGAGCAACCTTAGACAATTCAGAAACGCTCTCTGTTACAGATGGTGACACAAAAGCCTGCAGGAGGGAAGCAATGTGCTCAGACGAACAGATGCAGATGATGGCTAAGCTGAGCCCAGAGTGCTGTCATTTCTGCTCCACCATCCCTGCCTCCAGGATCCAGACATTTACTCTCTGGCCAGAGAAATCCTTCCCAAACCAATAATGGACTTGGTAAACTTTATCAATGTATTTTACTGAGAGGCATTTTAAAGCATCTTGTCCTGACCCACCTACCCAGATGATGTCTCCGAGCTCTGATTTCTCTCTGTGGCAGTGGGTTAGTAACAGAGCACAGACTGTGGAGCTAGACACATCTGCACTTGAAAACAGCTCCACGCTCTTCTCACCATGTGACCTTGAGCAAGTTATTAAACAAGGATAAGAATGCCTCTCAGGGATGTGCTTGGGACTAGATAATCTAATACACATACAGCACAGTGCACCTTGACTGGCATGTTGGAGATGCTTTAAATGTGTTCATGGTCTTCTCCCCATGGAGTCCATTGTATTTTCGCATGCACAACTCTCGCTTTCTTAATGTGTCATAATTTTATTGAGGGTGAAGAAGTTGTCTTCTATAGCTAGGTACTCACCACATTTTATATTATATGGCGGTGCATAGTAAATGCTTACAAGTGATTATTTGATTCCTGGATTGGTGCGGAAGAGAAAGAAGAGTGATTATTGCTTTGGGACTCTGTTGATGCGACAGCCATCTACTCGCAACATCTGCTAGTCCGCTGCTCACCAGAGATGTTCCGGCTGATACATCTGGCCAGCGCGGATCCTCTCACTCCTTCAAGAGTCAATATGTGTCATTCGGGAAGACAGACCACTTTCCACGTAGAGGAAGACATTTCTTCAGTCAAGAGAAGAGGGGTAGCTGTCACCACCAAGACATCCAAACAATCAGTAGTTTCTTGCAATTTCCTGGTAAGAAGGCAAAATTCCAGTTTAACCTCACAACTTTCAATACCCTTTGTCCACAAATCTTTCATCAGGACTGCTATCATAGAGTCAAATTGACCGATTTCGGTTTTTATTTCTTTTGCCCACCCTCTGGCAAGATCTCAACGAGCAGCTAACTAGCTGAAAATAGGAGAAGGAAAAGGCCCAGACCTAGATGATGCAGGAAATGGCTCATCGGCCATCAAAAATGGAAGTTACTTTTTCATTCGTATAACGTGGAGAAAAAAATTCTCCGTGATAAATATTAGGAAGAGTTCGGTGGAGTAACTGTTTATAATTTCTTCTTAAGGAAAACACATGGGTCATTTGTATAGCCCCTTTCTCGTACATTAGCTTGTTAAATCCTCATAACAACCCTGTGAAAATTATTGTTACCCGTCTTTTACAGATGAAGCACTGATCGATCGCAAACGCAGAGCTTGAATCTATGGGCTCTTACTTTGAGTCCAGTGGTTTCCCCTGTGCACCTCATTTTTATGTTTCCATCTAAAGACAATTGATTAAGGATATTCTCTCTTGACCCTATTATATGTCAATGAAGGTTGAGAGGGAGCATGACCAAACTGTCTCCTCTTTTAATGAACCTATGTATACATAGAACCTAGCTTTAATAACAAAAGTATTTTCAGAGAATAAAAATAGTTTTGGGGGCACCCAGCTGGCTCAGTCCATGGCATGTGCGACTCTTGATCATGGGGTTGTGAGTTAGAGCACCACGTCGGGTGTCAAGATTGCTTAAAAGCAAAATCTTTAAAAAAATAATCTTTTCAAAAGTTGACAATGTTTCTAAAGTGTAATTTGTACCTGTCTCTGAATAGCTGATAACACCCCACAGAGATGAAGCTTTATCCCCAGTCACTAGAGGAGGGGAGGAAGGGCATCCATGTTTGACTTGGTGGCCGGGGAATCAAGAGGAGAGAAAGAACATCTAGCCAAGTTGAGAAAAGAACAAACATTTTAACTTCTGAACTCGTTTGTTGTCCAAGCTCAGCCTGACAAACTTTTTGCAATAAATCCACCTATTGATGAATTGCCAAAACATTAATTACAAACATATATATGCAGACAGAGAGAAGACTATCAGAAAATGAATATTACTATCTTAGTGTAATAGAATTATAATATTTTCCCACTTTTACATTTTGTGCAAAGACTTCGTGTTATTTTATACAAGGAAGATAAAGCAAGAATTATATTCACTTTACTGGATGCTATGGGGGTGTCCATTTGCCCAGGGCTAGGCCACTTCTTTCCATCAAATTCCCAATATAACAATTGATTGAACTGATGCTCTTGGGGCACGCACTGATAGCATCTTCTCAGTGACATATTATGCATGGGGTCAGCATCCCACCCCCGGTGAGCAGTGGTGGACTCAACTTCCTTTTAGCACATCTCATAATGAGCACAGAGGGAGAACTTGCTTTGGGGGGCTAAAGTCTCTTAGAACAGCTTCTCTAGCAAGTTTTTTTTCCTTTTATCTTTATCTTAAGGGCTTGGACGATTTTTTAAAAATCAATTATCTCAGTGAATATACCCAATTCACTAACTTGTAATTTCCCACAGAGTTCACCAGTGTTTATAATTCCCCATTTAGCTTCGAATGCTAGAGCTTAAGGGAGAGAAGAGAGTTAAACTTCCTTGTCTGCAGATAAAGAAACTGAGACTTACAGAATGTACTTCTAAATTTAAAATAAGTATGGGAGCACCTGAGTGGTGCAGTCAGTTGGGCGACCGACTCTTGGTTTTGACTCAGGTCATGATCTCACGGTCATGGGATCGAGCCCCGTGTTGGACTTTGTACTCAACGGGGAGTCTGCTTGAAGATTCTCTCTCCCTCTCCCTCTGCCCCACCCGCTTGTGCTCTCTTTCTCTCTCTAAAATAAATAAATAAATCTTGAAATTTAAAGTATGTAGTGATATATGTTATTTTTATAACATATAATTATAACATAATTATAATTCTAGGCTGCTCTATAAAATAAGTACAGCTGTTCTTCTCCTTGTTATCACTGGCCTCCTCAATGGTAATGTTCATTAGTTCAGTAGAAAGTACTCCAGCCCTTGGTGTTGACGGCTTAAGAATGAACTTGATTTATAGAAATTCCGTATCTTATAGTGAGAGGCAGACACTATGCCTGTATGAACCTACACCTGGACAACTGTAATAATAGGTTTATATTTCACTTGTTTTCTCACAGGAGGATGTTATCCCATGGTTTGGAAAAATCTGACACAGAATCTACCAAATCAAAAGAAAATGGAGTTATCCCTGTTCTATCTGGGGGAATCCCAGGGCTTGGGTAAGGCTGATGTCCACCCCCAGATTTTTGCTAATTCAAGGTAGGCATAAGGGAGGTGTGGCCAAGAAGAGGGCTGTTTGCCATGGTCTGTGCCTCTCAGCCTCATTAAATTTTATCTTACATCATTTCAAGGCCAATGTAAAATTTAACCCCTTCTTCAGAATTAGCAGCCACCATCATGAGGAAAAGTATCCATTCCCAGTATTTGAAAGTGTAATATCTTTTGCAGGAGAATTCTGGGCAGCCAAGGTTGGGAGGAATCACATCACCCAGTACCCAGGACTCCGCTATCTGTTCCTTTCTAAGCTCCCTTTTTGTCTCCCTTCTTCCACTTCTCCTCCTCCTTCCTTTCTGTTATCCTGAGAGCTCCAGGTTCACCTCCCTGTAGAATAAAGACCTGCATCACCCTTCCCCCTAAGACTTCACGCCCACCTTATAATGTTGACACATTAAAATTGACACTTGTTTTTCTCCAGGAGATCATTCTCTCTTTAGTGGCTTCTTTTAAGCTTATAAACATTTCCTCCATTTTAACACTGACAAAATGCAAGCCCCTGAACTGGGCACAGGGAGAGGCAGGGCAAGGCATAAGCAGGGCACTGTCAGGTAAAGATCGCCAATAGGAATATGCTGTGGAAAACAGTTTGGCAGCACCTCCAAAAGTTAAACATAGAGTTGCCATAAGACCCGGTGGTTCCATTCCTAGGTATATACCCAAGAGAAATGAGAATATGTATGGACACGGAAACTTACCTGCACATGAATGTTTATAGCAAGGTTATAATAAAAGCCAAAAGGTAGAAGTAACTCAAATTCCCATCAGCAGGTAAATGGATAAACAATGTGGTATAACCATGCACTGGAATATTATTCAGCCATGAAAACGAACAAAGCGTGGATACGTGATATCATATAGATGGACTCAAAATATTGCTGAGTGAACGAAGCCAAACACAAAAGCACACCCTTAATAGTCTATATCCGTAATAGGCAAATCCATAGAGACAGAAAGCAGACTGGAGGTTAGCAGGTGGACGGGAGGTATGGAGAGTGATCGGTTAGTGAGTATGGGGTGCCTTTGTGGGGTGATGAAAATATTTTGAAACTCGGGAGAGCTGCTTGTTGTACAACATTGTGAGTCCTCTAAATAACCCTGAGTTGTGTGCTTTAAAATGCTTAATTGTATCATATATGAATTCCAATCAATTTTTTAGTACATGCCCCCAAAAAAGAAAGAAGAAGGAGGAGGAGGAGGAGGAGGAGGAGGAGAAGGAGAAGGAGAAGTAGAAAGAGAAGGAGAAGAAGAAGGAGGAGGAGAAGGAGAGGAGAAGAAGAGGAAGGGAAGGAGGAGGAGGAAGAGAGGGGAGTCATGTAAAGGAGGGAAAGTGATAGAACTTTCCAGGCTCTCATGGGGGATGAGCAGGTGGGATCCCTGGAGTTGCCTTCACTTTCTGACAAGGTGCACAGTGAGCCCTGTATTTAGGCAGCATGAGTTCATTGCTTTGGAAGCCTGGGCTCTAGCCCTGGATCTGCCAATTATCATCTGTGTGACTTTGAGAAAATCACTCAATCTCTCTGGTCGTCAGCCTCAGCCGTCAGAGAAGGGGGGTGGATTAAACCATCTTTAAATCATTTGGATTGCAATAGAATAGACTCTTGTTATTTATTTGAGGCAGAAAAGGAATGAATCAGAAAGACATCAATTGGCTCAGAAAACTTTAGGAAGTGTAGATAATCAGTCCTGGCAGAAGACAGAACCAGGGCAGCGTGGCAGGCGGGGCTGAGGGGGGAGGCTGGTGGTGGGGGGAGGTTCCGAAGTCTAGGGGGCAGGTCTCCTTGAAGTACTGTTCCTAAAGCAAATGAGCTCCTGGCACTTTCACCTTGCGTCTTTCTACTCAAGACCTGGAGTTCTAGGATGGAGGCTAATGGCATGGGGTGGATCCATGTGTGCAAATCTCACGGAGGATAGCAGCCAATTTAATTACAGCTTCAACAGCACTGTCCAGAGTGGTGGAGAGGCTGTTAGCAAGGGGCGGACACTGGGAAGTAAATTGTATTGTCTTTTAGGACTTTTCCTCCTCCCTCTTCCTTCCTTCCTTCCTTCCTTCCTTCCTTCCTTCCTTCCTTCCTTCCTTCCTTCCCTCCTACCTCCTTCCTTCCATCCTCCCTTCCTTCCTCCCTTCCTTCCTTCCCTCCTTCCTTCCTTCCTCCCTCCCTCCCTCCCTCCTTCCTTCCTCCCTTCCTTCCCTCCCTCCTTCCCTTCCTCCTTCCTTCCTTCCTTCCTTCCTTCCTTCCTTCTTTCCTTCTTTCCTCCTTCTTTCCTTTATCTTGAGGGCTCTTTGCAAATATCGACTGGCTTTTATACAATAGAGAATTTTGATTTTAGCAAACACGGGTGAGCTGTTTCTCTCCCAGAAGAATCCTCACTTCTCTCCAGACTCCCAGGAAGACGGGCTCATGGAGTGGGGAAAAGGAAAGGTTTGCCCTGGCTGCAGCTGGGTATCGGCAGGACCAGAGCCAGAGAGGGCTGTGAGTCCTGAGCTCGGAGCAGATGGCCAGGAGAACAGACTACCAAAGACCCCCAGGTACTGCTGCTAGTCTGAGGGGTTTCATTTCAAAGTGTTCCCATTAACACATTTTCTTGGCTTTAGTGTTATGGCTGCTGGGATGAGTGTCTTTTTCCTTTCCAAACTGTCCTTATCAGTAATGCAACAATAGCTAATTTAATTAGCTGACCTGAAAGGCAGCCAGTTTGAGCTAATTTTGGTTTTGCTAGCTGCTCCCTGGTATGTACAGAGCTGATAAGCATACTTCCCTCCAGACAAACAGTGGGATTGGGAGGGGCCGAGAGAGCGATGGTGGCCTCTCCAAAGTCTGTCCTACACCTATGGGATTTAGCACTTGACCAAGGCAAGTTATTCTTGAGTCAGTATTCCCCAAGGGCCTGTCAAACTTGTCAGCTGAAAGCGATAAAATAGACAACCAGGAAATTGCAAAGGCAAGGTGCCCAGGATGAGAGTGCCGGGGAAAACGTTCCCCTTAGCAGAAAGAACTCTTGGCCAAGAGATCTGGATCTCAGCCACTGACTGCCCTTCCCAAGTCAATCCACCTCTGCGTCTCAGCTACTGATGCATAATAATCATCATCACTGCCCTACTTCCTTCACCCGCATGTTGGAGAAATGCCAACAATCTGATGTAGAGGACAGCTCTTGGACACATACAAAGGACGACACGAATGAGATGGTTTTTGATTGTTAGCACAACGACCACTGAGTCTCCTCTCTTCTTCTCAAGGGCAGGGACCAGATACCATTCCTCTTTGTGCCCCTAGCACTTTACGTGGAGTCTATGCATAGAAGATGCTCAACATGTGTTTGTCGACCGAATGATAGAGAAATAGGGGTATGAGGAGATGTGAAGCAATGGTTTAGGTAGGAAGAGGTCAGCACACAGCTTAAAAAAAAAATCATAAAAACAAGCCTTCTTTACAGTTCAGTATCTTAACCTTTTCCATCCTTAACAAAAGAACGTTTTAGGAAGACACCATTGGTTTATGCCAGCTTTGTATTTAATGCAATGAAGTAGCTCTTCTATCCACCTGCACCTCTGCCCAGCATCCACCACCCAAAGTTCTTCCAGTGCTTCCTGCCCCAACTAGCAGGTAAAGGACCACACCCGGGGCAGTCTTTTATGTTCACTTTGGGGTCCTTTTCCCTTCCATCCAATGGGATACAGATTAGAGTTTGCATCTATTTGCAGGGAATAAATAGTGTAATGCTGAAAAAAGTTTTTGAAAAAGTTGGCAATAGGAAAGACCTATATGATATATTGTCCATTCCCATGACTTTAATATGCCTTCTGATACTGGTATTTGGTCAACCTTATTTTCACATTCATGACCACTGTGTTGACCATCTACTTCCATTCCACACACTGTCCCAGGAAGACCTCATCCACTCCTACAGCTTCATCCACATCCTAAATGTTGACGACACACACACCTTTCTCTTCATCCTTGACCTCACACCGGAGGCTCAGGATTCAGAAACACAACTACTCATTGGAAGTGTCCATCTGGATCTCCTATTACACCTCGGATGCAAGATGCCAAAAATTGCCCTCATCAACAATTTTATAAAATCGGTGTACCTTAATTCTCTGTCTTTGTGAGTGGCTCACAGTTCCCAAAGCCAGAACCCTGATCTTTCCTTCATGGCTCCTTCCAGGTACACACACAGTCCATTGACTCTGCCTTCTAAATATCCCTGGAATCCAGGCCTTTCTTAACACTGAAATTAATTTATTTATATCTTTCATTCTGTATCACCTACTCCAGACAAGACTATCTCAAAAGCAGAGATTCTGTGCCTATCAGACAAGTAAGAAACACTCATTCATCTGAACTGAATTAAAATGTCCCTCCTTCTATTAGACCAAATTCCAGATCCTTAGTGAATATCTATTATTGTGCTTAATGTAACTGAGTTTCTCTATTCTACTATAACAGGTATTCCAATGGGCTCTACATTGACAGCCCATCCTCAGACTCGGGGTGAGTACATCCTGCTTAGCTGGGACCGTGCAGCCACACTGCACACTCAGTGATGGGGCTACCCTCTGGGCTGGTTTTAAACCTGAGGCTCGAACATAGAACACACGGTAGTTTTTCCAGCATTTCCGGTAAGACAGCACCAGCTCTGGCTGCCATAGTCTCTTCTTTATGGATTCCTTGTCTTTCACTCACTTACAGGGAAACGTAGAATCAGGTGTGGATCACCATTCACAATTTCAAATTACAAGTATATGCCTAAGTATTTGAAGCATTTGGTATCCCTTAATGATAATTGGTGTCCTGACTACCATTTTGTTCTTCCATTAGCCATTTTTCTGATTTTTATTTAGGTACCTATAGGGTGTTCGTAGCTAGTTATTTTTTTTCCCTAAAATGTGAACTCTCAGGGGTGCTTGGGTGGCTCAGTCTGTTAAGCATCTGACTTTTGGTTTCGGCTCAGGTCATGATCTCAGGGTTGTGAGATGGAGCCCAGCGTGGGCGGGGAGTCTGCTGGAGATTCTCTCTCCCTCTCCCTCTGTCCCCCCACTCATGCTCTCTCTCTGTCTCTCAAAAATAAATAAATAAGTCTTTTTTTAAAAAATGTGAATCCTTAGTGTTAGTGGATGATGTCACTGCAGACCAAAAGGCAGCCAGATCCTAATGAAAAATAACACAGGGTCTTGAGCTGGACTGCCTCAGTTCAAACTCTGATTCTACCACCTACTATCTATGAGAATAGAAAATGACCACATCTCTTACCTCTCTTGGTTTCCTCATCTCTAAGTGGGCATAACAATGTACTCACATACTTCACAGGTTTCTTGTGAGGATTACAAGAGCTAATTTACATGTCACAGTTGGTCTTCTTGCCTGCTATTATCCTCTTACTTGGTATTAAAAACCTAAGAGGTGTCAAAGGGATTTGGATGAAAATAGTTTCTATCATTAAAAATTTCTATTTGAATTGAAAAAACAAGTGCTTACCATGTACAGATCCTGTGCGAACCACTTTTCCTGTACTACCCCATCTAACCCTCACATGGACTCCACAATGGCGTGTTTGTTATACCCATTTCACAGACGAGAAAACTGAGCCATGGAGAGGTTAAGAGACGTCCCCCTTGGCACACATACAGTGACAGAACTGGAATTTGAACTCTGGACTGAATCCAAGGCTAAAATTAAATTAAATACCTATGAATTATTCAAAGTCTTTATGCCTCTGTAAATAAAACAAAGGAAAGAAAACACTTGGATGAATCTAAAATAATTATGCTGAGTGAAAGAAACCAGACCCAGAGAAAAGAGCATATACTGCATGATTCCATTTATATAAAACCCTAGAAGATGCAAACGAACAATAGTGACAGAAAACAGATCAGTGTTCCCCAGGGAGGGTATCAGGCAAGGAGGGGTGGGAAGAATGGACTACGAAGAAGGAAACTTTTGGAGGAGATGGATATGTTCATCATCTTGATTGCAGTGATGGCGTCACTGATGCTTATGTATGTCAAAACTAACCAAATTGTATACTTCACCTATGTGCAGTTTATTTTATGTCACTTATGCTCGGTAAAGCTATTTCTTAAAAAAAAAAAAAAAAGCAAATGCTTGAGCTACTTTTATGCCCTCAAAATCTGACACATTAAACAAAAGGTAATTAATCATTAATACGAACATAGCCCAGGGATGGGCCAAAAAGAAGCAAATCCCCAAGCATCAGGACCTCTGAGCTCGCCCAGTATAACAAGACTACCACCACTTCGTCATTGATCCAACCTGGTGCTCATCTCCTCCCCTTTGAATAGCCGTCTGACTTTTCGGGAGTTACTTACCCAAATCTTCATGTCCTTACTTAAGGGAGGACATTAGAGGAAATAAATCCTGTTTCACAGGGCCCCCGTGAGAATTCAATGAGATGCTCTTCGTAAACCCCTCATTGGAGTACTTGGCTCATGGTAACCCTTTACCAAGGTCTGCTGCCCTTTGGGAAGGGACAGGAAAGGTTTACAGCCCCTGGGGCATCAGGTCCACAGCTAGGGGCGAGGAGGAGCAATTATCCTGGGTGTGGCCTCAAAGTAGCTCGGATGTGTGCCCTGAGAAGCCCCAGAGTTTGGGGGCTGTGACCAATGGGTCAAGCTTTCTCTGATTCCCTGGGCGACTCTCCCCATCTTCCAGATCCTCCCGTTGGCCAGAATGCAAAAAAGGAAGCGCCACCACTGGGGTCAGTCTTTCTGCTTTTCTACAGAAAACAGTAACGCATTCTGCTTTATTCCACTCCTCTATTACCTTAATGTGCTGGCCTGGAGGATAAATGAGATAATAAACAGAGCACTGAGCACAGTGTCTGGGTCACAGGAGGCAATAAATGCTAATTCCCTGCCCCCATCCCTCTTGGAGAGGAGCCCCGACTTCTCAGAAATGCTAATCCGCAGGCACTCACCAGAGTCCACTTTCTCTGTCTCTGCATGGGAGCTTTGTCCCCCCCCCCCCCCGCCCAGCCGGCCAGCAGCCCTCTCCTCTGCTAATTGTCCCACAGAGGCCAGAGGAGAAGGCAGCCTCTTGCGAGGAGGCCCGAGCCCCCCAGCAAAAGAGCCCGTGCTCATTATTGAGCTCTGTGAGCCCAGACCTCATTCATCTTCACAGACATTGCTGCGCCATCCATTTTAAATGACATGGAAGCCGACCCGTTTATCAAGATCAGCATACTACTATATTATTATGATTATTTAGCATTTGCATAACACTATATTTGCAAAGTGCTTAATAATAATTTATTTATTGCTTCATCTTACTTTTCACTAATGGAAATTTGAGGGGTTGTCCTGAGTTCACTGACCTCCACTCTGGAGACACCTTAGGCCATTTCCAAGAGCTCGCCCAAGTGCCCGCTGTAAAATATTTTCATGAAAAGCCATCTGGCATATATACATATTTTTTTTTCCTTTTTGGCATTTGTCATGTATCTATTGAGACAATACTCCTACTTTACAAGGAATAAAAATAAGCATTACTATTATTATGAAGTCCTATCGCTCCAGAACAGATAGGGAACCTACAAGAGCAAATCTGAGTTGTGTGCAGACATAGATGTGCGCCATTTGCTCACATATCCCTTCAAGGAAGGGCTCACTGCCCGGCTCTGAGGCCGAGGGTTGGCTGGTCGTCTCTGGAGGTTAGATCCTTCAGGGTCCCCCCAGACAGTGACTGAGCATGACCGTGGTCCACAGTTTGGCCATTTCTGCCCCATGTGGGGCTCATTCATAGGGTGGTCTTTGTTCCAGAGCTCCCCATTGGGTTGGCTAAAATGTTTTCGGGTCTACATCATTATTTGCTTCTTCTCTGCCTAATCATGCATCCTTCTGCTTTTTCCTTCACAGACGTAATCCTCTGATAAACACTTTGCAGTCTTAACTTCACCTCAGCATCTGCTTCCCAGAGAACCCAGCCAGCGTAAACTCTGACAAGACGCCATGCCATTTGAGGCCAGTGTGTCTGCACTGAGATTTTTTTTCACTAATATATTGGGGTGGATGGTTTGAATTCTCTCAAAGGTCTTTCTATTCCTTCCGTTCTGTGATGCCTGTGAATCTATATGGAATAGGATTTGGTATAAATTCTGAGTGTTTAGCCTCTACGTAAGGGAGTTTTATGGTGAAAGAGGGTTTTGAGGAAAAAGCTCACTGCTCCGGAGCCCCCCACTTTCCTACCAACAACAATCTGTAATGATTCTACCTCTGTCAAAATGTTCATAGAAAGATGATTATGAGTGTGGATTGATATGTATGAAAATTATACAGTAAGAAGTTATGTGTATGTGTAAAATAATACATTTAACATGTAATACACAACAATGCACAAATATTCAAAAATATCATAATATAAGTGGTCTAATAATATACATACATAAAAAAATCAGTCAAGACAGGGATTTCACAGCAGAAAGAAAATGGGTAGAGCTGTCTCACTGATAGATGGGGGGAAGAGAGGACTATACTCCAATACCTGAGTCTTCTGTCAAACTACACGCAATAGGAGTAAGAAAAAACCCAGGTGAGCCTCCAGAGAGAAGAGTTTCTTGGACAGTGCACACCTCAGAACTCTGGGGGATGCAGCCCTCCCCACTGCTTACCAGCTGCTTGGACTTACCATCCCCAATTTTGTCTGCGAGCCAAGAATCAGAACAGAAGACGTGGTCCCTCTCCTTTCTGTCCTGGTCTTTTGTTTTCAAACAAACTTTAAAGAAAGTCTGGTCTGTGCCTTTTTTGCCAGTGGTCTCAAATCAAAGATGTCTGCCACATTAAAAAAAAAAAAGAACTGTTAAGAAACTTAGGGTTTCGGGCGCCTGGGTGGCTCAGCCGGTTGGGCGTCTACCTTTGCTCAGGTTGTGATCTGGGTCCTGGGATGGAGCCCTGCGTCAGGCTCCCTGCTCTGCCTCTGCCCCTCCCCCAGATTTGTTCTCTCTCTCTCATAACTAAAATCTTAAAAAAAAAAAAAAATCAGCCTTTTGCAATGAAAAGCCAACAAAAGTTTATTTATTTTTGTAATTTTAAAAAAAAGAAGCTGTCATCAGAAGGCCCATGCAGAAGGTCGTCATTGGCCATTAGCTCTGAGAGTCAAGATGTAAATTGGAAGTTTATAATTTAAGAGGTTGTACAGGCTAAGATGTCAAAGTCTGTTCCATGAGGTCTTGTGTAAATTCAGGGAGGATGTACAAGTCCTCAGGACGGGTCCATGGGATTTTTGGGAGAGTACCAGGAAGGGTATCTTTGGCTCTCCTTTGCTGCTGCTCTCAGAGGCCTGGTTAAAGAAGGTCGGACCCCCCGACTCCCAACTAAGTAGGTTCAGCAATGTTCTGGGCCAGACTGTAGACTCAGTCCTTAAGGAACTGTTTCGGAGCATGTAGTAAATAAAGGAAGCTGGGGCTCTCGGAGGCCGGCATGCATCTACCCACACCAAACCGCACTGTGCTCCATCATTTACCATTCAGGAAGGAGGCTCAGGGAACTGCACAGAATCACCATAACAGTGGGCCAAGTGCCCCCTGCTGTTCCTCAGGATCAGGTGGCACCGTGGGAGTCGTGTGCCAGGCGAGGGGAAGGAATCATGACGAAGGAAGCAAGCCCCAGCCTGAAGAGCTGTCGTTTTGGCGACGAGGCCGGGCCTGGCCTGCTCCAAATGTTACTGAGCTGGACCAAGGTAGCGCAGCAGAGCAGGGGTGTGTGGCCTTCGGGTCAGACAGCGTGGGTTCGAATCCTGATTCTACCTCAGCCCGGCTGTGCATCCCCATGATGAGGAGCAGAAGGCTGGCTGAGGACAAGGCAGAAGCTGGTGCCCTACCCCCCCCCCCCCCGCAATGTGGGGTGTGTGTGACATTCCTCAGGCACTCCTGGCTGCCCGAAAGGAAAAACAAATGGTTAACTGATAGACATCACAGTCCTGCAGGACAGGAGTCTCCCTCAGTTTACTTACAAAAGCCTTAGCAATAGCTTCCGGAAGAAATGTAAATAAAATTGAATTTCTTCTAAACCTAAAGCCCATTGACAAGGACGTGTGATGGAGGAATGTAACATCACTCCAGGAACTCCCAACTGTCTTCATGTTAGTGCCTCATTAAGGGAAAACAGCCTTGGCTTGACAATAACCAGGCCTCCAGTATCCTGAGAGTCTTTAGCATATGACAGTCCTTCTGGACACCCCCTTTGTCCTCACCTCCCCAGCTTCCAAGTATATAACCACCACCCCTCACAACCCCAGGACAGCAGCTCTTTCTGCCCCCGGGTCCGTCCCCGAGCTTTAATAAAATCACCTTTTTTGTACCAGAGACGTCTTAAGAATTCTTTCTTGGTCGTCTGCTCCGGACCTCACTTATATTCTAAACCTTCATCACGCAGACAAGCACTTACCCTTTCTTAGTCACAAGGTGCTTAACTACCACCCAGGATAGCACACACCTCAGAGCGAAGTAACGTGCTGTGTGGAGCACAAGGTCTGTCGGAGAAATACTCCAAATGGCAGCTCTTTGTCGTGCAGTCAACATGTCGCCTGTGAGTAATGAGCTCATATGCTGGATGACAAAATCAGAATCCAGAAAGGTCTCACCAGGCTGGACTCAAGGGCCAAATCTAATAGTTTGGCCTTTAACAAGGATGAATGTAAAAGCACGGCAGTTAGGTGTGGACGGCAAGCTGCCCCCAGGCCCAGTGGGGAGACAGGGCTCATGGACAGCACACCTGGACAGCGTCTGGGGCCATGACCTGCCGCAGAGCAAATGCGGTCTTCAGCAACTAAAGGCAAGCCCACTGTCTGGAAACAAAGGGAGAAATAGAGCCGGGTACCCGTGGCCCCTGTCTGGGTTCGTAGCGGCTTTCCAAAGACAGAATTGGGATAGTGAGGGGGCCTAAACTCCATCAGAGCAAAGAGCACCAGAGGCAAAGGAAGACCAGGAGCTCAGGACGAGGGTCCACAAACGGCAAAGCAGGCATACGCCGGATGATGAATTAGGGCCCTTGGGACAACCAATTCCCGCCCCTTCCCTGCTTGGAGGTGCTCGGCTGAGGGCTAGGGCAAGAGTGGAATTGGTAAGGAAAGCTGTAGGCAATACATAAAAACGATACCTCTGACCATTACCACTGCCCCCACGTGGGAAAGGAGTGGAGGCCAATCTCCAGGGGTGTCCCGGCTGAGGCAGCAGGATCGTCCCTGAAGGATGTCCCTAGAGCAGAGCTCCACGCACAGCCCCTGTGCCCCAGAAACCATTTGCACAATCCTGTAAGTATGTGCCGACGGGCATTTTTCTCTAGGGAGAGGCTTCGTGGCCTTCTGCAGATCCTTCATGGAACCTGAAAGTCCCCAAACTATTAAGATGAACTGAGCTGGTGTATCACTTGCGTTCAATATTTATGGAACACCTAGTGTATGTTCCTAGGTTAGGTACAGAGGACAGAGACAAGGAAGCTATTGTCTCCATCCTTGTAAAGTTCAACTTCAAGTCTGGTGTGTTCTTTCCAACACACAAGTTAAAAAATTCCCTCATCTGTGCTGTTGGGGATGGTATCCAGTGAGCAGCAAGGAGAGAATGGTTTATCCTGCTTGCGAGGAGCTTCCTTCCAACCCTGAGATTCAGGATTCTGGAACAGGCTGTAGCCAAAGGCCCACCGGCCTCCGCCACTCTTGTCTGTAGAAGTTATGCTCACAGACTCGCCAGGGACACCAGGCGGATGGATGTGGCAAAACAGCAGACATCCTGATAGCCCCAGAGAGGCCCTGGGAATCTCCTACTCCAAACCTGACCTTCCCGCCACGATCCATCCCGCTGTGTACGATGCGGCAGGCCTTCTAGGATGTCCTAAGATGAGAGGCCATGAAACCTGTAGGAATACGTTCTTGATCAGTTCATGAAAACCCAAAACTCTCAGTGCCTGTGAGCGCACGTTAAACTGCCAACCTGCTTTACCTTTATTTACCCACTACGTAATGCCTGCTTTATTGGGCCAATAAATTGGAGGCAATAATATCCACCCATCCAAATCTGACCTGGCTTCGAAGGCCTGGCTGTCACCCTGCCTCCTTCAGAGGTCTCCCCAGGCCCTCTGCCTCCTGAGAGCACCCTGTTCTCTGAACCCCTGTAGCTCCGGCTCTGTCCCTCTCCTGAGGCACCGACTGTTTACCACTTTGTACTGCTATTCAGCTGGGTCCTCTGAATACATTTTGTCTTGTTTTAAACCAGACAAGTTCTTGCCTGACAAGACCATCAGCTCTCCAGGGAGGGAGAACCTGTCTTCTGTCCTTCTTTTTTGTCTTCCATTGAGCTATTCCTAGGCAGAGCACGTCAGAGGGGCTCAATTAAATCGGATGGAATAATGATAATAATGACGATAAAACCAGAGTGTTGAAGATGATCACCTTGATCTGGTTGATAAGCATTTGGGAAAGGAGGTTGGAGGTGGGATTTAAGACCCCCACAGAGAGGTAGATCAATCTTCTATACCTCTCATCAGTCCCTGCACCTGAACTAAATAGGAAATAGGGAGTAACGTCCTTCCGGTCTCTCATTGTGATCCCTTCCAGAGGAACCCTGACCAAGGCAGGCCCTGGAGATGGGCCCTTGCAATGCTAACAAAGAGTTCCCCTGATTTACTTTTAAATTTAACTAAATCACAGAACGTTAGAGGTGGAAAAACAGTAGAATCAAAAGTATAAACTCCTCATTTTACAGGTGATGAAACGAAGGTTGACGGAAGTAATTTTCAGGTGAAATTATTTAAGTTACTTGGTAATAGAGCTTTGCTAGGAGCAAAACTGAGACTTGGGGGGCACCTGGGTGGCTCAGTTGGTTGAGCGACTGCCTCGGCTCAGGTCATGATCCTGGAGTCCCCAGGATCGAGTCCCGCATCGGGGGACTCAGTGGGGAGTCTGTTTCTCTCCCTCGACCCTCCCCCCATCTCATGTGCTTTCTCTCTCTCTCAAATAAATAAATAAAATCTTAAAAAAAAACAAAAACTGAGACTTGGACCCCAGATTACCTGAGTTCCAGATACGTGCTCCTCTAACTAAAACCCTCCAGAGCTTCTTCCTGTCTGTCCAAATAGAAGCTACGGTCCCGGCAATGGCCTCTGGCCCCTTAATTCCTCCACCCACCGCTGTCGTCTTCTCCCTCCCCTCCAGGCATGCTGGCCTCTGTGCTGTTCCTTGAAGCACCAGGCATGCTTCTGCTCTAGGACCTTTGAACATGCTGTCACTGCCTACTTTGCTTGTGCCCCACGTATCCACATGGCTTGCTGCCTCACCTTTTCTCAGTCTTGTTCACAAGGTCACCTTCTTACAGAGGCCTTCCGTGGCCATCCCAGCAAAGATCACGTGTTCCTCCTCCAGCCTGCCTCAAACATTCTCTCTCTTCCTTCTCTGCTAGCCTTTTGTTTTAGCCTTGACCACTAACATTCTCAATATGTTCCTTATTTATTTCGTGTAGGCCTCTCTCCTTTATTATAATGTGTGTTCTCACAAGGTGGAGGGCTTTGGTTGGCTTTGTTCATTATCGATCCCCGGACTTAACACAAGGCCTGGTACATGGAAGGTGTCTAGTGAACTCTCATAAACTAAGTGATGGCAGTGCTGACCGGGACAAAAAAAAAAAAAAAAAAAGAAGCGAGAGCTCAGGAGTTTCATTCAGGTGATTCTCGGGGACACGAAAGCCAGGGGCCGGATAGTAGCCATATTCTAGTTCTCGAGTTTTTCCGAGAAACCTGCCAGAGCAACAGAGAGCCAATCTGGGGAAGTTAGCTTGCCTCCCCTATCTGTAGGAGCTGTCCGGGCTTCCTGACAAGCAGGACAGAGGGAGGCAGATGGATCTCATGGGGTTTAACAATGGATTTAGAATTGTGGCCTTCGGGTTTTTCAGTGGACTACCCTGCCAACTCTCATATAGCATCTAACTAAACCTCCACAAACATATAAAGTGTCTGGGGCTGTTTGGGGCAGGGGCATCACTGAGGTATTTAGGTTTTGTTAAAATAGAAGCTCATTATTAATTCATGCTGGAGATAAAAACCAATATTCAGGGGTGTGTGGGTGGCTCAGTCGGTGAAGCATCTGCCTTCAGCTCAGGTCATGATCCCGGGGTCCTTGGATCAAGCCCCTCATCGGCTCCCTGCTCAGCCAGGAGTCTGCTTGTCCCTCTGCCTCTGCTCATTCTTCTCCTTTCTTTCTTTCTTCTTTCTTTCTTTCTTTCTTTCTTTCTTTCTTTCTTTTCTTCTTTCTTTCTTTCTTTTTCTTTCTTTCTTCTTTCTTTCTTTCTTTCTTTCTTTCTTTCTTTCTTTCTTTCTTTCTTTCTTTCTTTTTCTTTCTTTCTTTCTTTCTTTCTTTCTTTCTTTCTTTCTTTCTTTTCTTTCTTTCTTTCTTTCTTTCTTTCTTTCTTTCTTTCTTTCTTTCTTTCTTTTTCTTCTTTCTTTCTTTCTTCTTCTTTCTTTCTTCTTCTTTCTTCTTTCTTTCTTCTTCTTTCTTCTTTCTCTTTCTATCTTTCTATCGCTCAAATAAATAAATAAATCTTTCAAATAACTAAATAAAATCTTTATAAAAACAAAGAAAACCAACATTCAAATGGCCAGAAGCCTATTGGCCTGTGGCTGGGAGGACCCTTCTTGTCCCCCGACGGCACTAAGAGACCCGAGGTCCTAGGTGAGGGAGTGGGTTGCAGAGCCAGAACGATCACCATATCAGGAGCTACCCGCACTGTGCAGTACCTTCCCCTCTGAGTCTCAAGGTTGTAACCAGCTCTTAGAGGGACTCCAGCCTCTGAGTCATGATCCACACCTGCTCCTGACTGAGCATCCCTGGGGAAAGAGGCATTCCAGGCCCACAGACTCCCAGGGCCTCTGATGTGAGCCCAGATCGTTGACTCCCAGCCACTGTGCATTCATTAAGGGCCAAGGAAACCCAGGACAGAGTTCATACTCAGTGACCTAATTCCAGCCATTTCAAACATAAAGTCAAAATGTCATAGGGTTCTTCCTTTGGCTCCACCCACCCCTCTCCCGCCTTGTTTGCAAATCAGCTAGGTTTCAGAGCACAAGGCTTTTCACTCTCATAGGTGGGGTTCCTGCCTGCGGGGTAACCACTGGGACTCAGGTCCAAGTGCCAGCTCAGAGCAGGAATATTTCCCAGGAAAAGCCTGAACCCTTAACCATGAACCCTTAACCTGAATCCTTAACCACTGGCCCTCCCAGCCTTCCACCCGGTGAAGCAGATCAGCTTGGTCTCAAGCCCTTCTGGAACCCGAGGCTCCACCGAGGGAAGGAAGGACCCCCTCAGTGCAGACTCTTCCCCGGCTGTGAACCCGGCCTCCCTCACGAGTCCCCTCTGGTTCTGGCTGAACTGGAAACCAGGACATCAGCCGCCTTCTTAAGCGTCTGTGGGACAGGCTTGGTGATGTGAAGCTGGCTGCAAGCTTCCTCTTTCCTTTCTTTCTCCAGATTCTCTTCCTCCCGCACGAATGCTGGGGGCCCACCTGAGACCTAACATTTGTCTGTTTTGAGAATAGATGAGTACTTATTAGAATTAAACAGCTGGGGGCTCTGTGATATTTAGACGGGCATTAGGAGCAGTGTACGAGAAGAAGCTAATGCTGGGTCTTTTCTTTCTGTAAGCCAGCCTGGGCTTAGTTACTGAGGGGATTTCTGGGGTCTCCTGTGAGAGCCAGATACAGTTAATTTCTTGCAAAAGCTGCGGGCTGGGCTGCGCTGATATTGCAGTGTTATTTAGAATAGAAAGGTCAGGCCTGAGATTGAATAATCATTGACAAGAACTCCACGGGGGATACAGAGCAGTTGGTGAGCAGTGACTGAAACCGAGCCTGGCTCCTCCCCCCTTTTCTTCCTTCCAGGTATCTGGCTGATCCTGGGTTTGCTTATTATTCTTTCTGCAAAATGCTTCCCGCATGCTCAGAGCTAATGGGCAAGGTGAGGTGGGACAGGGAGAGGGGACAGCCTTCAGGCCACATTCAAGGTGGGATGCTCTGCGTCACCCATTTGGTAAGCCTGCTCCGGGGCCACCGTTGGCCCATTTCGTCCCCAACAGGGCATTTTTTTTTTTCTGCATGGTCTCCGAGATAGAATCTGCATAGCCCAATTTTGTAGCCTGTCCTAGGTGTGACGTCAGATCCCGCTCACCACAAAGGCTCAAGGGCAGTGGGATGGATGGAGCACATGCTTGTGTCATGCGTGTGCTGCGCCCTCTTCATAGAGGGTCTCGTTAATCCCAGCGACCCTGAGATCCCTGCTGTATAATGAGGCAAAAGGCTCTGAATAACTTGCTCAAGATCTCCCAGCTCCTAAGCAGCAGGACAAAGGTTTTAAGTGGGGGGCTCTCTGTGCCACGTGGTCTCCTAAATTTTCGAATCTCCACTGTTCCCTGAATACTGTTCTCCTTCTCTTTAATGCAGTCACGCTAGAGGAGTTCTCAGAAACCCCGGTGTTCAAAAAAAGTTTCTCTCTTGTTGAAAACTATCAGCAGCCACTATTTCAGAGGCCAGACCCCACAAACTGGATGGCACAGGGTTGTGTCTGGCTTGAAAAGAGAAGAAATAGGCCATGGGATTTCCGAGGCCCCTTTTGAATCTCAGATGTCATGCACTTTATTTATTTTATTATTTTTTAAAGATTTTATTTATTTGTCAGAGAGAGAGAGAGAGAGAGCACAGACAGGGGGAACGGCAGGCAGAGGGAGAAGCAGGCTTCCTGCTGAGCAAGGAGCCCAGTGCGGGGTTCCATCCCAGGACCCTGGGATCATGACGTGAGCCGAAGGCAGACACTTAACCGACTGAGGCACCCACCAGGTGTCCCTATTTATTTTCAAATTAGATTAATTTCTTAGACGTGTGGCCTTGGGACAATTCTTCAAAGCATAGTCATCTTGCTTAATTTGTGACCTTTCGGGTACAGATATTAAAATACTCAATGCATGATCTACCAGCCATCGACTGAATTAGCATCCAGGTTATGGTTAAAGTTATTCTGAGGGTCACGACTGGAGCCAGGTGAGGATGAGTGTGCATGGTTCTGGTTAGAGTAAGGGAAGGTCTATGTCTGTAAGGTCAGGATCAGGGTTAGATCTCTGGATAGCTCATAATCTAGGTAAGATTATCAGTAGGGAGGGTCACTCGAAGATGACTTCCAGGCACAAAAGCTTTGGGCCACAGCTTGTCTGATGCTGCCCTGCATTGTCACAGAATGTTCTGGCATCTGATGACCCTTCCTGTGCTCTCTGAGACTCCACGGCTGGATGAGATGGAGAAATCATGGATAACAGGCTGTGTGATAGAAGGAGCTAGAACAGCCTCTTCCCTAGGGGGTTGCCCACCAGGAGGCGTGAGACACAAGTAGGAATGTGATTAGACAATCCACTTTACCGCTAGTTACACAAATTCACCTTCTTCGCTGAGATGCAATTTGATCTTAAACCAGTTGTCAAGCTAGTTATGGAATAAGGAATGGAAATATCTATCCGGTATTATCTACCCCACCTGCACCTGAACTCTGGAAGGGAGACAGGATGATAGACAAGGAGAGCAGTTTCAAAACTGTATGTTCTGGAAGAAAAAGAAAGAGGTGGTGTGGCCGTGCAGTCGATGGCTCAGATGCCGCCAAAGTTCAACCTGGCATCTTCACTTAGCAGTTTGGGGCCCTTGGGAAAGTTGCTCAACCTCTCTGAGCTTCACTTTAGCCACTTGGTCACATGGACATGAGCACCTGCATCTGCTTGTTGAGAAAACTGAGGAAGGGACTATGAGCAGAACCCTTAGAACCCTGCCTAGTCCAGCATTCCCACAGCAAGGTGGAGACGGATCTTTTCCTGCCTGCTCGGCCTTGGCACCTTCAAAGCGCCTTCTCCAGTGTTGGGCACTCTGGCGTGCATGAGAATTAGTTGTGGGTGGGGGATGGTGGTGATTTCCTCCCCAGCTGATTTCGCGTGGGAACTGCAGGCTCCTAGGATCTAGCCCTGACCCTTTTCCTGGACAAGGTTCTAGAAGCACCTGGAGACGTACTTTGAGGTGGCTTTGGGGAAGTAGGAAGCCATTCATTCACGCAGTAAATACTGGAAGGGAGCCTCCTATGGGCCAGCAGCGCTACCCTGGCAACTCACTCCACTGCCCAGCATCTCAGTTTGAGATGGGACTCATGACACCTGTCCTGTCGCCCTCACGGGACTGTTGGAAGGCCCCAAAGGAATGTGTCAGCACAGCATATAAAATGCTAGACAAACTGGTGGTGCCAACGTTATAACCATGATGACTGTCACTCTCCCCAGGGTCATGGTCCTGCAGTCAGATGGCAGTCCCTCCAGGGTAGAGCGGCCCTAGATCAGACAGATGACCTCGGGGACGTGTGTTCCATGGCACCATATGGCATCCTCTGTGCCTTTGATTTATCAGTGCAGATCCCTCCCCATGCAACACCATAAAGGTGGATTAGGTGACACCTTTATTGCCTGGCACAGTATGGAGCAGGGATGATCTTATGCATGCAAGGACGAGGTGCAGAGGCCCATGTCTGCCTTCTCAGCACATGGTTCTTTGGCTAGGAAAGGCCCCAGGTGCTGCCCACTCTAGCTGCCGCCGGGATAGGTCCAGCTGAGCCCAGGTCAACAGCAGCATGACCAAGGCCAAGCCAGGGGCCATGTGTTTCCCCCATCCGCCTCCCCTCCCCCACTTTGCTCCAGTGGCTGCCATCCCGAAGTTTATAGGTATCATTACCTATGAAAAATCTGTTCCATCTGAAGACGGTCGGCGTTGGGGATGGGTGGCAGATTGCAATTTAATGATCAGATTAGAATATGCTAAAGCAAACAAATAAATAAATAAAAAGCCCAGCAGCCTGGAGCACCACAATTCATTCTGCAGGCAACAGAGGCTGGGGCTCCAGAGACCGGCTCGTAATTCACCCCGCAGGCAGGTTTAGGAGCTTGGTACTGTATGACCACATGGAGAAACAACTCTCCCAGAAAGATTTACACTCAGTGGCACTGGAGGCTGAAGGGCTGGGGGCCGGGAGAGGAGAGAGAACGGGGAACCTGGCGGGTCCTGGTTGCTCACGGTGGACCAGGAGTGGTGCCAAGCCTCCTCATGTCAACCACAGTGACCCACATCTTTCCTCCTCTTACAAGTATTTCCTACTCTCCACAACTCACCACCCTCGGGCCAACTCTACCCTACAGCAGTTAAACATAATTTGATAATACCACATACCCTACCGTAATGTAGGGTCCTGCGTCTACTTCTGTGTCTTACCGGACTGTGATCTCAGGAGGGACAAGAATGGAAATTATTTATCTTCTTATCCCTACATTTCGGCACAGAGTTGCTACTCAACAGGTAAATGTTGGAAAGGCCGATGAAGAAACTCTCCCTCTATCAGAGCCTCATTCAGCTTCTATCAGCCTCATTGAGAGGCTGCTTTGTGGGCACTCTGGAGTAGGGACAAGGAGCGGGGTGAATGCGGCACCCAGGTCCCACGGGGTCCTCCCTGGTGGACCTCTCCTTGCTCTCTCTAGCCTGCCTTCAGGTATGGTACCTGCCGGCTTCCCTGCTCTGAGGCAACCCCTATACCTACTTTCTCCTGCCTAGAACTCTCTCCTTACCCATCATTACATAGTCAACTGATCTTTCAGATTGCAGCTTGAGAGGTAATTCCTCAAGAAGGCATGGTTGACCCCCTTGGCCAATTCAGTTTTCTTTGGCGTAGACTCTCATAGGATCACAAGTCTTTTATTCATAGAACATACCCAGCTGCAGATTTATCCTATCTGTGTGAATCATGGATCAGTGTTAGACATCCCCACTAGCCTGTCAGCACCGAGAGGAGGGACCAGGTATTTTCACTTTTGCTCGTCACCCCCAGCACCCAGAAGGACGCTTGGCACATGGTAGTCTCTCAGGAAACTTCTGTTGATGGGAGGGGCGGGACCAGCCTTCAGGATGGCGTCACCCTCTGTGAAAGGGACATCACTGAAGCCCCCACCCCACCCTATTAGTCCATGCCCCGTCACCCTTTGCTCTCCCTGGAAACGTCTAGTCAGTACTGCAACAGGACCCCATGGAGCTGGCGTGTAAAACTGATGAGGGCAGCCCCCCGCCGGGGCCCAGCATGGCAGTGGACTGCTGTTGTGCCTGAAGGGAAGAGAAAAAGGGTGAGGAGATCTGAGGTAATCATTCATTTCCCCGCTATGGGGAAAATTTTGTTGTTGTTGTTCACACTCAGCAAATGATGCTCTTGTACCAATAACAAATGTCAAATGCTCTGCCTGGGACTTGGGGGAGACAGAACATTAGCAAAGAAGGAGCAATTCAGTGAAAAGGACAGAATTTCTGTTTAAGGACTGAGAAGTCCAGTAACAAATGTCACCAAGAGACTCCAGGGAGACAGCTTTGCATCAACAACCAGTACTATGGAAAAAAAAAACAAAAAAACAACAAAACATTCACAGCTACTTCTAATCATCTTGCAGTGCCCCCTCTGGAATCGTCCAGGGGCTCTCCTTCTCTCACTCTGACAGGACCCTGCTCTCGGCACTGTAGCATCTGCGGGCAGCTATCCTGGCGGGATGGAGCCCCGGGGAGACAGCCAGGGGAAGTGTGGAGGCAGCCCGTGAGAACCTGCCTTGTGACTCCCTAAACAGCATTGCAAGTAAGGACACCACATCGCAGGGCATGGTGGTTTGGCTTCCAGTCAGTTTGCTGGCCTCTTCTCTTGGCGACATGAACCAAACTGTGTGGTTCGTGTGGGAGTAGCTGTTTTTCCATACCAGATTGCGACTGGGATAATGTCTGATTTGCCTTTTTATTCCCACTGAGTATAAATGTTTGTCGACTGACTAACCTCGAGGTGTTTTCAATTTAGAAGGAGGCAGAGGTAAACGAAAGCTTGCAACAGGATAGGCTCGGGGCTCCGGGAGCGGCATACACAGAGTGCTGTGGGCGGTCATCCTCTATGCAGACTCCGGGGAAATGGGTGACATCGGCACCAGGGCTTGAAGTATGGGAAAGTGCGTGGCAGCGAGAAAGTCGTGCCACGCAGAGGAAAACGTGTGGACAGAGGCCGGTCCCAGGGAAGACAAATACGCCTTCTTTATACCGGGGTTTTCTGTAGGTCCAAGCCACTGCCACCTCTTGGCCCCGATACTGCCACCGTCTTCTGACTGGCCTCCTTGTGTTCAAACGGCGGTCTGTCCCCAACTCTGCCACCAGTGAGCGTCACAGAGCGACATTCACGCTATGCCACACGGCGCCGTCCCCTGCCCCATAGCCTCTGACGTCTCCAGGCTCACTCACAGGAATAGTCAAAGGCCCCAGCAGGCCCCACAGGAGACTCTGTGTTCTGCCCTCCTTCCCCCGTAATTTTCAGACCGCATCTCCTCGTAGTCTTGCCCTCACTCTCCCTCTGACTCAGCCACCTTGGGCTCCTTGCAATTCCTCAAACCTACCGGGTGTGCTCCTGCCTTGGGGCCTTTGCAAGCGCTGTTCCCCTGCCTGGAACAGCCTTCTCAGACACTCTAACGGTCTGCTCCGTCCCCCTCCTGCAGCCAGTCCTCTAGGCCACCCTGTCTGGACTCACAAGGGCCCTTCGGTCCTTTCTTCCCTTCCCCCAGCACAATCACCACCTTGCTCACTTACTCTGTTTGCTGTCTCTCACCCCTCCCGCGGGGACCTAAGCACCCTGACCGCAGGGGTTTCGGTCAACATTGGGTCCCCGTTCCTAGACCAGACCCTGGCACACCGGGGCGAGTGTTCGTCCAGGACTTGGTGAATGAAAGAATACATGAATGGATGGCCGCAAAGAAGCATGTGTCCAAGCCAACGCCAGGCCTGTTAGAGCTTAAAATAATTAGGACTCTTTAAATATTAAAGTCACAGATGTGACATTCACCAGTGAGGCGGGCAGAGCTCACTGGAACAAAAGTGTGAGGTCATTGCAAGTTTGTCTTCCCACCTGCTCCATCCTTTCTTCGAGACTTTGTTTCTCCTTGCAGCCGCCTGCCTGTTTTGACTTCTTCCTTCCCAAATGCCAGAGATGTCGCTTTGCCGGGGGGGCGGGGGGGGGGAAGGATGGGACATGCCTTTCAGGTCTTAGCGGAATGGCTCCGCCCACTGCTCTTTATACTTCTGCTCGGTCCTCTCCCTCCTTCTGGCTTCCTTCTCCTTTTCCCTCCCCCCGTTCTCTCCCTTCTCCATCCCATCCACCGCCTCCTACCTCCTCTCGCTCCCCTTTACTTTCCTGTGCCCTTCCTCACTTCCTCTCTCCACCCCTTTTCTTTCCGTCTTTCCTCCCTCCCTCCCTTCTGCTCCTCAGGGTCTGAGCACCTGCTGGCTGTAGGACAGGGTGCCTCCGTCTCTGTGTGAGATCCCCCCCAAAGTTCTCACCCAGAGAGAAGGTATTTAGTAACAACTCAAGGCCAGGCCAAGGACTCACTCATGGGAGGGGTTTGGAGGAACCGAGGAGTCCAGGAAGCAGAAAGGCTTCAGAGAAGAAGGCGGACACCTGCTCAAAGGACGAGTGTGTGAGTGGGTCTGTGACTGCAGCCAGGGCCTCATCCACGGCAGCTGACGTCACGACATCAGGAGCGAAGTTTGCAACAAGGCTGAAAGAAGGGAATAAGCTTGGAATTCTGGGGGTGCTGTTAGAAGACCGTGGGCAAGAGCCAACCATTCTTTTATGAACTTGTAGGAAAAAGGAGGAGAGATCAGGGAAGGCCTTCCGAAGTCAGAATATTTCTTTTCCATCATTCTAACGTGGTGTCTTTACCTCTACGAAGCAACCTAACTTCACATACATATTTTTTTTTAAGAAAGCAATTGCTAAATGATCTTAGTGATCTTGTTCACTGGCGTACTCCCAGCCCTCGGCTGCCAAGAAGTATTGGTTGAATTGAATGGACTTGAATTCCTGTACGACTGGAGGAAGGGAGAGTAACTACATTCTGGGCTTGGGAAGGCTTTAAATCAACATCATCATTGCTTCTGGGTGTTAGGGATTCCCTGCCTAGCATCTTTGCGCCTCTCCTGGAAGCTAGATGATTTAAAATAATTGGTTCATACGGTTCCTTCCCAGCTTCTTGAGCTGCCTATTGTTCGTCCCGTTGATGGGATTAGTTGTTTGAAGTCATCCCATTGCAAGCATGTTTTCATCTTAATCCATATCTCTTCCCATAAGCCCAGCCTAATTCCATTTCCCCCTGGGTTAGGGCTTTGTTACCGGACATCATAATTTTAAATTCTTGCCCAAGCTTGTAAATTGATGAATACAGGGCATATTCATCAACAGGGACCTGGAGATTTGGGTTGTTTTTTGTTTAATCGTTTGTCTTATTGAAAAAGTCTTGCCAGTGTAGTGCCACCAGGGGTCGAGATCCTCGTGAAGGACAGAGCAGCGCCCTGGCACATAGGAGGTAGTCAGGGCGTGCTTGCTCGCTGAAGAAACACAAGGATGCTCACGCAGATGGTTGCCTGGCTGGCAAGTGTCTGCAATGCCCGAAGCAGTAAGCCCTAGGAGAGGAGCCCAGGGGACTCGTGGAATCCCCAGCAGGGGTTCTGCTGTTGGCAGAAAGGAGATATTGGCCATGCGTGGCGAGTCCCAGGGACGAAGTCGTGCTGAATAAAGCGGTCATGTGTGCAGAAGCAGGACCGCGGACCCAGCAGTGGGAGAACTGAGTTTCTGTCACGGAAGCTCAAGAGGCAGTGACTTGACCAAGATAAACTTGGGTGCAGGAGACAAAGGGTTAATGGGATTCATGAGCCCTCGTCTTTTGTTCTCAGGTGCAGAAGGCCCGATTTGAACTTCCAGGCTACAGGGAAACGCAGGAAATCATGGCCTTCCAGGGCTCTCTCCTCACTGGTCTGTCCTCTGGACATGCCTGGAGGCTGATTCGGGCGAGGCCTGCACAGACGGGCCTTTGTCTTCAGTTTGAGGTGAGACCTGGGAAGTCTGCTCCCTTCTCTGAGAGTTGCCCAGTGGCTTGCTTTTGCACCACAACTTGGCATCTTTTGGGCCATTCATAGAAATGGAATCGTTCTTTTTTTCAGTTTTATTGAGATACAATTGACATACGGCCCCGTGTCATTTTATGGCGTGCAGTGTAATGACTTGGCTTACATATATTGTGGAATGATTTTCACGATACATTTTGTTAACACCCATCATCTTATGGATACCAAAGGGGGGGGGAGAGAGAAAAGAGAGAGAGAAATGATTTTTTTTCTCTGTGATGAGAACTTTTAAAATCTACTCTCTTAACTTTCACATACACCGATAGCGATGTAAACTGTGGTCATCTTGTGGTACGTTTCCTGATTCCCATCCAGCACCTGCTCTGGGTATTGATTAAGAAGTAACTGGAAACCCCCAACCTTCAGTGTTAAGTTAGATGGGGCTAGAAGACTGACAGAGAGGGTCACCCGTCTTGGAGCCATTCAAGTAAGACATTAGAGACATGTCACATCCTTTCCTCCTAAGCTGAAACGGCCTTGGTGGTGAGAAGCCTAGAAAAGGAGCTCGAGGAGAATACAAGAATTTAAAAAAAGTATGTGGCCTGTATAAAGGCAGATTTCAGCGACTTCACAGATCTGTCCAAGATCAACTCAGCTTATCTGCTTCTAAGCCTCAGCTTGGTGACTGCTTTCAAGAATCCTAATGTCTCTTAAGGTAGCAACAGTGGAGAAATGATGGAGAAATGATTGAGCCATTTCCTCGGGAAGTGTATGATCTTAGCATCCCGGGTAGACGGATATCAAAAAGAAAGAAAAGAAGGAAACGAAAATCTACATAACCAACAGTTTTTGACAGTGGAACAAGGGAAAAAGGGGCCATCCTAACTGTTACAAGTTCAGAGAAGGAGATGCACCCAGAAGGATATGTGAGGACAATAAATAACATGGCTAATAAACACATTTGTGGCACTAGTCAGTGCTAGCCAGGCATTGTTCTAAGTAGTAACTCATTTAATCCTCCTGACGACCCTGTGAGATAGGTATCCATTATCTCCATTTTATAGACGAGGAAACCGAAGCATAGAGAGATTAAGCAATTCTCCAAGGTCACATAGCTGGTAAGTAGTTGTAGTGTAATGGGAAATGTGTTTGTTCTTTGTCCTTGGATCCTGGCACGGAGCTCCTAAAGCCTTTGGAAATTCCTGGGTGATAAAGGGGATGGAGCATCTTTTGTTTGTGGGCCCCTAGAAATCTCCAGGATGGAGGCTGATCCAGGAAAAGACCAAGCCTTGATTATAAACTCGAACCTTTCAGCCCCACATCCCAGCCTCCAGGGAGGGCAGTGGGCTGGAGATTGAGTTAATCACCAATGGTTGATGATTTAACCAATCATCCCATGTACTAAAACCACCCCGAGGACCCCTAAACCACAGGGTTTGGGGAGTTTCCGAGTTGGCCAATGCATCCACGTGCTGGGAAGGTGGCATACCCCTACTCCATAGGGACAGAGGATCGGCACTCAGGACCCTTCTAGCCTTCATCCCATGTGTCTCTTCATCTGGATGTTCATTTGTCTCTTTTATAATAAACCAGTAAGTACAAAGTGGCTTCCTGAGTTCCGTGTGTTGTTCTAGCAAATTATCAAACCAGAGATGGGGATTGTGGAAAATTTCAATTTATGACTGGTCAGTCAGAAGCACGGGTGACCGGTTACCTGCACCTGGCATCCGAACTGAGGGCAGGCTTGAGCCTTCACACCTGTGGAGTCTGACGCTCACCCTGGGTAGTTAGTGTCAGAATTGAATTGAATTGAATTGTAGGACACCTAGCTGGTGTTGGAATGTTGGAGAATTGGTCGGTGTGAGAAAAATTCTCTTATGTAGCTTCAGAATGAATCTGACACTTGCAGAGCTAGGATTCAAGTCTATATAGTTGGACTTTAGAGATCTCAGTGAGCACACTGTATGTATTCCTCACACCAAAGGTTCCAGGAAGGACCCTTTGAGAGCAGCAGATGGGGAGCCAGTACTGGAAGCAATCTGAGATGTCCCTGTGGACAACTTTAAAGGTCCCACTAGATGATAAAAGAAAATGTGGACGCATCTGAAGGGGAAAATCAAGAAGATCGTGTTAAATGCTTCAAGAACAATTAGCGAATTTCAGCATAGCAGCTACTGTGGGTAGGGGCTCTGACACGTCCTGTGCTCTGAGGTTGGGCCCAGAGAGAGCGCTCTAAGGGAGGGCTGGGGCGGGGGTGGTGGGAATGCCCCACAGGAGAAGAGGCTGTCGGGAAAACAGTGGCTGAATGTGGGTGATGGCAAGACACCTCTTGTAGGGACTCAACCCAAGGAATGAAAGCTGAGCAGCATTCATCTGAAAAATGGACGCCTTGGACAGACCCAGAATTTCGGAAAGACTTTTCAAAAATAGAATTTAGAAAAGTAATGGGAAGAAAACAAATGTCTGGGCTGAATAGCAAAGCGAGTGAGGCCTCCATAAGACAGGGAAGGGATGTCACTGGGGAAAAGGCAGGGCAGACAATTCTAACTTTACTGGCTCCACTTTAAAAGGATTTGGGGGAAATAGGAGAGAAACATTAGGGCAAACCTCAAAAGAGATCTCAGGACGGACAGGCAAGGTTAGTGGGGAGCGGTGATGGGGCAGACCTCAGCCTGTGCTCGGCAGCTGGACGTTGGCTCAGCTGAGACAAAGGAAGAGCTCAGACGGCATCCTGAGCTGGAAAATGTCCAGAGAAGGAAGAGCAGAAGTCCCAGTGGCACAAGGACCCACATATCTGGGATTAGGAACACAGGGCATAACAGGAAGTGGAAATGGAGATATATCTTAAATAGGTCTATGAATGCCACGGGGAAGAAGGGAGCCTCAAGTAAGCCTGTGGACAGGAGGGCACCTGTTTTACATTTCTGAATTTTTCACAAAGACATGAATATTTCAAAGGTCATTCTCTGAGAGAGGAGGCAGAATGCAGAGATTGGATTGTTTCCCCCCAGGACATAGGGAGCAGCGTGTAAGATTAACCTCTTGGTGGTGGCTTTTTCTCAACACTACAGATGCTACCAATCAACTACATTGTAAAGACTGAACTATAGATTTTCTTCTCGCTTTTTCATGTGTTTGCTGTCTTCTCCTGCATCCTCCCTGAACGATCACGTCTCTGGTGTGGCCATTCATTAGTGATCGCCACGTAATACTATGATCTGGGTTCTGGGGACTCAATTTGGACTAGAAGCCTGGGCTTTGCTTGTGGTTTCTAAATTCTGTGGGGCAGGCTGCTGATGAGCTATGGTTCCTATGCCTCTTAAAGTGAACTTTCAGAAAACGCGGGGTCCCGGAGGGAGGCAAGGTTGGATTAAGTGCACCTTGGAGGGACCCAAAGAGTAACGGCCATTCCTATGGACCGTCGCTGCTATAGAAGGAAGGAAGGTCTCCACTCTACTTCCAGCTGACAAGTGGACACAGAGGAAGTCCAGGAAGGCAGAGCTGTAGGCTAGCATTTGAATCTTAATTTATAAGAGAGGAGGATTTTATGTTGAACTTTAATTTCTCCCTGGATACATATCAATGGGAGATTTATATTCAAAGGTACCACAGTACTTGGTGCCTTTTATGCTATCAGGAGGTGCTCATCGACAATTCTGGTGAGTTACCCTAGACAGTATGGCTGAATATCGTGGGAGAGAGTGAATCCTGGCTGGGGTACAGTGTAACGTGGATGTTAATGCATGAACCCCCCTGCCCTATCCAGGGGCATCGAGAAGCTCAAGCTAAGCTATATTTTGCATGGGTCCCAGGAGGATACATGAAGACGGTGGCTCTCCAAAGCACATGGCCCTGGACAATGCCACTGTCACAAGCCTTTACAGCAACTCTTCGCCCACGCCCACACTGCCCAGAGTGGCCTCGGAGGTCTGCCCGAGGCTAGCAGCCAGAGACTGCATCTCACAGGAAACGCTCTGCTGTCTTTATTTGTATGCTGTTGTATCTTTAATGCAAGGAAGGCATGAGCGCAAAGCCCCCATAGCCGGGCCTCATTCCTCGCTCTAGGCCTCCAGTTCTGAGATCCAGGCTAACACACCCTCCTGGACACACTGCATCATTTCTTAACACTGAGCTCCAGAGGCATTCCCTATGCTGGATGTTTCCAGAAACTGTCTGTGGATAACAAATGGTGCTCAGAGCATTGGCATTTGCTGCGTTTTTTTTTTTTTTTTTTTTTAATTGGGCAAGTGGCAGAAGTCTATGAGGATAAGGATGCAGAAGCCAGTGGGGGGCGGGCGGAGGGCAGTGAGATTTTCAGATTTTGTGATTTTAAGGCTTCAGACCTGTAATCTTCAAAGTGACTGTTGGCCACCAGACTTGACCCTTCCAGCCAGCAATGGCCATGGGGCCACGTCCTGAAGGTGGGAACAGGTTGTCTTCCCCACTGCAGTGTAACAAAGCCAAATCTGGGAGGTTGACTGGACATGTATTTACTGGGAGTGTACCTAGTGCAGCAAAACAAGCAGGTGGATTTGTCTTTTGCTCTCACTTATCCATTTGGTCGCCAACTGTGACACAGAGGACCAACTGTCCAAAAAGTTGGGGTGTGGTATTATTGCCAGGAAGTGGCTGGCTAGCCAGGGACCACTCTTCCACCCCTTGCACTTAGAATATGGTGGAAGGGAGGTCTCAGTCAAAAGCTTCGAGAAGCGGTGAGCCTTCTTCCTACTTTCCCTTCTGCCATCTAGGTGCAGGAGCCACAGAGTGGAAGGAGCTGGGTCCCGGAATCACTGCACTGAGAAGACACACTCCAACCAGGAACACTGGCCTTAGGCTATTGCCTAAGTAAGAAATAGACTGTATTGAATGTGAGGTCTCACATGTTTGGTCTATTTGTTACAACACTTTAACATCACTCCAAGTAGTAAACTAGGGGGTAGAATCAGGTCCACAGTTTTTCGTGCAACTGGAAAAGGAAATAGTCTGAGGCTGCCTGGCATGCACACACCTCCCACAAATGTGTTCTCACATCCAGGCTTGAAGAGGGAACACGGGGCCTCCATTTTGGCTGCTGGCGATGTTCTCCAAGTCCACAGGAGCAGAGAGCCTTATGCCATTGAGGCCATTGGGCTCTTAGCTTGTCCACTAATAACAATGATCATTTGATCTTCACTGACTCTCCATCCCTTTGATCTATCTTATATTGATTAGAATCACAGTCGGGATGAGAGGGTGAGTGATTAGTTCATTCAATACATCAATACATGCCTGCCTCACTGGGGCTCTGGAGACTTAGGGCGTGGAAATGAGAACACAGTCCATGTGATGTCCCTGGAGGGGTGACATGTCAATTGCCAGATCAGTTCCATCCTGCACATGGGTGGGAAGATGGTGTTCATAACCGGGGCACCAAACACTGTAACAGACCATAAACCCAAAGATCAGGGGCACAGTATGAGTGCAAAGAATGGGGGGAGACGCTCACATGGGATGGTAGATGTAACACATGGTCGGTGTGCAGATCTATAGGAGTAACATCTCGAATACCTCTGAAAGCTTACAACGGAGTATTATTCATAACCCAGAGTCCTTCCTCTGAAGCATATCTTGGGTACCAGGATTTCCTTATGACCAGATCCCAGCAGACAAAAGAGAAGCAAAGGGGAACCACCGGGCAAACAGCTGTGACTTAAAAAGTTGGCATTTATTATGGAAAATCTCCCTGGTATTTTTTTGTTTTGTTTTGTTAACTGGTGCCTGGTGGGTGGTAGCCAGTCATTGGCAAGCGCACAAGATGGGGTGCTCTGCTTGCCTTCAGTGCAGCCAATAATTGCCCATAAAAGGTCCCCCCTACTTCTTCCCTTCCTCCCTTCGGACTTCATGAGTGAGGTCGGGGGCTCGTGAGGTCATTCGCATCCCCCCACCCGCCCAGGTATGTAGGCTTTACAGTGATTAGGGTGACAGATTAAACCATAATCCACACTAACACAGCCCCAATTTGGGGGGAAGCCGAGGTTGCCAGCATGTGAGAGAAGAAATTTACACAAAATACAAGTATATATCTATTTTTTTGCAACAAAAGAAACTATTTATTTGGAATATGCATTACCAGTACAAATTAGGAGACTGTAAAGCCTACAGCATGTTAGCATCATTAGAGAACACAAAAGTTCAGTTGGAATCAAAAGGGACAGAAGCCCCTGCTCTCACAGAAGCAGAAAAGCTTAAACTTTCAAAACCAAAACAGAGCAGAACTTTGCAGGTTTATACTCTGAGTAAGAACAGGGGAAGGGAGCGGGGAGAATAAAACCAACAACCGAAGGGAAGCACTTCAAAATAATTGGAAAGAAAGGAAGTAATAAGAGAGAAAAGGGGGAAAACATTGAATGTTTTATTCATTTTAACAAAAGGAAAAAAGAAGTTTACAAAAAATAAAAGAGTCCAGAAAGCTTCGAGCTGGGTGTTGAAACCATAAAGGTGATGTGAAAAGCTCATCATTATTTTGTTGACTCAGGAGCAGGCAAGCAGGTGTCTGGGGCAGAAACACCTGTGGCGCACTGTTCCACGGTCCCGCGTCTTTGCCTTCACTTCTCTTATGTTCTAGGTGCTTTCTGGACACCTAACCATTTGTTGAATGAAAGAGGTTTAAAATAAGTTTCTTCCAGAGAATACCGCTTTCTTTTCTCCCATGACTAATAAAAACATTCCAAATCAAGCTGGTTTAACCATTTGCTTTTCAGTAGCCAGAGGGTAATTAAGAGGTATGCTGTCAAGGCATCAAACTCCACCTCTCAGTGTTAAAAGGAGAGCACGGAGTCAGGCTCAGGTTCTTGACTCTTCATCCAAAATTGGGACTCAAGGGATCCGCAGGCTGACTGACCCCGGGGACGGCCTCCCGGATCTAGTCTAGGAAGCCCGTGGCCCATCACACCAGGACTTCTGTGGGATGCTTCTGGAAGGAAAAAAATCCTTTCTAGTTGTAAGAGGGCTCCTGGAATGTTGTTATTAATCAAGAAGAAAGAAAAGAAAGCACTTTGTTGTGACATTCACAGTCAACAAAGGCAAAAAGGGTCTCCCTACCTTATCAAAGGTCTCCTGGGCCGATTCCTTGAATTTTTAAAGGGCCAAAAGGAGAAAACCCAGGTCCCTGACGGTGTTTTTTCTCAGGGACTGCCCCACACTCTGGAAATGCAGGTGAGTGATGGGACATCCGCATGGGCTTCATCTTTGTCTTTGAGGTCAACTGAATTCTGGAGCGAAGTAGAAGTACAAGGAAACTGCCTACTCTACAAATGTCTTTTTTCACATCACCTCGTATACATATGTAAGGAATAAAAACAGCAAGATCGTAATCCTGACAATTAAAAAAAAAAAGCCCCCCCAAGAAAACAACCAAAAATAACACAAAACATAATTTTTTTTTTATATTTTAAAGAGCAGGAATAAAGAAAGAAAAGAATTTATTTCTGGGTCTCAAAGTTAATAAACATAACGTGTTAGGTTGTACCTATTATGCTCACTATCCCAACCCTTTTTTTTTTTTTAGTTTACAAAATGAATTACTGTCACTTTTAAACATTGTGAAACAGGAAATGAATGTGCACAACTCGACACTTTTCTAGCATTCTTGAACTAATTCACAAATGCAAGAAAATAAAAGAAAAATGGGGGAAATGATTAATGTAGGTAGTTTGGTGTTAAAAACGAACGCAGGAATGATGTGTACTGTCACAGAAAGAGGGGGAGCCCCCCATCCTGTTTTGCGTGCTATGAGGGTCATTTTTAAAATTTTTATTATAAACACTATTAAATTCAGACCGCTTTTTTGGTTTTTTTTTTTCTTTATCTGAATATACAAGAACATTCATTATAAATGTTCATCATCAATACTACAAAGAACGAGACACAAGTCGCAAGAAACAATGGAAAATGTTAATAAAGCTGAAAGAATTGTTGAGTATTTTTTTGTATTTTTTTAAGTTTTTTTTAAATTTGAGTTTCTGTAGTTTCATCTTTTTTTGGTATCGAAGTCAGGTTTTTCTGGGCAGAAAAATAAAACTCAGAAGGAAAAGGGGGGGGAAGGTATGTGAGAGAAGGCAACCAGCAAATAAAGAACAACCACCACAGCGAAATTTAAAAAAAAAAAAAAGTAAGGAAGGTGCCACTTGGCAAACGTACTGTGTCAATTCCACGTGAGGGGGAGGAGTTAGGGGTGAAAAAGAGATTGAGATGGAGAGTTACAAGGTGGGCAATCCCAAGGGCTAGTATTACTCAGGGGAAATCGGCTGCCAGGGACAACGGAACGCTCCCACTCCCATTAGTAAATGCAGGAGTCCTGGGGCACATTTTGGTATCTGTAGGATTGACCTAATATGAATTCCCAGGGAGCTGTATTTCCAGAGGCACGCTCTTTCCATCCCCTTCCTTCTGCGGCCAGAGTTCCCATGCCTTACTTGCTGTCGGGGGATCTGGTGGCTGCCATGTTGGGCTTGACAGTGGGCATGGGGTAGGTGGTGGGAAACTGTGGAACAGAGAGGTCTGAGTGGGGAAGATGCTGGGCGAGGTGAGAATCAGTGCAAACTCCTGTGGGGAGAGAAACTGCCTGCAAACGTAGCTCTGCTCTGATCTGTTTCAACAACTTAAAATGGCAATCATTCCATCCAAATCTGGAATCATTCTTCCTGTTGCCAAGAGAACCCTTCCGGGTCTCTTCTGTACTTTGCACAGTCAGGCATGTGATCCAGCCGTACTCCTGCATGGGTAGTTCAGACCCCTGACACTGAACAAGGTTCTCCAATGGCTCCACGACTATGGAGTTGTCACAAGATGGCTCCTGCCAGGAAGCCCCTCGACCGGGCTCTTTTCTGATTGGGGCACAGGTCAGTAGACACAGTCTTTCCACTGCTCTTAGTCATCAAGGCATAATTCCATCTTGCCAAAGATTTACTTTTTGCCTTTCCTTCAAATTCACACACCTTCCAGTTTCTTAGGTAACCCCTCTCCCCAACACGCACACAGAAGCAATTTCTATTCATTGCTGTAGCACCATGCACAATTTCCATGACCTCGTTAGCGGGCCACCCTTTCCCCTCAGGGTCTTCTCTCTCTCCCACAGGCCTCTCAAGCAGAGTAGATGTGACAAGGGGCTAAGTACTTACAAGGCCACGTACTGGATTCAAGTACAAACTAAGAGAACCGGGTCCTATTTTTCTAGTGTGGAGGCTTATCTCTAGTCTAGGAAACCAAACAGACCAAAATCAACAAAGAAGCAACAACAATAGCCCTTCTTCTCTTTGTCATCATGGCAATGACATCAGGGTACTGATAGTAACCAGAAGTTGGAACAGGAAAACCGTATGTTGCCCCTCCATGGCACCAACCAATTTATCTCAGGGATGACACTTCCTCTGACTTCCCATTTACAGATGGGATAGGAATAAAATCAATTCCTTCATTCTCTCACAAGCCTCTTGGTAAGCCAGGCATCATAATCCCCATTTCACAGACGAAGAAAACGAGGCGCCGAGAGATCTGACCACCTCCCACTTATGGTCAGGTTACAGAGCCACCATCTTTATCGCTGGTGCAGCTGGCTAAGAAGAATGTAAGCTCAGGTGACACTATAGAATAGCTTTCTAGGAGTACTCTCCTCTCAGATATTCCCAGGGAATGAAAGTCACTGTGACAATTTCCCTGAAAATATCACCCCTTCTTTCCCATCGCTCTCAGGTCTTCAAATTAAGCTAGCAAAATCTGCCCAAGCTGTGTCCTTCCCCAACCCCTCCAGAACAGGAATGTGGTGCCATGATAACACTTTGGATAACTAATGCAACGCCCCTCATATAAAAACAAAAACCAGAACAGAACCAAAACCATTACAGGCATTTTAAGTAGTGTGTGTGGCTCCCTGAGCGCTCCAGAGGTGGCAGCCAACAGGACAGCGGAGGCGGCCAACCTGGCCTCCTCCATCATGATCAAGTCCCGTGTATGTCGTTCTGGTGTGTGGCCATGCCGGGGGGCTGCAGGTCCTGGAAGCCCCGGGCACATACTGTGTCTGTGTCGGTGGCCTTCATTCAGAGTTGCTAATTCCGAACTCTTCTGGGCTCACGAGGCAAATTGCCACGGTTGCTAATGTGGGTCTTTGCAGGTGGCACGTGACTGATCGGGAGGAAATGAATGTTTGAGGCCGCGCATGCGCTGACATGCGCCTGAGTGTGCACATACACGTGTGTGTGTGTGTGTGTGTGTGTGTGTGAGAGAAGGTTTAGTTGAAGGGTTGCACAATAAGAACCTTCTACTCCTTAGTGGTTTATTCATCACCATGCCCACTCAGATCTGGCTTTGCAGTAGGTTCGGGACATTGCTTACTATGTGTGACGTGGTCTCCAAAGACTGTGCCTCTGAAACCAAGAGCTGTTAGGAGGAAGAGGAGGAAGCCTCCAAGAATTCTGCCCTTCTTGTTGCTTATGTCCTCTCCTGCTGCTTGACTTCCTGCCTGGGGATCAACCTAGCGGACCTGAGACCGGAAAACGTGGCACCTTTAGAAGCCCAGCTACGGCAGTCCCCGGGGCACAGCTGGGGCTGGGAAGGAAGAGGAGGAAGGGTTCTAAGCAGAACCAGCCCAGGGAGGGAACAGCAAGAGGGGGCAGGGGGCCTGGAATGAGTGGGGCAACGTGGCGCATTCCTGCTAAGAGGTAGTGAGAGTAAGAAGAGAAACAAGAGAAGGGCTGCCTGTTAATAGAGGGAGCGAGGGATCCGAGTGAGGTAAATTTGGCTCCTCAAACCACCAGCATGAAAACATACAAACACGTTTATTATTTTCTTTCCTCTTTTAAATTCCTCTAATTGTTGAAAATACCCTTCTGTGATGTCATTGAGGGCAGGGACCCAGGGAGTCTAGGACAGAGGGGGGAGGGGGCAGGAAAGATGGCGGACACCAGGCTGACAGCTGGAGGCAGGGAAGGGTGGCTTCTACCCAGAAAAAAAAGGGAAGAGAGTATAAAGAAGTGTCCAGATTGGCTGAAATAGCATCCCAAAGAAGAGAAGAGAAGGAGACTCTTATTGTGTTTGCTGATTGCTTCGACCTCCAGTCTGACCGCTTCAGCGTTGGGAGAGAAACCCTCCCTCCTGGCCCTGTCCCGACTGGGGCACAGGGTCAGCCGGGATGCGATTGCTGGGAGATCAGTTGGAGGTATCAGAGTGAACACTGCCAGGGCCTTCTGTAGGGGAGGTCACTGATGAAGGGGTAGTAGCATCCTGCCAACCTCCATTAGCCTAGAAGGGAAAAAGGGAGAGAAGTCAGTCCTCTGAGATCGGGTGGCCATTTTGAGCAGACAATGACAACAAGGCAACTTGTGTAATGGGCCTAGCACAGTGCCTGGCACATTGGGGACACTCCTCAGCGGGGCAGCTGATCTTGTGGTCGATAATACTCCCTCCACCCTCAGATGAGTACGGGTCCTCCCACTGAGCCTTTGGACACAAGGTGAATACCTCCCACTTCCCAAAGATACTTTGAGTCAGTCCAAGCCTTCAGATGATCGCTGTGTGGGCCCTAGTGGAGTGACAGGTCAAGGGAACCCAAGTTCTAGTTCTGAGTCTGGCAAGGACTAGCTGTTGACTCTGGCGAAGCACTTCCCCCTCTGTGGCCTTGGGTTCCCCTTCAGAAAGATAAAAAGGTTACCCAAATGTTTTCTAAGGCCTTTCCCTGCATGTTCCGCATGTTACGGGATTCCAGGCACCTGTTCTGTGCAAGGTTCTGTACCACTTGCTCCTGGGTATATAACGATGAGTGAGAGACAGCTCATGTCCTCAAGGAGGGGGATAAGACATGCATATGAATGAACTATAATTCAAGGCAGAGCCTAATAATGTTACAGCCCTGTTGTTATGACAGTTCAGATGAAGGCAATATCCCATCTTGGTGGAGCATCAGGGAAAGCATCAGGGAAGAGGTACTCTTTGAGGTGAGCCTTGAAAAGTACAGAGGGTGATTCAGGTGACTCAAACAGGTGAAACAGAGGTAGACTAAGGACTGGTCTGCATAAATGTATCTAGAGAGGTGGTGAGCTAGGAAGCTATAAGTATGATTTACATTTATAGACCATTTTTCTAAGATTCTAAATCCAGAATCAACCAAACAATGACACTGTTCTAAAAGGATTTGTTTTAATGAACACCCCTGGCCAAATATATCCCAACCTTAAAATAGTTGAAGAATGATTTGTTGGGAGTGGTTAACTCATGAAACATAATTCATGATTGTTTATGTATTTGAAAGCATCAAAACAGAAGTGTGCTAAAATGCCTTTTTTCCCCTAATTGCTGTGTTCCTTTGAAGTTAATATACCTCACCTCTGAAAGTGTTCATGTTGAACAGAGCAGGTCTTAGGCATTCCTGGTAAATTATTTTCTACTGCAGTCTCCACTCATTTTATTCCGAAACACTTGGGGTACATGGGGCAGGCACTGTTATTGCCATCTCGGAGGGACCACAGCTTGTACTCTAGCATAACCCATGGTACTGAGGAGCATGCTTGACACCTACGTGCTGGCAAACCTGTGTTCATGTTTCATTCTTAAGAAAGAAGAAGTGCGAGAGAGAAAAGCAGACTTCTGGCTTATGACTGAGACACACAGGCTTCTGAACCTCTGAATCTGGGCTCCTTTTTCTCTGCCCTTCTTATCCACTTGGCTTTCCCCCCCGCCCCCACTGGCTCACCCAAATGATGCTCCAATTTCCCCAGGAAAGCCAGGCGCTGAATTCATAGCAGCTCTTACCAGTTACCTCTGCATGAGGATAGATTTTTTTTCCCCACACCTCACTAAAGAGCAGGTCTGGATACCAAGAGCACAAAGGGTCATCCTGGGCAATGCCAAGGGCATTCCACCTCAATCGGGGACCCATGAATAATTGCTCAAAACTCCAATGCTCCATCTCCTGAGGTAGTCAGGCAGCTCCTTCTGCCCCCTCTCCCTGCCCAGCACATTTCTCCTGCTGTTGGTGAGGGATCAGAAGGGGACCAATGAGGGGGAAATGGGAATTCTTTCTTTGCTATCTTTCTGGGGCCATGACTCTGTAGCATGATCAGAATCAAGAACAGAATTAATTCGTGTCCTAATGCAGGCTGATCACAGGGGTGACGGGAGCTTAGTCTCCCTTCCCAACCAAGAACACGTATTCTGGTGCCATTTTAGGCAGATGGGGAAGAGCCATTGTATTTATTTTACCCCAAAGAAAATCCCTTCATGTTGCTTATCTTTTCTGATTACAAAAGATAAGCTCATACAACATTTTTGAATAGAATATTTGCAATTCTATATGCGATGTAATATTTGGACAAGAGAAAAAGCATGAAACACACAACGTACAACACCCATAATCCTACCAAAGACTAACAACAGCTGTTAGCACTCTGGTACCTGTCTGTCCCAACTGTCCTTTTTTATATGTGTGTGTTTACCAGAGAGACAGATGGGTCAGTAAGTAAATAGCCAGCTATGTGGGTGTATGTGTATGTATGTGTTTGCTGAGCGGTACAGGTTTTTAGGAAAACCTGACAGAGGTTCCTTAAGTGTCATGATGTGGAGAGTTAAAGTGCTGGTACAAGAGGAAAAAACTCACGTATCTTAGGATCGACCCGGTGGGAGGTAAGTAGATGCGGAAGATCAGGGAGGCGGTCGTTGTCCGAGGCATGGGACGCGCCGCAGAGGAGTTTCCCAACCTTGCTCGTAAGGCAGCTCTATTACCATTATTTAGCCAGGCTCCAATTTCATTAAAATAACAATAAGTGGTGCCCCCAAATAAAGCCATTAGTCAAGAAAATGAGCCCTGTGGCGTCTCATTAGGAGGGACCCAGCAAGGCATTCTACACGGACCAGGAGATTCCGGGAGACTCCTTTTGATTCGTGTCTGAGATGAAATAACTCGAACAGGAGACATCTGAGAAAGTTTTGTCTTCTCAGACCAGTGCACATGATGCCAGAGGGTACAGGGAACTCACAGATGGCAGAGACGGGAATTAGTTCAAGCTGATATCAAAACTGGCATTTTAATTATGCTAGTTGGCCTGGTGAAGGAGAATACAGAAGAACTTCTACTAAAAACAAATAATGTATGGTGACTAACACAACATAATAAAATAAAAAAAAAGTCAATCTCTTTGGCTGCCTTTTTTTCCCTCCCACTCTACCCGCCCCCCATCAGATTGGGTGACCAACTGTCCCAGCGTGCCCAGGACCCCCCACCCCTTGTTAACACTGAAATCCCGTATTCCCATAACCCCTGCCTGCCCCGCCAGACCCAGGAACACTGAGAGGGCTGCTCATCTTGCCCCCAGGATATCCCAGCAACGACCCCCTGCTTCTTGCCACATTCAGGACACTGTGGCCTCTGGATTTCAAGTCAGAGGACAACCAGCCCTTTCTGGAACACACATGCCCAACACTGGCACTGGCTGAAGGATCCCTTTCTCTGGAGGCGCTTTAGACCCTGGCCCAGGGTCTGCTGCCCCTTCCTTGCTGCTCACACCTCACGATCGGAAACTGCGAGCACGCCCCATGGAACCGGGTTTCCCTACATCACTCTGGCCGCTTCAGCTCTATGGTGCCGGCTGTAACGTAAGCCGTTGGGAGGCTGCTGCGTCTTGGGAAACGGCTGACCTCGCTTACTGGCCTTAACCCTGGGGAGCGATTCCGTCCCGCTTCCTCACTGCGGGTGCATATTAAAGTGCGAAACTCCGCCTTTGTGTGTTTATTTATCTCTGGGGCTGGAGCAGGGAGCGTACAGGATGGTCTCATTAGCAACTGCGCAGGGGTGGGGAGAAATAAGACTCGTTTTTATTTTTCTTCTGCACCCCAACTTCTGCCTTCACTCTCCGATGCAAAGTCCCCGTTATAACAGACATGCTTACTCCAAGATGCTGACACTGGAAACGCCCAGGAGGCCTTACAGGGGTGGGAAGGTGAATTCTGCAAAACCACGTGTGGCCCTATTATCTCCACAAACATCTCTAATGGAAGAGCGTTTACATTTGCACCTAGTCCTACAGGTAATTCTGTGGCCTGCAGATGCTGGAAGCAAGACCTGATCTCACATTTAATTCTATCAGAGGAAGCCTAAGCCGGCGGCAGGCTCATCCTGGGACGTCAGGGAGGAGGCGGCTAATAGAATATAAAATTAGGATAACATGCAGCCGGTTTCCCAGATAAGAAAACCTGGACTTCCCAACACCAATCCAAGAAAGGTATCTGGGGACAAAGAATCTCAGAACGGAAACAACTATGTACGTCGTACCCAAATGAATTTGGCACCTAACTGATGTACACCCAACGTTGCTGGGACCGCCTCTAATGGGCAAGGCACGGCCTTCCTGGTGGAGGAGGCACAGCAAGCCCCCTATGACACCAGGGATGGAGCACTGGTGGATGGGGGCAGCCACATGGCTTCTCCTGACCAAACACGAGAACCAGGAACCGCACCCGAAGCCCTGACTTCTCTCTTGTCAGCCACCTTCCTGAGCGCAAACAGGGGCCACCTGCCTCGCCCCGGCCGCGGAGGACGCAAGGGTGCGGTGGCCGCTGGGCTGAGCCGCCGGTCCCATCCTCTGCTCCTTCGCGCTCTCCCTCTGAGCTTCCCTTAGCAGCACAAAGTTGATGCAGAGAATTCATCACCTGATGTGACAGCCCAAGCAAGCCTGGCACTAAGAAACTCTCATTTGCAACGCAGAAATGCGCTGAGGTGCCACAAACTGGCTGATGTCAGCACCAAGTAGAGCTAGATCTGCATATGGGCCAGATGCCATTACCAGAGCTGCCTTAGCGTGGGCGAGCATGTGTACGTGCCCCAGGCCGTGGTGGGGCCGGCCAGGAGGAAGCACAAAGAAACATGCATGCACCCACTCTTCCTTTCTAGGTGCGCGCGCGCGCGCGCGCGCGCGCACACACACACACCCACACACACACAGTACTGATCAGGGAGCCATCAGCTCACCCAGTGCAGTCACATCCTAGATCCACCACTTTTCCAGGAAGATGAAGAACTAGGTTTTCCTGATATGCACATACTTTCCCCAACATTACACAGCGAGTGTTTACCAAAAGATGTTCAGGGGCAAAGCGATGCTGTTGGAAAGTCCCCTCAGGACAAAAAATTCAAAATTTCCCTGGGAGGTTTCACCATGGTAAGCAGGCGCATGCCTAGGCTGACAATCTCCAGCCGTGTCTCTAGCTACCACCAGAGCCATCTTTCCAAAATGTAATTCTGATCTCCCTCTTTCACCTTCAACGCCTTTTCACCCGCCTCAAGATAAGGTTCAATGTCCTTGTCAGGCTCACAATGTCCTTGATCTTGCTCACTCCCCAACCCAAAGCTCACGTTTAATACTTCAGCCACATCAGGCTACTAAGAAATTCCTCTAAGACAGCAGTCATTTCCTGCCTGCTTCTTTCTCCCTGAAGACTCCACTCATCCAATTTTGCGCCACTCACACCTTGGCTGGTTTTCAAGACTGAGGTGAAGTATCCTTGTGCCCCTCTCTGCCCCCTGACAATATTTCTTCCTCCCACCCACCCACCCCCCCGTGTTCTCTGTATGCATCCGTGCTGCCATATTGCATTTGTTCCTTTATGTGCCTGTCTCACCTACCAGACCATGACAGCAGGGCTGTGGGACTTATCTTTGTTTCCAAAGGGCCTACCACAGCGCCTGAGGCAGCACAGATTTTAATATATATCTCTTGGGGGGACATACAGAGAAGTAAATAAATATTCAGTGGCAGTACAACATTTGTGCTCCATTGTGGGTCTGGAGAGATCCACGGTATCAGACCCGTGACCTCCACAAGTTCAGTCTACGTGTGAAGAGCTGTGTACACCTAGAAAATATTCAAGCCCTAAAGCAGAGGCAGTGCCAAGGTTCAGGGTAATTTTTATAGCTAGGAAGTGAACTTTCCTAAGCTGGCGTCAAGGAGATCTGGTACTTCAGAGCTTACCCCAAGTAAGGAAGGACGATGAATATTTACACTGTTCTGTTCCTTTACAAAAACAGTTGAAAAAACACTGGATCCTGCCTGTCGCGGCTCCGCACACCATCTCAATAAGAAGCGTTCTCCCTGGGGCACAGGGAGGAGGCAGATATCATCAGCCCCTGCATCCGGAACAGCCTCCTGGTCGCCTCCCTCAGTGGAATCACAGACATGTATGCAGCAGACGCCATCCCTGCGTGGCCTGTGGGGACTGGCCCCATCCTGCCCCTCTCCGAGGCTGAGACCCACATGCAGATGCAGCTTCTACCTTGTGATCTGGGACTGGGGTTGCCAGATAAAACCTAGGACACCCCCCGAACTTTAGATGAACAACAAGGAACTTTTACACTCGTGTAAGTCAGTCACATGCAGTGTTTTCATTGGCTAGATGCACGTAACTCTATTTGGGATTGACGTCTACACTCAACCCCTAAAATACTTTATTCTGGCTTCCTCTGGTACCATAGGCAACTCAGAATCAATGTTGCTGCGTGTCCTGCTCTGACCTTTTGCTCCTGTATCTTCGTACAGGGGCGCCTTTGCTGCGCCAAGGCTACCTCTCCCGAGTCCATGCCTACGTCTGCATCATTTGCTATTTCTTACAGGTCCGCTGGCGCTGCGAGAGTGACTTGCTCTTGCGGTGCGAATCCTGCTCTGGAACCTCAGCTCGCCCACTGCTACCTGCCACGTTTCCCTTCAGTCTGTCCCGGGCTGCTGGCTCCAGAATCCCTGTTTCCAGGGTCCCCTGACTGTTGTGGGCATCCTCCCTGATTGCCACCTGCCACTAGGTCAGTCCCTGGTGACCTTACAGCCAAGTCCCACCACCACATCCCTTCCTAGCCTGGCTCTGCCACAGCCCCCTGAGCGCTGAGATTTTGCTCCGAAGGTCTGTGTGTGAAGAAAAACCGGCAGTGAAGCAGTCACTCCTGGTAGAGGACGGATACCCTGGCCAGCCAAGGCTTCAGCAGTGCAAGCTGCTGCCAAGAAATAAGAGATTTCCCACTGCCCAAGCGAGATTCCGTCTTACTTAGCGAAGTCCAGCAAGAGGCTCTGTGCCTTTGCCCGTCCCTCTCCTCTGGTCTCCAGAAATCCACGTCATTATCCACGGCTCGGCCTGAGAGTCACCTCCTTCCTTCTTCAAGACACACCATCATCCACTTCCCTACATGCCGGGACCCCTGACTTTGTGACACTTCGTGCTGACATTTAACCAGGGGCAGTATTTATTTATTTATTTATTTAAATATCTATGTGAGCACCAGGTCTTACTCATGTCATCATTTAATTCGGAATTCCACAAATAAGTATCCGGTGTCTACCTTGTGGTAGATAAGACACCTTTTTTTTTTTTTTTTTTTTTTTATTAAATCTGATGTCTGCTCTCTCCTGGAGCTTTCTGCCTTGTGGGAAACAAGACATTTGATAAATCATCAAAAGGACAAACGTAGATTCTAGATGGTAGTAAGGGCTAGGAGAGTGCGATGGGGACCTCACTGTGGTTGGGCTTCTGGAAAGTCAGCCTAGAGGTGACCAGAAAATAGACAAGTAAACAGTGGGGCAAGGAGCCCCCTGGGCAGAAGGCGAATCCTTTCTAAAGGCTCCAAGGAGCTCCGAGAAGGCCACAAGCAATGGAAGGAAGGAGGAGAAGAGTAGCCACGGCAGCAGGATGGGGTTGGAGGGTGGCAGGGCTCAATCGTGCCAAGGCTTCAGGCCACGTGAAGGGCTTTCATTAGGACTCTCAATGAGATGATAAATCATTCAGCGCCGCAGACAGAGGACAAGGCTCAGGTGTCATAGAGGGCCGCTCAGTGAAGTACTTGAGCTGAACGAATACAGGGATGAATGCTTCGAAAGCCTCCCCTGGTGCCCTGGCCCAGGAGGACATGGCCATCTGGCGGCCGGCGCCCAAGCTAACTGCACCACTGGGCAGGGATTGTGCTAGTAAGTCTCTGACTTTGGTCAATGAGTATATAATGGTATATAAACCCAGTGGGAGCTCCTAGGCCTACTTTTCAGGTGAGGAAACTAGGACTCAGGAACTAGAATTTGCTAGACTCAGTCCCTGCTGTGTGCCACTGCTTTTGGACATTTCAAGTTTCGAAAGGTCAGGCCGTGTGACCATGTGGGCACCACATGCAGAGCATGGCTCAGGGCCGAAGGCAAGGAACTCATGGTTGCAGTTCAAGTTCACCTTCAGGGAATCTTTGTGCTGTTTAGGAAGATGATAGAACCTACGGACCCAGGCCTGGCCTCAGAAAAGTCTTTTAGGAGATTCTAATATCTCCCACTCCTAAGCCTCAATTCACCTCACCAAACTTGGTTTCGGACAAGACGAACTCCCCTGGGGTCGTACTTCTGAGACACCACCGTGCATGGTGCCATCTTGCTAGTTGATACTAAGTTATTGTAACTGGAAATGCAGAGTCCTGCTCTAAGATCTGTGCAGTGAATTGGGTATTCATCTAGTTGGTATGAGTATGAACTCTCTCTGACCAGTCACTGTCTCCAACCTTACCTGGCACGCACTCAAGCTGCTGTCCAAGGGGTGACAGTCAACACCCAACCGCAAGATCACCAAGGGCCATGTCGTCAGGGCGCACCGCCACCCTGCCAGCGCCCAGCACCACACAATGGAAGTACACACATAGGTCAACTCTGAGATCAAGATCTATTCTGGCACCTTCTTAGCGTCATCCTTTCTAACTCATCTGTGATTAAGGCCCAGAATGAATACTGCCATGTAAGGCTCTTCAGACACACAGGACGGTTTGGTAGAACCTTTCATGGCTTGCACAGGATATGAAGTAGTGTGCATTTCTAGGCTTATGGCTGGGTTGTTTTCTTATTTCTGTTAAAAGTACAAGTCGGACAGTTACACACAATGTTTCCATGTCCCACAGATTTATGGAGTCCTTAGGTGAAATGTGCATCAGGAAGTTAAAACTTAAAATTTGTTTTATTTAACTTTGCAGAGTCAAAGAAAAATAAGCTCAGCCTGATTTAGCTAAATAGAGGTGCCTTCGTGCAGAAAAGTATTTATATCTGAATAAACATCCTCTACACTCAGACGTGCATAAACCAAAACACATACACACTTACACACATCCATACACAGTGTTCATAAACAGGCAAAATTTCCACAGACTTTATCATATTTACATAGAACTCACATGCATTTAGAAAACACAGCCCTAAAGAATGCGTAGACCAACATGCACACACATGCACACACACACAGATGCTGTGTAAACTCGGAAAGAGTAGATGTATAAGACAACAGAAAAATGTATTTACGCACATGGCTAACTCTGGATAATTCAAGCAAAGGGTATTTTTTTTTTTTAACTCTCAGTATAAATTATCCAAATGGCTGATTCTGCACAGCCCCAAATTCTTTATTTTATTTTTATAACCTCTGATTTTGCTTTGGCTTTTCTGAAAGACTATTATTTACTCAGGGCACACACAGAGATTGTATATACACCTTAACGATGAGCGGTAGCTACACACAGAACACACACACACACACACACACACACAGATGAAACGTGTGGTGGAGACCTTGAGGCTATTTGCCATTACACAGGAAGCTAAAGCCCCTTACACTTTTCTGACCATCCAAGAGACAGCAATTACCCCAGATTATCAGACCAACAATGACATGCCGCGTAAAGAGAGACACTGAGCCAACTCTACATCCCAAAGACTGGCACATTCAAGTACACTTAGGACATTAATAGCAATTTACGTGCCATCACTGAGACAAAGCCACAAAGACTCCACTGGCAGCCTCTTATTTTGAAGCCTGTTATTTGTGGGAGTTACAGGCTATAATCACAACAGAAACTTTCAAACCCTTATCTTCCGTGACGCACCAAATCTATTTCAGAGTCATAATTGCTATGTCACCAGAAGAGTTTGGCTGCTTAATGCACTCAAATGCCATTTAGGGTTTGCAGGGTCATTACAGCTAACAGAAGGGGGGGACAAGGGGGATGTGGTGGGAAGTTGCGGGGGGAATGCAGACAGAGACTGTTGAGGGGAATATGCTAGAACGGGGCACTAATTTATTTAGGGGAGGATATTGTTGTTTTGAGAATTCCATTTAACGACGAAATGAGAGTAGGAGCTTGAAAACTATCCATGGACTTGAGGAATTCAGAACTCAGTGCCACCATCTCAGAGATCTTTCGTGGAGGCTGGGGAATGGCTTATCTTATTCTGGGATTCTCAACCAGGCGTCAGAGTGGGTTGATTTTTTTTAAAATTTTCATTTGTTTTCCTTTCACACTGTCCCAGAAACCCCTGCAGCGGGGGATCTTCCACTGGTGCTGTGGCTCGGGAGTCTGACCTGGCTTTTCTGTTCGTATTCTGCTATGGGGCAAGAAGGGCAGAGGGCGATGGTGCCCACGAGGTGTCAAAATTCTGCAGCCCAGAAGAATGTGCTCCCTCACAGGTGGCCGAAGAAGATACCAGGAGGCTGATACAGCAGCCAACTACCAGAAAACATCACGTCACTCAGAAGACCATTTTCTAGACCTACAGTCCTAAGAAAGCTCGTTCATGTACGTCTCCTGCTTTCTTCATCCTGGCTACAAACCAGCCAAGGACGTACTTGGCAACTCCTAAATTCCGGCACAGGGTAAACTGTCAAGGACATTTTGATTGATTAATGTACCTCTACATTTCCAAGAAAACTCTTAACGTTTTGTTTTCTAACCCTGAGTTTTCCTCATAGACTAGAAATACAGAAAATGTTAAGTGAATTCAGACTGCAGGGTTAATTTTTTTTTTAAAGATCAACACCAGTATTATATATCTATCTTTAGTTTTCCTAGAATAAAAAAATCCACCTTTCATGCTGAAGGTTTTCCACAGAAACAGAGAGAATGAGACCTTTTCCCACAGGAACCCCTTCCAATGAGAAATAAAGAGTTTTCTCTGCATTGTCTACAGGTTGGCAAAGTGCAGGATGGAATAATAACCTTATTGTATAAAAGTTCTTAAAAAATTGACAGAAAAGATGAACATTTCAAGAATACATATAGAAGGCTGGCGAACATATGAAAAATGTTCAATCTTACTAGTAATCAAAGAGATACAAATTAAATTAAAATAAAAACAAGTGGCCAGTTTATAGTTTGATAATTGACAAAGTTTTAAAAAACTACTAAGACACTATTCCTGAGAGTGATGAAGTGGAATGATTGTGAACGGCTGGTGGCAACCCTGTGTTCATACAAGTTTCCAGAAGATTCATCTGCCCTACATCGCAAAAGCCTTAGCCTAATTCACATCTTTTGATTTGGCAATTCCATTTCTAGGAATTTATTCAAGGAAATAACAGAAAATATACGCTTGAGTTTTCTGTACTATGATGTTTACCACGGTGTTTTTAATGAAAGTAAAAAAAAAAAAACCCCAAAACCCCTAAAACAAGAAACAGCTTAAGCATTGCACCACAGAGGTTGATTAAGTAAATTATGGACTTTCCCTATACCACGCTTCTGTGCAGTTATTAAAGTTATGTTTGAGAAGAATGTTTAATGATATGGAAAATATTCATAATATATTTTTAGTAAAATAAGTAGGTGACAAAATGATACGTTCGATATGATCACAGCGCTTCTACGCCCACACAAAACACACTTACACACAGAATGCTAGAAGGCTGGAAAGCAAAAAGTTAGCAGTAACTTCCTTCTGTTTGATTTCCCTGCATTCTCCACATTTTCTACGTTAAATATTAATTTGTAATCAGAAAATAAGAAGTAAATGTAGGAATTAGACAAAGCGTATGCGGGAAAATCCACATCTGATTTAGGTCTTTGTCTTGGGTGTTTGAAAGGCCTTGGCCAACCTCCATAGCTCACTGGAAAACAAAGCAAGGCAATCAATGGTCAAATACAGGTCTGAGGTCTTTCTTAGACGGAGGCAACTGGGACTCTCGCCTAGGGAAGAGAAAGCAAATGATTTCAAAACTCTCTTCAAAATATAACTACCTGCGAAGAATGTTAATCAGTTGTTTTTCCCTTGCTGCAAAAAAATAAGGTCAAAGAAGGCAAAACACAGCAATCAACTCAGATGAGATGCAGAGTTGCTTGAGAATCTCCTTTTGATTTTCCCTGCCCTAATGCCCAATGCCGTAACTGGGTAATAACAGATTTCAAGAAAATGTCTGCTGATTGAACAAGTGAATGAGTGAGTGAGTGAATGAACTCTGGATCAAGCTCAAGGTCACAGAGACAACATTTTCTCCAGAAAAGAGTATGGGAAAAACAAGGAAGGGCAGACATCTCTGGTCATTTAATATCTACCCATAAAAGACTTAGGGCGTGAGTTGGTGAAGACTGTAGGTTAAGAGGGATAGAGAAGTTGGAGGTAAAGGACGTGTACCAGGTTGTGATAAATGGAAAGAAAAAGAAGAAAAAAAATCCATTGTTTTATGGGAGAGCCTTTCTGGACAACAGAAACACAAAAATGCATATGTTCGCAGGGGTTCCAGGCAGGCAGAAAATCCAGCCAGGTCTGCTTGCTGGTTTAAAAATAAATAAGCAAAAAATAAAAGGAAAGCAAAGAAAAGAGAAAGCTCTTGACTACAGATTCAAGTAGCCTTAGTGCAAAAAGCAGACATTAAGCACTTACTATGTACCAGGCCTGAACTGAAGGCTGGGATACAAAACTAGGTGCCCTTCTGTTTAGAAACCAGGGGGCCTAGAAAGAAGGTAAAGAAAACAACCAGCAAAGGACTCCTATTCCAACCCAGCGTGCTAAGTACTATGTAGGTGCAGTCTGCAGGGACTAGGAAGTACTTCTAGGAGAAGATAATCCTGTGCTACATCTTATAAATGGAGTGGGATTATGAGATGCTTGCCCACTGCCATAGGTTCTGGGCTATGGATTCTATTGCCTGAGAATTTTAATCACCAGGAATTGCCTCTAGGAAAGGCCAAGCTCAGTAGGACAAGATGCGGAGAGAACCGACATTTATAGCACCAGAAGCTTCCAGAACCCATGGTCTAAATGTGAAGCACCAGGCTAGGTACTTGGTGATCTTCAACAGCAAAAATCATCACACTAGACAAGGAACGCCAATGGATATTTGCAGGTCTGTTCGCTCACCTTTAATTTTATTGTTGCTGTTATTGTCCTGATGCCTGGTGTTTTACCCCCCTCTGAATTTTTTTTGGGGGGGGACATTTTTAAAAATGTCCTGATTGTTTTAATAAACTTGAATTAAATAAGATAATGCAAATAAAGTGCCTAGCACATGAGAAGTCAGTGTTAGTTATTAATACAATTATTAAATGTCATTTTAGCCTGTTAATTTTCTATCCTTATTGTGTTTTAATTGTTCTTTAATTTACTGCTTTATACCACTTCCTTATTTTATTACTACTTGATCTGTTTCATAATCTTTGTAAGTATGTTCTTAGCTGATGTTATTTATTTTAACCACTCACCTTAGCTTATTTTATGCTTTTAGTGTTCTCTTTAGTAATTGTGTGTCCTAATTGCTTTTAACCTTCACTTTGCTGCTTAACACGCAATTTCCTCATCCTCCTGCCATTCTTATCCTCCTGTCTGCTCCCTCGTAGTTCATTAGTATGCTCTTTCTTCCTGATTCCAATTCTCTTCTTTCCCAGCTCTTTTTATCTAAATGTTTATCATGGAAGTACAGTTGACACATGTCCTCGCTCTTTCATATTTAATATGTGTCATTCTTTTTTATACTTAATTTTTAAAATTTTATTCATATTATATTTATCCTTGAATTTTGTTACATTTAGTCTTTTATCTATTTTTTTAAGCTTTTATTTATTTATTTGAGAGAGAGAGAGTGCGTGGGCTGGAGGGAGAAGGAGAGAGAATCTGACGTAGACTCCATGTTGAACGAAGAGCCTCACGATGGTGAGATCACAACCTGAGCCGAAACTAAGAGTAGGTCGCTTAACCTACTGAGTCACCCAGGTGTCCCATTACATTTAGTCTTTTAATGGATTAAAAATGCCAAGTGCTCAGTGTCAACAAAGAGAAGGGACCGTCTCAGTAGACGTCCTACCCAGCAAAGCGAGGTGGTCCCTTCTGTTGGTCTGGAAGAAACTGTGACTTCTGTGGTTGATACCCCGGTTTCTTCAATGCTAACTTCCCCCTAAAACCATTATTTAACATGGGTAAGCTATTAAGTTAATAAGCAAAATTTTCCTCTTCTTCCATTTCTCTGTCCCCAAATTAAAAAAAAAAAAAAAAAAGGATTTCTCTTGACTTCACACATAGATTCCTCAGACAGTCTTGCTGTGTATCTTAATGAACCACCAAATTTCTCCACGAGGAGACACTGGATCTAAAATTTCTGCTCTCTCTCATATGATCACTGGGTCCTTGGATAAGGTGGTTAACCAAACAGAACACAACAGTGATGTAGTGTAGGCTGTATCCAGGGAAGGACTTTCTATATAATTTTTAGATTTAATTTTAAGAAGAGAACCCACTGGTCTTAAGCACTCTATATGCCACCCCAAAAGGATACATAATGTAATAGTCATAAGTGAGTTCTCACAGTTCTTTTCCCTATCAGGCAGGCTCTAAAATATTTATTATTAGGAAACATAACAGATTCTCTTGGTGTAAGGTTCTTACCAAGTCCCTTTACTTAACGTAAGAAACAGAGGTTCAAGGCTCCCTCTGGACAAAGGGAAAGAACAGAGGCTTTGGAGTCAGACTTGGCTGGGTCCACATCCTGGCTCTATCCCTTTCTGGCTATTTGATCTTGAGTAAACTACTTAATTTCTGAGTCTCTGTTTTCTCAACCATAAAATGGAGAAGAGAGTGTTAACAAAAACACTGGACTAGGGGAGCCTGGGTGGCTCAGTTGGTTAAGCATCCAACTCTTGATTTTGGCTCAGGTCATGATCTCGTGGCTGTGAGATCAAGCCCCGCATCGGACTCCACACTCAGCAGGGAGTCCGCTGGAGATTCTCTCTCTCCCTCTGTCCCTCCCCCTGCTCACGCCTCTCTTTCTCTATCTCTCTCAAATAAATAAATCTTACCAAAAAAGATTTAAAAAACCCACACTGGACTGTATTAGGATATACACTAACTGTTACAGTGTTCTCAGTGTGGGTACTGGTAGAAGCTCAGGTTTGCCTCGAACTTCACACATGGAGTTGGCTGTGCTTTTGCTCTCTTACCTCTCGAAAAGGGCACAGAGTATTCAGCAATGACACTGGGTCTCTCTATGAATCCCAGCTCTGGCAGGAGAGGGGCCTGGTGCTTCTCTCCTTAGAACCTGACCCTCTTCGATTATCCCCTTAGTCTCGGGGTTGGCTGAAGATGGGCTTGCGCACTCCCACGACAGATCACTTCTCTAAGGAGGAACAAAGTACAATTTTGGACCAGTGTGTGGCTTTGAAAAATAACAGGTTTATATAATTTGGGGGAGAGGCTTCAGAACTGGACTTTAAGCTAAAGGGAACTAGAGAAGAAAAGGGAGAAAAAGACAGAAGATGGAGGAGGGGGAGATGTACTATCTTCGAAGTAAGGAAATCCACTATAATTTTCAAATATCATTAGTGTCTATTTTTATGTATTTCAAAAGTTCTTATTATGGCAAAGGGAACATAAGTCCCTTTAAAAGCAGTTATATCAAGTCAGAACCGAGGGCAGGTGTAGAATAAAACATCTGATTTGATACGCGATGGACTTTTTTGCAGTCTGGCTCTCCGATCGAGTGAGGGGGTGAGTGGGGGGGGGCGGGGAGGTGAGGGGGGATATCCAACTGCCTATAAAAGGACAGACTACTCTGTGGCCAACTTTGTGCTCCGTCCTTCCTTCACCTTGGTTTTTATTTTTGTAAACTATGAGAAAGGGGTAGACACAAGAAGGTGAAGGATAGTAAACTATTCACAAGTGCATTACATTGATCAAAACTCAAGAGAACGTACACTTAACCATCTGTATGCTTAACTGCATAAAATTTTACTTTGGAAGAGAAAGAAAACTGTAAACAAATACTGCACACTAGTTAATGACACCCATACCAGTAATGTTTGGTCAGGCAAACCTGTACGGCTGTCAATTTACTTTTACAATTTACTTTGAAATGCATCAGAAAAGTAAGCTGGCCTGGCAATGGATAGAAGGACACAGACATGGACAGACGTAGGATGAACTACGGATGCCAGACCGTAGGACGCAGACATAGTGGTTTCACTGTGAAATTCTCCCAACTCTTCTGTATGTTGGAAAAACTTTAAAATAAAATGTTGGAAAATTGTTTTTAGAGGTAGTATCCTTCTTGCAAAAAAAAAAAAAAATCAAACCAAAACAACACAACGTAATTCCTTCTCTTAGGTAAGCCCTAAGCAGCGTTCAAATGTGCTTCTTGCTAGAGCAAAGCTTCTCAAAACGAATGTGCTTAGAGATCACCAGGGGATCTGGTTAAAGCACAGTATCTGATTTAACAGTCTTGGTGGGGCTTGAGAGTTTGCATTGCTCACAAGCTGCCAGGTGATGCCGATGTGGCTGATCTGCGGCCAAGCTTTGAACAGGCTAGCAGGCCAGGGGGGAGGGAACAGCTAAGCAGTGGCTACCAGCAAAGGCCCCGGGGCACCTGGGAAATCTGAAACAGAGATGGGACCTCCTATAAGCTCCACACGGTTTTTAGATGTAAAGAAAGGGTGCAAGATGAGTTCAAAGACATGTCCAGCTTAGGCTTGAAAATTATTAGGTTAGATGAATGGATGGCTGACAGAGTTGACAATTACTGCAAATAGAACCACAATAAATGTGGCATTTGTATATTTATATTTTAAACCTTCCCCCATATTCTTTCATGGTTTAAAGCATATGATTATGCTAACCTCAGTTAACTTCTCGTACACGGTTACGTTTTAATAAAGAGTTCTATTTACTTTAGGAAAGGCTGATTTAGGCAGAAAGCATGTTTCCTTGTGGTCTGTGTTAGGAAGTTGGCTCTGTTTTCACAGCGTGGTCACAGTGTCAATACGATCATCCCATGTTTGGTGGCCCCTACGTGGCTTGGCGGGGAATCTAGAACTGCATTATACAACATGGCAGCGACTCGCCATGTGTGGCTCTTAAAATTTCAGTTAATTCAAATTAGATACAGTTACAAATTTGGCTTTTCAGTCACACTAGTCACATTTCAAGTGCTCAACAGCCATGTGGGGCTAATGGTTAACTTATTGGCCAGCACTAAAATAGAACATTTCTATCAGTGTAAAAAGTTCTTTCGGACAGCATGCTTCTACAAGGAAAGACTAGTTTTTGGCACAGTTACTTGTAAAGTCTCTAAAAGAATGGCAAATGTCAATCCATGCTTCTAAGCCACTCACATTTTTAGTTGATAGGAATAGGATTATATATGTAAACTCCTCACAATGGCCATTCCCCAAATTCTTTAAAATAATATTATTTTGGCTATATTGGGTGGTATAGACCTTCTGTTTCAGAGAAGCAGGGACGGAATGAGCTCTCAGCCTTTCTAGCATTCTGTGACTCTACCGAGTGCCAAAACCATGTCTTATTGACATCCGTGTGGCCCATGATAGATATTAGGTCATCAATAAACATTTGTTTAATAAAGCATTTACTCATTTATTTACTTATCTGGTCAGCTGTTCCAGATTCAAATCAGTCGCACCTTCTGCCTTATTTCTCCATCAAACTGGAGAATAGAAACACTTTGCATTTAGAGATGTGGAAAAGAACTTCCCCAAACTCAAATAGAGCCAGAGGTAAGTAGAGATGGTTTTTTAAAAAGTACCAAATTTAAAAATAACAACTGGATTTTCTAAGACAGAGGTCTAACATGTTATCTGAAAACAAGCTAAGAACATGGAACTCCTTCCCAGAAGGCAAGAAGCCATCAGCAGAAATCGATGCCAACGTTTCCCACAATTAAATTCAGCCGATTTCATTAGCTTAATATTTACTGAGGTCGAGAGGGGCCGTACCACTTTCAGGAGCAACTACAAAAACAAACTGCCCTTTTGAGGTTGTGAAATTTTTCTTTATAGAGCAGAAGGCGGCACTGACTTGAGTCTGGAACGCCCAAGGACAGCATGGCTGCAGGGCCAAATCTGGGCCAAACTGGGCAGGGTGCTATAAAATATCAATACCAGTGGAAACAGCATGATGTACAATCTCATCTCACAGATGGGACTCTTCAAGAACACAAATTTCTCTTTAATTTATAGCTTTGAACTATTACCCTTCCTGTTGTAGTTTCCTAGAAATGGGAAAACACCATGTTTCATAAGCAGAATATGATCCTGGATGAGGCCAGCAGGAAACGGAGTCCTATTAAGGGAAAGTGATTTGTCCACAGTCACATGGGCAAAAAGCAGAAACAGATATGCATATGTACACGCACAGCCACACACGCACTATGAATGTGATCACATCTGGAGTGATCGCATCACTAGGTTTAAGATCAACCAAATTCTTTGTGACTACTTCTACAAAGGGATAAGGAGTCTCCACAAAGGGATATGTATTCTTGTAAGCCCACGGTATGGCTTTTTGTGGGGGGAGGAAGGTAGATTTCTCCAACTACTGCTGGTTGGTCTTGAATTCCTCTCTTTTGCTGTGTAACTCACTTCCAGATTCCCTCCTAAACTTCAGAGTTGATTGGCTCCCCGTTCGAGTCTTCCAGAACAGGAAACCTGATCACAAAGCACTGAGTAAGATTGAAAACTAAAACATGTGCTGTAAAATCAGATTGGCATCAGGATTTTACATCATCTCAGGTCCAGGCCTTCCCCAACCTGACCTGGATATAAGAGGACATCGCCTTCTTCCCCAAGGTCAAAAATACTATGGATGGCTTATTTATTGAATGGATGGATGGATGGGTGGATGGATGAATACATGAACACATGAATGCATGAGTATATCAAGATGCCATTGGACGATGTGGCCTCATTTGTTTTCTGTACCTTGAAGGGCTTTCACCTGGCCACTGGGGAGAAACAATGGATTACATATGAAATTACAATATTGAGCTTTTGTTGCTTTTCCAACTATTGTGGGCTCAAATAAAATGTTTTCCAGTTCTCAAATGCTGAGTTGGTATGGTATTAAGTTTTAAAAGCCTCATCAAGTAAGAAGCTAAAGGGGCTTCCCCCATTTTCTTTTGACTCTGCCATAAAGGCAAGCCAGGTTGGAAGCTTCTGGAAGGCAGGAGTCCATGTACACCATTCCTGCTGCCTTCAAACCCTCCAGATATTGGTTCACCATGTTCAGACCTGTCATTCTCATCATTCCCTTTACCCCTACAGAGGGCTGTTCACAAGTCCCCAGGTGCGGCACTGGGAGGCACCTGAAGGAAGCTAACTGGAGAGCATATCTGGATATATTTTCATACCTTCAAATTTCAAATTCCACTTGGCAAAACAGAAGAATTAAAACTTCATATAATTAAAATGAGTTTTTAAAGATTTGCATATGAATTTTAATTATCACTCTAACTTCCCAGTCCTACAATTCCACGTGGCAACATCTTATTAATATATACTTTAAGTGGAAGGAGGTCTCTCAGAAGTAGTTAAGAAAAAATTAAAATGATGGCACGTAGCCAAGTATTACCAAGTAACTCTCTGATATCCAAGCACCTACAATGTGTTCACCTCAATAGGATGCTATTTTCATCCTAATGATTTATAGGTTATTTATTTTCTTAATAAATGTCCTTCCCCCCCCCCTTTGCTTAACACAGGAGAAAAGCAAACCAAAACAAAACTACGTATGCTATGGTTTACAAAGCTAAAAGTTTCATCTCTATTTTTCCACTCCTATAATTATCACAGAGCAACACAGACAAAATGCCTCTGTCATAAACTGAAGTTGATGGCACTCTGCCTTTTCAGAGAGAACACTAACACTTTATTTCCATCTTCACTAAAACTCTTGAATAAGAAACATCTTACAGGGGTTTCTATTTATGTTTAAGATTGGCTGGAGTCAATGCACTCCCTCAACTCACATTTGAAAATAATTAAAAATAAAGTGCTTTGCCCCTGAAGAATAATGCTTTCTGCTACCACATATCTCTGAGAATTCAACGGGAAACGTTGGCGTAAGGAAAGCTCTTCCTCCTTCCCATTTAGGACCTCAAGATACAACAGGAGGGGAAGGAATGGGGCAGGCTAGAAGGAAGGCCAGAGGCTAAGTCTCTCAAAAGAGTTCTCTAGGGAGTGCAGTCTACGATTGAGTCTGGCGTCCCTGGAGCTGAAATTGAGAACCAAAGATTGTACTTGTAGATCTCTAGATCTAGATCTAGAACTCTAGATATCCACTCTAGAACTATCCAGCTGAAAGGGAATTTAGAGCTTGCTTCTCTGGTAAATTTCACAGATGAAGCAAAAATACAGTGTTGACGGGACTTTATCAAAAGAAAAGGCACGGGAAGGATTTAAGTTTCCCAGTTTCTAGTTGCCTCTACCTCCCACAAGTTTGTCCGTGGATGTTCCAGTCCCACATCTGGTGGAGACAATGTTATATGGCTACATGGATGGTATCCCACAAACAGGTGTTGACACAGGGATTCTTTTAGGACAAGAGGAGTTCTGCAGAATTCAAAGGGATCATCCTCTTGGCAGTATCACCACTATAGAGCTTTATGTATCTAATGCTGATGTGAATTGGATTCTCAGAGAATCTGCACTGGCCAAAAAGTTTAGAAATTTTTTATAAAAAGGAAGACTTGGGGCACCTGGGTGGCAGTCAGTTGAGCGTCTGATTCTTGGTTTTAGCTCAGATCATGATCTTGGGGTCATGGGATCGAGCCCCATGTTGGGCTTTGTGCTCAGCAGGGAGTCTCTACAGGATTCTCTCTGCCCCCACTCTCTCTCTCTCTCATAAATACATAAATAAAATCTTTTTTTAAATTATTTTTTTAGTTTTTTTAAGATTTTATTTATTTATTTGACATAGCAAGAGAGAGCACAAGCAGGAAGAGCAGCAGAGGGAGAAGCAGGCTCCCCACTGAGCAAGGAGCCCGATGCGGGACTCGATCCCAGGGCCCTGGGATCATGACCTGAGCCGAAGGCAGACGCTTAACCGACTGAGCCACCCAGGCGTCCCCATAAATAAAATCTTTTATATAAAAAGGAAGACTTAAGAAACTTTTTGAATCAGAAACATGATGTATTTGTGGGTTAGTAAAGCATTTAAAATAAAAATCATTTCCAGATACTTTACTGTTATGTAAGATGTGGCTATTGGTTACTAAATAAATACACTTTCTAAATTCAGTGGCGACTTGTCTTCTCCTACCTGATTTAGTCATCAGTCAACATGTTCTGAGCAAGTAATACAGGCATTTAGGAAATATTTAGGAAATATATGGGAGCAGAGGACACGAAGACCAACTAAGTCTGTCTTGTGTGTTCACGTATCTGTAATACAAGAGAATGTGTGATAAAGCGGAGAGAAGCAGGGAAGAAGGGCTTAGGCGGATAACCTGGGCAGCCAGGAGGAACTGGCTGTTGGAGCAAAAGTATGATTTTGAGAGTGGGGAGGCATGGGGAAGGTGGCACAGGAACGAAGGACATTTACGTAGATGGCAGCCTAGTGCAATGTAAGGGGGATGTGCGCAACCAGGTATGGATGAACTGACTATGTTGCCCAGCACCCACATTTTGCCTGGATGTCAGGGGGTTGAGGTAGAAGGGCAGGTAGATCAGGACCAGGGTGTGGGAGACTCTGAGTGTCAGACTTGGGGTGTGATCTTGCTTAGGTAGGCAACAGACAGGTGCTGGTGATTTCTGGGGAAGGAATGGCCGAATTCAGAGGGTGTGTGCAGGAGAAAGGAGACCCTGAAGTCAGTAACAGTAATGAGAAAATGATCACAATGGCCAAGCCGATGAACTATTCTAGAACTAGGACAGTGGTAGTGAGAAAGGAAAGAGGAGAATGAACGTGAGAACTGAGTGATCTAAGTCTGTCTGATTGACAGGAAGTGCAATAACCTCCCTCCATTACTCAGAGCCACACTAACCTGCTAAGTACTCTGCCCATTGTCATCTGAGAGCACAAAGGACTTACGGATGTATAATCTAACGCTCACCACCGCTAACGAAGGGGGTGTTTAAGACTTGCACAACTCTACATCCATGTCCAAAGCATATCTTTCCATCAGAAGAGAAAAAAAGTGACAACCGTGTCCTAACCAATCCTCACTAGGAACCGCCTACTGCGAAAACCGCTCACATAAGAGGAGAAAAAAAGGTCAAATTAGAAAGTTATCGCTTGTAACATTTCATCCTGCATTCATGTGGAACCATTTCTGCTTTGCCAAGCCTCTTCCTACTTATTTTCTCATTTTCCCTAAAGCAGCCCTTGGGGTATTAATAAAGTGTGGGAACTACTGGCCCCGTTTTACGGAAGAGAGGTACAATGCCTGCCCATGGTCACACGGGAGCAACCAGGCCCGGAGTCTCCCAGCATCTCCCGACCTTCCACGCCTTCACCACGTGGGCTCAATGAAAGGCGAGGAAGTGGTCTGAACTTCACGGGATTTAAAATAGACACTGGTTGGATAAGATAGGGGTGCTATGAAAATCCAGCCAGGGGAGCAGATAAAGGCTGCCCAGAAAATGTCCTCCACCAAGTGAAACACAATCCAGAGTCCAGCTGGGAATTCCATTGCTGCCTTGGGTTCAGGAATTGTTTATTTTTATTTCTTGGCTCGGACCTTTCATTCCTGCCCTTGTCTCTTGTCATCTCCCTCCTTGCCCCTCTTTCTTCTCCTGGAAGCCAGAGCCTGGCTCCACACATACACACACGTCCGCGTCGTACACCACTGTCTAAAAATACAGCTCGCTCTAAAAAGCTTTATCTCCTGCAGGTGGCATAATTTAAAAATTTAAAATGGACACCCAAGGAACGTATCATATCACGATCAGCCTTCGAATCATTTACCCTGCTTATTAAAGACCCAGAAATAAAATAAACACAGTTCCCAGAGGAAAAGAACTGCACACACAATGAGGGACTCTTGGAGAGTGGCATTTTCAAGCCCAGTTTCTGTGGTGACCTTATGTAATCAGACATAATTGTCTGCACATGTCTGGTTACAATCTTTCAGAAATGATTCCCAGCCCATCCGATAGCATCAGAGGGGTCAATGTTGACCCCCGCAGAGTCTGAGCACCACCCTCTTCTACACTATCCAATTAGGAAGCGAGGATGCCACACGGTGGAACTGTGAGCCCATTTCCCGCCTACTCGCATAGGCTTTCTGCAGCTCATATTCTCCTCCCCACACTCTGGTACTTTCCTCATGTTCTTGTCTTCCACTTATACAGAGCAAAGCTTTTTCTGGAAAAATCTTTTGAGACAGAAGATGTATCTCAAAAAGACTCAGAAAACGCGTAAATTCGTATGTGCTTGAACTGCCTCCTCCCCCCCCCTCCCCCCACCCCCGACAAGCACAGAGCAACCTCATTCGTCTGGGGTCCGTTTTTGAGAACATACTTCTCCACCACAGTATCTTGTGTTTTTCTAAGCAGGCTTCCAGCAAGCCAGCCATTAACATAGTAATTATAATTAGCATAAGCGCAAGAAGAGAAGAATGCCTCTGCTCTGGAAAATCCTTTCTGGAAAAGTGACAGGATTGCCCAGAGTACCATTCAACGGGGTTAGCTTTGCCCTCCTCCGTCTCTTGCCAGACAAGGACTTGATAAATATCATACAAATTCAGAGGGGATTCTGCCTAAAGAAGGTAGAAAATAAAGCGCTCCTAACTGGCCGGGGCCTTAAAAAGTCACCAAGACACTTATGACCTGGTACTTGACTTCGTCTCCTCTGACATCCTGACTGAGTAGCTGGCTACGCCATGTTTGAACGCTCTGATGACGTGGCATTCTTGACCTCCAGAGGCAGCCAATCCCTTCTCTGGACGACTCTGACTGGGAGAAAGGCTCATCAAAGGTCAAAGTGGGATGTGGGTTCTCTGAATCTTCTACTTAGTGCTCCTGTCCTTGCCCGGCTTAGATCACTCATGACCAGTCTGATCTTCCTCACAAATAACGTGTCTAAAACTACTATATACCACCCACAGCTTCTCCTTTATGGGCTAAGAATTCCTAATTCTCGCAACCAGTCCTTGTGATGAAACTGTTGGTATTCTGTTGATTCCTTCCAGTCTCGCCTGAGTCGTGTCTGATTTGACCAACGCAGGGTCAAAGGAGCCCTCACTTCCCCCACTGCACACACTCTACCTCAATTAGTATAGACTAGGATGACATTAACACGTCATGCCTGCCTTTCCTTCATCCCATCCCCAATTCATTTGAATCATAACACCAGAAACAAACAACCACAACAAAATCATCACCATCAATCAACCACAGTTTTCTCCTATAGTTCTGAGCGAATGGTTCTACTGGAGCCTCCTGTGACCTCTAAAAGCCCAGGAAATGACCCCTGATCTAAAGAACAGCCTCCTTTTCCAGGCTGCCTCTTGCCCTCGCTTGCTGTCACCGCTGCTGAGATAGCGGACGATTGATCTGAGAAATCAAGTTGGATTGCTGTCCCAAATCTACATTCGGTTCTCCTTGTGTCTGTCTGATCGATTTCACTCTGTGCGACACAGCTTGTCGCTATGAATTTTCATGCTAGTCAGAAGCCGCCAGCGCGCCCAAGAACGAGGAGAGGGTCCCGGCGCCCCTCCCCGTCCCTTCCACGTCCCCAGCCTCGGCGTTAATTTCTTTCTGGTTTCCATCCTTAGCCAGACTGGAGAAAGGTGCTTTTTCGGACCACAGACCTGGATGCAGTGGATCTGGGCTACCGGTTTTCCTGCCCGGGGTCCCCGGGCCCCGGCTCGTGGTGACATTTCCGACCGCTGTTGTGCTACATGTCACCTGTTCAGCAGGCGCCTCTCAGCTGCACGCGAGTGGCCGCAGGTGCCAGGCGGACACTGATTGGGTGTGACAGCCCTCGACGCCAGCTGCCCGCGTGCACCCTGCCCGTCGTCACTTTCTTGCGGGGAGAATGCCGCCGACGGCGTGGCCGATATGGAAACGAGAAACTAAGGGACCGTAAAGCTAAGAGAGGTCCTACTAAGTGGCATTCCGAGCCCTACGGCTTTGAAATAATTGGTTATGAGAGAATAAAAACAAAGGGGGTGGGGGAGCCTTGTTTTCTTACACTGATGCCCTGCGGACTGTACATCTGACTGGCTGCGAGTCCGTCACTGTATCCTCCTGTCTGGCTGATAACATGGCGAAGGGTATCCACCTAAACAGACGAACAACAACAGAGAGGAGATTAGTCAGGGAGATGCAGGGGGAAGGAGGCAGAGCATCATCACGCAAGCTACAATGTGGGCATGCCGGACCGACACAGTCCCGGCCGAGGTATCCTTCCCGGGAGGGGGCCGCTGGGAGGAGGCCAGCCTCTCTAGCTGCCAAATCCGTTTTCCTTTCTGAGTTCAGTCAGCAGGACGGGAACACGGTCAAAGGCACCTGGGATGCCCACCACTGAAACTAACCCACAGCGCTGCAGGAGACAGTGGGGGCTGGGGGGCAGGGGGCAGTGAGAGGGGACAGAGTGAAGGAGCTCCCCCGCCTCTGGAGAGATCACCCTACATCGCTTCACCCTATGCAAGTCCAGGCTCTGTCTGGAGGGGGCTTGGGCAGCCGCCTGCCAGAGAGCGCGGTATGTGACTAACACTGTCCTCGTGAGGACTCAGATGATGGCTAGCTGTGTGGTCACTCGACCAGATTGACCATGGCTCCTCATACTTGTCCCCAGGCCGTGTTTCCTGAATCACTGGCCAGGTGGTTTCTTCCAGGCGTGAAGTGCTTCCTGTTGCACATGCAGGATGGGAGACTGGGCTAATGGGGCTCAGAACTTCCCTAGCCATTCTGACCCAGAGCATTCGACTGGACCCTCTCACGGCAGGCTCTGTGCTGAGACAGTAGGCTGGCTTCCTGCGATGTAGTGAAGGCAGGCTTTACACCACACGACCTGACTTCGCTTCCCAACATGGGCTCTGACTCTTGACCAGAAACCCAAGTCCCTTGACCTCAAGGATGATTGAGAAGATGAGTTTAGTCAACCTGGCCAGGTGTTTTTAAAGCTTGAAACGAAAATAGGAGATACAAAGGTATTTGCCTACTCATCAATTACCTCCTTATTTGGCAAATATGGAGTGTGGGAAACCCACAAACAAGAGGGAGACTTGCAACGTCAGACAACGGACTGAACTCCTCCTCCCTTTCCCTTCAGTGAAGAAAGAATATGCTGGTTCTACATGCCCGATGGGCCTTGGTCACCTCACCCTGTGCTTGCTTCTCTCCTGCTTTCCCAGTGTGGCTGACAAGCCAGAGCCAAATGCATTCACAAAGTGTGGACGAGATTCCCCATGACCACGGTTGTCTTTGGTTTGGTTTGGTTTTGTCGTTGGCAAGATTTTGTTTCTACATTTCCCTCTCTCTCTCCCCCTTTCTCTCTTCCTCTCTCTCTCTCTCCCTCTCTCACCCTCTCCCTCGCTCTCTCTTCCTCTCTCTCTCTGGACAGGACTGGCGAGTGCCAATACAACCGAGGGCTCTTGGACTCCAATGCATTCACCTGGTGGCACATTGGCTGGGTCCCTACCTGTGACTGCACGTTGGCTCCAACCTGGGCCCCTTGGTAAGAGTCCCCATTGAGTGACTGCACGCCCATGAACAAATCTCCAGAGTTTGACATGTTAAAAGAACTGGAAGAACCTGGAAAGGAAAGAGTGAGGCACCTGAATCACAGAAAGGAAAAGGCTCAACCCCTGCAACTAACAGCCAAGAGGAAGAATGACATGCAAAGCAACCCCCCCAAATAAATACTAAAATAAAAATAACATCAACAGAGTCTGGTTAGTAGCATGAAGAACAGAGCAAGCAATAAAGGGTGCATATCGCTCATGTTATGTGAAGCCACATCTTACTGCAAGTTGTCAATAGGACTGTGTCCCCTTAATGACTTCAAGCTGAGAAAGGGAGTATTTATTTGCATTTATTCTTCTCAACTTAGTCTATTTGAATTGGAAATGGTCTCCAGGACCTCTCTTTCATGGCCGCAAAATTCTAGGGGTTGCCAGGGGACCACAAGCTGAAGAATATGGGCTAGTCAATGGTACTTCCGTCCCCATGATGGAGCACACGAGCTATTTGGCTGGTTTCCAAATATGCTATTGCCAACCCATCTGCCCTCACGTGGGAAGCAGCCCCGGTGACGGAGGGTGGGGAGTGCATGAAGGCAATGCCACACATTAGGGCTGGCCCCGGGATGGGGAGTCCATTGACATTCCTGATTTCTAGAAAGAAGGTCAAGCTCCTTGCTGGGTGGCAAGCAGCCCAAGAGAGCCTCAAGGACTGCAAGAAGAATGTGAGAATGGTGACGTCTTCCCTTGCCACCTGCTATTATGGAGGAACGTGAAACAGAATAATGGGCCCGGAATTCCGAAGCATGCATGAAATATGAAATGCTAATAATAACACTTACGATAATAAAAGTGGGCCTCAAGAAGAGCAGTCAACCATCTGCTTTTCCCTCCCAGAGAAGAAGCCTTCTCCCACATAGTTAGCCTTCAGGCAGCACCCAGGTTGCACTGTGATAAACCCAGCCCACCCTCAGCCTCAACACAAGGGCGTGGAGAAGCTTCTTATTATTCTGAAGTCATCGTGCAGCTCAGCGCATTAGGAAAGAAAGCTCAACGTGCAGGGTTTGGTTAAAACATGACATTAGCCTAGAAAAGGAGAGACCTTAGGGACCCAGGTCAGTTCCACTCTATTTCCAACTCTGTCTTGCTCAAACTGTGCTCTTGTCCTCACATTTTGACAGCCATCATCCGTGTGGGATCACCCAGCAATGATGCCCCAGCTCTGACACTTTCTTAATCTCCCAAGGTAGGAAATTGCGCTCTCCTAGAGTGCTATCTCCCGGAGCTCAAGAGAAGGCTTTTTCTGTGCTGTAGAAGAATCACTTTACTAGCAATGAATTCTGCACTCTGCCACTCTGCTCTATGCTGAACTGCTCATAGGATCCTCATACTTCCAAGGAGGGAGCCATTTTGAAGAACCAAATGGTTCACTTGGGGAGATCCTCAAGGTAGGAAACATCTCTGTTTTTCTTTGTTTTGGGGATGTCCACCCACACGCAAGAACTAGCTAGCTCTTGTGCTACATAAGCTGATCCTCCACTCTCTGTTGTCGTGGGAAGAAGGGAATGCTTTCTTTGTGGGGGCGGGAGGGCGACTCGAGCCGGCCTGAATGTCCTATCAACAACCTTCTCAACCTTTCTTTTAATCAGACCTACAACCTAAATAATAAGAGCCATTTTGTCAGCATTCTTACAACACAAGCTCACATTTAGATGGCATCAGAACCAGGAATTGTTAGCTCCAGGGCCCCAAATTATAATTGTTTATATAATATCAGAACTTTTTGCCCCACAAGAGTATTCAGTTTGATGCCCAGATACTTTCTTTCTCTCCCAAATACCTGTAGTAAACCCACACTCCTTATGCCTGGCTGACGGTTTGTTGGAAATGAGCACGCAGGCTGAGAAACGGGAGAAACCCCCAAAGGGCTGCGTTGGTGCCAAGGAACATGGCATCCATGGAACCATGAAGGTATGGGATGTGCCATTTACAAGATACACACTGCAATTGACACAGATGATTTAAAAAATATATGTACATGGATAAATTGTAAATATGTCTGGCTGCCTAACATACATAGAGATAAATATGCGCATATCAATGGCCTTCATGTACAAATGCATTTGAATCAGAGTAATTGCAGGAATTGTCCCTGTGCTCTTGCCTCTGCTATTCTGGCATTTTGTTGTCTCTGTACGGCCCTGTACTACACGACCACGGCTTCTGACTCTCTGATAAGTAACCAGAAGCAAGGATGGCTCTGAGAAGAGGCCAGGGGCCATGAACACCACAAGAAAGCAGACAGAAGTCCGTGCAAAACTCAAAATGAGGAGAAGACATGTTCTTCATTGGGCACTGGGAGGGAGAAAAAACTCATCACAGAATGGACAACTTCCTGAGAAGGACGTACCCTTGACAGAGAGCGAATGGGCTGTCTCGGAGGTGCTGCGAGGTCTCAACTCCTACGGAATTACCTGGCTTGTGGAGAAGGTCCGTCAAGAACCTCAGCGGCAGGTGGCTGGAAAGTCATCAGCAATTACCGGAAGCACATTTTAAGATGTGCTCGCCAATTAAAAGGTTCTGAGTTTGGTGTGGGAAGGGAGGCAAGTGGCTCGTGTAAGCTGTCACCCAGACATCTGGGACACGTACAGAGCTAAAGCTGCACTCCACGGGAAATAATGGATCACCTCTGGATTCTAGTGCACTGGCTCGGGCAAATATGACGACGTGGAGATGTGCTAACATCCATTTTCATAAGATCATTTCCTGAAGGCTGCATTTTCTAAAGAGTCTTTAGGAGACTTCAATTTGTTCAGGGGAAAAAAAAATAAAACAACAATTCACTTCATCATCTCCCAAAAACCCCAGAATACTAATGATAACATCTAAACTTCAGCAAGGTTTCTGGACATGGGCACTATTGACATCTGGGGCTGGAAAAGGGCTCATCGTGGAGGAATATTCTATGTACTGTAGGATGGTGGTCAGCCACATCCCTGGCCTCTAGTCACTGGAGGCCAGTAGAATCTGCCTCCCAAAACCCTGACGACCAAATGTCTCCAAACACTACCAAATGTCCCCTGAGGTACAAGTTCACCCTGTTGAGAACCAATGATGTAGAATAAGAGAGGCTTACTTTTTCTTACTGAGGAACTCAAAGGGTTTAAAAGGATTGGCTTGTTATTCCTCAGAGCATTTTTATGAAACAGATGTATGACGAGTATTGCCTTCATTTTGCAGTTTTGAAATCAAGGCTCCTGAGAGACTGGGTGGCAGCCGATCAGACTAGACTCTCAACACCATTTGGAGGCTCAAAAGATGGAGCCTCTTTGCTAGATACAACTTCTTTATGTCTCCGGCTTGCTTCTCTTATCTTCCATGATTATTCCCCTTCCAAACTCCAAAAATCATTGTTACTTTCTACCTAGGACAAGGCCCAAGAGAGAAAGCCTGTCCGGTTCGACAGGAAACCCCTTTAGAAGGTGCCCGTGGCAAGGTTCTAGAGTTCCAATTCCGGCAGGCTGTGTTTTCATTTTCTACTTAGAAATTAAGGGAAGAAAGAACACAGCAGAAAACATCCCATGGGATACATTCTTTCACTTGGTTTAAAAAAAAAAAATTCTAAGAGTTCCTATGGATTTACTAAGTGTCAGCCAACCTCCCTGGATGTGTTACCTCCTCTCTAACTGTGTGTATTATATACATAAACTTCTCTTAGGAAGCCAGAATCTAGAGGGTTTTAATACGATCCTCTTCCCCCAATCCAGAAAAGTGCCAAACCTTCTATTAGGGGGTGCGACAAAAATGTACAAGGGCTTGCCCCTAACTAAATAATGCCAGAAGAAAAGCTTTCATGGCCGAGCCTGCCGATGCCCTTGATACACACACACACAGAGCCAGCAAAGGAAGATTCAAAGCGGGGGAGGGAGTCCTGAGCCTCAATAAGCCTGCGATTGCTTCGCGGATCACAGAATCTAATCAAAGATCAATGCTGATGCTAAGCCACAGCAAACATCTGCAAGGCCCAAGCCAATTTCCTTCTTCTTGGATGCTAAAATGTTCTCCAGAAGATAACCCAACCTTCCAAAAGGGGCCCCGTTTTTCTGAGACCTTATTCCTGCTTTTCTAAGCTCATCAAAAATAGAAATGAGAATGTGTCCCTCTAGGGGACTGCAGAAGTATGGACCCAAGGTTATAATGATTGCTTCAAATGGCCCCCCATTTTTGCTTCTTTTTTCTCTTGAAAACTTAATTTTCTTCTCTTCCTTCTACTCTCTCTCTTTGTTCCAGCCACTCTGCCCGACTCTGCTGGTGTCAAATATGAAGCATGCCAAGTATCTCTCTTTACATGCTTGCTCGTCCCCCACAGGTCCTTGCCCGAAGTGATTTTAATGAATTATGCTTAAGGAAATAGGAGATCAGGCATATATCAACAACTAGGAATATTCAGAAGTGACCTAAATAAAGACACTGAAGAACTGCTTGTCCACACAAAAGCCTCTAGAGGGAAGAAGATTTACTTGCCAAGTATCTTCTTTGCAATAGAAATGAGTATGTATATTTAGTAAAGCTTCTGGGAAAGAAAAAAATACCCTGCTTCAATATTAAGGATCTAAAAAGTTCCCAGGTTCCAGAACTCTTAGACTTCAAACTCAGCCAAAATACATTTTCACATATTAACCTCTTATTTAAAACTGGTATCTATTTCAGTGATCCTTTATCCTTTGGAATTATCAAGGAGCTAATATGCAACATCATAAGCACCCTATGTGAAAAGTTTGAACACTTTAAAGCACTCACTTCATCTGTGCAATGCTTTGGGTTGTGACAAGAACAAAGGAAAATACAGAAAAGCCCGTGTATAACTTTTCTGTTAAAACGTTAATGAATGAAAATCCCACGCTATTGCACACATACAATAGTATCTTCTTTTGTCTCTATTGTAGAAAAAAAAAAGCACTACAAAGGGGTTCCTCTGCATATTATTTCCAACAATTTAGGCACAACTGGAAGGCTTAGCTCAAATTTTCCATAATAATTTACTTTGTGCTTACAATAGTCACCTAAGTTTAAGCTAGCAGAAAAATTCTTTAGAAAACTGTAATCATTGACTGACATTCCAAGAGAGCCAAAATAATTCTTAAACACAGAGCGGGGGGTTAAAATGCTTACTTTTCTCTTTTTAAGTGCTTTAGAAAAGAATAAAAAGTTACGGCTTTAGTAATGAAGGGAGTCCACAGGGCCCTTCTAGGGACTAGTCATAAATCATGCTCAACCATCTGCAATGCAGATATATCAGGGACAGGAAAAAGTCATTTTTATATCTGTTTTGCATTATGACAACCTTTGCAGGAGTGGTGAGTGTGTTTCTGCTAATGTTGACAGGGCTGTACTTCTTCCAGAGACAAGTGAACACGTCTGCCTAGCAGTGCGATTCAACCAGTGTTGCCGGGAGTCTGAAACGCTTAATAGTTGACCAGATGGGGAAGAAGGAAACTCTCTGGTTACTGAGCCTCTTAGCCTTTATCCTTTGTCAATCATGCCAGGAGGGGGAGAGAAGGAAATACACACACACAAACCTCAAAAGGTAAATATGCTCCTCAGAGTTATCCAACCTGGTGTGCTAGGAAAAATATATAACTAGATTGAATTCTACACTGTCTTACCATGTCCATGCTTACAAAGCCCAGGCCACTCTTCATGTATAATTCCATTTAAACAAAAGAAAGCCATGGTGGTACAGCCCAGTGGCTTGGGAGAACCTTACAACAAATTAGGGCATCTAGAAGCTCACAGAAGACATTAGAGTGTGGAGCCTTACAGGCCTCCAGTAACAATCCACCACAAGGTAGAAGGAGAATTTATTTTAGTGAACAAACAAGCTTCAGGGTCAAAGGCACCGCCCAGAAATGTTAGAAATTAGATTTTTAATCATCTTATGGTCAAACATTTAAATCTGGGACCCTTCAAGTTGGAGGCATCCGTTTTCTTAGATGTGCATCCCACCCCCAAAATCAACGCAGCTGGTTCATTATAATGAATAACCTGAGACCAAAATTATTTAATAAGGAAGTATTTCTGGGTTTTCCTTACAAAAAAAAAAAAAAAAGTACCAACATGCCTTCCATAGCATACAAACACTAAGGTTATCATTTATGTATTAGCGACTATTTTTTTTCTTGTGTGGAAATTCAGAACTGGTGGTACTAGGCAAACCCCAAAATGTATTATGTGTTAGCCTAAACTCTGAAGTTAGTGATATAATGCACATTTACTAAAATAAAACCAGGGGCAGAACACATGACTAATATTATAATAGGAAGACTGGAATCTAAATAATGTGAATTAATTTGTTCTTCATAGTTTACATAAAGAAACCAACAAAATGAAACAGTGAAGAAAAACAACTCTAAACAATGTATAGCAGTCATCCCAGTCTGGCTTTGCAGACCAGAGCATTATAATGAGGAATATTCCTGCAGAGAGTGTATGCTAGTAGGTCACCCAAACAGTATGTGATGGGAACAGCAAAATAGACAAGGATAAAAACTTTATATGAACCACACTAAATGCCAGAGCCCCCAAGGGACTATGCCCAAGTATTAGATGTAGCTAGCTCATTGTCATCTTGGAAAGGAGAATGTGAAGGTCTTTTCATCAAAACCAGTCAATTTGGGTCTGTTCAACTTAAACACATTAGCGCAAACCTCCAGACAAGCCCATCTTATAAATAGTAAAACACGCTGCTCTTTGGAAATGAGAGGAAACACCCCAAGTGGCATCAACAACAAAAAGGGACAATCAAATACGTAAGTCAACCAATCGGAAACCTAAAGAATGAAAAGAAAACCCCAATGTAGGAAAAACAAGTACAAAAATGGAGCACGATCCCCCCAAATCAAAGAAGAAACTAACCAGCTGAGTTAGGAGTCGAGGGTGAGTTAGCTTGGCTTCCATGGGCTGACACATTGGTAGCAGTGACAGCCGTTTTGGCAGCATAAATATTGGCTTCCTCTTGAAATTTACCTATGTTCTTCTTGTACCGGATTCGCTTATTTCCAAACCAGTTTGATACCTGGAGCAGTTAAAGAGAAGAGAAGAAAGTTAACATTCCGTCCTGCGCAAACATCTCAGAGGAAAAGGAAGGTACTGGGAGGGCTGGAGGCAGGCTGCACGGGCTGATCCTATTCTGATTTTGCAACATCAATGAGAAGATCTGAAGGAAGGGCACCAAGAGGGACCCTTGCACACAATGCAGTTCTCCTGCTTAATACAACACCATTTAGCAAAAACAATGCAGCAAAACATCCTACGGAGGAGCTGCTCATTTGGATTTGGATTTGGACAATTTTAGTTTAGGACAAGCATTTTAAAACTCCTTACCTCTTAAGAACACGACACCAAAATAAACATAGCATTTCAGGAGAAATGTTACTTATCAACGCTAACACTGACTTTGAGCAATCAAGAGGCACAGACTTGTAATCATCCATACAAATCTGTATTGACATGCAGGTGCTCTCACTGAAGGATTAATTTCAAATTTTTAGAAGCTGAATAATGCTAATATGGACTAGATTCTTAGCTGCAGGTACTGTGGACCTTAGGATCAGGATAATCCGATCGGATAGTTTTCACCAAGTATTTTATAGCAAAGCTTGGTGTTATCTACATGAGGAAAAACTGAAGCATACCAGAGATTAGTCCTTTGAATTCCAGGCTTTAAATGTTAAAGCCAATACAAAAAATAAACCTAATTTACTTTCATTTGTTCATTTATTTCCTTCATGTGGCTCACAGCAGCCGTTCTGGCTTCATTCTGCATCCCCGCTCCCTTTATACTAAGACCCCTGCCAGACACAAGGGGCGACACAGTTAAATTCAAGTTTTACCCCCATCATTCCTGCCTTACGAGGAACGCTTTATACCCCATAGGCCAGATGTGATTTCAAACTAAAATGTTGTGTGTTTTTTTTAAATAAAATTACAAAACAAACTATGAATCTGGTGAGGGAAGAGAAAGTTGGTAACACATGTACCACAGCTGACACGTAGTTTCTCTTTACCCAAACAATGGCAGATAAAGGACATTTTTGTAAAACCACAGTTACCTTTTAAATGCATTAGCCAAAGTTAAAAATCTTATAAGGTAAGCCCTCTTCTGCCTGTGTGGCTTATGCTACGGGAGGAATGCCAAGCCTTTGTTATCAAAACCGAACCGTACCATTGCAGTATTAGTAAATGAGAGGAGAAAAATTCAATGAGAAATTGCTTGAGTCATTGTAAATGCTGGTGCCTACAGGAGAGCAAGGGCCATTTTAGGACCACTGCATATCTAATTCCATTCCCAAATTCATGCTTTCCTTCTTATAACTTTTACTATTCGTATGAGGGAGAGGAAAAGAGGCAGCAAGATTTTTCTAAGGTAACTGGATGCATTGGAAAAAAGGGGGAAAGATGAAGGTAGTTTGGGAGGATTTTTGAGAAGGAAAGAAATACCTGAGGTCTAGTTAAACAAGCTACTTGAGAAGACAAGAGGAACGTGTTATGGGAGTGAGTCCCTTCTCAACAAGAAGAACAGACAGGTGGGCAAGATGCTTGGTCAGTACAGGCATTCCCTACATGGCCCACGAGGTGATACTGGATGTCCTGAGCCATGTACATAATCAGTGCTTTCATTAATTAACTTGCTCTTCATAGTCACGGAGGGTCTACCATGTGCTGGGCACTAGGGACACAGAGAGGACAGACACGGTCCGAGACAGGTAATATGGAAAAAATAATCAGTTCTCTGGGGAGAGTTTGATCACATTTCAAACATGTTAAGTTTGAAGAGCCTGGGCAGAGCCATGGCAAAGCTCAGCGGGAAGGAAGACACATGAGTCAGTCTTAACTGACTGAGCCACCCAGGAGCCCCAAGATGGAGGGGTAATTATTAACCAAAAAAACTGACAAAAACAACAAAACCCCCCCCAAAAAAAGAAAGAAAGAGACAGCCCCAAAATGGCTATAATAAAAAAAGTCCAAAATCGGGATTCCCTAGATTTGGGAACTTAAGGGGGATTTAATAAATCACGTGGTCCAACAAACCATGATTGGCAGATGGGACAACTAAGACCCAAGAAGAGGGAGTTCCCTAAAATCTCACAGTCGACTCCTGACAAAAACATGTTCCCAGACAAATGCTCTTGTTATTGTATCATATCATACTGTCTCCCACCGGGACTTGTTTGGCAACAGTGGAACAGCTCTGTTGTAGTTGCGAGGGAGTCATGTGATGGGGAAGGAAGAATGGCATGGCCTTAGGGTGGGTGAAGCAAAGGGAAAGGTGATACGGTATGTAAATATTCATTTTAACGGACAAACTATGTGCACCTGAGTTTCCATTACAAAGGAAGTGAAAGTTGCTGGAACAGGCCAGGAGTCCATCTTTGATTGAGATAGAATACAGACCAACTCCAGAAGAGTTCATTCTACCTTCAATAGGGATTTAGAATTCTGAATCCCAGAATTAGAGTTCAGACAGTCTAGTGATTTAATTCTACTTTAGAAGCAGAAGATTCCAGTATCAAATTTACTGATGGTCAGTTAGTGATATGGTTCGTGCCCGGAACCATTCCTCAAACAGGCAGCACATATCAAAAACCATCAAATGTCTTTTCTTGGGGACAAGGGATCTAAGGCTGGACAAGAATGGTTAGAGACCTAGATAAAACCAGGTGACTGGAGTTTGACCACTCATGTTCTGCTTTCCTAGGGTTCAGACTGGAACAACCTTCACCTGGGTCAAAGCACCTGCGGGAGGTCTGAGTTGGAAGGCTTGGTGTTTCCAAGGCTGCTGCAAAATCCCCCACAGCTTGTTGGGGAGGCCCTGGTGAGCTCTTCATGGCACACACTCTGTGTGGAGTTCTATATTCTGACTGGACCTAACTGGGCTTAGCTAAGCACAGGTTGATGGGAATCAGCACCCTGCAGGGGGTAACAGAAGCCAGGATTCAATTCAAGGAAGTACAAATGCTCAGTGTATACAAGACAGCATCTATTTTGCTTGGAAAATGCTAAGCGAAGTTTCTTGCTACAGTAGGCTTCTTTCCCCCACTCCCCCACCTCTTTTAGGGAAAGGCCAGTACATACGGTTCTCTTGCAGGAGACATATTTCAGAGGAACTTTCTCTGATAGCTTTCAGAACCATCATTACTGTTCTCAGCTAGAGACCAGGGGTGGTATTTGAGGTTCAGATTAAATAAGAAGTTTTGGACAGATCCCTTGAGTAGACAAAATATAAATACATATAAATATTGCCTACTTTTCTACTTCATACTAATGTTGAAGACTCCAGGTCGATAAAAATGGTTTTATCATGTACCTTTCCACGTCAAAGGCACCTGTTATGGTTATCGCTCTTTGGGGAAAAGGGGCACCCAGTGACATTTTGTGCAACCATTCCAACGCAATCATAGTGACACGTTAAAATTCCCACACTCCATCAGTTACAGAGCGAGCACATCAAGAGAACACATTTGAGTCCCTTTCACTGAAAAGTTCCATTCACTGACTCCTTCCTGGGTTGGGCACAAGATGGGCTAAGGAATGGACTGTGTTTGAGAAAACAGTATGAGAAATGCGGACAGCTTTCCAAGGACAGGCAAGAACCTTGACCCATTTCTGAAGCAACGGAGCATTCAATGGGAAGACCCCTACCCCTGTTTGTCTACTGTACTCTACTTCTCCCACTTCTGCTGGTCCCTCTCAAGTTTGTCCAGGTACTTACCTGGAAACTCTCCTACTTAAACACCTCACGTGCTTCCCTGGCCACGTGAGGGCTTTAGCAGATGGAACATGCAAGGCATGAAAGCTCAGGAGAGCAACACCTCTGAGACCCCGCCATGTGGCTCCACCGGAGCCAGGCTAGAGGCTGAGCCTTTGGACAGCTCCTCACCTGGGACACTGTGATGCCACACTTCTTGGCTAGCTCCTCTTTGGCTTCCTCACTGGGATAAGGGTTGCTGAGATGGGAATAGAAATATTCATTCAGGATTTCCGTCGCTTGCTTGTTGAAGTTCCGTCTCTTCCGCCTTCAGAAAGAGAAAGAACGACAAAAAAAAGTTCACACCAAATACATATAAAGAGGGAGAGACGAGAATCTACTTCTGTGAAAAGACAGATTTTTGAGCAAAAAGTGGATTAGAGAAAATTTGCACCAAGGGGCCGGCTGCCAAAGCCGTCACTGAAAGTATCTGCATGCTGTAGAACCAAGGTATGAATTCAGGTCTGCTTAACTACAAAACCCAACCTCGTTCTTACGTACAAATTGCCTCCTGGCAATTACAAAGACTCTGGAGGCTTCCATTAAAAATAAGTTATTATTTTCCCTTTATTCCATTCCCAGGTAAATGCATACAGCATTTTTTTAAAGGCATCTGGGGAAGAGGGTGTGGAAGGCACTGAAATTAGCCCCCTGGACTGTGTGACCTCCCACAGAAGGAGACAAGTAGCACTTTTCAAGCAAGAACAGCTGCTAAATGGTAAAACAAAAGCCCACAGAAATCTCTTCAATACACAGGTCGCTGAAAGGAAGAGAACCACTTTTTGAATAAAAGCATTTTTGTCTTTAAAAAAAAAAGTGCTAATTGAACTAATTTAAAGTGAGAAACACTTTACTGCCTCCTCACAGCTAAGGCCCGTAGGCAAGTTGCGGGAGCTGTTTGGGGACGCCAGGCTCACAGTAGAAGCTGGTTGGCCCTCCACAAGGCGGTGGGGACTCCACCTTTAAATTAGCCCCATTAGCGCTTTGCCTTTCTTGCTTTTATCAAAAGCTTTTTCCTTATGGAAGAGATTTCCAGAACATCCTTGGTTATGCCAGGACACAGGATTTCCCGATTTAGCCCAACAGAAAGCACGGAACAGCCTCGCTAGACAAGAAATTCAGCTACTATTGTATTTTCAGGGTCCCACTTGGATTAATTAACACAATAAAGTGCCTGATTTTACCGGATGAACACCATCTGTCCATAGGTATTAACCACATCTGTCCAGACTATGCCAAGCCCAAGTCACTTTCCCAAATCATGCTGAGTTTCTGGGTCACCCAACATCAGAAATTGGGCAGAATGGATTAAAAAAAAAAAAAAAAGCCCAACTCAAAAAATAGGCATTTGTTAAAAGTCCTTGTCTGCTGGGAATTTGGGGGAAGATAGCCAAGCGGCCGGCACGGGCTCCAGGCCAGGCTTTAGATAACCTTTGGCTTCTTCTCTGCCCAAAGAAAACAGTTGTCTTAGGCCTGGGGAACTGGACCCTGAAGGCTCCCCTAATTGGGAGAAGCTCGGTTCATTCATTCAGCTGTCTGCATTAGCATCACACTGTATTTTTTGGGAGTCTTCCAACTGAGCTCAAAGGAAGCCTCCCTGGAATGAGCTGGTGGTACGGGGCTGGTGCCGACAAGCTGTTCCTGACTCGCTTCTCACACTGCTGTGCAACATTCCCTGGGCGGTCTCCCCGACTCTGATGGGATCCCTTATTACACTGCTCTCAGCGGCTGTCTCCACGGAGGGCCTTGGAAATCCCAAGATCAAGACTTGTCAAGACTTCAGGACACCCAGTGAAAAGGAGACGCTTCTGACCATAAGGTTCTTTGAACTAGACACCTGGCTTTGGCTTGAAGTGGTATCAGCTTGGTGAGTTAACATTTGTGACTTCGAGCCAATCAAAAGCCTTGGGAGTTAGGTATCTGGGTGTTTAATGTTAAGGAATGTGGAAGTTGATCGAATAGTACTGGATAAATGTGGCATTTTAGGAATGAAACCTTTTGAATCAGAGTGAGTCAAGAGTGGGAGGTGTAGGCACCCCAGACACTGTTGCTAAATACCAAATGCATTACCTCCTGCCCCAGCGACTCTCCTAAGAGTCACTGCCCGTCTACCACCACAATCCCCAGGCACTTCCAACACACTCTGTATCTCCAAAACTTGCATCGCATTTCACCCAAACCAGCTCCATTGTCTTCCTTCCCCACATCACCATGGACACGGTACAGTGTGTCTAATTTGTTCATCCATTTGTTCATTCAAATATTCGAGTACCTAGCAGGTGCCAGAACCTCGGGGTGGTTCTTAACCCATCCTGCTGTCTTACCTTCATCAGATGATGATGCCCCAAAGCAAACCCTGTCAGTTCTATTCTTTCAAATCCAACCCTTTTATTCCAGCCTATTGTCACTCTATTTTTGAAATGGGTTCAGAGAAGCCACTCTCTATCATGTAATGGTCTGGCTAGTGCTGCACGGTGGTGCTTTCAGCAATAATGGGAATGTTCTAGATCTCTGCTTCCCAGTCTAGCAGCCATGAGCCTGCTTGTGGCCACTGAGCAGCTCGAATGTGGCTCGTGTAACTGGAGCGGGACGTTCTGAAACTTTATTGATTTCAATGTAATTCAGTTTGCGTTAATTTAAATTTAAAAATCAAATAGACACTTACCAGACAGTGCAAACTCTAGCCCGATGCATTCCAGAAACACTTTCTGGAAGGCGTGAACTCACAGCCCTGCTACACACCACCAAAAGCATGAAATGTCTCTCAAACCTCTTGCTTTAGTCTATTCTGTAATGTACACAATGTTTATCTTAAAAGGAAAATGATCTTCCCCTGCATATTTAAGTAAAATGGGGAAGATACTTCATACTTATTCTGTGTTCACCCAGTTTGAGGAGCACGGGGGCTTTAATAGTGGGGTCCTACTGTGTCCCCTGTCCCATTCAGCTCGTCCTCAAGAGAAGCGCTACAGTAATTCTCCCAGACCATGGATCTGATCATGTCACAATAATAGTAATGGTAATGATAATAATAATAAAATATAAATACAATAAATAAGGTAATAAGTAATATATAATGTGGTGATCCCTAATATATTAAGGAAGCACTGTGTGAATTATGGTGTGAATACCATATTCCAACCCTATACTAAGTTTTTTTTTCTTCATATTATCTTATTTATTCCTGTGCATAGGATTAGCCCCATTTTACAGACAAGAGTCCTAGGGAGGATAGGCCACTTAGCCCACCTTACAAAGGATGCCAGAATTTGAACCCAAGCAGTGCAGTTTGAGAACTTAAGCTCTAAATGACGGCATTCCCTCCTTAAACAGCTCTAACGGTTTCTGCCGTTTCTCAGGACAAATCTGAAGTCTTCACGGGTACAGTTAAGGGTCTTCAGTGGACCTTCCTACCCCTAGTGCCTCATCTCCCCCAGTCCTAAACACGCTCTGCACAATTTCGTCTAGCCACATCATATGCCTGCTTCTCCATGCCCCCAAAGACACTCGTGACTTTTACACTCCCGTGCCTCTTCACACCAACCTGTGTATTTCTCTCCCACAGCATTTGCCACAGGTTTACCTAGGTCTCCCCGGCTAAACAAGTTCCTCAAGGGAAGGAGCCACGTGTCCCTCATCTTTGAAACCCTAGCGCCTCACACACAGTAAGCATTCCAGCTAAGTAATGCTTGTTGATGTTGGCTTACGTTGTTTCACTTTGCCCATGATAGTCTTTCTGTTTGGCAAACACACTGCTCGCTCTGGGATCCCAAACTGTCTGCCCTCTCCCACATTCTGCCACCCCCTCAGGCGGCACTGGGAGAGGTACTTCACGAGGAACACGCTATTTTATGTTCACTCATAAGAGTGTCTGTTTGTCCCACAAGATTAGGAGCTCCTTGAAGGTAAGACCCTTATTTATATGCTGTTTTTTTCCCTCTTAGTTCTTCTAGTGGCTACTACAGCATCCGGCAGAGAGTAAAACTCAATGAGATAAATCAGTCTAAATACAGGCCAGTCGGCCCAGACCTTCCTGCATGTCCTTCCCTCTCGTTGCCTGCCTTCCACTTTACTACTTCATTTAACATAATCCCTCTCTCGGGGTGAAATGAAGAGGTGTCTTCCAGCTGTTTATCCTCTTATTGTTGCCTCCAGCAAAATGTTACTGAACAGAAGTTAAAATTATTGCTTGAAAATCATTAAGAGTGTGTGTAAGTTCTCTCTTTCAACTGAGAAAACTGTGTTGAGGGTTCTGACAATAACTTTACCAAGTTTGACAGCACAATGTTTGGGCCATAGCATAAGATAATAAATGCAGAATGAATGAATGAATGAATGAATGGGTGGACGGATTTTTTTTCTGGCACAATTAAGTCAATGTAAGGAAGAGAAAAGGATATGACTTGAATGGACAAACCTGGACCAAGCGCTTAGCTGAGGAGTATGGAAGGCAGAATCCTAAGAAGGTACCAGATTCCAGCCCGGCAACCCCGCCCTCCCCGGAGTATGGGTGGGGCTGTGACAAAGAAAGGATATCCGTCCTGTTAGTTTAGGGAAATTAGGTTAAAGCCTTAAATTGGTGAGATTCTCTTGCTGGCTTCCAGGAACAAAGCAAGCAGTAAAGACGCGAGCTGGCCGGAGGGAGCGAATGGCTTCTGGGAGCTGGGGACCTCAGTCCCACAACCACAAGGAACTGAATTCTGCCCACATCGGGAATGAGCTTGGAAGAGGACCCTGAGCCTCCGATGAGATCATGGGCTCTGCTGACACCTGGATTACAGCTTTGTGAGACTAGGGCTGAGGATCCTGTTGAACTGTGCCCAGATGCCTAAACCACAGAAACTGTTCAATAGTATCTTTGTGTTGTTTTAAGCTGCTAAATTTGCGATAATCTGTTAGGTGGCAACAGAAAACGGAGACAAGGAGTATTTTGTAACAAAGTAGCACCATTCGATTCCACACCCCTGTGACATTACAGCGACTAATGCTGTTACTAAGTCAAACTTCCCTTGTATTTCATTTGTCTTCCACCAAATCCTTCACTGATGAAGCCCTGCCCCTCAGATACACGTGGCTATCAGCACCGGTTTCTCTTTCTTACTGAGGTTTGTTTAGCTAGCTCTCTAACTACAGCACTGGAAGCAGTGATAGAAACTACCCCAATCACGAGGTCTGGGTAAACATTTCTTTTTTGAGCCCGGAAAGCCATTTGCTCAGCCGTGGGCTGGCATTTGGAGTTACACTCTTTCACCGATATCAAATATACCCTCAAAATAAGTGCTAGTAACAATGACAAAAGCTTAGTTGTTTTAGTTCGGAGACTTGGCTCAGAGGCACTGAATCAAAGGTTGCAACCAAAGCGGGAAAGAGACCCTCTCGTAAGTGATTGTTCTTCTGACGCCAACTGGAACCCTCTAGGCGAAGGCTGGTGGAAGTGACAGGAACGGTGTACAAAGCTCGCCCAGTTTTGAGCCTGACCTTCAACTGCACACAGCACAGTTACCTCGAGCAGAAATCCAACAAGACAAGGATTCCGCCTCTCCCTTCTCCCTGGGTTCTCTCTGGATGAGAATCCAGTCTGGGCTTGACTTTTCTCTTTTTCAATATCTGCCCACACAAATACCAACTCCAGAATTTTAACTAGGGTGGTTTCCATGGGGATGGAAGCAACACACGCAGAGGGGCGGTGGTGGCCAAACAGGCACAGGACCCAGACAGAGGCCACCAGCCACTTGCACTCTGCACTCAACTGCTTTCAAGAAGCCAGGTTGGCAGCAGGTCGCGAGGCGAGGGAGATACATGGGGGCCCTGCTTCAGGGAGACTCTGCCTCCCCACGCCCCCAACCCCCATCACCATGCCCAGCTGGATAAAACTCTCTTTGTGTGAACTTTCTCTTGACTTACCCTACAGAATTCCGGTGGCCCAGAGATGCATCTCGCTAGCTGGTACTCTCAACTCATATTCCATGTGACCCAAAACACACTGAATAAAAGGGAGTTTAGGAGATGCCGGGGAGTTTTAAAGAGGTCTGTGGACTGCAATAACCACAGTTGTGAACAGAGAGAAATACAGGTAACCAAGCTGAATAATGCATGAGTTCGGGGGTGAACAACTTCGAAAAGGAGCAGTGAATCTTTCCGTCTCATTGAAAAGGGACAAAACTGTAGATCATGAAAATGGCACACGACTCTGACACACGTGAAGTTCTAACTGAAATCATAGCCTGGGATGATCTTTAGGAATTGAAGTAATGAATGGTGAAACCTGCATTTATAGAAGCTGGCTAATCTGAGACGGGCCGTCGATCGCAAAGGACACCCACACCCTGAAAACATGTCTGCTAGATCAATGATTAAAACCCTCCTCTCGAGTATATGAAAGATAGGATTATCACCATCTTGCAGGCTGCATGTCAAAAATTAAAGAAACCAGAAGGATCTGGATAAATCCACTGGTCTAGAGAGTATGGGCCAAGAACTGATTACTGGTTCTCTGTTCTCAGTTTTTATCTTTTTTTTTTTTAAGAGGACCTCTCTTTTTTTTTTTTAAATTTTATTTATTTGTCAGAGAGAGAGAGAGAGAGAGAGAAAGCATGATTCGGGGAGGGGCAGAAGGAGAGAGAGAAGCGGGCTCCCCGCTGAGCAAGGAGCCCAATGCAGGACTCGATTCCAGGACCCCAGGATCATGACCTGAGCCGAAGGCAGATGCTCAACTGACTGAGTCACTCAGGTGCCCTGAGGACCTTTCTATCCAGGGTTTCTTTGACTGAATTCTATGAACTCACAAGTGAGGTCACGAGTAACAATGCCCGATGGAAAACATCAAACCCTGATTGAAAATTTGGCGCATAGCAGACCAGCCCCTGCTCCTCCGGGCCCACGGGACCAGGTCCTATTCCTCTTTGTGCTCCGGAAACTTAGCTCAGAGGATGCCACATGGCGATCTACTTAAAAATATTTGTTGAGCTGAACTCAGTGCACTCTCTACCTGTCTGTAATGTAGAAAAGATCACAGCTCTCAAGCTGCACCGTCTTTCTGGAGAACGTGGGTCACGGCGGCATCCAGTGAGGCCGCCCCAGCCCAGAGCTACAACACACACCTGTAAAAGGGGTACTGAGTGGGATGAAAATGCTGTCATTGCTCTCACCCACCTCAGTCACCCCTGCTTCTCACTCAGAGTGAGTGGCAGGGGTAAGAGAAAGCATCCTCTCTCATTACATGGTTTCCTATTTGGAGCTGTCCAAAACCATTGGCTTATGGAGTCTTGGCAGTCTCCCTCCCCAGACCCCAGAAGCTTCTGCAGGCTGCCATTCTGCTTGGCCTCTGACATGGTGAAAATGCAGCTTTTAGAGAGGGACAGGTGTGGGTCCCAACCCTGCATCCGGGATCCCCCCGGGGGACAGGTGGCCCCGTCGGTGACTCACCGCGCATCCAGAAACCGGGAGCGCAGGATCATGACGGCCTCGCATGTGCTCTGCTTGAGCTGCATCTGGATGGAGCTGAACTTGCGGTGAATGATGCTGACCATCCGCTCAATCTCCTTTGGGGAGATGGGCCTGGTCCGGCTCTGCTCCCGCAGGAGGTTCATCACGTGGGTGGTAAATTCGTTGCATGCCTGGAATGGCAGGACAGTAAACACCGGCGCGTGTGGAGGGTCCGGGCCTGGACGGAGGGCCGCGTGGGCTTTTCTAGAGACTCGCACACGTGGAGACAACTCAGCTAGTCTGTGGGGGTTTTGTCACATCAGAGGGATAAAATAAATGACTGGCCTAGAAATACCTTTCATCCTGTTTGACTCTAACTTTGGCCACAATTGAGATTTTCCTAAAGGGTAAAGAGAAATCTTAATCATTTTTTTTCCATGTATTTTACTACAGTGAAAGGTTGGCACCAGGAATCCTAGTACAAAATACACCCCACAACCCTTTACCCCAATGTTAACAGCGAAAGAGAGTCTGGGGTCAGATACAGCACAAACTTCTACCTTGCTCATTATCTCTGATATATTAGAACCTCCACATGTCCAGTTTTGGGATGCGTCAACAGCCCGAAGGACAGAATCATGAAATTAAAAGCTAATTCTTCCGGGAGATTTCTCATCCACCTATTTCTCCTTTCAGTTTTATTACGAGAATTCCCTCCTCTGCTGGCCTCCTGAAGACCCACTATATCCGCAACAGAAACTGGAATCTGTCCTCAGAGGCCTTGTAGAAGTAGCATCAACACATGATGGAGAGAATTCAGGAGCCATCCCTGCAGAAAGGAAACCTCTCCAGTTAGACCCACATACCATCAGCTCTGGAGGTGAGGTTAAAGATCGCTTTGCCTCCCGCCTCCTTATTTTCCAGGTGTGTAAACTGTGTGGGTGGGGGGCAGAGGAGGGCCTTTTTCCTAAGGCCCACAGCAAAAAGGGAGCAGCCGAGCCAGGACCTGAACACTTCTTATTCCAAGCTGGGGACTTCTGTCCTTTCCCAGAGCCCAAACTTGCTCCTCTGCACACCATTGGCCTTCCTTTTGGTGACTATTAGTTAACATTTGAAGTCTGCTTTCCTTAGCGGAGCCCTCAGATGAAAATATCTATTCACGGGTTAACCTACAGTAATGTTATAAGACTATATTAGATTTGTAATGGAACAGACAAGATGGTCTTTCACAGTCGAAGAACTAGGGACTCAAAGGGCTCCAACTTAGTATCAATACCAGAAGCACACTCATTAATGATAACACTGCATTTACAGCACAAAGCCTCTCTCCTATCTGTCAGGAACGCAGTTAACAACGACACATTCACTCCTCGTTTCTCTAAGAAATCCTTCGAGGTTGGTCGGCCAAAGATAGCTCGGCAGATGCATCCGCCGGGCTGCATCTACACTGGGGACTGGGAGGCCTGGTCTTCGAGCCCGCCTCCATGAGTGTCTGGGCAAAGCCTTTCCCACTCGGTGCCTCATTTTATTTGTCAGAGGTATTGGATTCAATCATTCCTCCCCTTGAGCAAGGCCAGCAGCGCCATGGTCTTGTACAGTGACCTGCGGATGAAGTGAACTGTGCTCACGGACACAGCAGAGTGGGCAAGAGGGGCCTGGACGGCCTGCATACAGACGCTGTCTCTGGGACTCACTTCACTGTGGGACCTTGGAAAGTTACCTAACCTCTCTGGGACTTGTCTTCCTTATTTGTGAAATAGGGGTGGCAGTAACCCACCTCAAACGGTATAGTAAGGGTCAGAGGAGTTACTAGGTGTGTGTCTGGCTATGTGAGGATATATCCGGGAGCCAGTTTCCCTCTTGGTAAAATGAAACAGGGTCATGATTACCTTCTTTCTCCTCTGCAGGCCCATGCTGAAGATACATCCATAGATCAGATCCATCTAGCATTCTGCTCTCCACCAAGAAAATTTCTATATAAACCCCAGATCTGTATGATAAGCTTCTTCCCTGCCGACCCACCCCCCACTTATAAACAAAGAGAAAGACATAAGGCATGGCATCGAGTTGATTCTAAGAGGCCACGGGGTGGGGAGTGCAGGGTTAGGCACAGAGCAAGCATCCCGACCAGCTCCATGGGCAAACACGGCCCCTCGCTGGCCTGCAGCCTCCTCACCTGGTGGGGGCTCCAACAGGGGAGGGGCTGGATGTGAGGAGGCATTGTCAAGTGTACTCCTCTCCGCTGGGGAGTCCCAGTGGCTGGGCTAATAATAACGTGTGTCATTACAGGGAATAAAAATACTCACAGTATCTGATGTTTATTCAAGACATTTTATCCTGGAGTCCTTTCTGCTCTGCCATAAACAGACAGTGGGGTCTTTTCACCCACCGCTGAGGTGGGAACAAGGCAGCTGCTGAACAGCTGCTCAGGAACACACAACAGAGAGCGAAGACCCGTTCCAAGTCCATTTTAGACGGACAGGACGTGATGATCCAGGTTTTTCCAGGAACGACCCACACCACGTCCTCCTCAGGTCCTGCAAGCCTGTGGCTTTGGAAGCCGGGCTGCCTCTGTTAGGTCCGGCATTCCCGATACGACAGTTGGGGTGACAACTGCTAATTAAAGAGAACCCTCACAGGCTGGAATTTCTGAGACAGGGGACAAGGGCAGGGGGAGGGGAGCCTCTGCTGTGGACAGTCATAAAGGCAGTCATTTTCGAGAGCTGCCATGCACCCCAGGCGCCCCTAAGAGAGTCGAGGATTTCAAAGGGAAATCCTTCGAACCTTGCCCAAGGTCCAGGTCAAGGGCGTTGCTGGGAGCCACTGACTAAAGACCAGCCCTCTCAGAATGTCCCGCACGAGATGCCAGAGTTTTAAGCTTCCCTCCTGCACTCTGGTTAGCCCGTCTTCTTCCCTTCCTCCTTCAAACTGGATTTGGTGCCAATCTCAGCAAAGAACATGACAGGGATTTAGGATTCTTTTTAGCTGTGAACCGACTAACCCAGCCCGGTTCAGCCCTACAGATTTAGCCTCACCCAGGCCCCAGCAGCATTACTTCTCAAAGCTGGAGAACCCTGCAAAGCCACAAGCATCCGTTTTTTAAATGACACTTGGAACAAAATTCAGCCTTCTGACATCACGGTTTTATCTATTAGAAGATACCAGCTCTTAAATACCTTACTCCCTCCATGATCTGCTAGAAAAGCGCTTTACCAACACCCTTTACTGTAATAAAATAATTTCCTTCCTTTCTTTCTAATGAAAATCTCTAGAAGCTTTCTTTATTTAATAACCTCAGGGTGAAACGATGGCTGATTCAGATAGGTGGTTCTTTTTCTTTTTTTTAAGGGATGGGGTTGAGGAGGGCCATGATACCTAATTAGCAGAAAGCTAATTGATGGTCTAGTTACCTATCACCAGCATACTAAAAACGTTTTAAAACGAACAAAAATAAGAGTCAACGATTAATAGCCAATTTGGCAACTTCATTCACTCAAGTACTAAAGTAGAGAGCAATGTTTTTACTTTACTGAAGTTTCCTGATTTTATTTTATTTTTTTATTTTTTAAAGATTTCATTTATTTATTTTAGAGAGAGAGAAACAGAGAGCTTGAGCGGGGGGGGGGGGGGAGGGACAGAGGGAGAGAATCTCAAGCAGACTCTCCACTAGCATGAAACCTGGTGCAGGGCTTGATCTCATGACTTGAGCCGAATTCAAGAGTCGGATGCTTAGCCAACTGAGTTACCCAGGTGCCCCTGAGGTTTTCTGATTTTAAAAAAGCTCCCACGAGGAACCGTCACAGAAAAATGAAGAAGATATAGCTCCCAGACATACTAGCTAGGATCTTAATGGCCTAATTTCCCTACAATCCACTATGTACTGTAAGTAACGATATAACTAGCACTAGTTATTACGAAGTGCCTAAAGTGTGTTAAATAGGATTCAGTTCTTATCCAGAAAATGTCCATATAACTAAGGAAATGATTTTTTTTGTATTTTTAAGAATAAGGGATATAGACGACTACACCCCCCCCCCCACTTATGTAATTTGTTCTGTACTGATGGGAGTCTCTCCTTAAATTTCTGGTTTCCAACTTCTTTATTATTTAAAGCAGGTAGATAGCCTTGAGAAGTTTCTGAAGGAGAATATTATTACCCCAGCCTCTCTCGTCCACGGAAGTAACAGAAGACAAGCTGACTCCTTAACGGCCTACACAAGTCCACACTCTCTCTGTATGGAGTGCAACTAGTCAGGTGGTGTTCTGATAAGAGCCCTTGGATTAAGGGTCAGAAACTGGATTCCAAGGCCACCCCTGTCCCTCATTGGACGTCTGACCCACATACACAACATAAGCCCTCTGATCTCCATCTCCTCACCTGTGTCAAAATGGAGAGGCTGACCATGCCTGTCCTGGGTACCCAACCACAAAATGACCTTGAGCAACAAGTGCAACTGGCAGAAGTTAGCAGTCAGTTCTTCTATGTTGCTGACAACCTGAGCTAAGAACAGAGCCAGTTTTCAGCAGCTACCAGGCTAACATCCATCCCAGTTACGGGTTTAATGGGGGGAGGGGGGGAAGGCCACCCTCTGGGTTCTTCTTGTACCCCTGGAGTGTGGTGAGAGTTAACCTGGATGGCAAGTCTAGACAGGCTGTTTTGCCAGGAACCAGGCTTAGTCTTGAAGGTAAGGTAGGAACAGCACTGAGTAGGGAGAACTCAATAGGCCAGCTAGGAACCTTTATAGGAAATGTCCCCCTCTGTCTTCCCAAGCTATCCCATAGGTTAGGGCCAACTGAACTCTTAACATGATGGATCAGGTCAGGAAAACTTCAGGGATCAGCCAGCTCTCTGGGTTCAGCATCCCCTGAGATCTCAGGAAGTGTCTACATGAGCCAACACTGTGGTAAGAACATTTGCTCTTTCCTGAGAAGGCGAAAGGCAGTGACTCACAGGTTCTACTGTAAGATCGCTGCTATTCTCCTCCCCTCAAACCGTCCCTACGCCTATCTGATGGTTGAGTTGCACCATGCTTGGCTGCGAGCTTCACAGCAGTCCCCCCCCCCCATAAAAGAAGGGACTTGGTAGAAATCCATTTCGAAGGTAGATAGGAGTGCAATGATGAAACTCTCTTCACTTTAAATTTTAAAATACCCATTTCTATTTTAAAAATTTAAATTTTCTATTAGGTTTGCATTTGCCTTCTACCTAGACAGTCGTAAGTGGACTAGAGAGGGTCTTCTGCCTTTGCTTTTTCTCCCTCTTCTTTTGTGACTCTTAAAAAAAGAATAGGAAACCAGAAAGCTAAGAATTCAAGGAAAGTAAGTTAACTATAGAACTTCAGGATAATGTTGCATCCAACAAGGTGACAACAAACATATCTGTCACCTACTGATGGAAGAAAGGCCGATATAAGGGACTCCTATTAAAGTAGTATTGCTCATACAGACCCAAGGAAGGAGAACTGATATGTAAAGTCCCGTGTGCGTGTGTGTGTGTTGTGTGTGTGTGTGTGCGTGTGTGTGTGTATGGGGAGGGCCTCTTGGAGAGAGCAGCTCTGTTATAATTAGAGTACCTTACATTTATATACACTGCTTTGTAATTTAAAGCCTTCCTTATGCTCTTCTTCATATGGTTTTTATGGTCCTGTGATATCCTTGACTCCAAATCTACAGCTCTTTGCCGTACATCACCAGCTTTGGGGTAAGACTACGTGGACCACTGTGCCACACAGACCATCGGTGGAGTGTCAGGATTGGAATCCAACTTTGTTGATGACAGGGGTTCCCTGAGCCCTTCTCTACTCTTCTTATGGAGGGAGGTGAGCATCGCATTCCGTATCACGTATCAAACGAACAGGTCTGATTCTCACTTGAGCTGAATCTGGGTAGAGCAAGGGACTTTAAGGCCAAGTTTTAGTATGTTTTCCCATACGGTTCCATGAGTACTGGGAAGATGAGGAATCCTCCGCAAATACGGAGCAAAAGAAGGCCGTACGAGTCAACGACCTCCCCACAGGTCAGGTGGTGACTGTCAATGACCTCTTTTACCCCATGAGACCCGGGCTACAGGCCATGGGCAAATGTTCTAGAGCCCCCACTTGAACATTTCTTATATTGGCTATTAATGTTTCCTGAGATCATCACTTACAACTTAAGTTTTTAAAATGCCTTTACGGCCAGTGTGCCTGGGTTTTTAACAGGGGACACTGAGGACTCAGTGGCCTCCAGTCCAGCCAGGGGCTCGGTGCAGAAATGCAGAGGCTGGCCCTTGGGGCTCTGCAAGCCCCCTGAGGCCCGAGGCTCTTCACCCTCCCTCCTAAAGGGCCGGGGTGCCCAACGCCCCCATGCCGCGGTTACCTGCTCGTACTTCTCCAGCTCCGTGTGGTAGATCTGTCTGATCTGGGACAGCTTGGCTCTGTAGTCGGAGTGCTCCACTGAGTTGTCGGAGCCCGCGCCCCCTGAAGCCGCCGCTGCCGCTGCCGCCGCTGCCGAACCACCACCCTTCTCGGGGCCCGCCACCCCCTCTGCCAGCAGCATGTTGTCCAGTCGCATCAGCTGGGGGTCTGTCGGCTCCTCCTCCTGGGCTCCCCGGATACTCAAGACTGCAGGGGGACACAGAGGAGGGAAGGGTTAATGGTACCCCAACGCAAGCAAATGAAGAAAACCAAAAAGCAATGTCGTACCACTGGCATAGCAAATTACCAAGGTGCTTGCAACGTGGCGGGTGCAGAAGGGGTGAAGGACCAGGCCAGGGGGACCAGGAGGGGGAGAGAATGCAAGGAGAGGCTTGCTTTGTTCCAGAATGATGCTCCACTTATGAGAGCTACCCAGAATGGTCCAATTCATGGAGGCAGAAAGTAGAGGGGCGCAGGGCGGGGGCTGGCAGTCAGTGTTTCATGGGGACAGACTTTCCCAAAGGCAAGAGGGATGGTGAGTGCATTTAACGTTGCTGAACTGTATCCTGGGCACTGAAAAACGGGTAAAATGATAACTCGTGTTATGTAGATGTTACTGCAAGAAATTTCAGAAGTACAAAAAATTAATTATAGCAGAAGACAATTTTCACGTTCATCCCCAAACTGCCAAATTTTTAATCCAAGGCAAGACATTTCCCTCTTTGTTTCTAATTTTAGATTTTGTGAGTTTGTGGTTTTACACTCGTTGACTTTATACTATTTGATCGGCCTAAATTTTCGATTCCAAAATAACCTAAGCCACATAAATCCAGTCGTTTTGGACTGGAATCTTGAGACCTTTCCCCAAGACCAGCAGGGAAAGTACAGAAGTTTAAAACAGCAAGAAGATATATTATATGTCAATTATTCTTCAAGAAAAAATAAAATAAAATAAGAAAATAAAACAGCAGGAAGACAGACTGGCCATCAAGTAGGGATGTTTCTCTCTGGACACAGATCTCTTCATTCCAGGTGACGACTGTCCTGTTGGAAACCAGGGGGAGGCCCATTGGACAAGCTGTTTCAGGCGTTCAGAGAAACCACGTAGGATGGAGGAGGCTCAGATCAATGAAATGGCTGCTTTTTATTAAAACACCATGGCCATTTGGGTGGGGGAGGGGGCTGGGACTGAAAGAGACCAAGTGTTTTAGTAAAATCAGCAGAAGAGCTAGGCAGTCTCCTTTTACTACCATCTTACAACCTGCCATAAAATAAATCACTCATCTAAACCCAGTTTAGCTGTCAGCAGTCAAGCCTTTGTTGAGAGGGAACATGAGAAGAATTTCCAATTTAAAAAAAGTGAAAAAAGTTTGGGGGTAAGGGAGGAAAGGAGGGAAGTGATTCCAGGCAGAGGAGAAGGAGCCATGGATGGGGACGGGGCCATGGCAAGCACTTTGTGGCTTGATGCATACATGAGTGCTGGAACAATCAGAGAATCAAGAGCTGTTTCCAGGTGGGGTGCATCTGGGGAGCCCCGGGAGGTGGTGCCTGTTCTAGGTGTCTCCTGAGCCCTAGCAGGACAGCCCCGGGGTGGGCGGGGGGTGGGGGGGAACCGGGAAGGTGGCTATGAGCTCAATACGAGGGACGCAGAGATGTTTGGGGCGTCCCATCACGTATAATACCAGCATAACCGCACGCTCCTGGCTTCCACCAGGCACGACAAGAACCAACGTCGAGCGGTGTTCAGAAGGAAATCCCAAGTCCTGTGCTGCATGGGACCCTGCAGTATGGCCTTCATGAAACAGGAGACAGTCAAGTGGCCCGCTGAGCCACGTGGCTCAGGAGTGGCAGCAAGGAGCAGAGGATTAAAGGGAGAAAAGCGGTGAAGTGAGGATAGAGGAGGGTAGGGCAGATGCAGGGAGGGTGGCTAGCTGGGGAGGAAAGAAGGAAGCCCGCCCCTGTACACAAACACTGAACACCTCTGGACTCAGGCTCCTCTCCTCTCACACCTGAGTCCAGAATGTTCCGCGGCACTAAAATAAAATCGCCGTATCAGTAACGGCCTTGTGGAGGTTTGTGTTGTGGACGTCCTTCCAGTGAAATCCTTCTTTTGTAGGTCCAGGAGACGAATTGGGACATTGCCCCTCGGACTGGCCTTTGAATAACATTCAGTCCTGTTACTCTGTGCCTTGAGTTCATTTACCCAAACCTCCAAAGTCCTCCGAAGAACCTATCGTCACTCACAGAGATTTCCTTAAGAAAACAATCCAATGCTCTACTCATTTCCTGAATTAGAGACCTTTCCAGTCCCTAAAGGTGCAGAAAGGAATGGGACCACCTGAGCACCTGGCGGTGGGGCCCAGAATTCCTCACCTCTACAGGTGATGGCATTTGTGTGTGGGGTCTTATGGGGGTTTCTCTACTGAACTTCATTTAGCAAGTTTTATTTGCTTTATCAACAAAAACATTTATGGGTCATTTAAAATATTCACCTCGGGCTATTCTTAATAAACAAACGTAATTGTTCCCCTTTAGCTTGGTCATTAAATAAATTGTGCAAAATCCTACTCTCCAACCCACCCTACTTAATCTTGTGTTGCATATCCTCCAGAAGAGGCCAAAGACTCTAGGAGAGCAGTCTCCGAAGCTGACAGTGGTAGTGCCTCCTAGTGGGTCCTCCTGGTCCTTCCATAACCAATCCGTCACGCACAGTAAAGATCTTCTATTAATTTCTGGTCTCAACAAAGGTAGCAAAGAGAAAGAGAGCAATGTCATCCTAATGCTCAGGATGTGCCCCCCTAGGGCTAGCCTACAACCTGTCCGCCCCAGATGATGGCAAGGATCCTCTCAGCCCATGTGCCCAGGACTGCCTCGCTCACGCAGCCAACTTATTCCTCCAGCAAAGTTCCATTCATTCTGAGAGAAGTAGGTGAAGCAGAGATAGGCATCCACAAACCACAGCGCTGGTCCCAGTTCCCTCCAGGTACTACGCAGGTAACCATGGGCAGGTTACTACCACCGATATTTACTTCTGAGAATATTTCTCCCTTCCAGACCCACATAGCTCACCTACACCTCCGCTCAACGTTTTCTTTTCAACCATCAGTGGGATGCACAGACTATTCACACAAACTCTGCACACCTACCTAAGTAACATTTTGCTGGGCTTGAAATCTAACTGGTTTTAAATGAAATAAGGAAGAAAATTGCTAAGACTAGCACAGGATGCTGAAAGGTATCGCTGCAGGCCCCTCACCACCAAGGAAACCTTAGGACAGTCACACAAGCGCAAAGCACTCACCTACACGGACTCTTTCCTCCCCCGCCCCACCCACGTATAAGGGATACGTTTAGTCGAGGAGGAAAAAAAAAAAATAGTGGGAGTGTTAGCACTCCACTTAGCTTTTGTATCATTTTATGAATCCTGTAAACAAATACTCTTCAAAAACAAATTTGGATTTAATAAGATTTAATAAAATTGGTTTCCAAATGTGGCTAATAAGAAATTGGTATGATAGAATTCAATGCACGTTAATGTATACATTGCTTGCCTTTATACGTAGAGTTCAGGACACATACATAGGTCCCAAACCAGAGATCTGATGAAAAGAGAAGAATATAAAGATGGGGGGTGGGGGGTGGGGGAGAAGCAGTCCTCTTCAAATTACACTCTTTAAATTATACTGAAATCATTATGAAAAGAAAAAAATTCAGAGTATGTGTCAGAATCCCCCGCCATATGTAATATATATACACATGATATATATCATGTGTACATATAGTGTGTGTGTGTATATATATAATGTATATACATAATGTGTGTATATATACATATAATGTGTATATATGTACATATATGTGTATATACATAACGTATATGTGTGTATATCATGTGTGTATATATAGTATTTATATATAATGTGTGCATATATAATGTATATATGTAACGTATATATATATATATAACATGTATATATGGGATATACATATATAGTGTGTGTGTAAATATACAGGAACAATACAAACAGTATAAACGAGAACATCTTCTACTTCTCATAGAAGATTCTGGTTCTGAGGGTCTTGGGCTGTGTCTGTGCACTTGGAGGAGGCATGGATGGACCAATAAACTGCCTGCACTTCATTTCTATCCAGAAGGATAATCCGTGTGAACCATTATAAAAATGGGTGTTAGGATTCACGGATACGGAAACTGTTCGGCGAGTCATTTAAAAAAGAATCCCTCCAACATTAAATAAATAAATGAAAAGGGTGATATGTCTAAGCAGAACTGATGCTACCTATTTATTGCTTGAAGCCAGCACTCTGGTGTGTAGGAGACAAAATGATTATTTAAAAGCTCCTTTTTATCTCTGTGGCACCATGCAAGACTCAAATGAACCTTTCGCCAGGACACCAGAGATGTTAACACTCATCCTCCAAGATCCAATTTCAACCAGCGGAGCTGTTACCTAATCCAGCAACCATCACAAATGATCAGGTTTCTGCTTCCCTGACGGGCACCCGGCGCTCTCCCCTCCCCCTGGCTCCCCAGTCCAGCAGCTTTTCCTGAGCCAGGTTTTAAAGGGCCAAGTTCCCTGTTTACGCCCGTGTGCGCAGGGTCTTAGCAGTCAGGAGTCAGGTCTGGACACGTCCACTGCCAGAGAACGTAATCAAGCGCAGTGGGCTCGCTATCCAGAGTGGTTGCTCAACGAGGTGGTTAACCCTTTTGGTAATGACTGTCAAAGGAGGAGTCTACTCCTCAGGAATCTACCCCCTTGTGTCTGAGGCCAGTCAGGGCAGGTGAGTGATTCATGTAGAAACTGTCACAACCCTTTGAAAAGCATCCGATGTCACATCCACCTTGCTGCCATGGCTGGCAGGGGTGTGTGTGTGTGTGTGTGTGTGTGTGTGTGTGTGTGTTAATTCTTTGGTCAAACTCCCAAGATAAGGAGACTGTCACAGCCCTGTCGGAGCTGCTCTCACAATGGGTCTCCTGCTGTTCCTTCTTTCTTTATTTTCCTTCAAAGAAGGAGAAAAACAAACCAAACCCAAAGGCATATTCAGGATCGTTGGCAGGAGGGCTGTGGGCTGCTTGTTTTGTCTTTGCCTGAACAACACGGACCCCGAGCAGCTCCAGCCAAGGCCCACTAGAGGGCACTCTTTCTTCACCGAGGACGGGTGCCGCAGGGAGGGTCCGGCGGTTTCCAGTCCCCAGGTTAGCAGTGGGCAAGATGCCCCTGCTTAGATGCAACTTCCACTGTGGGGCAGGCATGGGGGAAGGAGGGCAGATCTACAGAGAGGGTTGTCTTCAGACTTGGACAGTAGTCCAGGGACCCAAAGGTGGGCTGAGGGACAGAAATGTTTGTAGAGATAGAGACAAGGGGGGTTGTGGGGGGAGAGAGAAAGAGAAAGAGAGAGAACAGAGACAGACAGGTGGTTTGAGAAGGAGCACGAGGTGGTCTCCCCAGGATGGATGCCCTCACACTCTCTGGCCAATGTCTTTGCTTGACTGGAAGGCAGGAGACTTAAGCCCCGTGCAGGGTGTTCTGTCCATGGGCTAGTCTTCACTACCCATGACCCAGAGAACAGTCAGGAGAGGGGAACTCTCCCGGCCTCAGCCCAAGACTGCTCTGCCGTCTCCCAGTGGGTCAGAGCTTTGGAGAAAAGTGTGGGATGCAAATACGTTGTGCCTGCCTTTTTAGAAATACAGGCAATTCCTTGCCTCCTGAAAATATCACAGTCACCCCTTTCGTTTGTTCATAAAGTACTTGCATGCACTGAACTTGTATCACCTTATAAAACATGAAGGCCAAACTTCATAGCAGATGATTCAAGATGACAAAGGCAAGGTAACAACAAAGTAACTTTCCCCATCAAAGCAAATGGGACACAGCCAAGACTAGAATCTAGGTCTTAGATACTTTATTCCTGACAACATTAGGATTCTGATTCTTTCACACAAAGGGTGGCTAAGTGGATGTGACATCAACGCGGGGGAGGGGGTGGTGTGTGCACACGCACGCGCACACACACAATGTCTTCCGATGCACAGATGACGAGAAGACGAGATGAGGTAGGGAAGGAAGGAAGGTCTTTCACTGACTTCTTAGTTTCTTTACATTCCTCCAAATCTGATCCTCTTCAGTTACCTCTTTCTGCCAATGGCACCATAACAGTTAGAGCCACTGGGCCACGTGACAGAGTGCCCTCTTCCCTCTCAGCCACAGAAATCCACTTACCACAGTCCTATCCTATTTCAAATCTCAGCTCAGCACTCTCCTCCATGAAACCTAACCTAATAAGAGCCCCAGATGAACTCCCTCACCTCGGAGCCACCAGAACCTGTGCGGCCACAGGGCATCTCAGAACACCTCAGGTCACACCTGCCAGGCTGCCAGCAAGGCTGTGAGCTCCTGAAAGGCGGTGAGGACCTGTCCTGCATCTGTGGATTCCCCAGGTGGCTTCCTGGAGCCTCCGGCACTAAGCGCCTATTCAAGCATTTCTTAATATGTAAAAAGAGTGAAGGAGGGAAAGATGGCGGATGATGTGACCCAAAGCCCTCGGCCTCACCTTAGGCGGCAGTGGGTCCCTGTGCGCCCCTTCCCCTAGAGGCCAGTGACAGGCTCCGCCCTGGCCAGCATGCTACTGGATAGAAGGTCGTCTCCTCCGCCACCTCTGTCATACCCACCTCAAAAATCTGCCTTTTCAAATCTGACAATTCCAAACAAATCTACGCAGGACCCATAGCCTGGGGGTGTCCCCAGAAAGCCAACATTCTCCATGGTGAAGGCTCCGGGTGCTGTGGAGAGTTTGGCGTGTGACCTACCGGTACCTGGGAAGAATTCCTGGAAGGCCTGATAGCAGCCCCCAGGGAAGGGGCCATACACAGGATGCTGACCACCAGTGAGCCCTCTGAGGAATGCTCAGACCACGTACATTACTGACCACCACCTGTCAGGTGCCAGGAACCAGGTGGGTGCTGGGATTTCCAAGAAGAACCGGCCACGGGCTCTGGCTTCATGCAGCCCACGGGTTATCCTCCTCTGGTCCCCTCTCACAAAGGATGCCCACAGCCTTGAGGTCTGTGGTGGGCGCAGAAAGTTGCCAGGGTAGGTGGCTGGCCCCCAAAAACTCTCTGACACACACCTTCTTCCCCTTCCTCCAGGTTCGTTCTGTTTCCCACAAGCCCAAACACACCCGCAAACCAGAAACTCTTCAGCTCGCGCGGAGAAACGACTATGACATAATTTGATTCTTCGACACCAAAGGGGGGACCACAGTCTCGTGTGAGTGGCTTGCGGCTCAGGCTAGTGCATCCTGACGCTCTTCAATCCTAATTCTTAACCCCTTGTTGGTTTCATGGAAAAGCTTGTTTTTTAAAAAAGATTTTATTTATTTGAGAGAGAGAGAGAGAGAGAACGAGTGGGGAGAGGGACAGAGAGAGAGAGGGAGAAGCAGGCTCCCCGCTGAGCAGGGACCCTGATGCGGGGCTCGATCCCAGGACCCTGGGACCATGACCAGAGCCAAAGGCAGACACTTAACCGACTAAGCCACCCAGGCGCCCCGGAAAAGCTTATTTTTGGGTGTCTTTAAGAGTTTGTCTGTCAAACAAATGGAAAGAATGAACAATTCAATGCCCTGAATGTTCTAGACCAGAAGGGCTACAGGTCAGTGCTTCTGATTAGCGCGGGGAACCAGCAGCCAGGGGAGGTTAAGACCCTCCAGGCCCTGGTGCTGACGTCCGACACTGCAGTTGGCCTGGGGCCGGCTTGTCAGATGAGAAATCCAAGCTCCTGAAATCTTCCGGTGTTGGAAACCACGCTGGGACTCCGTGCTGTCCGTGTCTCAACCCTTCAGAAGCTCGGGGGCTTGAAGGCAGGACCCCAAGTCTGGGGTCTCTTTAAGGGCCACCATGGATTGAACTATGAAAATAAGATGTCCTGGAGACCTTTCACCTTTCCTTTAGGGTTGTTAGGCAGGTAGGCCAAGCAAGGGGATGTAAGGGCATGAGTCAATCAGCAGCAAGATTTTGAGATTCCTCGAGTATGTCATCCCACAAATACTGAGCATTTCCCACGGTGCCAGGCACAGTGCTGGGCTTCAAAAGAAAATGAGATGCGCTCATTCTCTTCACACGTAGCCAACAGCCACCAAATGTGCAGAGCCTTGTGTGAGGGTTTTGGGCGGGGGTGAAAATAAAATTATATGACACTCTTGAGATGATTTTAAAGTTTGTTTGTTTTTTTGGTTTATGTTTTCGGGTTTTCTTTAGAGAAACACATCATGCCTTTCTTGTCATCTCTCTCTCTGGGCTTAAGGCTTCGGCGGCTCCGGCGGCTCCGGTCACATGCATTCTCTCCTTCTCCAGCGACGCTCGGGCACCGATCCCATTCACACGTCCCCTGCTTGGCACGCCGAGCCTCCCTGGGCCAACTGGCAGAAGGGAGGCTCATGTGCCGGGCAGCAGGCTCCTGCCTTTCTGGATGGGTGCCGGCTGCCTGGGCGAGGGGCTTTGGTCCTTAATAGCTCAAGCTTGGACGGCTTCTCGGGGAACCCCTTTGCCTAAAGAGTTGCCCCTGAAGCTGGGAGGAGGACCTGACCACACCCTGGCTTCGGCCTCAGGCGGCTATGCTTGGCGGTGTGAGGGGAGAGTTCAGTTTGTGAGGCCCGCCGCACACGTGGTCACCCATGACTTGAGAAATGGGTTTCCTCCCAAGCTGTACACAGAAAGCATGAAAAACGGGAAGCTACTGGTTGGTGGCCTGTGTTGCATTCCCAGGAGATGCAAGCTTCTCTCTACAACGGCAGTTTCTAGAAGTGACCACTGAGAAAGTGAGAGAAATGTCTCAATATTCTCCTGCCTTAAGATGAGAATGTTCTGTAGCCTGGGGTCCCAAACACATTCTCTGCTCCGTTGTAAGTGCTAATATACAATAGATTTCCATATCCCCAGAATGTGTGAGGCTGGGCCCAGGGCTCTCTTCCGTGAGCTCCACAGCACAGTACAAAGGAAGAACACTGGTACACAGCCAGGTACAAGACTCCCACCCTGTGACCCAGCCTCCCTTAAGCTCAGTGTCCTTATCACCCAACAGTCAATAATAAAACCAACCACCCCATAATCCTTGTTAAAGATGAAACAGGGTCATTTTTATAAAAGCACATGTCTGTGCTCGGTAACTGGTAGGTTTTCAACTGTGGGTTAAACCTAAATCAATCCCATTGAAAAAGGTCCCTTTGGGGGAAGAATAAGCAAGCAAGACAGATTTGGAATTAAGAGTTTGGTTTCCGTATCTCAGGAATCAGCAACCCAGGAGGAACCAGGATAAGTCAATGAGCGTACAGACACACACGCATATGCGCCTTCTACCTCACTGTCTGGGATTTCCAGCGCTTTCTACCTCACTGTCCGGGATTTCCAGGCAGGCTCACACTCACACCATCACAGGCCAAGACACTGATCCTCAGCCAACAGAATAAATTTCTAAATGTCTGTCCTCATTCTCCTTCTTCATTCTTCATGTTCCTTTACTACTCTTCTTCTCCCAAGCACATTAAGAATCCAGCTTCGTCTAAAGCCTGAAGCGTCCCCTCCACACAGAGCCCCTGACTTCAATCTTCCTGAGTCGGGAAGCATCGAGTCTCCCTGAGCTGGCGGAGCTTGCTCAGGAAGGCTCGGTCCTTCTAGAGGCAGAAACACCCTTCTGGGAACCACTTGGCTCTGATGCAGTCTCAACTTGTGTCCAACAAGCTAGCCTGGAAGTCATCTTTCAGATAACTGCTTCCCATTTCCATTAAAAAATATATAACCAAAGAGAGTAAAGACTCTATTCATAATCAAGGTTTGAACAGGCATGTTTCAGTTTCAACTTTTGGGTGGGATTCAGACCTCATGATCATCTTTCTCCGCTGGGGCATCGAGAAACCCCACACTCAAAATGTTAAAATAACCAGATGTTGCCACGTTTCTATCATGTGTGGTCTTACCATCTTGACATCATTTCACTGTCTTAGGACCACAAATGCTTTTCTGGTTCCTGGTGGCAAGTCGGATTTTCTCGCCTGTATTTACAAACTCAGTTGGGGCAGAACTATTTTTTTTTCCCTCCAACCTTCCAAACAATTTTATCAGAATTTAGTGTGAAATAAAGAACATTCTGCTCCCACACAGAACCTTTCCCAGTTTTTGAGAACCATGGAATAATTCAAAGGCAGGGTTCCTAATGCAATGTGCTACTGACCTTAAGGGGCCTTTACATAAGATAGTGATGATTTAGTCTTAACCCACTCCGTGATTATTTCCAGCTCACCAATCACAGCAGACTAGTGCTAATATCATGTCCTTGTCCTACTGTCAGCTCCCACCTCTGCCAGATCAACGCCATCGACAGTGGTATGCACCCCAAGGACAAACAGAACATGACAACACGGATGACAAACAGCAGATTCCAGCAGGGCAGACACAGGGTCTGGAATCAAGAAATGAGGTACAACAGGGGCATCTGGGTGGCTCAGTCGGTTGGGTGTCCAACTCTTGATTTTGACTCAGGTCATGATCTCATGGGTCGTGGAACAGAGCCCCGCGTCAGGCTCCATGCTCAGTGGGGAGTCTGCTTGGGATTCTCTCTACCTCTCTCTCTACCGCTTTCCCTGCTCATTCTCTCTCTCTAAAATAAATAAATAAATCTTAAAAAAAAAAAAAAAAAGAGGGGCGCCTGGGTGGCTCAGTTGGTTAAGCATCCAACTCTTGGTTTGGGCTCAGGTCATAAGACCAAGCCCCAGGTCGGGCTCTGAGCTCAGTGCAGAGTCAGCCTGGGATTTTCTCTTCCTCGCCCTCTGCCCCTCCCCCCACTTGTGCACTCTTGCTCGCATACTCTGTCTCTCAAATAAATAAATTAATTAATTAAATCTTTTTTTTCTTTTAAGAAACGAGGTGCAACATTCTAGTTCACTCCATCCCTTCAGCCTCTTTCACTCCTTCTGCATTAGAAACATGATTCCTTTCATGTGATAAAGAGGATGGGAAGTTGAAGTGGGAGAGAGAAAAAGGACTAGTGTATTTACCTCGAACAGGACAAGAGAAAAGGACTCTCTGAGGCTCAGACTACTATTTCCACTGCAACTACCACAGATAACGAGATCATTTTACATAAGTGTGTATGTTGACTATGCTAATATTATGTCGAGATATGAGATATGATGGAGCATGCATCCATCTCCTACATGGGGCCTGGGAGAGGAGCCTGGGGAAGAGCATGGCAAAGAGTGTTGGCACGAAGAAAAAGGAACAAGTTAATCAGCCAGTTTCTTCGAATATATTCCCGTCTGTAGAAACTGAACATTGGCTTTTAGCTGAGTTCATGGCCCCTGAGAGGAAAGACACTTTCCAGCTTCCCTTGCAGCTAGATGTGGTCATGCCTTAGGTGACAAAATTCTAGTGATAAATGAGTGGAGGTAGGATATAAAACTTCTAGAAATGTCCTTAAAAAGAAGGAATGTCTTTCTCATCTGTTGCTCTGTTCTTTCTGTTAGCTAGAACATGAATATTATGGCTGGAGCCCTAGCAGCTGCTTTGGGCCATGAATTGGCTGGGGAACGGAAGCCCTACTAGGGAGAGAACCAGATAGACGTTATCATACTGTAGAGACCAGCCTGGATGGTCACCTTTGGACTACATGAAGACAAGGAGAAATAAATGCATATTTTGTTTAAGTTAGTTATTTTGGGGTTTGGGAGGTTTTTGTTTGTTTTTGGCAGCCTAGGCAATCGAAGCTATTAAGGAGGAGGAGGAGGAAGAACTCTGCAAGGCAGAGTGGTTTCATGTTGGTTAGTGTGTCAGAGAGGTCATTATAAAGGGGCAGCTTGAAGAACAAGAAGCAAGTCACAGAAAAGCCTGAGTCATCACAGGGGAGAAATTCTTCCTGCAGAAGAAGGTTTAGAACAGACAGAAAGAGGGTTGATCATTAGAGGGTCTCTCCGAGAACTGTTCTGGCTAATGAGCTGAGGTGGGAGAAGATCCAGGAAGTCTGGGGCAAAGGGGCAGGAGGGGAACGAGGTGCCTCCTAGTCAGGGTGTTGGGGGGCCTGCAGCCTAGACTGGGGAAGACAGGGTGGGTGGGGTGGGATGGCTGCACGTGGAGACCAGCCGAGGGCACTCAGGGAGGGTTCTGTCCTCACCAGAGGAAAGCCAAGGCGGACTAAACTGTCAACCTGGAGGCAAACATAGGAGCAGGAACAATATGCAAGACTGAAGTCTAACAAATTCCTTTCGTTTGCCGTAACTTGCCTGCCCGTGTACGGCACGTATTGGGACCCTTCCTTACACGATAGTAAAACAATTGTTTGCCTTCTAACCTGCCCGCTGAATCTGTCAGTTCCAGAGGACCAGAATGGGGACACGGGAGAAGAGAAAGGGAAATCCTAATGCAGGCTACTTAGAGAAGAAATCACCTCCACTCACTCTGTTGGTAGCAGAAACGCTGCAGCTGAAGGACACCAGGCCTATTTATGGGTGCCCCAGGTCCATTTCAAAACACATGCCGATTAGCTTTCCTTTTTGCATGACCACAGACAACACCTGTGACCCCAGACAGCCATCTCAGAAATGCCTACAAGGTCAGGCAGGGTCCTTCAGGGAGAGTATATGGATGATCCATCACTGCTCGTTACGAAAACCACCCCAAGCACATGCCTAGTGCTGCTAATGAAGTCACCCGTGCCGCCCTCAGATGCATGGAGCCGCAGAATTCACAGGCCAACAGGCTGTCTGAGAAGCAGGAGGCTTTTGCTGCTTCTTCTCGAAACTTTCCAAGCAGCCTCTGAAAGCACTAAGGCTTGCGTGACGGGGAAGATCAGATGGCAGGCTGGACACTGTGTCTCAGGTTCTCGTCCTAGGCAAGAGCGCTGAATAAGAAATGCCAGGGGTGGGGGGAGGGGCAGCAGAAGGGGGACGGCGCTTGAGATTATGAGCTCCAGACTGTGAAACATGCCTTCACTAGCCCAGTCCCTGGATAAAAGAGAAACATCTCCCAGGCACCAAGAAAGATCTTGGCTTGCTGTCTTAAGGGAGGCATAACGTCTCTGCTTTGGAGAAGAGTCCACCGAGCCACCATTTTCCACCTCTGCCCTCTCGGCACCTGTGCCTGTCCTCGGGGAACGAGATCCGGTGGCTCTGATCTCCTGGACTGATCGGATCTCCACGGCACCTCCTTCTCTCCTCCCAACGGAGTCCAAGCGGCTGAAACCCTGAATACATAAACACCTGGTGCACAAATGGGCTTTCACTCTTCTTGAACTTGAGCGCAAGCATTCAAATTCCATCCTGAACAGGGCTTCTCAAACGCCGATTCCAGTTTCCAGGGGGACATTTTAAGGGAGAAGTAGATTTCAAGTAAATGATTGCAACTTATCGAAAATAATGTGCTATTTAGCGTCTGCGGCAAACATCCTGGCAGGCAGCGAGGGGGAAAGAGCACTGAAGCAGATGGGAGCGATTAGGCTCTGAGTTTCAGACGAGCGTTTTGTTGGTGTCTTCACTTGCTTTTACATCCTGGTAAAAATCCGGAAGAAGGGGACAAGAGAGAAGGGTCCTCTGGCCCATCCCTCTCTCGGGGTGCTTGAGAAGGAGCCCCTCCCCCCGCCCAGAGTTCTCACACAGGGCGTGCCTCTCACGGTGGGGAGGTACACTGGCCATCATGACCATCATCATCAAAAAGCATTTAGCACCACAAGGCGCTAGCTAAATACATCAACGGTTGACAGAGAGACAGATGACAGGCCATCTTAATTTTCCTTTAAAGATCTGCCTCCCTGAGGCTGGGCCTTATTTACTGTGCTTCTTACTATATTTATCCGAAGAGGTGTCTTGTTTTCTCCTCCACTGAGTGAGCTAACATCTCTCTAAACCACAAAATAGCTACTCTCAAGCTTACCCAGGGGCGGGCACGCCCCACCTGTTCCAGGGGAAAGGGGAAAGCCCCTAGCAAGCCGAGTCTTAAGTTGGGGAGGCCACTGAGGCCCAGAGTGCTGCGCATTCCAGCAAGGGCCCTTCAGATCGGAAAGGGGACTCCAGCTGTCCCCACTTCAGTAGAGGTCTTTGCTAGGGCTCACATCCTCTGGGGTACCAGACATATGGTGATCTTAGAAGCCAAATTTGCTTTTCTCTTTCGGTGCGGCCTGCTTTCCAGAGGCACTCTGCTTGACTCTGCCAAACTGGTCATGTCCACTTATTTTTAGTGACAGCCTTACAGCGCTGTTGAAACAAAAATCTCTCAGCCTGCACAAAGTGGTACTGGCCTGCACGATTTCACCAACACTGCCATTCTGACAAGGACCCCGGTTCATCCACTCTTCATTCAACAAACCGATACTTAAGTACCTACTCTCTGCTAAGTCCTATATTTCCACGGGGGAGACCCAACCAGAAGTAAGTCTGCAGAATCATGGAAGAAAGAGAAACGCTGGCTAATAACACAAAGTGAAAATGGGTAGATATGTGGACAAAGGGTAAAGGAGAACGGAGGAAGCAATGATCTTTTCTTATGTGGGAATTAAACTGTACACATCAATTTATCAAAAATGGGTTCATCTGCCTTTATTCTCACAGGCACATTCTAGGGTATTATGAAACCCTTCGTTCAGAGGAGGGAACAGATGCACAGGGGAGGCAGACGGGGTCCTGGCCATAACACGGGTTACGCAGTTGACTTAGGGTTTTCCCCGACAGTTGAGCAAAGCTAGTAGCAGGCAAGGGCCCATGCCCTGACTTACTTGCAGGGCTGAACTGGGACGCCAGGGCCGGAATTAGCGGCCGGCAATTTTCACAGGTTGGAGGCCAGCGCGAACATCCGTGTTGTCTTTTTGCCGCACGTCATGTCTCTGCTCTCCTGAGCTAGGCTGAACTGAGGAAAACTCCGAACAACACACGTGGCTTATCCAGCTCCAACACCCTCCACCCTGTTCTGTCTTAAAATAAACCCCCAAGTCAAAGAACCGTTTACACATCAAAGCATCACAATTACAGTCGTGCAAACACTTTTTTTGAAAGCTCGATTTGTTTTCACTTCTTGTGACTGAATATATGGAGGGGAGATCCCAGCAGCTGTGCTGTTGTTCTGTTTGGTAATGAATGGGACCGGTTGCTGGTGCAAGACTTTGGTTTTAAGGTTCGACATCACATGCTGAGAGATGCCTCCAATTCCAGGCTCTGTTCCCAATTTCCAAACTCTGGGTCCCCTCCCTGCCTCCATTTGCTATCAGAATGGCACATGGGCTCAGACAGGCGAGGAGAAAGATGTTCTGAAGTCCTCCAGAGAAAGAGGTGCAGATACCCCTATCACATTGCTCAATGTATGTATTGTGTATATTTTCCTTTTCCTAGAGAAAGTAAAGAGGTCTGGAGCCATCTCAGCCTACTGTCCTCATCTGCAAACATTTTCAACAGGTGATGATGGAACAACATTAAGGACGAAAACTCGCTAATTTTAAGATCTCATAAACCAACACAAACTATGTTTGTGCATTTCTGTTTCCTCTTTGAGAGAGGATCCCAGGAAACCAACTCTGGTTAAAGACCTGGGGATTTCTACTTTAGGCAAACATTCAAACAACACTGCTGGTCTTAAAACTCAGGACGCCAGCAACACACAGGAGATCAGAGTGTTATCCAGCCTCTCAGTGACAAGGATGTAAAGAGTTATGAACAGAATAAAAAGCAGAAGGTTTCCCTAATTTCTCTCTGCCTTGTTGCTACTAGTGTCGTTCTGTGTTTGGTAGGACCCTAGACGCTCAAAACATGGTAGTTTGGTCCCTGCTTATGTCCTGTGAGAAAAATGCTCAGGTTCGGCTCCGTGGTCTGAGTCTCCGGGACGCAACATCACTATTCTCTTCTTGACTCTCAAAACATCTGAGATTCTTTCAAAGATGCTAAGGTGAATTTCAAAATGTGGTCTTCCTGGACAATTATTTTTTTTTAAGATTTTATTTATTTATTTGACAGAGAGAGAGACAGAGAGAGAGGGAACACAAGCAGGGGGAGTGGGAGAGGGAGAAGCAGGCTTCCCACTGAGTGGGGAGCCCGATGTGGGGCTCGATCCCAGGAGCCTGGGATCATGACCTGAGCCGAAGGCAGACGCTTAACGACTGAGCCACCCAGGCGCCCCGACAATTATTCTTTTGAGAGTCAAGCATTTACTCAACTCATGTGTGGAAGAAAAAAAGGCTTTGTACTTCCATATTCTGAAGACAGTACACATACTCTAGCTCACACACACACACAGAACACACAAACGCACAACCATGGATCTAGAGCAGATATCCAGTCTTAAAATTGTAGCTGTGACTTAGAAGCTAAAGCCATACATACAATGATGGGTACACTAAACTCACACATTTATAATCCCTTCAAATAAAGAAGAGAAGATTAATCAATGCACATTGAAGACAATTTTCAGCGCTTCAATTAGGCTTAGAACTTTGCAGTTACTTTTCAGAGCTGTTTTAGTTGCCATGCCCTCTGTATGGTTCTCTAGACCTTTCCTAGAAGTACAAATTAATTCAAGTTCAGAAGATAAAGAAATCTGTCTGGGGGTACAACCCATCCATTTGGAGAATATGCTGATCTACTGGAGATAAGGATTTCCCTAGAGAAGGGAAGGGAAGAAGGAGAGTGGGGGTGGGGGGGGAAGAGGACCAAGAAAGGCAAAGGGAGAAGAAAAGAAGGAGATAAACCAAGTCTCGAGATGTCTGTGGGTCAAGAAGCATTACACAGACCAGATGCCCAGTGGTGAGGACATAACGCAGCGGCCCTTCTGTCCAAATCTCACGTTACAGGGTCCTTCCTAACACGCGACTTGGCTCTGCAGTGTTCTGTCCTGCCTTCAGCTCACCACGCCCTCTACATCTGAGGAATACCCATGCCCCTGGGGATTTAGAGTCTGCTTAAAGAAAGAAAAAGAAGGAAACGTACACAAGAGGGAAGGCATGTTCAGGGAGCTGTGAGAAATGATTTGTACCTGCATTCATTCTTGGGTAGGGCCCTTTTGGCTGAAATATATTAACCAGTTTATTCATTCGTTCATTTTTCAAAAAGTATTTTATTTGAGAGAGAGAGAGAGAGAGTGCGTGAGAGCATAGGGCGGGGGGCAGGGGCAGAGGGAGTGGGAGAAAGAGTCCTAATCGGACAGGCGGGGCTCGATCCCACAACCCTGAGATCACGACCTGAGCCCAAACGAAGTCAGATGATGCTCAACCGACTGCGCCACCCAGGCACCCCTCATTCATTAAGTCAAACACATCATTCCTTGGGCGCTAACCACATGCCAGGCCGTACAGGTGTACTGGGGACACAGAAATAAAAGACAAAGGGCCTGCCTTAGAGGGACGGATGGTTCCGCAGAGACAGGCAGACAAGCAGATCCTGAACGCAGAGTAGCGTGGAGGGAATTTTACTCACCAGAACGCCTCTGCCTGGGATCTTTTCACAATTAAGCGTGCCGACATTCACCCTAACTTCCCCATTCCAGCGTAGGCCACTGCATATTCAAATAATACACAAGCAGGTGCCAACATTTGCCAGCGCAGAGGTTGACAAGGTCGGGGCCCAGGTGCACACGTCCACCTGTGACCACTATGGTACTCGCCTCATCCTCACGCCATTAAATCAGCAACCATTGGTGGAACTTAAACACTTACGAGCCATTATTGAGCACAAGCTCAGCTCTGCATCTGGGTATAGGACAGACCCCTGCCCTTTCCCTGGAGCGCTGCTTCGGTGGGGGCAGGGGGGTTCCCCAGAGCTCAGCCAGCATCAATCACGCCAACTGCGCTTGGCAGACAGTCGTAACAAATACACTTCCTCCTCCGTGAAGAGCGGGGGCTTGTTGGTAGGCTGCACCCAAACCACAATGTGCATGGCCGACCAGCGATGGGCCAGGAGGGAGGGACGAAGGTGGTTTCAAGGCTTTTGTGGCTTTGAAGAAAACGTCTCTGGAAGCAAGAAAGCATTCAAATGGTCTCTGCAGGCATCTTACCTTGTGGTCGGGCACTCTTGGCTCTGTGGCTTTTGATTTCCCCACACACTCAACTTTGCCCCGCCGCCATCTTCCTCCCTCCCTCGGCCCCTCCGGACAACACACCACCAAGATGGTCCTACAAAGCGACGGGGGACGGGCCGACTCTGGGGCAGTGACCTTTCACTCTATGATCTTCGACAGAGGGGCCTGGGGGCAAAAGTCTCAGGCTCTTAAAATCTTATCTGGTTCCTTCCATTCACAGAGCAGAAAAGTAAATACTCCGCCAGTGGTGCAGAGGTTGAGTGCAAGGCAGCTGTAATCAAGGCTCCATTTCTCACCCTCCTAGATCTGAGGCGAAGCCTGATACCCCGACCCCGAAGCCAGCTTACTCAGTGCAGTAAAGCACAGACTCCAACCAGCAATAATTCCACATATAAACAACTCTTGCTAGGCATGAAGCACACACCAGACAGTAATCAGCTTATCTAATAGAACAGGCCTCTTTTCCTAACGCAGAGGAAGATTAGCAGGCTTGAATTACAGCCGTGAAGTGTAATCAAGCCCTGATCGACACTGGCAAAGGATACTGTATATTCCTGCTGGGCCACGGGTTACTGGCGCAATGTGGTGTACCTACAGGGGACAAACAGGAAATGCTTGCAATGGTAATTACACTGGGAGATAGCAATTGAGAAATGGGGAAAAGCCAGTCTTGTGGAAGAAACATGAGATCCTAACTGATGCCCACGTCCCGCTTCTACTGCATCCAGCCTTCGGAAAGTCGCCAAGTGGCTGCCTTTGAGCAGATTTTTCAGGTCCGTTAAAAATGTAATATCCCCTAAATCATAACAACCCAGGGTAAACTCCTCCCTCGGTTGGCCACAGAAGCAACTTGAGCAGAGTCTGTGGCACAGAGCCCACGGCCTCTTACCACAGTGACCGCTCGGAAATCCAAGCAAATAAATGTAAGAATTCCATCCTCACCTTGAGGATGCCAAACCAACCCAAACCAGATAGGAGTTGCCTTTTCTATCTCCCCAACAGAGACTTCACATTGTATTGGAGAGTCAGCATTTGATGATATGAAAACGTCTTCACTGAATCAATTCTGTGAGAGGGAGTACCAGGCCTTCTGAACTTTTTGAGGCTTCCCAAAGGACCTTGCTTGAAAAGGAAAGCATACTGGGTTTATTTTCTCTTGGTCTGCCGTTTCTTCACGATGGACCTTCCCGAACATCCTCTGCCCAGAAGCCCTTTGTACATACGGCAAGTCAACAACCCATTAGCCTTCTCTTCTAAAGAATAAACAATCACAGGGTCTTTGAGATGGAAATTCCTCATCTTTTGCCACCTATCTCTCTCTGCTATTCATGGTTCTTAAAGATCAAAGAATCCAAAATAGACACACTTTAGGGAAACGCCTGCCCTAATATGGGGACTACGGTCGGGGGGGGGGGGGTGTGGGGGGGAGGTGGGGGGAGAAGGCCTTTCTGACTTCCCGGAGTCCTGGTCCTGGTTCTTGAGGCAGATCCACAGCACTGACACTGCAGATTGGCTGCTCACCTGCCCGTGGCTACCCGGGGCCCTGCCACACTTGCTTCTCTTCGGTTGAATCTCACCTCAGCTAATTCTTTCCCAGACCTGCTTTTCAATGCCTTTCCAACACCTCATTCTTTCCAGAACCCTCAGCAGGTGTCTCAAGGGGGACATTAGGAATCCCCTCTAGAGAAAATCCACGGGTTCGGAAATGATGTGCCGGGACAACCCGACCTACTAACCCCCTAAGCCATATATTCCCAAAAGCACTCTCTACACTTGATCACCATGTGGACGCCTATAACAGAGATCTTATTTCCATGGTCTCTGACAGGACAGGTTGAGACCAAAACTGTCAGACTCTGCAACAATCCCTAAGTTCATAAAATTCATTTTTTATAACTGAAGAGACTACAGTAGAGTTGCAATACGTGTAAGATACCCTGTGTTAGCAGTGTCTGTCCGCAGAATGTGAAGCTGAGTGGGTCACCCCGTTCTATCAGGGTGCAATCCAAGTGCCAAGAGCAGAAGGTAAGAGATGGGGTACTATCAAGGAGAACCGTGTGGTGACTGTATCCAAGAGCTGGATCAGGGAAGAAAAGAGTTCTAGTCAATGAATGACATGGCTCTGAAGATCCTTGCAGAGAGAGCTTAAAATTCACTCTAAAGGGCAGCCAAAATAACCTAGTATTGAGAATCGTGCCACCAACACGGAGAGGCTGAGCACCGCCACTCTTCGTGGGACAAAGTAACCATACGCAAGAAGGAGCCAGGCTCCATCAAGAATTCTCTCAGTGATGAGTTAAGCTGATCTGACCTGACACTGGTTTTGATAGCCAAGGAACAGTTCAGGGCTGGATCCCAGCGCTGGGCGTGGTCGTATCTGGAAAATCAAACACTCCGAGTACCATGCACCACTCCTGGTCTGACTCAGCAGGCACCTCCCCCTCAGACAGGCCCAACCACTGACCTCGAGCCAGGCGTGCACTCAGGGGTTGCCTAAATGCTAAGTCCTGCCAACTCTGCTCAGACTTAACAGCCAGCCCCAGAGGTCCTGGCTGGGGCCATCCTGCTCGCCTTTCAAACCTCATTCTAGTATCTCCACTCCCACCCCCCCAAAAGCACGCGGGGCTGTGGTACTGCCCTCCTGAGGTACAGGGTGTGCAGGCGGAGGGGAAAGGGGCCATACTCCAAGCCACAGGTCCAGTTTCTGTTACAGTTCTCCAAATTGGTATGAGATCCTGGTACCGACGGTCACTCTGCACCCCGGGGAGTTAGCACTAGCTGCAAAATGGGCCCATGCCTTTCCCTTCCAGACTTGCTGGATGTTCTTTTTTTTTTTTTTTTTAACGATTTATTTATCTATTTGAAAGGGAGAGAGGGAGAGAGGGATGTGGGGGAGAGGTGTAGAGGGAGAGGGAGAGAGTGTCCAAAGCAGACTCCGCACTGAGAGCGGAGCCTGATGCAAGGCTCAATCCCTCAAGATCACAAGGTCCCCGAGATCACGACCTGAACTGAAACCAAGAGTCAGAGGCTCCACCGACGGCACCACCCAGGCGCCCCTGTTGTCAGTTTTACAAACATATTCTCTGCAAAGCCCTCTCAAATTTATGTTCCTAGCTGATACCTTATATGGCCTCATCAAACAAACACACTTGTAGAGGGACTTGTCAAGAGCTGGGTACATGGGGTTGCATCTTTGGCTAGGATTTAAAATGCCTGAAAGGATTTCAAACCATATGCTCTTTTACAAATAGACTTTTTAAAATAAAAAAAAAATTGCGTTGTGGAACCCCAAGGTCTAATGACAACGGTTTTGGGGTGTAGTAAATCTGTTCTAAATTATACCCTGTGGTAGAAAGCACTGCGTTAGAAGGCACTGCTACCAAACAAATCTTTCTGTTGAGTTTCCGATCCCGAGCTGAAAGGGATCCTGCAGCAGATCTTGGGGGAAGAGTGATTATATCCTGCGGCACCCGAGTGGCTCAGTTGTTAAGCGTCTGCCTTCGGCTCAGGTCATGATCCCAGGGTCCTGGGATCGAGGCCCGCATCGGGCTCCCTGCTCCGCGGGAAGCCTGCTTCTCCCTCTCCCACTCCCCCTGCTGGTGTTCCCTCTCTCGCTGTGTCTCTCCGTGTCAAATAAATAAACAAACACAAATCTTAAAAAAAAAAAAGAGTGATCACATCCAGTGTGTTCCTGAGGATGGAGGAGGGGTGCTGCCCGCCGGTTGGCATCGGTGGGGTTTCTTCTATGCGTGGGGTAGGGCCCAAACTTGAATTCAGCTCTACCTTCCCCTCCACCGATCTCAAGATCTCGGGTTTCTGCATTCCATTCTCCTTCCCTCATGTTGGCCCAGCACCCCCCTTCACCGGTCCGGCTGGGAGGCCCGGGCTCATCCCAGGCAGACAGGTCTGGTGGGGGCAGATGGGTAATTTTTCCTTTCAGCTTTAATGGCTGCTATTAACAATAAGTCGCCCTGCCCTCCTGATGGCTCAACTTGCAGCTTTTTCTCTGACTGCCTGTGAGTAACACTGGGTCACACGAGCTGTGTTTAACAGAGGTGTCATAAACGCCAAAGAAGAAGTATTACCCAAAATAAAAACTAGTTTGTCCCTGTGTGGCCAGGATCCCATGACTCACAACAATGTTCATTTTTGCTTCCAGCGCAATTTCCATTTGCATTCTTTTTTTTTTTTTAAAGGGTCTCTGGGGGCTTTAAAAGAGCTGTTTCAGAGAAAAGACAGCAAGACTGTAGTGATCGTCAAGGGCGGGGACTTCTGCATTCCAGACAAACCAATGCTGCATGCAGACAACAGACAGACTGACCGACAGGGGAACCCTTGGGGCAAAGGGGACAGACAGAGGCAGGTAGACAAGAAAGCTAATTACTGAACCTCTGCCTTTGGTGAAAGGCCACCTGCCCTCCTTGGTGTGGTTCAGAACACCCGCTTTGGGAACCAGGAGACAGAAATGGGGTTGGGAAAGGCTGGATACCCCTTCGCCCCAAACACACACACCCCTGGGGCAAGAAAGATATCAAGTTCTCGTTTAGTTGCCAGAAAACTCTATTTTCCTTTTGACAATAAGCAAAACAATACTTCTATGGTTTTCAAATAGTAGCTGGTCGGAGCTGTTCCAAAATCCTGGAGAAAAAAAAGCAATAAACACTCAAATCCCCTGGCGGTCCCTTGGTTGAAGACGTTGGTCAGGGAGTATTGCAAATCCTCAAGGTTTTCGGGGAAAAGGAAGGTAGGAGGGAAGGGAGGGTGGCGAGAAGGGCCTCCAGGAATCCTGGGAGAAAAGCGTGCCCCTCCTGTGAAAGCTAGCACCTTAAGGCAACAGGGTCAAGAGGTACCTACTTTGCAATTTGCTTTGCTGCAAGGATCAGCCAAATACAGAGGGGCGGCGGTCTTTGGAATGAACGAGTGCACAAATGCTCATTCAGAGGTCACAGAACTCCTCGCCTCCCTCCTCCACACACCTCTCACGCCTGTGTCATGAGCACCAGAAACTTCGTCGCACATCGGAGGGAGAGATTCAGGGGCATCAAAAGACACCGTGACACTAGGGCTTGGCTTCAGAAAGGCACTCTGCTTAAGGAGATTCTCTGAACTGGCAGCGTCCACTGGTAGAGGTGGCGACAGGCTTCAATGGTTATGGCAGTAAGAAGAGTCGGGCAAACAGGGTAACTGCCTGAACAGACCGTCCCGGAAAAGACCCTGGGAAACAGTGGAGCCACATAGATGCAGAATGCCCACAGGCATCGTCGGCAAGAGCTCTGGGCGCTGAAGCACAGCAGGAAGCGGGAAGACAAGAGTCTAACCTGCCTTGGTTACGAAGGGGAGGAAATGTCCACGAGACTGCGAGGCGGAGGCAGCTGGAGCACAGGAGGTGACTCTGAGTGGTTGTGGGGATGTCACAATCAAGAGGTGGCTCCGGGGGAAAAAATGCTGGTTTTCCACTGAGGTTGATGGACTTGGTCTGGCCCTCCTCAACTTGGTGACCATGGGCAAGTCACTCTCCTTTCTTTGTAGAAAGGGAAGACGGCACTCAGAGGGTTCATCGGGTCATTTATAAAGATCTTGCTGATTAAGACATGTTTCTGGAAAACCATCCATTTTCTAAAATGACAGAGCCAATGAGATAGCCTTTGAACAGGGATTTGGACTCCTTTTCTGCTATGGCGCTTTAAGCTCTACCAAGAACTTTCATATTATCTCATCCCCATTACCGCACCTGATCCCCACATCAATCTTCAGAAGTAGATCACAGATGCCCATCTTTTAGGAAATTGGCTCAGAGAGGCTCAACTCAGCCCAGGGTTACAACAGATCACCCAAGCCCAGTTCTTCAAAGTCCAAGCCCTCTGCACAGTCCTGGGCTTCTGTCCTGGTACTCAGAGAAGCAAGGACGGGCTGGGCATGTGCAGGGGGACAGGCGTACTCCTCTCAAGTCCATTACATTGTTGTGAGCCGCCGTGAAAAGGTAGGGGTGCAAGCAGGTGCAGGTGAGCAGAGAGAGTGTGTGGAGATGCACATGGGCGCTGACTCTTACACAAGCTGAAGGAGGTGGGGCATCATGGCAGCAACTGGACCCAACCCCCTTTCAGTAATAGAGCGCCCCTTCACCTATACGGCAGTTATTCATAAATGTAGGAGTAAAAATTGGCTTAGGGTCCACATTTGGCACATGTTCCCTAGACTGCCCCAGCTTCCTGGTTGTGATGATGTAATTTCCATTTGCAGAGCACACACAGTATATACCTCATCTGATTCTTACAAACAGCTTCGTAGGAGACTAGCTCTGCTAATAAATGACACCGTGAGACTCTATTATGTGAGGGACAGAGAACAGACTATGACCCACGCCTTCCCCACTTTATGTAGGAGGTCTTCTGAGCCTAATGCCCTTGTTTCATACTTTTCCTCCTACAGAACAGGAGTCAGAGACGGAGCCGCTTCTGGTATCGGAGGGAATGTTTCTTCTTCCCAGCTGTGTAGGGGCCAGGAAATGACATGAACCCAGGGTGCAGATCCATGATTTGGGGCCAGAGTCTCAATCAACCTCTGAGATTCTTCACAATCCCCTCAAAACCTTGAGCCAGCAAATTCAATCTATTTGTGGGGGAATCAAACCACACGCACAGATGGAGGCAATGGGTCTGAAGTTTAAATCAATTTGAACAGACTCCACAATAAAAGCATCCTTATCTCACGCAAATAGGAAAACATTCAGGGTCTGGGGGCAGTGAGGCAGAGAAGAGTGGGAAAGTAGTGGAAAGCAAGTGAAGTTTCTTTTATGGAAGAGCTGATAGGCTTTTTTCAACTGTTCTTACTGGTGGGAACCATTCTACTAGGGACCACAGAGTTTTGCACAGTGGAAATGAGATGTGAGCTAGAAATCCAACTCACCATTTCAGAATACATTTCAGGGAGCAAAAGCAAAGCTCTAAAGCAGTACTCCACCTCCACAAGGACCCAGAGAATGTTAACAGCAGGGGCCCCTCCTGATGGCATGGCTCCTTCAGGGTTGAGAGGCTGGATGACTTTGCAGGCTCTGTTCCTCTCTATGTCTCTGGCTTCCCTGCTGGAATCGAGATGGGAGGGTAATCTGGTGTGTGTGTGTGTGTGTGTGGATGGGGGGGAACATGGGCTTTGGATTTAGAACTTGAGTCCCGTTTGCATCACTTACTGGCAGGAAGGCCGTGGGTGACATCTTGGAGCTTGTGTTTTCAACTGTAAAATAAGGTTGGCAGTACTTTCTGTGTGTGGCTTTGGTGGGCCCCTAGTACGTGGCTGGTGTGAAATAAATGTTAGGGTTTTTTTTCATGTCCCTTTTGATAACAGGATTCAAAAAAGGACAAAATTTTGGCTTAGCCTCCCCCAGAATGAGAAAAGTTGTCTTTGTTAAGTGGGCACATCTACTAATGTAAAAAAAAAAAAACAAAAAAACACAAAAAACAAAAAAACCAACCCCAAAACCCAAAACATATGGAAAAACAAAAACAAAAACCAAAAAAAACACCCCCTCCTTCAGAAGATGCAGAGTTACACCACATTCTGGTTCAACAACATGAGTCCTTCATTTGAAATCTTGTTCTATTTAAATACCCCGTGGTTTTCACTGCAATTTCATGTTTTGTTTAATTGTCCAGAGTGGCAGATGTGATTTTTGTGTAAGTTTCTATCCCATCTGTTTTTGTGCCAGAAATACATGTGGAAGGTGCTGGGACTTCTACATAACGATGGGCCTTATCTCCACTTATAATAATAAACTTACAAACTTGAAACTGAACCAAATCTGAGTTGGGAGTAGGTACAGAAGCCCTGATGTGCGCTCCCTCTCACTTATCCATTCTCTCCTTTGCTCCAAACCAGAATTCTTCAGGAATGACTAATAAAGAGATATCATTCCTCCTGCAATGGAGAGTTAACACGTTCCTGGTACATCTCCCCGGACAGGCAGACCCAAGAAACCACCTCCATCCTGCACCCTGAACCCTGCTCCTTTCTAGCCCCCGCGTGTGCGCACACCTCCTCCCCACTCCCTGTGTAGGGAGGCCCTGATCAGCTTCTAGGGCAGAAGGTATTCCTTTGTATCCTAAGCCAAACGTCCAAACAGGGCCGGCCTCATGGATGAGAGGCCCATGCAGTCACGCAGTGCCCCATGCTCAGAAGGACCCTGCATTTGGTTGAATGTGCTAAGGTCGCCATCTTGACATTATTGTTATTATTATTTTTTTAAGATTTTATTTATTTGACAAAGAGAGAGAGCACAAGCAGAGGGGAGGGGCAGAGGGAGAGGGAGAAGCAGGCTCCCGACCGAGCAGGGAGCCCCGCACCCAGGACCCTGGGATCATGACCTGAGCTGAAGGCAGATGTTTAACAGACTGAGCCACTCAGGTGCCCCACCATCTTGAAATCCGTAATAATTTTTGAATGTGGGGGTTCAGATTTTTGTTTTGCACTTGGCCCCAACAAATTACATAGTCGGTCCTACCTCAGAATGTATTTTCTCATTAAAAAGGATTCTGTGAATGGTGATCTGATACAACCAAAACAAGACAAGCACATCATACACAAGGCACAGTTGATCTTACAAGAGGTGCCGATGTCTGGGCCTGGGAACCTAGCTGTACCACACCTTCAAAAAAAGGAGAGTGCCACTGTCAGGAGACCAGCATTAGAAGAGATTGCAAAAGGCTGGAGGGCGGGGAGGTGGTAAAAGAAAAAGAAAAAGTCAGGAATACAACCCATTCAGAAACCGGAACCCACGGAAGGGGTGCCAGACTCCAGAAAAGCCCTTACTTTTTAGATCCAAACTGGAATCAGGAGACTTGGGATAATGTCAAGTCTGTGCGCCCCACTGGCTGGGGGTCCGTGAGCAGGGGACTGCTGCTTCTCCCAGCCCCGCGCCCCTCGCACATCTCCTCCGGAGCCCTTCACAGAACACAGCGGGAGGTGGAGCAGGGCTTGGCTGGTACTCCTCATCTGTCAGACGAGGGCGACAACAATGACGATGGTGAGGATAATAAGCACACCTCGGCGAGAGAGGCAGTGAGGATAAACCGGAGAAGGAAACGCTTTGAAAACCGCGGACTGCCAGGCCAAGCAGATGTTCCTTCTGTTCCACCTACAGGATGATGACACTTTGTTTCTAGCGTCTGTGTCAATCCAGCTAGTCCTCCAAGGTCTTCTCTCCATCCTCCATCCAGCCACACGGAGAGTGCCCTTGCAGGGCTTGGGTTCCTCCGCCCCTCCTCTGCTTCCTCACGTCTTTGAACACAGCACACGGCTCCGCAGTTACTGCTGATACCCCACGAGTCACGGATTTCTTAGAAATCATTGAGATACCACCTCACACCAGTCAGAATGGCAAAAATTAACAAGACAGCAAACAACAGATGCTGGCAAGGATGCAGAGAAAGGGGAACCCTCCTACACTGTTGGTGGGAATGCAAGCTGGTGCAGGCACTCTGGAAATCAGTGTGGAAGTTCCTCAAGATGTTAAAAATAGAGCTACCCTACGACCCAGCAATTGCACTCCTGGGTATTTACTCCAAAGATACAGATTTAGTGAAAAGAAGGGCCACATGCACCCCAATGTTCATAGCAGCAATGTCCGCAATAGCCCAACTGTGGAAGGAGCCGAGATGCCCTTCAACAGACGAATGGATAAAGAAGATGTGGTCCATAGATACAATGGAATATTACTCAGCCATCAGAAAGGATGAATACCCAACTTTTACATCCACATGGATGGGACTGGAGGACATGATGCTAAGTGAAATAAGTCAAGCAGAGAAAGGCAATTATCAGATGGTTTCACTTATCTGTGGAACATAAGGAATAGCAGGGAGGACATTAGGAGAAGGAAGGGAAAAATGAAGGGGGGGAATCGGAGGGAGAGACGAACCATGAGAGACTATGGACTCTGAGGAACAAACTGAGGGTTTTAGGGGGGAGGGGGTGGGGGGATGGGCTAGCCCAGTGATGGGTATTAAGGAGGGCACATACTGCATGGAGCACTGGGTGTTATACGCAAACAATGAATCACTGATCACTACATCAAAAACTAATGATGTAATGTATGGCAACTAACAACATTAAAAAAAGAAATCGTCATGACAACCAGTTTACATGCTGTTTTCTCATTGCCAACGGGCAGTTACCCATCCAAGGGGAGGGACCACACCTTACCCTTCTTTCGTCCTCTTACAGCATTCGGGACTTTGCTAGGGGCATGGAGCAGGTTCATAAACACTTTCTAATTTATTCAAACAAGGTAAGCAGAATCTGTGAGGTCAGCACATAAAGGCATTGCTATGATTTCACGTAACAATATTTTAAGGGGCATTTCCTACCCCCATAGAAAGAGCCTATCGGACTCAACAGTGACACAAGTTTCCATGGTGCCCTAGAAACGGGATGGCTTTATCATCGGACAGACCTAAGTTAAATCCTGATTCCTCCGCCTTTTATTAGCTGTCTGACTCCAGGCGAGGTAGTTCACTTCTCAAAGCCCCGGACTGTTTCCTCACCTGTAAACTGGGGGGAACCACATTTATCTGGCAGACTTGCTATCAGGTTTAAACGAGTTAACATGTGTAAAGTCATTAGGGGCGTGCTTGGCACACAGAAGCCATCCGGGAAGTGTTCGCTGCTTTCTCGCAGACTCTCACTAGGTGAAATGCATTTTGAACAGTTCGGACTCCACAAAGTATTTGCTTGCTCCTTCCCCAAATCTGGTGCCAGAAGAGAGTCATCATCAGGAGCCAATCACCTTCATGGATAAAGCCAATTATTCCCCTCCCCAGGCCCAAATCAGAGCAAAAGTGTCCTGTTTCCTTCCATCAGGAAAGGGCATTTAATGCACACTCTACTGCACAGGGCAAAGGTACCCAAACACACAATACACCCAAGCCACATTTTTTATTTTTGTTTAATTCTTTTAAAGATTTTATTTATTTATTTGAGAGAGAGAGAGAGAGAGAGCACGAGTGGGGTGAGGGGCAGAGGGAGAAGCAGATTCCCTGCTGAGCAGGGAGCCCAACGTGGGGCTCGATCCCAGGACCCTGAGATCATCATGACCTAAGCCGAAGGCAGACACTTCACCCACTGAGCCACCCAGGCGCCCCCAAGACCAATTTTTTAAAGACAACATTTAATCTTGCTGGGCAGAGACAAAATCACGGGTGAATTAAGAGCAGAAGTGTATGTATATGTCTTTATACTGCCTGCCAATTCTTGTCGAGACATTATCTCTGTATGTTCCTCAAACGGAGGGTTAAATCAATATCCACATACTGATGATGACCATATACGTAGTTCCTTGCAGAAGCAACTATGCTAGAAAGGCCAAGGTGGAGGAAGGGTATTTTAAGTCTCTAACTATATGGGTATCTGTCTTTCAAGTGCTGGAAAATTCCTTCCCAAAGGAAGAAGACCAGTTCACAAAAGAATTATAATCATGACAACTTGACTAACCAAAATGAAAAATAAAAAGCCTTAAATTATCAGAATAATGTCTTCACACATAATAAACAGACAGTGGTTTTCACAATGGTAAAGAAATATACTAACCCAAGTATTTCCCAAAGGACCGTGAAAAAAGGTCTTGTACCTAACAACTCTGTGCATCTCAAATTATATCATATGTAGATTTGTGCACTAGTGTTGTCACGACTAATAAGTCTTTTTCCACACAGGCAGACTCCAGTTATATTGACAGATTCTAACAGAATTATAAAGGCAAACTAAAAGAAAAAAAAATGCGGCTGGAAATGTAACAAAATAAGACGACTAAATTATGGGACTGAACATCTGTGGTCTAAATAAAATATGTGATGGTACTGGCTTCACCATAAAGTTTCTCCTGACATCCTGAAGAGACTAGCAGCGCTCACTCGTGAGTAATGTGGTCATCCTTACAGCACTGCAACAAAAATATTAGAGCAAGCTACACTGTCAAATATTCTATATGGATTTGTGACCTAAGGAAAATCATATTAAGAGGCTAACGTGATATACCACGTGAAATATTATACACAGATACACAAACACACACAAAATGCTTTTGGTCACGAACATACAGGTGCTCTGTTTTCATCTCATCTTTTAAAAAATATAAATAAATAAAAGATAGCCACGGGCCGTCAGCACCCCTGAGATGTGTGTGTATGTGCAGTGTGACTCCGAAGCCCTTGCAGCAGTTGATTCAAAAGACAAAGTATAGAGGGAAGACACCCTGTACTCACTCAGCTCATGGACAAGAACTTGAGCGATATTTGGGCTACAAAGCAAAAAGTACACGCGCAAGTACTTGGACACTTTTTTTTTTCCCCGCCAGAAATAAAGTCAGGAGTAAAAAGTCCTCTCCACTGAGGCCATATGGAGCATACGGGTTCCTTGACCATTGGCAACAGAGTAACCAAGGAGCTGATCCTATAAATCTCCGCAATCCTATAAACCATCCTTTTATGATTTCAGTGGAAGGAACACCAAAGGGGCATGTGGATTTAGGAGCTACGCTTTTTTTTTTTTTTTTTTTAATTCTGTTAGGAGTACACCAAGTCAACTTTAAGAATTTACACCAGAGCTTGAAGGTCACTCCTATCTCCATCGATTGGCCGCCCGTGGCAAGATTAGAGTCAGACCCTTGTCAGTCCTACTGCTGCTCGCCCAAACACACCACCTGCTCACATGCCTCCCCACGAATGCGGTTTAGTTACACCAATTTAGCAAACACTTGTGAACACAGTCAGGATTTGCCTTTGCTTTTAGCAAACAGATTCTCGGGTATAATATGATACCTATGTTCCAAATCAGCTCGAGATAATAAAAATGACTACCCAGTCTATCTTACCTGGTCAAGGGTCAACTCTCACTTCTCTACTAAACCCAGGTGCAGTGCTATTTCAGAAACTTGCCCTTTCTCCAAGAGATAACTGAAACATTTCCACCCTAATACCTTTCCAAGGCTCCTCCTTAGAACAAAGAGTGGCCATATCAGTAAGTCCTAGTCAATGGGATACAAGCAGAAGTAGAGCTAGTATTCTAGAAAGTCCTCTTAAAAAATAGTAAGTCCACTCTTCGTCCTCACCTCCATTCTGATGCCTGGAATGAGTATGGCTGGCTGGTGCTTTAGCAGCCATCTTGGATCATGAGTATGTCAAAAGATTACACATGTCTTCTGTTTCTTGAAATGGGATGAGTGTGGTTTCTATTATCGTTGAGCCTAATCCCAACACATTCATACTGGATCTGAACTGTGATTGTGGTTAAGTTTTTTTAACCTAAGTTTGTTTTCCAATCTGTAAATTAAGAAAAACAAAACACTTCTTCAGAGTTATTGTGAGGGTGAAAACAGAGACAAATATACAAGAAGTACTTTGTACACTGAAAATGTGCCAATATTAGTATTATTGCTACTATTTTTCAGTTTATTTCAAATTGCCAGAGAAAAGTAGGTCAATGATTGACAAATTAAAGCTAGCTAAAAATAGGAACTCCAATTTCATGTATCTGGCAAGACTTTTTTTATTGGCAGAAAGTGAGTCCAAGATAATTAGTTGTATCCAAGTGACCACAGGTTATTAAACATTTCTAATGTTTAATTGCTGCAAAGACATTATTTTAGTTCCCTGAAAAATAGGGAACAATGGCATTTCTAACTCCATTTAGGTCCCAAGTTTTTACCTCTAGCTCACCTCCTATCATTTGGATCACAGAGCTGAGCTGAGACCCACGGAGGATCCCTCGGCGGCACAGTTCAGAAGCACCTCTTCAACTACTAGGTCACCTCCAAAAAATGTTTTATCGTAAACCAATATGAAAATGAAGCACACCTTCTATTTTAAAGTATGTCATATTTCTGAAAACTTTAATCCTCTGTTTTGGGTTACTATTCATTGTTCTTTCTCCAGTATTTCATTTGGATTCCATTTGACCGAGTAGGCAAAAGATGGGGAGGCACTGAGCCGAAAAGCGTTGCAGCTTGCAAGAAAAAGAACAGACAAAGTTCCTTAAACACTGCTTCTGCTGACCTGTGCCAACTCAGGGCGCCTCAGCCCCTACTGTCCCATGCTAACACTCACTCTTCTACATTGGCAATTTCTCCTGTAGACCCCTTCATCCTTCATCTTGAATGACTTAGAGAAAGTAGGTAGGTAGCAGGAGATACTGTAAATGTAGGCCTCCCATTTAACTTCACAAGGGTAGATGCCCCAAGTGAGGATGGAAAAAATTAACAAACCTACAAGAGTAATAAGGCAGAATTGGCTTCCAAAAGCAGGTAAGGGACAAAGTGAAATTTTGTTTAAAGATGTACTTATTTGAGAGAGAGAGAGAGAGGGAGAGAACAGTTAGGGACGGGCAGAGGGAGAGATAGAATCCCAAGCAGACTCCCCACTGAGCACAGAGACCCATGCCAGGCTGGATCTCATGACCCTGAGATCATGACCTAAGCCAAAATCAAGAGTTGGATGCTTAACCCAGGTGCCTCCACAGTGAAAATTCTTAAAAAATCATCTTCATGGAGCAACCACATAATCTCATGAAGTATCATCAATCAATCAACCAACCAATCAACGTAAAAAAAAATCATCAGTGGTTTTCCCCCATTCTTTGAAATGACTGGAAGATACGTGAATCAGTCATTCCTCTAGGTAACACTGCACTGCCCCAACACTTAGCACTCAGGCATTTGGGGTAGACGGAGAAAAAAAAAACTTTACACGGATTCCAAATAAACACAGCCCGAGCAAACAGTCCGCTCTACGATTTACCTAAATGTTCATAACAATAATACCCCGCTAAAAGAATATATTCAACGCTTATTTTTCAGACTCCCAAAACACACCAATCCCAAGTCTTAGGCATGCATGCGCATGCACGCACGCACACAGCACACACGCACGCACACAGCACGCACGCACACACAGCACGCACGCACACGCACTCACGCACGCACACACGCACGCACAGCACACACGCACGCACACAGCACGCACACGCGCACGCACACGCGCACGCACACAGCACACACGCACGCACACAGCACACACGCACGCACACACGCACGCACACACAGCACGCACGCAAACACGCACGCACACGCACACACTTAAAATACTACTAGTGTCTGATAAACGTGCATATAAGATTACATTCACAAGTTTGCATAAATTGCTGTACACGTGTGTTCTATTTTTATATATTGACTTAGTGAGCTGGGTATACATGCGCCAATGTGAAGAAAAATCCTGGTCCCTGACCACAAAGGTGTCCCTAAGCGGCACAAACGGACGGGACAGGACTTCTAAGGGCACAGCGTGGGGAAGTGGTTTTACTGAAGGTTCTGGAACAAGGCAGGGAGCCAGAGCCAAGGAATCGATGAGAAACAGGAAGGAGGCAGGGTGGGGGCAGCTGCCGTCTGTCCTTCTAGGACACGGCCTTAGTCCGAGGGAGAGGAAAGAAAATCTCCAAAAAACCCCAACCATGACCCTTCCCCGCGTGGCTTCCCACGCTGAGTGCCACCAAGCTCTCTGAGGGGAGATGGACTCGGGAACGTCCAAGGCCACAGAGGCCGTTTGAGAAATTCCTACCCATCAAGCTTTATTGTGTTATTCCAACTAAGCAGAGACAAAAAGACAAATCTCAGCTCCCTACTTTCATTTATAATTGAACCAGGTCCAGAAGGATGAAGCAGTGCCATCTGTAACGCAGGCTGCATTAGCAGCCGGGAGGATGAAATATTCAAATTACTCGAGGCCACCTCGCATAATGACGGGGCTACAGAAACTGACTTGGGGGGGGCGCACGTGAAGGAAAGAAAGTTTTCGTGGGTTTTTTTTTTTTTTTAATTGTTGCTCTTTCGGGGCAAGAATTAACCTAAATAAATGTTATTCTCAGAGAGAGAGAAAACATGCCTGGGGGGGCGGGGGCGGGCACTTTTAATTTATTTATTATTCTCAGAAAAGCTGGAGAAGGGACAGAGGGAAACAGAGAAGGAGGGGAAAGGAGGGGAGGGCAGGGGAAAGGAGGGGAGGGAAGGAGAGGGGGGAGGGAAAAGGAGGGGAGGGCAGGGAAGGGAGGGGAGGGGAGGAAGGGGGAAAGGGACTGCTACCCCCAAATTCGTCAATTTAGAATCCCTCTCACTTTCAGTACAGAATCCTGTGGTTCTAGTATCTTCCTTTGTGTGAACAGGGGCACTATTTGGGGGCAGGGGCGCGGGGGAAGCCCGAGCCGCTCATTCTGATACAGCTAATCAGGCTGCTGAAACGCGTGACACGGTAAGTGGCTCTAGCCCCTAGCAGTAGTCAAGATGGAGTGACAGGCTCCATTTAAGATGTCACTGCACATAATAAAGTGTAAAACTATACTTAAAATAAACGAGATAGAAACAATAAACTTGACTCAGTATTTGAACTTTCACAGACACACGGAGACTGGAGGAGAAAGCATGTGTGCTTTGGGACTTGCAGAGGCTCCTGGTTCTCCGGTGCTTCTTCGGCTGTCGTTTCTAGGAGACCCGGTCAGGCTCCAAGTGCAGGTCAAGTGGCTCTATCTTATCCTGTGAGCTGGGCATCTGACTAGCTCACAGCCCCGAACCCGAGGGGTCAGTAGCACAAGCCATTCCAAGGGCCAAGATTAGAGTCGCCGGTCTTCCCTGAAAATGCCCCGGGAAGGTCTGTGGGGGCCCTCACATCTCCTGCTTCTGTAAGGTTCTCCCAGCCTGCTTCTGTCCACCTGCTCCAGGGCCGCCTTGTTGTAGCTTGGCTTCGTCTCTTCAGAAGGTTTAACACAATATTGTTAAGGCTGGTTGGCCCCAAATTGGAATGATACTTTTTTTTCCCCTCCAGGGCCTGCAATTACTGTTACATGTGGGGGTGGATTCAATGTCAAAGCAAATGTTTTCCTTATGTTTCTTTCTTTAAAAAAAAAAAAAAAATCATAAATGGGAGCCAGCAGACAAAGCTGAACCAGCCACCCAGGCTTCTGAGTCATCGATAGACACTGAATGTGGACTTCCTTGTGCATTAGACTTGGGGGCTTTAGCTCAGGTGACCCCCGCCCCGAATTCTGCTAATGACACATGTAAGGGCAGAGCCTGGAATGAACCAATGTACCCTGCTCTCATAGCACATTACTAGAACTCGAGTTCACTCACATACGTTATAATCCACTGCCTGTATATTAGTTACTCCTTCCACCTTCCATCTATTAAATTGTAAGTTACTTGAGGACAGACACCACTGGCCTTCAAGAAAATGTTTTTATTGCAGGATAGAACACATTAAATAAAAGCACACAAACCATAGTGGCTGGGCTTAATGACTTCTAACAAAGTGCATGCATCAAGAAAGAGAACGGAATAGAGGGGACGCTGGCTGGCTCAGTGGGTAGAGCATGCGACTCTTGACCTTGGAGTCATGAGTTCAAGACCCATGTTGGGCATTGAGCTTATTTAAAAAAATAAATAAATAAAATGTTTAAGGTTGTTACCACGCACAGGAAGTAAAAAGCAATGGCAACGTTGCATGAATTAAAAAAAAAAGAGAGAGAGAGAGAGAGCGAAGCGAGAATATAATTAGCAGCCCCTGCCCCTAAAGCCCCTCACCGTTAAGGGTAGCCCTACCTCCAAGGGGAACCAGTATCCATCCTGACTCCTATTTACGCAGGGGCTTGTTTCGCCTGCTTTTGAACTTAATTTTCCCTTACATTTCTTCATCACTCCATCGGGCCAGGTGCTCTCCTCATTTAGTAATTCAGCAAATATTTAGTAAGCAACTACTATGTGCCAGGCACTGAGCCAGGAGAGCCCCCAACAGGCACTCAAGACATGCTAGCGGAATCCAACTGCACTAAAGGGAAAAAGAACCAGATTTTAGTTCCAAGCATCTTGGCCATTGGCAGGAAAAGGGAGCGAGGGGAAAAAAAAAGTAAGTCACCAAACCAGCACACTTCGAGGAGGCTAAGTATAATTCCACCTCATCGCGTGCACTTGCACCTGGCTGGTTGCTGGAGATGAAAAGAAAGGCTGTCTCATGGATTCTGAAGGTGACGGAGGGAGAAAGGAGTGAGGACAGGCAGGTTTGCATCCAGCCAGCAGCCCTGGGAGTCCCGTTTCTTCCACGCTCCGGCAGGGATGGTTAACGCACAGACCCTTCTGTCACCTGCTTTTCCTCTGTCCTCGACTCCGCGGAGCGGAGATCAATCCCCAGCATCAGGGCACATCTAAAACCTGCCGCTTTCCGAGCCTGCCTGCAGCTTGTGATGTCCCTTTCCACCAAGCCAGGCTGCAGTCACTCAGAGTGGGAGTTTTATTAGCCATAAGCCATGACACCATGCAATGATATATTTAAGCAATAATGAACAAGAAAACAGTGCTTGTCGGAAACAATGGAAGTGGTAAAAATAACCAACGGTGTTTTGTGAACACAAAGCCCTACATGCAGACCGATTCTGTAAGAGGCAAAATAACATGGGCTTTGGGGGTTGGGGGTTGGGGGTGGGGGGGCAGTGCGACTTGGAAAACTTGCTGGGGAACATAAAATACTGCATAAACATGAGGGGGTCGTGGCTGAGGCTCCCAGTGGCCCAACTGGATGGTCTGAGTTAATGTGCTGCCCGACTAATCATCCCATGTGTGACAGAGCTCAGCTTGTCTCCAAAGCCCAAATACCTCAAAGGCCATGAAAGACCACTTTGAATTACAAACGTATTAACGCTGTTAAGTACTGGAGTCTTTGCTCAGTCTTGTTAGATCCGAATAGACCCCAAGGTTTGCTTTGACCGGCCCTGCAGAGGTGCAGAGCCTGGCCTGGGGTTGCAGACTGGCTCAGCCTGGCCCCCAGACCTCAGGGAGTTTCGCTGGGTCAACACAACCTGGTGTGAGAGCAGGCTGAGTGGGAGCAGGCTGGGCTACAAAATAGGAACAGCATGATTTAGAGGTTTTTTTTTTTTTTTTTTTTTTTAAGGCTTAAGCCAGCTTGGAAAAATGCCTTTTAAAACTCTTTTCTTCCTTCTCTGTCAATGCCCAATTGACTGCAGGTGGAACGTACTGACTTCACGGGCCAGCTATGTGCAATGGGTAATAGAATTTATGTGATGATAAGGGTGGGTGAGATAGCACTACTCGAGTCCTTAAACCTCTTTCAAGTAGTTTGGAAGGTGAAACATTACTTTGGGGCTGCTACTTATGTTCTTTTAATCAACCCCTCTGTATTTCCTATTTGGTCACTCTCCAGACAATAACAGAAAATATGAATCTTCAGTGAGTCCAAGAGTTGAGACTACAAAGTTAGGACCCGTTATTATGAAGCTACAATGCAGTTCACTCAGAATGTTCAGGTATTGTGTTAACTTTTTTAAAAATTACAATGCTTCACGACTTTTTTCTACTTGTACTCTTTGAAACTGAACCTCAACGTCATGGTCACAATTTCACAATCCCCCATCAGGTTGTATCTTTGAACCCCAACGTAGTTTATGTATGTCTCCCCTCCAAGAATCTGAGTCCCATGGGGGCAGTGGTGTCCTCCATCTCGTTCACTGTCATATCATTTGTTCTTGGAGCAAAAGAAGGAGCCCTATAAATATTTGATGCATCTTCCCCTTGACAAAAAAAAAAAAAAAATCTAGATCGGTGAGTTTCAGAAATATGGGTACATACCACCCTCACTCCACCGACTCTGAACCCCACCTACAACTCCCAATGCATCACTGACCAAGGAGTGTCGAGCTCTTCAATGAGTTGCTACATAAATATAAAAAATTTTCTCCTCATCTAGACTTTATCTTTCAGAACTGTTTGAATTATGATTTTTGTTGTATTACCACATTAGGAATTCTCTGGTTCCTAATCTCTACCCTTCCTCACTGCGCATATGCTCATATGTCATGATAAGCCTAAATGCATATATTTATAAATAAGTATACAGACATCCAGAGTTTGTACTAACTACATTACCTCCCTCCATTTGTCTTATGAACACTGGATCTGATGAGCTGAGAAACATACCAGGAATTCTCAAATCAGTCTTCCCCTAGTGAGTAGATTTTGTGGTTCTGGTATTTTTGCTACATAGGTTTCTCTATTCTGAATGACCAAAATTTATGTGATGCTTTTTTAATTTCTGGACTAAGCAGGCAATGTCAGGGTATCTTAAGAAACTCTGTGGCCAAGTGTTGTTTTTTAAATGACGGCAAAGAAAAAGTAATTATAAATGTGATTGTGAGCATACGTAGATGGCATTTCTGTGTAAAAATGTGTAAATTATTTCTTTGGGAAAAAAAACCCACTCTTCTAATTTTTAACATGTTTTGCAAGGCCCAAATTAAAGGGGCCTTTTTTAAAAAAAATTGAGGTTTCCAACTGAGGCCACTGTTTTCCATAAGACTACAGAAGGGGAAAAAATATCTATAAGCCTTTTGGTGACAGGATATGGGTTACAGAGGGCAGCGTGAGGGAGGGGAGGGGGCTAGTCTTTGTGCTCGGCCAACCCTGTGCAATGCTAGTCATATAATATGACAATGATGGGTTACATCAAAAGCCACAGTGCAAATAATCCCCTTCTCCATGCCATCCCGAAGCAAAAGCCGGCCCCCTAAAATAAGAGGCAACCTGCCAACGATGATAGCCCTGGTATACCAGCTAGCTCAGTGCAGAGGGGAATGCAGGGGAGTTTTTTTCTGAATTGGGTTTTACAATGAATGTCGACTGGCACCGGGAGACTACCTTGGGCCCCCAGAGCCTTCTTAAAACCCTGGCAGCCTGCCAGGGGAGCTCCAACTCTGCAGTCCAGAGAGAGCCCTGTTGGCAGCTTGTCAGGAGCCAGGGAGTTACATGGCGCCCTGGGGGTAATAATATTTTCCAGAACGCTCAAGCTAATAGTCCCATGATGGGCGATTCGAAGGACTGTAGGTATGCTCTTCCCTGTCCTCGGTGTGGGACTCTCATCCATCTCTGCAAAGAGCTGGAGCGCACACTCCGCTGACCTTCATCACAGAGTTGGGGACACGATCCTTTGTCCACTGCTGAGGGTGCTCTGCTCAAGCCAGGTCTGGCTTCGACTTATTGTCACATTCTGAATTCATTTACGAAAAGAACGTTGTACATGCTACCTAGAGGCGTTCCGGCACCAAGTGCATTTTCCTATCTTCTTTTTTCAAAAATTCCACAATGATGTGGACATAAATACATGTTAAAAATCCACACCAGTGTAGGGGGACGTCCAGGTGACGCACTGGTTTCTCCCTAGATCCCATGAATTGGAATCTTCTATTGTCTGTCTGAGGTCAGCTACAGAAGCTGACAGTTGATTGGCTTTTGATCTTCCACCAAAGGTCCAAGGAGAAAGAAGGTGCGGTTAGTGAGTCTCTCCAAATGCTCCCTTAGCTCCTTACATTTTAATCTCTTTATGTCTCTCCATCGAGATGGTTTTTAATTCTTAGCATCCCAGTCAATATTACATAGAAATTTGCAGGGCTCTCTGTTTACATTTTGTGGATGAAAAAGATAAAGACAGAGGAATCGAGTTCAGCCTCGCAAGCATTCGGGTAACAGAGACCCACTGTGCCACAGAACCTTCTGGGTGAGCTGAACAACTTCGGGAACTGCAGGAGGACGCACCTATCACGAAAAATGATGGAGTTGCACACGCTCCCAAAAGCCAATTTGTATCACCCTAATATGTATATCTCTCTCTCACACACCCACCCCTCTATTTGTTTTAGAACAATACACTGAAGTTAGTCACCCTGTTGAAAAGGAGGGTAGCCATTTCTCTTTACACAATGACTTTTCTTTTTTTTCCAGGCCCTGCAAGGCAACTGCGTGGAAACTCACATACACAGGTTGATGCCAGTTTTACGTGTTGAAACAAACCAGTCACTCTTTCTCCTGCTAAGCAGTTAAATTAGAGAGTATTCAATTAATAACAGCTGAATATTCTGTCACATTTAGGAAGATGTATGGTAAGACAAGCGAGTTGTGATGTATCTGACAGAAATGATAAAGGTTCTCCCGACACAGTCTGGCAGATACTTGGCTCCTACTGCGGCTCTTTCTCATGTTCTAAAACGTCAGCAGCACAGACCCAAGATCCAGCACCGGCTTCAAGAAAAGAAACACTCCAAAGTGAATCAGGGAAGCCCCTGCCAAGTTCTCGAAAGGTGTCCAGGCTCTGCTTTTCTCCTGTGAACCACAGATCCATGCTCCTGTCCACAAGCGAGCCGGGAACACAGGTAGCGGGACACAGCAGGTGCATGGACACCTGGGCACGCCGGTGGGGCCCAAGCACGAAATCCCCCCCCACACACCTGCCCAATGCAGCCTTGCCGAGACACGCACTTGCCCAAGCCCACGCTTCGAATGGCAGTGCAAAAATGCTTTTATTTGTTCCACCGTCAAGGAAGACAAGGTATGCAGACCCCTTCTTCCTGGCCACACTAAACAGAAATCTGTCCTCTTGGGGGCCTTTCAAGGCTACTCGGCCCCTTTGCAGGGTAAGGACGCAACTGTTCAGACTGGATTTATGCCTGCTCCCAGCACTGGGAGCCTTTCTCCACATTCCTTAGCAAACGGCTCAGGCCCAAATTGAAAAGGAAAGACAAGAGACCACAGTAAAATTGCTAACATACGGGGAGTAACAGAGCAATGCGTGACACAGTCAGCCAGCCACAGTGGCCGGGGGGGGGGGGTACGCGGGGGGAGGGAGAACCACGCTCATTTCCGAGAACCAACAGGTCAAAACCACACTCCGGCTGTATCCCTCCCAGACACGGCTGGCAAAACCACATGGGGGCCAACGTGGTCACGTAGGATGCGATTTCCACTCCTGGGGAGACTGCAACATCAGTCTCACAAATTGGGGGCCAAGGTACCAGGAGCAAACGCAAAGCACGTGAGTCTAAGAAAGTCCTGCTACAAAACGCTGCAGAAACCACCACCATCAAACCAAACCAAAGAATTCAAGGAGAACTCAAAGAACCCTGCTTCTGTACCGTGACAGATCGGCTCCTTCATCTAGAGCCTTTTTTAAAAAAGGAAGGTGAAGAGTTGCTGATTGAACTTGAGAGAAATTCTTTTCACAACGGATTTGCACCACCTAAGAAAACTCAAAACCCCGTGCCGTGCACTTCTTAAAAATTACGAAAAGAATATTACAAAAGAATCAGAAGACACAAAAAATGGATAGACGATATAGTGCGCTTTTTAACAACTTTTCTCTTGCAGCATATACGGGATTCATGTCATTTTCACTGTCCTCTGACCAATCCCGTCAGCGAAAAATGTGCAAAACACAAACTTCCTCACCTCTGCTATTAAGAAATCAAATTCATCTCTGAAAGCCTTTCAAGTTCTATTCTTTCAAAATTGTCATGCCACACACACACAACACACACACGATCACCCCCTTTCAAGGTGGCTGAGAAACTGCTACTAACCCCAAGGATGCCATAGACTTTTCCCAAGTGCAGGAAACACTTACGTCACCTCAGACAGGCCTCCCCCTCCTTGCCCCAGTGACAGGGGCTGAACCCTCATGCCCGGAACACATCACCTAATTCACTCCACTGCTCGCCAGGTCAAAATTGCCCCTTCAATTCTTCCATGGTCCACAGAATTATTATTATTGCCAACTTTCCCATCTACTTTATTGGCAAATGCCTTGGATTAATAAAGCCCTCGTGGTGTTTATGAGCAGAAGATCACTTTATTCCCCTAACACGCCCAATGACACCGTGGGGCAACAGGCCCCACCACTTAATTAGATTATATAACTGTCAGGAGTTGGTGAGATTTTGAATTTATATTTCAATTAATATTTAATAGAGCTTAATTAACAATCCCCCCCTTTCATCCTTCCATATTCTGCATTCTCCCCTATGTCTTATTTCTCAGATCTTGTTCTGGAATGGTAACATGGCTCGCAGTATTGGGTAAGGTGGCCCTATACACCAGAGGCCGTTGTCCTTAGAAACGCACTGGCTGTGGCACCTGCAGAGGAAATCATGGGGAGAGGCTCTTTCTTAAGAGCGAGTTCTCTGTCCACCAGAATATCCAAGCACTGAGGGCGTGGAACAAAATCTTGGGAGTGTGCTAAATGGATGTGCTGACTGCCGACACCTCTAACATGCTCATTTCCTGGGGAGTCACTTTGAACGCTCCACAGCATTTGAAAGGAAATCATATTGGTGCTTTCCCCAAAGCCATGGATCCCACAAAGGTTGAGATCAGTTTTTAGAACCAGTGGTTCTCGGACACCTGGGCGGCTCAGTCGGTTAAGCTTCTGTCTTCGGCTAAGGTCATGATCCCAGGGTCCAGTTGGGCTCTGTACTCAGTGGGGAGTCTGCTTCTCCCTCTCCCTCTGCCCCTCCCCCAGCTCATGCTCTGTCTTGCTCTCTCTCGCAAAAATAAATTTAAAAAAATCTTAAAACACAAACAGTGGTTCTCAAACCTGTTGGGCTTGGGACCCCTCTGCATTCTTAAAAAGTATTAAGGACTCCAAAGAGTTTTTGTTTGTACAGATTATAGCTATCAATGTTTACTGTATTAGGAATTTGAAACTAAAAAATTTGAAGTGTTTATCAATCCATTTTAAAACAAGAATAAGCCCATTACACGTTAACATAAATAGTTTTGTGAAAAATACTATTTTTGAAATAAAAAGTTAAGGAGGTATGTTTTACATTTCTGCATATCTTTTTTTAAAGATTTTATCTATCTATCTATTTATTTAGAGTGGAGGAAGAGGGAGAGAGATCTCGAGCAGACTCCATGCTGAGTGTGGGGCTCAATCTCACAACCCTGAGATCACCACCTGAGCTGAAATCAAGAGTCAAGATGCTTAACCAACGATGCCGCCCAGGTGCCCCAATTTTGCAAATCTTTTTAATGTGTGACCTGATAGAAGGCGGGCAGATTGTCCGATCTGTGCATTTAGCCCGTGGCAATATCGTATACCACGGAGCCTCTAGAAAACTCCATGGCTGACTCATCAAAGACTGAGCGTGAAAAAAGCAAGTAAATTCTTAGCATTGTTATCAAAATCGTTTTGACCTCATGGTTCTCTGAAAGGGTTTGGGGATCCCCCAACCATCCTTTGAGAACTAGAGAATTTCAAACCCTTTTATGGATATAACACAACAGGCCTGAAATCGTTCAATTCCCACTATGGTCCCCCAGTCCCTACTCCGATCACCATAGCTAACTGCAAGATAGATAAACCACTGGCTACCAGTTACAATGAAGACAAACCTGAATACAGGCTTTCTGCTCCAGAACTTATGGGCTAGTTCTTCTAGAACTTTCTTACCTAGGATATAAGATAAGGGACACTTAAAAATTTAAAAAGAGACACTGAAATGAAGAAGAAAAAGGAAAAGCAGAGTTTTCCCCAAGCCTCCTACAAGCTACCACTTGTTCTAGCACCCAGACTGGAAATAGCTGCCTGGCCAGGGAGGCCACCCCCAGGCAGTAGGCCTGGCAAAAGGAAATCAAACTATTTCAGATCAATTTCACACCCCACCCCACCCCCACCCCAACAAGAATAGCTGGTCCAGACATCAACTATGGGTATAGCTTTTTCTTTTATGGGCTTTTTTCTTTTTTAATGCTCTTGTTTGAGAATATATTTTAGTTGCTAAGAAACTAGTTTCTTATTGTAGACTCAGTGAGAGTAAAGATAAAGCAACTGTCAAAATAGCATGTTATTTTGACAGTAGCCATATCATAACCATAAATGATACAGTTTATCTGTACATTTTTACCTTCACTAATGGGGTCTAAATACTGTATTCTCAGATATTTCACACACACAAAGCCACACACACACACGCTTTTAGTAAGAAAGGCCACCACACGGTTAGCAATGAGCACTCAGGAAATACACACACACACACCCAGCCCCCAAGTTGAAAGCTCCTCTTAAATACTTTAGAGAAGTGCAAATACTCTATTGGCTTTAGCTCAGTGTTTACTTCATTTGAAGTTTTTTTTTTTAAAAGAGATGAAATTGCTTTTTTAAAAGGTAAATATACACTGTCCTCTAAGCAGTAATATTTTTGCTTAAATCCTAACTTTTTATGTAAAGCGCAAAAAAAAAAAAAAAGGCTTGGATATGTCTGTATTCACTCAAACCAATGTTCCTGCATACTGATTCTTGGTCCATCAGATGATGGTAACCACCATCAGACAAGGCAGGCCTTCTATACTGGCCTGCTTGGTCTGTGGTTCTCCTAGACCATGTACTTGTGCTTTGGAAAGAGACAAGACTGATTCCCTCCCTCCTATCCACTCACCCATCCACCCAAACATCCTCTTGCTCATGTCCTAGTAGAAAGCTTTTGGTGTGGTCAAAGGGTCCAGGCCTAGCTTATTTAGCAAAAGCAACCTCATGTGAATGATCAAATCTACCAAAAATCTCCAGCAACTCAAACCAAACATCGCGCTTTTGTTTGGCTGACAAGCAGGTTTGGGCAGAATTTGAAGGAAAAACAAAAATAGATCTTTGTCTCTCTGTGTCTGCCCAGGAACTCATAATAAATGCTATTCGTCATTACTTTCACCTATTTCTTAGGGCAATTACCCTTAAAACTATCTAAGGAGGGGCAGCTGGGAGGCTCAGTCTGTTAAGCATCCAACTCTTGGTTTCGGCTCAGGTCATGATCTCAGGGTTGTGGGATCGAGCCCCCCGTCAGGCTCCATCCTCAGCGCGGAGTCGGCTCGCGATTCTTTCCCTCTGACCCTCCCCGCTGCGTGTGCTCTCTCTCTCAAATGAATAAACAATCTTTAAAAAATTGAAATAATTTAAAAACTCTAAGGACTATTAAAGAGTTGTTGGAAATCATTATTTGAAAGTAATATAGCAACGTGGGAAAACTCTATGCAGTAAGCAAGATACTTGCACATGTTCCAATTTTAGCTATCTAATCTGTATCTCACTCTGTCCATCTATCTATCTAATTACCAGTCTACAAATGGATCACAAGGAAAATACTAAAATATGCAATGTGTTCCTGTTTTGGGGGGACAGGACTACCAGTACTTTTTATTTTTCCAATTTCCTGGGCTGCTTTAATGTTGCCCGGATTGTCACAAAGAAAAGGAAGGACATCCTAGGGCTTCACCTATACTTGATCTTCCCTACTTTTGGTGGCTTGAAAAGTTTTCCCAGGGGAAGTGAGACCTACCCCGTGATGTCAAGGTGAGGCTAAAATCAAACCTATTATAGAGTTGTGTTTCCTTTCCAGTTTCCTCCTCATACTCCTGATCCTACTGGAAGTGGAGAAAGATTTCCTCCTGTCTTCTCCAGCCCCCACCACTACCCGCATCCCCACTCCATCCTGAGGGGCTCCCATAAGGTTAGATTGATATTTTCAAATCCTCAGACAAAATCTGATGCAATGAGGTGACCTTTCTCCTCATCCAGAGTGAAGGACAGATGTCATGGATGTTTGCTCCCCAAGACCACAACCCCGCCTTCTCATCAGCTCCAAGAGCTTCCTCTGGATTCAGTGAAACTGCAATGTATAAACATTTCTGCTGTGAGATTTGAAATGTGTGATAGAAATTTCCAAGAAGCCACAGGCTTCTGCAAAATAAGTGAATCACAGGGAAAAAATCTGCTCTTTCCTGACTGACCCTTCTAATGACGTATTATTTAACCTTAGATGATCGAGGTCACAGAGCCCGCCATGACCTCTTCTAATGACTATTACGCTGATCTTAGGCAACCAAGCCAGCAGGAATCAGAATTGATTAGGAGGATTTGCTGCCTCTTTCTGAAGAGTTCTTATTTCCACTTAATTATCTCTTGGCCCGTCCTCTGATACACATGACTGCTTCTAAAAGCCAGCAAACAGGAATCAAGAAGTAGTGGAAGTCAGGTGAACCCCCATGAACTGCCTCTCTCTCTCTGCTATCCCTGGAGACACACACACACACATCTTTGATCACACAATTATTATTTATGGTGTGATATGGTCTTTCTGTATCTTCTATTTTGAATAAAGAATTTGAGGCTCTTAGTGTTTGACACTTTGCATCCCAAATCCTGCTGGTCTATTTATGTAATTAGCAATGACCTTGACTTTTGCTGTCAAACAAAAATTAAAAAAAAAAAAAAGAATGAATGGCATCCATGCTATTTCTCACATTGGCTAAACTTCATTTTGAAGTTAAAACGGTGGATAGACCTTTCTTCATGGGCTGTTTGGCGTATATTATTTTACTACTTGTGATCAGTGTATACATTAGAAGATGGAGTAAGAAATATTTCTGCTCTGATTTGTAAACCTTATCTTCCAGCTGTCAAGCTCCAATCTAAACAAAATTCTAAAGCTGTTTGATCCCAACATGTCTTGGAACACCATTCCTCCGCAGCTATGAAGTTTGCCCTTTTCCTTGCTCTCACTACAACTCAGGTCAAGTTGAGCATCACCAAGGTCAGCAAATGTCTCCACTCAAAGGACGGTTAATTATCTCACAACCTCTCTACTCCTCAGACCAAGAAAAAATGGCAAACAAAATCCTGCTTTGCCTTTTCTTCCTGTGGAAAGTGGCAGATACTTTCACTTCTAGTGTGCCCATGGGCATTCAAGATTCAGAGAGGTACGGTTACTTGCTTGTGGTTACACAGAGTCAAGGGCAGTTCTAAGATCTAGCAAGCAGAACACGAAATATGTAAGAATGCACTATCATATTACACCCCTAACAGGCCAAGAATAGAAACTTGTGTTTGTCCTAGCTTTGGCCCTCCCTTCTTGTACTTTCACATATATGTGTGTGTGTGTGCAACACACACACGCGCACCCACCCACACGCACACACGCACGCGCCACATTAACATAAGTAGGAGAGTTACAAACATAGTACTCTTTACAGTCTGGATCTGCTAAAAGGAAAAAGAACATTCTCAAATTTACGAGTATTTAAATCTGGAAAAAGGTGTCCGAATTTAAAATAAAATTTAGAGGCAGCAGATCAGAATCTGAGCTGGTCCTCAGTAACTTCCTAGCTAGATGCTGCTCCCTGCAAACTCCATCTGCTTATGCCTCAGTTCCTCATCTGCAGAAAGGGAACAACAGCCACTCAAAGACTTGGAGAAATAATAAAATGAGAAAATACAGTAATTTTAAAAAGAGTTTTGGGTTTTGTGAAACCTGAAATCCTTCTTTAGGATTATTTGGAAGCACAATATGGAAACTAGACCAAGGCAGCTCTACTCCAGAAGAAAAGTGAGATCCTGTACCAGCTCACCTGCTCGCCTTACCTCATTCCCCACCCTGTGTCACCACATGCATCCATGAGGACCCCATGGAATTCTGTGCAGAAAATCTGAGAAATTGCATGTCACAGCAATATAAAACTATTGCTGCTAACATGAGAGCTGGTAAGAAATCTAGACAGGAAATTCATAGAAAAAAAGACAACTATTAACCAGAACTTTCTCAACTTACATTTAAGAGTTTGACTACCTGTTACCACTTCTACCTAAAAATCCCAGGCTAAGTGACCAAGATGTGGGAGCAGAGTGCTTCCCCATACTTTGCTGTCTGTTAGGAACCTCTTGCACCAAGATGTCAAGCATAGGAAAAATAATTCTGAATACTTTCGATACCTGATAGCTGACTTCCTTAGCTTTTCTTTGGCTCTAGGAAAAGTAGATTCAAGGCTTTATTTCAAAGTACTTAGGATGGTCACCTAAAAATATACATGTTATACCGATCTATCAGAAAATAATCAGATGCTTCCCTGGGCACTGACAAGGGCCATGTGGCAACAACAGATCAGCGAGAGACTGTTTCAATGCTGATATTTAGGACGTGCGATGGAGGCACATTGGCAGGATCCTTCAGAAGCACATGACTCGATAATGTCAACTCTGACTGGACTGGAAAGTAACAGTATCCAGAGGAGAATGGAACACAGGCATATGATATTAATATTAATGACACTGGGTCACATATGCACCTATGAAGGCATGCAGCAGAATTCATGAAGAGATTTCTAAAGGCTCTTGGAAAGGTCTAACCTCAGATGGTCTCTCACTCTGCTAATGTCTTTATTAGACACTTCATGGAAGGAGCAAATTGGCAGAAAATGCTTTGAACCTTTGGCCTCACCTGTAGCTGGCTGGCTAAGTCTACCACCACTGACTATTGAATTGATATTGTTACCATTACTACTCCTTTCTTTGGATTTAAATGTAGAGGATGCAGCTCAACGAGAAGATGCAAACTGACTGTGTTGACAAGCTGTGAGGCACCTCATCTGTGGTTCTCTACGCACTTCCCAACACATTAATTATTGCATCACTTCGGCCAAGAGACAATATTATTAGCTCGATTTGATAAGGGCAGAAATGTAGGTGTAGATACAACTGTTATTGTGAAGATAAAATAGGATTTGTGTAATAAAGGCTCGATCCTTTACAAAGCACTTGCAGCAGACAGTGTGGGATGATAAAGACGCGTCCCAGGGCAGCATCGAGGGAAAGACAGAATTCAGTAATTCTAATTTCCAGGCCATTGCTCAGTCTGTGGCCCGTGCTTTCCTTCTATTTTTCACTGCGAAGTTTAAGTGTCCCGCTTTGATATTTTTCCTTGGAGAGGCAATGTGGCGCCGTGGAAAAGAGTACGGATTTTAATATCAGCTTTGCCATTGACTAGATATGTTGACCTTGAGCAACTTTCTTCCTCTCTCAGCCTCAGTTTCTCCATCTTTAAAATGAGAATAGAAAATATTAACCTGGAAGTCTGGTGTAGGTAACAAAGTATTACCATCTAAGTGCAGTACCGAGAATAAAAATATTGCCTTGTGAGCTTGGTATATTATATGGAATAGAGTCTTGCAGATGACAGGTAATCAGCCAAGATGCCACCCCTCTCTTCCCCCCACCCCGCACCCATCCCCTCCCTGTCCCCACACACGCTATCTTCTTAGGTATGACACTAGACCAAATAGCTCGACTAAGATTTGGGACCCATGTGAAATTTCCACCCATGCTGATGAATAAACTCTCCTCAAATTACCTATATATCTCCCACCTCCTGGTCAACAGCTACGTCAGAGTAGAGGGCATGTGTACAACCTCTGTTTATTAACCCTTTCACCTCTGAGCATGCAGTGACTATGGAAGAGAGGGAGAAGTTATTTATTGGGGGACTGTCATATACCAGGCACTGTTGCAGCTACTGGGGAAGCAGAACTGAACTAGACAGATCAGGATGTTTTCCCATCGATGAGACACTACCCCTGCCCTACAGGGTTGTTGCAACGATCCAATAAGGCAATGGATCTAAAAGACACTGGGTATGGAGGCTATATAATTACATCAGAATGACCATGAGTGTTATGGTTACTTCACATGAGAGCTGTGTTCAGTGACTATTTGCTCACTGGACACATACAAGATGTTGTGGCTGGAAGTTCTTCAGTAGTAAGTACAGACGATTTGTGATGTCTCAATCCAAACATAAAGAAGTAAAGAACTAGAGAATAGAGAAGAGGGAATCTTCTAAAGTTATAAGACTGGGCTAGAAATGAGCCTAGGAAACAATCTACTATTGAGTCAGACACATTCGTTACTTTGATTTCTGATTTCAACTTGGTGTCAAACATGGGTATGGTTTGCCTGTGTCTTCTGGTATTTCTGAAATTCTGCCATGCCTCTCTGATGTTCTGGGACCCCCACGTCCTGGTGTCATCTTCTGGCGTGTGGAACAAATGTGAAATCGAGTCATCAAGATGAATACAAGTCCTTACAATCCATCCCCTCAGACTTCTAGCTGCCTAGTCCATCCATCCCCACGCTACCTTTTCCTCAGAAACAAGAAATCCAATGTACTTAGAAAATATGCCCAGGCAAATGATTACATTCTCAGGCTTCCTTGAAGCTAGCAATGGTCATGGGACTAAGTTCTTGATAATAACATATACATGGGAGGTTTCAAGAAGGCTCCTTAAAGGAATAATTTAGATGAGAAGTATGCCCTTCCTAACCTTCTCCACCCTTCCTTACTTCCTGGAACATTGATGAGATGGCTGGAAATCCAGCAGTAATGCTAAATTATGAGGGAATCTTGAGGATGGAAATTCAATGCAGAATGATGGCTTTCTAAGGCCCCTGATTCTCTGATGACTCACTTTTGGAATTCTATTCCACAAGATATTATTTAAGCCACCATTTTTTTTTTTTTTTTTTTTTTAATGTTGCCAGCAGACAGATCTAATGCTTGGTAATACAGGGTCGCTAAACTGTCTAAGAGAATCCTGGATTTCTTTGGAATCAATTTTGGAAACATATACGAAAGATGATGCACAGCCTCGCAGATACTACCTAATAAATTCCGAGGGGCCTAGCACATAGGCTGTTCCGAAGTGCAGGTGGGACATTTATTTCCAACAGCAGCAGAGGGAAGTAAGTTTTCTAGCAAAAAGATCAAGATAGTGGGTAGTGAGGGTTAGGAGCGTTGGATCCTTGAGTCCTAAGGATATCTTATTAAATACAAGAGAGAGAGATTGAAAGAGAAAGAAGGAAGGGAAAAAGGAACAATTCAGCATGTCAAGACTCAACCGAGACGGACATTCCAGTGGGACGGAAGTGAACAAAACAGATCAATGGAACCGTTATCAAATTTGTTATCACGGCAATAAACATGACTACTATTATGGTCATCTCATTATGATGCCATTGATTGGACGTTTGTGTGGAAGGAGCCAACAGCTCCGGTCCCACCCGGAGCGCCCCCTGAGGCTAGCTGGCTTCTCTGACTTTGCTCCATCACTGGTCTTGGCCCCTGAGGCATCTTTTTCACTGGCTTACATGCTGTTTGGGAAAGCCGATCCTATTATTGGAGTCAAAGCTTGGTGCCACTGCTTCCGTCCAGTAAGTGGCATGCAAAGCCATGACATCTCCGCTCTATGATGAAGTTACTCATTACCACTTCGCATTCATCACTGTCAATTGCTCTATAGTCACTTTCAGAAGCTGTGCCTCTAGCATTTTCAAGCAGCAAGCTGGCTAGGACTATTAAGCCCCAGTCTGTAGATCTCTAAATATCAGCCCTAATTTGGTTAAAATGATCTCCGTGTGGTCTTTTTTTTTTTTTTTTTCTTGAGTCAAGCTGCAGCTCTCCGATCTCTTTATTTTTTTTAAGTCAGTGGTTAACAAGGTTAGTTAAAAATGGACTGTTTTTATACAGCAGTTTCCTCAAGCCCATACCCGAGTTCTAATGTAGATACTGGCTTCAATGTATCAGTTTTTCATTCATTCATTCACTGCTTAGCAGGAGTCTCCTACTATACTGGAAATCCATTTTTGTGATCCTCAGTGTTGAATACATGATGGATCCTCCAATCCATAAGCAACTTGGATACCCCACAGTTGAAGGCTTTGAAGACTTGTCTCCCCCTACCTAGGATGGAACAAATATCAAGTATCTGCAGGGTTCCCTATTCCGGAGTTTCTCTACAATTGATTGCACTGTGAGTCTCTTCAAGACTCCCTTGGAAGACTGTCTTTCAAAGATGGGTAATTTTTATTTGGCTCTTAGATGAAAACTACAACTCTCAGCTTTTCTTCTTGCCCATAAATTTGCATTTTTTCCAGATGGGATATGGTTTCGCCTAGAAAGGTTAAAGAAATTTCTACTTCAAAAGAATTAAACCACTGGCTGTTAGCTCCAAGTTTATAAGTCTCTCTTGGAATTGATGATGACGTTTCTTTGCTGCTAAGGTAGGTGATTTTCACACTAGTACTTCACTGTGGCTTTGGTGGTTCATAAATCAAGCACGCTATGTGTGTATGCACACACACACACACATGCTGACTACAGCCTCCTAGGATAGCAGCTTCACATAGTTGTCTTCATCTAGAGATCATAACTACGACGATGGCCAGGGGAATTATTAAAACACTCTCACCATTTATTAGAGCAGTATAGTGAAAAAGAAAAAAAAAAAAAAAGAGGTTGGCTACCATCCTACCCGTGCAACCAACAGGGACCCACAGCCCATTTCTGCAGCTTCTTCCTTGTACAGATACTACATTTAAATGACAGGAGCGAAAGACTCTGATCTACTACACCATCATTCTTTCACTCTTGGATCTGAAGTACAATTTACTTATAGGACACTTTCTGGCTGCTTGTTAACAGGAACTGCAATTTATAACCTCGGAAATCTGTCCAGCATTCTTTGGAATAGTAAAACCATACATCTAAATCATATGAATTCTGGATCACTAAGAAGAATTTGCCAAAATGTCCTCCTGGCCCACTGAATCCAGAGATATATTCCTGATGGCCCACGGGGCTTTTCTCACTCCATGTGCCTTAGACAGCCACAGAGACTACTTGGCCAACTTTCCTGCTAATGTTTTAGAAAATGTGTCTCTCAATATATACCTGAGTAAAACTATTAATACCACACAGTAGCAAAGAAGAGGAAGAACCAGCCCTTTCCGGCACCAACACCAACACTCACACATACAAAAAAACACATACCAGCTCTTGTCAGATCTTCTCTTGTTAGATCCTTCTAGTTTTACCTACAATATTTAATAATGTTCCAAGATGGTTTTGAAATCTTTATCCTATATCCTATATCTAATAACAGTGATCAAATATCAGTATCAATATCAATAATTTTTCCTTTTCTGCCTTCCCACAGAATTTTGCAAATATTTATATTATATAGCACTTATTATGTACTAAAAAGATCTGATTATATGTTATACAAACTGCTGAGTTCCTTGAGAGCAAAGATAATGAATGTCTCATTCATGCTCAACACATAATAGATACATATTCAATATTTTGCAAATTAATTAATGAACCCACATTTGAATCCCAAGTACCTTACACAAATTGTTGGTACATATCAAGTACTCAGTAAATATACTAATTCCTATTACATAAACCCTTATTACTGGGGTCTGCACTTTGTGGTTCTCTCCCCCCCCACCCCAAATTAGTCACAAGTTTATTTTTTCCATCCACTGGTCTCCTCTCTAACATAGTCACCTATTTGCAATATAGCTGCTGCTACTGGTCATCAAGTTTATGACCACTAGACTGTGAGTTCTCTAAAGACAGAACTGAGTCTTTTCCATATTTTTCATCCTTTCCATACTACTAGTTAGAATATATTTTCTCCATCATATGGCTCAACACAGAGAAAGCATACAGCACGAAATAATGGCTCAATATGCTTTGTTGCCATGGTCACAGAGCACAGTCAACCTGTGACCCATGGAAACTGAACCTATGGTGTTGAATCAGTGGCTAGGATGCTCTTGCCCTCTGCCAACTGGCTGTAAGATGCCATCACCACCCCACTCTTCCCTGAATACCCATTCCTAGTCAGTCCTTCCCTTGGAACTTTAATTTCCTCTCCTCATATTTATATCAAATTGTCTCTTCTTCAGATACAAAAGTCTTTAAAATAGAACTTACCTCGCTTACTCTTATGTCAGAGGCCAGTAGCTACCCCATCTTTCTCCCCAAAGAAATGGGAGGCTTTCCATGAGGTGCAGTTACATGTATTTTAAGCTACAGAACTCTGCTATTTGTGCCTAAAGAAATGGACCCTATAATTAAAATATAAAATGTTACTCAAATATTTCAATATAACCTATTTTGTCTCGGAGTCTCAGGTAAGTGAACACTAATGTGTAAGGAAACACCCACACACACAACAGACACACACACACGCAGAGTTACTTCACAGATGCTGTAGCAGGAACTGTGTCCAATCCCAGAAAAAAGAGACGGCACTGTGCAACTTAAATGAAAAGGAAGAAAAAAGGCAAGAGGGGGGAAAAGTATAATCATCTAAACTTTTAAAGACAGCAATTTAAGCAAATTGCCGTATCTGCTTTTAGAAATGAAAGGGGAAGAAAAATGCTCATTTCTTTTCAAGTAAAATTGAGTAGGTCAATGGCTGTGACAATCCTCTCAATAACCACCAACAAAAGACCAGTTTGGGTGGTTAGGGAAGCTGCTCAATAGCAGGTATTCATTGAATCTTGGAATAATTTCACTTACCACAAGCTGTGCGAGAGAACCAAGCACTGTGTAGAACACAGACTGCTAGGTAACACATCAGCAGCTGAGGTGGAAAAATAAAACCCGCCACCAAATATTTCTTGAGCTTTATCATATGTGATTATTTACTCAAAAGGCAGGGAGCGGAATGTGGATCCCTCTTAAAGCACAGGAGCAGGTGAGGAGGTTTAAGGAGTACAAAGCACCTAGACGGAGTAGGCGTGAGTGTATGGCCGTGACTGACAGCAGGGGGACCCACGTTATTCAAGGTATGTTACCTTAGATGACAGAGCGGTAGTGGGTTTTTGAACTACGGCTTCTGGGGACCAATTTCCTGTATTGAAGAATTTATTAAGTACCTATGGTATGCATGACATTCGTAACCGGCATGGTTGAGTAGGAAGAGGAGAAAACATGCTCCCAGTCTGTAAGGGACCTCTACCAAAACTGATGTCACTAAAGAGACCAACCATCACCCCAGCTAGAGACAATGGAATACTTATAAAAATATTGTCCAAACCAGACGGCACTGCAGTAAAATTTACATAAATAATAGTTGAAGGAATGAGAAATGAGAGAGCCCTTTGGAAAAGATTTCCTGCCGAAGGTGAGACACGGGGCCAGGGAACACAATGCATAGCAGAACCCTGTTTTCATGCTTCCTTAAATAACTGCACAATTCAACTAGACCAATTAATAATTAAGACCTGTGGATTTTAGGAATGGGGGTTTTATTTTAATGTCACTTAATTTAATTTTAATTAATTAATAAGAGAGCATGTGGGTGGGGGAGAGGCAGAGGAAGAGGGAGAGAGAACTCCAAGCGTACTTTACACTGAGCACGGTGAGCCCGACGCGGGGCTCCCGGCTCCCTCTCACGACCGCAATATCATGCCCTGAGCAGAAATCAACAGTCGGATGCTCAACCAACTGAACCACCCAGTCGCCCCTTAAAGTTACTTAATTTTAAAAATGGAATAATTCAAACTATTCATCAGAGCATAAAGACAGCTTTATAGAACACAAGAAGTCCGTATCAACTGGCCTATTTCTATCACTGTAAGTAAAATCTCATCTAATTTTTCCTTTGTGGAAAAGATGGTATGGTCTTAAAAAGAGCTAGAGATATAACCACTTTGGAAAACAGTGTGGTAGTTCTTACAAAATTAAATATAAAGTTACTCTATGACTGAAGAGTATAAGTCCTGGGTGTTTACCTAAGAGAAGGGAAAATCTGTGTCACACAAAAATCTGTGCACAAATGCTCATGGTAGGTTTATTCATAAGAACCGCACACTGGAAATGATCCAAATGTCCATCAGTGGATGAATGGACAAACAAATTGTGGTATTTTCCCACAATGAAATCATGCTCAGCAACAAAAGGAATGCATTTCTGAGCCAAGCACAATGTGGGTGCATCTCAAAATACAATTTTTATAATTTTATATATAAGAAGCCTGACACAAAAGACTACATTCTATATAATTTCATTTATATGAAATTCTAGAAGAGAGAAACTATACCATAGTGACAGAAAGGTGATTGCCAGGGGCAGGGATGGTGTGTGTGGGGCGGCGGCGGGGGGGGGGGGGGGCGGGGAGAGCTGTAAAAGGGGCATGAGGCAACTTCTTGGGGCGACAGAAAAGTTCTCTATCTTAATTGAAGTGGTGATTGGGGGAGATCCACATATTTGTCAAAGCTCATCAAACTGTACACATAAAAGTGCATTTATTTATGTAAATTATAACTCAAGTTGATTAAAAATAAAAACTAAAGAAAAAAGAAGCAACATTCATACTTCAATACTGAAATACAGACTCTGACTTATTTCCTTAACTTCATCCTGCTTTATTTCTTGATTTAGGGGGCTGATCCACTCTACCTTTCGATACCACTAATGTCACATGTGATGCATGTCAATCTAACTTCAAGTAAACCATCATTCAGGGCCCTGAGAGCTTAAGAGGCCCAGGCTCATGGAAGGAGCTTTCCTCGGGGGGCTCTGCCATCGGGTGCAGAGAAAACACAGAGTGGCCACATTTCTCAGGGCTGCCCAAAGTCAAGGCCAGGGAGGTCCTGGGTCACAACTGTTGGGTAGAATCCATGTGGACACCTCCCTTTCTTCCTAGTCTCCTTGGATCTCGGTCAACAGCATTACCTCCCATTTCACCTCATATAGGCCCCTGAATACCTACAGGCTGTCCTTCCTAGGAGCTGAAAACTCACACGGGCATTCACACGGGATTCCATTCTCTGGTTTCCCCATATGAAGCTCTGGGCTTTGCCTCAAGAGGGACAGAAGGAAACCGGACACTGAGAAACACAATGTTTTCATCCTCTCTTCCCCCTGAGGGTCCAGCAAGCCTCTCTCCTCTCCTTCCCACTCTGCCTCACTGACTGTGTGTCTCTCTCCTCCATCTGTCCATCTTGTCTGCCTCATAATAGGTTGACTATTATTTTTCTGACTTTCGCTGCATTTCCTGGCTTGTGCCTTTGTTACAAACCTATGTCTTTTCTGGAGGATAATGCATATGTCATTGTTCCTCATGTGGCTTTTTCCCTTCTCTTTATTCGGGTAGCAGAGGAATGGATTCCTCTCAAAGAAGGAAGATGAAAGGGGGAATTAGATTGAGACGAGAGAGCGTGGAATGAGAGAGGAAGGTGTCAATTAAAAAAATGAACCCCACCGCATCCCCCTCTTGACAGGTGGGGTGAGTGGAGCTGACAGCCGTCGCATTAGCTGGCTTTGGTAGAACCCTCATGCCTCGTGGTCCCCCGAGCTCAAAAGGAGTGATTCCAGGCCTAGCGGACACACTCACACATTTTTACTTGGTGTTCCAACGCCTCCCCCGCAGCTATTTCTAATAATGGTAATTATAATGATTTGAGGCTTAAGCAGGGCAATTCCGGCCTGAAGGCAGATTGTAATGAAGTAGTCAGGGTGAAGGGAAGGGAGGGGGCAGCCGTGGAGGGGGCTGGATGGGGGCACTTTCAGGCCTTAAATAGCTTTGTCTAGTCAAGTACAACTGGGGCGGCCTCGTCCGTCGGGCCTGAAGTTGCGTCCCGCAGGACATTCAGAAACCTGGAGGATTGCTTACACCCACAGACAGGCCACGCTGACTCCTGGGCAAACCCAACAGCTCTGGTGTGTCGCCACTGTCCCTCCCTGCGGCCCATACCAGCCACTGCTCCCTGGGCTGTGGCTCGAAGCCCACCCGCTGTGCTCTGCCCAGCACCTCCCATTGCCCTCCCTGTAGATAACACTGTCCTAAGAGCCTTGGCCCGAATCCAATTACTGCTGATATACATCTTCTCTTGACTCCGAATGGCTCTTTCTGCCATTGAAGGATACCCCGGAATGTTGAAAACTTGTCCTGATTGCAGAGTTAACGGTCATGTGGTCCTCGGCTCTGACGGAATGGCCTTAGGGGGAGCCCTGATGGGCCTTCCCAGTCATCAGTGTTACCCCACCTCTCTGCTCTGCCCTTATTAAAGTCATTCGTTCTGAAAGCTAAATGAGTATGCTTCCTCTTCAAATGCTCGAAAACAATAGCAGGCAGCCGGGGATGGGATAGAACAATGCTGGCTTAATCACTATTCTCTTTCCTTCTCCCTCTTGCTCTTCAGCTTTGTTCACACTATCTGCGGTAAGGCCCTTACACACATCGCTGAGATTCCACACACATGGACATAAGCACACGCATATAGGCCTACGTGTGTCTATAATATTTACAGCAAATTTCCAAAGTGCAAAACCATATGCATACTATATATATGTGATAACATATAGAATTCAATCTCACTGTATCTAGATTATGCATATCTGTGCAGGTTTATTTTTGGCCTCTCTAAGCAATCAATAAATTCTTATGCTGTCAAGTGTTGAATGAGTACTTCTATCTAAATACTTCATTTTACAAAAGGAATATTTATCTTTTCAAATGATCATGGTGTTGCAAAGATGGAATATATTTATATTGTGATTGGAACAGAGGTGAGCCAAAGTTACGGTGTGTAGCTTGTGCAATATAATGTAAATAACTGCATAATACATACAATGAAACAAATTAAGCTTTTAAATTAAATTTTAACTGGAAATGAATACTTTTGTAATAGCATTAATGCATTACAGAAGCTTTTAGAATCTCTGTTTCACTTTTCACCTAGTATCTAGAGCTCTTGCTATCCAACTCGGAAAACAATGTCATGATATTATCTCTTTATTCCACGTTTCCTTACTTGAGAGATATTCCTAAAGTGACTGACTTCATTGGCAAAAAGGCAGCCCCGTGAATATTCCCACTCCAGGTCACAGCACCATCATATACAATTTCATCTTTCCATCCTTCGCCCTTTACAAGCTGTCTAGGCACCTAAGTAAACACTGCCACAAGAGAGAAAAAATGTTCAATGTGTCAAACTTTACTTATTACTCTTGGTAATGGTATATTATTAATTTTGTCCCACGATAATTCATTAGTACAGATAATTGAACACCATGTTATTCGCAGGGCCTACTACTGTGTGTGACATACAACAGGCATTCAAAAAGTGTTGGTTAAGTCAACCCCTTATATGATAGCCATATCATATAATGGGGAAAAGATACTCAACCCCTAAACTTCAAGAATCAGTACGTGGTGGATCATGGCAAACACATCATCTGATGGTGATGACTTGTAAAACAAAATCGCATTGAAAGAGAAATTCAAATCATGAAATTAATTATTCAGACAAGAAATAATAGGATGTATTTAAGTAATTTAGCACTGCAGTTTTTATATTTTCTGTATTTTAAACATGCAAATGAGTTGTCCGCTGACGTTGACTTTGGTCCATTATATACAAGAAATGCCTCCTTCAAACCATTACTGGTAATCGGGACCTATAATACTACACTTCTTACAACAAAATTCCAGGAAAAAATGAGAAAGGAGATAACTTCAACATACAGAGTACTGGCATCTGATGTATTAGCGCTGTACATAAAGTGCATGCCCATTGAAACGGCATACAACTGAATGTCCATTAAAATTATGATCTGCAAATGCATAGTGAAAAATACAAGCACACACATATAACGAATCCACACTTACACTGACAACACAGCAACACACAGTATGTGAGGACTTGCATGTAGTTTTTCTTTTCTAATTTATTGAAAAACTTAATTGGATGGGGGGGGGAAAAACTCCTTTCAATGTTTCTTCAGTCCCAAATTAAGGTTCCCTTTATGTTTAAGCAGTATCCTTCTGTCAATTTGAAGACGACCTTACTTATGTACAAGCAGGTTACTCTTTATAAACAGATGGTAGTACATATTCCAGTATTCTATTTCTACACCAACAATGCATCTTTTGGAATTTCACAATCAGAAAAGATCTTTGAACCTGACTTTGAAACGATTCTAAGGGAAATTCTGGGATTTTCTTAGATGACACGAAGACCTGCCTCACCACAATGGAAATATCCTCCTGTGTAAGAATAAAGGTGGCACTGGGAACAAAAAAGACTCTTGAAAGTTGCCCTGCTGGGTACCCAAAGATGCACATGACCCAGGGTTCCATTGTCCAGCAAGCAGGAGACACCACGGGATAATGCTGGCACTATATCTTTGTGGGATACAAGAGTCAATGAGACACATGGCCTAGCATCAGGGAGTTCTTAGTCTGCCTGGTGAGTCGCAAACACCCTGAGATCGAAGGGATCACCCCAAAAGTATGTAGAATGAAGTCCTTCTATAGTCCATCTGAGGTTGGAACTCTACGGGTCTGAGGGAGAAAGAGAAGCCCGTTAAAGGGGAACAAAATCATTCAGGAACATAAAAGCCAAGGGAGTACAGGTTCTGAGAAGAGGTCATGAAGAAAAGTGCTAAACACAGCCAAGACAGAAGTCCAATAAGATGACGATTGAAAGTTACACATTACATTCAAGCAGCTGTGGGGCTTTGGTGCCATTATCTAGAACAGTCTAAGGATGGAGGCAAAGGGAAACTGAAGCAGGCTGAGAAAGATTAGAGGGAGATTTCTGTCAGCAAGCATTTGAATGATATGAGGAAGGGAAAGACTATGTAGCTACAGAAAGACGGAACCACAGGAAGGTTCCCGTAACTTAGAAAGGACTTAAGAATGCCCACGAAGACGCAGAAGACAAACAGAGCCAAGGATAAAGCCAAGGACCAGAAGAGAGAGGAGACTAGCATACGGGGCACAGGTAGATGAATCACCTTCATATAAGAAGGGGAGTATCTCACGGAGGAAGGAGAAGAGGAAGGTAGAATATGGATATATTTGGAGACAACGTGGGGGGAGATTGAGGGATTTTGAGATTAAAGTGTTCCATTTCCTTCATGAAACAGAAAGCAATGTCATGTGCCAGGAAGTTAAGAAGGGCCCATGTTTTAACAGTCACTAGGGCAAACTCACTTCTCTCTAACTCATGGAAGCATTCACTGGCAGAGCCGAGAGCCCAGGTGAAGTTGGGGAACAGGTATTTGGGGTGGCACTAATCTCCCCTTTGTGTGATGAGGTACCTGCAGTAGGCTCAACCATTCCTCTAGCCATCCAGCACCACAGAACCAGGCCCATGTGTTAAGATGGGAAGGCAGGACTCAGAAAGAAATGGATGGCCTGGTGCTGATTTCCAGCCCCCTCTTTTATTTTTGCTCCAATGACCTGTGGTGAACATCTCCTGTTTGGCTCCTTCCCTAGGCTCACAAAGCCAGCGGGGTAATAACAGAAAAAGAAGACAAGGCTGGCTCCCACCTGCACTGGGAAGGCTGGTGCTCTGCACCTCTCTCTGCGGGTTGACCAGGCCCTCTCCCCAACATCATCCCTGTCCGTCGGGTTGCCCCGTGTGGAGGGAAGGGCCTGGTAGTTGACGCCCTGTGAGGGCCTAAGCGCTGACCCTTCCCGCACCTTTGGCCCTCCCATCCCACTGGCGAGGCTGGAAGGTCAGGAAGGTTTGTGGCAGCAGGGGCCCAGGCGCCATCCACAGACCTGCAGAGCGCACGCAGGCCGCCAAGCCGTGCTCACTCCTGTGGCAGACTTCATAAGGCTCCGCTCTTTGACTGGCGTTGAGTTTATGTGAAAGTAATTAACAGTAATTAATCCTTAATTACAGTAATTAGCCAAGTCGCAGTAAATTAAACCACATCTGGAGCAGATGAGGGCTTCCGAATGGGAGGCAAAGAGAGGCGACAATCGGGGAGATGCTGAATTCATCTGACAGCATCTGATTAAGCCTACCTGTTGCTGGCGGCCTCATTTGCATGTTGTTTTTGTTTGCATTTCCCAGTAACCCTTTCAACGGCTTTCATGGTGTGGACCTCTTGGTCCCTGCTTAACTACCAGTTAGGCAGCCCCGCTGCCATGAGGCCAGGGAGCCCCTTCCAATCCAGCAGGGCGGTTGGGTTTGCCAGGGCTTTATTTATATGTTTCCCCCCCTCCCTCGGAACAAACAAAAATATAAATAGCAGGGACCTCATCAAGTGACAGGCTGAAATCAGAGGGGAAGCCAAGCGAGATTTTTTTTTTTTTTTTTTTGGCTGATGAAAAGGGAAGATGATATGAGCCATTAACATGTCTGATGGGGGAAGGAAAGCAAAGAGTAGGAAGAAGGCAAAAGACACTTGCAAAAATAGGTCAAGTGGGTCACTGCTGGTAAAGACGTTTCTAGAGCCTACAGAGAGGGAGTCAGCCTCTAGAAGACCTACTGCCCATATATCAGAGACACAGACATATATGGACACACGCGTGCGCACACACGCACACACACACACACACACACATTGGCAAACACCCACCAGTCTTCCACGTTTCTGACCTCATTCTGATGAGTGCCACCCAGCCATGCATTACGTTTTTGTACGTTTAAGCAAAAGAGTACACTCAAAATCCTACCATCTAGAAATAGGTGTTGACAAATAGGAAAAGGAGAGAAAATATGGCAAAATATTGACATAAATGGTTGTTCCAGTTGCTTCTTTAACACCAAGGGGGCGGAGCCAGTTGAGTCCACTTGACTTTGTGCCCTACTGCCACTCAAGACTTGACCAAGCATAGGCAAAGCAGTACACTTTCTGCATAATGTATTTGGAGCCTGAACTGCCAGGTAGTTCAGATCCCAGTTCAGCTGCAGTAGGTAAAGTGAGGAGTACAACACGGGCCAGAGATGTCTTTCTTCAGTAAAACATTTCATGGGGAGATGGGGCTGAACCTTTTCCAAGAGGCAGGTGAGGGCTGAGGGGAAAGGTGAGAGGAGAGAATCACCTCTTTCCTCCAAATAGTACACCCAACTAGGTCATAAGACCCAGGTCTTCCCTCATCGATGCCATCAACTCTGGGACTAAACACTCAGGGTTAGGTTCATGGAGAAGAGCAAAACAAACTGGCGAGAAATGGGTTCACAGACTCCATGCTCTAGTCAGCTGATCGACCCGCCATCCTCACCCTTCTGCAAACCCAGCTCGGCCTCTGCTACCCTCCCAGAGTCTTATATGTGGCTTTAGATGTCCTGAAGCCCTCCGGGATGTATCCCCACAATACTAAAGAGCTGTTGCTTACCAGATGCGCAACATGAGGCAAGTCAGAAATGAAGTCTGTTTCTAAATGTGCAAAGTGAAGGGTACGGATGGTACCCACATCATCACGTTATGGACAGGATTAAATGAGGCAATGGATGTGAAGTGCTGGCCACAGATCTTGGTGCACAGGGAAAATCTGGGGATGGTTACTTCTTCCTTTATTTATTTATTTTTATTTCTTTTTTTGAGAGAGAGCACGTGCAAGCGGGGGGCGGGGAGGAGGGATTCGGGGAGAGGAAAAGGGAGAAGAGAATCCGAAGCATGCTCCACGCTCAGTGCAGAGCCCAATGTGGGGCTCAATCTCACGACACTGAGATCATGACCTGAGCTAAAATCAAGTCAGATGCTTAACCAACTGAGTCACCCAGGCACCCCACTTCTTTTATTCTTCTTCTTATTACCATCTGCCCTTTGCTTATTAAACTTATGTGAGAAGCAGCACAGACTCTTGAGCCAGACTGCCTGCCTACATTAACTAAATATGCGACTTATGAGCTGTGTGCCCTTAGGCAAGTTAGTTAACTTCTCTGGACCTTAGGTTCCCTAACTGTAAAAGAGGGATAATATTTATACCTGCTTCATCTGCTTCTTTAAAACAAATTGCCTAAAAAGCACTGAGAATCACCCCAAGCATATAGTAACTGCTATATAAATGCTGCCTATTATTATTAGTATTATTATTTATAATTACACACATATATAAAGCCATATATATATACACCTATAACACACACATACACATATATGCAATCCTTTGAAATCCCTACATCCATATTAAAAGGATTTACATGAACTCATGAGTCCCTAGAAAGCAGACCCAACCTATTGCAATCCTCACAGATGAAGACCCAAATATAAGTGCATGGACAGACGTCTTCAGTAGGACCTTGACCATTTCATCGTGACTGAATCTATCAATAGGACATCATTTAGGGAAAATCCACTTTGAATAACAAAGGTACTCTAATTATTTGAAGCAGACTGCCCAAAATGTATTTCCTACTTACTATAAGAATTCAATCACATATTTTAGTTTTGTTCTTTTAAACCTCTAAGGTCAGTTAACCCCATATTCCTGAATGCTGCCTCGAAAACTCTGCCTTAAAGAAGGCATGTTCCCCCCTTTATTCAGATGTCCTATCAAACGTACTACAAAGAGAAGCAGCCATTGCAAGCTGAGAAGAGAAGAGTATGAACGCCTAATACGGGGCTGAGGAGCCTACCAGCAGTAACCCTACAATTATCTTGTGGTTTCCTAGAAGTTATAATGAGCTGACCCATTTGGCGTATCAAATTCCTCCTGACTGGTTTTGCAGTTCTCACCCATGCAGAGACATGGCTCTGTGAAGAAAAATAACAGGCCATTTAAGCTGAAATATGTTGAAGTGGGTGGAGAGAATATTGGGAAAGAGATGCATCCTGCAGTTAAAAATTACTCAGTGACTCTCAACTGGTGTAAAGTTAAAAACCAGAGGCCCTGAGCAAAAAATATGCATTTTTGAGAAAACAAACAAATCTGTAGCAGAGAGAGGGTCCCTCCTTCTGTTGAGTGAAGTATGTTTAGTTAACATTAAAACCCGTACTTTCTGCATTTCCCCCAATTTCATTATTCAGGCCATGTCTAAATCCAGGATAGGTTATAATTCTGAATAATGGGCTATCTGCTGCCTATGGGGAAATGTTATAATGATAATAAATAATTTCTGAAAATTACGAATTCCTTCTATGCTTTTAGCTTCATTTTGGAAAACAAATAAATTATTGGTTTGCCCAAGAAATGGAAATACAGCATGTGGGCTCCTTGCTCACATCTCCAAGAACCACAGCCTGAAACGGTTCACCCATCTTAATGAGAGTCACACCCATCCTCACCAGAATGCGTAAGAATGAGCCATTTCCACTTTTCGTTCATTGGTTTCTCTTCTCATATCTTCCCAGAGGACAGAGGGAGGGCACAGATGCTGACAAATCCCACTAGGAAACATCAGCGAGGTAAGAGCCTCCCTCTCCAATGAGAGACAGACCACTTTTCCCACTTGCCCCTTACAGAGCTGTATTAACTGCTAACTTGGAAGTTGGAGCAAAATCCTCTGGGGCTCAAACGAAAAGAAGCCTATATACCTGCAACCAAATTCTAGCTACTGACAAAGGCCAAAAGCCCTCATGGCATGAGTGGCAGAGGCCCCCTCCTCACATGCCAAAGGAAAGTGGCCACGAGTCATCTCTGGTACACAGGACGGGACTGCTGGCTTTTGCTCCAAACCAACTCAAGACCTCACCACCACAGGACTGTGTGTGTAACCATCAATCTCTAAATCTCAGTAACAAAAATCAATAGCCACTGTGTGAGTGGATGCAGCAGGCCAGAAGACCCACCCAAGAACTCCCACCCTCTGATCCGAAGCACTAAATGAAGGTCATGTGTCCTGTTTACTTTGAAAAGTATGTGAGTTCTTGGGGCGCCGGGATAGCTCAGTTGGTTAAGTGTCTGCCTTTCGCTCAGGTATGATCCCAGGGTCGTGGGATCAAGCCCCACGTCAGGCTCCCTGCTCAGCAGGAGCCTGCTTCTCCCTCTCTGCTCTCCCTCCCTCCCCCTCTCTCTCTCAAATAAATAAATAAATAAAATCTTTAAAAATAAAAAAAAGTATGTTAGTTCTTGAAACGTGCACTTTATTAAAATGCCCGATGTCTGAATTGTATTGCTTTGAATTATAACCAAATGTAGTTTTATTAACATGACACAGGAAGTAGCAAATAAAACTGCACACGCCTTGTCCCTGACTTCTAGCATCTTCCAATTGAAACCAACAGAAATTGCAGATTTTCTGAGATTGTAAGACAGACGTTAAGTCCACACGTTAAATCCATAAATTAAATAAGTTAATTACTGAATTTTATTACATATTTGTCATGTGCATGCCAAGCGGGGAGTGCAGTCTCTCACTCAGGAGCTGCTAAAGGGTCAGAATATTTATCCCTAGGGGTCTGTAACTTAATAAAGCCTAAGCTTGGTGTTAGGCTTTAGCAAAACCGTAACACCATATTGCACTGCTTGAGCACCTGACCAAAATGATCAAAAAGAGTCACCAGAGGGAACCCAGAAAACTAAGGGGAAGGCTTTCCCCTGCATTACGGAAGCACAAGAGAGGCTCTTAGAAGCAGCCAAAGCCAGGATGGAAGAGGATCTCCAACTCTGCGCCCATCCGAAGGGAAGCCGATGAGTTCACTGCTCCCAAGACGGGTCTCAGTTCCCTCCTCTGCCAAAAATGCACCTGCCAGCGCAGCACAAATACTGCTATAAAGACATGAACTAAGGACCACCATGAAGAATTATTTCACCGTGGAGAGGCAAGGGCTGCTTTTACCAGCAAAGCATTATTTTGTCATTACAGGTTTTAGGAAGTACTTCTCTTCCTCAAAGACTTTTTTCTAAAGACCATTTTTATACTCCACAGACCTCTCATTTTATACCCAATAGACTTCAAACACAGTGCTAATTCAATGATGAAGTAAGTAGCCATGCTCACAATTTTATATAATTCCTGGATGTGCCTTCAACATACATCTATTCAGATACCCAGAGTGACTAGGGTTGGTTTTTGTTGGTTTTTTCTGTCTGTCTGTTTTTGTTTTTTTGGTTAATTCACTGGTTCCAGCCATATTCATGGCTGAACGCCACCTGGTTAATTAAACTGATCCTATGGCAATCTAGTTTAATCACTGTTTGCCTGGCTGAAATAACTGGGCTGGCAGGGTCACTGTCCAGGTATTCAGGGGACGTACAAGTAGATTCAGGAATCATGGTTCCCATTCTCTCTACACTAAGCCCATGGCAAAAAAAAAAGACCTCAGCTCTGCTAACTGTAATCAACATATTCAAATCAGAGAGATCCCATTCCCTGGAGGAGACAGCTAGGGGTTGACCACAATGTTTGTACGCAAAAACAGAGATCGCAAGTAAACACTGTGCATAAACTCCAATCATTCCGTAGCAGTCTCAAATGATTTTTCATCTTTAAAAAAAACAGGTTTAACTTTTAAGGCTAAAAGAGACATACAAGAACCCATGCAGTATAACACTTTTCCAGCAAGATGGCGTCCAATCACCCAGGGCAGTCAAAAATTTTCAACTGAACACAAGAGTAGGAAATTCCAGATGTCCTTAGGTGGTTACATTTCATTTCCAAATCCTAGGGTTGTCAAAGGCTCCCTCTACCAAATGAAAAGTAAGACAAAGCAAATCCCATCATGGTGCCAAGCACTCTAGATGTCTTGAGCAAGTCATTTTCATTCTCTATCTTGACTTTCTTACCAAAAGATGATGGATAGCAACTTTACAGTCAGGATTTACTTGTGTAGGCAAAGAGCTCTGAAGATAGGAATCCAATATTACAGGACCATTATTTTTGCCCCAAAATGAGTTCGTTATATGTTGGGCATCAGATGTTTCTGATTTGTGCCTCAGTCTGAGAGCGAGAGGCAGGCAATGGTTTAAGGATTGCTGGGAGCAAGCTAGAACTTTGATGTGTTTAGAGGGAGTCAGCCAGTCTGGCAAACCACCAGTGGCTGAAAAGTTACCTGTGGGAAAGCAGAAAGGTGCTGCAGAAGTTGAGGCCACGTGAGCAAAGGCCTGTTAGGGGAAGCACGCAGATCACGAGACGGTAAAGAGAACTGATGTTGTCTATGAGGCCCTGGGCACCCCTGGAGATTTCCCTCTGGTACAACTCCCTCCCGGTGTTTCTGGCTAAGTGTGTGAACACAGAGGCAGACCGAGCCAGCCTCTATGTGAGGGACAAATAAACATTCTGAAGACTCAAGACCGTGAAGTCAACTGAGCCTCAATACAACCCAAACCTTTGGGGGTTTATGCGTTATTAGTCTGTATCACGGCTTCCAATCATTTGTCCCTTTAGAACAAGAACTCTCAAAGACCTGACAAAGAGGAACAGACACTTGTGGTTCCCCATTTTGCTTCCTCACTCTCTGCAAGCCTCCACTGGGAAAAGGAGATGCCATGCTTAGGAGGCTGAAACACCAGAAGGGATTTTCTAATGAAAAGCGCAACCCAGAGATCCCTCCCTCACTAGAGTACCAGAGCATTTGTCTTTCAAAACTAAGGAGCAGTGCAGGCATCCCCTACAGATACAATGGAGGGATCCCAGTCAACGTCTGCAGAATGCAGGCACAATGCCCAGCAAGCGATGTCAACAGCACCCGTGATAAACAGAACCCCTGCCTCTTACACCTAGAGAGGCAAGAGAGACAAACGTCAGAGTAGCACGCAGGAAAGGTAGAGCCGTTTGGACCGGGGCAGACCAGTCCCCATCCCTGGATGAGGCCCTTGGGCTCCTGTCCCTCTGCTTTGCTGCTAAGCAATGGCACCAAGAATATCTTTTCAAGCTATTGCCAGGCCAAGGGCATCTGGGAGAAAAAAACCAAACAAGAGGCTAGATGGAAAACACATCATTGCTGCTGTCTAGGGGAAGTCATTCGCATTTGCTGTGTGTGTGTGTGTGTGTGTGTGTGTGTGCCTGTGTGTGCGTGTGTGTGTGCGTGCACGCGTGTGCCCACCCGCGCGCACATGCGCGTGCACTCATGAGACAGAAATACAAGGGACTGGATGCTCAGCAAAATGCCTAAATTTTTGGAGTTGATTTATGTCCTTGCGATCTGCACCAAAGAGTGAAGCTTCTGATGGAGCTTTCAACGGGACCCCGGCTACAAGGATACATAACCTGATAACGTCTGACAATCTCATTTCCGGTTGGAATAAGCTCCTTCCAGGGCCTGGGAAGGCTGAATTAAAACCCACTAAAATGCTTGGAGCTTCTGAGGTTAGTTCAAATTTTAGGCAAAAGTATTATCTTGTTTCCGGTAAACACACGTGTGCAGGTGGACAGACCAATGGGCTCACAGGGACCCCCAACCCATACGCCGACTGACACCATTTGGGGACAGAAGCTGAGCTCGGTAAACACTCCCCACACTTCAGCTCCTTCCAGGCTGTGGGTGCTGGCCCTTCTTCTCATCTGCATGGTTCAAATTAATTATACACTTTAATTTCATGAATTATTAATTTGATTCTGACTCGGCAGCTTATGATTATCCAGCGCTACAGACTATACAATTCCAGCTTCATTAAAACATCACCAGCTGCCTGAGAGACAGACATTAAATAGGGGAGAGCAATAATAAAATTAAGCTTCCGGCGCATAGCAACAGAGTCTTCTTCCTTAGCCGCAGGCAGGGCTCGGCTCTGCTGCCTGGCTGGCCCGAGCAGAAAGGAAAAAGTCCTTTCAGAGAAATCCACGCCCTTCTCTAGAATGTGCTTCTTGGCCTTCCCCCATGCACGCAACTTCAGATGGTCAGATGGCACGATGGGGAGGAGGGGGGTGTATTCATCTGTCGATCTCTCCCTCCAGCCCCTTCCTTTTGCCCGCCACCCACACAGGTCCCACGTTAACTCTTCAATCGCTGCCAATGCTCTGAGCGCAGCCGGGCTGGCCACCCCCCACCGCCTGCCCGCCTAGCAGGCAGAGCTGCACAGAAGCCTCGAAGGAGTCAGCCAAAGATACTGCTCTGCCCTAAGTCTCTCTTCCCTCTCTTTGGCTCTTTGTATAGTCTATAGTCTGTAGGATGACTGGAAAGGGATGGGGTTTTAGTTGCAACGCCGTAATATGCCCAATCCAGCCAGTCACTGCACCATTCACAGACTGCATGTGCGTAATGCCTTATCTAGGGGCCTGGTGCACATCAAGGACTCGGTGCAAATTCCTGATCCATGTTCATACAATGAGAGAAATGAGGTCAGACTCTCTCAATTTCCCAGCAATGCTGACTTCTTCACCTTCATGTGCGAGATGGACTGTTCTTCCAAACCTTATGGTGCCAAGCCCGGGTTGATAACCCTTTCCCAGAAATTCTGTGCTTCCTATTAACAGGGAGCATTAGAAAATCACATGCATATCACTCAACAAGGTCACTGCCATAGGTTTTAGCTGTAACCTCCCGGAAAAACCCTACGCGGTTACTCCTCAAAGAGAAGTCCTGGGTTGACGGTATACCCTTCTTCAAAGAATGCAGGAAACCCCTGGCTGCTAAGACAATGCCCCAGCTCAGCCAGCATTCTGGAAGTAGGGGAGAAAGAGAAAGAGGGAGAGATCCAAGCCCCCCCCCGCTTTTTTTTCCTTCTACCTCATCTACAAAAAGCCCAGTTAAGAATGCAGAATCCTCTGTGGATTAATATACTCCTTCAAATAAATAAAACCACAGCACTTCCCCCAGCAACTTTGTGGCAAAACAATTTGTAGAAGGAAAAGGTTGGAATTTAGACATTCCATTTAGCTGCTTCAGGAATCTAAGGACCTCGAACCTTGTGGGATTTGAAATCGATGGAATTAATTAAGGGAGATGCCCAGCACTCTCCACTAAGTAATCAGCAGGTACAGTAGACCTGAAAGTCTATAAAGAAAAATGGAACAGGATGACATTGAAGGAGGCAGTAAGGATTAAAAAATGAGCATCCAAGTGGGAAAGGCACACGCCCATTGATCCCGGCATAAGAGATTAAGGCTTCAGTGAGCGGCAAGAAGATCCTCTAGCAGAAATGGTTACAGACCATGAGCATAAGCCCTGCAGATATGTATAATCAGTGACAGCCAGGCATCACCACACAGGGGACCACCTGCCAGGGAGCCTAGAGCTGAGGGTCAGTCCAGGGGTAAAATGTAAAACTGGACTTAAGGCATTAGTACTTGATAGGATAGTGTACCACTTGATACCAGGTCGTATCGTATTTATTGTCTATTTCCTTGACTATCATGGAAGCTCCATGAGGACAAGGGTTTGTCTGTTCCATTGATATTGTATCCCTAGTGCCTAGAATATAGCCTGTCACGGGGTGCCTGGGTGGCTCGGTCAGTTAAGTGTCTGCCTTCGGCTCAGGTCACAATCCCGGAGTCCCCAGATCGAGCCCCACATCAGGCTCCCTGCTCAGCGGGGAGCCTGTTTCTCCCTCTGCCATTTACCCCGCTCGTGCTCTCTCCCAAATAAATAAAATCTTAAAAAAAAAATACAGCCTGTCACAAAAATATGCTCCATAAAGTCTCGTTAAATGAACGGATATATGAACAAATAAATAAAACATTCTAAGTGAACATATGCACCCTGGCTAATCCCTGGGTGGGGCTCCCCATGTCCCTACAACAGCCAGGTAGAGAAGGGGGAACCACAGGTGAGCTACTAATGAGAAATTAAACACAGCTGACCCGTGAGCAACACAGGTTTGAACTGCACAGGTCCACACACACACAGGTTTTTTACATTTTTTTTCCTATTTATGATTTTCTGAATAACGCTTCAATTCACTTAATCGTAAGAATGCAGCGTACAATACATACAACATACAAAGTATGTGTTCATCAACTACTGATGTTATCAGTAAGGTTTCGGGTCAGTAGGCTATTACGTTTTGGGGGAGTCAAAAGTTCTACGTGGATTTTCAACTGTGCAGGGGCCTAGTGCCCCTAATCCCTATGCAGCTCAAGGGTCAACTGCAAAACGCTCCGCCTTCATACCTGGGGAACATTTGCGAACCTTTAGTAAATGGCTCTTTCATGCCAATGACAGCAAATGGAAAAGTGAGGGAACCCAGATAAATGTGTTGGAAGGTGTTCCACAACGGGAAACAACCGTGCTCTCCTAGCAGAGCGCCGTAGCTCAAAGAATTCAATTGTTTTGGCTTTTAAGTCATTATGCTTCTACCACCATTCTCTCCCAATCCTGTACGAAGCAAAAAAAAAAAAAAAAAAAAAAACCACCGCCACCAAACACCGCCACCCAACTTTACAGATGGAGTCATAGACTTGAAGCAGTGCCCTAAAGAGATTTCTGGCCGCACTGAGAATCAGGGAGAAAGTCTTAAAAGACCCTCTCGCTCCCAACTTCATAGCCATCCCAGTCAAATACCTGCTCCAGGGCCCAGGGTGGAGAAGAGCAGTGAGTCCCATATTCCCTGGTGCCCAGCTGACCTTTCTTTTTTTTTTTTAAGATTTATTTATTTATTTTGAGAGAGTGAGAATGAGAGAGAGAGAGAGAGAGAGAGAGAGTACATGAGACGGGGGAGGGTTAGAGGGACCTTTCTACCACAAAGCACGACCAGAAAAAGCCCGCTGCATGCCAATGCCAAGAGGCAAATTCCAGAAATAGGTATAGACAGTCTGCCGTGCACCTGAGAATGCTTGCAGACTCCTGGGATTGGAAGAAGCCTTTCCAGACACCCACAGCTGCCCTAGTTCGCTTGGCCATCTCCTCACTGGTCCAGGGAAGTAGAAGACGATGGCTTCCTAAGATAGCCTGACCTTCTTTTGGAAGAAAAGACCCCCTCCCCTTTCCCAAGAAGATTCCCCTAAAATTCATCTTTTGTTACAACACAGGTACGACCACTGTTGAGTATCCTTCCAAAAGGATGCCAGAGAAGCCCTAAGCCCACCGCGGCTCCCCTGGAGGGGCAGCACCTTCCCTGGACAAGAGATCGCCAAGCCAAACGAGCAATATTCCACCGGGCATCTCTGTTACCGTAACAGGGGTCTCACCACACACCAGCCCCAATACCACTTGTGCTTCCCGCTGAGGAAGACGACGAGTTGGGTCTGGGGGAAGGGGGAGCTCAAGCTTCAGTGCTGTTTCTCCGTGTGAGCCCCAGGTCTGGGCCCTGGCAGAAGGCATCCTTGAGGGGCTCCTGTTTGTGTCAGCAGATATTAGATTGGAAGGAGTAGCTCTAGTGTCTGTGACATCCTCCAAAGAAAGTTAGAAGGCCCCAGGGCTCAGCTGCCTTTGTGGCCAGAACTATCCTGCAGGGAGTGGAATGGCGACTTTCACTACAGAGTACAGGAGTCTCTCAGAGGGGTCAGCACGTTCACATAGGGATCCTTGGCACAGTGGGAGCCTGAACACACAGTAAAAGATCCAGTGGTTTCTGCCATCTAGGAGTTGAAAATCCAGACAGACTAAAGTTTCCCATGAGCCCAGATATCTAAAAATTGCCTGCTGGCACTGGACCCACAGGACTGTTAAAAAAAAAAAGAAAAGAAAAAGAAAATTAAAATATGCAGAACAATGAAGGAAGGATTTTCTGAAACAGAAAACACAATCTTTCATTGTTTGCCCTGCCTTTATAATAAAAACACAGTGTTGGACCTGTTTGGACACGGGGACTTTCCGGTTTCCATGGGAGGCTGGACATTTTGCATTCAATACAAATCAGTTGCTCAAAATCAGAATCAATTGTCATAAAATGTAGGGAAGTGTTTTCCCATGGGGCAAGCATTTGTGGTACAACTGGAAATGTTCAACTTGATTATAATGCTTCACGAAAAGGTCAGCATGGGATTTCAGAGCTCTACCTTGAGGATGTTGGCTGTGTTTGCGGGCAGGGTGAACTGGGGAGAGACGGTCTGCCCAGGCTAGCATGCCCACATCACTCTGATCACATGTCCCAGGGCCAGCAGCCGACCGTGTGCTTCAGAAAACAAATAAACACATGCGTACACATGCACACGCACACACACATCTGGACACATGCATACCCCTATGTACTTTCAGGAGCCAAAGCACTTCCAAATGCGAAGACAGAAGGAGTGGGCCACCACTGGCATGCTCGTTGTACAGGACAAGAACAATGTTACTATAAAACACTGGACCTCCGTTCCGTGAGACATGGCACCAAATCACCCGGGCATCATTTGTGCATTTCACGAATGCACAGGTCTGGGCCTCCCCACATCCTGAGACTCTGATCCAGGACAGGTACAATTTTCACAAGGTCTCCGGGTAATTCTAATACACACCGTACAGCTACTCCCTGGTTTTCCTGTAAATACTCTATTTACAACTCCAATGAACAGCCTAAAGCTTGCAGATACTCAGGCCAAGTGAAAATGGCTAGCACTCCCAGATGTCCAGGTTCTGGTCGAATGTTCGTCACGGAATCGCATTGCGTTTGGATTCAGGGCTACATATGTGACATCTTAGTGCAGACATCAAACCATTAGCTTCCCAACCTTCCCTCTCCCAGGATGAGGTACAGATGGAAGAATTTCCCCTAACCCCACCTCCGATTTAAACCTGCATGAGAGGGAGGGCAGAGAAAAATGGCTCAGCGTGGTGTCGCTTGTTCAGGAAGGCCACCACCCTGCCTGTTTTTGCCTCTCGCACACCAGCATGCCTGTGCGGGTCTCCTTTGCAGCTCGTGGTAGCCCCCAGCTCGTTCAGTTTATCAGATCTGACGGGGTCACTGGCCGGGAGCAAGGCTGAGAGTAGAATTCTGAAACACTTTCGTTATCAACCAAAAGGTTGTCATTCGGCCAGTTCCTGAGGGTCAGCCCCTCCTCTTTCAGTAAATCCAAGTGCGAGTCCACGCCAAGGGAGTGGGGGTTGACCACAGAGACTGGGAACACAGGACTACAGGCTTGGTTTCAAAAAGACCTAACCTCTGTCTCCATTGCAATTGACATTTTTACACTTCAACCTCTGAAATTCTGAAACAGACTGCTCTCTCCAAACGAGTCCTTGCCACAAAGAGAAGAGCATGTGGCTGTCTCCACCCTCTTTCTATAAAGTCCAGATGATCAGAGAAGTCAAAAGCATGGCGGGGTCTCTGGCAAGCGCCAGCCAGGTAACCCCTGTCATCAGCTTTGATTCTACAGAGTAGCAGAGGTGGGCTTAGCTCATCCCCGATGCCTGAGCGATTCAAGGTTTGGCTGCTTGAGTGCTCCTAAGTCAATGTCAAATGGACACTCATCAGGTGATGACAACTAGAACCTACACAATCATTTTCAAGACCAAGTGTGTCACCCAAATCCTAAATACTCCTGGTTGTCAAATATTCCTCTTAGACTCAAACGTATCAGAGTTAGTCCTACAGAAGCAGCACCCAAAATGATGAAGGTCACCACATCTTGACCTCTCCGAGTTCCCAAATGGGATCCAACTGGGAGTTTCAATGGGCAGCAGCTGATTTTCACCCCAAGCACAGCTGTCTTTATGGGGGTTAAGGGTGACATCCTTTTGCAGAAAACAATCTGGATTCTCCAAAATTACCTCGAACACGCTACAAGGCCAACACAAGATATTTTTTTCTTTTTCTGTTTTTTTAAAGATTTTATTTATTTATTTGACAGAGAAAGAGAGAGCACAAGCAGGGGGAGTGGGAGAGAGGGAAGCAGACTCCCTGCTGAGCAAGGAGCCCGATGCGGGACTCGATCCCAGGACCCTGGGATCATGACCTGAGCCGAAGGCAGATGCTTAACCGACTGAGCCACCCAGGCGCCCTGCAAGATATTTTTCTAATCTCTAAGTTTAGAGTAAAGAAAAAAAAAAAAAAAGGCAAAACATGCTGTTAATGGCAAGTTCACATTTTTGTTAAAGTCTTGTAGCTCAGAAATCAGATTTAACGCCATGACTTAAGTATTATGCATCCTTGGGCAAAGTTTTTAACTATTATGAACAATTCAGAACTATTTGGGGAAGGGGGATACTGTTACCTATCTTGATATTTTTTTGAGGATTAAATAAAACAATACATATGGTGTCTGACACATAATAAGTGCTAAATAGATTGCTTACATGTTAAGTCATCTTCATTCTGATTCTTAATGGAGATTAATCTTCTCCTAAGGTTATACTAGGCACTGTTCGTGATGGACAAGAACTGGAGAGGAGCAGGTATTATTAATTCCAACTTAGTGCTCTGAAACCACAGTCTCCCCCTAGTGGAAGCCTATTAATTTTGTTTGTTTTTGAGCTGATGGGCTCAGCCAAGGCACACCTGTTTCCAGGCAGGGCTCAATGAAATAAATGCTTCATTTTGTTTCTCCGTCAGAAACGGGGCCCTAGTCCATGTAGGGGATATGTCTAGAGAGCATTTGTTCTAACTTTCTGGAGCCAACACACACCTGCCCAAGTAGCTGGGATGATGTACTCCCACTATCCTGAGCTACTAAGACGGTCCCAGCTGCTGCTGGAAGTGTTTTTAGATGCATTATTTATTTGAACACCTGCCTGACAGAGCTCAGTGCTGGAAGGGAGGTGCCACCAGGACACCCAAGGATTCCTTCCCAATATGGCTGCTTTCGCTGGTCTGGATTCATCCTGTGGCCATGAACGGCCTTCCTCTTCCCCGAGCCTGGTTCTGACTGCACCACAAACCAGGTGGATAAAAGTCTTTGAAGAAACACATCCCATGTCCTGGCCTTAAACAGAGGCTCTCAAGAAACCTAGAGCCAAAGCCATGCCTGTGCAGGTCAGATCTAGAGCATCCTCCCCTGGCAGCTATGAACACGTCCATCACCCTCAGCTGTCTTTCCCACGGTGGCACACCCCTAACCAGTGCTATGTCCTTCAGTTTTTACCAGAAGGGAAACTGAGATATAGCAAGAGTTGCTACAAAATGGTCACCCTCTTTCCCATCTTTCTGCCTTTATTTATTTGGTTCGTCTCAAATGCAAGGCCCATTCCTCCACCTTCTGCTGACTTCCATCCTACCCATTTTTCAACTCAGAGCCCCAGCTCCCTTCCCCACCACCACTATCCTGCAACTTAACCATTCTCCACCTCCAAAACCCAGTATCATCTGTATCGTAATATTTCATATTTTAACTCTGTTCCACACGGAGCTGTCACGCCGACGGTGTCTTTAGGTTTTCGAAGAAAGGAATTGTGTCTGTTTTGTCTTTTCTTTCTTTTCCTCTTTAACTGTTTGTATCTCAGTAGCAGGCATGTACCAGGTGCTGAATGTCAGTCTGAAGACTGCCTGAAAGCCCCTCGCGAAGCCACACGGGGACCCACCATGATAAACGTGTTTACAGGAAAAATTCTTGCCACCGGCGCTTAGGGTGGGTTCACCGGGTCATGCTTCCTCTGCACATCTTGCCTTGGGCCAAATTGCCTAATTTTTCAAAATTTAGTCTTCCTATTCCGTTCAAGGGGGTAAGGATCTTATTATTTATGTAACTCACAGGCATCTTAAGGGACTGAATGGTTAAGGAAGGTTCTAAGATGCCGGAATGGATGATGGTGCCTCTCGGGCAGGGCACAGCTGCCTGGCATAGACGAGCGATCCGTGTGTTCAGAGGCCCACGCAGAAAAGCGTACTCCTTGGCGGTCGCCACACACACCGTCTTCATCTGATTTGAAAACATCTTGTTGGCATAATTCAGAAGCAGAATGTCTTTATATTTAATGACCCAAATATGCCAGTCACGTGCCTCGGAAAAGCAAGTTCGATTCAACAAAACTGCGATTTTGTTATCACCCACCCCCCACCCCCGCCCCCCAAGTAACCCCTCTGCCTTGCATTCTGACCCTCTGAACGGCTGCCTTGGGAAGCCCAGGTGGACCATCAGCCTTTGTGCATAGTCCTCTCAGGGCGAGGAGGAGAGAAGCCTGGGATACAAAGGGCCCTGGTGGTGGGAGGTAAGGTCCAAAGATAAAGGTTTTTAACTGACTGACAGAATGCATGCTTTGAGGGGAAAAGTGTATCCTGGCCAGGATTTCTGAGTCAGGGGAATCAACTCAGATAATTCACAGACTTGCAATCCAGCTTCTCGCTTCCAAGGCGTGGGCTTGGGAAGCCAAAGCAGACCTACCTACATTTAACTCATCCATGTACCAAGTACCTACTTGGATCCAGGTGTCATTTAGACACTAGGAAACAGCAGGAAGCAAGTTAAAGAAGGTCCCTTCCACCACCGGGAAAAATGGAAAGAAGGTTCTTGGACAACTAAGAAGGTGCGGGACCCTGGCTACTGAGAACCTCAAAGTCAACTGACCCTCAGGAGCATGGGATTCGTGAACAACCAACCACAAGGCAAACAAACAACAAGATTCCCTGATTACAATCAGGCCGCTGCAGTCCTGAGAGGTCTTCTGTCGGAACTGCCAAAGACCTCATCACCGTTTTTCACCGTTCCTCCTGAAAGAGATTTAAGAAGTGAATGGCTGGGAATGTGCGCCCAACTTAGAAAAATCATCTAACGAAAGAGTCATCACTCGAGAAGTCCAATTAAAAGTCATATTCACTCATTCAAATATTCTGGAGTCAACACCTATTGAGCAGGTCTACATGCAGAGGTGGCTGCCTTGGGAAAGGCGGAGATGGATGGCACAGTCCCAGCTCTTGAGGAACTTAAAAGTCAATTGGGGAATTAACGATCCTCATTTTATAGATGAGTACACAGTGGCATGGGCAATCAAGGGATTTGTTTTAAATTCTTCATCCCACAACTAAATCATCCTATAAAGTCATCATAAAGATGAAAAAGTGCTGAACTAGAAGGCAGGATCTCCTCCTCATCCCTAGTTGGAGCCCCCCCCCCGCCCCGCCCCCGCCACGTTCACAATCACAGGACAGGTCCAGTCCCCTCTCTGGGGCTTCAATTTCCTCATCTACACAAGGAGGTGGTTCTTTAGAGTGGGTCCCTCCAGCTCTAAGATTCCATGACTCTAATACTTATGACCAATAACGTTTGGTGGTTAGAACTAAAGGATTCAATCTCTTGACAGATTTTAGTGAGAATTATTACTCCGCTCACTTAAAGTCCTACCGAAAGGAATATGGAAGCCATTCCATTCCATGGGCACTCTCGTATTTTTTCTTAGAAGACGCTCAGCCCTAAGTGGGATTCTCTTCTGTGGACTTTCTAGCTGGTATTCTGCCATCTTAGCAACAGTGGCAAAGAAAGCTGGAGCCCTTCCCTACACCTCCCTGCAGCCCCTGCTAATTGCCTGTAACACAGGGTAATAAGTGTTTGCAAGAGCTATGTTGCTCCCTGTAAGAATCACTGCTCCAAAGATAATGTAACCAGTCTATGTGCGATGTGACCAATGGGGACGTGGACTACGTGTAAAGAACTCTTAATTAAAGGTCTAGTAGACAAGTGAGAGGGCTGAACTGGATCATATGTAAGGTCTCTTCCAGATTTAGATTTTTAGATCATATTACTATGAATTCGGTGACGATAATGTAAAAGATTCCTTTATACTGAACTCACCAGGGACTCTGAAACATTAACCCAAATCATTTAAATTCCATTTATGGGTACTAACCTCCAAAAAGGAGAATAAGAATTGGTGTAGAAAAACCTCTGTTTGGATTTTTAAGAAACAGACTGTTGAATAAGTTCATGACATTCCCAACCCTCCCCAGAGATTTTTCTCTCAACTTGGGGGACGTCCCCTAAATTGCCAATCAGCCATTTTGCACCACGTGAGCTGTAAAACCATATATATGGAGATCTAAATGACAGAAAGATTGGATTTGTTTATATTTAATTTTCCCCTTCCTGCCCCCACATATTTGTCCTTAACACCCGTATTTTTTTGGTTGTAGAGGCACAGGTGGTTCTCATTTCAGGCTGTATGAACGGGTCCTGCTATTCAGAGATTAATGAATAAAGGGAGCCTTGTAAATAGATTTGCATGATAATGGTAATAATGCTCTCTGCTGCCTTCTGTGCTTACTTCAATCTGTGTGCCCCTGAACACGCCTCCCTCCCCCACGCACGGGTTTCCCCCCTTGCCCCTCTTTCCCACCACCTGACTCTACTCGCTCAGTCTCAGGCAGACAAAAGTGAGTCGGGAACCGGGCAGCTGCAGAGAGAGCAGGGAGAGGACAGGAAGAAAGGGGAGAAGAGAGACGGAGACAGACAGACAGAAGCAGAGTAGAGAGCAAAATGCCTCCTGCTCTTTAGGATAGCGAGGTTTCTGCAGAACAAACAGAAAATACCAGACTTCCATCGTCCACGGCAAACAATACCTTCAAACTGCCCTTCTTTTTATTACGTCTGTCCCAGCTTCCCATCACATGCTTGACGACCTCATATGTATCTTCTTATATATGATAAATATATAAAAACGTAACTGTTCTAGCACCACACACATGTCAAGGCCCAGATGTAACTTGTTTCGGGGACAGGGTCTAGAAGCAAAAGCTAGCTGTGGATTTGGCTTCCATCTATCCCTGCACAGGCCCAAGTTCAAAGGGGCCTCTCCTTGAAGGCTACACCACGAGGCAGGAACCTGGACCTCTCTGAAAACTTCACAGTTCCTCCCTGGGGACCGAGGACCAGTTATCAAGCCAAGACATCATGGGGCCTCAGGTTACATCCTTCCTCGAGCCTCACTCTATGTCCTCTCTCCGCACTTGCAGGCCTGCCTGTGTTCCCTGTGCCCCAGCCCACCGTGGGGTCTCTAAGCCTGTGTGAGGAGGATGAATTGGGCAGGGAACGTCATTCCGGAGTGATGCCATGAAGATGAAGATGCCCAGGCAAAGTGGATTAAGACAGAAAGCAAAAGTCAGTCCCTACAGCAGGAGAGAACGTGGCAAGGGCCCAGCACCTATGCCTGCCGGTCCGAATGGAG